>NC_142510.1:2924166-4382500 GCF_057876585.1 Rhinolophus sinicus
AATCAGCCTTTTCTCCTGGTTTCTTTTCGTGAGCAGTGGCACTCGATGACCAGTTAATCAGCCGTCACTTGCTGTTGTGCTTGACGAATGTCAGAATGACTAAGCAGGTTTGGCCTCATAGCGAGGCATTAGAAGAGTGACTGGAACAGTTTAGCCATTATAGCGTGTGATGGGAGGCAGTGAGTTGAACTGACCTTTCTGCTTTTGTTCATGAGCATTACGTGTCTGTATGTCTCCGTATTTGGTGGAAGCCCATGATTACTTAGGGTACATGTACTCCTCAGGTGTTTACTAATGAACGTCCTTTGTATCAGACTCTGCCCAGGCTTCTGGAGATAGACAGGGTCTATTGGACAGACAGGATATAATAGATACACAGCAGCCCATAGTAGTTGGGTAAAATATATAGGGGTGGGGCTGTCACCATCTTCATCCCCCTTGGAACTGATGGCACGATAGCCAATAGCTAGCCAGGAGCTGCAGTATTTTCCATGTGAATATTCAAGTTAGAAGCATCGTTGGTCGCATGGCCTTCAAGCTCTTCCCCGCTGAGCCTTCTGGCCAGATTGGATAATCGCCTAGGAGAATCAGAGCTTCAGGGACTCCCAAGGGGGTGAAGGGAACCTTAGGTGCTACCTGAAGTGATCAAAACGTCGACTCCACTTTCTCTAGGCCAGTGGGCCTGACCCCAGGTGCAGCCAGAGGAAGAAAGAACTCTTGTTGCCCATGAAAGGAAATAGAAAACCAGTGTTTAAGAGTTTAAGCCCAATGAATGACCTGGGTTTCAGGGCCCCAGATGCTGTGGGTTAGGTTACCATACATGTTGCTTCAGACTTTACTCTGAATATTAAGGTGAAAGGGTTGTTGGTTCGCCGTGCTCCTCATTTACTTGGCTGGATGCTCAGGTCACGAGAAACAGGGCGAGTTTCTTCTGGTCCAGTGCTGTTGGAGCCGTGCCATCATCTTCCCTCGTCCCGTGGGAACAGACGCTCACACAGGAAGGGTTTGGATCTGCTCTCTTACTGTTCCGTCTCTAGCACTTTGGGTAATGCCTGGAACATGGGAGTTTTCTCAACATTTGTTAGAAAACTCTTGTTCTGGGGACTTTCCTTTTGCCCTCGCTTGGCTCGCAAATGCATTTTCCTCCTAAGGAGCAATGGGTGGTCTGCATGTGGGTATTCTTTAGTCTTCTAGTATCAGCTGCCTTGTTAGACCCTTTATACTGAGGAAAAAATATGTATATCTAAAGGAATACTTTCCATTGATGGACTTGGAGTTTTTAATTTTTAGGAGACTTTTTAGCAACAAAATAACACACATGCATACACTTTGGGGCCAATCTGGGACCCTTTCAAATCAACACACACACACACACACACACACACACACACACAAACACACACACACACTTTGGGGCATGTGTCTTGCATGAATAGAACTGGTAATCTGTTATCACTAGTAAAACTCAGAGAGGAAGGATCCAGACTGAGTCCCTTGCGTCCCCGCCCCTCCTGCCTCTGGTGCCCCCCTGATGGGCCCATCGCAGGCTCCAAGGATGGATGGAGGGAACGGTCAGTTCACGGGACCCTAGGCCATGGGCAGGGAAGGCTGAGAGCAGAAGAGAGTTATAAAGTGTGGAGGGGAGCTGTCTGGGGAGGACTCTGGGCCCCTGGGGAGGAGCTGAGCGATCCTGGATTCCTGGAAGAAATGTCAGGATAGAGAGAATCTACACTTGGCCTCCTAGGTCAGCTGCTTGGATCACAGGCTGCCATTGGGGGAAAACTGAGGCCCTGGAGAGTGGGTCACTCCCTCACCCATGTGGGGCTGAGGCTGGGGTCCAGCAGAGGCAGGGACCTGGGGCTGCTTGGAGCATCACTGTGGATCTCTGGGTCTGGTCCTCTGCCGGACGTGCAGGGCCACCGGGAACACGGGCCAGGAGGGGAGCATCGGGCCCCGTGCTCTCTCCGCTGTGGGTTGAGGAGAACTATGGAGGGACCGCATTTAGCACAAGCTCGTGTACAGAACGAAGGCACAACACAGGGTATCCGGTGATGACAACATCAGTATTTTATTACCTCCAGCCCCAATCTGAGCGCTCACCTGGGCAATCGGAGGGACAGGAGACTTGGAGGTAGGCTAGTGACCGATGTTAATTTAAAAGAACAAAAGGGCTGGAATGCGGCCAGTCTGGGACCCTTCCAAATCAACTCTCTCAACACCCCCACCAGAGTGGGGAAACTGAGGCAGCCAGGGATTGACCCCCAGTCACACTCAGAAGCGGGTTCTGAGCTGATGGCCATTTACATCTGACCAAACTCCTTTTTCCGAAGTTCATTTCTTTTAATCTTGCCAGTGACAGTTTTGGGCAGCTCGGGGACAAACTCCACCTGGTGGGGAGAAAAGCAAACCATCCTGGCTGAGCCGCGCAGTCATTTCCTGCCAGCCCCCCAGTCCCCTCCTTTACCCCTGCACAGTCCCCCAGACAGGCTGGCACTTATGTGGTGGCCTTCACACGGGGCCTACCAAGTATGTCAGGTTGTCCTCCTGGCCCCCGGAAGTTGGCTGCAGCCCTGTGACATGCTTTGACTAATGAAATGTGGTGAAGCATGTCACCTCTAACGGAAGAGTCTGGAAGCATTGACACTGGCCACCCTCTCTGTCCATCTCTGATAGCACCTGGCAGGTACCTACATGGTGGCTGCTCATCTGTCCTGGTCCCAAGAGGATCATGGTGGACACAGAACATGAGCAAGGAAGATACATACCTTCCTTAGAATAAGCCGCTAAGGCTTTGGGGCTGTTTGTTACCCACAATATCATCTGGCTGGTCCTAACTGGTACACATCTTCCATGCTGGAGGCAGTAGAGCTAACATCGGGAGCAAGAACTTTGTTGCTACACGTGGGTTTGAGCTCCAGCTCTGCCTTTTATCAACTCTAATCTCAGGCAATTTACGTTGCATCTCTGAGCCTCACTGTCCTGTCCATAAATCAGGATGATTAGACCATCTCGGGTTGTAGAAAGGATTAAATGAAGTAGTAATGCATGTAAAGCATTGAATCCAGGGCCTGGCACAGGGAGTAACTATTCAGTAAAGGTGAGCTGCTTAGCTTTACAATAGGTACTGACTATAAACGTTCAGACAATGTAGCAAAGTATTATAGCAATGGAAGGAAAGGTTACCTTTTTGGCATATGTATCCTTGCAAACTTTGTTTTTAAACAAATAGGATGATATAATGTATATTCTTTCATAGCCCACTTTTTTTTCTTAATATTGTATTGTGATATCTTTAAGTTAAAAATGAAAGCTGCATCATCATTTTAAATGAGAGGATAATATTAAATTTCACAAATAATGTAATCATTTCTCTATTGGACATTTTTGTCATTTGCAGACAGCATTTAAAACTAACGAAGTAGAATAAAAAAATATCAGAGTGGATGGCATGTTGTAAGGATAAATATCATTTCGTTAGCATTCATTTGTTCTGCATGTGAATACGTATTGAGTTGCAATAGCGAATATGTTTCCTGGTATGAACCATGTTTAAAAATAGTTTGGAAGCTGCTAAATTGGAATTTTTTTCAAATTGTCAAAGATTTTAAATAACTTCTAGGGTAGCGTGGGCACTTGTCTGATTTTTTTTGCCCTCAGGTTATCGTGCCAGCAATGGATTCCTTTAGGGTTTTGGACACAGGATAGAGGTTCCATCTAATTCAGTTGGCTCTACTCCACCCATAAGCCAAATTGCTTCTTCTGCAGAGGAAAATGCTAGTTCTGTCGGCTGTTTAAGCTTCGCCCCGGCCACCCTCCCAGACTCAGGGCCGCAGAGCACAGGAAAGGAGGAAGCACCTGCCCTCTCTCACCTTCCTTGGGTACTTGTACGGGGCTGTCACTGACTTCACGTGTTGCTGCAGCTCCTTGGTGAGCTGCTCCCGATCCTGGGACATAAACTGGGGGGTCAGGACCACAAACGCCTTCACCACCTGCAGTGCAGAACCAGAGGCTCGGGGTGAGTGCCAGCCAACCATCTAGTTTACAGAGTGAATGTTTATCTAATGACTGGAAAAACAAGTTGACCCTTGAGCCTTTGGAAAAAGACAGGAGCAAGTTGAAATGCCAACGCGCTCAATTTCCACTCTGCCTTGGAAATTACTTAACCTCAGAGTCCTCTGTGGCTTGGGGACAGTACAGGGTCATCCCTCTTCGGGTTTATGTACAGATTCCACGAGATAGTACATATAAAACCTGCAGCTGGTGTAACTTCGTTTTTACTTATCATTTTTACTATTGTTCTATGTTCAGTTCTCTGACTTGAACCTTATGGGTATTTGACAGTTGTTGCTAAGTTATTATTTTTATATTATTATTCATATCCCCTTTAATTGCACAGGGCCTGGCACATAGTAGGTGCTCAATAAATACTTGTTGACCCAAGGAATGCAGGCTCTAGACCAGACTGCTCAGATTCCCATCCCGGCCCCACCGCTGTGTGATCTGGGCAAGTCATTTAACTTCTGTTTGCCTGTTCCCTTACCTACAGAAAGGTAGAATAAGAAGATTTAACTTATTCGGTTGTGTGAGGGTTAAATGAGCCGGCACATAGTAAGGGTGCACTGAATATTAGCTGCTATTAAAACATTCCTCACCCTCTATTTTCAGGCACAGGTGATGCCAACAGTGCCTCCTGCTGGCCACACAGTATAAATGCCCCACGCACACCAACCATGCCCTCCCTCCACCCTAGGCAGAGTCTGGGTAGGTGTGGTCTAGAAGTTTCCCCCGCGCCACGCCCGCCTTCCAGCACACACACACGCACACACACGCGCACACACGATGACCTCCGCGTGGTCCTCACCTGCCCTCGGAGCGGGTCCGGGCTGCTCACCACAGCTGACTCAGCCACCGCCGGGTGCTCCGCCAGGGCGTTCTCCACCTCTGAGGGCCCGATCCGGTACCTGCGGGACCAACAGTTCCTTCTCTGATTCCGAGCAGGTGCCAGGGCTGGAATGACCCGGGCCCTCCAATCTCACGTTTGAGAAGGTCACAACTTCCCCGGCACAAAGGGCAACTGTCACGAGAAGCCAGAGGTCTGTGAAAAGGCTGTGTAGTGGGACCAAAACGTGGAGACCTGGGCTTTCCGGTGTCAGGAACACCAGGCTCACACGCTCCCTGAGCTTCTCCCCTCACTGCCTCTGGTGAGGGACCAGGGGGAAAGCTGTCCTCGCGGGGCCCTGGGGCTTGGCGCAGGGAGCTAGCTCCCCGGACTGTCTCGGTTCACATCTGGGCGTCACTCTGTACTAGCTTCGAAACTTTAGGCAATTTACTTCGCTGGTCAGTGACTCAGTTTTTCTCATCTGTGAAATGGGCATAACAATGGCATCTACTGGGTTTTACAACACTCGAAGGAGAGAACTTTCACAAATAATTTTCCCCAACCAATAGGTACCAAAACAAGGTCTCCCTTCCCCATTCTATTCCCTACCCCCCAACATCTTATTGTGGTTGCACTTCCAGACCTTCTTGAACTTTCTGGTGGATTCTTCTGGATGCAGGAGTTGAAGGCGGTGCACAGAGAACCTGGGCCAGGGCCCTGTATACACGGCTCTCTTCAGAGGGTGCCATCCCCAATGCACGGAGCAATGGCTAGGCAAGCTAGACCCCACCGGCGCTCAGGGATAGCTCCTGGCTCCCGCTCAACCACACCTACCCAGCCGCAATGATGACGTCATCGCTCCGCCCCAAGAACCAGAGGTAGCCCTCTTCATCAATAGTTGCTCTGTCCCCAGTGTTGTAGAAGTCCCCACACTCAACTTTGGCTGTCTTCACTGGGTCATCCTGCAAAGAGAAAGGGACTCTTGTGGGAGGCAGTGCGTTCAGAGACGTTTAGCTGCAACCTGGGGCTAGGATCTGGGGTTGAACCTCCGCAAGTGTTTTAATCTCTCTGAGTCCATTCTCGTTCCATCCAAACACTCAGTGCATGTTACCGGTCAATGAGTGGACAGAATCTTACTGACTTGATCTGTCACACGGTGGCTGCACAGATGGGAGGTGTCAGTAAACGTTTGCTGACTGAGTTTTCTTCTCCAAATACTGCCTCCGGTCATCCTCACAGAAAGTCTATGAAGCCAGTAATTCAACTTTTAAGATCATTATAGATTTGCATGCGATTAGAAGTAACAGAGAGATCCCATGTACCCTTCACCCAATTTCCCCCCATGGTCACATCTTGCAAAACTATAGTTCAGAACCAGAATATTGCGGTCGCTTCAATACTCCAATCTTACTCAGGTTTTCTCATTTTTTCCCCTGTAGTCAGCGGTGTGTGTGTGTGTGTGTGAGGATCTAGTCCCTATGCAATTATATCTCCTGTGTAGGTTTGTGCATCTAGCAGCTCAGTCAGTGCAATGTCTCGTGTTGCTCATTTATATCCAACCCCTGCTTCCTCTTCCCTCTGCCTCCTCCCTCCACATCCCTTGATCTTTTCTCCGTCTTTATAGTTTGTCATTTTTAAGAATGGTACCTAAGCGAAATCACCTATGTGGCCTTTTGGGACGGGCTCTTTTTTCACTCAGAATGATTCCGTCGAGAGTCATCCAGGTGGTTGTGTCCACCAGTACGTTTCCCTATTTATTGCTGAACGGTATTTCCCGTCAGGGACGAACCGCAGTTTGTTCAGCCACTCACTCATTGAAGGGTATCTGAGTTCTTCCCAGCATTTAGCTGTTATGGATAAAGCTGCGATGAACGTTCGTGCACAGATGTGGTGTGAGGATGACCCGTCTCTAGCCCATTTAACAGAAGAGGAAACTGACGCTCAGAGAGGCGAATAACGCTCAGAGTCACTCAGCTGGTCAGGGGGAGGCCTGGTATCTGAATTTAATTCTTGCTCTACAGCGTGTGCACTTTGCCTCTAAGCAATGTGCTGGGGTCATCCCTCTTGTGGAATACGAAATGATCGTAAGAGGTTCCAGTAAAAAACATTCAAAGAAAAACACTGAATCCCATCACTTTTTGCAAGCTTTCCTTCCAGTTGTTCTGATTATATCAAGGAGACCATCTGACGTGTTTTGAAATGCTCTGGAAGTTCCAAGAGGAAGCTCCATTTCAAGATTAGATCTTTTAGTGAGAACAGGATTTACCCGGGGCTTAAGGAAGTCGTTTTGTGTGTATTATAGTTGTGGTTATAATTGGCTTCGATCAAAAAAATTTTTTTAAACAAATATTCTAAAGTAAAATAATAGTGATTGTGTGCTTGTGGTCTAACTGTCTGGGGATACCTGACGAACTGCATTCCCTTCACAGAAGTCAGAATACCAGTGGGGAAAGCAGAGGCACTGCTCCTAGAAGTTACCAGGCCGACTACAAAACTAAAGATGCCCAAGGCCAGAGATTATGGGAGAGATCCAGTTGGCCTTCAGGTCTGGATGAGAAGCTGGGCTGAGATTTTGGGGGGAATCTAGGATATTCAAGACAGATGTGGACACGGGGGAGTTTAGAAAGCCGTGCACCAGTCCAGGCCAGATGCAGCTCTCAGAAAAGTCTCAAGACCTTCAGCTTTCAGCTCAGGCTCCTGGTTCCTGGGCTCAGAGTGAGCTCAGCTGAGTGGTGAAGGAGGCCCCCAGCACAGAGCCCATGTGTACTGCTCGTTCGCTCCTTTCTGTGGTTGTTCATGTTTTTCTTTGTTCATTTGCACTCCTGGCACTCAAGGAAACCTCTGAACCATTCACTGAACATGAGCTAAAGGATCAGAAATTTCAATGATCACGCATAACAAACAACAGCCTTTGCAAAAACAACGAACACATAAAAAGGCAGTCTCAAAACAAAGGACTACTATGACTATAGCCTCAGCAGTCAAAAAACAAAAGAAACCACTCCAGCAACCTCCCTCCCGAGGGAAGTGGGAGAATCTGATTTCCAGAGTGACCACATTATTACAGTGAAAGGCCCAAATTTCAACAGAGAAATCGTGGGGCCTACAAAGAAACCGGAGACATGGTTCATTCAAAGAAATAAAGTTAATTGACAGAAACTATGCCTGAGGAAGTCCAGACATCAGACTCACGAGACAAATCACTGAAACGTGTCACTGGACTTAGTGAGGGGATCACATTGTAAGGTATATAAATGTCAAATCACTATATTATACGCCGGAAACTAATATAATGTATACCAACTATGCTTATAAAATAAGATAAAATGGTGACCACTGCTGGAAAAAAAAAAAAAAGTGTGTGAAATATGGCCAAGGAGCTAAGAGAAAAAAAATGGACAAAGAACTAATTGAAGGCAGTAAAATTATATATGAACAAAGGACATTAAGAAAACTATTCTATTGACAGTATCACGAAAAGGAATACAATACTAAGAATAAATTTTGTCAAGAAAGTTCAAGGTTTCACTGAAAACTAAAAATCATTGCCTGAAGAAATGAAAGGACACATAAATGGAAAGCCCTTCCACATTCATTAACTAGAGACTTAATATTGAGACAGCAGCTCTACCCAAAGTGATCTACGGATTCAAAGCAACCCCTGTCAAAATCTGTGGTGTTTTTTATAGAAATAAAAATACCCATCCTAAAGTTCATATAAAATCTCAAGGGATCCCAAATAGCCCCAACAGTTTTTTATTTAAAAGAAGAAAGTTCAAGGACTTATACTCCTGATTTCAAAATTTTACTACAAAGATACAGTAATCAAAACAGTGTGAAACTGGCATAAAACCAGACATATGGACCATGGGAGTAGAATAGAGAACCCAGAAGGAAACCCTCACATATATTGTCAATTGCTTTAGACAAAGATGCCAAGATATTCAGTGGGAAAGGACAGTCTTTTCAGCTAACGATGCTGGGAAAATTGGAATGCCCACATGCAAAAGAATGAAGCTGCTTCACACCACATACAAAAATTAACTCACAACGGGTAAGAACCCTAAACATAGGAGCTGAAAATGATAAAACTCTTAGAAGAAAACAGAGGGGACAATCTTCATGACTTTGGATTTGGCAATGATTTATTGACACCAAAAGGACAAACAGTGAAAGAAAAAACTAGATGAAATGTTCTTTATCAAATTAAAACACTTTGTGCATCCAAAGATTCTATCAAGAGAGTGAAAAGACAGCCCACAGAATGGGAGAAAATATTTGCTAAGCATATATCTGATTAGAGATTAATATCTAGAATGTTAATATTCAGAATAAAAAACTCTTACCATGCAATAACAAAACAACCCAATTAAGAAATGGGCAAAGGGGGCGGCTGGTTAGCTCAGTTGATTAGAGCACAGTGCTCTTAACAACAAGGTTGCCAGTTCGATCCCCACATGGGCCACTGTGAGCTGCGCCCTCCACAAGTAGATTGAAACAACTACTTGATTTGGAGCTGATGGGTCCCGGAAAAACACACTTAAATAAATAAAAGTTAAAAAAAAAAATAGGCAAAGGACTTCAATAGACAATTCTGCAGAGAAGATAAAATGCAAATCAAAATCACAATGAGATACCACTTCACATTCACTAGGGTGGCTACAACCAAACAAAACGAAACTAAAACCCAACCCTGAAAATAGCAAGTGTGGGGAAGGATATGGAGAAACTGGAACCCTTGTGCGTTGTTGATGTGAATGTAAACTGATGCAGTAACATGGAAAACATGTTGACAGTTTCTTGAAAAGTTAAGCATAGGTGTGACCCAGCAATTCCACTTCGTTGTCATGGCAGCATGTGAAATGGGATACTAGGTGTGAGCATATGGAGGACATCTTTGCAAAATAATATAGGTCATGTCCAGTTAAAAAAAATAAAAATAGAAGTCATAGCCCTGGACCAGCCCTGTTCAATTTAACCAAAATCTCTGTTGGATCCAAGCATTAATTAAAAACAAAACAAACAAAAAACTCCTCAAATGGCTCTGACTTGCAGGCAGGGTTGAAAATCCCTGATCTATAACTATGTTAGTCTGTGTTTATTTTCTCTTTTATCCCAGCTTAAAACTGTGCCCCTGAGAACTGAGCCTGAGGCCTGCATGTTTGCTTTAGGGTGATTGCATCATCCCTCTTGGAGCAGCGCCCCCTGGAGGTCACGGGATGAGGGCAGCAGTGATGCCCAGAGAGCCTCCCACGGCTTTTCTTCTGGAGGAAGCAGATGGAGCCTGAGCTCAGTCTCAGGGTCTGTCCACGCTTCCACGGCCAATCTCGGATGCTGAGAATTTCCTTAGTGGCCTTTACTAACCTAGGAGGGCTAGAATTTGTCTGATCAAGAGTGTCAACAGGTTTTCCTAGAGCCTCTCACAGTTTTCTGTAATCCCCAGATTTCTTTGGGGTTTGGGGCCCAAGAGACGTGGGTTTGAATCCCAGCCCTACCGTTTGACACAAGCAAGTCACGTAACTCTTCGAACCTGCAGTTTCCTTCTCTGTAAAGTGAGGCGCCCCCTGGCAGCTGGGCGAAGTTACAAAGACTTGTTCACACCCTGTTGGGCTCCGAGGGATGGATGGTGGTGGGATTTGAACCCGGTCAGAGCCTTCCTCTTAACCACAGAAGATCAGCGGCCCCGAAATCTGGTGGTTCTGAAGCCAGGCTTCTTTCTAATCCATCCGTCCACCCATAATGGCCTGATGGGTTAGGACAGGAAGGGACGTGGGGACACAGCGTGAGCTTTGAGACTGATGGGAACAGGCTTCCTTCAGTTGGAGCAAACAAGGGAGACGCGAAGGAGACTCAGGACGCGGAGCTGAGACTGCTGCCTCATCACCGGCTCAGCTCCCTACAGGCTTCTCGGCCGGGAAGGGGGCAGGTGGGCGCCCTTACCTCGTAGCCCACGAAGAGGCCTAGGGGCCTGGTGGGTTTGATCCTGATACCAATGTTGCCTTCGGTATTGGGCGGCAGGACGTTGCCCTCGTCGTCGATGACCTGGAGCGAGAGGCCAGTGAATCCCACCCTGCAGGCCCCCCCCCCACGCTTCTGCCCCCCCCCCCCCAGCATTGCCCAACTTGTTCACGTGACACCAGTGGGGATCCCTGGGGAGGAGCCCTGTCCGAAAACAGAAGAAAACTCAAAAGTCTTTGAAATCAGCCCCTGGTGAAACCCAAGTCATGGGTCTGTTTGTTTCCCGATATACAGACATCGCAGTGTGTCTTTGGGCGAGAGGACCCTGAGCAGGGAAAGCCGCTGGTGGAAAGAGCTGCCCCGGCCTCTGGTGTGAGGCCTCGGCATCACCAGGAGCTGCACTACTGAAACCTCCCCAGGACGTTGGAGGGAAAAAAGGAGGAGAGAAGGAAGGACAACTGGGCTGGCCGGTGTCCCACGAGGGACCAGTCCCGGCTGCGCCCTCAGTGCCCCCAGCCAGTGCCGTTCGGGCCAGACCTGGATGTCATACGGTGCGATGGATTTCCCCAAGGAACCAGGCTTGACCTTCATTCCCCTGGGAGTGCTGCACGTTATGCCCTGTCACAAAAGAAAGACAATAGAGTCCAGGCTGATCCCAAAGCAGCAAGACCCACATACAGCATCCCTGCTGCTCACAGATGTCATTTGATGCAGAAGCTCGAAGGTCGGAGTTCTCGGCTCACGACATCGGCCCAGTTCCGTGCACAGACGTTTGCTGAGCCGGCCGTGGGCTGGGCCTGTGAGCCGCTCCGGGGAGGCCAAGAGGTGAGCTCCAGGCGGTGGGCATGTGTCGTGGGGGGTGGAGTGCCCACTGCCTGCCTGGCATGTGCCCGTTGGGCAGGGGAAGGTCACGGGTCCGTTTAACAGACGTTTTCTCAGGGCTGTTCAGTAGTGATAGGAATCCTGCCTCAACTACGACTCAGGACAGTGTTGCAATTATTTCGAGCGTTCCTTCTGCTACCACTGCCCCATCCTGATTTACCTCCTTGATGAATCTTTCTTTGCCCTCCTGCATAGCCCCTAAAATACAGCCATTCTGCTATAGGTCCTGAGATGGCAGTCGTTCCTCTGTCAGCTAAAGGGGTGATGGAGAGGGAGGTGGGGGGACGTGGCTCTGTCCAGTGTCAGAAATGGACCGAGGATGTTGGAAGAGAGATAGCCACTCAGGCCACCACTGATGAAGTGCTTTTGGCTGCAGACAGGTGTGATGGTCTGAGTGCGCTGCCACCTGCCTGCTCAGTGCCACTCTTTGGGATCACACCGTGTGTGTGCGCACGTGTGTGTGTGTGTGTGTGTGTGTGTATTTGATGTATTACATAAGAAAGGCTCTGCTCCTTCCGCTCCTGCCAGTGTCTCCCAGTCAAACCTGTGTGCTGGCCTCATCAGTGTCCAGGAACGAAGTCCTGGGGCCTGCTCCGGCCTGTCCCTGCGGTCAATGCCCTGGGAAGGGATGGTGACGTGGGCAGGACTTGGGGTGGTGGCCTCCATGTTGCTGGAGCGCACCTCCATGGTCCTCACCTCTCGGTCCCCTGATCACAGGGACATAGCACGATGGCCTAGACCCCTTGTTAAGTTTCTGCCCAGTAGCCTTCAGCACACTGGTGTCTTGAAGGTCGATGAGCTGGGTGAGAATTGTCTGTCTGCAAACTGACGAGGGGGCCAATGAGCCTGGAAGTCTGGAGCCTCCCGTGGCTCCGTGCTCAGCTACGAGCGAGGCTGTGCACACAGGGGGGGCCTCTGCACACACTCGGGGCTCGGGCACATCCTGACTGGCCCAGCGGGGACCCTCCACCTACCGTTTCTGACTGTCCGTAGATCTGGGTGAGCGGGATGCCCGTCTCTTGTTTCCACTTGTGCTGCTCCTCGGGCAGCAGGGCCTCGCCGCCACACCAGCAGTACTCCAGGGTGGGGAACCTGAGACTTAGGGGACAACAAGGCATCAGCCGAGCCTTAGAGCAGGCCTCGGGTGTGATGAGCTCGCAGCATTGTCCTGTGGACCACCCATCCTTCTGCCTCCTGGCTTTCTCACTTGCCTTCTGGCCACTTTACTGATGGCCGTGGCCAAGTCATTCACTTCCTGTCAGCCCCCTGTTAGCTCTTCAGGCCCTGGGGGTGGTGGGTTGGGAGTGACGCTAATGGGTCCAACTAGGGAGTTTCAAATTCCATTTGGTGTGGATGTAACACAAGGTAAAGCTGTGTTTGTCAGACCTTGTCTTAGGGAAGCAGTCCACGTGGCTAAGAGAGAGATTTTTATAAACCATCATGGGGTATACTTCCGGCCTTCCATGGAGAGTGGGGTTCTGTGAACCGAAGGGCTTTTGTGCTTCTGCGTGGAGAAGGCAAGTTAGGGGTCGGGCGTCGTGGAAGATTGGGCCGAGTGTAAGGAAAGAGGATGGGTCACAGGTAGCAGCCCCGAGAGGTTTGGGGGAGAACAGAAAAGTGTGCTGTGAACACATGTAGCAGGCATACCTCGTCCCGCACCTTCTCCCTCCATATTCCCCATGAAAATTTCCATAACTAGTACCAAAGCAATCAGAAAGTAAGGATGGATTCCCTGAAGGAAATGGGCAGAAGTGATTGAGGTCTGAGCGGCAGCTGGCACGAGGCTGAGCCCGGCCAGCTCTTGGGGAGGAGGGACGTGGCTGACATCTGGTTCACCTTCCCAACCTTCTCAACCTCTCCTGGTACACAGTCCAGAGCGATGCACAGGAGGGCTGCTTCCCCGGGACATGTTTTCCTCTTTCTTCTGGAGCTTTCTCCAGAGTAGATAAAGTGGGCAGAGTGTCCAGTGGAGTCATTCGTTGTGCCCTGGTTGGATTTTTACTGGGGAATGTTGCAAAAAGTGGCTGTGGTATAAGCTTTGAAATACAGATGGAAACAGAATCCAGCCAGATTGAGGCTTCCTGATTAAAATCGAGTTGTATTTCAGAGCGGGCTTTATAAGGGTAGTTGTTGAACTCGGCTATTTCAACTCCATGTCTACAACATGTTAGCTCTGATTTTTGAAGCAGCCGTTTCCATTTCAGACTCTCTAAAAGGTACTTTTAAGGTCCACTAGGTTCAACTTAGCTAAAAATCCTCAAGCACGGGGAAATGCAAAAACAAGACTATAACAAAATAACCCTGTGCATCCATGAGATTGGCGAACATTGAAACATTTTGACCAGAACAAATATAGCCAAGGGTGTGGAAACAATGGGAGCATACACTGATTGGATACTCTGGAAAACAGAATTAGTGCCAGGGCACCTAGCAGTTTCTCTCCTAGAAAAACGCCACGTGAATGCATGGTTATGTGCACCTGGGCAATTGTGCTAGAATTCCATGAATTCTCCAAAATGGAAACGACCCAAATGTCCATTCATGGTAGAACTGATAAAAAAAAAAATGTGGAATTTCCATAAAATAGGATATTATACAACGATGCAAATTAGCCGCAGCAATGAAAATTAGTTATAGCAAATATGCTGTAATGTGGACACATCTTAGAAATATAAGGTTGACAAAAGGAGCCAGATATTACAGAATAATGTGCAATTACACGTGTAACATTCAAAAGCAAGTAAAATAGCGTGATTTGTTTAGGGCAGTTTCCTTAGGAGGTAAACTATAAGGGAAAATAAAGACGTGAACACCATGAAAGAGACAGTGGCTTCCAGTAGTGGCAATGGTCTCGGGTGCTGGCAGAGCTCTCGTTCTGTGACTTGGATGACAGGTTCCACAGCTGTTTTATTTTCAACAATTCCTTATTCTGTACATTTATGTCTCGTATTTTTCTGTATGTTTGTCATTTCACAGTAAAAATGTTTAAAAAAGAAAAACCCACACTGACTGCTTCGATTGGATCTCTGAGTCCTGCGTAATAAACTAATTAGGCTGGCTGATAGTTGTCACTACTCACAGTTCACACACACACACACCCCTCAAGGAACTGGAGTTAAAAACAGTCAGACCACAGTGCTTCAGATTCCCTCAAATCCTACCCAACAGTTGTTACTACGACCAAGCCACTTCTACCGTACCTGGCGGAATTCTGTTGCAGAATCATTCGAAACAGAGTGGGCGCAGCAAGGCATTGGGTGATGGGGTATTTGACCATTGTCTAGACAGTGAGGAGAGAAGGAATTTTACTTTTATGTTAAGATTAAAAAATATTGGCCAACTACTAGCATTTAAATTCTGATCTCTTAGGTGTCTGTGTGTGTGTGTGTGTGTCGGGGGGGGGGCGCTGGACTTTGAGAGCTGGAGAGGCCGGTCTGCCTCTGAGATGGAAAGCTGTGGTGTGAGTGGAGGCACAGATTTACAGGCGTCAGCCGGTGACAGTTATCACCACGACATATGCGCCATAGGAAGAGCAGCTGCTGCCAATCACTGAGTGTTTTTTAGGTGCCGGCCTCAGGGCTGTGCACGTTGCACACTTTGCCTGTATCGTCTCATTAATATTCCCAACAATCTTATGAGGTAGTAATTATTAGGACTGAGAACTCCCATCATACAGATGAGAAAACTGAAGCTCAGAGGGGCAAGTAAACCACTAGTAAATGTTAAACGTGGGAAAAGAGACCAGCTCCATCATAATTCCAGGGCTCTGTTTTAAAATACTTTATTAAACTGAGTGACAACACACACTCACACACATAGATACACACACCTGCTACCTGGCCCAGGAGCCAGGAACCAGGAGACCCGAGCTTGTGCTGGTGGCTTTAATTTCTCAAAATATATATTCCCGGTGATTCTGATACAATGACAAATTCAGCACCTTGCAGAACCTGGGTGATGTTATACTAACGGGCTTCTTTACTCTGTAAGCTATTTCTCACCAGGGCCCAGCTGTCTGAGCTTCACACATGGTTTTCTTCTGGGAGTTTGTGCCTACTGAAAAGTTAGTCTTCTTACCTGTACGATGACCTTCGGGTCAAACTGGGTCAGTTCATGGATGAAAACTGTAGACCCCGCTGTCCATGGTTCCAACACGGACCCCAGCATGGCCATAATCCAGCCTGGGTCTGACATGCACCAGAAGATGTCACTCGTCTTCAGCTGCATCAGGTTCCTGCTGACTCCAAAAAATGGTGGCCTCAGCTATGTTACCGTGGGAGGGTATGAGCAAGGGCTGTGGTTTGTGCTGGGCCCCAGACTCACTCCCACCCCAGGTCCTGGTCGTGTGGGACATGAGGTGGTTCAACCACAATGACCCTTAAGGCTGGGGACACTGGGACAAAGTCTAGTGGAAACTGGAAACACTTAGCCAAAAGGAGGTTGCTCTTTCCTTCACCCCCCTTTTCCTGCTTCTGAGGGACCTCTATGTGCCTAACTCCTCGAGCAAACGACTCTGCCATTAGCAGGCTGAGGCTTGGAGGAGGTTTTCTGTTAGTGGGGTGGGGTTTGGTGAGCCGCTCACATCCGTCACCCCACATTACTTGCGGGGGGACGTCTGTTCTGAGCTTCAGACCCAGCTGTCCACTGAACGTCTCCTCTGGCACCTCTGTCCCAGCAGCTTCTAACCTCTGCCGCCCTTGGACTATTTCTTCTCCAGTGTGCTCTGTATTTCAGCGAATGTCATCGTGTCCATGACACTGTCCCAGCCCGAAACCTGGGAGTTCACCTTGCTTCCCGCCTCTTCTCTCCCATGTGTAGCCAGCACACCGTCTGTTGTGCCTCCGACACTCTCCCATGTGTCACCGTCCTTCACGTCTTTGGCACCTTGTCCAGGCCACCACCACCTTGCACCTGAATTAGTCTAAGACCCTCTAACTGGTCCTTCTCAATCTGTTGTTTTCCCAATCCGTTCTCCATGCTGCAGCCACAGGGATCTTTTCAAAACACAAATCTGAGTAGGTCTCTCCCGTGCTAAAAACCTTTCAGTACCTCCCCATGTTTCCCTCGTGCGCCCCAAACTACACCACAGCCCACACGGTCCTGTGGGACTGGGTCCCGCGCACTTTCCAGCTCCTCCCTTTTGTCCCTCACCTGACACTCTGAGTACCAGCGATTCTCAAATCTCTGTAGTTCTGTGGATGCTGCTGTTTCTATCGTTGGGCCTTTGCTTATATCATTCTGGCTGCACAGAACCACCCCCCTTCTCCCCACCGTCCTTCCTCCAGGGGGCGCTGTGCGAGGGTCATTAGCACAGATGCCCACTGTTCGCAGATACCCACTTCTCTGCCCCTGGTCTGGTTGATAAGTTAGGAAATATATAGGACTTGGTCTGGTCTGAATATTGCTAACTGGGCAGAGGAGGTTTGGTTTGAAATTGGTTAAATAACCCCGGGCTACACAGCTTCCACCTCGACAATTATTTATTCTAGGTTAAAGGCTGTGGCTGGTTCTAGGTATTAGTTCCTCTGCCGGCTCCTGACTGGGAAAGTCCACATCAGAGTTGCCCATTGTGGAGGAGGAGAGGGCCTGTCACGTCTGGCCACTTGCTACAGTTTTCTGTCTTGTCACACCAAGCCCTGGAACCGCTGACAGGGACACAATGGCTTGTCACTTGTGCGACTCGCAGGTGCCTGCTGCCTGTACCCACGTTTCTGCCATGCGTCCTGAGAAGGTGCTTGGGCAGAACGCCCGTTGTCATTTGGAGGGTTCTGTCAGCAAACACTTAGGAGTCCAGGCCTTCGCCGCTTAGACCCTCCACGGGCTGAGCCAAAGAGAGCAGCAAGGAGAAACAGGATGGACCCACACACACAGAAATGCACACACACACACACACACGTGCACACACATACATGCACACATACATATGAACACGTGCACACACATGCATGCATATATGCACACGCACACACACGTACATGTGCACACTCACGCATATGCACACACATACACATGCACACAGTCACACACATACATGCATGCACACATACATGCACACATGTGTGCACACAACACATGCACACACGTGCACACGTGCACATGCACACGCACACATGCACACATGCACGCCTGCACACACGCACACTGTGCCCCGACTGTGACCCAGCCTCTACGCTGGTGCCCTCTTTCTTACCAGGAAGGGAGGGAGTCGCGTATGGCAAGTCCTTGGTTGTGTTTCACCATCTTGGGGAAGCCCGAGGTGCCGCTGGTGAAGAAGATGACCATTGGGTCTCTGGTCTGTGACTTGACACAGCTGTGATCTGGGGACGCTGCTCTACAGAGGGAGTCAGCACAAAAGGAGAGAAGTCATGTTTCCTGGTTTTCTGTCCTCGGGGGAAGCGGAAGAAACAATACGGCTTTGAGGTCAGAAAACGGGGGTTTTGCAGCACTGGAGGGAAAACTGTTTCTCCAGGGGTGAGGCTTCCAACACAGTTGACAGGTGACTTGGACTGACAGTTCTTCATTTAAAAAACGGGGGAAATACAGTGGGTTATTTTTTTAAGTTAACAAACATTGAAATAGCACTGAGTGTGTTTCTAGCACTGACTGTGCTCTTGGCATGCCCATTCTGCAGATGAGGAAACTGAGGCTCAGAGAGGTTAGATAACTTGCCTTAAGACACACAGCCAGCAAGTGTCAGAGCCAGGGTTCAGACCCAGACAGCCTGACCCATAGGCTGTGTTCTTGATCACACTTGTGTTTACATAAACCAGCTTTACAGGAATTTAACTCCATAACCTTGGTGCTGGAGGGTGGGGAAGAGATAGTGAGGGAGAGTGAGAGAGAAAGAAATATATATGTACATCCTCCCTGGGGTGAGTTTGAGGCCACAGATAGAATCTGCAGTTTCCTCCGTCTGCCTTGAGCCTTGGGACGGTCTGGGCCTGTTATGATTCCCAAAGCGAGTTCCCTGCGCCATTCAGAGAAACTGCAAATAATCCAAAAGCTGGAGGGAACACTGGGTCTTGCTAACAAATGGTACCATCCTGACTCTGGGCAATTTAAGGGATTCTTTCATTCAACTCTCCGACTTTAGAATGTAGTGTCAGAAGTGACTTTGCTGTAACATTTGCCTTTGGGGTCGAACTGAAGAGCTCTAAAAACTGAAGGGTTACTTTAAGAAAACAGACCCAGTGAAGCTTACATAATGTTATAAACCAATTTACTTCAATTAAAAAAAAAAAAGGAGAGAGCGAGCAAGCGAAAGGGAAACCCAGCATGGTTTGTGTTGTTCCATGGAACATAACCTCACAGGGAGACCTGATTGTAAATTCCCAGCTGGGCAGGTCAGGGTGGGGAGTCACCCCCCCAGGGCCTGTAACTTCTTTAGTGAGAGGCTCAGCCAGCCCTGTCCATCACTGCTGTGTATCTAGGTTAACACACCTTGGAAATGCCAGAAGTAATACCCCTTGAAGGGTGTATTAGCCCTCAAGAGAGCACAGAATCTTGTCAGCTCTCCTGTAATCCATCCCCACCTTGCCTTCTTCCACCTCCACAGCATCTGCCTTAATTCCAAATGAATAAAAGAAACTGCAAAACTGTCACTCTCCAGAGCATTTGAGATCTTGCTTCCTGGCATATGCTGTCAGTGTGACTCAGATAAACTCCTATCAAAATTCTGTACGGGGTTGGACGTTTCTCACGTTGACAGTATGTGTGACATTAAAATGTCTGAAAGGCTTACAGAGTCAGAGTTTTGGGGTGGAAGGGGCCTTTCTCACCTCCAACATTTGTCTAACTTTTCCTGCGAGGTGTCCCTAATACCCCCCAGCCCCTGGAAGATGGAAAGTGCTTGCTCCCCAAACTTCCTGCTAGCCGCAGCCTTAATTTTCCTTACAGTCTCAAGTTTTACCTTAAAAATTCATTTTTAATGTTTTATTCAACGTATTCAGACCAGAAACTCACTTAACCAGGGAACGGAAGTCCAGCCATCCTTTACGGCCGTGGTCAGACACCAGGAGCTTGGTTTTCAGAGCGGGACACTCAGAAGCCATGGCGTCCACCTCTGGGGCCAGGGTGTCTGTGGTTACGATGCTGTTGGCTCTGGACACTTGTAATCGGTAGAGAATGTCCTTGGCCATCAGCTGGGTGGTCCCTGGAATGGTGATAACCCCTGCGGAGGAGAAAGGAGCTGTTTGTTTCTGTTTCTCTTCCACAGCCAGGGGCTCAGGCCTGACTGACGGCAGAGAAATCCCCTAAGCTCTTGCTGTGCAAAGTGTGGTCTGTAGGCCAGTGGCATCATCCCCACCCCAGACCTGCTGAATCAGCATTTTACCAAAAGCCCCAAGTGGTCCCTGTGCACATTAAGTCTTGAAAAGCTCACCCTAACCTTTTCTACCCGAGATGGAAGCGGCCAGGAGACAGGTGGACCCTGCTTTGCACAACCTCACACGGGCTCTGGGAATATACGTGCAAGTACGCCAGTGTCCCGGGCATCAAGACTCCCTGCACCCCTGTGCCCGTCCTTCTGCTGTCTGTCAGTCCCTGGTGTCATCTGTCCTTCATTCCCCGTACCACAGGTAACCACGGTGTTCCTTGAACTTGCCTTCCTTCCCTTCCAGCTTCTATCACCAACAATTAGTGCAGGTCTATTGGATTCTCATCTCTGCCCCGGATGTCCTGCCACCCATCCTCCATGTATTACCTGCTCAACTTCCACAGACACTGCCTTTTTCCCCCTCCACCTTTCTTCTCGTCACTCACACCTGTGCCCTCTCTCCAGGAACACGCCACACTCCCCATCCTGACACCACATGCACTGCCCACTCGCCACCTTTCTCTCCCACGACTCGCGTATTTCCACATGGCCGTTCCTCACATAGGTCCCTCCCACCTGCAAGCTTTTGCATGTGTTGTGCCCATTCTTGGCATTCCCTCCCTTTGCTTCTGCCCCTTTCTAACTGTGCTTACCCCCCCGAGGTCTCAACTCCTGCCTTGGCCCTCCCATGGACCATCTCTTCGCTCTACAGAGGACACGGTTTCTCTATACTCCCTCTACTCTTGCTGCTAATTTGCGATTCCACGTGACCTTGATGGATTCATCAACTATTTTCTTTGTGAGAGAGTATGAGAGAGAATATAGGGCAAGAGCCTAACACATTGTGGTAGGAACAGGCGAACAACATGTGATTTAACTGAAGTGACTCAGAAAGAATCCCTGAGCCCCATACTGATTCTAAATTAGATAGCTAGATGATAGGTAGGTGACAGATAGATAGACAGACAGATGACAGACAATTAAAAGGGAAAGGGAAATCTCTACAGAAGAATGCTAACTAATAAATGTAGCAGGAATGATAAAAATAGAAAATCCTCATATAAAACTACCATAATAATGTTCAATTCAGTCAAGAATCATCAATGGATATTCAAACCATAGGGTGAGAGACAGTTGAGAAACAGGATATTCACTCCATCTCATAAATATTACACTACAGATTACTTATTACTACCGTGTTTCCCCGAAAATGAGACCTAGTCAGACCATCAGCTCTAATGCGTCTTTTGGAGCAAAAATTAATATAAGACTCGGTACTATATTATATTATATTATACCTGGTATTATATTATTCCTGGTCTTATTTTAATATATTAATTTTTGCTCCAAAAGAAGCATTGGAGCTGATGGTCCGGCTAGGTCTTATTTTCAGGGAAACATGGTAATTACAAAGAGAAAAGGTGCCTTTACAGAGGTGAATACCACCTTTTCAAATGGGATAAAACAGTATCACTGGTGCTGGACAAAACAGCTTCACATACCTTCTGATGCGACGCAGTGAGAAAGACACAACACTGCCCTTCTAGAACTCCTGCTAAAAATGTTTCACACGAACACAATCACGAAGCAAGAGCCAGAAATACAAATTTTGAGGGACCTTCTGCAAGACAACTGGCTTAGACATGTCAAAAATGTCATCGTCATGCAGAAAAGGCTGGGGCACCATTCTAGATTAAAGGAAATGAAGAAGTCACGACAACTAAGTGTAACGCATGACCCTCAGTTGGATTTTGGATTTAAAGAAAACAATGGCTATGAAGAGAATTATTGAAGGAGGTGAGGAATTTTGACGGTGGCTATATGTCAGGCAACTATATGGTTTCAGTGTCAGTCAGACTTCTCGTGTGGTAAGTCTACTATGGTTACGGGAGGGGAGGGCTTGGATCTCAGCGCTTGCGAGATCCGCTGCTTACGGAGACTTCTGTGGTATCTGTGGGCGACCCAGTGTCGGCGGCTGATTCTTACATAACTCAGTGGGGGCGGGGCCTCAAATGTGGCAAAATGTTAACAATGGATAAATCTTAAAAAAATAAAGTCTGAAGCTGTGCAAGAGGTTGTGTGTGTGTGTGTGTGTGTGTGTGTGTGTGTGTGTGAATGAAAAAGAACTAGGACACTACATCTGAGAGCTTGTGAGTGTGGGGGAGAGAGTAAGTGGGAAGGAGTAAAATCTCTTTCAGGAAGTCTGAGAAAGAGGGAGACTGGGCAAAAGAAAAACGTGGGGGTAGGCAGCGCACCTACTATTCCAGGCCCAGTGGGCTCTAGGCCATCCCTGAGGTCCCTCGGGGTGTCTCAGAGTCACTGACCTGCTCGGATGCAGCCCAGGGTCGCCAGCCACCACTCAGGCACTCGAGGCAGAATCAGGAGCAGCCGGTCCCCCGGCTTCAGGCCACAAGTGTGTGTGAGGACGTTGGCTGTGCGGCAGGTCAAGTCTGTCACTTCCCCGAAACTCCACTTCACCTCATCTCCGTGGGCATTCACCCACCACAGCGCTGGGTTTGGCCCTCTCCTGCCCTCCTGGGCAAGAGCATACACCATGCGTTACTACTTCCTGCTGCAAAGGCAAAGGGCACACATTTCCCCACCCCACTGCCATGGTCACACTCCATCTGAAAGCCGAGAGAAGTTAGGGGTTGGGTGTGATCTGACCAACTTCTGGTCTGCGGAAGCCACCTCCTCTGAAGTCACTTCAAACCATGAAGTGTCACCAATTGAAGACTTAAGGCTCCATTCCCCCATGCTCTGTCTTAGTTCCAGATAGAAGGTGGGTGCCTCTCTGTGCCTCAGTTTTCTCATCTATGAAATGGGGACAACAATACTCCCTAGAAAGTAGTGAAGTCTAAATGAGTTATTGAAATGGGCAACGTGTATATATAACAGTGTAGGTGCTCACTAAGTAGCACTCTTATTATAATTGCTACACAATAAAATAGAAGAGGCCAGTTTAGTTTCTGAATAGTCTGGGGAATTGACTTTTAAAATTAAGTGACCTCTAGAGGTGAGATCAACAAGAAGACAGATTGGGAAGCGCCTGGCCCCCTGGAGAAACATCAAGTAAACCACACACTAAAACCACACGCTTCGTAGGAGCTCTTGAAACAGTCAGGGCTGTACAGCGACCAAATGCCCAAACAGTAAATGCTGTGCTCAGAATGACAGGAAATTGTGGTGCTTCTGCTCACTTTTGCACCCGCCCCCCCCCCACCCCCCATGTGTTGCCGTGCGCTTAGGAGGAAGCCTTCTCCGGATGGAAGGAAAAGAGTGAAACTTGTTTGCAACATTCTGGCTTATCTGAGAGCTGCCTGGGGGCTTGGGGCTTAGATGTGGATGGTGGCACAGGCTGAGTATTGGGTTGGAGGGATCTGAGTACCAGCGTACACGGGTACACTCACCGATCTATACCCAGGCTTCAAAAGAATGTATCACGGTTACTCTGAAGATCCAGAAGTGAACACTTTTTGCATACGTTTAATTGAGAAGCAACATGGATCGTGCCACGAATAGTTAGATAAATTGGGATACGCTTGTTTTTAGACGAGAGGTGGCAAACTCCAGGCCTCCAGGGGCCAGGCAAGTAGCATAAACAAGAGAAACCTGCCAGGTTCCTCGGGAGCAAACTGGAGAGCCACGTACCTTCCAGTACCTCCCAGCCAGCAGAGATCCCGCGGCAATCCTGTCTGCTGTCATACAGGAGAGACCATGCAGTGTTATGAGGTGCGATTTTACAAAAGCAACCCCTCAGCCTCACCTGAACTGCTTCCTGCACCCTGCTGCCTTGTCTGCAGGAGGCCTGCCAGTGTCAGAGCGCCCCCATTCCCAGTGCCTGTCTACAGCCCATCCAGGGGACGCGCACGGCCCAGGGCTGAAACACAGCTGAGTCCCAGCCAAGCGCTGGCTTCTGCCTTGCGCTGGTTGTGCTGCTGTGCAGGACGGTCCGTGCGTTCAGATTCATTCACTGAACATGTAACGTGCCGGGCATGTTCCACACGCTGGGGGCTACGATACAACTGTTCACAAAACAGTAGCAATTCCACGACCTCATGAGACTGACAATCTAGTGTTCGTGATACCACGTGTGTCTGAGAATCACCCAGCTTGCAGACTGTGAATCCTGGGGAGGACTCTTTTATGGGATGGTGGGACAGAAGTTGACTAGTATCAGAGGACACTGTTATTAATATTTATGTAAAATTAACAGAATTCAATTCAGGATCCACGAAACCTAGACCCACTGGCTCAAGGCAATCTAGGCAGCCATGACTATTGGGTACATAGTCATGTACCCTGGAACGTTGGACAATATTCAGTGTCTTTGGGCCAACGGGCCAGGACAGAGACAGCTATCACAGGACAATGACATTCAGCTGTTGTTGTTTCTAAGATTTGTGGTTAATACCTATTTGACAATAGTTATTGTGCAATGTTTATTATTAAATTGCATCAGAGGTTGGTAGGAACAGTTCGCTCCTGCCATGATTTTTGCCAAAACAAACAGAAGTTAATATTACAAGTGCTGTGCCCCTTTCTCCTACAACAGGAAGTGGGGACCGTGCTACCTGCAGAGGGAGAGGGAAGAGCTGTGTGTTTTGTTTGCCTGTCTAAGTCTATTATTTAGAATAGAACTTGGCACATGTTAGATGTTTGCCAACTCTTAGCTGAATGAATGAATGAGTGAATGACTGAATGAATGAATGTAGCATCAAAGGGTCAGAATGAATGCGATTGGGCCTGGATGTGACCTCTGGCGAGTAGATATGGGAAGCTGCGCCAGGCAGGAATTGAAGGTGTGTGTAATAGCCTAGGAGCCTAGACTAACATAGGGTTTAATTTCCAAGAATACTCAGGGTTTGTAAATTGGTGGCCTGGAAGAGTGAGTGTATTCCACCCCGGGGTCCATGTCGTGTGGCTTACAAAGCCCTTTCTTTTGTTCTATTAGGTTAGTGCAAACGTAATTGCAGTTTAAGAGGTTAAAAATAATCGCAAAAGACCGCAATTACGTTTGCACCAACCTCATACTATAATGAACTCTTAGCCAACACACACACACACACTCACACACACACAGAAGATTTCGCATAAAAATGTTGCGTTTCTAACTTACAGTAAAGTGTGTTGAAATGTGAGTCCCAGTAAATTCTATCACTTTGTGATGGTTTGGGTGGCGGTTAATTAGGCCATGCACCGGTGTCTGGGTGACGCTTGTTAGGCTGTAAGGGTAGGTCCAGGAAGCCAGAGGGAACCGAAGTGGCATGGCCTCTGGAGCGTCTTTACTAGGTGGCAGTGGCGGGACCTATGGTGCTTGTAAGGCAGGTTTCGAAATTAATTTGTTCATAGATACTTGTTGAAGGACTTTCAGGTACCGGGCACCGTGGGTCTGTTACTAGAGGGACACAAATCACAATGAAGGCAATGGACAAGTGAAAACAGACAGATCAGAAAGTGTTGTGAGAAGGAAAAGTAATGGGATCGGGGGTGCTGGCGGTGGGAGACATTTGGAGAAGTGGAGGAACCGCCCGTGACCGATAGTGATGCTATGAAACCCAGTGAAGCCTGGCCTTCCACAGGGGAGCGTGTGCTGGGTGGTTATCTCCGTGGGTCGACGTGGGAACTAACTAATAAAAACGTGAGGCAGATAAATGCGGAAAAGAGTGAAGGCATCACTTCCTCCTCTCTGCCTCCTCCCTCTCTGGCCCATCTCCTGGTCCAGGAAGTCCTGATCATCCTCATCAGATTCCTGGGCTGGGCAGTACTGAAAGTCAGCTTATAGGAAGAGATGGTTCAGCATCCTCAGATTGTGAGACCCGGTGGAATAACTGGATTTTAGAATTAGACAGCCTGGACCCAAATCCCGCTCCTTTACTTACTAGGTGTGTGATTTCGTAGGTTATGTAAAACCCTTGGGACCTCAGTTTCCTCATCTGGAAAATGGGGGAGATAAAGGGGCCCATCCAGTCAGACTATTAAATGGAAAATGCTTGACATGGCATATACAAAATGCTCCTTTTAAACGAAGGCTCTGTGTTCCTTGGAGTTATTACGGAAATTCAGAGACAGGGAACGAGAGGTGGGGAGGAACTACCCATGAAAGGCATAGAAACCTTGACTGCTAACATATGATTGCACGTCAATGGAAACCCCAAAATGGCACCGACTCTCCGACTCCATCTCAGGTGTATTCTCTCTTTGTACAAAGACAGTGATTGATGATTTTCACACTGTGGACGTCACCAGCTGGGACTTAGTAGCCAGAACACTGCCCGTCATCTACCCCAACTCTTAGTGTCACCGCCGTTCCCCTCTTGGGAAAAAGCAAACTGAGCCCTTGGTCTTTCCTGTAGAGACATGTAAGCTCTAGAGGCTGCAGGGACTGGTTTCTCTGGATATAGCCTAAAGCCACACTCAAGTAGGCAGCTGGCAGGAAGGACTCCAGCTGACTTGCTCCCCTCACAGGAAGAGGGATGAAGTGACCGAGCAATATGTGTCAGATGCTGTCATGTATAATCAGGGGCCCATCCCTTCCCTTGGGATGTGGCCTGAGGTCAATCCCAAGTTTGATGGGATGAATTCTGCTGAGACTCACCATCCCATTACTTGAAGGTAAGAATTCAGACTAACATGAGAACTTGCCCTTGGGCTCACTGATCTGACTGTGTACCAGACACTTTCCCCTGCTATCTTGTTTCTTAAATGACATGATCCCGGCAACACAGAGAAAACCACTGAGGCTCGGAGAAGTGAAGAAGCGGCCAGGCTGGGAAGGAACCCCCAAACATAAGCTTCTCCCACCACCCTGGGGAGCGGAGGCAGAAGCCACACTGTGCCCCTCAGCCTGCGAGGAGCGAGATGAGGCCCGCGAGGCCTGTCCCGCTCTCCCCCCGTCACAGCGGCTGCCTCACCTTCTCCATCTGGGTCCAGTAGTCGAACACATCCCTCGCAAAGTTAAATTCCTCGGGGTTATAGTCGTCACTCCATCTCGGGGTTCCAGCGTCCGACAAAGACTGGTAGTGCAAGTACCGAGGTGCAGGGCGGAAGCCACGGCAGGACGTGTGGATGCCCCAGAGGGCCCGGGACCTCAGCAGCCACTGCATGGGGGAGCAGTCTCCGGGAGCAGGCACAGAAGTCTCAGGTCCTCACCTGCCTCGGGAAGAGATGGCCGATAGGTTGGTCACGGAGTGGGCGGGACTGTCCTCCGCACAAGGAAAGCCCATGTCTGGTTAACTGCTGGAACGGTCGCTTTGGTGCAGCTCCCCGGAATTTGGAAGGCACAACTCACTGATTTAGGATTTAGGATGTCTCTTCCCAGCTGAGGAACCACAAGGCAGGGAGCTTTGGGGAGGGACTCTAGCTACTAGCTGAGGCTGACACACAGTCCCGAGGGTCTTCTCCTTCTTTGCGCCCCCTGGGATTTAAGCTCAGGAGGGCAGTCACATGGCCAGCCCCTTGGTGGTAGAAACGACTCGCCACTGGGAAAGCCCTGCCCCCCATGCCTGCCCCGCTCCGGAGACCTCTCTCCCTGGTGAGCCCCGCCCTGCGGTTCTCCTGAAAGCTGTTCTGTCTTCAGATCACCTTAGCCCCCCGCCCCACGTTGACTGGTCCAGGGTTGAGCAGTTGTTGCCCACGATTTTCAAGTCCAGACTGGCCTCATCATAATGTCTCCCCCCATGGTTTTGTGTGTGAGCTTGTTGCCCGAGTGTGCAGGCAGCCCAGCCCGTCTCTGGTGGCAGCCAGGAAATGCCCGTTTCGGAACTGTCGCTGGTTATACCTGTCGTGTGGAGGTAACTGCCCTGCATGAAACAAGAATGATGTGCAGAGACGTTGGCCTGAGAGCATCTCAGAGACATTCAGATTGCCAGGGCGTGGGCTTCCTGAGAGCCTCTGCACCTGTACCCCTCGCTGGTTAGTATCCCACCCGGATTCTGGGAGCCACAATGTTTCCTGCTGGAGACTAGGTTTCAGTCACTTGACATGATAAGGGCACCATCCTCAGGACCGATGAGGCTAATATCACAGCGCCTTCCCTACTGGACGGGGTCCTGGCCTCAGGGTCTTCCCCAGGATGGCGTTCTAGGCAGCCATCACCAATCCATCAGTGCTGAGCCGTAAAAATTAAACTCCTTTGCCACAGCAGGTCCCAACAAACACCCCTAACACGGGAGCAGAACCTGCATCTACTAGGGGCTTTCTTGAAGTTTGATTGTCAGAATTGGCTTCAGCTAGCACTCTCTTTCCGTGAGAATGTGGGCTGAAGGAAAGCCCTCACAAATAGCTGTGAGATTTAAGCCTTTTGTTGCCGCAGATGGTTCAGACTCCTTTCGCCTCAGTTTCAGCAGTCAGATAATTCGTTTTGACAGGACGCCCATCGAATGGATCAGTAAAACGTGACTCGGTTTGTTTCCAGGTGGTTTAGAGCCATACTAACCTAACCCCGTTAATCCTGTTGCTGTCCCCAGAACCCTGCTATGGATTCCTAGCAGGAAAGCCACTGCCAAATACATAATTGGGTTACTGTCAGCAGAAAAGAGGAGAGATACGTGCAAAGTTCATCCCTTAGAGTTCGCTTGTCAGTGTGAGTCCTTGGGCCATGTGAACTAAAATGTGTCCCTTTCCTGTTGGTGCTTGCCGATCAACGGTGCCATCTTTTATGTTACAGAGCACGGTTGGGCAAGAAAGACCCTGAGACACCAGCTGGTCCAGACCTGCCCCTCAAACGTATTCCCTTTGGCCCTCCATTTTCGGAGGGAAAAAAAAATGAATTGCCAGCATGTAACGTGGGGGATTTCATTTTAAAGTCTTGAATTGAATGAAGGTTTATCTTGAACACTTAGAAGGTCCGGCAATATTGGGCCTGTATTTCAGCCTGGCAGCCACTGGCTGGAGCTGAGAATTGTCTGCTTCATTTAAATAAATGAGAAGTTCTGATGTTAAATGACAGGGCGTCCACCACTTCACACCTACCTGCTTCTCCACTTACTGTACCTGTCCAGCGCCTGTGGACAATTGAGCTTAAACACCCTGATGTAGGCCAACGTCCTAAGAGGGACCAGATTGCCCCCAAAGTTTCCAGGCGAGTTTAGTAGTAGAGCTGGTTCTAGAAGCCTGCCTTTCCTGCTATTTTTCCCCAACACATACGTCCCTCTACAGGCGGATTTAAGCCAGAATACCAGATTCCGTTGCTACTTTTATACACAGGTGTGTGAATAACCTCAGCACCTTCCATAAAGTACCCAAGGGTTATGCGAACAACCCCTCAATAAGTGGCTAAAGACCAAAACAAAAAGGAGAGAACAAACAAGGAAATGGCACCTCCTTAAAATTCCTATGTTGAAATGCTAACACATCTCTCTTAATCAAGTAAATAGAGGTGTTTTTGGCATTATTTTACACATGTGCTTGCAGTTGTATGCTCCCAGGAGAGGCCCAACACAGCACACGGCCGAGGAAGACGGTGGCGGCTGCAAACATCCCCTTCTGGGCCAAACGCACAGCTTCACAGTCCAGCCCATTCCCTCAGCACCTACCTGACTCCGGGGAGTTTTCCTAACCTCTCTCTAAAACATGGCAATATTCACAGCACCTGCGTCCCAAAGTGGTGGTGAAGAATGAATGAGGTCCTGACCACAGATGGAAGCGCAGACTCAGCACAGATGAGAACGCCACATCTGGGCGTGATTGTGAATTCATACTCTCTCTGGGGAAACTGGCACGGAGTATTTAGGCGTCACCAAAAGAAATGGCTGCTCACCCTTTGGAGTTGGAGGTCTCACGCCAAGGAGCAGGGGTAGCTTTCTGGACGTGGACGCCACAGGGCCCCGCGTCCACACTAATCTGTAGGACGCTGATGTCCCAGTGTGTTTGTTAAGAGGGCTCCATGTCAGAGATACCCGTCTTTATGTGTCTGTCTCTGTCTCGTTATAAAATCTTTATAACTATCAATTTCTGCATCTATAGTTATGCCCATATGTATAGCCATAGCAGTATCTGCCACTATCTCTAATGACATCATGTCTCTATCTGTATTTATAACTATATCGCTCTCCATATCACTACAGATAACTATTGATATTTGTAACTATATCTGAAACTACATCTGTGTCTCTTATTTCTATATGTATACCTTTTCCTCACAATAATGCCCGATACGTTGGTACTCAACAAAATAAAAGATGCTTCCCTTTTTGTCATAATTCAGAAAACTGGAAGATGGAAATTGGGGAGAGAAAATCCAGTGTGCCCACAGAATGTCACAATAACAGATAAATCTATTTTTCATTCATCAGATATTTATTGTGGACCTACTATGTGCCACATAGGGGTTTAGATACCATCAGAGATTAATTAGACTGCCAGCGTCACCACCCTCTAAGGCCATCTTATGACACAGGTTTAAAGAACAGCCTTCTGAAGTACTTTGGTCAGTTTGACGCGTGACTCTGAGAGGTAGCTAGACTCATACTCTATGCCCGGGTACAAAGTGCCTCTAACAGTTCCTGCATCAGATCTTTGATTTCACATGTTTGGGCAGAAAAGAGCTATTTATTTCATGAGACGACACACTCCGCGTATCCTAGGGGAACCTAGAGTTCCGGAGCTCCACCGCCTACCAGCTGGGCAAACTTGGCCCTCTTCCTGCCTGTGAACTTGGAGGCACAGGAATAACACATACCCCCCCGGCTTCCCACAAGAAGGAGTGACAGGATCTACATAAATCACTTCGCCAGCATTGTGTATAATAAGGCTCCATACATGTTGAGGTGCCCGCTGACACCCAGCAAATTCTGAAGCCGACCGCCTAGTTAGATATTTTAAAAAACATTTTCTTTAAATGAAAGCCACTCCCTTTATGCGATGTGAACCCACTTCTGCATAGTGGAGTTTTCTTTCAAATAGTCATCTTCTGGGCCTCTTTAACTCCGCTCTGTACCCTCTGCCCACCGCCTACCCCACGCAGAGCTGCCAAACCTTAACTTGACCACCTTCTATGTACCAGCCACTCTGCTAGGCATATCAAATATCAATGTCGCCATCCTCCTTTTGCAGTTAAGGAAATAAAGTTACAGAGAAGAGACTTGCCCAAGCAAGGACGGTCAACCTGTAAGTTGGTTTGACCAGAACTTGAAAGTAGACTTTCAGATTTTAAGTTCAGGGCTCTATATATACTTACCCCCCTACACACACACACACACACACACACACACACACACACACACACACACACACACACACAGGCTGTCATTTGCCTGTCACTCGCCTCCGTCTTACCTGGTACTGTCTGGGAAACCGTTGGTGAAAGTGTTCTTGGATTGGTAGAGAAAGGACAATTCTGTGCCTTCAGTTCTCTCCAGTCAGCAGTTTTCAGGAATAGCTCCTGGCCACAGATGGGGGCAGAGAACTTGGCAGGGATTTGATGATTCAGAAGGGAGAAGACAGAGAAAACAGGTTAGAAAGCAATCACCAGCCTCTGTGGAAATAATCAGAAAAACAAACTATAATGAGATCGCCTCTGGCTCTCGGGGGATGAATTGCGGTGTAAATGAACAAACCATCGAAGGGAGCAGGTTCTCTGTTGCTCCCCTTTCCCAGCCCCGTGCTGCTAGTGTTTTCATTTCAGTGAAAGCCTAGTGGCTCGTAGTGAGAGCCTGTGTTCTGGAGGCAGAAAGATTGGAGTGTAAGCCTCAGGTCTGCCACCTGTTTGACCTTCACAGACCTCCTTTCTCTGCACTTCAGTTTCCTGCTTTGTAAAATGGTGATGGCACCTGTCTCCTGTTTTGTTGTTGTCATTGTTAGGATTCGATGAAATGATTCGTGAAAGGCATGTAGCGCAGTGTTTGGCGTAATCAGCGCTGGATGTTTCTATTCATTTGGGAGCCTCAGTGGAAGTTAGGGTTTTTGAACCCCAAAGTCTTGAGCTTAAATTCTGGCTCAACCACTTAGGAGATGACCCATGTGCAAACCATTTACCTATTCGAACCTTGGGCTTCTCATCTGAAAAATGGAGGAGTTGAGGTCATTAACAGGGTTTGTCCCGTGGGATCTCTGAAAGGATCGCGTGGTGGAAAGCCTGTCGACTACCTACGCCGGAAATGTAGACGCTGAGTTGACATTGTTACTGCACCGAATAAGCCTGGATTGTCACAGGTACTGGCTTGTATGGTTAGTTTTCTACTAGAGTGTTTTGGGGGTGCAGCTGGGGGGAGTGCCAGTAGCCTGGCCCAACTTCCCCAGTACCTTTTGCCTCCCAACCTCCACTGAACCAGGCAGAGGACGACCTGTGTTCAGAGTCACCACCACAGGCCACTGGCCACACCTGCCAGGGCAGAGGGGCAAGCCTGGCTTCTAGAGCTGGGTCTGGCTGTCGCCGGGTGATTCATTCATGAGAAATCTCTAGCTCAGAAGAGGCTTTCAGTTTTTGGAGAGGACTGGGTGAGAAGGCAGGGCTTGTTGACTGGCCACAGGACGCTAAAGATTAAACACCAAAAGTATCAAAGTAAAACCAAACCAAACCAAAAACCCTGTTGTTCAAGCAGAAGAAGCAGTCACTTTTGAGAAGAGAATGGGGACAGGAAGGAAAGTCCATGTGACACTCCCTGGAGCTCAGTGGCCTCCCGTGTGGAGCTGTGACATCAGCGTTGGGTCAAGAAGACAGGTAGCCGGGGTTTCAGTCTGGCTTGTACCCGTTGCCAGTTCTGTGGCCTTGAGCAGGCTTCTTGTCCTTTTGTACCTCAGTTTTCTCATCTCTAGCAATGGGCATATGGGAGAGACAGTAGAACTCTCTGAGGACTTTATGCACTTTTTCTGTGTTCATCTTGAAGCCTCTCTTGCAGTTAGAGTGAGGCCATTGGAGTCCCGTTCTGGTCCGTGAACTCCTGACGGAAGTGACACGAGTCACTTCTGGTCTAGAGCATTTACGGGCAGGCGTGAGTTTCCTGTGCTCTCTTCCCCTGACTCAGTAGCCCTGAAAACCACGTGTGGAAATGGTCACATCAAAATGTGGCAGAGACTCCATCAGCTTAGCTCTCTGGGTGATTTTGTACAGCCTGGTCTCCTGTCAGCCTGAACACTTTCCACCCGTTACCCTCCTTCATCCTCTAATAAACCTATGGTGTATTCCTTCCTGCATTCCATAGCTATTTCATGAGCACCCTCTAGGTACGGATATAGCTGTGGACATGTCAGGCAAGGTTACTGCTCCCAAGGAGTTTATTATATTCCCACGATAGGGAGGCAGAAGACAACAAGCAGAAGGCAAGTAGATAGGCAAGAGGATTTAAAACGGAAACTAGAACAAGGTCATATACTAGTGTGACTGGGGCGGGGGGAGCCATGGGAAAAGCGTTGCAAGCTGGAGGCAGAGCAAGCACACAGTCTTGAGGCTGACATTTTCAAGGAATAGACGAGAGCTGGGGTGGCAGAGTACTGAGGGAGGGGGAGAGAGAGGAGAGGTTCAGACACAGGCAGGAGACAGACCACACAGGAACTTTCTGGCCGTAATAAGGAGTTTGGATTCTGTACGAAGTGCAATGGGGAGCCTTGAGAGGGTTGTTAAGAGGAAAGAGACATGATCCAATCAAGTAACTCGTTTCCTGGGTGACTTAGTTTTGAAACACAGCAATACAGGAAGGTGAGGCCTTCAGAAAAGAAATGGTCAGATTTGTATTTCAGAGAGCTCGCTGGCAGTTCTGTGGAGAAGGGAGTCTAAATGGTAAGAATGGATGTGGGTCTGCCCCTTAGGAGATATTGCTGTGGTCTCAGCAAGTAACAATGGCAGCTTGGACGACACTGATGGCAATAAAGGTGGGACAGGTGGTGGATGTGGGATGCCTCTGAGATACCATTAGGAGGACTTCCTGACAGTCCGGCTAGAGGAAATGAAGAAAGAGGGGCCTTGAGGCCGAGTCTTAGGCTTTTGGCTTCTGCAGCGACATATGTCATAGGTCATGTTTTATGTCTAGAAACTGATGCTGACACGATTCCCTAGCACGTTCAAGGTCTCAAAGGCTGTAGAAGGCAAGGACAGGACTTGGAGCCATAGGCTGCCCTGCTCAAGCCTCCTGACCATATTCTCCTTCTGTCCTACCTGCCACCCTTCTCCATCGCTGATTTCCGGCTTCTTCCACCAAAGGAATAGATATGAGTTGTTCAACTGAGGCCTGTCTGGTCCTGGGTACTGGATGGGAGGGCCTCCCACTGTCTTTTTTTTTTTTCTTTTGTATTATCAATTTTTTATTTTTATTTTTTTATTAGTTTCAGGTGTACAAAACAATATTAGTTAGACATTTGCACCCCTCACAAAGTGATAACCCTCCCTCCCCCAATCTACTACCTCCCTGACCTCGTAGAATGCTGTGACAATTCCGTGGTCTCTAACATTACCTAGGCAACCTCCACCCTAGGAGAAAATAGACAAATTCTTCAGCTCTGAAATTGAGGACACTGCAAAATCTCAGTGCGGTTTTATCTTTCACCAAGTGACAAGAATTCATCAGTGCGTCCCCCAGTCATTTCAGAGCCAATATTGCACGGACTTGTGGGCGAACCATTAGAACTGATGTTTGGAAGACACTCATACATCCTCACATGGAAAATATGCACAGTGCTTTCCAGATGGCAGCGGTTATTGTTTTTTTAAAACAGAGACTCTAGAGGCAAATGGGGAGACCTGAAATTCTTGTCTCACCAAGTATTAGGTTACACAGATCCTTGGAAAATTACTGCTATGCGTGTTTTATTTTCACCTGAAAATAAGAATAATGGTACCTGCCTAGCATTGATAAGAGAATTAAAGGGGATAATACATGTAGTCTGCTTAGAACAGTGCCTGGCATATTGTAAGAGTATTGTTATTGAAGGGCAATGGGAAGAGAGAAGAAATAATTGCTTCGTAAGGACCTCTTGTTTGAAGGATTTTATAAACAACCTCATTTATACGTGTATTACTGCGTCATCATAGGTATTTTTTTTTTTCATTATAGAGGTGAATAAATTGAGACTCAGATATTTTTCATGACTGAAAAATATTGACTCAAATTTAATGAATGTTGATTATGTTCTAGGTACTGTGACAAGCCGTTTACATGTATTATGTCATGTAATATAAACATTGTGTGGAAGGTACTATCATTACTACCGTTTTACCAATGAGAATATTGATGCTCAGAAACTCTAAGCTTCTGGCCCAACATCACACAGCCAGGAAATGGCGGAAACATCAATCGAATCAAGGTCCACCTGCCTATAAATCTTTGGCTCTTGGTCACCATATTTATTCACCGGTGCAGGTTTGTTTTGGGAATAATGTCCAACTCAAACAAACCAGAATTTTTTGCTAATCCGTTGTTTTGATTTCTGGTGCCAACCTCTCCTGACTCTAAGTGCAAAGAGCTCTGAAGCAGAGCAAAGCCGAGTTTGGAGCTTGTACGTTGATTACAATGCAAAATGCTCTCCTGGCCTGGGAACTCCTAACATGTATTATCACAAAATAGCGTTTATGGGAGGGCAATTCATGTTTTCAGTTGAATTAAAGTGTACATACTCACAATTCCTATAGGTGGGTGGCAGAGGTTAATCAAATCATTCACAAGTAGGATATAATTACAGAACTCTCACTCTAAGTAATGGAGTAGTATCTCCCATAGCACCAGCTTTCTGACAGATACCAACTATAAACCCTGGGCAAAACATAAAAAACAATCCCAGAATGTACTAGTGAGTGACCAAAAGCTGTCAGGAGATGGAGGGAGTCTACCTTTGGAGGAAATGAACAGCACTGAGTGAGCTTCAAGAAAGAGAGAGCCAGAGAAGGGAATCCTAAAATTCTATGTGTACATTTTGCCCAAATTTATGGCTGTTCCGCCAGCTACACAGACTCCTTTCAGCCTCAGGCTAAAAGAACTGACAAGTGGCTGTTTCTGGGAACTGCAGAGGGGACAGAGTTTGGAGTTTGAGTATGGCCAAGTTAAAACAAGCAAGCAAAACCAACCAACAAAATAAGTACGCTTCAGAAAAACAGAACAAAATCCAGAATCGCTACAACATGTTATAGACAATGTTCAGCATAAAATTCAAAATTACTAGACACACAAAGGAACAGGAAAACATGACCCATTTCCATGAGAAAAAGGACATCAATAGAGAACATTAATGTTCTAATGACCCATATCTGGGATTTGTAGACAAGGAATTTAGTAACTGTGCTATACCTTTAATAACTACGCTCAGGAACTAAAGTCAAATATGCTCATAACGAACGAAATAAAAACATTTAGCAAGGAAATGTAAATTATTATTATGATGTTTTTTTTTTAGTTGAGAATCTTTAACTGAAAAATACATTACCTGAAAGTGAAGATTCACTGAATGGTGGCCTTTACACCATCAGATTGGAAATCACTGAGGAACTTCCCAAAGGAGGATGCTTTTCTTCTGGGCATAACCTGCACAACCCTGGGCGACAGCCTCAGTGACAAAAACTGGGTAGATCCGAAGGAGGACAAAACTACCTGAGTGTTAATCAGGAAATGGAAGGTGATACCTGGATCATTACCAGTGGGTTGGGCATAGAAATAAAGGAAACGAGATAGCAAGCCTGACCAGAATGGGCAGGGCAAGGAATGAGGCCCTTTTCTGTACCTCTCAACACAACACGACATCCCAGCGGCCGCTGAATGTGCCCAAGGAGGTAGGCGTGGCGGTGAGCCTTTATTGTAAGTCTTTCGGAAACAAAACAAACCCCTGTCAAAAGTACACGGTTCTATTGATTCCACCCCAGATACTTTCTATCCCTAAAAATGGAAGGGGGGGGGGGAATGCAATCAGTGGGATTCTTACCTGCTGAATTTTCTCCATACCATTCCCCACCACTTATCTTATTCTGTATTTTGCTTGTCTTAATTATTGTCTGCTTAATTGTCATCTTCCCACTCCTACAGCGAACTGGAATGTGAGTTCCGAGAGGGAGGGAATTTTCTTTGTTAAAGCTGTATCCTCCCTGGGTAAGACAATACCAGTACTAGAAATCACTAATAAATGTTGAATAAATGAATGCAAGGCCTCGGCATCCCCCCCCCCCCCGGTGGAGAAACCGGATATTGTCTACATGCAGTTGAGCTTTGTTTTCCGTTTGCTTCCTTCTTGGTTCCGTGGGCCTGGGAATCTTGCGGGAGGTGGGGGTATCCGATCCAGAACACACCTTTATCCTGACAACTGAGCCTTATCAGGTCACTTCTCGGGTCTTGCTCTGCCCAAGAAGGCCATCTCTAGAAGGAAATGGAGAACTTGGAGATCAGGTAGTCTGATGCAAGCAAGAATCCCGGTAGTGACGGGGAGCTCACTACCTCCTAAGCAGCCCACAGCCCTAGGGGGAAGATGTCATTTTCAGTAAATTCTGAGGTTGTTGAAGCTGAGATCTGCCTTCATGCCACGTGCCCTCGCTGTTCCTAAGTGGGTCCTGGAGCCATGCAGACTCCTGATGCCCATCCAGGTCCTTGGGTGTCTCATCCTGGGCTCCTTGGGAAGTGAATACTCCTGGGCTTTTTGCCCTCCCAAGTGACCAAGACCAGGCAGGACGGCCAGCTCCTGAACACCAGGAGAGCATCTGCCTTTTAGGGGAGTGAAATGCTGACTGCGATGCTGACCCATGAGCATAAGTCAGGACTGTCGTCATGGACACTTCTGGGGAGATGAAGAAAGGATCTGAGAGACAGTGAGTTCTCTTATAGGCAGAGGCCAGAGGAGGCTCCACTGGGGTGAAAGTCATTCTGACGGTAAATTTAATCTAATCCAATATCTCCAAAATATTATCAATTCAACACGTCCACATGTCATCAATATAAAAACCATTAATGAAATTTAAAAAAAGAAAGAATGGTATCATGGTGGTTGGGTTAGTAGGGAACCATGAGACAGGGTCCCTCGAGGGAAGGACGGCAAGTTCTAGTTTGGACATGCTGACAGGCATGTAGATGAGCTCTTTCCCTTGAAGTAGCATTTTGGGTTTCTTCGGATAAATACCCAGAAGTGGGATTACTGGGTCCTTCTTTGTCTCTTGTTACAGCCTTTATTTTAAAGTCTGTTTTGTCTGGTATAAGTATTGCTACCCCAACTTTTTTAGTTTTTGGGTTTTTGTGGGGTTTTTTTTAATTTCCATTTTCATGACATAACTTTTTTCATTTCTTTACTTTCTGTCTGTGTGGGTCTTTCAATCTGAAGTGAGTTTCTTGTAGGCAGTAGATATCAAGGGTTTGTTTTCTTATCCATTCAGCCCTCCTATGTCTTTTGATTGGAGAATTTAATCCATTTACATTGAAAGTAATTGTTGATAGATATGTAGTTATTGCCATTTTATTATTCATAATTTTGATTTTTTTTTTCCATCTTAAAGAAACCCCTCTAACATTCCTTGTAATACTGGTTTGGTGGTGAGGAACTCCTTTAGCTTTTTCTTGTCTGGGAAGCTCTTTATCTGTCCTCAGTTCTAAATGATAGTCTTGCTGGGCAGAGTATCCTTGATTATAGGTCCTAGGTTTTCATCATGTTTAATATTTTGTGTCAGCGGCTTCTGGCCTGCAAAGTTTCTGTTGAGAAATCAGCTGACAATCTTATGGAGGCTCCCTTATAAGTTACTAGTTGCCTTTTTCTTGCTGCTTTTAGGATTCTCTCTTTGTCTTTAACCTGTGCCATTTTAATTATAATATGTCTTGGTATCAGCCTGTTTGGGTTCATCTTGTTCGGGACTTTCTGCACTTCCTGGACTTCACAGTTTCTTTTCTTCACCAGTTTAGGAAAGTTTTCAGTCATTGTTTCTTCAAATAGGTTCTCAATCCCTTGCTTTCTCTCTTCTCCTTCTGGTACCCCTATGATGAGAATGTTGTTACGCTTGATGTCATCCCAGAGGTCTCTTCAACTCTCCTCATTTATTTGGATTCTTTTTTTTCTTTTTGTTGTTCTGGTTGGGTGTTTTCTGCTACCTTGTTTTACAAATCGCTGATTCAATCCTCTGCTTCATCTAGTCTGTTTGTAATTCCTTTCAGTGTATTCTTCTTTTCAGTCATTCTTCACTCCTGACTGGTTCTTATTTATGGTTTCTGTGTCCTTTTTTATGCTTGCTATCTCTTTGTTGAAGTTCTTACTGAGTTCCTTGAGCATCCTTATAACCACTGTTTTGAACTCTGTCTCTGGTAGGTTGCTTGCCTACATTTCATGTAGTTCTTTTTCTGGAGTTTTCTCATGTGCTTTCATTTGGGACGTATTAATATTTCTTTGTTTCCTCATTTTGGCTTCCTCTCTCTGTATGTTTCTATGTATCAGGTAGATCTTCTGTGTCTCCCAGTCTTGGCCAAGTGGACTTATGTAGTAGATGCCCTGTGGGGCCCTGGCACAGACTGCCTGGTCACCTGCTCTGGGTGCTCCAGGAGTGTCCCCTATGTGAGTTATGTGTGCCTTCCTGTTATAGTTGAGCCTTGATTGCTATTGGCACATGAGTGGGTGGGATTGACCCTCAGGCTGACTGGCTGTGGGGTTTGGCCACGTCCACAGCTTATGGGCTGCTGTGCAGTGTAGGGGTGGGGTGCATTACCCTACTGAGTGGGATTTGCTCCAGTGGGCTCTGCTGCCTGCTGAGACTGCCCTTTGGGTGTGACACTTGTGGGGCTAATTGGGTGGTGCTCTGATGTGCTCTGAAGCCAACCTCCAAGTACCTTGGTTCTGGAACCTCTTGGGAGGGGCTCTGGTGCAGGCCCAGGTCACCCACTGCCTGTGACCAGCTGGGGACTACCTGGCAGGAGCTACAAAGTGATCCATGGTTGTTCACTGCCTGTGCTAAACCTGGAGGCATGTGGGAGAGGCCACGCTGTGAACTGAGGATGGCTGCTACCAGTGCTGGGCCTGGGGTAATTCTGCGAAAAGCCAGGACACTGCCACCTGCCTGCTCTGTTAAGTTTCAGCTCCTAATAAAACCTTGTGCAGTACACAAGTCGGGTGAGGCAGGGTCTTAGTGAGTCAGTAGAGTGGAAAGATTATGGTCACCAAGTTAGTATAGACTCTGGTTTGGTGCCAGTGCTGAGCCTGGAGCGACTCAGCAAAAGTCTCAGAGCACACAGAGGCCATTCGCCCCCAGCTGGGGTCTGTCGGACTCTGATAGTTTTCTGAGAATATGCAATGCCAGCGGGGCTGGCTGCTTGTGAGAAAGGGCCTCTGGCATTGGGGGAGTTGGGTGGGGCGGGGTCCCAGCTGAGTCAGCAGGGCGGGGCTGTGGAGCTCACCTGACCAATCAGATTCAGATTTGGCCGTAAGCGTAGGGGGCGGGCTCAACACAGGGAAGATGGCTCCCAGCTGGCTCTATAGGAGGACCTCTCACAGGGAAATGGCGACTGTCCTCCAGCCGTTGCTCTGAAGCCACACACCTCAGGCTGCCCCGAGTCACTGTCCCCTCACCGGAGCCCAAGGTGAGTCACTGGGAGCGAGTGAGTCTGCACGCGGGCCGTTTAAGAGGTTGTCTGGGTTTCCTGCCACCTTCCGTCTCACCTGGACGGTCGGAATCCCCAGTGTTTTTCACAGCCAGGTGTTGTGGGGGCTCCTCTTCGTGGTACCAGTGCTCTGGGCTGGGGAGCCTGGCGTGGGGCTGGGGCCCCTCACTCCTCCGGGGGGAACCTCCTCGGCCGAGATATCCCTCCTGGTCCTCAGCCGCCACATGCAGGTGTGGGACCCGTTTTGCATCTGCCCCACGTAGGGCCAACTCGGCGTCGTGGCTTCTTCATATCTCAGTTATAAAACTTCTGTTCAGCCAGACTTCAGATGGTTCTCAAGGTTGATTGTTCCGTAATTCAGTTGTAATTTTAATGTGTTCACGGAAGGAAGCAGGCACAGTGTTTACTCCGCCATCTTGGGTCCTTCCTCCACACTGTTCTTTCTGGTTCTGTTTGGTCCCATCCCTTCCGTTGTCTGTAATCTTGCCCCATTCTTACTGTAATGTCTCTCAAACGTCAGTCGGGTGCCTCACCTTTGTTTTCTTTATTTTCTTTCGTTTTGCTATAACCATGCTGTGGGGGCAGAGCCCCAGAAAGTAGTTTCCAGGCTCTCGGCCTCACGTGGAGGAGTGCTGGCTCGGGTAGTAGATGGCCGTCAGCTGTGGCTGATTGGCCGTCAGCTGTAGCCAGTTAGCCAATTAGCCGCTAATGTAACTGCTGCGGCTACGGAGGAGAGAGGAAAGAGAGGAAGAATGGGGGCTAGCAAGAAGATGGCGGCTGGGCTGGCAAGTGTGGATGGCGGTTTGCGGACAGTGTGGATCCAGCCTCCAGTGAGAGTATAGTGCCGCCAGCGAGAATATAGTGGTATGACTCCCCCATCTATGGCTCCGTGGGTGTTCCTTTTTGGCCTCACCATATCCTGCGTTATGTGGGGAGCGGGAGCAGAGACCCCGCAGGCCGCCCCGCACGACACATGCACAATTACCTGTAGTCTTATTTACTCAATATTTTCCTTTACATTGATTCCCTTAAAAATTAAAAGAAAAACAAAATATATATTAATCATCCAAATGAAACTCCACACCACTACCGTAATTAAGAAACTAATTTTAATTGCCACGATGGAAGAAACTGAAAATAAGTACCATGAAAGCACAAATTGTTGTCTTTAAACATGTCATGCAGGGTGTCATGTGGGGTGGCCTGTGGGGTCTCTGCTCCCGCTCCCCACATAAGAACGCAGGACATGGTGAGGCCAAAAAGGAACACCCACGCTGCCATAGGTAGGGGAGTCACACCACTATAGTCTCGCTGGCGGCTGGGTTGGAGACACAGAAAGCTGGAGCCACACTGTCTGCAACCCACCATTCTAACTGCAATTCGAGCTTGCGAGCTCAGCCACCATCTCCTTGCTAGCCCCCATTTTCTGCTAACGTAGCCGCGGCAGTTGTATTAGTGGCCAATGGCTCACTGGTTACAGCTGACGGCCAACTATCCACAGCTGATGGCCATCCACTCACAGTTGTTGGCCACTTACTACCCGAGTGAGCACCCCTCTATGTGAGGCCGAGAGCCTGGAAACTGCACTCCTGGCTCTGTCCCCACAGGTTGCCTGCCCGTGTTTGAAACTAGCCTGGGTCTCTGTTAAAAATGGGAATTAAGCTTTCGTCAGTTACTTATTATGATGATGACATTGTGTAACAAACAATTCTGGCCTCTCGGTGGCTTCCACCAGCGCACAGGTGTTTGTCTCACACACCAGCAGGTTGTCTGGGGGGCTCAGCTTTAGGCTGTATGTTGGCGTTATGTCTGCACCATGAGGGTTTCCTTCTGGCACCAGTGCCTCTCCAGATCAAGTCGCTATGTAAGCACATTCAAAACCTCTGCTTGCATCCTGCTGACGTTCTGTTGGCCAAAGCCAGTTATAGGACCATGCTTGAACTCATGGCGTAAAGGACTGTATTCCTGCCTCCAGTAGGGCTTGGGTGGGGGCAGTGGGTGAGCAGAGGGTGAAAATTTGCTGAGTAACAAACTCTACCATGAAGGGAAAAAAGGCACAGAAGTAGCAAACCTCTAATTGACTTGATTGAAGCAACTGGGAAAAGGCTCTTGAACCCCCTCATAATTTATGTCCTAGTGGCGAGCTGCCTCTGGTTCTGAACCAAATCGGGGTTCTTTTACCAGGGAACAAAACGGTGTGCAGACGGTGTTGGCAATGGCCATTGGGTAGGTGTATTTGTCTGCTAGGACTGCTGTAACACAATACCGTACTCTGGGTGGTTTAAACAACAAACATTTATTTCCTCCCAGTTCCGGGAGCTGGAGACCCAAGATCAAAGTGCTGGCAGTGTTGGTTTCTCGTGCAGGTGGCCATTCTCTGGCTGCCTCTGTGTGTATGCACCCCTTGTGTCTCTTTGTGTGTCCTAATCTCCTTATCAGGACACACCAGCCAGACTGGATCAGAGCCCTCCCTGATAACCTTGTTTTAACTTAATCCCCTGTTGGAAAGCGCTGTCTGCAAACACAGTCCCCTTCTGAGATCCTGGGGATTAGGGCTGCAGCATGTGAAATTTGGGGGTCTGTGGGGACAGAGTCCCAGAGAGCAGTTTCCAGGCTCTCAGCCTCACAGGGAAAGGTGCTGGCTCGGGTAGTAGATGGCCATCAGTTGTGACTGGTTGACCATCAGCTGTTGCCGGTTAGCCACTAGCCACTGATGAGAACTGCCATGGCTGCATTGGTTGGTTGGCAGAGAAGTGGACGGTGCGTTGCAGATCGTGTGGCTCCTGCTTCCTGTGTCTCCAACCCAGCCGCCAGCGAGACTATAGTGGTGTGACTCCCCTACCTATGGCTCCGTGGGTGTTCCTTTTTGGCCTCACCATGTCCTGTGTTCTTGTGCGGGGAGCGGGACCAGAGACCCTGCATGACAGGGACACAATTCAGTCCATAACGGTCGGAGAAAAGCAACGTTTGCCACATGTGGTCAAGTCCCTCCTTCAAAAGTTGCTGTCTTGACCCTGTAGCTTTTTGGTTCCTTCTCCTTTCAATTAATGTTTATTAAAAAGAGTCACCTCCGCTCACTGCTTTTATCTCCTCATCCCTCACTGGTGGTCCACACTATCCGTTTTCTTCTCCCGTCGTTCTGTTCTCACACCCCGCCTTTTCTGAAGCGTCTTTCTCAGGATTGCCCATGGGAACCTCTTCCTCTAGTTTCTCTCGCAACATTGTTCTCCCAGAAGTCATCTTCAGCTGACATGTGGTGACAGAAGTCATCCTGTCACCCCATACGGACTCTGCCCATCTCACTCACTCCTAGCCTCTCTCTCTCAATAATTGCCTAAGCCACATTGAAAATCTTTAAAATCTTGACCTCTCCCCTGAGTTCAAACTCAAACATGCAGCTGATTACTCGATCTATCCAGACCTCAGTATTCCATAGATAACAGAGATAAATGAACATGACCGCAACTGACTTCCATGTCCCGACCTCTAAGCCTGCCTGTCCCGGAGAGTAACCATCTCCCCCGTGTACTCAATCAGAAACCTAGACTCCGTCTTTCAGCAGCTCCCTTCCCTTAACCTCACCTGCCTCATTTAGTCACTAAGTCACCAAGTTCCAGGAAGGAATTCTTCTTCTAAGCATTTTTCAAATTATCCTTTAACCCGTTCACTCAGTTACCAGGGTAATCATTTAGAATTGCATGGTTGACCGAGTACGTTACGCTCCAGATGAAGTCCAAATTCTATCATGCAATCCAACGACCACCCCTCCTGTTGTTTCACAACTTGAACCTGGTCTTGAAATAATACTGGGTGTAAGTGAGGTGACTGGCGTTCTCCAGGGTCAGTCCTCCTTCTGTCTGAATAATAGCAGCAAGCCTGGGATACCTCGGGCCTTCAACAGGAGTCATGCACGTCATATACTGTGTCACGGGGACTTGCAATCATTCTGGGGGTTACTGGGGTGTCTCAAAGGGTTTTACTAGACATGCACATGAGGTGATCTATCTTTACCTCACCCTGGAAAAGACCAGAGTTGGGGATTTCATGGCTGTCACAGTAAACCAGTCTTTGTGAAATGTACGACCAATGTGATTGCTGTATACAAACCGTGTGGAGAAGGGAGGAGAGGCAGAACCCAGGTTTTGAGTAGGTCATAGGTTTCCCCCAAAGGCATGGGTTCCCGTCATCCATCATTCCTGAGCCTGGAGAAGGTAGAGAGCGTGTGGGCCAGACACCGAGTCAGGGGCTGCGGTCACAAACGTTCTCACCGTAGGGTAAAGATAGCAGTGAAAGTGTCAGAGTGAGCAATCTGCCAGTTTCAGTTTGGGGAAGCTGTCAGTTCAGTGATTTCCCCTTACACGCTGACGACTCCCGACTGTGAAAAGCAAAGTTTTACTATTTGATTAGCAGAGTGTGCGTCTCTACTACGCCAAACACAAACCGGGGCGTGTTTTAGTGGACTCCAAAGGGCGTACATCACAGTATAGCCACATGCCGTGGGTACCTTAAAAGATGACCGTAAGAGCCGTGCTTTGTCAAGGGCCGGAAGAGAAGGCAAGCGATCCAATGGCGGGCGCAGGCGTTGTCGGCCGATGAGAGTGTGTTTGCACCTGACACTGTCGTTCCCCAGCTGGGTGACTCGGGGGGATATCACTTACCCTCTCCAACTCTTAGTTTCCTCCTCTGTAAAATGGGGAAAGCAGTAGTACCTGAATCAGAGGGTGACAGTGAACATTAGGTGAGATTCATGTACGTGTCTGCCTGGTGTAGTGCCTGACGATCCGTGATGGGTTTTATTATTGTTACCGTCGTTGTTGTTGTTACTGAGCAGCAGGAAGAAGAGTCGTAGACCCGCAGAGACCCTTCGCTTTCTTCTCCAGCTCACGTGAACCTGCGGGGCTGGGGGTGGGGAGGGGGTTCACCCTCTGTCTCTGGGTTGTAGGTGAAGCCCTAGTTGTCCTCCCCACCCTCCTCCTCCTCGGATCCCGGTGCTGGGGGTCCCAGAGGCCCCAGGAACTGAGTCTGTGGTTTGTCCTTCAGCAGCGCCTCTCTCCCCTTCCGTGCTTTCCCCAAGGACAATCCTTCGGATCCTGATTTTTAAATGATTTTCTTACTTGATTCTAGAAAGAGTGGCTACCACCCCAAACAAGAGCCATGGAGGAAGGGACACGTTTCTGAGGGGCTTAAGCTGTTCTCACAGGTGTGCTCTGGGGTCTGTAGGTGCCGCATGGAGATGAAACACGATAGTGTTTATACAATGCCCACGACAGTGCCTGGCACATGGCACAGGCTCCGTCAATGGTGGTCCCCCTCCTCTGCTCGTGGTCGCCCCAGGGTTTGGGGTGACGTGGGGATGAGGGCAATGTCCCAACCACATACAAAAGCCTCTCTGTACGGAGCTGCGTCTCGGGTGAGATGGGGGGGGGAGCCATAGCCTTCCATTTCCTTCCTAAGATCCAGTTTTCTGCTTGATTTGGTTACTGTCTGTTTATCTGTCCATCTGTGGGCGTCATAAGCTTCCCTCCCTCCCTCTCTTTCTTCTTTCAACGTCTAACACGGCTTGGGAAGGTTCTTCTGGCTTTAGGAGCTCCGGAAATGTGACAGCTGCCCATTGTCTTTGAGGCCCATGGACGTGACTATCCGCCAGATCAAAACTCAAATTACGACTCTGCTACTTGACTCCCCTTTCAGCTCCTTAGCTCTATGTCTCAGTGCCCTCATCTGTAAAACAGACGATCACAGCTCATTTCGCAGGACTGTTATCAGAATGACATACGATACTGAAAAAGAGCTCCATAAATGGTCATCAGAGTTGGGGGTGAGCGAGCGGCAATGACACGTAACACTGAATAGACTATAAATTGTTACACTCTAACGCTATGTACTATACACAGAACCATTGCTACACACACACGCAGATTCCTGTTCCTGGGATTTAGCCCAAAGAAATAAAAAAGGAAAGGAGCAATATTTCAGCTACAACATAGTCATTGTAGTGTTGGTTTTACTAGTAAAAATTTAGAAATCGTCTGTTGACCAGCAAAAGGCATGAAGAATGGCAGACTCATACCATCCCCTACTTTGTAGTCGTTGAAATCACGCTGTAGGTAAGTACTCTTGCACTTGGGAAGATGGTCACCCAACACTATTCAGCAACAAAAGTAAGCAACAAAATGACATGTCAACATTTGCCCTCGTGTGGTTTTAAAACTCTGTATGTATATGACTAACTAGCTAATTTGCAAGGTATTCAAAGTGGTTTTCTCTGGATGATAAGAATTTTCCTTTTCTTTCCTTCGTTCTTCTCTTCTTCCCTTCCTCTCTCCATCTGCATATTATTTTAACATCTCTACTTTCCATTATTTTTCTTCAATGATGAATATAATACCGTGTTTCCCCGAAAATAAGACCTAGCTGAACAATCAGCTCTAATGTGTCTTTTGGAGCAAAAACTAATATATGACCCAGTATTGTATTATACTATAGTATACTATATTATACTTATATTATATTATATTATACTATATTATATAGACCTAGTCTTATATTATAATAAAATAAGACCAGGTATTATGTTATATTATATTATACCATATTAGATTATATTATACTATACTATACTATATTATAAAGACCTGGCCTTATATTATACTAAAATAAGACCAGGTCTTATATTGATGTTTGCTCCAGAAGACGCATTGAGCTGATGGTCCGGTGGGTCTTACTTCTGGGGAAACAGGGTAGTGAGTAAGTTAAGGAGGAAAGACACTTGGCGCTGTCCATGGTGCCGCACTAGCACAGTGACTTAGGTCCTGGCTTTTTCTCCCAAATCAGGGACAGTGAGTACATTTGCTTGGGCAAGAGCACCCTTAGTTTTTCTTGGTTTTTGATTTCTGTCTTGATGAGACTCTTGTGGATTTGTTTTATTCTTCTGGAGAATAACTAAACTTATGTTTCACCTCTTAGGAAGCCGACTTCACACACTCCTCCTGTTAAAAGCTTTTACCCCTGGCTCTCTTTCTTTCCACCCCAACACTTCAGAACCCACCCCACAGACCTGTTAACCACCTCAAATGTGTCCCCACCATGATGACCCTACGGAGTCTGAGTTGTTTCCTTCAGACCACATCCTCTCCGTGTGTCACCTTTCTCTCGTGGCCTGTTCACTCTTCCCATGTGCTCAGCATTTTTTCCAGCCTGAGCAGATGAAGACAGGTAGAGGCTGGGTTGGCTGTATTCCCAGAGCCCAGCATTCCAGAGTCAGTGCTCAATAAGTATTGTTGGTGGGAATGGAGGTACTGGCCATTACGGAAGCGGCACTGTGGTCCCTCTGGTTTCCATCGGCTGTTTCTGCACGTGGCTGGTCTCAGCTGCCCAGCCACCCCTTTCCGTTTCTGGGCCTGGAACGTGGCTTTAGGTCCTATCTCCGTCCTGGGTACCACGTCCTACACTAGCATTTGGGGATAATGCATTTGGTGTGGAGGAAGAAGTAGATGTGAGACAGAGTGTGGTTTGGGGAATTGTTCCTTTAAAATAATTTTTTCATTAAAATAGTTACATATACTCACTGAGGCAACTTGGAAAACAGAGAAATATAGAAGAAAGAAAAAAAACCTCATCCATTCTTTTTGATACCCAGGAAAATCACTATTAACATTGTAATGTATTTCTTCCAGTCTTGTTTTCATCTGTAGTTTTTCCTTTATCTTTCAAAGCTGTGGTTCTCCACTATGCATATATTATTTTTATTCTGAATCGAAATTCATTGAGCTCAAGTTTTCCCCAAAACATGTTTTTAATGTTTGTGGAATACGTGGAGTGCATTTACTATGATTTAATTAATTATTGCTTTATTGTTTGGACATTGATTTTTGATTTTTTGGATGGTTAAAAATAACGCTACAGTCAATATTTTTTAAGTCCGTTCTTTTGTAATGATTCCCAAAGATGGAATTTCTGAGCTAAAGGGTATGACCCACTTTTTGTGGCCCTGGGTATGAGCACCAAACGGCTTTATGAAAAGGCACAAGTGGTTGCCACTGAGACCCCAAATGCCCCATGACCCGTCCTTCGGGAAGCCAGCTGCAGCTCTCAGGATGTATTAGTAGGACAGCAGTCAGCTGCTAAAGACGCCTCCAAACAGAGGGGAAGTTCAGGCCACCACACACTCGCTGGCTGGGCCGTGACTATGCTTTCTGGGTCCGTGATACTCTGCTGCTTCTTCTTTCCAGGGCCCCCTTAGGGCTGAAGGGGTGATGCTCCAAGTGGGGGCTAACCCGCGATCCCATCAATTCCTCTCAGCACCTTCAGAGGCCTGCGGGGCCCTTTTGGGGTTGCCTCTTCTCTCTCCATTCTTGGTTTCTCAGTTGCGCCCTTTGGATCTTGCCCGAGACTGTCTTTGGCAGTTCTGAAACAAAGGCCACCTAGTGACCGTGACACAAAAACATTTAGATGTCACCATTTCCCAGGAAGACTTTTGTCTTGAAAGAGCCCTTACCCTCTGCCACGCCCGCGGAAGGCCTCCACGATTCATGGTTTTCTCCCAAAGCAACAGTCATGACACACAGAGGGCCCGGAGTGCATGGCCCTTCCAACGGGGTGGTTTCAGCACCCCGCCCCCCTTTAAAAATCTGATTTATGGTCACCTCTTAGAGTGGGAACAAAAGGTGCTTTGGGGAGGACCCAGTAAAGAAACAGAGACGTGGCTGAAGCAGCAGGGAAGGTAATGAGTGTTGCGGTCTCCCCAGTGCCTGGACCTACGTGTGCCCCCCCCCCCCGCGGTGTCCCAGAGTATCATGTCCTGGAACCTCCGGCGTTTACCTTCCTGGGGTACTTGTACGGAGCGGTCACCCTCTTCACGTGCTCCTGTAGTTCGCGGGTCAGTTCCTCTGGATCACGAGAGGAGTAGGATGGAGACAGGACTATAAATGCCTTTACCACCTGCCGGAACCAAGACAAAAACAGAAACAGGCCTTGTATGACAAGAAGGCTCTCCCGGTTCCTCGGGTTCAGCCAGCAGAAGGAGCACCAACGACCATTTGTTTTTCTCCTGTCGCCTGCCTTTCCCGATCAACTATTGGGAGCGCTGGTTCTTGGGGGGATGATGTCGGACTCCCCCCTATTTCCCAGATTACTCTCCAGACCCGAAACGACACCATGAGGAACCCACGTGCTTCTCTTAAGACGCAAATACTCTGGGGAGAGGAACGCCACCGTCTCCTCCAGGCTCATCCCTCCCAGGTTTCCCTGCCGAGGAAGGTACCATGTTTCCCCGAAAATAAGCCCTAATCGGAAAAGAAGCCCTAGCATGATTTTTCAGGATGACGTCCCCTGAACATAAGCCCTAATGTGTCTTTTGGAGCAAAAGTTAATATAAGACCCGGTCTCCTTTTCAGGGAAACATGGGAGTTAGGTGTGGTTTCGGACAGACTGGACTGGGGGAAAACGCAGACCACTTTCAGGGGCCAGTGGGTCTTTTTCTGAGACAACAGGTCTCAGAGCACTTCCGATCAGCACACATTTTCCACTTTCCACTGCAATGGCAACTGGACCTGGAGCTGAGCTGCGCCCTCCACAGCTAAGACTGAAAGGACAGCAACTTGACTTGGAAAAAAGCCCTGGAAGTACACACTGTTCCCCAATAAAGTCCTGTTCCCCTTCCCCAATAAGATCTTAAAAAAAAAAAAGTGCACAGGCCTATGAATGAGCTAAACCTCCTATTCTGTCGACTCCTCTGGGATCCATGGGAAGGAATTGGCGTTTCTCCTGGGAAAGGCCAGCCGATTACATTTGGCCAGCTTTGAATACTTATTCTGTCATCCTTCAAATTAACAAGCACGTCTGGCGTGCTTGCTGTACCCTCATCTGCAAGTAGAAAAGGACCTTTTGTTGGAGAGGATGGACGACAACCTCTGCACCTGTCGCCAGTATCTCCCCGTTTGGGAGTCAGGGTGTTTGGACCCAGTTCTGTGTCCCCTTGTGTTTACAGCTTCTCACGGTGTCCCTCTAGAGAGTATTTACGTCTCTAAGGACGTGAGGTCAGTGCTTGACCGGGAGGAGTGTGTGTGTCTCAGGGTGGCTTTCAGACTCGGGGGTACCTGGAGCCGGGTAAGATATGCAGGGACTTGGGCCTTGCAGCTTGCTCTGCTGGGTGCAAATAAGCACAGAAACTGGAGGCGGTGTTCTTGGCGGGACTATTACCTCCCCTCGGATGGGGTCTGGGCTGCTGACCACGGCAGACTCCACCACAGCTGGGTGTTCGGCAAGGGCGCTTTCCACTTCAACGGGCCCGATCCGGTAGCTGGAAGAGCAAAACAAAGTCTTCCAAGACACGTCCCCTCTCCCAGGATGCTCCGGAGGGAGGAGGAGAGAGCAGACAGCTTGACCTTGAGGAATTGATCACGTCGTCATTTCTTCCCAGGAACCAGAAGTAGCCCTCCGTGTCCTTGTGGGCTCGGTCCCCCGTGATGTAAAAGTCCCCCCGTTCTGACTCGGCTGTCTTCTTAGGATTGTCCTGAAAGACAAAGAAAACCCGGGTAGGCCCATCTGGGCAGTGACTCAGGCCAGCTGAGCCCGAGCTGCCCTCAGCGGGACGTCTCGCCATTCCCAAAGACCAAGCTGGCCAGAGTTTCCCACTGGACAAGGAACCGTGAGCTGCTGGGTTTTCCCTCTTAATGGCAGAAAATGACCAAGGATGGCAACCCGCAACCGTCCTTAGACGGGTCGGAGGAAGGAGGCAGCTGGGCACAAAGCCACCGGCTCTGTTTTCTCACCCAAGGGAATGTACTGAAACTCTGTGGTCAGGTAGAGAATCGGGGGCTCTGGTCAAAATGCAAGGGTAGGGGAAAGGGAAAAAAAAAATCAAACTCTGATCCCCAAAGTTTTAAAGACAAAGCTACTAGTCAGCAAGAGAAAGAAATGCCAGATGCAGGAACCGTCATTAAGATGACGTCATCCGTTTGCACGCTCAGACACACCCACCTTTAGGCCCTGCGTCCTGTACATGCTAGTTGATTGACATCGGATACGTCGCTCCATCTTTCTAGCTTCCTTATCGATAATGGCACTGTATCAACAATGGTTTCAGCCGACCTCTCACACAGGTATTGACGGGTTTAAGGGGACAGGCGTTTGCAAAGCGTGTGGCACCACGCTTGGCACAGAACAATCACTGTGAAAGGGCCCTTCCTGCCACTCACCAAATAGCAACGAAAGAAGCAGAAGGGCCGCTCGGGTCTGACGCGGACAGCCACGTTCCCCTCTTCTCCCGGAGGCAGGATGTTTCCCTCGTCGTCCACAATCTGGTGGGGAAGGGCAGGGCGGTGTGTGGATGTGGGCGCAGCCAGGCCACCCGCCAGGCTGACCCGCCAGCCGTGCCTGCTCTTGTGCACCTGGACGTGGGTTTTGTCCTCCTCACCGACGTCTGGGAGAGGCCACCTACCTGCACGTCGTACGGTGCGCAGGCTTTCCCCATGGAGCCTGGCTTGATGGTGGTACCTTTCAGATTGGCGCAGATTAGGACCTGGCAAGAAACCAGGACGGATAAGTCGGCAGGAGCCTTGTCTTTCCTGGCCCTTGCCTTCCTCTCACTGTGCCTTCCAGCTCCTTCGCCCCCCTCCTTTCTTCTCTCCCGCCCTCTTGCTTCCTCCCCACTCCTCTTCTTCTTTCCTCTCTCCTTTCCACAGTGACCGAACATTTCCTGAGCACTCTGGTGGGCACGCAGACATAAAGCACAAATGTGTCCCTGCGTCAGCAGACGCAGCTGATGGCCGCATGTCTGCTCAGATGGCTGTAGAGGACACTGGTTAAGATCATGGGCTGTGACCAGGGGCAGACGTTGGCTCTCCTGGTGGAGACAGACGCCACCCTTGGCCGTGGGAGTTGGTTTACTGACCATGCAGCCAGGGTGAAATGATTATACCTTGAACCCGAAAGGGAAGAAAAGCTGGTGGAGTTTTGTTATCAGGGTGTCCTTCCTGTGGGGCAGGGCGGTCCCTGACAGGTGTCACAGAGATGGCAGCCGGAAAGGCAGGAGGCTGTGAGGACGAGTCCCCACTCCTGGCTGAGGGCGCAGAGGGAGGTGAGCCGCACGCACCGTTTCAGACTGGCCATAGCCTTCATGCACCTCCAGGCCTGTCTGCTTCTTCCACTTCTCGCTCACGTCGGGATTGAGGGCTTCTCCTCCAGTCACGCAGTGCCTCAGGCTCTGAAACTGGTACCTTTCTCATCGGGGAAAACAAGGCCACCTGTGTGGGGTCCCCCATCCCCACCTCTTCCTCCAGCCCTGCTGCCTGAGTCCAGGCACCGAAAGACGCTAGAGTGCCATCTCCCAGGCTTTCTAGTCTGTTCCAAGTGCCCCCTCCTCTTTGCAGGCAGGTTGCCCATGGACAGATAAGCTTTCTAAACAAATCAATCCTATCTGAGTTTGGAATAAAATCAACACTTTCTCTAATCTCACAGAAGTAGATATTGCCACGGGAACGGCCTGTGGGTGTGTGGTGGAAAGACAGCCCAGCTCAGGTGTAGAAGTTTCAGACTGTTTTAAATCTATTTGGTTCCATCTGGGTGCAAACTCCTGGGGCCAGAAGTTCATTCTTGAGGGGCGTCTGCAAAGGATATGGTGTGTATGCTTGAGTGTGTGTGTGTGTGTGTGTGTGAGAGAGAGAGAGAAAGAGAGAGGGAGAGATGAAATGAGAGGGTGGATGTGCATGTGGGTACTTGTTGCTGTATATTCACACACTTAGGTCCCCGAAACACCAAACAGGTGGGCGGTACCTAGTCAGATCCTCCTGTACAAGCAGCCGGTAGATCGTGGGGACGGAGCAGTAGGTGGTGATCGGGAACCTGGAGAGAGTCTGAACCAAAACAAAGGGTGGAAGATCTTAGAGGTACTGGGGTGGGGCTTCGTGGAGATGGAGCAGGCGAATTGGCCACGGACGCAGGCCTTTTCTCCCGCAAACTCAAAACCTGTATCCCACTCCTCTCGTTTACACCCGACCCGTCAGAGGTGTTTGGCAAAACTCTTACATTCAGGATGACCTTGGCCTCAACTTGGGGCAGCTCATGCACAAAAACGCAAGAGCCATTGTGCCAGGCAGAGAAGAGGGTCCAGGCTGCTTTCACCCAGCCAGTGTCAGTCGTGTTCCAGAAGATGTCCGATTCTGTCAAGGCCATGAATTGCCTGCCAACGATTAGAGAAAAGTCTGAACCCTCAGCAGGTGCTTCTAGCAACCCTTTAAAAAGGATTCCGTTCTCCGTGTTGCCTTCTTTTGCAGCCTTGCCCACACTGGGTAGTCACGTCTGCAGATCAAAGAACCAGAAATCTACCTTTATCTCAGCAAGCATTTATCGAGCACCTTCTATATCCCTGTGCTGTAGGCTAGTGACACAGAATTCCAAAGACAGATTCCATGCCTTCAAGTAGGTTGTAGTCAGTCCACTGGGGTTGTAGACAAGGGAACAAATGATCCCAATACCGTGTGATAAGGGCTCGTTATTGATTCATCCAACGTTTATTCAGCACGTATTCTGGACTCAGCGTGAGGGTATAGGAATGAATGATGCGTCTTTCTAGGAAGCAGGTGTTTCTACGAAGGCCCTGGAGAGCATGCTTTTTCATAGGAGTTAAACACAGGGCTTCCTTATGCCGTTACAGAGAGATGGGCACCTAACCCAGAGAAAGGATGGAGGTGGGTCTGGGAAATCCTTCCATAGAGGAGGTGACACCTGAGCTAGAGGTAAACAATGCGTGGGGATTACATAGGTGCGGCAGAGAAGGGAGCATGGCACAGGGCCTGCAAGCATGGAAAGTAGAAAAGTGGTCATGTCCCCACATAAGACACACGCTCCCCTGGTCCGCGCCCTACGCACTGGCCGCTCCCCCTTTACTGCAGAAATGCCTCAGGGGCGTGGCTCTGAACCTCTTTTCAACTCATGTTCCTCTTTGCTGATCTCATCCAATCCCATGGCCTTTGGTGCCATCTCCATGCTGACGAGACCAGCACAAACCTTTCTCGTGAACTCTAGACAGGTATCTCCAACCACCTACTCCACACCTCCACTTTGGACTTGGGGTAGGGAGATGGCTAATAAGCATCTGAAACTTGCAATGCCCCCCAAAAGCGCCTCATTTTCCTCCCGCCGGACAGTTCATCCCACGGTCACCCTGTCAGTGAATGTTTCTGGTTGTTCAGGCCATCAAACTTGGGGTCACCCTTGACTTTCTCTCTCACCTCCTATCAAATCTGTCAGCAAATCTTATGAGGTCGACATTCAAAATGCATTCGGAATCTCACCCTCTCTTGCTCTTTCCCCTGCTGGCTACCGGGCGAGCCTCTCCCCTTGCCTCTTAAAGCACTGGCCTCTTAGGGGGACCTCTGCTCCATCCCTTGTCCCCTATAGTTTATCCTCAACCCAATATCCTCAGTGATCCTTTGAAAAAACAAATCAGCTCATGTCCCTCCCCTGCTCAAAATACTGCAATGTCCCTCAAAAAGAATTAAGCATAGAATTAGCCTATGACCCGGCAATTCCCCTTCTGGGCATACACCCAAAAGAATTAAAAGCAGGGACGCAAACTGGTGTTTGGACGCTCAGTTCCCAGCAGCAGCAGCAGCATTCACAGCAGCCAAAAGGCGGAAGCGACCCGTGTCCACAGATAAATAAAACTGGCATGTGCATGGAATGGAATAGTATTCAGCCTTGAAAAAGAAGGCAGTTCTGACACAGACCACACATGGATGAAACTGGAGGACGTTACACTAAGCGAAATAAACCGGTCACAAGAAGACCAATATTGTGTGATCCCAATTACACAAGGTTCCCAGAGGAGTCAAATTCGTAGACAGAACGGAGACAGCGGTTGTCAGGGCCTGGCGGGCTGGGGGTGGGGAATGGCGCCGTACTGTGTCCCAAGGACAGAATTTCAGACTTGTGATACGAAAGGTTCTGAAGATGGGTGGTGGGGACGATGAATGTATTTAACACCACTGAACTGCACACTTGAGAATTTACAACGGTAAATTTTACGTTACATATCTGTTACCCCGATTTTTAAAAACACCTCTGATGGCTTCTCACCTTACTCAGAGTAAAGCCCCAGAGCCTTCAGAGCCTACCTGATTTGTCCCCTTGTTAGCGCTCTGACCCCTACTCCTGCCACTTTCCTCCAGCTCACTCCCCTACTTTCTGTTTCTGGGACCCGCCAGACGCGCGATCCCCCGGTACCTTGAACAGGCCACAAAACCCAGTCCGTAGCTGGCATGGGAGTGCTCAACCATCTTGGGGGACCCCGTAGTGCCACTTGTGAAGAAGATGGACATCGGGTCCCGACTCTTGGTCCTCACACAGCTGTGTTCTGCAGACGCCTCCCTGGAAAATACAAAACCACTAGGTGGTTACTGGTAGTAGGAAGAGTCGGGGCTACAAAGGTATTATAGCGGCGCTAGTCACGTTTCCCTACACACTGCGTGTGAGGCCGTGTGCTGGGCGCCCTAGCTGGCTCTGGCTCTGACTTCTACGGTCACTGCCCTGTAGGTGTCATCAGTATAACCCCATGCAGGAGTCTCAGACATGGCCAACAGACTCACTCAAAGGCGCCCAGGGCACGAGCCCTTCCCGGGGGAGCGCACACACATCCACGTCCAGGCTTCATTTCAGCACAGCTGCACCCCACCCTCAATTCCTGCTCACTCACCGGGTTTCCTAAACTTGGAGTTTTGAGATCTGGGTCATTCCTAAAATTCTGCGATCTGCTGAATCGTCTCACCCCCTGGCTCTCAACTCTGGCTGTACCTTTGGGTCAGTTTTTCAAAGAAATGCCCCTGCCCAAGTCCCCAGCCTAGAGAAAATGAAATCAGAATCTTTCACGTTGGGTCTGGGCAGTGGTGATACTTTCTTTTTTCTTTTAAAGCTCCTCAGGTAATTCTAATGACAGCCAAAACGGAAAGCCACTGCTCTAGACCCAGCTGGCAGCTCATCAAAACCGCCTGGGCAGATCTCTTAAAATACGATTCCTGGGGCCCTTGCTCAGCTATGTCTGGTTAAGTAGGTCAGACGTGGGGCCCTGGAATCTGTCTTTAACACAGCACACATAAATAAATTAATAATTTAAAAGATAACTTCCTATCATTTTATGGTTGAAAGTTTACATTCCAGTGCAGGCAGGAACCATCTAGACGTATTTCCCAGGTCCTCACACTTTTAGATATACATTTTGTGCTTAATACTTACACATGCTGAGTATTTTCTGTTCAGGTTTCTGCTGCTAATCATTATATTGAAATGTAATGAAAATATATTAGAGAAAAACATAATAGGTTGGAAATAGAGTATTTTGGAAAATACGGGATGCGTTATTTATGATGCGTACTTATAATCCTAAAAATGATAGCACGTTTAAGTAAATGTGGCACAAAGTTCTCTTTTAAATAAAGCTAGGGACGAGAGACAAATGCCGATAGGAGTCACAAAATAAAGTAAAACAGCGCGCAGGTGAGTCTGATGCAGGCGTCCTACGGGATGGGCATTCGTTACTTAACGGTGCAGCCCCTGACGGGGGTGCCTCTTGCTGCTTCCGGCCTCGGATCACCTCAGTCTCAAATGCCAAGATAGGTTTCCACCAGGACCTTGTTCGAAAGCAAATGGCTTTGGTTCTATCCCAACTCTGACCTGACTACGTGTTAGCATCTCGAGCGAGTCACTTCACGTTTCCAAGTCTCACTTTCCTCATCTGTGAAGTTGGGAGTCAGTGCCTTTCTTAGAGTTGTCCCAAACCACTCTCACCATAATAGAGGCAAATACACAGAAAAGTGAGTGACAGTTCCGGTACTGACTGAGTGAGTGACTTTGAAAGATCTTAGGTGGTCAGGTCCCTCTGGCTTCCACAGTGAGCGTCCCTCTCCGATTCGCTCCCTTGGCGTGCAGTCAGTTCTGTCATTTCAAGGGGAAATAAACGCCGCGGCCTCGTTTTTATGCTTTATCGGGAGAGCCCCAACTTACCAGAGGAGTTCCCTGAAGTTCATCCAGCCTGGCCGACTGCCATCGGACACCAGCAGCTTGGTCTGCAGGGAAGGGCAGTCGGCGCTAATGGCGTCCACCCTCGGAGCCAGGGAGCCACTGGTGATAATGGACTTGGCCCTGGACTCCTGCAGTCGGTACTTGAGGTCCTTCTCTGTCAGCTGAGAGGTGCCCGGAATCATGACGACCCCTGCGAGCACACAGAGAAATGACTAGACATCAGGGGCAGACCCCTGTGACGAGGTCCAGGCCAGAAATCCCTATCAAAGAGCCATGAAGTCTCAGAGGGAAAGCAAGGTCTCTCACCCATCCCTGCCTTGTTCTCTACACGCTGGAAGCTCCCAAACCACAACCAGCAGAAAATACGTTTGCTTTGTCCAACTCAGCATTTAAAAAATGTATTTAATCGTCAACATTCAAAGACTGAGTTTTTTGAATAGAAACCCAGAATTTTCTATGACAAAGTCAGAAGTTCTGGAGACACTGGCCCTCGTTCCCACGGGGAAACGTGGTTGGGGTTGAGAAGCAGCTGCCCCGGTGGAATGAGGCACATGACCTCCAGGTAACCGCCGTCCTCAGCGCTCCCTACTGCCTGCCACTGGCCTGCTTTCATCGCTTACGTCATTGTCGGACCCCGGGACACAATCCACTTTGTGATTTGGGGCAAAGGGAAGGCAACACAACTGCACACAGAGCTCCGCTCGCTCCATCTCCCAAGCCTCGCGGACACCACAGCCTGGCAGCTTGTGTGGGCGCCACCGGGTTGCCTCCGCCCTGCTCACTGACCTGCCCGCATGCAGGCCACGCTGGTCAGCCACCACTCCGGGACCCTCGGGAGGACCAGCAGCATTCTGTCCCCAGGCTGCAGGCCGCACGCGCCCCCCAGCACGTTAGCTGCCTTCCTGGACAGCGTCCCCAGCTCTTCAAAGCTCCACTTGACCTCGGCTCCGTCGCCACTGACCCACCAGAACGCGGGGTTCGGGGGCCGGTGCCCAGCCTAGACAGGAAAGCAGGCAGGAAAGAAACAGAAACCACGTGGTGAGGATGTTTGTTGGCGCGTTGTTGTTTTTAACTTAAGCTTTTATCAGAGTCATGACAGTCACAGGGTTCAAAAACCAAAGCAATATGAAAAAATACGCACTGACTGGCCTTGTTTTCACCCTTTCCCCACTTCAGCTCCCTCGGTGAATAGTACTTTTACTTTCTTGCCTATTTTCCCAGTGTTTCTTTAGGCAAACACAATAAGTACACTCTTTTTTCCCATGCCACCGTTTTAATGGATTTGCACTGTCCTGTCTCTTCCCCTTTTTACTGAGGTACAGGTCTTCATAAAATTCACCATTTTTAAGCGCACAATTCAGTGGTTTTTAGCTTGTTCACAAAGTTGGGTAACCATCACCATTTATCTAATTCCAGAACATTTGCATGATCCTAAAAAGAACGACTGTACAGATTTAGCAGTCAGTCTCTAGCCTCTGCTTCCCCAGCCCCCGGCAACCACTAAGTTCCTTTCTGTCCCTATGGATTTGCCTACCTCGCACATCTCATGTGAAGGCCAATACGTGGCCTTTCGTGTCTGGTTTCTTTCACCCCGCATACTGTTTTCAAGGTTTATCTGTGTGATAGCGTGTGTCAGTGCTGCATTCCTTTTAATGGCTGAATAAATATTCCATCGTGTGAATGGACCACATGTGTTCACATCCATTCCTCAGCCGACAGGCGTTCGTGTTGCTTCCACGTGTTGGGCTGTTACGAATAATGTTGCTATGAACACGTGTATACACGTTTTTGTGTAAATGGATGTTGTCTGTTCTCTTGGATACACACCCAGGAGTGGAATTGCAAGGTCATGTGATAACTGTACGTGTAACTTTCTGCAGAACTGCCAAGATCTTTTCTACGGCGCCGGCACCATTTTACATTCCTACCCGCAATGTATGAGTGTTCTAATTTCCCTACATCTCTGCTGACACTCAATAGTGTACTTTTCTGTTTATTTTGTTTTTGTGTTTAGCCAGGTTACTCTGTGTGAAGTCATATCTCACTGTAGTTGGGATTGCATTTCCCTAGTGAGTAAAGATGTTGAGTGTCTTCCTATGTGTTAATTGGCCGTTTATGTTCCTTAGAAAAATGTCTATTCAGATTCTTATCCCATGTTCTAATTGGGTTATTTGTCTTTTTATTGTTGTGTTTGAGTTCTTGAAATACCTGTGGGTACTAGATGCTTAACAGCTACGTGATTTGTGAATATTTTCTCCCGTTCTCTGGGCTGTCTTTCACATTGATATACAAATGCAATCAATTTTCATGAAGTCCAGTTTCTCTGTTTTTGTTTTTTCTTTCTTCTGTTGCTTGTGCATTAGCAATCATAGCCTAATCCAGGACATACACCTATATTATGATTTTTGTTCCTTCATTTAGGTCTTTGATCCATTTTGAGCTGATTTTTGTATGCGGTGTGAGGCAGGGACCAGAGTCATTCTTTCACCTGTGAATACCCAGTTGTGCCAGCACCTTTGGTTGGAAAGACAATTCTTTCCCCATGGACTGTCTTTGGCACCTTTGTTGAAAACTGATTGGCCATAGATTTATCGGTTTATTTCTGGATTCTTCATTCTATCCCATTCATCCATGTCTGTCCTTATGCCAGCGCCACTGTCTTTCTTTGTTTTTAATTACTTGCTTACTATCACTTGGCAGTAGGTTTTGAAATAGGAAGGTGTGATTTCTCCAGTTTTGTGTTTCTTTTCCAAGATGGTTTTGGCTATTATGAGTCCCTTCCACTTCCCTATGAATTTTTGGACAAGCTTGTCTATTTCTGCAAAGAAGTCTGCTGGGATTTTGATAAAGATTGCACTGAGTCTATAGATCAATTTGAGATGTGTTGTCATTATTTTTGCAACCTTATAATTTCTGCTTTAATGGCAATCAAGTTTTCAAAAATACAGTTCAACTTACCCATTTAGAAGCAGTTAAGCGTCTATGTATAATATAAAGGCTAATATTTCCTGGCAGTCCTTGGTCCCTGAAAGTGGAACTTCATTGGATATGTTTTAAGCTTTTGTAAAAATAGTCATTAAAATATGTTATTTTTGCATAATGAGGCAATATGTCAGGGGGTTTTCTTTAAAGATTCATCCGAATCTTTAACAAGTGTTTTTTTTTAATAAACATTCCCTATGTTACTCCAGCTTTTGATTAGTTTCCAGAGTTCTGAAAAATGTTGATTCTAACCATTTTCCTAAGGTTTTCTCTGCTGTTGTTGTTGCTTTTATGGAGGAGAGAGTTTTTGAGAGTCCCTTTTCCCACCATTTTTGCTGCTGACTTAACCCAGTTTGTTTTTATCAGGAGAAATCTCCCAAAGATGACCCTGGTTTGGCATGAAGAGCGTAGAAATAAGGGAACATGCTGGCGCCATCTCTTGTAGACTCTCCTCATTTAATTCTCACAACCACTCCGGGGGGCATGTGGTACAACTCCCATTTTGCAGATGAGAACACTGAGCTCCAAGGAGCTTAGGGCACTTGTTCAAGGTCACACTTGCGGTGGGATGACCCACGCCCGTCTGACTGCAATGCCTGCGTTTATGTCTCGGTCATTCTCCACTAATTTTACCGTGCCTGCTCACAGCGTTACTTTCCTCATAACTTTTCTTTCAACAAGCTCTTCTTAAAATGAACATAAATACTTTATTTTGAAATAAAGTTTATATTCCCCGACTATTTAGAAAACGTCGGCATCATTAACATAAGTAAAAGATGGTTGTAAAACAGAGAGAGAGACATAAAGGACCCGTAAGGGAAGGAAAAGAAAGCAGGATACACACAGACACACACGCTGCTGTGTGTGTATCTGCTGTGGTCTGTGGAAAGCTCTGAGCTTGAGCCCTGCTCTTTCCTTATTTAGAAGAGAAGTCCGTGACGAGGACAGAGGGAGTAACAGCAGAGTTGCAGCAAAACAACAATAAAAAAGAACTTTCTCCTTCACTCGATCAGTATCAGTATGAGGGGTGTAACTGTCTCACTGTGGGATCTGGTCCCAGGAATGAGACAGCCGGGACTGGCCAAGGGATTCTAGGGCTCACACACTTGGTCAGCATTTCCCCCCACATTGTAGGGCTCCCTGAATTGTCCGGTCAAAATGTCCACATCGACATGTCCTGTAGCCTCCGGCCTCCCTGGGGTAACCGAGGGCAGCCTGTGATGTCCCAAACGGATGCTAGGATGCAGTGGACGTTACCTTTTCCAGCTGACTCCACGCGTCCAGCACGTCCTGGGCAAAGTTGAAGTACTCGGGCACCGGCCTCGTCCCCAGACAGATGGCTTCCCAGGCGGCCACCATCTTCTGAGGGACGGGTAGAGGTGGTGACTGCCCAGGAGACCTGCTGAGTCCCCGGGCACACGTCAGCGCCGGGCGGACCAGGCCTCTCAGCCACAGCCTCATGCTGCTGTCCCCTGCCTGTCACCAAAGAGAGGAGAGAGAGCATTGTCCCGAATTCTGGGATTTGGGGAGGGACGTGGTCGGCCCTGATGGGGACTGTCGTACACATGCACTCGTGGATGCTCCTGGGCTTCGGTCTTAGTTCCTCCGGGTGGTTTGGGTCACGCCTCCTCTCTGAGCCTGAGGCCCACCCCCTCCGCCTCGCCCTGCCCATGGGTCTCCGTGGGTCAGGGGCCAGCACCCAGGCTCGGCCCTTCCAAGGGAAAAAGCCTTTGGTGATTCCCGAACTGGCCTGGTAAAGCTGAGGAAAACTCGAGGGCACCGCTGGCCAACAGAAATATAATGGGAGCTACCCGTGTCCTGCTCAGCTTTCTCGCAGCGTCATTCAAAAAGTAAAGAGAAACAGGTGAAATCGGCAATAATAACACACGTTATGTAACCGGCTCTATCCTATAATTTCAACATGGAATCGATGTAAAAAAGAAATTCTTAAAGAGACATTTTATGTTCTTTTTTATTTATATTTTTTATTTTTTGGTACTGAGTCCTCAACATCCAAGGTGTATTTTATACTTAGCAGCACCTCTCAGTGTGGACGAGCCACGTACCAAGGCCAAGAGCTCCCGGTGGCCACTGCACCGGCCACGCAGCCCTGGTGCTTTGTGACTCACAGTGCAGTCTGTGCACCAGTAACATCAGCGTCACCCGGGAGCCGGTGACAACGGCAGGGCCTCCGGCGCCGCCCTGGGGCCGTGGAGCGAGACTCTGCCCTTCAGCAGGAGCCAGGTGGGCTGTGTGCCCAGGAGTTGGAGCAGTGGCCTCGTGGCTGTGTCCCCAGTTTTAGTTCACCCCCACCAAGCTGGTGATACTAACAGGAACCCAATACGGTAATGGGAACCGCCAGGGGCTGAATGTCTGTTCCTCCAAAATGCATGGGTGCAGGCCTCACCCCCAGTGTGATGGTATCAGGAGGTAGGGACTTGGGGAGGTGATGAGGTCATGAGGGCAGAGGCCTTATAAAAGGGACCTCGGAAAGCTCCCTTGTCTCTTCTGCCCCGTGAGGACACAGCAAAACGATAGTTGTTTATGGAGCAGGAAGTGGGTCCTCACCAGACACCACGTCTGCCCACGGTGCCCTGATCTTGGACTTCCAGCCTCCCAAACTGTGAGAAATCAGGGTTGTATGGACCACCCAGTCTGTGGTACTTCGGGTTTAGCAACCCAAATGGACTAAAACAATAACGTGTCCCAATAAGAAAGCCAGTAATTGTCATCCACTGAAGGCTTACCTGGAAAGTGCTTTCTCAGTATTATTTCCTTAAGTCCTTACGGCAACTCTATGATGTGTCATCTTCTCCATGTCACAGAAATAGAAAGTGAGGCTTGGAGGAGACAGGTGACTTCCAGGGCGCCCCGCCCAGGCAGGCCCAACCTCAGCTGTGGCTGTGGCCCCCAGCCCTGTTTCTGCGGCCTCAGAGCCCCCCGCCCTGACCGCCTCTCCTCTGCCCCAAGTCTGCTCCTCTGCCTCCCACCCCTGGATTCCTTGGGCCCCTGGACAGCTGGTCGTGAGAATCCCCCAGGCTCCCCCCCTCTGGATTCCTCGGGCTCCTGGACAGCTGGTCGTGAGAATCCCCCAGGCTGCTTTCCCAGGGCCCAAGGCCACTCCTTGCCTGTCACGGAAAGAGGTCTCCCCACAGTACCTGGTTCGTGAACCCAGGAAATGGCTTCTCTTCTGTTTCCGTGGAACGCTGGCCCCGGTGCCTGTGGCATTCGAGCTCATGGGACACTGGTGTGGCCAGCCTGCTGACTGAGCTTCCCACAGGGACCTTTGTCCCCAGATGCAGCCAAAAGAGGTCAGAGCCCCAAACTGGCAGGGGCCAGGGTGGCTTCATCTGGCCAGCACACTTGGAGCCAGTGAGAGCGGCCGTGTCGAGCGCTTCTCACAGCTCAGTGGCTGGGAGATTGTAAAGTCCAGCCCCAGTTTCTGGAGGGTGCCCTGGTTGTGGTGGATGATTTCCCTGAAAAGTCAGGTCACGACCTAATCTGATAAAAGAGCAGAAACTTTGATGTGGTTTAACAGGAGGGATTCAATAGTGACAATAATACAAGTCAAACACGGCCCCTTTCCTGCTCCAAACCCTCTAGTGGATTAGTGGCAGCTGGGAGCTGGGTGTGTGGATAGGAAATGACTGCAGATGGGCACATGGGATCTCTGTGAGGTGATGGAGTGGTTGTTCTGCGTTTGAGCTGTGGTCACGGCTGCCCAGCTCTGTACATTTACTACAAATAATGACAGCAGTAACAATAATGACAATAGTACAACAACTATATGAGAAGCCGCGCTGCTCTGTCCGCCATCTGTTCTTTGAAACTCTGGCTGGCTCTGAGCACAGCAGCAAACGTCTTGACCCCTAGTGTTTGCCAGTGTCTGTGGTTAAATATTTCCACCATGGCCAGTTTCAAAACACCCGAGTTTTCACAACCGGCTTGCAGAGTTCCTGAATATTTACAGTCGCTTCCAGGCCCCTGCAAGCTGTGCCCGGCCAGCACCGCGAGGTGTCTTCATGTTTGCTAGGTGTTCTGCCAGAACGTTCTCTGGCATGGGTCACTGTCTTGCCACCCACAGGTGTCGGCCCAGCGACCCTTAGTGACCCTCCTCCCCCAAATTGGAACCCGCTCCCATCTGATACTTCCCATCTCCATGCTCTGCTTGATTTTCCTCCTTAGCTTTTGTCACTTTCTAACATTCAGTGTATTTAAAAAAAAAAAAAAATATATATATATATATATATATATATATGTATGTATGTATGTATGTATGTATGTATTGTTTCCAGCTTTACTGAAGGGTAAATGTGACGACTCGATATCCTCGCAGTCTGCGTAAACGATCCCCCCACCAAGCAAATTAACGCGTCCAGCGCCTCCCGTGGTTACCCTCTAGCATTTTCTACTCACTCACTTTGTCTGCTGTCTGTCACCTCTCCCCACCATATGTACATCTGGGCAAAGATTTGAAGGAGGTGAGAGTGAAGCAGGACACCTGGGCAAAGGGCCGCCAGGCAGAGACCTGCAAGTGTCACTGTCACATTGGAGGAAGGGCAAGGCCAGTGAGGCCGGAGAAGAGTGAGGCGGAGAGGGCGCCAGGGGGGATGGCCCGGGCAGGGCTCCTGGGCGTCCAGGTAGCGTCCCGTTCACCTGGCCCATTTCATCTTGTCTAATGCTTACAACACCCCTGGGATTTGCACATCTTTTTACGGGTGAGGAAACTGAGCCTCAGAACCCCCACATGACGTGCCTAAGACCACACAGCTGCTTAGGGACAAGGCTGGGGTTCCAGTGCCGATCTGTAGGCACCGAGTTCAGGAACCTTCTGTGCCACACCCAGCTCCCCGTAGTGTTTTGTTTCTGGCCCTTCCTGTGACCTCTAGCCGCCCCCTCCTGTCCAAGCCCCTCTCAGCAAGGGTGGGGCAGGGCCCCCTCTTACTCAACAATCCCTCATTCTTCTCCAGGCCCCGCTCTGGTCCTCCAGAACCCCAACACTCAGAATTTTGCTACAGAGGCTGCTGTGGCCTCAGCGTGTTCAAGAAGCTACTTCCCAGCTGCCCGTGGGTCCTGCTCTGATCACCGACAGAAGCCAGGCCTGCCCTTGGGACCACGACTCCCCATCTCGAGCGCCTCAGAGTTGTCTGTCCTGACCCAGCTTGGCCCCAGCGGGCCTGAGAGTAACCGGACTTCCTGCAGGTACGAGCTGGGGTGAAAACTGACATTAAAGGGCCCTGCCCCGGCCACCGTCCTTCTGCCCCGCTGATTACGCCAGCTGGGTGCCCCAGACGTCAGCTCAGTCCGGACACTGTCCACTGGAGACAGCGTCAGATCCCCCAGGTTAAAGGCTCAGCCCAAGTCTGCCCCCCATGCCAGATGCCACTTGTGAAGTCCAGGCTGTCGCCTGTATCTGGGGAGCCAGTGGGCTCAGGGGGGGCACGGCACTGGGCTTTCTGCTGCTCCTGGGGGGCCCTGCTCTCTGAGCTACCCCTGCGCCCTTTACAAGGGCCCTGAGCTTAACCTGCCGCTTTGCCTCTCCTCCGGGGCCGCTGCCGAGCTGTGGGCACTGCGAGGGGGACAGTGGGCCGTGCTCAGGCCTCGTTCTCCATACACAGACTGGCGGGCGGGCGGGGACGAAGGGGAGGGAGTGATGACGTGGGCCGCCAGCCACCTGGGCTGATAAGGGCTCCTGTACCTCCTCCCGACCCTGCAGGACGACAGCCATGGGGCTGCTCTGGATATCGCTGCTGCTGGTGGCCTCGTGTGTGTCCGCTGCCCGGGGCTCGCCAGGGGACGACGACCAGGAGGATGTGAGCATCGACATGTCCCCGCCCTTGCACATCGTGGAGGAGCGCAGCTTGATGGTGCTGACACCCGCCGGCCTGACCCAGATGCTGAACCAGACCCGCTTCCTCATGGTGCTTTTCCGTGAGTGCCCCCCAGGCCCGGGGTGGGGGTGGGAGGGGTAAGACCGTCCTTGCTCCTGGGGCCAGAGGAGTTTTATATGTTACCGAACACACGAGAACACAAATTATTAGTATTTTTTAAAAGAATGCGTATTTAATTAACACCATCACCACTTTCCAGATGGGAATACTGAGGCCCAGGGAGGTTAAACAGTGTGCAAGATGCTGCGATGCCCCGTTAGTCTTGATTTGTATGTGGCTTCTCTGTACCACCGAGGGTTTACAAGGAGCCAGGCTTTATCCTTCAGGGTCTGTACCACTCTGTACCTCAGTCTTCTCCTCTGTAAAATGGGCGTGAACGTAATGGCCACACGGACTTGTTGTGAAGACTAAATGGGATATGTGAGGCTGCTGGAACACAACCAGACAGCAATACGTGATGGCAGTTATGGGCCGGCTCTCGAGAAAAGAGTTTTAGACCGTCATTCTTCTCATGTGAGTTGTGTGGCTACTTTTATTCTTTGGGCTGCTGTCCTTGGTGTCAGCAGACATTTGGGGGAGAGAACAGGCTTCTTTATCCGAAGGGACTGGCACACAGCTGTGCTGGGCTCCCTTACTTACTAATGACGTGAGCTGGGCGAGTGACCTGATCACTCTGAGCCTCTGTTTACTTGGCTGTGAAATGGGGAATTTAATAGCGTCATATAACTCCTGGGGTGCGTAGCATAAGTGCCTGCTGCATACTAAAAGCGTAAGAATATACTGGATGCCGTTCTCCGTATCATCTGTACAAAAGGGTTAATAATTTCTGCATTGCAGGTTGCCGGGGTGATGGAAATGGGTTCAGATACGCAGTCATTAGCTCCTGGTGGTCAGTCACTGGGCACAGCTGTTGCTATTGTGTTCTGATGCACGGCTAGGCGCAGGCCCTGGGGGTGCTGGGGCGGCAGAACAGAAGGGGCCTTGCTTTCTGCTCGCAGAGACTTACAGTTCACGAGCCGTGAGAAGCTCTTCAGAGTGCTATTCATGCCATCAGAATAGTCTAGACTCTTGGGTGCCCCCAGGGGAGTGACAGGTTGGGCATGTCCTCGGACGTGGCTCTCCCACCTGCAACCTGCCGAGCAGCCTTCCTCAGCGCGGCTCCTGCGCCCCTGGGGCTTGACGATGCACATGCATCTCGAGGCCTGGATTTGGCTCCAAGTGAGAGAAATCCAGTGATGACCGCGTGGCCGCCCTTTAGCCAGAGCAGGGGAGTGAACAGAAGTCCTTGGAACCAACGAGTGCTGGCACCTGTCTTCATGAAAGACCCCCGTGCCACGCCCTGGTAAACAGTCCCGCTCAACCTGAGTCGTCCACACACTTTGGTCCTTAAGTGCCACCCGGGTTTGCTGTGAAGGACGTGGGTTTGGGCGCCAGGCAAGCCTGAGTGTGAAGTCCTGTTGTGGTGTGAACTAAACGTGCGGCGTGGGTACATCTCTGTGTCACCTTCTTCCTCTGTACAGTGGGAATAATGCAGGTGGTAGAGTCGTTACAGGGATTCACCGAGAGTGTCTGTGAAGGCCTGGGAGGTGCTCGGGAAACACGAGCTCCCCCCACCCCGCCCTTGGCACCTAAACAGACGCGGTCATCAGCTTCCTTCCTACCCGTTAGGACGGCGTCCAGGTAATTGAGAATCTGCTAATAATGGCTTAGGTTTAAGAGTTTACCTCCTATATACTCCGTGGGCCACCGATGGGCGGTCAGTGAGCAGCATAGCAGCTCCCACGGTGTCAAGGACCCAGGCTCCGTCTCCCGGCTCCATCGTCCTTGACATTCTGCAGCTCTGGGTCCCAAGATGGCAGCAGTGCACATCCTAGCTGGGAAAAATAGGGTGACAGGCAAGTAGCCAAGGGACAAGACGCATGCCGGCCACGTCATGGCCCATTAGAAAAGCGCTTTTCCGGGAGCACCACTGGTGACTCTGCTTCTATCATCTCATTGGCGCGAGTTGTTCCTCACTGGTTGGCAGAGGTCAGTGTTTTAGGTTCCCAACCTCTGCGGTTGAGAGAGCGAGAGGAAAAGCGGTCGGTGAGTGGCTGACTCACCGTATCTGCCCCAAGATCCAAGGCTGTGGGCTACCTGGAATGCGCCAACTGTCTTGTCAGTACTTTGCATTCTGTGGGCTCAGAGAATTAACGCTGGATGAAGTCCTTTAAAGAGCTGGGTTCTCACACTGATCGCCTGCCTGTACACTCACACTCCTCCTTTGTTCTGACTCTGATTAGATATTTTAAAGATCGCTGTGCTAGCAGGGAAAGCTAGCCTTTCTCAGCCCCCAAGTCTCGGTTCTAATTTCTGAGTCCTGGACCCTCAGTGGAGGTGTTGAAGGATTTAGGGCCCCACACTCTGTACGACCCGACACATATCTCAACACACATTTACCCTCCCGAAAACGGCACAGTAGGTGGAAGACGGGTTCCTGTCCCATCTACGTGAAAATGCAAGACTGCTCTGTTTTAATCAGTCAGAGGGGCAAGTTCACGACTCTTTGGGGCTCTAACTGACTTCTTGTAACTTACAGATTGACGCTGAACCTGGGGCTACAGAGAGAGCCAGTCAATTTGACATTCTTTAGTTACTTTTGATAACAAGCAGTTTGAATACTTTAAAGCTTTCCCACCAGCCAGTATTTCAAAGCAGCGAACACCAGCTGAGATTTTGTTATCTAAAAGACACACTCAAACTCATTACATCTGAAGATTTGATTCCTTTCAATACAGTTTAAATCAAAGTGAATCTCAAACACTGGCAGGCCTTCTAAAGTGACCTTTGGAAAAACTAATCACTCTGCAAAAGCATTTTAAAAGCTTTTTTTCCGGGGGTAAATGGGGTCTTTACGAAAAGGATTTTTCCAATATTGTCCCCAGGGAAATACCACCCCGGGGCCTCTCAGCTCCTTAGCTGCTGCCCCCTTTCTCATCTCTCCGGTTAGGGGGTCTTTCCTCCCCTGCACACCCCACGTGCCATGTGTCCAAAACAGCCCTTCGCTTCTCGGGTTTGCTCCCAGCGACCTGCTTCTCACGTCCTGCCTTAACTCAGCACTGCTATCCACTCAGTGTCAAAGACAGAAATCTCTAGGTCATTTGCTTCCTGTCGATACCACCTCCTAAAGCCTGTGCAGTGTCCTGTTCTTCCTGTCCCCTCTGCCACTGCCCCTGCCCTGGCGTCACCTGTGCCCACCGGAATCACTGCAGCATCCTCCTAGGTGGTCTCCCTTCTCACTCCAGTGCTGTGTCTGCAATGGGCCCAGAGAGATTTTTTTTTTCCCCCTAAAAAGCAAAGCTGATTGGGTCACTCCCTGATTTAAAAACCCCAAAGACTCTAAGACTGGTGCTCCATCCATCTGACAGAACTGTGCTGATAACGGGGGTATTTACTTATTTATTTATCTATTTCTGTGTACATCATTCATTCATTAACTATTGATTGAATATCTATTACGTGACAAATATATTTTAGGCACTGAGTGGTGAACAAAACAGACGGAAGTCCTTGCTTTATGGAACTTGCATCCTGGAGAGGGGACACTCAAGATAAATAGATAAAAAAGTGGAAAACATAGCGTGTCGTATGGAGAAAACCCACGGAGGGCCGTAGGGGTGCAGGAGTGGGTGAGGCGGGGTTGCGATCTTGGATAGGGTGGCCAGGGAAGGCCTTCCTAGGAAGGTGACAAGGCAGCGAAGGCCTGCAGGCAGTAAGGCAGGTATCGGGGAGGAGAGCATTTCAGGCAGCAGGAGCAGCAAGTGCAAAGGCCCTGAGGCGCGAGTGTGGCTAAAACTGAGTTGCTGAAGAGAGTGGTGGGAAATGATATGAGAAGGGTGAACAGCAGACCCTTCCAGGCCTTGCAGGCCATTGCGACGGTCAGAGAAATGTGTTGGCTGGTCCCCCGAGGTCCTGGAGGGGGCTGACCAGCATCCTGACATCACTGTCGCTTGCGAGCGCCTCTGTATATTGTAAGTAGCCCTACGGAACAAGAGAGGGTTATTCTCAGAATACTCGATCTGGCGCTTGGCTGAAAGGAGGCTTTCTCATCCTCAGCAGTACTGACCTTTTGGCTGGATGATTCTTTGTTGTGTGTGTTGGTGTGTGTGGGGGTGTGTGTGGGGGGCGTCCTGGGCACCCTGGGATGTGTAGCAGCATCCCGGCCTCTTCCCAGTAGATGCCAGGAGCACTCCAGTTGTGACAACTAGAAATGTTTCCAGACATGACCACGTGTCCCCGTTGAGAACCAGAGTGTAAAGACAAGCAGACTGAGCCCCCGGTACTGGGAGGAATCGCCACACCTGCATTCACACCCCCCCTCCTGCCAGCCCCTCCCCTGACTCACATTGGCTGCTCAGAAAAGGGAACTACTTTTCCAGTGATAAAAGGTTATCTTCTAAAGACCCAGGCAAACATTGATCCTAGGTCCATTAGCCATTACCATGTCTACACACCAGACAGAGCCACAGCCTGTTCTAACATGACCCTGGGTCCCCTTTGCGTCACCCCCAACCCCCCCGGCGAGCTGCACGATAGGCCTCGGCCTCGGGTTGGGTGACTTGGTGCTGGTCGCCCTGGTCTTCCTTTCCCCAGGAGCCAGAAGACCCGCTGAGGGTCCTGACAGCTCCATAGGGACACCCCCCCCTTCCCAGAGACAACCCCGTCAGCGCAGGACCCAGGACTGCCACCTGTGTCATCATAACGGCGCATGTGTACGGGCACTCCTGTGCCAGAGCTTTGGACACCTGTCTCACCATGTAGGACCATCCTAAGGGGTACGATCTATTACTATCTCCATGGTCCTGATGAAGAAAGTGAGGCACAGGCCACAAGTGCTGCAAATCGCCATCACTGTTTTACGAGACCACGTAAGGAATTCACATTCATTGAGTGCCCAGGACGTGCCAGACAGTGAGCTCGTGTGGCTCAGGAAGGCCGTGCCCGGATGAGCCCTTGGCCTCCTAGCAAAGGGCTCCGCTGGGCACTACTCTGCCCAAGCAGCGTCTCACGCCCTGACCAAACTGGCATTTCCAGTCTGGGCAGGGCAGGGCATAGGCATCCAGACTGAGGGGTGTATGTATTCATTTCACCTTTACAAACGCAGAATTCAAGGTTCCAGAGCTGTGGAGCTGAACCAATTTGTAAATTTTAGAAAGGCTCCTTGGTTCCCGGGAGCCACGCTCCTCTGAGCTCCTGGCCAGCTTTTTCCCGGCCTGCAGGAGCTCAGGGCCCAGGGGGGGATGTGGACCAGGCCTGGCCGCCACCTGGAGGGAGCAGTGCGGTCAGTCACTGTGTTACTGGAGAGAGAGGGCCCTTCTCCGCACGATGCCCGGGCTGGGTTCCCACACCGGAGTCCAACCCGGTGGGGTCGGGCAGCATTTCTAAATAAAACCCGGGGCTCCTAGCCCCTGCATTGCCGTCATGTGGGCCCTCCTCGGTGCAGTGTCCAGCTTCTTGGCATCTCAAGCAAAGAATTGAACGAGAGACAGAGGAAAAGTAGAGAAAGAGCAGTTTATCAGAAGAGCTAGTACACTCCAAAGAGGTAGGAGCTGGCCTGGCAGTGGCTCAAAAGGCGCTGACTGGGGAGGACTTGGAGTTTTTATCCCTTTTCTTTCTCTAGAATGGGCTGGTCCTCTCCTGCAGAGGACCACTTGATTGACACCTGTGATTGACAGGCTATTACCTCATCTTTTTAGACTGTGCATGTTCCGTCCCAGAATTCAGTTTGGTATAATGATATTAATGAACTTCCGGGCATATGCATAATATTATAATGATGGTATAATGAGGCCCAGGTGAAACGAAGGTCGTTGTGGCCTTTACTGCACAGGTGTGAGTGACTGGTCTAATCTAGTTGGGTATTTTATACCTATTTGTTTCCTCATAGGGGTAGATAATTATAATGAAAAGGGAAAGTTTTGGACAGACAGGGGAGGTCTTCTGGGCGGTCACATTCTGTGGGTTGTGTTGGACATGCAGGAATGCAGAGACCTGATACCTATCTCTGCCTGCTTTGTTTTCCCCCTGAGAGACGTTGTGGGGACAGAGCCCCAGAAAGCAGTTTCCAGCCTCTCGGCCTCACATAGACAGGTGCTGGCTCAGGTAGTAAATGGCCATCAATGTGATTGGATGGCCATCAGCTGTGGCTAGTTGGCCGTCAGCTGTAACCAGTGAGCCATTGGCCACTAATATAACTGCTGTGGCTACGCTAGCAGGAGAGAAAGAATGGGGGCTAGCAAGGAGATGGCGGCTGGGCTGGCGAGCGTGGATGGCGGTTTGCGGACAGTGTGGATCCAGCCTCCAGTGAGAGTATAGTGCCGCCAGAGAGAATATAGTGGTATGACTCCCCCATCTATGGCTCCGTGGGTGTTCCTTTTTGGCCTCACCATATCCTGCGTTCTTCTGTGGGGAGCGGGAGCAGAGACCCCGCAGGCCTCCCTGCATTACAGATGTGATCCCCGTAAAATCTCTGTGGGAAGTTGAGGGACAGGAGGTCTTTTCTTCTGTATCTGCTTCCTGCTGGGCAGGGCATAGGACTTTCCCTACCTAGTGGGGATTCACGGAACTCTGGCCCTGTCTGATCTTAGCTGAGAGGAGTGGTCCCGAGATCCACCTGGAAGACTGTGTTTGCTTCTTTGGTCGGGACTGGTCATCTTGCTGGGGCCTCCTCTGTATCCCCAAGGCCCCTGCATGAGGAAAAACAGATTTTAATTAATAAATTTCTTAAAGACCAGAGCTCAAAGCTGTTGATGCGGGGTAGCTACATGATGGAAAATCCATCCGCTCGATGGAGCCTGTGGCCATTCAACTGGTCACTCAGGTGGCACTAATTGTCCAGGAGCTGGGCCTGGAGTGGGTCGGAAAGAACATTAGGCTTCAGTGATTACCATTAACAAGTAGAAATCTCAAGTTTCAGGGTAATTCTCTAAAGCAGGTGGTAAAAACACTTGTGATTCAGGCTAAATAATAAAGAAGCAGGGGGGTAGGAGCTAAGAAACTGGGGAGAAGGCAACTTAAGGAAAAGAAAACTTAAAATCCCTGTAGGAAAGGGGGAGGGGCTCCTCGCGTGGCCCGTATCAACTGCGTGTGGCCAGTGTCCCCGGGCTGGAGGGGGTCCCCCATCCCCTGGGGAGACCAGGGCAGAGAGAGGGCTCCCCTCTCCCCAAGGTGCCTATTTGCCTGCCAGGGCTGCCTGCTGCGCACTCCAGGACAGTAACCTTGGGCTCCTGGGCGAGGAGGACCCCCTGGGAAGCCCCTGTCCCTTCCTGACTGCCGTCTGCCCCCACCATTTCTTTAAAGATGCATCTTAGTGGGTGTGTTTCTAATGGCGGGTCTTTTGTTCCCTGACACTTGCCACATAATGCTGACTGCCCTGGGTCCCCACGGGATTGGCTGAGAGTCCTTCCCGAAACCCTCTACCTCTCCCCGCCCCCCAAGAAAAGTCCCACCAACCCCTGAACCCTCAGGTTTGCCCAGTGCTGGAACTTCTACTTTTGTTTGTTTGTATTGTGTTTTGGCCGTCTCCGCAGTGGGAGCCTTGGAAAAACACTTGGGAACACGCAGTGAGGTGAGCTGAGCTGAGTGAGGGCAAGACCAAAAAACTGTTTTTAGCGGACAGAAACCAGAAAATGGACTAGACCTCGCTCTAGAGGTTCTCTCTGCTCTGATGGGCACCTCCCTGAGTGGGGAGGTGGGAAACGCACCCCGATACGCCCCTCTGGGAGAAAGGAACGTTTCAGACCAGCTCACCTGTAAGGTCAGCGGGAGCCTGGACACTGGAGCTGAACCACAGCCCCACTGCTGACTGGCAGTGAGGCCCCCGGGGTCTGTCTCCTGGCCTGTAGCAGCCTCTGCCAGGGACGGGACAGAGCCCGAGGGAGAACGCCTGTACTTAGCCAGCACCTCCCATCGTACTTGCTCAGTAAATGTCACTGTCATCATCGTCCTCATCCTCCTCCTGGTTGCTCAGGTCAGAATCTCCGTCACCTTCAATTCCTCTTACGTCCACACTCCACCTCCGGTCTGTCCGTAAATCCAGTGCTGCTCCTGTGGCTCTCTGGGCTCTGAGCACGTCTCAGCTGCGCCATCGCTTCTACCCCAGTTCAAGCTGTTGCCATCTCTCTCCTGCATTATGACCGTGGCCTCCAGCTCAGACTCAACCCCCAGCACTCCCAAGATCCAGCTCTGCTGCTTCTTTCTCCACAGCACTTAGCAGCTGCCTTATTTTGTTTTCTGCCTCCCCCAGCGAGAGCAGGGATGTTTATCAGTACCGAGAACAATGCCTGGCACATGGCAGATGCTAACAAAGATTTGTTGAGTGAGTGGACGGGTAGATGGAAGGGCGGATGGATGGACAGACAGATGGATAGATGGATGAATCCCCATTACAATTAGTATTCCGTCCCATCCACCCAGCTCTCAGATCACAGCATCCCAGCTGTCACAACCTTTCTCACTTCCGTGTTGGGCACTTGGGAGCGCTGGGCTGTGTGTGGAATCTCTGAAAGCTCCACCATTTGGGCAGTCATTCCATGCATGTGTTTCTCTTGCTCTGAGCTTCTCATAGAAACTCAGATCTGGACGCCATGTCAGTCAGCAGCGCTGAGCCAGGCAGGGCTGAATCCACAAAGAAGCCAGGGGGAAGGCCCCCCCGCAGGCCTTATGGGTTATGGTAGGTGAGCACCATCACCTCTCCCTACGCCCACCCTTCCCACTCCTGGCCTTCCTTATTTGTGAGTCCCCTGCCACATTTTATGCAGCTGTCGGGCTACTGGAGGGATCCAATTTGGCCTGTTAGCCCCGGGACTTTCCACCAGATGGCGCTCATACTCTCTTCTCTCTCCCCATTTCTATGGTCTCTAATTTCTGACCTAGAAATTTTACAATAACAACAGTAGCTATCATATATGTATATTATAATATATAACATATTAATATTTACATATTTGTATATTATATATTTATACATGTATATATAATTACATAATAAATTCGTGTATACTGTTATTGTGTAACAATAAGTGCTTCATGTACTTACTACGTACCAGGCATTGTGCTAAGGGTTTAACAGGCCTAGTGGAGGTTAGAGAGCTGATCAGTGGGTCCAGATCTTGGCCATATGACCTTGAGCATTGTCAGTTTCCTCATCTGTCAAATGAAGATGATAATAATACCCCATATGGATAAGGGGAGGATTAAATGGTTTCATCCATGGAAAGCTCTTAGAAGATAACAAACACTGTATAACTGATTGTTAAATAAACGCTTGGACTCTGACAGCTGCATGAGGTAGCCGCTGTTTCCCCCACTGTACCCGTGAGGAAAGTGGACCTTAGAGCGAGTGCAGCTTAAATTGCCCTGAGTTGCATTCTTTTCAGTGTTGCTGAAACCCCCTCCCCCCAAAAAACCCTGACGTGTGTCCCAAATTGGCCAATTTCAAGAACCATGTGTTACATTTCTGAGAATTCACCCACTCGCAGCAGAGCAAGAGCGGCCTAGGAGCTGAGCAGACCAAACTCAGCCTCCTCCTCGTGAGTCGGGAGGCGGGGGCCACTCTAACCAGCCCTGCTTCGCATTGGCTCTTGCAGACAACCCGTCCTCAAAGCAGTCCAAGAGCCTCGCTGAAGAGCTGGGCAGAGCCGCGGAGATGATGGGCAAAGGCAGGAACGGGGTCGGCTTCGGCAAAGTGGACGTCACGGTGGAGAAGGGACTACAGGAGGAGTTTGACGTGCAGAAGGCCCCGGAGCTGAAGCTGTTTTTTGAGGGCAACAGGCTGGAGCCCATCAGCTGCGAAGGTAACCGTGCTTGTGTGTCGGTCAAGGTGATGCTAGCTGTGGATTCACAGAAACACCAGCCTTCCGCGTTATGACTGAATTTCGGGCTCAGTGCTTGCTGGCGTACTGAGCAGTCCGGTTGGCAGCCAGAGGGTGGAGATGGGGGGCGGGGTTCCACAGCGTCTTCAAGGGACCCAGGACCCTCCCAGCTGGGGCTCTGGCTTCCCCCAGGGCCCCTGAGCCAACTCGTTTCCTCTGTATCGTGCCAGCAGCTGGAGTGAGGAGGCAGAGGGTGGCCCCTCCTGGTGTTGGTGGCCTGGGCCTGGGCGAGGCAAACAGGGGTTCTGTTCGCACTGCGTTGACCAAAATTCTGTCCCACGGCTCCACCCACCGAAAGGCTGAGAAGGATGGCCTTGCTTTGTGTCCATAAGGAAAAGAAAGTGGATTTTGGTGCGCAGGTGCTGGACCTCACCACAGCTGGTGGGCCCTAGAAGCAGCGTGAGGAGGGAGAGTGAGGTGCGTGGTTTATAAACTCCCAGCGACCAGAGCGAGTTCCCAACTCCACCTCGCCCCGTCCCCTCGCTGTCTTCTACTTCAGAATCATTGTGACAGGGCCCCAGGGCAAGGAAGCATGGGTTGACCAAAAGGGAGACTGGGCGATGATGGAACAAGGCAGGTTTGGGACAGGGTGACCACCAAGCACTTCCCTTCTGTCGTCGTCATTTCATTAACTCATTCATTCACTTGCTTGACGCTCTTTTATTGAGAACTTTCTGGCGTCCAGCCCTATCTTGATGTCGGGGATGAGTGAAGAATTAGGTGCCTCAGTGGGGCACAGAGTAGGTCCTAATTTAAAAAATTAAATATATGAATGCATAAATGTGTACATAACGGAGGGAACAACAGTCACATGCAGGTGTGCCCAGCACAGCCTGACGCTCCCATATGTGCGCTGAATGACTGACCAGGAAACAGACTGCCTTCCGCCGGCCCAGCAGGTCTGCGAGAAGCCCGTTGTTGCAAGACCCAATAGAATGAATGCGGCCTCCTCAAGGGGCTGCAGGATGCCTTGCAGTTCTCAGAATGGACACCAGGGGGCACGAGACACACAGGCCGGACTCGCAGAGGAAGGTGCAGCGGCAAAAACGCCAGTCCCCAGGCCAGTTACGATTATGTAAAGACCTGGCCCAGGGTGCTGTGGCTTCCAGCCGGCTTGAGGGAGGTGGTATGTGATGGAGGAAAAGATGAGATGGGGAGGAAGGGCAGGAGCAGTGACAGATAGAGACCAGAGACGGCTGCTTCCTGTGGATCAGGACTGACAACCTTCAACAGTGGTGACTCACTGATCCCAAGCAGAAGCCCTTCCTTGTGTTAGCTTTGGGGGGGGGGGGGGTGCTGTGAAGAGATGAGAAGCCCCAGGTTACTTTGTGGGAGTCCTGACCCCGCTTCGAGGTGACAGTGTGGTGACTTCCAGACTGTCTGAGCTCCTTTGTGGTGGAAGCCAGTGCCTGGGACCCCCTCTGCCCGGCAGGAAACGTCACCGTCACCTCCCCAGGAAGTCTCACTCGACTTCTAGTCGGGGTGCCTGACCCTCTTGTGGGGTTCCACAGCGCCTGTGCCTCCTCGTCGAGCCCTGACATGTATTAGACGCATTTACTGTGCTTCAGGCACTTTTCTAGTCTCTTCTCACAGCTCACAACAACCCAATGGAGGGGGTGCTTTTACAGATGGGGAAACTGAGGCTCGGCAGTGGAATAACTTCAAGGCTCTATGGCATCCACCGATGTTTTCTGTAAAGGGCCAGGTAATATCTCAGGCCGTACCAGCCAGCCAGTCTCTGTTACACCTGCTTAACTCTGCTGAGGCCATGAGAGAGCAGAAGCAAATGGGTGGGGCCGTGTTCCAATAAAACTTTATTTATAAAATCAATTGGCAGGCCAGGTTTGGCCCCCTGGGCTACAGTTGACCAATCCCTGCCCCACATTCTGCTGCACTCTCAGTAAATGGCAGATGTGGTTCTTATTATTAGCAAACTATCAGTTTCCTGACCTAGTCCAGTGCTGGAACCCTTAGGTTCTTAATGGATCGTTTTCGACTTTGAATGGGATGGGATTGCAAGGGCCTGCTGCAGGCAGCCTTGGGGAAAGGAGCCAGCCCACATTCCCGCTGGGCATACCCACCGCCTTCTTCCTCCGGGAGAGAGGCAGTGGGATGGCAGGATGGAGCCAAGGCCTGGCTTTCAGGACAGGCACTAGCTATGGGAATGTGACCCAGCCTCCCACCTTCTCATTTCCTAGAAAGGACGAGCAGTGGGTGCCAGTTCTGTTGACTTGACAGGGCTTCCCTGGGTTAAGGGAACGCCAGTGCTTTACTGGTCTCCTGCTCCGTGACTTGCATGAAAACCTCTCCAGGAGGCAGGCAGGTGGGGTTTAGTCCTCGATGGGTCAAAGCCCCAGCCCACTTCTGCTGTAGTCTCCCGGGATTGATGGTGGGAGACCTGGCCTTGGCCGTGTTTCTGGAGGGAGACTCAGGTTCCCTCCGGGGCCTCAATTAGTGATGCAGTCACAGCTTGTACCTGGAAATATGCAGCACTGCGACAGTCTCAGTCAATCATTGACACGGCATTCACTCCTCGGCTGTCACCCTGTCCTCTGGCTCAGAGCCAAGCGCCAGGGGTGGTGCCCGATTTGCCTGAGTCCCATGGGGTCCAGAAGGGCAAACGGAGCTCACGCATCCCAGGGAGGAGGGCCCGAGATCAGGTTCCCTCCAGCCAGCTTATCCAGTGATTCATTCACCTCATTTCCCCTACAAGTGTTTCCTGAGCACCTAGTATGAGCCAGACCTTACAAGAGCTATTGCGCCAGTGAGCCAAGAACGACAATGTCAGGAAAAGATCGACTCCATAAAGAGAATACGACAAGTCACAAAATAGAGGGAAGTGGCAGGGAGGGCTCAGAAAGGAGCAAACTGAGACCTAACGAGCTGGAAGAGGTGTCCTTGAGAGCTGAGCAAAGGACAGCCGCCAAAGCCTGGGATGCTGGGGGGCAAAGGCGGGGCCGGAGCGTGGGCAGCAGGAGCGTGGCAAAGGGGCGGTCAGGGCGACGGTTCCGGTGGCCTGAAATTGAAACCCATTCGGAGGGTTTTTGTTCATCTTTTGTAGTCTTTTCAGAACTTTTAAGCCGACTGCTTTCAGGACATTATTTTTTTTTTTTACAACATAACGTTTTTCAGGCAAAAGCCTATAAGAGAAAATTGATTTCCAAGCTATGAGCCCGTTTCCTCCTGAAAGATGGCTGGGAACACTGACATTAGAACCTCAACCTCAGGGCTGAATCCAGGCAGGGGGGAGCCTGCAGCGGGTGAGCACCGTGGTCTGAGGGTGGCAGGAAGCCACCTCTCCCTTGAGACCACCACATCCTCCTATGAACTCCCATAGGCTTGACTCCCTGACTTTTAAAATGACCTCATCTGTATTTACTGAAGCTGAACACAGCATCCCTATGACCAGGAATTCTACTCCTGGGCTTGTACCCCACAGAAGCGTGACAATGTGCCCCCCAGGACATGCATGAGAATTAAGGCTCAATGGCCCCAAACTGGAAACAACCCAAATGCCCATCAACAGAGACTGGATAAATTGTGCAATGTGCATGTACCACGTACATCTCACAAACGTGAGGAAACCAGACCTGAAAACACACAGTGTGTGTGGTTCTTCATTGATACGAAGCTCAAGAGCAGGCAGACTAGATAAAGCACTGCTGCCAGGAGTCAGGATGGAAGGTACCCCCAGGTGCCGGTGGGGTGGGGGCCGGGGTGGGACACGTCCGGGCCTCTCTGAGAGGCTGGCCGTGTGCTAGTTTTGGTCCCGGTGGGAGTTACTCAGCTGTGTTCACTTTGTGAAAATCCATCAAACGATACAGTATAATTTGTACTCCTTTCTGCATGTAAATCTACTTTATTCCAAGTTTTTTAAAAGGCTCAATGTTCTTAGGAAATGCAAGCAAAGATACTGAAAATAGTCCTTTCCAGGTGGTCTAGCAACTCCGTGTGCATTCAAGCCCTGTGAGAAGTTTGCCCTGTTGTGGGGCCTTTGCACAGCCTGTCGGCTCTGCCCGGAAGCCATTCCCTCTCCCTGCTGCCTCCTGGCAATGCCTGTGCAGCCTGCAGTTTTCAGCACCTAAGGAATTTCCTCCAGGGAGCCCTCCTTGACTTCACAGTCTAGGTCATGCGTCTTTGCTGCAGGCTCATAGGACTTGGCTTTCGGATACTTATCTGGTTGTGCGGGTACACTCGTTTGTGTGATTATCGTCTCTGTCCTTAGCAGACCGAGCGCTTCATCGTCACATGCCCAGGACTAAGCACAGCACTTGATAACATAATAGGTGCTGAATGCACAGTCATCGAATAAATGAAGAGTGAAGGAGTAAATGAGTGAGTGAGGGAATAGCTGCCCACAGAGTTAGGCCTTAGCCCAAAGCTACTCACAACAGACACGCTTTCTCTCATCAGCTCATTTTAAATGTTCCATTCTGTTCCGTAGCAGGCTTTGATAGAAAATAGTATTTTATATTATCTGCCATCGTGAGAAATTGGTGACTCCAGCAAACGCATGTCCGTTTGTAGCCTTGTGCACATTCTGGCCCACTGTATGTCTCCCCAGATACGGGATATGTCCCCCAATTTCAGAAGCTAAGATGTTTGTGTGCGTGGCACCTCCCACTCTATAGCTGAGAAAGGGAAGTCGGGATAGAGGACTTTAGCAGACATGAGTGTCTCAGCTGAGGAACTGGACACAGGGAGACGAGGGAATGTTCCCAAGGTCACAGAGCTCGGTGGTCTTTCGACTTACGTTTTATTTATTCATATATATATATACACCCATCTCACCGTCCCTTTGGAGGGTGGATGAGAAAAGAAGGCTGGGCTCGCCTACCCTGGGTTTGATGCCCAGGTTCACTAGTGGGGTGGCCACTGGCAAGTTGAACCTCAATCTGCTCATCTGCAAAATGGGGAGAGTCAGAAGGAGGGTGGCCGTGGGGCTGTGATGTACGCAGCACGCTCACTGCTCCCCACAGCGCCTGGTCCCCCGTAAGAGCTCAGGCAAGTTTAGCTGTTAATGTTCGCTCTTGGGGCTCCGTGGGGAGGCGTGGGAGAAGGGACCGTGGCCTTCCGGGGAGGGAGCCCAAGACAAGATGCGTCCACTTACTCCACTTGGGAGAGACGGGCCTTGCTGCAATCGGGAGGACGCTCCCGTGGGATCCACTTAACTGTCCCTGTCTCTCCAGGAGTGGTTGAATCTGCTGCCTTGGTCGTCTGGTTGAGAAGACAAATTAGCCAGAAAGCGTTTCTGTTCACCGACATCCAACAGGTGGTCGAGTTTGTGAAAGCCAGGCCCTTGGTCATCGTTGGCTTCTTCCAGGTACTGCGTTCAAGAGGCAGGGGGTGTGGGGGGTGGCTTTGTGACTGGTGAGGAGTCGTGTGTCTGGGAGGGGACGTCCTCCACTTGGGTCAATTCCGTACCCGTCCTTCTTTTCCCAGTGAGCCGGTTTTCGGGGGGAACTGCAGGGTCAAAATGAGGAGAGAAAAAATAGAAGCTGAGTGTGGTAGGCGAATCTGACTAGAAAGCAGGACAAAAATGGGGAGAGGAGATTGATGTATTTATTGAGCTGACAGTACAATCTTTTTGGAGTCCACCAAATAATCAGTTATTTGCTAACTGTTTTTGCTTTTGGAGGATGAGTTTCTTACCTGTTGTGGGGACAGAGCCAGGGCTGCAGTTTCCAGGCTCTTGGCCTCATGTGGAAAGGTGCTGGCTCAGGTAGTAAATGGCCATCAACAGTGATCGGATGGCCATCAGCTGTGGCTAGTTGGCCGTCAGCTGTCACCAGTGAGCCATTGGCCACAATATAACTGCTGTGGCTACGCTAGCGGAAAATGGGGGCTAGCAAGAAGATGGTGGCTGAGCTGGCAAGCGCAGATTGCAGTTAGCAAGTGAGGGTGGTTGGCAGAGACAAGTGGACGGCGGGTTGCGGATCGTGTGGCTCCTGCTTCCTGTGTCTCCAACCCAGCCGCCAGCGAGACTATAGTGGTGTGACTCCCCTATCTGTGGCTCCGTGGGTGTTCCTTTTTGGCCTCACCATGTCCTGTGTTCTTACGTGGGGAGCAGGAGCTGAGACCCCCGCCTGGCACCCTGCATGACACCTGTCCACTCATTTTCTGTAACTTGATGACTCTCGCCTTCACCCAGTGGAAGTGAGACAGTTGGTGTTATATACACATGGGGACAGTGTGTACTTCTTTCTCTCCTGTCGCACTCTTTGACAGTGTCTTTGGCCCGTTTTTCTCATAAACTAAAGAGTAAGGCTGAAGCTACAGCCATATCTTAATACCAAGTTCATATTTGGTATTACATGTGGTCAAACCAACTGCCTCTTCTGAAAGCTATTGAGGAGTAAATGTTAAAAAGTCTCAACCTACTCTAATACTTGGAAAAGGTCAAGCTTAATCAAAGGTCAAATTATCTCTCCATTCATCTGTGTGGATTTGCCTATTTTGGCCGTACTCATAACCACAAAAGTATTGCAGGGATGAAACAGCCACGAAAGGGGGGTTAGGTGACTCAGCAAAACTGCAGAACTTGGAAAAGGAAGGAGACAAACGGGTCCCCATTGCCACCTTGCCCTTATGTGAGCCCGGCATCTTGCTTTCTACCAAAGCCTTACGGAACAGCCTTCCCCAAACAGGACTTAGAGGAGGAGGTGGCAGAGCTGTTCTACGATGTCATCAAAGACTTCCCTGAGCTCACGTGTGGAGTGATATCCATCCCCCAGGCCGCTGGGCGTTTCCACGTCACTCTTGACAGCGTTCTCGTGTTCAGAAAGGTAGGTCTTGGATCCTACTGCTGGGGAGGGGTCTCTCGTTCAAAAGAGTGGACTATGCACGTGTGTGTGGGCTTTGCGTACAAATGCTGCGCCTGCCACTTGTGAGCTCAGTGGCATGGGAGTCAGTGGCTTCTGCAAACTCAGTTTCGCGGTGTTGCCCCGGCCTTTTTAGCCATTCTCCAACTGTAAGCTCTTCCTCCTTTCCTGAACCAGTAAATGGCGCCAAGTCTCCATCCTCTGTGCTGTTTTCTTCTGGCCCGTGCTCCTCCAATTACTCTCGACACCCATGCCTGACAGTGTCCACCCCCAGCCAGACTGCTCCACCTCCAGACCTTTTTTCCCTCACCAGGTGTCTCAGCATGGCCGAGCCTGAAGTCTAATCCCCCTCCTGCTGTTTCTCCTCCCCCCACAGGCTCTGACCCTGGGCTACAGAGAACTGTAGCCTGCCCCGTGTCAATCCAGGTCCTTCTGAGAAGTCCTTAAACAGGATTAGACACGCAAAGCTTAGGGAAAATGCCTGTGAAGGAAAACGGAGGGAGCTGGGGAGACGCCTAAGACTAGGATGTAGGCCTGACATTTAGGAAGGAAGAGTGGGAGGGAAGAGGGAAGGGAGGAAGGGAAGGGAGGGAGGGAGGGAAGGAGAGACAGGAGGGTGGGAGGGTGAAAGTCCTTGACTGCAGTGGAGTCCTTAGAAAGTTCCTGGAAGTCACTACGCAGACAAGTCCGAGATTACGGGTTACATGGTCACCACCGTGTTTCCTTTTTCTCCAGGGGGAAAGCTGGGCTATTTGTATTTATTATGTGCCTTATATTTATTATGTGCCTACATCACGGAAGCTACAGCCCACCGGTGCTTTTCTTTTGTTCAAGGGGAAAATGGTGAACCGCCAGGAGCTGGTCAATGACAACACCAACAAAAACGTCCTCAATCAAATCCTCAAACAGCACCTCACCGGCTTCGTTCTTGAATACAACAGCGAGGTGAGGGAGCAGAGGGGTCCCCGGGAGAGGGCGGCCGTGCCCGTGCGCCGTGCGACCCGCCTTCCCTTGTCGTTTCAGAATAAGGATCTGATTTACGAGCTGCAAATCCTGAGCCACATGCTCCTCTTTGCCTCCAAAAGCTCCCCGTCGTTCGGCAGGATAATGCAGCATTACAGGGCGGCCGCGAAGGCGTTCCAGAACAAGGTTCGTGGGAGGCGCCGCCCCATTATGAGACCAGCGCCTGTCGGCCTGCCTTACGGATTTGCATATGCATTTGTGCACCGACTTCCCGATTTGCATCTGGGCGCTATATACTGTTTACCATTTAAATTTAAACCTGCCTCCTCCAGTCTTCCTGCCCAGTGCCTCCCGCTTTCTTGCCAAACCTATGCCCCTTCCCTCCTCTTGCTAAGCCCACTCGGGAGCACGGTGGTTCGGCTGCGTTTTGGCTGGACCACGCTCCACTAAGAGTGGGTGGCTGCATGGTGAGTGGCCGTTGGGCCTGGAGGTGACAGGGAGGCAAGACCGGTGCTGCCTGAGGTCAGGGGGTGCGAAGCCCGGAGGTGTGAATGGCACAGCTCCCCTGACTGCCAGGTAGGTGACTGACTGCCAGCTGCTAGGAGCGGCGTCTCACATTCTCTCCCTTCCAAGTGGGTTTGTCTTAGGTGTGTTTCAGTCACCTCGTGTGTAAAAGGGAGGCTTGTGGTAAGAACGAGAAGGGTGCGAGGTGTAAAGGGCTGAGCAGAGGGTGATAAATGGTGCTAATTACTGTCGTCATTATCATCCCGAGACACAAAGCCGCTTCTCCTAAGCACAGACCTGTGTTTCTGTAGTTAACCAACCCCTGGGCTCTGGGGGTTATTTACCTCATTTTTCTCTATTTTATTTTTTAATGGCAGATTGTTTCCTTTTTGGAGAAAATGACTGCAGTTCAAGCAAAGCAATAAAAACCTTTGAAACCCAAAACACACACAGAGAAAAGCGGCTAGAGCAGGAATAGTTTCAGTGTCCAGGTTTCATTCCGCGTCATTAGCCCAAGATAACGTGCTAATCACCGCAATACCTCTTGTAAACAGGTTTCCTGGTTTAGTCCATTTTAAACTTTAAGATGTTTGCTGTGCACACAATCCGATCGCTTTCCTCCAAATTCATTTGTTTGCTCAATTGCTGGAAGCTGAGCTGCAGGAGGGTGTGGGTTTTGTCTGCCGCGGGCAGTGTCGGAGCCCCCAGCTTAACAAACCACCTGGTTGGCACGCCCCAAGGTGTTGAGTGACTGAAGTCCCGGATTTCCTCCACGGGAGAATAATTTAGAATAATAAGAGCTGACAAGCACTGAGCATGTTTCTGACTCCCGGTCACTGAACTGAGCCTTTACACACAGGGTCCTGTGTCATTCTCATGGGCACCCTGTAAGGTGGGCACTGTTACAATCACCACTTTACAGATAAGGACACGGAGGCTCAGAGGCCTGGGTGGAAGCTCAGGACCTCCCGACTGCATGAAAGACCGATGCCCGTCTGTGCACTGGGGTGCAGGGGTGCCCCGCCTGATGGAAAGGAGCCTTCAGTGTGTCTTAAACAGCAGCTCCGCAGACCTGCTATTTGTATTCCATTAGTGCCCCCCCACCCCAGGCCTTCCCAACAGCTTCTCTCCCTCCATAATAGATCCCTGACCCAATTTCAGTTTCTGTTTGTGGCTTCCGACCCAGACCCACAGGCTTCATTTGATTTGACAGATTCTTTTCATCCTTGTGGACGCCGACGAGCCCAGAAACGGACGTATCTTCGAACACTTTCGGATCACGGAGGTTGACATCCCATCTGTCCAGATCCTAAACTTAAGCTCTGACGCGAGGTACAAAATGCCGTTTGAGGACATAACCTTCCAAAACCTCAAGAAATTTGGCCGCAGTTTCCTGAATAGAAGTGCCAAGGTACGTTTGTTTTCGTTCTTGGACAAGTTTCTTCCAGAATCTCAAAAGCGTAAGGTAGCTGGCTTTGGTCATCTGAATGGGGGTACAGAACATAGGTCGACCTACCTCCTGTTCAGTGTGGGGAAATACCCCGTCTCCCTCCCTCCCAATCGATTCTGCTTCTGACCTGTCCAGACCCAGTAATTCCACTATTCATGATTTATTCTTAAAGGCCTTTCCTTTGCAGGAATTTCCAATTGAAATGCAGGTCACCCAGGGCTAATACCCTCCTGTTAGACTCTAATGTGAAGGATTTACTTGGCCTGAGGGTAGATCCTTGCTTTGCAGGAGGAGATGGGGTGGAATTTGTTAAGCAATCAGGATTGAACCTGCTTTAGGGACCTTCTGTTTGGGGCGGTTAGAAGGGAGTCTATTTTGCTGAAAGGGAGGAGAGATTGCAGGATGGCTACACAACCCAACATCACCCGCTGTTTGTTTAGCACTTGCTGTAACCTCAACCCCCTGCTGAGTTAGGTTTAGGTGGTTTTTATTTTCTAAACGGGGACACTTTTGATTGATTGAGAGTCATGGGAACAGTCTTTCAAAGTATTCTGGAACAGGAATAAATTGCTAGGGATTCTCCAGGCAAAGCAGGATGTGTGGTCACACTTTACCTCTGAGGGCTTCTGTGCACGTCTGTCCATTCCCCACAGACACTGCGTCCCCGCCGCCTTCTCACGGGACAGCTGTTGTTTCTCTTAGGTCCATTATCCCGGCCGAGTGGGAGGCTGGTGTCCTCCATGCCCGTGTCTCCCCCTCTGCCTTCAGGGACCTCCCCTCCCCACCCCACACTTGGGTCCCAGGCCTTTGGCCTTCCTCTGCTCCTGCCCCACTGCTGTCCTCTCATCTGTCCCTTTCACTTTCTAGGACCTAAGCCCTCATGGCAGACGTGCCCTCCACCCTGCCCTGCCATCACGGCCAGGGAGTCTGTCCCAACTCCGGTCTCTCTCCTCCCGTAGCTGCTGTGTCCATGCCAGCACAGCCACCTGTGCTGTGAGACTCTGGAATGGCAGCCCCCCCTGAAAGCCCCCTCCGGAGGTGTCTGTCTCCCTGTCAAGGGCCAGCGGGTCGTCCTGTGCTCAGAGGAGAGGTGGTCATCCTTCTCCTGATCGGGCCCATTCCCGATTCCCCGTCATCGTCACCATTTCCAATGTCCCACACCTTTGTACTCCTTCAGGAAGACTCTCCAAGTCCTTTGCTGAAGGTCCCCACATTTGGAAATTAATATAAGACTCAATATTATATTACATTATATTTTATATAAGACCTGGTCATTATATTATATACCCGGTATTATACTAATTATAATTATATTAAAGACCCGGTCTTATAGTAAAATAAAACCGGGTCTTATATTAATTTTTGCTCCAAAAGACACATTAGAGCTGATGGTCTGGCTAGGTCTTATTTTCGGGGAAACACGGTACCAGGACAAGTAGCAAGTGTTATGAAAATGTGTGGCAGCGAGATCTGACCTAGTCTGGGGGCAGTCTGGGAGGTCTTCCCTTGCAGTCGCTCCAAAGGGCAGATGTGAGTGACCTAGTTGGAGAAGGCAGTGCAGGAATGAAAGGGAGGGTGTCCAGGCCGAGCCACAGCGTAAGCCCAGGCCTGAGGCGGGAGGAAGGCTAGCCCTTTGGGGCATCGGAGGACCAGTATCGCGGAATGGTGAGGAGCGTGGAGACGCTGGCAGGAGCCGTGGTGTGATAAGTGTTTACAGGTCATGCACATTACCTTGGTTTTGATCCTTGGTATAATTAGGGACAGAGAGAGCTGATGTGTGTGTATGGGGGGAACTCGTTAAGGTGTTCAAGACGGAAGCCCCATCTCACCTAAGAATTCCCGGAATCGTGTTGGAAACGCAACTCCATCCCAGTTTGGAGCCCCGACCCCTGCGGACTCTTGCCCTTCCCCCAGTTTCTGACTTGCACGGCCGAGCCAAAGCCAGGGACCTTCGCTCCCACCCTGAGACTCAGAGAAGGGTGACAGTGACGTTACTTCTCTTTTATTTAAGAGCTAGGGGAACATTTATCGGGTGTTTACAACGAGCCAGGCATGGGTTTGCTGTTGACATACCTGCTCTCATTTCCTCTTTAAAACAAGCCTTGTAGGCAGGTCCAGTGGCTTTCCCCATGATACAGATCAGGGAACCCAGGCTCAGAGAGGTCAATTACCTCACCCCAGGTCACACAGTAAGTTGTAGGGCAAAAAGTTCAAGGTGACTCTGATGCCATCACTTCCTGGAAGGTGACACAGGGGCTGGATGGCATCACGCAGTTTACTCTGGACAATCCCGGCTGGACATCAAGTTCAGCATTTCAAACACTTCCCCTAGGCTCTTGCTGTAAAAACAAGAAAAACCTTTCTTTGGTTTGCAGTCAGGGCCGGGGTGGAGGCCCCACTGCCAACCCTTTTCTGGAGACTGAGAGACTCACATTTGCTTTCTAGACACATCAATCCAGTGAGGAGCTCCCAGCAGATTGGGACCAGGGGCCAGTTAAGCAGCTCGTTGGGAAGAACTTCAACCATGTCGTCTTTGACAAGGAAAGGGACGTGTTCGTGATGTTCTGTGAGTATCTCCACAGAGGCCACAGGCGGCCAGGGCCCCCACATGCCACCTCAGGCCTTGTCCCTGCCTTCTCGGGCACCGGAATCTATCTAAGCACCACGCCAAGCGTGGTCTTCAGACGGCCACAGAGTTTAGCTCAAGATGCCACTGGCGACAGAGTAAGTGCCCCTCGTTGGACTTCTTGGACCCGTGGAATGACACCCACATAGTCCAGGCCTGTGGCTTGAGTCCCTACACTGACGGCTGGCACCGAATGCCAACGGGATGCCAGGCCTCGTGCCAAGCTGTGCTGTGCATTGGCTCATGTAATCCTCACTTTTGAACGTAGGTACTGTTACTGCGCCCACTTTACAGGTGACTCACCAGAGACCCAGGGAGGGAAGACACTGTCCCCAAGCCAGGCCGCTCGGAAGTGCTGGCGCTGGGATCGGACCCGGCAGCCTGGCCCGCGCCTGTGCCCGTACCTGGTGTGTTGAACAGCAGCTCCGGTTTTCTGTAACTTACCAAACGGCCCACACTTAACCCCCCCCCCCCCCCGCCCAAGTTGGTGTGGCCAAACTGGGGACCCCAGTTCTGCCTGTAAAGGACTTAGCAGTGTCTGGCACATCATGGGCACTTGGTAAATGACGGCTGTCATTGCTGGTATCATTCTTTTTGTGAGAACGATTTCCAGCACTCACCTGCGGACTCTTGCCCTTCCCCCACTGTTTCTGACTTGCACGGGCAACCCAAAGCCAGGGACCTTCGAGCCCACCCCGAGACTCAGTGACGTTACTTCTCTTTTATTTAAGAGCTGGGGGAACATTTACCGGGTGCTTACAATGAGCCAGGCATGGGTTTGCTGTTGACATACCTGCTCTCATTTCCTCCTTAAAACAAGCCTTGTAGGCAGGTCCAGTGGATTTCCCCATGATACAGATCAGGGAACCCAGGCTCAGAGAGGTTAATTACCTCACCCCAGGTCACACAGTAAATTGTAGGGCAAAAAGTTCATCAGATGACTCTGATGCCATCACTTCCTGGAGGGTGACACGGGCTGGATGGCATCAGGCAGGCCTTTTAAGATCTCTCTGAAATGGACTCAGTCACAGGGCGAGGTGTTTGAGGTCTGTGTGGCTGACTAACTGTAATCTGCTGCCTTTCTGTACTTACCTGGCGCCCAGAGTTACAAGAATCCCATTTGGTTCTGGAAAAAGGCAAAAACAGCCTCATTTTCTGGGAAGCACGGCTGTCAGACTGGCCCCCTGGGACAGCAGCCATTATGTCCCCTCCTGCTCTAAGCCGGGGCCCACTGGGCTCCAGGGACGCTGCGGAGTGCTGCTGGGAGAGCAGCTGGCCCTGGAGGCACTTGGTTTCTAAATGGAGGGATGGTCATCTGGCTGTGGAGAGGCCGGGCCTTCGAGGCCACTCGTCCCGCAGAGAAAGGCCACTTTAACGGAAGGACAGAGGCACGGTTCAGCTCCCCTCTGCCCAAGCCGGTCCCCAAGTCTCCCCAGAGGGCTGCGTGCCTGGGCCTAAGGACACCCTGCAGCATGTGCCCTTTCCCGGGGTCAGTGACACCTGGTCACAACCTCCTGTTCACTTCTGTGGCACAGTCCCCACACCGGCCCGGAAGGCGCTGTGTTGTACCTGTCACGAGCCAAAGCAGCTGGTCTTCAAACTGCACTTTCTCTGCTTAATTAGCTGGCTGACCTTGGGCGTCGAGCTTAACCTTTGTTGGAGACTCTTGTACGTGTACACACGCGCGCACACACACACACACACGCTTTCTGGCAGAACATGAGGCGTCACCTAGCGTTTTTCTTCTTCGACTGGAGTGGGCCACTATGTTAAAGGAACACAAAGAACAGAGGGAACTGTCCCAACGTGCTAAAAGTGTCAGTGTCAGGGTGGGAGGGGCGCGAGGTTCACTTTTTTCTGATGTGTTTAATCACGACCAGGCACTACATTAGGAATGTAAAGTAACCTGACACCCTATGAAAGGAAAGGGGGTGCACTCTGCAAAGCAGCGGACCGTTAGCAGGACCCAGAGTGGTGTTTCTGGGGGCCGTGGCTTCCAGAACCTCTGGGTGGGAGCTGAGCCCCGGTGCTTGTCCTGCAGATGCCCCCTGGTCCAGCCAATGCCGGGCGCTCTTCCCGGTATTGGAGGACTTGGGCACCAAGTACCAGAACCACTCCACCGTCACCATCGCCAAGATCGACATCACGGCCAACGACATCCAGCTGATGTACCTGGACCGGTACCCCTTCTTCCGGCTCTTCCCCACCGACTCCCAGCAGGTACGCGGCCCTCGGGACTGGGGAGCTGGGGCTCTGCTTACTCACGTCATGGTCACGAATGCGGTTCTCCCCACTCCAGTCCGCCTTCTTCCCAACCAGCTTCACACGCAGCTCCGGTCCCTTGTTCACGGTGCAGTGTGTTCCATTAGCTTCCACCAGAGTCCCAGACTCACTGGGATCGGGTCCAGCTGAAGTCCGCTGCCCACCCCTGACCCATCGCTGTGGCCAAGGGCACATGGGTGTTTGGATGGGTCAGGTACCAGATAGGCACACGGTTCCCTGGGGCACCCAGACTACAGGGGCTACGGTGGGGAATCGCGTGTGGATACTGGGGGTGGGGTGCTGGCGGGAGAAGGAAGGACGCATGACAGCAAACAATCACTGCCTTAGACATGTCAGTGTTAGAGCCAGCAAACACCCCCAGTGTTCCTGGAACACTCTCCACGCCGCTTTGGCAAGTGGGGAGGGTGTTGAGCAAAGAACAACAAGCCAAGGGCCCTGCTCCCAGGAAGAGTCTGAACGAAAGTGGGGCAGTGGCCATGAGCCGGGCCCGTCTCCAATGCAGTGGGAACCGGCCAGACTGTGCAGGGCAGACATGGCTGGCAGTCTGCGTGCACATGGCAGTGGGGCTTTAAATCCGAGAGGAGAGCGCTGTGAATTCTAGCTCGGAGATGTAAGAACAAGGAGGTGGACACAGGGTGGCCACGGCCCTCTGACGGACGTGCCACTCTCCGTGTACAGACGACACCTGTGGGCAGTCGTGGGAAAGGCTGGATGGAGGGGGTGGGGCTGCCGCGACCTCCCCTTACCTGGGGGGCTTTAGACGACCAGCAGGCAGGAGGCGGCTCCCTGCTCCTCTGAAAGGCTGAGAGAGGCGCCGGGACGAGTGACGGCTGAGCAACAGCCACGTACCAGACACTCTGGAAAACAACAGCTGTTCTTAGTCTTCTTGCAATAATAATAATAATGGTAATAATAATACGTATGGCGCTAGGAGTCAGGCACTGTTTTAGGTGCTTTTCATACAGTAACTCCTTAAATCCTTCTAACACTGCTAGCAGGTAGGTACTGTTAGGACCTCCATATTACAGGTAAGGAAACTGGGTCCCAGGTTCAGCAGCCAGACCACCCGCTGCGTGGTGAAACCTGGGGGTGCGCCCCCGACAGTGTGGCCCCATAGTCTGTGCTCTACCTGACCTCACAGCCCTGTGATGGGCCCTGGTAAGGGCGGCTCGGAGAGCTTCAGCTGTCAGGAATTGGCCCCTGGCCGTCCCCACGCATTTGCAGGCAGAGTCTGCCATTGTGACTGGGCTGTCTTCCTCCCAGGCGGTCCTGTACGAGGGAGAACATACCGTGAAGGCCTTTTCTGACTTCCTGGAAAGTCAGATCCAGACCAGGGCTGACGCTGGAGATGAGGTAGGTGAGACGGCAGTCCCTGCGTTATTCTCTCCCAGGACGCAGAGGACAAGGACAGAGGGTGCCAGGACCTCCTCCGGGGACAGCTGAGGAAGGGCCACCGTCCAGTGTGGGTGGCTTTGCTTCAGGGCACGTATGGCCGACGTGCGAACACTGGGCCGGGCCCCGCTCTCCGGCTGCCCCTGTCCTCTGTCCCTGAGTGGGGACCCTGACCTCTGACGCCACGCTCCTGGTGGGTGGACGGCCATCCCTACCGTCTCCTAATCCAGTCATGCGTCAGTGAGGCCACCTGCTGGAAGGCGTTAGGACCCTTTCCTTGCAAGTGTCAGAGACGCTCTCCTTGGCTCCAACAACGATGGGATGTGACCCCACAGAGCCGGTCGGACCTCAGACCTGGGTGTATCCAGGGCCGCTAACTTGTTTTCTGTCTCCCCATCAGTGTTCCTGTGGTGGCTTCATCCCCGAGCAGTGCCTTCCCCACGGAGGGTCAAAGATTGTCCCACAGCTCTAAATTAATATCCTCCCAGCTTACAAAGCACCTACTTCTCAGAAGTGCTAGCCAGGGTCTCATTAGCGAGGCCTGGGTCGCAAGCCCAGCCCACGAGAGGGGCACGGGGCAGCCACACCCGGGGACTGACAGTGGCGGCAGGCTGCTTCCGCAAAGGTCCGCTTACTGGAGGGGAAAACCCGCCTGAGCCAAATGGACCTTTGCATCTATTAGGGTTCTCCAGGTGACCGTCTCTGGGGGCTTCCAGAAAAAGAGGGCCTGGCAAGTACCATCCCAATGATCACAGATTCCTTTATCCTCCTTCCCTTCCTCCCTTCTTGTCTTGAATAGCTAATGTCTGTTGAGCAAAGTGAAGAGAAAGAAGAGGCGGTATTAGCCAAGGAAGAGGAGGCAGTACCTTTAGTGAGGGAAGAGTTACCTGCACAGACGTTGCCTGAGCTGGAAACTGTGACCGAGCTGGAAACTGTGACGGAGCTGGAAGAGCCCGCGGGGCAGAAGGCAACAGCTGAGGGGGAAAAGGCGGCAAAGCCAAAGGGACGACCAAGGCAGGAGAAGAAACCAGCAGTGAAGGACGAACTCTAGCGTCTCGAGCCGGGAGGCGGGTGCCGTTTGCCAGCTGCTGGCATCCTTTTCTGAGTGATCTGCTCCAGTAAAGTTGTATATCATTGTGCTGGCTGGGTGGCGGCCGCATAAGAAAACCCCTGAATGTTTTCAGCCCCGTTTTACTCATTTTTCCTGGTTGGTGCTGCCTGTTTGCCCTGGAATTCAGACGGGGCTACAAGGGAAGCCATAATAGCAACACTTCGTGAGTATTTACAGCATGCGGTGCATTTTCTAGTTCTCACAACCTCACTGGGAGCTAGCGTTCATTACGCCCATTTCACAGATGGGAAACAGGCAAAGCAACCGGCAGGCTCACACAGCTAGGAGGCCCTTGAGATGTGGTCCCAGGCAGACTCAGGCCGCAGGCTCTGCATTTAACCCCGATACGCACACCACCAGGTCCCCAGAGTTTGCCTACGACTTTCAAATGAGGTGAATTGATTTGTTTACACTGCAGTTGGGCACAGTGAGAAAGAGATCCAACCCCAAACCTGTCCCGGTTCTGTCACATCGCAACAAGTGACCCAGTCTCTTAAACAGCAATGCCCTAGAACAATCCTCAAGTCCCTTTTTCCTTCTACTACCATCCAGGTTAACGCCACCAATCCATAGGACGCCATCCTTTTCCTTCCTCAGACCCCACCCATTTGTCTCCACGTGACTCCGCCCACTTCCCTCCTCCACTCGCCAGTCTCAGCTGCAGAAGTCTCTGGTTGCTCCACTGCCACTCTGTACCTCCCCTGCCCAAATCCCTACTCCACAAAGCTGCCAAAGTGAAGCGACCTCTTAAAAAGCCACAACCGTGAAGGCTCGTAACCCCCTTGCTTTCACCCCCGAATGGCATCTTTGTCGCTTTTACAATGAAATCCAGTCTGCTTACCAGGCCGTCAAGGCCCAGAAAGCTCTGGTTCTACAGATCCCGTCTCCTTCTGCTCATTTTCTAGGCTCCAGCCTGTTCTTTGAACAATTCAAACTCTTTCTCTCTCTCCATGGCTGTTTAGTCTTAAATGAACACAGAATACATCCTCCCCCAGATCTTCATGCAACATCACCCTTCAAATCTCAGCTCAAATGTCACCACCTCAAAGAGGCCTTCCTAGACACCAGTATTTGAAAGCGTCGTCTTACTTTGTAGTGCGCTAGCCGACTGCCTGCTTCCCGCACTGGGGTGTACTTCCTTCCCCCCTGTACTCCCCACGCCTAGAACTCTGGCTGGACAGAGCAGATGCTTGATAAGTAAGTATCCATGGGTCAAATGAAATTTCCCCCCAGGCAGCACCGTCTCTGAGCTACACGATTGTCCAGTCACCCCAAAAGGGGGAGGTGCTGACAGCGCTGTCCCAAGGCCCAAATGAGATCCCGTATTCATTTCCTATGGTCGCTCTGACAAATTACCATAAATGTAGTGGCTTAAAACAACACACATGTATCCCCGTCCAGCTCTGGGCTACAGTTAAGGGGTCATGACTCTCCTGACTGGCCTTTTCCAGCTTCTGGAGGCCGCCTGCGTTCCTCGGCCCCTGGTTCCTTCCTTGAATCGCGCCAACCTCTTGTTTTCATCCTCACATCTCCTACTTCCTCTGACTCTAATCTCTCCCCCGTTTTATAAGCACCACTGCGTTCGCACCAGGCCTGCGCGCGTGTCCTCTCCATCTCCAGAGCCTGAACTTAATCTAATCACACCTGCAACGTCCCTTTTGCTGCGTCCCATTCACAGGTGCTGGGGACTGGGATGTGGACATAGTCGGGGGTCATTACTCAGCTGACTGCAGACGCACACTGCTCATGTGTGACATTCTTCTCAGCCAGCTCCTACTAGACCGTCTCTTGGGAAAAGCAGGAACCCGAGTCTGCACAAAGCGTCTGAGCCTCGCCACTTCCCACCCGTCGGGCAGGCAAAGGCTGTTCGTGCTGCCTCAGGTCTGCAGGCCCAGCTCCCACGCCTCCCCCCACTCCAGCCTGGGGGCCCAGACGTCACCTGACCCAGATGTCCCCACAGGGCCAGGTGTTACTTAGTATTCAGGACAAACAGGCTCACCTGCCTCGGGCGTGTGGCTTCTGGTGGAAGGAGGGGCCTGGGGGCTGCGAGGACCAAATCACGTGGAACAGAGTCCCTGACTGGCTACGAGCCGGAGACTGTGTGTGCCGCCTCCAGGTCCTCCAGGGGCACTGGGGTCACCAGCCCGATGGGTCCTACCACTAGCAGACAATGGAAAAGGTCTGGTCACTGCTCAGGCCAAGTTCACACACATTTGGTTTTTCCCAACGCGCCCGCGCTTACGTTGGATTGCCATCTCCATGGGACTGGGTCAGGTGCCACGAGGCAGAGCCCAGGCTCTGTCATTCTCTGCCCCTGCAGCTGCACCTCGGCCAAGCACCATTGGCAATGAATTCCATGGACAGAATCATTACCACGTGTCTTTCCTTGCGTCATCTGCTTTAACCATCGCAACGACTCTAGGAGGGGGGTAAGAGTATAAAATGAGAGCATTTTATAGGCCACAAAAGTGACCCCAAGAAGGTTAAGAAACGAACCTCCTGGCAGACAAGAAATAGCTGATGGACTCAGATGGACTGACTCCAAAGGCCATTTAATCACAAAGCTACCTACCTCCCAAGGGACCTTCCCTCAGGGGAGCTCCGACTTTTTGTTTTACAGAGTGCGCCTGGTCCCATGCCTCTGACCTTGAACCATTCTCAGCTCCTCTCCTACTCAGGGCTGGACCCCAGGAGAGCTGGCTGAGCCCGTGGGGAGGGGGTGCTTTAGAGGGTGCCATCTCCAGGACAGGGAACCTGAGTGGTCCCAGTGGGGGCAACGACACCCCCTCTTGCCCTGGTGCAGCCTGGCGTCAGATACTGGCCTCTGCCTGGCTCCTTGGGCCCAGCTTGTCCTCGTAAATGCCCAAGAAAAAGCTCGGTCCCTTGGCACTGCTTTTCCAGTTAATTTCTAACTAAGGAATCTCTGGATACTAAAAGGTGCAAAGCAGTGGCCTCGTATGTGCAGGCACAAGTGTGACCCCCAGTGTCAATCATTGGGTCTCTACCTATTAGGAAAAAGAACAACCTCACAGCCTAGAAAAGGAAAGGAAAAACACTGTGCCCAATGGGCAAAATACTCCACCCCCAAGAAAAAAAAACTCTCAAGAAACAGAGTCAGACAATAAAAGCAGGACAGAACGCCAGGCAGGGGCAGAGGCCCACTTATGGGCACACACTTGGAAATGGATGAATTCTACCTCTCTGGCTTCAGGTAAAGCCTACCTGAAGGGGACGCAGCCGTCTCTTCTCCCAGCCACTTCTCCGCCACCCAGTCTTCTGCTGGTTTCCATTCTGCTGGAGGAAGGGGGAGAGGAAATTAAGAGATTGGAACTTGGCTCAGACCTAGATTGAGTCATTACTCTGCGGACAGTGGCTTCCTTCGGGATTCTTGGTAAGTCAATCTCTCCCTCTTTGGTCCTGTAGCAATGGCTACTATTTTTTCACGCGTTCAACGAATATTAATGAAGTGCCTACTATGTTCCAGGCCCTGGGGATGCAGCAGTGAGCATTTGCGATGTGCCAGGCCCTGCTTTGCAAATATCACCATAGTTAATCCCTGTGACGACAATGTACAGTTGGCCATTACCCACCAGAGTGGTTTTCAAACGATAGGTCAAACCATTCAGTGGGTCATGGAATCATGTGTAGATTATATTAGTATCTAAAATAGTCTTTTAATACAATAGACTACATAGGAATTGTTTTATAAAAACTTATTTCGTGTGTGTGTCTGTGTGTGTGCAAACACACACACACACTCATGCACAAGCAATGGCACTGGGTCACGGCAGAAGACATTTCCCCTCTAGCAGATCATGGTTACGAAAGCTGGGAAACCACGGTTCTAGAACACAAGTTTTTTTGAAGACCTCTTCAGACTCAGCCTGGCATGTCACAGGCACTTGATTTGTGGAAGCAGTGGCCCCCATTTCACGGATGGGGAAACTGAGTCTTAGTGAATTGAAATACGTTGCGTGATGTCACACTGTTAGTGACTGGGAAAACGGGGATGGGAATCTGGTGGCAGCTCCAAGTCACACACACAACCAGCGTGCGACCCACTCTTGCTGCTTTAAAAACGGGTCATAGTAGTACCCACTTAGGGTTATTTCAGCCGTTGGGTGAAACAAGAAGTGACCACTCTGGAAACATTCAAATGCATGATGCAAGTTAATCACCTCTCAGACTGCTTATCTCCAGCCACTTCTTTACAATATATGAGTTGCGTGAAGTCGGGGACTCTGTCCTGGTCATTGTTTTTCTTGCTGTGTCGTTCCGTTTGGCACATAATAGTGACACAATAAATGTTTGTTGAGTGAATAATGGATCTGGGCATGCTGAAAGTTCCCAGGAGTTGGCTGTTGAAGCCCGAAGCTGCCTCCTGTAAGGTGCTGAGTTCGGGACGCACCTCATCCTGCGGCTGCTTCCAGAGCTACAAGAGACTCAGTTCTTTCAAATGCAAGGAGTTGGGGGGGTTGGGGAGGGGGGCCGAGGCTGGGATGTGGGTGGGAGTAAGGGTGGGATCACAGAGGGGAAATCCCACCAAAGCCAGGGCCGCAGCACTGCACCCCTTTTGTACTTCTGGCACAAGGCGTCTCCCGCGGCTCCTGGCTCTGCGGAGCGGGGTGAGAGCGTGCATTTATCCTGCCCATCTCTATTCACAGGACTTCGGGCATCAGAAAGGAAAGCCCAAGGGGCCAGCTTGGCCTCACCTTTGGGCAGGTCTTCTCGGAACCAGTAGCTGTATAAAGCAGAAAGCATGGGGCGGCTCTTTGCTCTGACCTCAGTGCCCCTGGTAGTGGTGGTGGTGGCCTCCTGGGTCATCACAGCTGCAGCCGAAGACACCTCGGAAGCTAGTAAGTGGTGGTGTGTGCGTGTGTGCGCGCACGTGCGTGTAGGGGGCAGTGCTGCCCTTAGCAGGGGAGGCTCCATTCCTCTTCTTTGATGCTTAGGATTTGCAGAGCCCTTATGCTGAATCCGATTCTTACATGTCACGTACACAGAACTCACCCAGGAATAGTGGGGCCTGAGACTGCATTTCGGACAAGCTCCCAGGTGATGCTGACGCTGTGGTCCTGGGGCCGCACACAGAGAGGCCAGGGTCTAGCGCAGCACTAAGGCCCCTGGCACTTGACTGCAAGGCCGGGAACACACTCAGCCGCACAGGAGATTTAAACACACCCGGGGGGCGTTCACACTTAAGAGGTCATTCCATTGGGTGGTGTGTGGCGCTCACTCTGCTTTCAGCTTCTCCCTGGGGAAGGAAGCCGGGCACCGTGTCCCCCCCAGGAGCTGGAGGCGCAGTAACGAGTGACTGAGAGTGCACACTCCGTGGCCGTGCCACCTGGCTTTGTGTCCTGACGCTGCTGCGTATGGACAAGTGGCTTAAACCTCTGAACTTCAGTCCTCATCGTTAAAATAAGAGTCAATGTGAAAAGGATCCGTCAGGGCCTGTGGGGGGGAATTCAACATATCAATAATGAATGTGCATATGCCGGGGTCTGGCATACAGTTCCTACCTAATGAACGACAGCTCACTGTTCTTATTACTGTCGGGGCGCGCACACAGCGTGTGACCCTCACAGCCGTTTGGGGGAGTTTCCAGAGAGGACGCCACACAGATCAGTCTTATGGAAGGTTTACCAGGAAGGGAAGGAAATGGGGATAAAACGTGTATAATGTGCAAAGGTGGTCAAAGGGTCGACAGGGTCACGGAAATCCTACTCTGAGGCTGGGCCCTTCTGTCTGCAGGAAATTGCTCTGAATGCCACAGCAATGCCACTTGCATGGAGGCAGGGGCTGCTACCACGTGCTCCTGCAAAGAGGGCTTCACTGGTGACGGCCTGGAGTGCGTGGACCTGGACGAATGCGCCAACCCGGAGGCCCACAACTGCTCGGGGGGCAGCCGCTGCGTGAACGTGCTGGGCTCCTACGTGTGCGCATGCGCCCAGGGCTTCCGCCTGACACCCGAGCTCCACTGTACCGACGTGGACGAGTGCGCGGAGCCGGGGCTCAGCGGCTGTCATCCTCTGGCCACCTGCATCAATGGCTACGGCAACTACTCGTGCGTGTGCCCCGCGGGCTACTGGGGGGACGGGTGGTCCTGCGAGTGCTCCCCGGGCTCCTGTGGGCCCGGGCTGGACTGCGTGGCCCAGGGCGAGGCGCTCGTGTGCGCCGATCCGTGCCAGGCGCACCGCACCCTGGACCAGTACTGGCGCAGCGCCGAGCACGGGCCGGGCTACACCTGCGACACGGGCCTGTTCGGCTGGTACCGCTTCGTGGGGCGCGGCGGCGCGCGCCTGGCCGAGACCTGCGTGCCCACCCTGCACTGCAACACGGCCGCGCCCATGTGGCTCAACGGCACGCACCCGTCCAGCGACGAGGGCATCGTGAACCGCACGGCCTGCGCGCACTGGAACGGCGACTGCTGCCTGTGGGATGCGCCCGTCCAGGTGAAGGCCTGTGCCGGCGGCTACTACGTGTACAACCTGCAGCCGCCGCCCGAGTGCCATCTGGCGTACTGCACAGGTGAGCAGGGGATCCCCGCCACCCCGACGGGCACTGCGGGCGACTGGCGCGCACCCTCGCTGACTGTCTGTGACCCTGCAGACCCCAGCTCCGTGGACGGGACGTGTGAGGAGTGCAGTGTGGAAGAGGTCTGCATATCGGACAACGGCAGGTGGCGCTGCGAGTGCAAAGAGGACTCCAACAGTACCGGCACCGGTGAGGCCGGTGGGGTGGGGGAGGCGCGGAGAAATGTCAGCCATTCCTGTGTGTGGGGACACACAGGGGCCGGGCCAGCAACATGCATTAAAACCAGCAAGTTAGTGGACCCCAAACTGCCAGGGCTTGGGACCTCCTCACCCCCAGCCTTCTTCCTGAGGTTGAAAACAACCCAGCCGACTTCACTGCATGCTCCAAGCACAGCTCCGGGACTGAGCTCTGTTGTTTTAGGAGGGAAATGAACAAGTGTACAGCATTCGAAGCATTAGCTGCTAGTAAGGACTGTCTCCTCCATGTAGAAAGGGTGCAATTCACTGAGGAGCTCGAATTTAAAAACAAACAAAAACCTTGGATGCGATGTTCTTTAACAGTGGGACCGTGAAGACCCCAACTCATCTTATTTTTCATACGCGTCCCACACTTCGGGTAACGGGGGTAATGATTGGCCCCTTGGGTCCATCCAGGGAGGCTCAGAAGCCAGTCTTGGTCTCCATCACTCTGAAGGGGGTACCCCAGCGAGACCAGAGCAGGGCTGCTCTGAGCTGGGCCCTGGGGCACATGCTGGACCCCCAAATGGTGGGCACAGGTCTCCAATCCTGCCTTCCCTGTCTGTTTCAGAGCGCTCCCTCCTGGAGTACAGGCTGGAGTGTGGGGCCAACGACATCAAAGTGTCCCTGAGCAAGTGCCAGCTGAAGAGCCTGCACTTTGAGAAGGTCTTCATGTACCTACGTGACAGCCAGTGCTCGGGCTTCACTGAGAGGGGTGACCGGGTGTGGATGTCTGTGGTGACCCCGGCCAGGGATGGCCCCTGTGGGACAGTGATGACGGTACGTGCTGGCCAGTGTGTGACAGGGCTGCGGCACTGCCTGCCTCAAGCCCCAGCTCTGCCACTTACTAGTCGTAGAGCTTGGGCAAGTTGTCTGGTTAGCTGGGTGGTGCCTCAGTTACCTCAACTGTAAAATGTAGTAATAGTACCTACTGTGTAGGGTCAGCAGAGGGTTAAATGAGGTAACGCATGTGGAATGAGTGGGGCAGTGCCTGGCACATAGTAGGTGCTCAGTGAAAGTTCGCTTCAGATAAAGAGGGCGCTCCCTGCTGACAGTCTCCCATTTGACAGATGGGAAGAGTAGGGCCCAGACAAGGCCATGATTGTTCTAGGCCAGTAGATATCATGCGGGGTTCAGAAGCAGGTCCTGGGAGGCGGGTGTGGGGAGAACCTGGATCTCACCTATAGAAGCCCCCCGAATAGGGACCCAGAGCTCAGCGTGTAAGTGGAGCGGTGCTTCCTCCTACTCCCTCACCCCCCGCCCCGCAAAGGGCAGAAGGCAAAGAAGGGAAGAAGAAATGAACGACTCGGAAGTCCCATCACTGCTATTTGGCAGAGGAAGCACAGCGTAAGGGAAGAGCCCAGGCTCACAGGTCCCGCGCGCTGTGGGCCAGGTCCCGAGTCACTCAGTTTCTGTGAACCTCTGTCTCATCACGGGGCAGGGGGGTGCCCTCTTAGGGTCAGTGACAGGCCTAAGACAGGGATGCAGGACGAGCATTTAACTCAGGCCCTTGCACGTGACATGTGCTCATAAAAGGTTGCTGTTGTAACTTTTGATCGAGGAAACTAGGAGGGCAGCTCCCAGGTGACTGGAGAAAAGCCCTTTGGATTTGAGCCCTACTCAGCTTCTCATGCCCTTTCTCTCCGCCCCACCCTGCCCCCCAATGCAGAAGAATGAAACGCATGCCACGTACAGCAACACCCTCTACCTGGCAGATGCCATCATCATCCGTGACGTTGATACCCGTATCAACTTCGGGTGCTCCTACCCGCTGGACATGAAAGTCAGCCTGCAGACCTCCCTGCAGCCGATGGTCAGGTGCGGCCAGGGGGGGTCCCCAGCCAGCGCCCCTGGCCAGCTCCACCCCTCAATGCCTCAACCACGAGGCCCTCAGCTTCCCTGTCAACTGCCTCCCATCAGGAGCTGGCTGGGGGACTGGGGGGATCCCAGCCGGGAAGCCTGGCGTCCAGATTCAGATCCAGGCTGTGTCACATAAAGGCGGCTTTGGGAAGCTGATAGCCCCTAGCAGCACGACAGCTCTGCAGATGTGACGCGAATATCAGGGTCGCTGGCTTATCAGAAGGGTGGGGTGGTTGGGCTGGAAGGAAGTGGGAAGCTCTCACTTAGAGCTGCTGTGGGACTTTGGGCAAATCACCTCCCACATTTGGACTTCAGTCTCCTTCCTTCTCTGTAAGTAGGAGTTTGATTAGCGAAGGATTCCCAAATTATGCTTCTTGGAGTCTGAGGGTCTTTAAGGAGGACCCCTGGGGATGCCTGTGGGTTGAGCCAGAGAAGTTCCACCCATATTAGTGCCACATGAGGTTTCCATGTTTAAAAATATTCACGGGTTCTGCTGCTGCTGAAACTGCAAATCTCCGAATAGGATGAACCACAGGCCAATGAGCTGACTGCACGTCAGACATGGTGCTAAACGCACAACAGAGCATCTCCTTGAAATCTTAGCGCATCTGGGAGGTGTCGGTATGGTTATTATCCCCATTATACAGATATGGAAACTGAGGCTCGAGAAGGTTGACTAACGTGCCCAAAGTTACAGAGTCTAGTAAGTGGCAGAGCTGGGAGGCAAACCTAGGCCCTCAGGCCCAGAGCCCCCACTCCACCCTGACCTTCACTGTGAAACGTGCCCATGACTTTGTGTTCTCTGGGCCAACCAGACTCAGGAAAGGCTGCTGGGCCCTGATGAGGGCGCCTGGGGGGAAGAAGTCTGCCTTTGTGGAGCCGCGCCTGGCCCGGCAGTGCGCTGGCCCCGATGTGGCCACGTCCCAGACAGGGCAGGCTCCAGGGAACAACACATCTGTGTGCAAACCTCTCTGGCTGGAGCTGGACGTCTTGCCCCTGTCCAGCTCTGAATTCAAACCCAGTGTCACCTGGTCAATGGCCTGCCACGTCACTGAGCAGTTCTTATTTCCCGGGGCCTTTGTGGGATCGTCCCGTGACGCCCTCGTCAATATGGCTGTTTTCAGTGGAGTTAAAAATCAGCCGCTTCAAATCCCCCATCTTCTCTTGTCCGTGAACCAGAACTCTGACCAAGGCCTGCCCCCAACCCATCCCTTTGAACTGTTCCAGGTTGAGCCCAAAGGAGAACTCTAGGTGATTCCCTTGGGAATTTGTGTGCTGCACATCTTGAAAGTGAGGGCCACTAAGTGAGGGGGTGGACACGGTCCCAAAAATGGAGTCTGTGGAGCGGCAGCAGCAGCCTCCCCTGGGAGCCTGTTAGAAATGCAGAACCTGAGCCCCACCCCAGACCTGCTGACTCAGAACCTGCGTTTCCACAAGATCCTGAGGTGCCCCTGTGTGCCCATGGCAGTGACAAAGCAGTGGTTGGTAGATTCCAGTGCGACTGCTGGATAGAAACGCAAACCACTGCCAGGGGTCGCCCAGGAACCAGACCAGAGAGGGGGCCCATCTGTCGCTACTCTCAGCTCTGGTCCCCTCACCAGCCCCCCCCCCCCACAGCACCCTGAACATCAGCGTGGGCGGGACCGGCCTGTTCACCGTGCGGATGGCGCTCTTCCAGGGCCCCGCGTACACGCGGCCCTACCAAGGCTCCTCCGTGACCCTGTCCACCGAGGCCTTTCTCTACGTGGGCGCCGTGCTGGACGGAGGCGACCTGTCTCGCTTTGCACTGCTGATGACCAACTGCTACGCCACGCCCAGCGGCATCGCCACTGACCCCCTGAAGTACTTCATCATCCAGGACAGGTAAGGCCCACGGACGGAGCTCACGGGGTCTCTGGACGCGGACGCGGGAATATAAAGCCCATCTTTATATTCACTGACCTCCGGCTGAAATCTAGCCACTGTGAGGAATGGGCAGCCAACCCCAGAAGTATTAGCGGGACACGTGACGACACTTACACTCCTCAGTACTTTTCAGTGACGACGGTATTAGAATTTCTACTGCTTCGCCTTATGTAACGTGTTGTCTAGTACGCGTACTGGTAAGTACATACACGTATATAATAGATACGTAAATGTAGAATGCACATACCGGAGGTTTTCATACTCTGAGAACTATGCTTTGATTTAATTGGTTTCCTTTATAACCTGATGTACTTTATTGTAGGCACTTAAGATGTTATTTTTGAGGAGGGATGCATGGGCTTCCCCAGAAGGCTGAGGTGGGGGGCAGGTCTCAGAAAAGGGTGATAAACCTGACGGCAAGGGCAGAAGGCAGCCTGGCACCCGGCTGGGAGGGGAAAGGTGCGGGCACAGCTGGCCAAGGGCCAGGTGAAACCGGGAGGACACAGGTGGGCTGCTTCTATGCAAAAGGCATGAGAGAACCTTGAACCGCTCCGTGAGAAAGTAGTTCACAGTTTCATTTCATAAACGGAACAGATACTTTTGAAAGCTCCCTACGTGCCAGGCTCTGTGGATAACACAGTGAACAGAAGGGACAAAAACCTTTGCCTGCCTACAGATGATATTGGGGGGGGGGGGTGCAGCAGGGGGGCGACCAGCAATTAAACGAAAGTGCAATCGATAGCGTGTTACTGATAATGAGGCTATGAAAGAAAACCTGACACAGGGCTGGGGAGGGGCTTGGCAGCCGGAGAAGCGACCTCTTCCTGTCCCAGTTCTCTTAGAATCTGCCTGCTGACACCCAGGGGGAAGCCTCAGGTGGGCGCCCACCTGCCTCACACCGCTCTGCTCCTTGCTCATCTCCTTTGCAATAATAATAACAACCACAAAGCAAAGTCTGTTGTTTTAGGGCCTTGGGCAGACCCCTGTGTCTAACTGAAATTTAACAGCACTGTTTTACTTTGTATTTCGTCGTATGGTCATATTTGACGCATGGTCAGTAATACCCGTTTGCTATTTGTGGTCTAGCCATAAAACACGAGCTGTATTTCAGTACAAATGTAAGTAGATTTAAAGAAGAGTCGTAAGTGAGTTATTTGGGAAACACAGGATAGCATTCGCAAAGGTAGTGTCTAGCCAAGACGAAGAACAACTGGGATTTGGAGAAGGCTGGCATGATCGTGATGGGGGGCATGGAGATTTGGGGTCAGATCTTGGCTTTGCTGTCTCCTAGTTCTGAAACACAAGTCAGCTCATCTGTCTGAATATTCAGGCTCTCACCATGTGAAATGGCATAAATACTACCTACTGTGTGGGGAATTTTAAACTTTCTTTTTTCTGAGTGAAAAAGTGCTGCGTGTACAGTGTGGAAAGCTTGGAGAGTTTTGCAAAGGAAGCAGGAAGAAATGCTTGTGTTTTTCTATCTGGGCGTGTGTGGGCGCTGGGTCGAGGGCCACCAGTCTAGGGTAGGTGCCAGAATGTCACCGGATGCTTAAGGAGACAGTGAGAGTGGCCAGAGGGGACTTGGGAGCCCTGCTCTGCTTGAGTGCATGGGGCTGCCAAGGGCCATGCTGGATGCCAATAAACATAGCTAATGATTCCCAAATGCCATTTCCTGGGAAATCAGAAAGTGCTAACTTCAGGATAGTTTCAACTAAGTGCTGATGACAGTTTTACTCTGGCACCATAAGTATGTAGCACCGACTGTGTGCCACGTACTGTAGTAGCACTTTGAAAAATAACTCGCTTAATCCTCACAACTGTCCTATGATATGGGTTACAGTTATTATTCCCTGTACACAAATGGGGGAACTGGGGCACAGAGAGATTAAGTAATTACCCAAGGTCACACAGCCAATGGGTGGTGGAATGAGATTTGAACCCAGGAAGTCAGGCCCCCGCGTGCTTGCTTAACCCACCCCCTTGTCTGACATAACCCTCTCAGGTGTCCACGTGCTGAGGACGCCACCATCCAGGTGGTGGAGAACGGGGAGTCCCCTCAGGGCCGGTTTGCGGTCCAAATGTTCCGATTTGCGGGGAACCACGACCTGGTCTACCTACACTGTGAAGTGTATCTCTGTGACACCGGGAATGAAAAGTGCAAACCCGTGAGTTGCCTCCCCTCCCTCAGCCTGTTTGCCGGGCCTCCCCTCGCCCGGCTCCCCAGACCAAAGACATCCGGCCACCAGATCTGAAAAACTGAACAGGTGGTTCTGCTGTTTCTCTGAGCAGTGGGGTGGGGGGTGGGTGCAGAAGGAGACCTAAGATGCTGGGAGCTCAGGGGGCATCCCTGCAGTGCGCTGGCGTACCTGGGGCTGCGTTCTCCTAGCAGAGGCTGACGTTTTAAAGCACCGTGTGTGCACACCTTATCTGTGTCACCTTTTTAACTCTGTGCAGCAACTCGGTAAGGTCCTTATTTTGGGAATCCCCTTTTTTATATGGGGAGAGACGCTCAGAGAACTTAAATGACGTTCCTAAGATCAGATGTCTGAGAAGTGGTGGTGATGGGCGGGAACCCAGGGACCCTAACGACTCCTGCCACCCCCACACTCAAGCCCCAGCCTGAGGCAGGGGGCCACTCCTCTGAGGGGTGCAGCCCCCGCCCCAGGGCGGGACCACAGGGCCCCTCACGGGACAGTTTGTCGCCCTGTCCCTGCAGACCTGCTCCAGGACCAGATCCCTCAGTAGGGGCGTCACAGACCCAACCCATGTCCTGAACTTGGGTCCCATCATGCGGAAAGGTAAGAGGGCCACTCCTCCCCCTCCCCACGTTCCAGGTGGGCCACACTGTCCTGGGACGAGGAGGGACAGAACCTGGTGCTGGGGTCTGACGAGCTGGAGCACGTGGATTCTGGGGGGCAATATGGACTAGAAGCTGCCTGCTTCTTTGCAGTTCCCATTCACTCATTCATTCATTCATTCATTCCACACATACGTTCTTGTGCCTACTGTGTGCCAGGCCCCGTGGGGATCCCACGGTGAGCAAAACAGATACAAGCCCAGCTTGCATGGAGCTTATGGACCAGTGTGTGTGTGTGTGTGGGGGGGCATCATTCAAAGAATCATAGATAGATAGATAGATAGATAGATAGATAGATAGATAGATAGATAGATAGATAGATAGATAGATAGATGGATGATGGGTAGATATTGTGACAAGTGTGCTCAAGAAAATCTATTAGGAACTCTGAGCTCTTACAACAGAGGAACCAGACCCTGTCTGGAGGACGGGGGCAGAATGGAGCTGAGATCTGGAAGCTGAGGAGGGATTACCTAAGAGGGGTCAGGGGAAGGGGGTGAAGGGAGGGAATCCCAGGCAGAGGGTACAGCACGGGCGAAGGGCCTGCGGTGGGGAGCCCAGCCTGCGACAGTAGCTGCAAGAAGACCAGGCCGGCTGGGAGCAGGAGGAGGAGATCGGTGGGGGGTGGGCTGATGCAGGTGGGCCCAGGCCGTGTGGGGCCTGGTAGTTCTTGCTAAGGTTTTCGGTCTTTCTCCTGAAAACAGTGGGGAGCCCTGAAGGGCCTAAAGCAGGAGCGTGACCTGCTCAGATCGGGGTCTCAGAAAGACCCCTCTGGCTGCAAGGAGAAGAGCCGACTCGGGCCTCTCCCGGGCTTGCACGCCCTCTCCTCGCACGGAACCTTCTCTCTCCCCTGCAGGTGGCCAGGCCACAGTCTCGAGCGCTGCTTCCACCAATCTGGGTAAGTTGACGGCTCCTTGAGAGGTACCTGTGCTAGAACCTTCTGGGGCTTTTTTCTGTGGGCCCAGGGAGCGCCGTCCTGCTTGGCCTGAGCTCTGAAGAGGTGACAGCACCTGCCGAAAGGGCTGGGCCTGGGGCAGGACATATGCTCATACCCCCACGTTGTCCCACCATAGCGTATGCGATACAGGCAGGCACCAACGGGCACACGAGGGAACACATCATCCGACATGTTTGCACACGCGCGCACACACACGGATCCCGTGCATACATTCATATTTGCTCTCTCAGATGCACAGACAGCTAGCGTTGTGTGCGTCTTTGCACGTATAGACACACTCACAGACCTGTACACACTCACAGACCTGTACACAACAGACATGCACAGACTCTAGACCTGCAGCTCAGATACTTCCTGAAACCTCATGGCTCAGGTCTAACACTGTTTTCAGGGTCCACCCCACAGGTGACACATACATGCTGGTGTTACTACAAGCCACGCAACACACTTAGTTCCTGGCTGAACATAACAGGCAAACAAAAACCTGTCCGTCTGCTTCTCTGCTCGGACCTCAAAGGCCAGACTGGTGGCATCTCTATGGCCCTTGATTTTCTTGGCCACGGGCTTGTCTGCAAATGTAGATGAAAAGTGAATCCATGTGACCGGTGGCCTTCCTGGCCCCGGCACCTAGATCCAAGGGGGCTTTTCCACCAACCGAGTTTGACCTGAGCTAGTTCACCCAGCACCAGCGAGACTCAAGGGTTCCTGAGAGGCTTGTCCTCTGTGAATATCCCAAAGCGCCAAGGATGGTAGAGCAGGTTGCGCACTGCACAAGAGGGCCCTTTGGAGGGGATACCAGGCCTAGTACCAGAGGCAAAGGCTGTCTTCTTCAAATTGGTCCACCTGGGAGGGCACCTTTTTCTATTTGGTTTTCAGGGCAGATAAAGACAGTTTCCTTTTTCTAACTGATCAATGCAGAGAGGGTGTCCCTTTCCTAACTGGCCACTCCAGAGGAGGCATCTTATGTGAGCTTTGCACAAAGGGCCATCAGTGCCAGGAGCGGCCCTGTCATTGCTTTCCTTTCAGGGCTCCTGAAGTTCTGGCTGCCTCTGCTGCTCTCGGCCACCCTGTCCCTGATGGCGCAGTGACCAGCAGGCGGAAACCCTGTGCTCCGTGGCTGCGAGTCACTTATTGCTGGCTGGGGAGGCGACGCAGGCCAGGGCTGCAGCCACAAAAAGGGGGCTCACACTGGAGTCAGCCTGCTCCTGTTTTCTCCCCTTTCATTCCCGCTCCCCCAAAGCAGCCTGTACTTTTAATGCTGCCTTCTCTCAAAACGGGGCTTGTGACGTGTCTGCACACGAGGCCCCTGTCTCCTTAAAGATGGTGGCAAAATAATAGTAATTTTAAAAGCTCATTCTGTGAAGTCATTCATTCATTCAGCAAGTATTTACTGAGCAGCTACTCTACACAGGCACTGTTCGTGGTGCTGAGGTTCCCCTGGTGAGAAGAACCAGGCTTCCTCCCTGCCCTCGTGGAGCCCGCCATCTGGTCACAGAGATGAGGTTCAACTCTCATTCTGCTGTGTGACCTTAGATAAAATACACAGTGTCTCTGAGCTTCAACCATCCATGTATTCATCCCAGCATTCAGTCATTCATTCAAGAAATACTTGCTGAGCACCTACTATGTGCCAGGCACAGTGCTAGCGGCGGTACAGCATGAACCAATCAGACACACTCCCTGCTTTCCTGGAGCTTAAGGTCTGGCAGGGGAAGGAGAACTCGAACAGGTATTTACAAGTGTGTCAGGTACTGCAGGAACGGAAGGTACAGCCGGGGCTGCTGCCTCTGCATTAGGGGGATAATCATGACGCCCTCACAGGCTTCATTCAGGTTTCCAGAAACATTTGAGCACCCAGTATGTGCCAGACATGGTGCTAGCTGCTGGGCAAACACTGGGGAACAGGACGAGTCCCTGCCTTTGGGAGCCTCACTCCCTTGCAGGTGGTGTGCCTGGCACATACTTGGGGCCCCCTCCCTCCACGGCACATCTCCCTCCCGATCCAGAAGACACAGCCCTGTTTCTAGAGCCACAGAAGCAGCAGCCGGCGGAGAGCAGACCCATTACTTCCACCGGGAGGGGATGCTTTGCAAGGGGGCCCTCCAGGAGGCTTCTTGGAGGCACGACCAGAAACCCAGGGGCTGCTGGGCCAGGAGACCCAGGCATCCGAAAGGTCTCTGTGCTTCTTTACCCAAGTGGGCCAAAGGAAGCCGATGCCGATGGGAATTGTCTGCCCTGGCAGCAGGTGCTTCCCTGGACTCCAGCTGGGGCTTTCCAGGGGAGCCCAAGGCCCTGTCACATTACTAGAACCTTCTGATGCCAGGGAAAACCACACGTGTGTATCAGCAAATGGTGCCTGCAGGGACAGCTTATCTACAGTTGGGGACCTCTTATCACACGCAGACACGGCCGAACCCCCATGCCTGCGGCCTTTACGTAAGAGCTTTACGTAAGAGCTTCACGTAGGAGGACGTAAAGCTGAGCCCAGTCCTGTTCATGGTCAATCTAGGGTCAGCTGAGCCTGTCTGGACCACATGCAGCGTCATCGCTCCTCTGACTCAGGTACAACACAACATAAAGGAAAATAAAAACAAGGGCCAAAGACAAGAGCCAGGGAGAAGAAAGCACATCAGAATCAATCCTTTGGTCTCTCTGTTCCTTTTCCTTTCTTTCTTTCCCTCTTTTCTCTCAGTTATTCAGCTCAGTAGTCAATATATATGTTGAGCATAAATTCAAGACCAGACACTTGTATAGGCAGCGAGAAAACAGCAAATAAGCAAAACAGAGCCGTTGCTGCGGAGAAGCTCATGTTTAAAAGGGGGATAGGCTTGTGACATGGCAGGTGGCGACGAGCACTTGGGGGATTAAAAACACAAGGGTGACAGAGTGATGGGGCGCTATTTTACATAGGATGGCTGGGAAAGGTCCCGCTGATAAGCATAGGCTGAGAGAAGTAAGAGAATGAACCAGGGGGTAGCTGAGGAAGAACATTACAGGCCGTGGGAGCAGCAGGTGCAAAGGCCCTGGGGCAGCCCCTGGTATCTTTCCCCCAAGGCTTGGCATCGCTCACAGGAGAGGTTCTGGGGCGTGCGTACTGTGATTCTGTCCATTTGTTGACTCAACAAGAATTTCTAGGTGCTGGTTAGAACAGCAAAGACGGTCTCCCTGCCCACAGAGATCTTAAACAGCCTTCAGAGGGGCACAGGAGCAGAGAAGAGAAGCCTGGCAAGCCTGTGGAATTTAGGAAAGACTTCCTGGAGGAGGCAAACCTGAATGATCAGGGATAAGTAGTGGTGGCTGGGAGCAGCGTGACCCAGGCCGCGGGAATAACACATGCAGAGGTTTGGCGGTGGGAGGAGAGCAGAGAACCACAGGTCGGCTGGAGCATAGAATGTGGGGGGGAGAAGCTATGGATGAGGTAGGAGCTGGGAATGAGGGTCCGGTCCCAGGAAGCCAGTGATAGGAGTGCGGGGAGCGGGGGTGACGCTGGGATGGCACTGTGGCATCTGGCTGCAGGGGACACAATGGACTCGCAGGGGACAAGAATGAAAGGCGGGAAACCTACTAGGCAGCTGTGAAATCACCCTCGTAAGAGACGATGGTGGCCTGAACTAGGGTCAGTGAAGTGGGTGTGAAGAAGGATAAATAGATTCCAGAAATACCTGAAAGGCTGAGTGGCAAGCTGTGGTGATTATGGGAAATGGGAGGCTGAGGGAGGGAGGAAGCGGCCAGGTTTCCAGCTTGGGTGACCAGCTGACCGGGTATCCTTGCTCATAAAAGCAGTGGAGCCACCGATTAGGACGTGATGCAACGACCAGGGAGGGACTCGGGGGACTGGTGAGCTAAGGTGCCTCCAGCATCCAGCTCACACAGGTCCGGCAGGCAGCGGGGTAGATGGACCCGGCGTTCAAGGGAGGGCGTTACAGATCTGGAACCCACCAGCCTGTGGACGGTGCTGGAAACCATGAGATAACCCGACACTTCCCAGGGAGAGTGTACGGGTGACAAGAAAAATGGGGCCTACCAGCATCTGGAGGCTCGCTGGAGAAGAGGAGAAGGCTAAGGATGGAGTGGGAGGATACAAATGGGGAGAGGAGAAGCAGGAAAGTCATGGAAAGGGGAGTCCAGGAAATGCAGAGCAGAAGCAGCAAGAACAGTCCAGTGACAAGGGGCCAGAAAACGTGCCCAGTGGACTTCCTTGTGTGGCGACCTTAGCAGGGCGGTTTTAGCCACATGGCTCAGACTGGGGTGCAGAAGTCAGAAGCGGGACGCGGGAACTGACTTTGAGAAGGAAGCAGCTCACCTCATCAGAAGTTGGGGGGCGAAGTGGAGGATGGAGGCGTTTTAGGGGAAGGATACACAGCTGAGGGAGGGCAGGGGTGGTGGCCTACATCTTCTTGAAGCAGGAAGCCAGATAACCGCCTGAGAATGGGGGAAGGGGCAGAGTGAGTGGGCAGTGATGGCCGCAGACACTTCACAAGGATGGGGGGTTGAGAGGCCACTGGGGAAAGGAGGGTGGGCCCCTGGCCAAAGTGAATGGATCACTGGGCGACTTTGTGGGCTCAGGACTTTTGGAATCCTGTATTTGTGACTGGTACAAGTTCCGCATTTAGGGGATTTTTCTCCAAATGTGCTAAGAGTAGAGCAGATGGCTTGCAGCACCTTTTCTTTTTTTTCTTTTTCTTTTTTAAAGATTTTATTGGGGAAGGGGAACAGGATTTTATTGGGGAACAGTGTGTACTTCCAGGCCTTTTTTCCAAGTCAAGTTGTTCTCCTTTCAGTCTTAGTTGTGGAGGGCGCAGCTCAGCTCCAGGTCCAGTTGCTGTTGCTAGTTGCAGGGGGCACAGCCCACCATCCCTTGCAGGAGTCGAACCGGCAACCTTGTGGTTGAGAGGACGTGCTCCAACCAACTGAGCCATCCGGGAGCTCAGCGGCAGCTCAGCTCAAGGTGCTGTGTTCAATCTTAGTTGCAGGGGGTGGAGCCCACCATCCCATGTGGGATTCGAGGAGTTGAACCGGCAACCTTGTGGTTGAGAGCCCACTGGCCCATGTGGGAATCGAACCAGCAGCCTTCGGAGTTAGGAGCAGGAGCTCTAACCGCCTGAGCCACCGGGCCGGCCCCTTGTAGCACCTTTTCTTTGTCCAGGTTGAGGTTTTGCTAGAAGCTGCTACAAATGCCAGGACTCCCCACCGCCAGGAGCCTTGGCTCCATCAACAGTCCTAGCGTGACACAGAAGAGGCAGTGGCCATTTGCTCTGCAAAAGCTTGGACTCTCTCATGAAAAGTCAGGGCCAAGCTTGGAAGTTACAAGTGCATGGACAGCCAGCCTCCTCTCAGGTCCGTACCTGCCAATCGCTAGGGCTGCCCACATAGCAAAAGGAATTGGAGGGGGGCTGTTGTGATGCTTATTTTGTCCAGGGGCTCCGTGTCTGCCCTTTGCATTCTGTGATTCACTGACATTCCACTGGCCCTTCCCAGACGCCTCAACAGTGAATATCCGAAGTTGGGAAGATTTGAAGGGTCCCAAATGGGAAGCACGCATCCCCCGTTTTTTATTTATCCCCTGGCTGTCTCTGGCTCCACGCTGAGTGGCATCCAGACAGAAGCAGAAGTGTTCTAAGGTGGTTGGCTGGGAACAAAAGGTACAATGGGAAATCCAGTGTGCAAACAAGTGCCTGTTTGATTTCTCTCCACTTCCCCTTGGGTATTAAGCTTCCTTTTGATTAATGTTTGGTTTCCGGTAATAAACATGGCACCAACTTCAGTGGTCTATTGTGAGGATTAAACCTGAGAAGGAACGAGGGTAAAGTACTCAGGTGTACCCAGTATTCAGCATTTACGACAGTCAGCAGTTCCCCATCATCAACGGTTTTGCTTTCCAAGGTTTCAGTCACCAACAGTCAACCACGACCCAGGAACATTAAATGGAAAATTCCAGAAATAAACAATGGGTCAGTTTTGCACCATTTGGAGGAGTGTGGTGAAATCTTGCGCCATCCTGCTCCATCAGGCCCAGGACGTGACCCATCCTTTGTGCAGTGTGTCTGTGCTACCAACAGTTAATACTTAGCAGCCATCTGGCTACGGTCAGCTGTCGCAGCATCGCAAAGCGTGTGACCCTTATTTTCCTTAGGAATGGCCCCAAAGCGCAGGAGTCGTGATGCTGGCGATTTGCATATGCCCAAGAGAATCGCTAAGGTGCTTCCCTTAAGTGAAAAAGGGCAAATTCTTGACTTCACAAGGAAAGAAACAAACACAAAAAATTTTAGCAGGCTGGGGTTGCCAAGATCTACGGTCAGAACCAATCTTCTCTCTGTAAAATGATGAAAAAGGATAAAAGAAATCCGTGCTAGTTTTGCCGTCACACCTCACTCAAGCTGCAAAAGTTACGGCCACCGTGCGTGAGAAGCGCTTAGGGAATATGGAAAAGGGATTCAGTTTGTGGGATGAAGACATGACCCTGCCCTGGCTCAGCGGCCCTCCTCCTGACAGGGTGTCCGAAGGTCAGGAGCAGCCGAACGCTACGTCACACTGCCTACGTCGCTCCCTCGCTTCATCTCATCACATCGGCAGTGTATCACCTCCTACCATCACAAGAGCGGTGAGTACAGTACAATAAGATATTTTGAGACAGGGAGAGAGAGAGAGACCCTATTCGCATAACTTTAATTACAGTACATTGTTATAATTGTTCTTTTTATTATTAAATAGTTATTGCTAATCTCTTACGGTGCCTAATTAAATTCCATCGCAGGTATGTATGTGTAGGAAAAACATAGTATGTACAGGGCCCGGTACTATCCGCGGTTTCAGGCATCCACTGGGGGTCTTGGACCATATTCCCTGCAGATAATGGGGGACTCACTGCATTGCTGACAGAGAAGCATTTGCATGAAGGTGAAGCTGCTGAAAGGGCTTGCACTAGGGAGGGTGGCTGGCAAAGGGCCCTTCTTTCACCATCCCTTGTGGTAAATTGCTTATCTTTCCTACAGCCAACAAGCCCCGTGTATGCCCAGGAGATTAACTCCAGGCATACCTCAGCACCAATCGTGGAGAGCCACATGGGTAGGACACTGCAATAAAGGGACGGTCCACAGCAGGCTTGCAATTCCACGGCTGGCCAGAGGAAGACGGACGCTTTGTGTTCTCACCACCAGGTAGGTCCTGCTTCAAGCCCCACCAGGCTTCTCCAGTGCCTGAGGCCTGCCCCGACCCTGGACCCACTGCACCTGCTAGGGTCATTTGTTTCTGAAAAATTCCAGAACCCAGCTAGCCCTTTGGACCCCGACCCTTGTCAAATGCTCCAGATACACTCAACCATGCCTCCAGGTTGCTCCAGACCTAATGAAGCCCCTCGCCCTGGCCCTGGGCACCCCACCAGGAAGCCAGGCCTCTCCTGGGGGCTCATCTTTAAGAATTAAGTCCTGGGTGCTCTCTCGACATATCCCGATAGCACGATCCCCCTTCCAGAAACAGGTCTCTGTCTAACTGAAGTCTTCCCAGGCTGTAAGGAGCCATCCAAAGATCTGCCCATTGGAGGAAAGGTTTCCCAGGAGAGAAAATGTTATGAACTGGAGTGTGGACAGGCTCTTCACAGCTCTGTCCTACCCCCGCCCCTCCTGGTAGTCATTCATCCCCCAGACCTTGGGGGGCACCCCTTGTGTGCCAGACCCTGTGCTAAGAGCAAGCAATGGGCTCAAGTCTGACATGGTCCCACCCTCAGAAATCTCCACACGCAGAGAACACTCGGGGGCTCTTAACACAGTGCCTGCCGCCCAGAACCAAGAAAGGCGAGCCGTTACCTTTGGCCATCGGTTCTCACAGCACCGCCACCTCCCCGCCACCCATGTCCCAGAGCCTCTGCCTTCACCTGAGTAGGAACCAGCCTGAGACCTCCTAGGACACTGCAGTGCCAGCTGGCTCGAAGCTGGCCTCTGCTTTCTTGCTGCCCACTTCCTCCTCTTGGCAAGTCTCCTTTTCCTAGTATCCCATCACCTTTCTGCGAGTCACACCTGCTTTAGAACAATACAGCTCTTCATGAAGGAGGTCCCCGGCCTTTCTGTGGCTTTAAGCAAACTATGTAACTTCCTGCATATGCTGGCACGCAGGAGGGGCTCAGTCAGTATTTCTGTGGTTAATGTTCTCTGAATCTCAGCTTCTTCATCTGTAAAATGGGAGCAATGACGGGACCTTCCCTGGGGGTGTTCAAGGCCTTAAATGAGCTACGGTATGCAAGGGGCTTAGGGCTGCTCTGATTCCCTTCTGACCCTCGCACCCAGGGGGACGACCTCTGACCTGTACCTGGGTCCTTCCCTCCCCCCAGCTGCATGGACAGTCTGCAGGCTGCTCAGTGACCTGCACATCTCAGCTTCTGCAAACCATGGCTAGCTCTCACGTCCTATGGCTGGCCGTGGCCTCCTGCCTTCTGACCCTGGCTTCCACAGAGCCGGAAGGTAAGTGCTCTGTTCTCCTGGCATCTCGGGTGCATCTCAGTGACTGGGCAAGTGCAGGGAAGGTGGTTCTAGGTCAACGGGAGGAGCGAGGACAGTGTAAAGCAAAGACTCTGAAGTCCAGAGTCAAGGGGAACAAGAAGAGAGAAACTGGAGTCCAGTCATTAGCCCTCAGAGAGCCACGCAGAAATTCCCCTGCCAGGACAGTGGGGCCGGTGAGGTACCCCACGTCCAGACAGGAACAAGCACGATGACACGAGTCACCCAGTCCCGTGCTCTGGCCTCCTTTCCCCTTATCAGTCTGCACCTCTGCAAAGTGAGAGGACGAGATTTTGTGATCTCTCTGTGGTCCTTCTAAAGATCTACGGCCGGGCATCTTAGATGCTTGTAGGCTGGGTTCTCAGGCTCAACACTGGGATGAAAATTTCTGCCCATGTCACCTGTGGAGGGGTGGGCAGGAGTGGCGGGGGCGGGGGCTCTCCTGGGAAAACGAAGCATGTGAAGGAAATACTCCAAGAACAACAAGTCTATACTCCAAGAACAACAAGTGCGCCGACTCCTTAAAATGAGCACACACGTAAGCAAGGCTGGGAAATTTCTTTTTCGAAAAGTCCCTCTCGTGTATTATATGCATGTGACCTCCCACTGAGGACCCAGGGACTGTGCTTGGCATTAGCTCATTTAATTCTCCAACAATCCTTTAGGGCTTTATGTCCCCAAATGGGGGCATACATGTCCCAGGATGACCGTGGGGGTGCCTGGCAAACTCTTAGAGAAGTTTTTGGTGGCGTTCTCTCTGTTTCGTCACGTGTATTAAAAACATGTAACTAGTACATCGTACCTATGGCATCACTGGTATTATTCCTTGGGATGCAACGAATTTATAAAGAGAGTCATTGAAAGAAACATATTAAGTAAATGACAGGAGGGCACAGGTGTGGTGGGCAACACAACCCCATGCGTGGGAAGGGATGAAGTTTGGGAGCCCCAGCAGCTCACAGGTGCTGTTTTGTAGATGACACTCAGGGGAGACGAACCACCTGCCAAGCTCATAGCCGGCAGGTGTCGAGTTGGATTTACACCCCGATTGACCAGCTTGTGGTCCTCTCCCCTTCACATCTGTCTCTTCACACATCACAGTCCCTGATTCTGTTAAAAACCATGAGCTCCATCATCAGAAATTGTCCCGTTAGACCAGCGGTTCTTGACCGGGGGTGATTTTGCTGCCCAGGGGCACACTTTGGAAATGTCTGGAGACAAGTACAGGGAGAAAGGTGCTCCTGGCATCGAGTGAGAAGAGCCCAGGGACGCTGCCAAACACCCTACAAAACACAGGATGCTCCTCATGGCACACAACCATCCAGCCCAAAACTAGCCGAGGTGGAGAACTTTTGTGGTAGATCTGCATTGGCTGGTAATGGAAAAAAATGTCTGTGGTATTCAGAAAAAAAAAATGCAGGTGGAGAAAAAAATGCTGTACAGCATTAAACCCTTTTGCATTTTTAGAAAAGCCCCATATTTAAACCTATGCATAGGAAGGGTCTGAAGATTCTACAGCAAACTTATGGCTACTTCTGAGGATGGAACGGGCTTATGACAACTTTCGCTTACTTTACTCATTTGAATGATGTTTGAGGTTTTACCAATGAGTGAATTACATTTATAATGAGCAAAACAAATCCCGGTCCGACAGGACCCCAATGTATGGTTGCACAGGGGAGCACTGCAGAAATGCAGGGCAGGGGGGCGGGCGATTGAGTTCAGTGTGAACGGTGCCCCCTGGGGATGTGCAGGGTGGAGAGCTGATGTTCTTAGTGCCCTTAAAATACCACCCCGCAGCCTCATTATTATTCTGACGCTGAGGTGACGAGGGCTGATGCTTGCTTAATGGTTACGTGCCTCACCAGGCTCTTAGCACACCTGAAACAGTGTGAGGGCATAACAATCCTGCAGGCTCCGGGTCGCTCAGTAACCCAAGCACACTGTCGCTTTCCAGGTCACAGGAACCCCAGCCACGCCAGCTCCTATGGGCTGGACTTGGAGTGTGGAGCCCCTGGGGCCCCGGAACCCCCACTCTGTTTTGACCCGTGCCAGAATTACACCCGCCTGGACGATCCCTCCCGGAGCTCAGAGAACACAGACAGAGGCCATCAGTGTGACACAGACCTGCGCGGCTGGTTCCGCTTTGTGGGCGAAGGTGGCGTGAGGATGCCGGACACTTGTGTGCCGGGGTACCGCTGCCACACGGACGCTCCCATGTGGCTGAATGGGACCCACCCAGTCCTGGGGGGGGGCACTGTCACCCGCAATGCTTGTGCTTACTGGTCAGGCAACTGCTGCTACTGGAAGACGGAGGTGCGGGTGAAGGCGTGCCCGGGAGGGTACCACGTGTACTGGCTGAATGGCAGCCCCTCGTGTAACCTGCGATACTGCACAGGTGAGTGGCAGAGACCCTGGAGGCGGCGGCAGGGCAGGGCTACCCGGTGAAGCGCCCAGGGCTCAGCAGAGTAAGTGGGGCAGGACACTAAGCGGCACAGCCACCCCACTCCTGCCAGTTACTGCCCAGTGGGAAACACGCCCAGGGGTTGCCAGCTCTTCCAATACCGCAGAGGAAAGCCAGAAATTTAGATTCGAGGGCGACACCGCCTCATATACACAGGATGCCCTGCTGTCCAAAAGGAGAGCGTTCCTATGAAACCTTCCACAAGCTGAACTGACATAAAGCCCAGAAGCAACTGCCTTTATCTGTATGGAGATTTGGGGAGCATTCCCAGACCCCAAAAGTAACCAACCTCGTCATATCAAATACACTTAATTGCCTCCAGTTTTGTGCTAAACCTGACACCTTTATGGGCTTCCTGTAGGCGCTTCTAACACCTTACGACACATCTTGCTAACGGACGCACAAAACAGACGCAGAGAAAACACAGATGTTCAGACACAGCTCAGAGCGATGGCGGCCTCACGCTGAGATGCTAGTGTAGTTCCCCCCGGGAGGCGCTGCCCCGCTGCCCACTGCCTCCCTAACAGTTGGCAGCTAAACAAATGTCGGCGCTATCTGTGATTTTCGCCTTGGCGAAAGAAAGCGCATTTCTCACAGTTAGCAAAAACAGGCACGAAGGTAGGTCTTTCATAAAAGTGGCGAAACGCGAACTTTCAAAAAGCGGGGGTACCTGCATAGCTGCCCGTGTGCGGCGTAACACGAAGACCTCAGGCTCACTCGGATTTCGGTTCCATTGGGGCCGCTGCTCGACCTCTCTGAGCTTGTCTGCTGCTCTGAAAAGAAAAAGGAGAACGGCAAAAATGAGTAACGCATGGTGCTTGTGACGCGCTTGCCTCCATCCTGAGCACACGAGACTGCTGACTCATTTGGTCCTCTCGCCCACTGTGTGAGATGGGGGCTGTATCATTACCCGGATGCCGGGTCTGGGGCACAGAGAGGTTCAGCAGCGCTCCCAATATCACACAGCTGGGATTTGAAGCCAGCAGCCTACCTCCCTGAGCTATACGCCTAACCGCCAGGCTACCCTGTCTCACACAGTTACCATGACAACCGAAGGCACTAACACAGGGAGAGTGGTCAGAACGGGGTCTGCCATGCGGTGAGGACTAACATGGTGACCTCAGGCTTTTCACATCCCTGGATGGGGAGTCAGCACATCCGAGGTGGAGGCCTGACCCTTCCACTAAGAACTGCACAACCTCGGACAGAGTGACAAGGTTGGCCCAGGGGGTCCCCCCGCTCTGCATCCTGACCCCCCTCCTCCGTGCCTCACCCCCAGACCCCTCCACTGTGGAGGACAGGTGTGAGAAGACCTGCCGCCCAGAGGAGGAGTGCAGCTTTCTCAACGGGACCTGGAGTTGTGTCTGCAGACAGAACGTCAATGGGTCTGGTAAGCAGTCGGGACGGTGCTGGGTGGGAGCTGGCCCGAGCGGGCACCGCAGGAGGGAGGGGTGCAGGGGGTCAGGGCACGGTGGACCAGAGTCAGTGGGGATGCAACTGAGGTCAGGAATGTGAGTTCTCGAAGCCAGTGGGTTTGCAAGGATGGGAGGGCAGAGATGCACCAAATTTCCAGGTCAGCCGCTGGCCCACGCCTCGGGGAGCGGCTCTGGCATGGGTGGGCATGACCCACGAGGGAGAGGTACTGAGGGTGAGAACTCTGCCAGTGTGGGAACTGTGTTCAAATACCCGCAGAGGCTACATATGATGGATGGGCAGACTCCTGGGCCAGTCCTGGGGCCTGGGACAAGTCACCTAACTTCCCTGAACCTTACTGCCCTCATCTATAAAATGGGGAGAAGCTATTAATAAAAATCACCACTGTACAGGGCTATTGTGAGAATTAAATCAGAGCAGTCCGAAGGGGCAGGCTCTGCAGGTGAGGAGCTTCTCGTCCCAGGAGGTAAGCAAGGAGAGACAGATGACCCATGGGAAGGCCACAGACAGGCCCTAAGCCCTGGGTGGGCGGTGGATGAGCTGCCCACTGAGGCTTTCCTTCCCTCCTAGGACTCTAACGAGGGCCTCTGCTCTTGCTTTTGGCACAAGCTTGCCTCCGTCTGAGCAAACTCCCATCCCCTACGAAGGAGTGTTCTAGGCAGAGGGGCAGGAACACGCAGGATGCATTTGGGCAATGGGGCTGGAGTGTGTGTGCCTGGCAGGAATGGCGTGGGGCTGAGGGGCAGGAACAGAAAGGGAGCAGCCCTGTTCCCTGCGGAGACTCTGCCCGTTGGGTGGATGAGCCCCACCTCAAAGCTGGGTGGCTTCTTGGGGTCGGGCCATCACAGCTTTGAGGACATCCTCCCTGGACCTGGATGGGCTTCAAGGTCCTCTTGGCTGACTAAGTGGACAGGGCCCCGCATGTCTTTATCAGCGGCTATTCAGTGGGTCCCCATCGCTCCCAGACACAATCCCTTCGTGATCTGGGTTTGCTTGCTTCTCCGTCTCCCCCAGCTCCCCTCCGCTCCTAAGTTCCTGAGCCTTTGACCTCTGTGTCTCTCCGAAGCCCCACCCCACACGCTACCTCTGCTCTCCCTTAGCCTGGGTGCCCTCCCTTGCTTTGCTGACCTGCAAACCCCTGCCCGTCAAGCTTCAGCCCTCTGCACCCTTCTGTGGCTCACCTGACAGCTGGACAGCCCTTCTGATATGCTTCCTCTGCACCTAGAACACACAGCTGTTAGTACGTCCATCCCATTGCATCAGAATAAGCTGTTGGCACATTGGTTTTATACAAGACCCTCGTGAGCTGAGTCCATGGCTCCTTTATTTGGGGGTTAAATGTGCCCAGCACATGGAGAAGGTAGCTAGTAAGAATGTATGTTGAATCATGAATACAATAGAAATTGTATTGCTCTTAACTTACTACCTATCGCCCTTATCAGAGGGTTAGCTCTGGAAGGGTGGGAATTTTGTCCGTTTTGCAATCATTGTATCCCCGGTGCCGAGAACGGTACCTGGCAGACAGCAGACGGTAAAGAAGTATTTGTTGAATGAAAGTTGGATGGATGGATGGATGAATGAATGAATGAATGAATGCAGTGGCTCTGAGCCAGGTCCGATGTGGGGCCTTGCAAAACCAGGAAGCAGGAGTCGTGTGTGTCTAGCTTGGATTCTGGGCCGAATGTCCTGCAGTCCTGACACCCTAATTCCCGAGGGAAACCAGACCCAGAAGCCCCGGCCAAACCCGCACGTAGGATGCCCGACAATCTCAGACCAGGGGCTTCTTTGCCAACGTCGCCTACCGCAAGCCTGGGCGAGAATCCCACCTGGTCCTAGAACCTTCGCATCTCCCCCACCTCATGGAGGGCACAGTGGTTCTTCCAAAGGGCAGGAAACATGGACTCTTCCCACTGCTTCTGGACCCCTAGCCACCCCACCTACTCCCTCTTGACTTTCCAGACATCCACAGTTTGCAGCCGCAGCTGGACTGTGGCGACAGGGAGATCACGGTGTCGCTGGACAGGTGTCAGCTGGCAGGCCTGGGCTTTGGGGACGAGGTCATTGCTTACCTGAGGGACTGGAACTGCAGCACCTTCTTGCAGAGAGAGGAGCAGAACCGGGTGTCTGTGAGCAGCCCCGCTCAGGCTCACGCCTGCGGGAATGTTCTGGAGGTGAGAGGCATTCACTCCACCACTGCCAGAGTGGGGAGCCGGGCTGGAGAGGCCCCTGTCAGGGGCTGTGAGACGGTGGCCAAGTCACGTACCTCTCTGGGTCTCTAGGCATATGTGAGATTACCTGTTAGGTCACGTAAAAAACTCAGAACAGGTCTGATGCTTGAGCTCAATAAACGTGAGCTGTGCTTACGGTTCATTAGGGGTGATGAGGGAGGGGCCGACAGAGGAGCAAGCATGGTGGCTCCTAACTCTTCCCAAGGGGAAGTTTTTGATCTAGGTTTTGATCCCCTTCCTGTAAAGTGTCAGTGCCTGGGGGGTGGGGGGGAGGCCCACTTGCCACCTTGACAGCAGAAGGCAGGGTGCCAGCATGACTGAGAGGCCCCCCCTGTGAGTCAGACACACCTGGCTTCCAGGCACACCTACGCGTGTGTCGCCATAAACATATATGTGGTCTTGTTTTTATGCCAAAGAGAAACAGAACCCATGCCATCTACAAAAACACCCTCTCCCTGGTCAATGATTTCATCATCAGAGACACCAAACTCAGCATCAACTTCCAGTGTGCCTACCCCCTGGACATGAAAGTCAGTCTCGAAACTGCCCTGCAGCCCATTGTAAGGTACGGCACTGAGTGACCCTTGCCCTCTGACCTTCACCCGACACCGGTCACGCTCACTTACCATGTCCAAGGACGCCACCTGCCTCCTTCAGGAGCTTCCATTCTATTGGTCGTTCATTCCACAAATGTGTTGGTTGTATATTAACATCCAAGCAGACGCAGAATCCTTTGTGGATCGTAAGGATTGGTATTCCAACGCAATGCAGCAACGTGAAAACAGTGTCCTTGAAATACGCTAAGGAACAAAAGCATGACAATTTCACTTATTTTGAGGAAGAAAGGCATCAAACGACTGGTGCCATCAATAGTTACAAGTGAGATGAATGCACTGTAGGGGCACGGGGGGTGCTGTGGGGTCGGGGAGCAAGGTCCCTGACCTCATTGTGGGGGTGAGGGCACGGTGGGAGCAAGAAGGCTTCCCTGCAGATGAGGGATTTAAGCTGGATCGGCTTTGGGTCAACGGCACCCCTCAAGTCATCAGAAATAGAACCAAATAGCATTTTGGGTGGCGTTCCATGTGGGCAGTGGCTTTTGTCTGCTGTCCCCTGCCGTACCACCATGCTGGCAATGAGGCCCTCCACAGTCTTCGATGTGCCAGGGGACATTCTGAGGGTGTCAGAAATCCAGGGTGCCCTTCCCATCGCCCATTGCCTCCCAAGCTCCCAGAATGGCAGGATTAGAAGGAGTTCACATTTTCTAGTTCAGTGGTTTTCAGAATGTATTGTGTTGGGGCCCAAGGTTCATCACAAATAAAAATTAAAGCCGTTCATCTTGTTAATATTGGTGTTCTATAAAAACTGTGAGCCCACTGACCTGGTCCCCAGCAGGTGAGAAGATGGAGGTGCACACGTGGGGTCATCCATGACGCCGGGGAAGAGGGTGGGAACCCCGGGGCAGGCTGGTCTATCTGTCAGGAGCAGTGCCTAGAAGACAGTAAAAGCTAATTTACAGGAATGCTCCAAGAATTTCCTTAGGGCTCAAAGAGGCGCATTTGCCTTCCTAACTTCACACAGGACGGGAGCTTGATGCATTTTGTTCTCCTGGGTCAACCCCTGACGGTTCCACTCTTGTGCTTTTCCTTGTCTCAGTTCCCTGAACATCAGTCTGGGTGGGGAGGGCGAGTTTACCATCCGGATGGCCCTCTTCCAAGACCAGAACTACACGCTGCCTTACGAAGGGGCCATGGCCGTGCTGTCGGTTGAGTCCATGCTCTATGTGGGCGCCATCTTGGAGAGAGGGGACACGTCCCGGTTTAACCTGCTGCTGAGGCACTGCTATGCCACACCCACTAGCGACAAGACCGACCCCGTGAAATACTTCATCATCAGAAACAGGTATCGGACGGCTCGGGGTTACCTTTTGACAGAAGTGAGGTTTGGGGAGAAAAGGACCCCCTCCCCCCTGCCTGGCAGCTCTGTGAATCGACTTGCCTCTTTTGGAAAACAACTGGGCGTGACACGTCATAAGCAGACCCACTGACCCGGGAATATCGGTCCTGGAACTTCAGCCTAAAGCATTAATACGGAGTAGGTGGGCAGGGGAAAGAAATGGCGATTATTTTTCGTTTCAGTATCCTTCTGGCTTTGGCAGGGGGTTCATTGTTTAAAATGGGGCTCTGCTAAGTAACGATGGGCTGTGACACAGATGCAAACACCAACCGATCAACGTGAAAACAGCATGACAGGTGTTCTGGGGCAAAATATTATTGACCGTCCATAACTGGCCAACACAAAGGGAACATGCGTATCTGTAGATCGTGGTACTAATATTAGCTAATATTGACCACTGAGATTGGCTACATGCCAGGCAGTGTGCTGAGCAGGGCACACGGGTTATCACATCAAATGTACACACCAACCCCAGGAAGTGCATGTTCCCATCTCCACTGTACAGACAGGAAAAGCGGGGCTCAGTAAGTGGGGCTTAAGTAACCCGCTCATGCTCACTTGGCGGGGAAGTAGGTCCGGCTGGAATCTAAAACCAGTCTGTCTCACTCCCCAAAACTCAAAGCCATGTGGGCTAATGGATAACATCATGGAGGATCCCAGAGGGAGAAAAGTCGCTGCCGTCAGGATGGAGGGAACCCGAGGGGCCCTTTAATTCTCTCTGACGCTGGTTTCCTACCAGATACAGATTACAGGTGCAGCCACGGGCCTCAGGCCCCCGAGCTGTTCTAGAAGTTAGCTCCTTGCCCTTGTCACCCTCCCAGCTGCCCAAACAAACGTGATTCCACTATCTCCGTGGAGGAGAATGGGGTGTCCCCCCAAGGCCGGTTCTCAGTTCAGATGTTTATGTTTGCTGGAAACTACGACCTCGTTTTCCTGCACTGTGAGGTTCATCTGTGTGATTCGGTCAATGAGCAGTGCCAGCCGGTGAGTGTGTCTTTGCATGGGCCCTGGGACCTGGTGGGCGCTCCACATACATTTATCGGAATTATGAGCAGGTGGAAAGAAGGAAGGGGGACAGGGAAAGAGGTTGGGAGGGAGGGAGGGGAAAGCAAGCTGGATGGATGGACGAAGAGATGGATGGGAGGGAGGGAAGGACAAAGGGAGGAAGAAAAGAAAGAAAGAAGGATGAATGGATGGACGTTAAGCCTCCCAAAAGCCTACGTACATACGAGCAATCACTGAGTCCCAGGAGGCAGATGAGCTGAAGGCGGCTGCCCACGAGGTTTCCTTGGCGCAAGACTTTATCTTAGATGATTATAATCATAGTTGCCCTTTTCAGCGCTCAACCTGCATCAAGCACTGAACTAAAGCATTCACGTGCCTTATCTAATTTACTTCTCACAACAACCCTTGTAGGTTCTTTGATCACTCTCATTGCACAGATGAGGAAACCGAGTCTCAGAGAAGTCCCTTGCCCAGGGGCCACACAGCTGGCAAGTCTCAGGGCCTGGATGTGGCCCGGCTGTGGCTCTTGCCCCCTTTTTGGCACTGCCTGCTAAGAGTTGGCACTTCCCGAGTGTTTGCTGTGTGCCTACGTGCTGCAGACCTCATTTTAACCCTCCCAACCAGGAAGGTTCTATTTAATAACAGTGGAGAGGTGAGGGCATTTGTTTTTAGTCAGTCAGCTGAAAGAGAATGGAAATGCGATTCTAAGCCACGTTTGCTGGACATGACAGTGAGAATATTCTAGACTGAGATAACCGCAGCCTCTGAGTTAGGGCTGTCGAGTGGGTGGGCTGCATTCTCGGGCCAGACGTGGAAAGGAAACGTGCCTGTGACCTGTGGTAGCATGACAATTCTCTACCCTGCCCAGTCTTGCTCAAGAAGTCAAGTCCGCAGTGAAGCCGCGGAGATCGACCCAGCCCTGGTTCTGGATTTGGGACCCATCGCTCGGAGAGGTATGTGGCCAAGTCCTGGGGACAAACCCAGTGGCTGAGTGCTGACAGTTAATGACAGATGTCTGGGGTCACCAACCCAACTAGGTAGCACCTTTTCTGCCTCCTCAGTGAATCAATCTTTCCATGAGGGGCTCTGGGTACTAATAACAGCATTTGTTATCTGTACTGGCACACCTCTGTGCTGGGGACCAGGCTAACCCCGGACCCGTCAGCTCACTTCACCCTCACCAGACTGTGTCCATTGCACAGATGAGAAATCAAAGCTCAGCGAGTTTAAGTGACTCACCCAAGATTGCCGGGCTCGTGAGCGGCTGGCGTTAGAATCGAATGCAGCTCGGTCTGATTCCAAAGCAGCGACCTTTTCCTTATTTCTCCTGCCAGGTCCCCATAGCACAGTCCCTCTGCGGGGAAGGCTAAATCCTAACCCAACTTTGTTTTCTGGTGATGGACTGTGTTTCTCAAAATCCAGCGACAGCACTGTGGGGCAGGACGGAGGGGAAGCTTTCCAACTGCTCCTCAGATTTTCATCCATCCTACCCATGGGTTAGCAGTGATGTCATGGTTTGTATTCCCGCTGGAGGAGTTAAGAAACCCCAAAGAATGAAAGTATTTTTTTTGTCCCCCCAAAATAAGGATACCGCAATGTTGTTACAGTAGCAGTGTTAACAGCAACAACAATCATACTTTGTGGCTGGCAGCGTGCCAAACACATCTATATGTGTTATCACACGGACTGCTCACAACAGCCTCAGGAAGTTAAGCCCTATTACCACTTCCATTCTCCAGATAAGTAAACTGAGGCTGTCTCATAAAGAAGGCTCTCGCCCTGAGTTGCCCTGCCCCTTTACTAAGCCCTCAGCTGGAAGCCTCATGTGGTGTCACAGGGTAGCTAGGGGATAGGAACCTCCATTTTGGAATCAGACAGATGGGGGTTCGAATCTGAGCTCTGCTCCTTACTAGCAAGGTCAACTTGGCGAGTCTCTTAACGTCGCTGAGCCTCAGTCTTCTCATCTGTCAAATGGGGATGAGAATAATTTCCTCACAAGTCTGTTAGGAGGATGAAGTTTCCAACGCATGAAATGGGTTTAGCAAGGTACCTGTCAGATACTAGATGCCTCCACAATGAGGACTGTCACCAGCAGTGGTGGCCAGGTCCAGAAGGACTTGGAGCAACTGAGGCCACCATGCTACAGCCACCAGAGCACGGCTGACAAAACCCTTACCCTCTGCTCTTGTCTCCAGGTGCCTCGTCTGCTGGTATCGTGAACGGAACCCCCAGTACTGCAGGTACCTTTCCTCCTGCCTTTCCCACAGCCTCCCTCCCAACTTGCCCTCCTTTCTCCTTGCAATTCGTGCACATTCATCCAGCCCCTTTGGTGGGCCGGGCCCTGTGCTGGGAACGGTGGACCCTGAAATGCAGCCGTTCCAAGATTGGCTCGGAGAGGCCCACAGTCTAGCAGGGGAGCCAGTCACTTAACGACAAACATTTATCGAGCGCCTGCTGTGTGCCAGGCATTGTTCTAGGCACTGAAGAAGGAAGGATGACTGACATGGGTCAGGGGCTGTCCTCACGGAGCTCATGCTCCATTGTGGGAATCACGAGGTAACGAGGTAATTTAGAAAGGAGAGAGGGTGATGGGATAGAAAATTACCAGCACGGGTAATAATACCTTAAAGAAGATCGAAGTTTGTCTGTCTCACACAGAAATGAAGTCTCGAGGCGAGCGATCCAGGGCTAGCGAGCAGGGCAGCACCACAGTCATCAAGGATCCAGGCTCACTCCTCCACCATTCGTGGTCCAGGGTGGCAGGCAGAGCACCAAGCTTCACATCTAGGCAGCAGGATGGAGAGAACAAGGGAGAAGTCACTGAGTGTTAGGGAACATCCCTGGAAGCTGACGTCTTATACTTCTCCTTACATCTCATTGGCCACTGCTCAGTCACATGGCCACACCTGGCTGCAAAGGAAGCTGGGAAATGTAGTCTTTATTCTAGGTCGCTGTATCTCCGACCCATGTTTGATGGTTCTATTAACAAAGTAGGAAGGAAGAAGCAACACCAGAATGGATCAATGGCCAGAACAAAATTCATAGGCGGTGATATTTGAGTCAAATGAGAAAAAGGAGCCATGTGTGCAAATATTACAGGAAAAAGCCCTATTGGCAGAATGAACAATTGCAAAAATGAGACAGGCACATAAACAAATAAATCACAAGTAAGTAGATAATGTAGAAGGCGCACATTAAAGTTAACTGTACTGGATAAGGTCAGGAAAGAATTTTGGCAGCTGGTAACATCTGAACGGGGTTTCGATGAATGAACTGGAATTCCACGGGGAGACAAATCCAAGAAGTGTACTTTGGACCAAAGGGAAAGCAATGCTATTAAGATTTTACTACCCTCCCCCCAAATGACCTATATTGGTGAACTCAGCCATGAAAAAGTTCTACCCACCTTCAAATCCCCAACGAGAAAACAGTCTAAAAGTTTCCAGATGAGCTCAAGAGGGCCTCCTCATGCTCAGTGCTAATGCTCGAACAATGGTGAGAAAAGTAGCGGTCATCGAAGAGGGTAGAGAAAGCAAAGACTAAAGGCAGCTTGCGAGCAGGGACCTCAAGTCTCATCCATTTCTTCCAGTACTTCCGGTTAGCACAGAGCCTGGAACGGCCTGGCTTCCCAGGAGAGTATGCCCAACTGACTAATTTCTAGGATGGGCGTTAGAGCCTTCTGGAAGAGGAGGGGATCAATCTGGCTAGTGGGACGTGGGCAGAAGTCATGTATGCCAGTAGGGCACCACAAGTGGGCACTTACAGTTTTCACTGTTTGCTAGTAGCTCCCATGGCTGCTTTTGGTCTTTGAGAATTAATTGAACATCAACCTCTGTTTCATAATTATAACCTGGTTGTCATACACTAATACTTCTGAGAATTAGGGTATTTGTCTCCCCTCCCTTTTACGACATCAGCAAGTGACTTTGAAATTGAGGGCTGGGAAGACGTTCTAGTCTGGCAGTATGACCGGAGAGGAGGCACATGCCTCTCCCAGGCCCCCGGACACGAGGCACCTATGATCCATGCTGCCTGCCCTCCATTTACACTGAGCACACAGTAACGGCCAGAAGAGATACAATTGCAACCCTTCCAGATCTTAGAGTCTGATTTTCAAAACCAACACTTGGTGGTGTTTACCATGTGCCAGGCACTGTTCTAAATGCAAAGTGATAGGACTGTACTCACTTAAGTCGTACAAAACTCTCATAAGGTAACAGCTGCTAGTAATATTTCTATCTGCACCCAGGGAAACTCAGACAGAGAGGTTCAGTAACTTGCCTGGGTCCGCACAGCTGGTTGTAGAGCTGGGATACTAAGCTATGAGATAGGGCCTTGGCGGCAGTGCTTATTAACTTCTGTGTCTTTCTGCCTCTTCAGTATCAGTCATAGTAAGTAATGCTAGCTGCTGTGACAAACAATCCCCAACTTCCTGTGCCCTTACACAATAGTTTATTTCCCACTTAGTCACTGGTGGTGGGGGGTGGGGAGGTAGAGTTCTGTGCCTTGCAGTCATTAGGAATTCGGGTTCCTACCTTCTGGTAACTTCTGGCAACTCCACTACCCCTTGCAAGTTCCTTCCTAGGTCCTCTGTATTGGGTTCCTAGATGGCGGATCACAGAGCATGGAACATCCTAGAAATGGCATATATGACTTCTACCCATGTCTCACTGGCCAGATTCAGTCACAGGACGCCGCCTGCCTGCAAAGGAGGCTGGGAAAAAGTGCCTTTCAATGTGCCAAACACATGAAAAAAGTGTCTGGTGATTAGATAGCTTTGCCTCTACCCCCTGACCCCTGTGCCAGTTCGCAGGGGGTGCAACCCAAACAAGATATTAAGGGTACCCTGTTTGTCATCCTTGTGCCACAGAAAACAGAGAGGCCAGCTCGCTTTGGCTGCCCAGTTCCAAAGCCCAACACCTGACAGTCACCTCCCTTGCATTTCAGGGTTCCTGATGGCCTGGCCCATGCTTCTCCTGCCTGTTCTCCTGGCTGAGCTGTTCTGAGCTCAGCTGGGCATCTGGCCTTGCAGCTCGTGTCCTTTCTCTGGCGATGGCTTCCAGTCACCCTTCAGCTGTGTTGGAGCTCCCTCCCACTCAGCCTTGGTGTAAACAGACTCCAGGCTGGGCTAGGTTTGGGGGACGGAAAGAGCTTTCCCTTTACACTCTCTGTGCTGTTGTTTGCCTCTTTGTCTCATGGTGGGGCCCCTGTCGGCCTGGCCTGGGCTGACTTTCTCATTCCTTAGCAGCTTCATGAAAGCAAACTTGGTAGGTGCCTCTGTAACTCGAGGGAAGAAGGACCATGTCACTGGGGGAAAGGAGTGGGATGAGCTCGTAAGAGAGGCCGTCTCACGGCTCCTTCCCAAGCACCCCTGTCTGACTGCTGATGAATTGAACAGATTGACTCTTGCTTTCACCCGGCTTCCTCTGGCATATTTCCATCATGGTCTCAATAATCGCCATGGGTACACGTTGTAAAGGGGCCACTTTCAGAGACCCGGCTCCAGGAAACACTGGTCCCCCTTGCTCCCCCATTCCCCACCACACCACAGACATGCTCTGATGTGCCCAGAACCATACAAACTTCTACCCTGGGACCTGGATGCGGGAGGAACTCTCGATTTGGGTACAAAGACACTGTCCCCCAGAGCACACCTCTAGCTGTAAATAATGGTGTGCTTGCGCTGAAGGGCCCAACAGGGAATCCCGGCAGAAATGCTGCATCGTTTCCGCAGGGGATGCAGCAACAGAGCCTGGGAGATGGGTGAAGGTCCTTTCTGGAAACTGCTAAGGAACCCTCACAAAGCACTCTGCGAAGAATCCAAATACGGAGCATATTCCCTTACCCACAGCTGTACCTGGGCCCCCCCACGTTGGCCTCAGGAAAATGACCTGATCAGGGTCAGGCCACTGGGGGGCTGGAGGGGGCAGAGCCTGTTTATCTGCTGGAGGGCGCTTTCTAACTTGCCAACCTGCTGCCTTGTTCAGAGAAGGTGTGGTTACAAGAAACAGAAACCCACTCCAATTAGGCAAAAAGGGAATCGATTCCAAAGCCCCGGGGCACCCAGTCCCAGGACAGAAGACAGCCCAGATGCACAAGGCAAACCACCAGAGACCACGGTTTATCTGTCCCTCTTCCTGAAACCACACAGCCTCACGTCTGCTTATCTCTCTGAAACTCCCTTTTCCTGGTTATTCATCATCCCTTGATTGAATATGGGCCTGGCAGCTTCACACTCACTTCCTAATTGGGGGATCACAGAGACCAATTGGCATCCAAACTGCTCCTGGGGGAGTCGGATTTCCCTGCTTGGGCCCAAGTGTTTCTCCTGGTCCCGGTGTCTGAGACCAGGTGGGTGGGCTCATCTCAATGGGTCTGAGGGTACACATTCCCAAAGGCCTCTGTGAGGGTGGCTTCTGTAAAAAAGAGGCTCCTGGGAAGAACTACTTCCAGTTTCCCAGTAGGTTAGAGGATTCAGACCTACCACATTCCAAGGGAGGCAGTGAGCTGGGAAGGGAGCTGAACGAGATGGCAGCAGGTCCGAACCTTTTTCCTGCCTGGGAAAGGCGCAGGGGTGGGCTAGAACCAGATTGCCAGACATTTACAGGAAACCCTTTCTTCAGATACACTTCTCCACGAACACCCAATATGCAGAGATTAAAAGCAAATACTCTTGCTGTCGGGTGGAAAGCTGAGCTCTCACATTCTGTCATTCCCGTCGCCTCAAGCCTCAGAGACACTCTGTGATAACCCACGGGTCACCAAGGGCAAAGCTTTACTCGAACCTGCGCCACACGGCCTCTACTGTCTCTTCCAGTGTAAATACATGACGTTCTACTTAACTAGGGGCAACCCTGTCTGTCTGCTGTCTGTCTATCGTTCCTATTTTCTCCATCTATCTACCTATACATATATCGTTTGGCTCGTTACAGCTTTTTATTTTCTACAAATGGGCAGCTATATGAGTAACAGTCTCTGGATGTCCAGTCGGCTTCATTCATTCATTCATTCGATAAACACTAATCGGCTGAGCAACTGTCATATCCCAGGTCCGAGGGCCTGGCTCAAGTAATGAGTGAGAAACAGTCCCTGCTGTCGGGGCGTGGAATTAACCCCTGGTCACTCACAACAGGCGAAAGCATTCACAGACTCCACAAAGTGGGAGAGAGAGAAGAGGGTTTATTAAAGTTAGGAAGAGAGAAAATGCCCACGGCACTGTTTAAAGAAGACGGCTGCCTCGGGTAGTGAGGAGAGAAACCGGGGCTGGGGGCTCGGGGGGTTATGGGGGCAGAATCCAGAATCTGAGAGTGGACAGCTGCTGCAGGTGGTAAGGAGAGAAACACCGGTGGGGGCAGGGTGGGGGTGGCTGGAGCAGAGTCTGGTGGCTGCACTACCTTCAGCTTAGCTTTTTCTTATATGGGAAAGGGGGAGTCAGGCAGGCAGGTTTGGGGCTGACATCCTTCCTGGGCTCTGGTCTGTTTGAAGATGCTGTTATCTCCGGACTCGGCCGTGGCCATCGAGTCCTGGGGCTTTAATGTGTCACCAGTAAAAACTGCCAGAAGTTGTAAATTGAATTCCAGTGTCCGGGCGCCTGAGGATTAAGAAATGGCTCTTTCCCAGGTTAGGATGTTGTTGGTTAACACGTTATGGGTGGGCTTGAGAAAGGGAGCAAACAGAGTTCTTCAGTTATCGGTGAGGGAGAAACAGAGAGAAAACAAGCCCTCCTGATACTCATCTAACTGCAAACAAAGTTTAATTCCAGGTGGCTGGATGGCGAGCTATGCGGCGAGTCACACTGCAAACTAGCTCAGTCTAACCGCGGTACTCATCCCCTGAAGTTCACTCTTGCACCTGCCCTTAGAGGTTCAATCTGGTGGAAGACGAACAGAGAGACTCACAAGCAGACCACACTCGGACGCAGGACCCAAACCCACCTGCCACTATCCACACTCTAACAGGTGTGCCTGTCAGCCCAGGTGCCCAGTGACCCCTCCCCACACAGAAAGCTCACCTAGGCCCACAAGCCCAACCACTTACATGTTTGTTGCCACGAATAACTCAGGAACAGCTACCATTTTAAACGCAGCCTGTGCGCCCGGCGTTATCGTGGGCCTATACCGTCCCACCCTCCCATTAGCTGTTATGGAAGGGAGGTAAACCATCATAGCCCCCAGCTTAGAGATGAGCAAACCAAGGCTTAAAGAAGTCAATTCCTCCCCCAAGGGGCTATAGCTTTTAAGGGCTGAGTTCAAAGCTTGCTTCCAGGTTGCCTGAATTTGGAGCATATGCTATTAACTGCACAGCGTATTCTGCCTGTCTATACACAACACACACAGAGACACTTGTATGTTCATACATGTCCCATCATACATGCCTGCAGACAAAGCATGTGGGAACACATATGCACCGACACGTGGACACACATCACAGAGGCCCTCACCCACACACAGGCACTGCAGTGCATGACACGCAGATGCTAACATCTGCACGCTGCCTTCTGCATGGCTGTTAGATGCAGAATGTACACTTCAGTGAGTTCGGGGACATCCTATGCCACACACACACACACACACACACACACACACACACACTGTATGTCCACAGACATTCGTGGACACATAAGCATATGCATACATACCTACAAGACATGGGACCCAGCCACGTTCCCAAGGCCAGGACGCCAGCCATGTCTTCTCTCCCAGTAGCTCGCCTCCCCTCCACCCCCAAGTCCTGCCCAGCGGGCACTGGGACAGGAAGCCCAACCGAGGAGCACTGTGAAAATGGCCTCTGGACCCAGCGGCTGGAAGTCTGGGGTAGAAAGCCGATGGAGATGTGAGAAGGAACCTGACCCACACACGGGAAAACTGGCGTCTCCACTTGGAGGGGCATCTAGAAGCAGAGGGTGGGGGATGCAGAGAAGGAAGGGCAGCCTGGCCCACCGGAAGCATAGAGTCTCCTTGGGAAACCTGGCAGCCGAAGCTACGCAGTGTAAGACGAGACAGACACCACGGCAGGATGCAGAGGTGGGCGAGCCCAGCCCGGGGCGGGGGTGGGGGGGGGGGAAGGAGTCCGTCCAGGCAGTTTGGCCCCTCCATTTTCCAGATGGAAACCGAGGTCCAGAAAAGAGAGGTGGATGTCCATTCTTTATCCTATAAGGGATTCTATAAGACGTGTTGTAACCAGAGGAGGCAGGGAGAAAGTGGTCCCCCGAAGGCTGGTCACCTGAAGGAAATTTGGAATGGGGACCCCAAAGTATCAATTCTAGCTAATCCGATTCATTTCATTAACTTCTCCTTCCTCTCCAACTTCTTTCTCCTATAAAGCGCTGGAAATGCCCGTTTATCTTCTATCACAGTAGATTCTCCCACTAAAACTCTACTAAAAAGATGCATTTTCTTCAATCCCATTGATCTTTTCTAATCTACTGTCCTGTCTTACTTGGACCCTCATAACAGCTTGCCAACTGGTGTTTCTCCAGTCTCACCACTCCCGATCCATTCTCTGCTCTGCAGCTAGTGAGCATTTAAAGCAGACTCACTGTCTCGCTCAGTCCCTCCAGCACCTTTCTGGCATGAGGTTGGCCTGCTGGCTGGTAGATAAAATCCTCCCCCATCTAAGCCCTGCCTGTCTCTCCCACCTTAGATCTTATACGTATCCCCTTCTCACTCCACATTCCGGCTGCTCTGAATTCTCCCCAGTTAGTTCCCAGCTCTGTTCCACGTCACCCTGCATTGCCACCTGGAGGACCCTTCCACCCCTGGAGGTACCAACTCTGACCAGCTTTAGGGTCACGTCTGCTGTGAAGCTGTCCTGACCGTCCTCCCTGGTCTAGAGCTGACCACACTCCTTGGTGACCCCTTCTCTACAGCACCATATCGTCACACGCATCAGTTAGTTCCTTGCGGGCAGGGGCTTTGCCGGACACAAACATTACTGGCTGAATACATGAAGATATAAGCTGCATCTCTTCTTCTTTATTCCTTGACTTTCTAAATCACCGTACTGTGTCTGCCAGGAGGGAAAGAAACAGCCTAACATCAGAAATAATGGAGACCATCTCACTTGGGTAATTACGTAAAACAGCCAAGTCAGAATGTGAAACAGGAATTCTGGGCTCTACCCCAAATGCTCACACCTACCCTACTGTCAGCTGACCTTACAGAAGGCCGCTTTCTTCCCCCCTTAGTTCCCATCTTCTGTGGCTTCTGGGATGTTGGTTGGAAATTTGAGTGCTTTTCCCCCCCTTTTACTCATTGAGGAAGGCTGTAATGCAACTGATGGCGTGGTTACTTGTGGAGAACAAATTGAGAGAGCTGAAAAGTGATTACTACTTAACAGCAGGGGGGCCAAAAATCAAGCCTGCAAAATGTTTGGGAGACTAAATGAATTTAGCAGCTGTAGAGGAGGAAAAATAATTTTCCCTCCACCCTTCTAGGTTCCTGGCTGAGAACACTGCATAATTAAAAAGAAAAGAGTAACAGGAGAAAAACAAACAGAACTTTAATACTGTGTATAATAACATGTATCCCTCCTGTATTCATGGGAGAGACCCAGGAAAATGGAGACACTCCTGGAAACAGCCCAAGCCACCACCTTAAATACCATCTCCAGCTAAAGACAAAAGAAGCTGTTGGGGGAGAAGAGAGGCCAGTTCTAGGAGGTTGCCAGGAAAAGCACAGTCAACAAGGGTAAGGCGGTTACAAAGATTTCAGTTGTTGCCATTTCCATGGACAGGAGTTTCTAGAGGTTTAGTCATCCTCCTTTTCCTAGTACAGAGAGGGAGACACCTTACAAATGGAGGTTTCTCTTACAAATTAAAACGTCTCTTACAAAAGGGGAGCTTCTGCTCAATTTTCAGGGCTTCTCCTATGTCTGCTATTTCTTAAAAATAACCAGCTTGGGCCGGCCCGGTGGCTCAGGTGGCTAGAGCTCCGTGCTCCTAACGCCGAAGGCTGCCGGTTCGATTCCCACATGGGCCAGTGGGCTCTCAACCACAAGGTTGCCAGTTCAATTCCTCGAGTCCCACAAGGGATGGTGGGCAGCGCCCCTGCAACTAAGATTGAACACAGCACCTTGAGCTGAGCTGCCTCCCGGATGGCTCAGTTGGTTGGAGCGCGTCCTCTCAACCACAAGGTTGCTGGTTCGACTCCCGCAAGGGATGGTGGGCTGTGTCCCCTGCAACTAACAACGGCAACTGGACCTGGAGCTGAGCTGCGCCCTCCACAACTAAGACTGAAAGGACAACAACTTGACTTGGACAAAATCCTGGAAGTACACACTGTTCCCCAATAAAGTCCCGTTCCCCTTCCCCAACAAAATCTTTTTTAAAAAAAATAACCAGCTCAAAATAATCCTTATGCCAAAGAGGCCTCTATTGGGGCGGCCAGTTCTGCTTCTTTTCAGTCAATTAACAATCAAATCTTAGAGAGTCACAAAGAGGAATTTTCAAACACACACCAATCAGCGAAAGCATTTATTGTGGCGTTCAGCCAAAACACTGGATTCTGGGAGCCTGGGTCTGAAAGAGGAACTAGCTGTGCTTCCTAGAATTCTTTGAATGTTGACTTGGGTTGGCAGGGAGGAAGTGGGAGAGGCCTGGTGGCACATATTTTATTTCAACGCCTAAAGCTGCCTCCAAATTCCTTGGGAAGAGCTACAATTGTAAAGGGTAGAACCCTTGGTTTCCGGGTCCCAGACCATCATGCAAGCAGTCCCGTCTTCTGTATGTAAAACGGGGGTAGTAGGGTTGTGAGAGAAGGGAAAGAGAGACAGGACATGCAGTCACTTTGCAGTGTATAAAGCATCACACAGAGGACACCTGCAGCATCATCCCTACTGCTATTATTCCCATTAGAACGTATTAAGCTGCTTCTCACATCTCCTTATTTGCCCTCTTACCTCCTAGATGTGACCAAAAGGAGACTGTTTTTCAGAATCTTGTATTTGCTAGAAAGTGGAAGCTTCCCCTCCCTGAACACATGGAGTAATGCTTTATGAACACTTGCTACGTCCAAACCCGTGGGCCAAACACTGCATTTACCATCTAATTTCATCCTCACAGGAATCCTTTGAGATACTGTCTGTTATTCCCACTTCACAGAGGGAGAAACTGAGGCACAGAGAGCGCACATGTGTATTGTTGATTTAGTGCCTCGGGGTAAGTCAGCACTTCAGTTGCCACATTTCACAGACGAGGAAGCTGAGATTCGGGAACAGGTGACTTGCTCCAGGTCGCACAGCGTAAAAATCAAAGAACAGAAATCTCGCTGACTGTAGGGGGCGCTCTCCTGCCTTACGCAGATGGACGAGCCCACCAGGAAGAACCCTCTCCCAGCTTCCTGTTCTCCTCCATAAGAAAGCAGCCTCTCCTCTGTTTCCCAGAAAGTACGCGTGGTTCACCCTTAGATCACATTTCCCAAACTGCAATTCTTTGTTGTTCCTGAATGAACCCATTTTTGCTAGAGGAGTCTCTGGCTGGCTGTGTGTTTAAGGTCAACGACAGTGAGGAAGTGCTAGAAACCGCGGCTGGACCTCAGGTTTGCTTACATTTAAGACAACTAAGACCCTACGTCAGAATTGTGGCAAGACGTGTGCAGGTGTTTGCGTGTGTGTGTGTGTGTGTGGCCCCCACTAGTTAACTGTGGCAAGGCTAAATGATATAAAAACCACTCTTACTGAGACAGCCTCGAGAGCCTTTCACACCCAGAAGGAACTCAGAGGAGTCGGAGGACGTGGGAAGCCCAGCGGAGGCTTACAGATGACCTCATCCTGCCCTCTCTCTGTGTCCACAGGAAACTGACACCCAGAGTGCACAGGACCAGGAATCAAGAAATTCATATTTCAGTCTGACATCTGCTGATATGGGAGTTCGAGAACTCCACTTAGCTTCCCTCAGGCCATCTGTAAATTAAGATAATGACAACCCCTCCACAATACTTAATGTTATCTATGACTGTCAACCCTTCCGGCGCCAGCGTGGCCCTCTTTTACCCACCCTGGGGCTGTCTCAAGACAGATTTCCACTGGTAAACGTGGCCTCAGAACCTTCCAGTGGTTCAGAACCTAGGACAGCGCTTCTGGTCCTGAAATGCAAGCAGAGGGGCAGCTGGGAACTGAGTGACGTGGGAGAAAACCCTCCCTCCCTTGATTCCTTCTGGAGTTTTCTGGAAAGCCCGGGCGAGCCAGCAACTTCACCAGCTCTTTCTTTGCTCCTCGGGGACTCAGTGGAACTGGTGACCTTGTCAAGTGTTCCCCTCTTCTTACAACTTCTCAGGTGCAAAAGTAGCACTTAGGGCCTCGTCCTCAAAACAGTCATGGCTGTGTCGTCCTGCGGATGAGGACGTTAATACAGCTGAGATGAAAAAGGTGATACCCTTTGTAGCCACACAGTGCTTTTACGGTACTTTATTGGCATATAATCTACGTAGCGTGCACGTATCTCACATCTACGAGACCAGCTGATGACTTTTTAACAAAATGAACATTCCCATGCGATCAGCACACACTTCAAGAAACACAACGGCAGCCCCTCCCGAGCAGCCCCCTTCGTGCCCCTCCAGTTACAACACCTCCCAAAGGCAACCGCTGTCCCAGCTTCTAGCACCACGGAGACCTTCTCTTTGGTTTTGGACTTGATATAAGAGGAATCTTAAGATATCTATCCTTTGAGCCCAGCTTCTTGTCAGCGTTCTCTCTCTGAACTTGATCCACGCGGTGTGTTTACTTATAGTTGAATCATTCTACTTGCTGACATTCTTCTACTGGAAAACGACCTAATGGGTTGACCTTGTCGACGGTCGATGGGCGTGGGGGTTGTTCCCAGTTTTCAGCTACTGGGACGCACGCTGCCTTCTCGTACACGCTTTTGTTGGCTGCAGGTTCTGGGAAGTGTGTACATGCAGCTTCAGTAGGTACAGCCAAGCAGTTTTCCAAGGTGGTTGTTCTTGTACCGGACACATGGTTTTAACATTCCAAGGTTCTTCATCCCCCAGGACCTCGTAAGTATGGGCCCCGCTTCCTCGAAGATGCCCAGGTCGTGTCCTCTGTCAGGGCTTTTGCACAGGATGTTCGCTTGGCCGGTCGTAATGTTTCCAACAGAAGGATGGCCACGTGCTCATCTTGTAGGCCTCAGGGCAGGTGCTGCCTCTTTCAGGCAGGCCCCCGGCCTGTTATGCTACCCCTTCGCGCATAGCATCTAGCCCATGCCCAGGACGTGGTTAGCACTAAACAGATGTTGGCTAATACCGCTGTTGTCGCAATAAATAGTCTTTAAGTTGCTCTTTCTAAAATTCTGTGATTCTGGGAAGTCGGATTTCCTGACTCTTATCCTGGTGTGCTGATCCACAGGTGGCCCCAAGGGTTCTAAATTCCCCATCGGGAGATGGGCAGTCAGCAGGCCCGGTTTCCTTAGGCGCCTGTGGTCCTGAGGTTGTGCCGTCCCGGCTCTCTACTGAATGGACAATAGAGGGCGCTGTGGGAACATGTCCAAAGACTGAGGGAGCCGGTCAGAATCAGAAAAGTTAGGGCCGGGAGGGCTCTTCATTTTTAACACCCACACCTTCATTATACAGGCGAGCGAACAGATGCCCAGACAGGAGACGTGACTTGCCCAAGGTCGCACAGCTACTGCGTGCGTGGAGCGTGGAGATGACTCTCAGCCCTTGGCATTCTCCACTCTGCGGGGGTGTTGCCAAGCACTAATGAGCCAGCTGCCGGGGGAGTGGGAGCTGTAGCCTTGATTCTGCCAAGGTCCATGTTTGCCAAGCCCCTCCCTGCCCTGAGTTTTCTCCTTCTGTCTTGCTGCACCAGGAGAGAAAGGATCTCGATTTTGGAGGTCGGACAAAGCACACATTGTCCTTTGGATTCCGCAATGATCTTTGAGGAAGCATTTCACTTTTCGTAATAATAGCTACCAATCACTGGCAACTTCCTCGTGCCAAATACTAGGCTACGTGCATTGCAAGCATTGTCAGCTTGAATCTTGCAACCGGCGATGGCAATGCCGAGAGGGTTCAACTGCTCCGTCTCTTCTGGAGTCCTCTCCTCATCACCCCATTGAACGAGACTTCTCTCCACCCACTTCCTGTCACAGCACCCAGTTTATTGCCTCTAACAGCTCTTATAATTATGTTGATAATAATTCGGCTTATTTATTTGTCCACTTACTTATTTTCTGCTTCAACGCCTCCCCGCCTCCCAGGAGAACTCTGTGAAAGGAAGGATTTTGGAGCTGGGTTTGAGTCCCAGCTGGTCCACTTACTAGCATTATAACCTTGCTTTAGTTATTTAAATTGTGTGAGGCCTGTTTCTCCCTGTGTAAAATAATGATTCATTCACGCTTGTACTTTACAAGTATATAGACGACTGTGCCAGTCATCTGTGGACTAGACGTCCTGTCAACATCGCCACCGTGTGGTCACCCACCCTATATTTGATTACCTCCAGTGATGGGGATCTCACTACAAGGCAGCCCAGGGAAGGGCACCTCAAGGTTGTAAGTGACTTTGGGAAAGTTGCAACTTTTCTGGGCCTCAATTTCTTGTTCTGTGAAGTGGGCATGGTGATGAGAACACTCACCTCGCAGGATTGCAACGAAGATGAAATGAGATTACATGTGACGTAAGGGGCTTTCGCATTGTACGTGCTTACTAAATGTTCGTTTCCTCATCTTGTTCCTCAGAAAGGGAAAATGACTCTAAAAGCACTTTTTCTTTTCACATTTAATGATATCTGAAGTTGTTACGTGTTTTATAATTGATGGCATGTTACAGTTTGGAGGCAGCATTCTTTTATTCTTGGTTGATACTGAAAATAATGGTGCATTTTATAATCAAAGTCATCTTAGCGTCAATGAGATGTGTGAGTAGATGCCACGGGCAATATTCGAATTCAGGTTTGCCTGACCCCCACAGCCCATCTCACACACCCAATTTCTGGAGAGAAGAGTCACTCAGTCTTGGGGGAAGCAGCTGAGAAGACAAGCCAATGGAAGGAGGGCAGGGGGTGTGTTCAAACTAAGACCTGTGCAGACACAGCTGCCCAGAGCGCCCCCACTGCTCTGTCTTACCACCCAGGTCAGTCGGAATGAGGCTCTCGTAGCCAAGGTGAACCGGCTCCTCCCACCCCCAGCCAAGCCAGCCAAAGCTTAAAAACTACTAAGAGTCCTGTTCATAAGCCCGGCTTCTGTGCCTGGGGCAAGGAGGAGACTCTGGGATGGAACAAACAAAGACCTTCACCATCTGCTACAGTCAGTAGGTAAGTCTGGAGATGGCACCTGGGGCTGGTTGAAAGGACACCGGATTTATTGAACTTCCACTGAGTCCGAGGCATTGGGCGAGGCATGTTGCCAAGGACAACAAATTAGCCCCTCCCACAGCCCAGTGAGGCATTATTATTAATTAAGATCATTTACGGACAAGGAAAATACTGGCAGGTTAAGACACTTGTCTAAGATCTCACAACTAGAAAGAGGCAGATCAGGGATCGGAACCCACCATAAAAAGCTGGTTGAAACGACTCGTTATACACTGTGAATGGGCCAACTCATCCCTCTTCTGGGCTCACGATGCTGTCCAAATTCTGACTGTTCTCTCTGTAACACGGACCTTGTATCCGAGAAAAACTAGACAAAGGGATGTGAACCCCAATATACTGGCACTTTCCCAGAGTGGGCCTGTGCGTGCGGCCGATTTTGTGGCAGAATGCACCAGCTGGACCTGCTTGGCCCAAGTTCTTACCTCCTTTGCGCCCGTTACCAACTCTAGGGGAGGATGACAGTCCTTCGTCTGTGGGAGAGAAGAGCCTGACCACACGCTCCTAAGGTCGGAGAGCAATGGTCCACAGAGAACCCGCGGGCACTGGCCCAGCTGTGGAGTCACGACTTTGGGCAAACGGAACACAGGAGAAGAGGAAATGGGAAGATTCAAGCCCAGGAGACGAGGTTCCTGAGTCCACGCTCTCAACCATTACGTGCTATGCCTTTCTGGCCCTCAATAGGGCAGATTCTACTGACAAACACACATACAGTGTCGATTAGGTTGCAGGCAATTGTATTTGCCTGTAAGATGGGAAACAAAGTCACAGACACGTTAAATACCTCGCCAAGTCACACAGCTAGCAGGCAGCAGAGACAGGATTTGAACTCTGGCACGTGGGGCCAGAGCCTGCCTCCGTGAGTGACCGTCATGCTGTCTGAGCCCACCTGTCTTGGCCCCACGGCTCCTCTGCTCCCACAGCCATGGCGTCCTGGTTTGGCCAGTTCGCTGTGTGCCTGGAGCAGAGACAGCCAGTCCTGCTCTCACTGAGAGCTGTGAGAGTCCGGCCAATAGATTACCAATGGGCTGTCATCAAGGAGACTTCACACTCGAGCAGGAAGACCTTGCAGGACAGAGCCATGGGACAGCTCCATCTGACCAAGTGGATGTGTCTACTCCCGAGACTCTTCTGGGATTTCATCTATCTCCAAGCTAAATCCCAAGGCTGTCAATGTCCCCATCTGGCTGGTTGCCTTCCAATGTGTTTATTTCACTGTGGTCCACAGACATCCTCACCCTTGGCAGCCAGAGCGGTGAATGACAGTGTGGCTTTTCACCTCCCGTCGGCACGAGGCAAACAGATCACCACTGGTAACAGTCTCTTCCCACACCTCTTGCAGCTCACGGTCATTGTGGCCTGTGCTGAACTGTGAGGATGTGTTTATGTGTCTCCCTCTACTCTAACTTGTGAACTCCCACAGGAAATGAACCATCTTATACACCCGACCTATCTAGGGTAGGACCTGGCACTTAAAGACGCTTTATACATGTTTGTAGGATGAGTAGGTGAGTGGGTGGGTGGGAGAATGGGTGGATGGATATATGATGGAGGGATGCATGGATGGATGGGTGAATGTACCAGATAACTCTCCACGAGACTTACCACCTTCCATCACCACCCCCATCCGAGCCCTGCTTAGCTCCTACTCAGACAGATGTAACAGCCTCCTAAAGGGCTCTTCACCTCCACTCTGTACCCCCCTCAAATACCTTATTCATACAGGCTGCACTGGAATGCTATAAAGATGCAGATCTGACCGTGTCAGCCTTGCCCCACCTCTGCCTAAAACACACCAGGGACTGCCCACTGCCCTTAGAATAAAATCTAAATTTCTTCCCAGGACGTCCATGGGCCTGCCAGCCGTGGTATCTGCTGACCACTCCATCCTCGCTCCACATCGGCCTCCTCCTCCCAACGACAGTTGGACACCCTGACCACCTTTCCCTTCCTAGAAGGAGCCAGCTCTTTCCTGCCTCGGGGCCTGTGTCTGAACTTACTGTTCTCTGCACCTGGAATGCACTTCCTCTGACTTTGCAGAGCTGGCTCCTTCTCCAGGTCTCATTTTCAAAATAAGTTCTCAGGGAGATTTTTCTCTGCCTCCCCCGGGGAAAGCACACCCCCTCACCTTCGTTAAAGCACTCATGTAGTACGTCCACTTTCATGCTTGCGCTTTGTATAATGTATGCAGCTGTATTTGCTAATGTCTGGCTCCTCTGCTGAACTGTGAGCTCTAAGAGGGCCCGGAGAGCAGGGATGACATCCATCTTATTCACTGCTCTGGCCTTCGTACTTAGCAGATAGCAGGCACTCAATAATATATTCAGTAGGTGTCTGGATGCATGGATGAGTGGCCAGGCACGGGACATGTTCTGACAGTTCATCACTTGGGGAACTGCACGAGGGTTATAACTGAGCCTCTTTCTTTTTCGCTGAGCTTCACTGATAAGTATGTTTAGGTACAGAGTCATGTGATCTGATCACCTTGGAGGTGAATGGGGTCGCTCTGATCATTAAATCCAACTTCATTTTATATTTGCAGAGATGGAGCCCAAGAGTGGAAGTCGCTTGCCCAAGGTCACTGTGGAAGGGACGGCTGACTCGCGGAGCAACAACCACTCTCTTCTTTGTTCTTACGAGCAGAACCCAGATTTTGTTGGTGGTAGTGATTAGCCCCAGTACGAAAAACACAACAAAGACACACTACATTTCCCAGCCTCTTTTGCAGGGAGGAATGGTCATGTGACTACATTTTGCCCAATGAGGTGTAAGTGTAAGTTGTTAGGTGTGACTTTTAGAAAATCTTACAAAAGGGTCTGACTTAGCAGGCCTACCCTTTGGGCTTTTCCACTTTCTTTTTCTGGAACGCAAGCATGAAAGCCAGAGCTGAGGTGGCTAGTTTGTGCCCGTGAGGCAATCTCCATGATAGAAGCCACAGGTTAGGAAGAGAATAGCAGCAAGTTAGGAGTCTGGAATATTGATGACGTACGGGACCTACAACGTTAGCCCTGGATCCCCTCCTTCTGCATCTTATGCCACATGAGACGAAAATAAACCCCTATTTTGTATAAGCCATTGTTATTTGGATTTTCCATTACATACAGCCAACTCAGTCCGTGAGGGACATGGTCACTAATGGAGCGAGTGGCACAGGGATCCTGGGTCCACATCGAATGCCCCTTTTACTGGGAAAACCAGTGAGCTAGGATCGGCGTGGTTAAGGAAACTGTCCTGGAGATATTACTCTAAGACAGCCCTTCTCAAATCGGGGTCCCCAGGCCAGCAACATCAGCACCCCCAGGAACTTGTTAGAAATGCAAATTCTCAGGCGCCAAACCAGATCTCCTGAATCAGGAACCCTGGGATGAAGTCCAGCCATCTGCATTTTCACAAACCTTCCAGATGATTCTACTGCACACGGAAGTTTGAGAACCACTACTGAGGTCACTTAAGGAAGCATGAACAAAGCAGCCAGGGGCAGAAGTCACTCGGAGGGCAGAAGGCAGGGAGCTCTGTCCAAGTTCAAGAATACACGGGCTCCCACAGACAGAGTGGGCATGTCACACTTGCCTTTTCCTCTAACTCGAGTGTGGTTTGTATTGATACACCAGCAGTGCTGGCTTCACCTGAGAGCTTGTTCAAAATGCAGACTCTCAGGCCCCACCCCAGACCTACGACTCAGAATCTGCATTTTCAGGAGCTCCCCCCTGGATGGTTTATGCCTATGTTAAAATTTGAGTGCACGACTCAGTGAAGGGGGGGTGGGGCCAGGGACGAGGTGGCCCGGGTCCTGATCCCTGGAGGGACGTGCAGGGGACTTGTGTGGGAAGATGGCGCCACGCCTGGTGCCAGAGCAGACGGGGAGACAACGCTGAAAATCCGAGCAGCTGCCCTCAGGGCATCTACTACCCCCCCATCCACCCACCCTGCTGTCCCTTACAGCCTAGTGGTTCAGTGAGTCCCAGAGTCAGATCTGCCTTGATTCGCCTTGACAATCTGAGCTGTGTGGTCTTTGACAAGTTACTTAATCTCTCTGAGCCCTGGTACCAACTTCATGGCGTTGCCATGGTGAGGAAATGAGTTAATATTTCTGACACACGTAGACAAGGGCTGCGCAATCCTGGGTCACCTGAGGAGCTTTGAAAAATGCTGATGGCTGGGCCAGCGCAGACCAATTAAATAAGAATGTCTGGGGGTAGGGCCCGGCATTCATATTGAAACAGAGCAAACACAAACCTCGGCAGGGTTTTCTCCTGTGCAGCCAGGAGGGAGAACCGCTGCCCTAAATCCCTGCCAGGCACACAGTAAATACTCTGTCCGTGCCAGTTACTGCGTTTCTGGCTGTGCGTACACACACACACACACACACACGCACACACACACTAGACCACACACACTAGACCACACACACACACTCACACACACACACACACACACACACACACTAGACCATCTCATGCCTTTGCTCCAGCTGAATCCTTTGCCTTAAGTGACCTGTCCTCCCTGGGCTGCCTGGCAGACAGCCATCCCAAGATTTTGCAGGAGTCTCACCACCATCATGAAACTTTTCCCGATTTCTCCGAAGGGTACTGACTACGCCTTCCCCCGGGGCTCCCGTGTAACTGAGCTGACAAGAAAAATACCGACGCAAATACACGGTGATGGAAAGAGACCTGACTCTGGGTGGTGAACACACATTGTGAGATACAGATGATGGATTACTGGATTGTACACCTGAAACCTATGTAACTTTACTAACCATTGTCACCCCGATAAACTTTAATTAAAAAAAATACTGACGTTACCCTTTTATGGAGTAATCTATCCTGGGCATGGTGCTTTTTGACTTCTCACCACAGCTCTGTAAAGTAGGTTCCACTGCAAGTGCCACCGTCCAGATGAGGAGAAAAGGGGCCAGGAAGGAGCAATGATGACCTCAGGTCAGCCCGCTGGTACGTGGCCCGGGGGACACTTGTGTTCAGACGTGGCGGCCCCAGAGCCTGGGCTCCACCCCGTGCACCACACTGCCGGGGTCTGCACGTCTGTTTCTGGCTGCAGCCTCTTCAGCCTTTCAAGGACAAGGCTTGTGTGTCATTTATCATTGTTTCTACCACCTGGGACGTGGTGGGCATAGAATAAGTGACGTAGCTAATGACCTGTTAGGGTAGGGCCTGATATAAACCCACCACCTACTGTGTGCCAGGCAATCCGTGTGCCAGGCAAGCTTTCTTGTGCCTAATGTAGGGGCCAAGGAAGCACAGAGCTTGAAGCCGAGAAACCTGATCGCGGTCTCACTGGGATCAAAGGTGGCCTCCGGGGGCCCCGTGCTGGTGACCTTGGGGGAGTCTCGTCATCTCTCCAAGCATTCGCTGCTCATGTGTAAGTGGGAACAGCAAACGTGGCCACTCACAGGGTTGTTCCAGGCAGGTGCCCAGGACGGTGCCGCTGGCACATAGCCAGTACTCAGTACATGTCACCCGCTGTCGCTGTCGCTGTCTCATTTTAGTCTGTTGGGGTGGATAGTGTTACCATATTGTTTCTTCCTTTCTCGGGGAGAGAACTGAGGCTCAGAGAAGTTGCCACTTGCCCAAGGTTGCAAAGCTAGTACGTGGCAGAGCAGGGACTAGAACCCAGGTCTGTCTGACAGACAAAATGGTTTGGTGACCTCCATCGCTCCCCTGAGGAGGCCGCAGACTGGGGAGAGGGGGCACACAGCTGGCTGGAGGGGCTGTATCCAGCATCCCGGCTCAGGGAGCTCCCGTCCTCTCCCACTGCCTGCATCTGTGTGCCCAGCAGAGGTGGTTCCAAAGCCCACGGGGTGGTGGATGGAGGGCAGAATGCAGAGTGGCCAGTGGGGGTGGTCCCAGAGCAGGGAGAGGAGCGATGTGGAGGGGGAGAAGAGGGAGGGGAGGGGTGGGGAGCATGATGGACAGAGGGGTGGTAGGGGCACAGGAGGACTGTCAAGATGGAAAGCTGACCAGGACAGTGGGCAGCAGGGAGCGAGGGGGCTGAGGAGAGGGGGCACTGCCCCTCAGGAAGCGGAGGGGGCTGAAGGTCTCCCCCTGGTGGGGAGCTGATCTCTCCCAGAGTGGAAGAATGGTTTCCATGACAACGCAGAGAGCCAGATCGATGCTTGGTGTTGGATGGAGCTCTCAGTCACTGCCAACTCCCTCCCTGCCTCTCGCCTGAAGTGGGGACCCTGTGAGTGTGGGGAGAGGGTGGGGGATCCTTCCTCACTCCCCAGAGTCCTCGACTGAGTACCGCACATCCCGCCCACAGAGCGGGCCTGGTGGGGGAGAAGGGGGATCCTTCTGCTTCCTTCACAGCCCCTTCCACGACGGGGGAGGGAGGAGGAAAGGGTTCCCCTGCGAGCAGGGAAAACTCCAGGCTGCTGTCACGAGGGCTCAACAGTAGAAGCCAAGTGTCACCCTGTCCCCTCAGCCATGCAGACTAAGCTACAAGAGGACCACCAGGCATGGGTTCAAATTCCTTCCCAGGCCTGCTCCTTGTCATGTGCAAACTGGCAGCAGGAAACATTTTCTCTGAGGTCCCTCCCAGCTCTAAAAGCAATGGCATCTTTAGGGTTAGTTTTAGGAAGCGGGGTCACCCTTCTGGTATGACTGCAGAACCCATGGAACCCCTTCCCGCCTCAACACAGGTCTCCCCACCAGCCAGTGCAGAAGGTCTGCCGCCATCAGAGCTTCTTGTAAAAATGCAAATGACCCCAGGGCAGGGCAGTGTGTTAGTGCATCACCAGGGAACCACAGGCCAGAAGCTCAGCAGCTCTCAGACCTGGAGGGATGCCGAGCCCCCCCCCCCCCCAGCCCTCCACTGGCAAGTCACATGACTTCCCCGAGAGTTAGTTTCCTCCTCCGGAAGTAGGGCTTGGCGCAACATTTATACAGGGGCTACTGTGGGCAGGAAATGAGACGACAGACATGAAAATACACTGAAAAGTCGAAATCATTATGTCAATATTTTAAATTATCATCAGTCAGACCTGAGTGAATCTGACCATCAGCCCTGATGGAGAAGAGGTTTTCGTGAGCGTGCTGACATGGGAACAAGCGGTGAGCACCTCGTACGTATGTCACTATCCCCTTTTATCTCAACGACTCTGGTGGGCCTATTATTCCCATTTCTCAGTTGAAGAAACTGAGTCTCAGAGAAGTCAAATGGATCGCCAAGGTCACACCGAAGGTCAGGGACCAGCCTGGGATTCGAACTCAGGTCTCCCTGACCCCAAAATTCTCAGTGGAATCGAGCTGAGTCTCCTGGCCAAGGAAGCTTGGGCTTGGGGGGCTGTTTTGGCATAAAGATACGAGAGGTTTTGTCAAGAATGGCAGAGAGACACAGGCTGGTGCAAGACTGAAGATGGGTTTACCCACCTTCCCATGGGGACCCCAGGAGGAGAATTTCTCAGTGAGGCCAAGCTCAAGAGGGTGCATTAGGGGTGAGGTGTTTGTCACTGATTTCTGCTCAGGAAAGAAGAAAGGAATGAGGAGGGCAGGAGGAGGCGGAGGAGGGAAAAATGGCGAGCAAGAAATCCTGGCTCCAAAGTAACGGACATCTCCCTTCCCTAGTCCCAGGGCCACAGATGCCACCAGAGGTCCCACCTGGACAATCCGAGAGGCCCCCCCTCCCCCAGTCACCACCTTCCCTCCAAGTCTGGCCTCCTCAGAGTGCAGGGTAGGGCAGGGGGCTTTCCAGAAGGGAAGGAGCGGGGAGGGCGGCGTGAACCACACAGGTGCCCCGCGCAGCCAGGAGGTTTCAGGCAATGCCTGGCAGCAGCCCCACAGCATTCAGATGGCAGCTCAGTGTCTGGAGACTGGATGGGAGCTGGCCCCGCAGGGAAGGGCTGGCACGGAGGAGACGGCAGCGTGCTCTGCTCACTAACAGGGCTGTGATGCCAGCCTTCTGTCTACCCTGCTTTGGAAAACGAGCACATTTTCCAAAAGGAGTAAGTGTTGCTCTTTCTTGGAAAGGGGGTGGATTTGCCTGTACACGGCGGTCAATTTGCCTGCTAAGTGCTTGGTCTCTGCAGTCACGTGTTCCTGGGCCCTGCTCCCGGTCCAGCGTCCTGGTGGCTGTACAACCACCGCGTATCAGGGTCTCCCTGTGCTCTAGAGCATTAGAACTCCCAGGGGAACTGTAAACACGTGAGTAACTCAGCCTCCCCTCTAGACATTCTGATTCAGTTGTTCCGGGACAGGGCTGCACATCTGGTTCTTTTAAGCCCTCCCAGGTGTTTGGATGTGCAACCGGGGCTGAGATGACAACACAGGTCCCTAAACCAGCAACGTCGGAGTCACCTGGGAGCTTGTTAGAAATACAAAAATCTCAGGCCCCACAGGGACCTACTGACTGAATCGGAAACTCAGGAGGTGGGCCCAGCAACCTGATTTTACAAGCTTACCCTCCGTCCCCCACCCCCAAGGTGATTTTGGTGTGCATTCAAGTTTGAGGGATTCAGCCCTAAGATCCTACACTTTCTAGGTTGCGCCTCAGGGGAGCAAGACTAAAACTGCGTGAGAGCAGGAGGAAGCGTGGGTGAGATGGGGGGGAACAGAGGGAGGGGCGAGGACTCCCACAGAATCAGGGGGCGCCCCCGCCTTGCCGCTGAGTATGTGGGCATCACTGCGATGAAAACAGCTAAAAAACTTAAAAGCCTCTGAGGACACGCTTCTCAAAACGGGGCGTGCAGTGTGGGTGGTGACAGCCCAGGAGCAAGACGCTATGTCTTCTTGGAAAGTCAATTTACCAGGAGATGTTTTCGGGGAAAAAAGTTAAATTATTTCATCAAAGAGTAATGGAAAACATGACTATTAGATTAAAGCAAACAGATATATTATGGCACGGAATAGCACCTGCTTGAACACTTCTAAGGGGAAAGAAAAGCCTCAAAGACGTCTTATTGCACTTGCATCCGGGGGCTTCAGACGGCAGCCTCAGAGCAGCGTCCTCACCCTTTGGTGAAAAACACAACCGTGAATGAATGAATGAATGAATGGACTGATTGACTGATTAGTAGAATGAGTGAGTCCCGACCTTGTGGAAAACCCTCTACAGGACGCCAGGGATGCACCAATACGAAAACAGGCCGCGTTTGTGCCCTGGAAAAGCTTACAGTGCCACGTGGGGCCCAGACACCCGACTTGCGTGTCCCGCCGTGATGACGTTCACCACATATACGACCTGCACTCATTAATAGTAAATAACCGAACTTCGTTTTGAATGCATGTAGGTGGTTCCAAAGGCAAAAGCTATAAAAGGGGTACATTGAAAACCCTCTCACCCACCCTGTCAACCAGATGCCCTCCTCAGAGACAGACACCATGGCTGGGGTCTAAATGTTGGTGTCCCCCCAAAATTCACATGGTGGCATCCTAACCCCCATGTGATGGTGTTAGGAGGTAATTAGGTTGTGAGGGTGGAGCCGTCACGAATGGGACTAGAGCCCTGATAAAACAGGCCCCACAGCGCTCCCCCTCTTTCCGCAACGTGAGGACACAGCGAGAAGGTGCCATGTTTGAACCAGGAAGGGCTCTCACAGGACACGGCCATGCCAGGGCCTTGTGAGCAGTACATTTCTGCTGTTTCTAAGACCCCTGGTCTGTGCTGTTTTGTTGTAGCCCAAACAGACTAAGACGACCATTATCAGGTTCTTGTGTGTCTTTCCAGAGCACGTCTACTCATATATAAGCAAACACACACACACACACACACACACAGCCCCTTCTTAAACGCAAATGGAAGCATCGGAGACATAACGTTCTCCCAGTTGCTCTTAGGACGTAGCCATACACCTTAGAGCTTGTTCAGTCACAGAAGATAAAAAACTGTCTCATTTTTCACGGCTGCTTTCTAGTCTCGTGCCCCAGTCTTCAACCAGTTGATGGACCTTGAGGGGGTCCCTACTCTTTTGTTATTGCAAACAATACAGCATGAATAATCTTCCAATGATACGATGAATGACAGAACATCTTACTTTCAATCGACTGTTTTTAAAAACGTTTCTCCCGTCCTAAGCAACCTCTATGGAATCACAGGATTGATGGGCAAATCACATAGTTTTCCAATTCACAGTAATCAAAATAGATAAGACACTCACCACTGTTTACACAAAAGTACTCGCCTGTTTGTCATCCAGTGCTTCCAAGGCTTAGGGAAACACTAGCTTCAGAGACGGTCCACACCCATTGGCCAGGTACACAGAGCCCTTACGAGCCGCCCTCCGCTTCCCCCTCCAAACTCAGTTCCCAGATACCCTATGGTCCAGCCCTGTGGAATCATAAGCTGTTTTAGGTTCACGCCGAGCTTCATCATGTCCCAATGACCCTCCACATGCCCTTCCTGTGCCTGGAATGGCATCTGCACCTTGTCCCCTGGAAGACTCCTATTCTCCTTTCAAGTCACAGTCCAAGTTCACCCCTCCAGGAAACCCGCTGTGCCTTCTTCATCCACAACTCACAGCCACACATCTCCTGTACGAGTCTCTCCTGGCTCTCAGCACACAGAGCTAGTGTGGCAGAGAGGCTGAGAAAGTAGGGTCTGAGTTGGGTCGCCTGGATTCAAACCTCAACTCTACCACTCACTAGAGGCTTGACCTTGGGCAAGTTGCTTAATCTCTTGGGGGCCTCAACTTTCCCGTCTGCAAAATGGTGATATAATCACAGCCATCGACCTCACAGTTGCAGTGAGGATGAATAGATGTGTTTAGCAGAGTAAACTCACAGGAAGTGCTCTCTGTCGCTATTACCTTTAGGGCTCTGTTTCTTCCACTCAATTATTTGCTCCTTTCAGCTTCTGAGCTCTTTATTTACAAATCCCGTCAGGCCTACCTTCCAACTAGATCTCATGTGTGAGCACGTCGCACATCATCCATAGCACCAGCCGAGAGCAAGGACCAGCTTGTTCCCCCTTGGATGTCAGCCTTACAGCTGCCATTGCTGACTCTGATTGCCCCTTCCTGGTCCTGGGAGAGCCCTGGTGGTCCTCTTACCGCCCTGGTGGTACGGAGTGCCATCCGGCATTACCTAGTAGTGCCTGGGGAATCCTGATAAAACCCTTGTGGTCCTGAGTCCCTTTCTGTTGGCCCTGGTTTTCCCCTGGTACCATCTGCAACCCCTTCAGTCTGTGCTTTATAGACTTAGAGGGACTCTTTAAGATAGAAGTCAGGCCGGGTGTTATCCTGCTCTTATCCATCCAGTGATTCCCATCATTCTTAAAACAAAACCCAAAGCGCTGACTGCAGCATCCGAGGCCCACGGGGTCTGCCCCCTGCCTCCCCCTTCTCCAGCCCCACTGGCCCCCTTGCCACAGCTCCGCACTGATGGTTCCCTCCATCTGCTCTTCCCCCAGCTGCCACGCAGCTCCCTCGCTTTACCCACCATGACCGTCCCCATTCCTCTCTTCCTTCTCTGTTCAAAGCACTCATGGCTTCCCTACATGACGTTTCTCTTTGTCCCACTGACACATATGCTCCATAGCTCAGGGTCTTTATTTTCCTCAGGACTGTCTCCCCAGCCCCCAAGCCAATGCCGGGCACATAGCAGACGCTCAATAAATTATTGTGGACTAAATGGGCAAATGAATGACTGCATTGCCTAGTACAGAGCCCGGGACGTTTCCGAGGTTTAGCAAATGTTTGGAGAGGAACAGAAAGGAGAGAGAAGAAAGCAAGGAATGGAAGAGGGAGGACAGAAGAAAGTCCAGGGGATCTGTGTTTTTTTGTGTGTTTTTTTGTTGTTGTTTGTTTTTAGCTGTCATACCTCCATTATACATCGAGGTAGAATTCACCTAGCATAACATTTACCGATTGCAAGCGTATGGGTCAGTAAGTTTTAACACATGTCCACAGTCAGGAGACGACCACCACCGCCTGGTTTCAGGAGGCTTCTCTCACTCTCCTTGCCCGTTTTCTGTCCCTCCCTCATCACAGCGCTAGCCCCGAACGACCACTGAGCAGCTTCCTCACTCCCTAATTTTGCCTTTTCTAGAAATTTCAAATAAGTAGCATCATACATTATGTAGTCTCTTCGGTCTGGCTTTCCCCAGACGTCTCATAATTATATTTCGGTTCGCCCGTGTCAGTCGTTCTGTTGCTTTTTATTCCACTGTATGGCTACGTCACGTTTGTTTATGCACTTGCCAGTTGATGGACGTTTGTTGGGGTTCTACTTTTTGGCTGTTAGGAAGCGTGCTGCCATGATTTTCATGTGCTGGTTTTGGTGTGGACATGTGTTTCCAAGTGTCTGGGGGTAGATAACGGGGTGGTACTGCTGGGTCACACAGGAAGCATCTGATCCCCTAACAACACAGTTCATTTGTAGAGTCCCCAACAAGGACTGTAAGAAACCGCTCTCCACATGGTAGAGGAAAATGCATGTAAAACAGTCTGCGCTTCCATCTCAGCTCCGAGTCCTAAGTGCGTGTCCAATTCATTACGCCCATGCTTGAAGCCCATTCGTAGCTATGTTTGATGTATCGTCTGTGGGGAGACGGTGAAATTGGCCAGCCTTCAGACTGACAACTGAGCCTAATTTTTCACCCAGTGCTTCTAAAGAAGTTTCTTCTATGCAGAGGTTGGAGCGGGGAACGGCTGATGAAATTGATTGTGGCAAATATGATGTGGGGAGAAGCGACGCTTTCTTCACCACGGGAAGGCACACGCGAAAGGTGAAAGGCACACAAGTGAAGAGAATTGCGTGGAAGCGTCCCTGCCAAGTGTCCTGGACGCCCTGTCATCACTCCCAACTGCACACGCCTGGAAACCTAAACTGCAGCACCCAAGATCTCAGATCCTGCTCGGTGCATCCCGACAAATTGTCGCTTCCGGTCCTAAATTTTGGTATTACGGAGATGTGGTTATTACTTCGTTATTACTTATCCCAAGTTGAAGTTTGCTTGGGCTGCGGACAGCATTTACAGGAAGCTTCCAGGCGTCCATCACCTCCCTTGCCACAGATACCCCGCTTTGCTCTGCTCTGCTTCAGTTTCGAAGACTTCACCCAGTGAGGGAATTGACCGTCAGGTGAAAAGCTCAGGGGCTGGCCCCTCTCGTCCCCTGTCCCCATGTTACCCCATGAGAAAATGAACCGTTCACCACAGCTGTCCTTAGACAACTTCTGTAGCAGAAAATCGGAGTTGCTCCCAGGATGCGATTTTTGCTCCCAAAGTGAATCTCCTCCTTTCCGATGGAACGATGCCCGTTTAAAAGACAGGGAGAAAGGCAGACTGCATCAGAGGCTCTCGGAGCTTTGAGCAAATAAATATTCTCTCCCTGAAGAGAGAGGACACTGAGAAAATGCTCAGTCAAGTGTGCAGATTTCGTGGGAGAGACTGTTGCTGTTTGTTTGATGGAACAGAGCTGCTAGCTGAGGAAAAGGGAATTCGGGCTGTCCTGCAGGGCTGAGGGCTGGAAGGTCAGCAGCCTGGCGGTGATCCAGATGAAGGAGTCGGCTGACCATGGGAGAAAGAAGCGCGGATCCCGTTGGCCTCAGGCTGGGGTCCGAGCCCTGAAGACAGAGATGCCGAAGGAGCATCTGAGACTCAAGGGGCCCTGACAACACAGTACTGGAAGCCAGGGGACACGGTGGGGCAGCGTTTGACTCATTTCAGCATAGCACACAGTGTGGCTTTGCTCAGGAAAGATGGTGGGAATGCAGCCCTACCCAGTGGGACCGAATGCAGGATCTGGGCCAGACGACCTGGGTTCAAATCCTGGCTCTGCTGCTTTCTAAGTGACTTTGGGCAAGTGGCTTCTCCTGTCTGCACCTGGGTTTTCTTATCTGTAAAATGGATATATTAGTAACCAGTACGTCCTGAGTTTGCTGTGAGGAACAAATGAGTTACTGCGTGCAGAGCGCTTATCTGCATATCTAGAGAACGTCTGCTAAATGATGGCTGTGCTTTGATGTTGCTGGTGCGGATTTCCAGCTTTGAGGGGCACCAGGTGACATCACCCTGCCATATGCATTAGTGTTGTCACAGAAGTTCCAGCTTGCTCTGCTCTGTCTCCACCTCTGGGCCTTTGCACCTGCTTTTCCCACCATATGGGACCCACTTCCTCCTAATCTTCATTCATAAACGTGTATTGGGTGCTTTATTTTAATAATCTTTTTCAAGCTGGTGAGAAATGGCCACCTAAGAGGGGCCTGGGGTAAACCCGCCCTGAAGGAGCTATTTAGGAGTTCATATGAAACTCCCCTGGGACTCCCAGCAAGACCGGGCTGAGATTCTGCTGGAACAGCCTTTATCATGGAGATGGGATGTCAGCCAGCGAACCAGGTATCAACCACCATTAGTAATGACCTCCCCGCTTTCAGGGCTTGGAATATCCAAGTTACCCAAAGAAGAGGCTGGTGGAAACACCGTCAGAGGAAATAGCTGCTGAATGAACAGTCGTTAACGCTCCCTTGGTTCAAATCCCAGATCTGCTACTTCCCAACTATGTGTTTGGAGTGAATTACATTTCCTCGACTGCAAAATAGGATTGGAAATAACAGTCCGTGTTTCACAAAGTGTTTGTTGGGCTTTAGAGAGCTCATCAAAATAAAGCAGCTATCATGGTCCAGCATCCAGGAAACATTATTGAGCCAAGAAAGTCGGTTCCATAGGGTGGGAAGAGCATGTGCAAAGGCCCAGAGGTGCAGAGAGAGCAGAAGTGCTGGGACCAGCAGGAGGCAAGGCTGGAGGCTGCAGCTACTCTGGGAAGCACGGGCCTGCCCTCCACCGTGGGATATTCCGAGCGGGAGAATTTCTGCGGCCTTGGCATATGATCTGATGTGTATCTGTGTGTCACTGGCTAAATTTTAATCCCTTTAAGGGTGGGGACCTTGTTTTCTCATCTTTGCACCGACCACCACCCCCGCATGGAGGTAGTGCTAAGTCGGTGGTTGTGAGATGCTGTTAAAAGCGCTGGGCAAAGCTCCAGACCAGGATTCTGGTCCTGCCTGGGCCTTGACTGCTTCCCTCTGGGCCCACGGCCACGTCATGGCGCTGATGCCCATCTCCTGCTGGGCCCACAGAGATCAAGGAAGGGCTTTCAGAGATGAGGGCATGGAGGTCCGGAGCATGGAGAGGACACAGTTAATGTGGGACATGAAGTTAGCCATAGAGTCAGGGCCGGAAGCCACCCCTCTGCTAAGCCCAGGGCCATTCCTCGCTGACTCATCACAGAGCAGATCAATGACAGATCTCGCTGTGTCGTTGGACTTCATATCCTCTATCAAGCCTGCACATTTATTTTCAAGGAGCTGGTCAATTCATCTTGAGACTCGATTCTTCCCAACCACGCGGAGGTTAGAACGAAGTGCTTATAACAGGGATATAAAGAAGGTTTTCGTCCTGTATCACAAATGAAGAAACTCAGCCTCAAAGAAGCGGAATTTCCTTGTCCAGGTTCATGCCTCTGGTAGGACATTTGCAGATTCAAAGTCAGGTTTTCCTGAATCCAAACCCATGCACTCATCTACCGAGAGTGGATTCTGGGTGGTGGTTAAGGAGACTAGCCTGGGGTACAGGGGTTCTCTTGGAAATCTGGGGTTCCACCCCCACAGAAAGGCTTCCAGAACAGAAGGCCGCAGTCTGAGGTGATGGTTCAACCATTCTGGATGTTCAACACCATCTCGGCTACTTGGGGAAACCAAGGAAAATCTCAACCCTCTCCTGGTTTCCTCCCTCTTCCCTTCTCTGAGGGGCAGTGGGCCTGTGGGAAAAAAACTTAGTGCTCACCATGCCCATTGCCCAGACTGATAAACCGAGGTCAAACAGAAGTGCAGCTTCATAGTTTCATAACTTACAATCACGGGGCAGTGGGGGAGGTGGGGCGTGCTCTGGGCTATGCTATCAGATGCAGCACAAAGAATGCTGGTCATCTCCAAGTTCAACAGCCTCCAGAGTCTCCACAACTTCCTCCCTCCCAGCCCCAGTCTCCTTCAAGAGAATCAATGCTTTCATTTTGCTGGATCTGAAATTCATATTTAAATCCCCATTACATCATAAAAGATGTCTCCTGCATCAGCACAGACTACCCAAATATATTACTGTCTTTTGCATTTTTTTTTCCTGTAAAGATCTTTCTTAATCCAATATTGCTCCATCTCCATTAAGGTCCCTCCTTTAAAAGTTATCCCTGTCAGAACTCTGCTTAAGCTCCTGCAATTTCATTCCTACAGTCAGCTGGAGAATTGCAGAAATAAATGATAGCTACCATTTAGTGAGCACCTGCCATGTATCTCACACAATGACCTATTACATATTTTAGCACATAAGTATGGTTGCTAAAACAAACTGCAACCTCCCCCCGCCCCGACCCCAAATTGCAGTGGTTAAATGATATTTCACTTCTCTCTCATTGAACAGTCTAGGAAGAAGCTGTCCAGGGGGCATGGAGCTGCAGGAGGTCAGAAATCCCAGGTTCCTGCTCTCTTGTTGCTCTGCCATCTTTAGATGCTGTCCTCATTCACCCTGCCCAAGATGGCGCATCGCTACATTCTAGCCAGCTAGGAAGAGGAACGGAGGAAAGGAATGCCCGCTTCCTTTAAATACATGAATTTGGGGAAGGTATAGCTACACATTTTCCATTAGCCAGAACTTAGCTGATTACGCCCCGCTGCAAGGGAGGCTGGGGAGTGTCATTAACCCAGGTGGCAGGGACCCTGTTAGAAATCAGAGGTTCTACTACTATAGAAGAGGGTAAAGGCTATTGGGGGCAACACCAGCAATATGTGCCATACAAGGTGATCCTAAATGAGACCAGGGCCCCCCAATTTTTTGACCTATGAGAAGAACAGGCTGAAAATAAAATTCTCCGAGAGAGGTACAGCCTCAGAGGTTCAGCTGGAAATGAGCCTGGGATGTTCATACCTCATTTCCTACTTTATTAACAGGAAATAACCCAAAAGATGGGACATGGGATTGTTCTATGTGGCAGGGACCGAGCACATCCCTGTGGGTGGGGGTGGGGTTTCCCCTGAAGACAAGGGATGTTTCCACAGTCGAACCTCCTGGAGGGTGGTCAATCCTGGGGCAGGAAACGAGGGTTCTGAAAATAGAGCTTACATGGTAGCTCTGAACTGGGGTTCAGCTGGGTCTGGACTCCACAGTGTAGAGATGCCTGGAGTTTTTCTGGTGAGGGAACCCAGGCCCAGCTGGGAGAAGCAGGCAAAGGGAGAGACACGCAGCGTGGCAGTTAAGGGAACCCGAGGACATTTGGACCTGTTCAGTCATTGTAAATTATTCTGTTTGCTTCTCTTCAACTAGTCCCCAATTGCCAGTAAAAGTTTGTTAACAGCTGCATCTTGCTCTGTTCTAATGTGGCCAAAGAAGATAATGTGCCTGTCCCACCCGCAACGCGAAGGGGACATGCCCCTCCGGCCTCCCTCAAATACGCCCCATTCCCTCCTGCCTCAGGGCCTTTGCACACCTTCTCTCTGTCTGGAGTGCCTGCCCCCACCACCTCTCCCCGTCCACTCGGGCTCACCCTGAGCTATCATCGCGGATGTCGCTTCCTCAAGAAAACCCTCCCGGACTCTCCTTATTCCCCCCACACCCCGACTCAGTAGGTTCTTCCTGATACTCTCTCCTTAATTATCATATTCACGGGATGGTCTATTAGTATCTCACTCCCCTGCCTGATTATAAGCACCACGAGGACAGGTACCACGAGGACAGGTACCATGTCCTGTTTTTCTCAGTGTCCCCCACCGAGGGCATAGTAAACGCTCAGTAAGTATGTGTTGACTGAATGAGACCGGTGTCCCACTCCTGAGGCCAGAGTGACATGGCGGTCATCAGCAGGGCACAGCTGTGACCCTCACGAGGCTTTGGCAAGGAGGCAGCGTCATGACGGCACGAGGAAGAAAAGGGGAGAAGCACCCTAAGTGCCCTCAGAAATGCGGGAGATACGAAATATGTGCTTTGGGCATCAGTGCCTTACACGGTGGCCTCTCAGGCGCTCACCATCCAGATTACACGAGGTCTGACAATGAAGTTCGCGAACTTGTTGCAACGCTGTTGCTAACCTTTTTTGATATCAGAGGGATTATCCATTATGAATCTGTACCAACTGGACAAACAGTTCACCAAGTTTACTATTTGGAAGTGCTGAGAAGGCTGCATGAAAAAGTTAGACGACCTGAACTTTTCGCCAACAATCCATGGCTCTTGCATCACGACCATGCACCAGCTCACACGGCGCCGTCTGTGAGGGAGTTTTTAGCCAGTAAACAAATAACTGTATTGGAACACCCTCCCTACTCACCTGATCTGGTCCCCAAGGACTTCTTTCTTTACTCAAAGATAAAGGAAATACTGAAAGGAAGACATTTTGATGACATTCAGGACATCAAGGGTAATATGATGACAGCTCTGATGGCCATTCCAGAGCAAGAGTTCCAAAACTGCTTTGAAGGGGGGACTAGGCGCTGGCATCGGTACATAGCTTCCCAAGGGGAGTACTTTGAAGGTGACCGTAATGATATTCAGCAATGAGGTACGTAGCACTTTTTCTAGGATGAGTTCGTGAACTTAATTGTCCGACCTCGACCTCATATACATGGAAATAATGTTGCCAAATTTCTAACCATCCTCCGGGGCAAGTGTTTTATATCTCCAATTAACAGATGTGAAAACTGAGGCTCAGAAATGTTTGGAGACCACCCAAGGTCACACAGAGAGCAAATGGAGTCTGGATTCCAACCAGGTCTGGCCATCCTCAGAGGCCACTGTCATCCTACACGCCCGGGCTGCCTCCCAGAGAGACAAAAGCAAATGGGAAAAATCCCATGAGATCCATTCGCTGAAAGGACTTAAACGACAAATATTTCCAGCTCATGGCTGCGCCAGGAAGATTTTTCTTCTGCCTGAATGTCTTCTTCGCTAAGTGCTTCCGGGCCACTCTCCGAGAGCCTCTGTTATTTAAACTTGACACTGACTACTTTTCATGAGGTTTGGGTTCAGTCATGACAGTTGCTTCTACATTCAGACTGTCAGGTTTCCAAATCTTTGAAGACTGCCATTGCGGCTCCCCTGAACTGCCTCGCTCCCACCTAAATGGGAGTTTTCTCTCTCTCTCTCTCTCTACTCACATTAACAAGTGTGCTTTTGGATCCTGTCCCGGAACATATAGCCGTTTATCTGTGTCCCCAAAGGTAGCATTCCAAATGGGACATGCTGAAAGGGACCCGGTCTTTCCTAAAGTTTGGGTTTGTGTCTCCAAGGCTTCTAAACTGTCCATTTACGTCACCCAACATTGCCATGTCAGGGGGTTTATCTCAAGAACAAACTCAGAGAGATGTGCGGAGATGTCAGATGGAGGGTACCTACCGGCAGACACATTTGCACGAGTAAAACTATGAAAACAACCCAATAATACCCAAGAATAAGGGACTGGTAAAATAAATGCAGGTACATCGACCGATATAACGCTATGCAGTGTAGTCATTAAAAATGACAATGCAGACTTCTACTGATGATGAAAAATGTTCACAGTGAGATACACAGGGAGTAGGTTCAGAAGCAAACTGCCTGTTATCATTTCATTTCTGTTACAACGTAGATTTATTTGTGCACTCAACAAAATGTGTCGAGCGGTCGCTGTTTATCAGGTGCTATGCTGAGAGCTGGGGGTACAGCAATGGACAAAATAAATGTGGGCTACCAGGAGATCGCCAGGCCCTTAGTCACTCTCTGCTGGTGAATGAGCTCAGTGGCTCAAACTCTGAGCCTCAGTTTCCTTACCTATAAAAAAGGGAGAATCACAGTTTGCTGCAGAGACGTGGGAAGGTCACACGTGAATGACGCAGGGCTCAAAAAGGGTAAGATATTGCACTTATCACACACACATCCAACTACTTCCGACTACTTCCAATCCTCCAGGGATTACTGTGATCTTATGTAACGGCCCTGAGGATACATCTCAAGATCTAGCCTCAATATAACCATCAAATATTTTTACAACTCAGGGTAAATCACCATATGCAGTCACGTCAGTTGTTTAGTTAGTCATTCAACAAACAGTGAGCACCTACTATGTGTCTTATCATAGCCTATAAGGTTCCACTCTCTCTAGTCTGTACATACCCCTCTTCCCTCTGCTCCTACCACTGGCCTCCCAACACTGGCCTTCTCGAAGTTCCCAAACGTATGAAGTTTGTTTCCACCTCAGGGACTTCGCTCTTGCTCTCACCTCTGCCTGGAATGCTCTTCCTCGTGTATGCCATGCTTGGATCTGTCTCTTTCTGGTCTCACCTTGAACGTCTCCTCTCAGAAAACTCCTGAGCGTCCCATGGCATCCTACACCTCCTGCTCCCGATTCCAGTCTATTGGCTTCACAGCACTTACCACTGCCTGATATGATCACGTTTGTTTGCTTTTTTTTAATTTTTTTTTTTACATTTGTTTTCTTAAGATCTGTCTTCCTCACACAGCGTAAGCTCCGTGAGAGCAGGTACCTACTTTTGTCTAGGTGCTGTACAGCTCTTAAAACTGTACCTGTCACATAGTAGATGATTAATAAATCTCGCCAGGTGGGTGGGTGAATGAATGAATGAATGAATGAATGGGAGGATGTGCCTGGCCCTGTGCTAACGCAGAGGACATAACAGTGAGCAAGGCACATATAACCTCCTATAGTCACCTGGTGACGCCTCGTGTCTCAGTCCTTCAAAAGGGAATGCTTCTCATCCTGTCTTACCTGAGAATTCTTTACGGTTAGGAAACCAGCATTCATGTCAATATGCACAACCCCCTACGAGAACCTTGTCCAGAACTCTCCTCTAACAGAGTACTGAGTCATTACCCTTTAGACGCGACAATGGATCCAAGTTTTGATTAAACACTTTCCTGGCTTTTAAAATTCCAGGCCAGACTATTAGGCTGTGCTCTGCTACGGTGCTGGCCAGCTCGGCAACTGACTGAGGCAGATTTTGTCCCTGTCTTACTTTGCAGCAATTTCCTTGAGTATTTTGATCCGGGCGAGAAGTATGACATTATTGATTTGCTCCGCTCTACACCAACTGTCTCATCTGCAAGAGCAGGATCTTTATGGCTTCAGTAATTTCCCGGAGTGCAGAGAACTCTTTTATATTTTTGCTTGGCGCTTGGCAATTCTGTAAATTTTTTATGGATTCTGAGGTTAAGTTTCATCCCTGGCCTCACTGGAATGTCTGTGTGTGCTCTAAGAAAGACCCTTCCGTACCCCGTCATGTCCCACCCCATCTTTGCATTTAGAGAGAGAGGAAGAGAGGGGGTGGGAAGAGAATAGAATTCTAGAGCTCTTTAAGTTGTATACATCTTTTTACTGGAAAGGAATAAAAAAAAAGCAGCTCAGAAAGGTTTAGTGACTTGCCTAAAACAACACAACCCACCAGTGGCAAATGCTCTTCTGCTTCTGCGGTGGTCACTGGCACTATTTACCAATGTTTTGGTCCTCTCTTTTCTCAGCACAAAGGAGGGGAGTCCCCTTCTCTGCCCCCGTAAAGCCATGTGACTTGCAGTGGCCAATGAAATGTGAGGGTGCCACCTCCAAGTGGGTACCTTTACAAGCTGATGCCTGATTCATCAAGACCTTCCCACCTCCAGATGGTGAAGGTTCCATCTCCCTGTACCCCTAAACGAGAGCAGTGACCCAAGAATGACATGCAGTATAAGCAAGAAATAAATCTTTGTCATTTAAAGCACTAAGAGTTGGGGCTGTTTGTTACTACACACAATCGGGCTCATCCTGACCGATAGCCTCCAATGTCAGACCCTCCCAGGTGAGGTCATTTAGAAATCTTTAGGAGACGATCCTACAAGATGTGGACAAGAAGAGAAGCTGAAACGTGCAGTTGTTTGAACAGCACCGATTTCCCACGTACAGTTTTGTTTAGATCACGAGTTGACAAAGCTATGAAACAAGGAAAAGCCAATTCATTAGGAATACACTCCAGTCCCTTCACAACGGGACCCGAGGACTCCATTCCAGCCTCATCTTTCCAAATCCTGCCTCAGACGCTGTGCTTCACATTCGCTAACCTCTTTCTCTTCACGTATACGTCTTTCTCCGTGTGCAGGGTCATTCATTCAATAAATACCTATTGAGTTTCCGGTACGTTGAAAACATGTTATGGACTTCCGTGCATCAAACTGTTTTATGTACATCTTGTTCCTTCAATGTCCTTGCCACCACTTCCCAGGTTTCTTTTCAACACGGTAAACTGGATTCATGTTACAGAATCCAGATCAAAATCCTTTCAACTAGGAAGGCTTGTCTGACACCCCTTTCTTGCAAAACACAGTTAGCCTCCTCTTTCTCTGCACGCTGATGACACCTCGTACGAATTTCTTTTTACGCACTAAGTATCCGGGGCTCTAATTCCTGTTTCACATTTATCTCCCTCACTAGAATGTGACCACTTTGAGGGCAGGGATGATCCCTCATGTCTGGCTCATCGTGTGAGTATTTAATGAACGAAGGAAGGAAGGAAGGAATGAATGAATGAATGAATGAATGAATGAATGAGTGAGTGAGTGGTGTGACTCCGCCTTGCTCTTTTTCCTGATCTGCTTCCAACCTCCCTCCATCTTAGCTCTCCATCGGGGAAAATGGCCACACCAGAGTCCCGGAAACCTGGCAGAACTGCAAGTTTGGTGGGTACTGATTCCATAAACACGCCTGGGTGGGTTGGTGGAGATGGGGGGCTGTTTAACATCCCTGTGCCCTCCCGGCCTGGGAGAAGCAGGCAACCCATGGATGTGCTCATATGTCTGCGTGATAGAGGGCCACGAAGACTGACTTGCGGAGGACAGCAAATGCCACCTAACGAGCAAGAATCACCCTCTTTGAGACCCCTGAATGTCACTATGTCAGTGGGGATGCCTTCCTTCTCTGTTTGCATTTTAAACATAAAAAAATCATGTGCTACTCTCATGAGTCCAGAGCTTGGATCCCGATGGTGCAGCATAAGACTCGGGCTGCACAACAAGTCTTGTCATTTCTGCCAAACGCCAGCCCATCGAGCTGTGGAAGTAACCCCCAGTCAGCTGAGCCTTCTGCTGGCCCCTCCCCCTGGGTGCCCCCCTCCCCACGCTTGGGTCTGCACCGAGCCTGGGTCCTCTGTGCTGGCTCCCTCAACCACGTTGGACATAATCCATATTTTCCACTTTAAATATTTATAGCAAACTTGGAGGGAGAACATTCTCTTTTCAACAGGCCTTCTAATTTCATTTAACAGGGAAGGTCAGAACAATGAATGCTGTGCAGAGGAATTTCTCTCCTGATTTTCAGCTTATGGCCACCAGCGTCAAGGGCGGGAGACAGAATCCTCTTACCCAGCTTTATCCTCCACGCTCTCTGCTACCAATCACCTGAATGCCCCCTGGTAGGGGGGGAAACAGCTGAGACGTAATTTTTAATCGGTGTGTAGTATTTTTCTGACTATAAAAATGCATGTCCCCTTGCAAGAAGTCCAGGGTCTATCTACCACCCAGAAATAAGGATTATTACAATTTGGTGTCTAATCTTTTAGATCTTCCAAAAAAGGATTATTCCTTACTAAAACGGGATTATACTATGCATACTTTTATGTGTTTGATTGTACATATACACCTTCCTTATTAAGTTTCTATCTAGATATCTAGATTTTTGGGGGGATCATTTTGTGAATATTTTTATTGTGATCAGAATTTTATTCTAATTTTATTTTATTATTGATTTTTGCTGATCTATAGGAAAGCCACTGGGGATTTCTGTGCATATTTTGTACCTGCAATTGCTTCTGAAGCTGACTATTTGATAACTAAAGCCATTTCATTGCACTTCATGGCTTCAGTTGTATTACAAATAGGCATAAATCATGCAAATTCACCTGGAAGCTCTACTCATATAAGAATGGCTGTATCACTTTGAAACTCCAGCAAGCACAGTTGTATTGATCATGCTTTTTAATTTTCTGTATTTTATGATGCACAAAGCCCGGCTGACCTTTGGGAAAGACTGCCCTTCCTGGGGCTAGCTAATTCCTACAGACAGCAAACCCTCTCCTGCAAACCTTTCATACACAGGCCAGCCAATCCCAAACCCAGGCCCCTCCATCACCTCCTTTATTGGGCATTACACTCCTGGTGATATTCCCCTGTCCTGCTTGCCCCATGTCCAGGTACAAGATAACTCAGGACAGCCCCTATGCCCCAGAGCCCAATGACATTATTCAAATCAGCCAATCCTGAGCCTGCCCAACTGGTCAGCTGGTGCGTTCCATGTGGCCCTGCACAGGGGTGGGAGGGGGGTGACTCCCTCCCTTCAGGAACTGTAACAAACTCTCTCATCAATGACAGTCATCAGTTGGCCTCACCACAGTTGAACCATAATAAAATTTACATTTTAAAACGACAGTTTTAGTAGCAAGTCAGCAAAAACAGACAGCCTGATATAGGAGCAAAGAGGTTGGGCTTTAGAGTCAGACCATTCTGGGGTTGAATCAGACTGTCTTGCAAGCCGCGGGACTTTAGACAAGTATCTCACTCCTCTGAGGTGCCATTACTCTCTGCGAGGTGGAGGCCTGAGAAACGGAACGACTCACGGAAAGTCACTCAAGTGGTGGGTGGCTGAATAGGGATTCAAACCCACAGGAGCCTGAATCCAGGCCTGTGTCTGTCATTACATCACGTTGTACTTCATCTCATTGCGATGTGTGCAGGTCCTTCAGGGTCTCCGAGCCACGCTGGGTCCCTGATACCACCCTTTAGGGCGAAGACAAGAGTCTGAGATGCAGCAGAGAGGAGAGAAGGCAGGGTCTCCCTGAGTGGGGCTACTCTGAGGCCAGGACGTGCTTTGCATACAGAATGGCTCAGAGGACACACGGGCAGCCATCCTCAGCCAGCAGGAGCGCTACCGCAGTAAGGACCTGGGTTAAAATGCCGGCTCCGTGATTCACAAGCGGCTCCAGGGACCCACAGCCTCCCCTTGGCTCTTGTCAGATGCACACAGACCGAGGAACTGAGCAGGCTATTCTCCGTAATGTCCACCTACCACGTATTAGGAGTTCACTTTCTGCTGAGGCTACGCTAAAGGATTTCTAACCACAAACTCATGAAAACCTCGCAACGGGCCTATGAGGAAGGGACAGTTGCTATCTCCATCTTACAGATGAAGCCACCAGGATTCAGAGAACCAAGTCTAACTCAAGCTCATGTAGCAAGGTCATATATCTAAGAAGTAGCAGAGTAAGGGTGTGAACCTCAGCCTGCCTCGCTTTTAATCATTTTGCTCGACTGTCTCCCTTTTGATGTCCTTGGCGCCCATTCACAGCGCGGTATTGATCTTCTCTGATTGGCTCTTTGCTGGTGATCCTATTGGTCCAATGACGAGCCACCAATGAACACTCATAATCACTCAGGGGACATGACTAGGACAGCAAGACTTCACGTAGCAGGTGTGGACTATTATAATGCTGGCTGTCCATCACTCTCCTGCTTGTTTAAGATGGCTGCCAGTGGGTGCGTGCCAACAGGCACGGGTGTGGGGTGTGGAAGGCGTGTCTTGGCTGCAGGGCAGCCCCACTCCAATACCTAAGAGGTGGTGGTGCTTTGGAGGACACATCTATTAACGTCTAGCACAACGGGTTCTACGGATGAAAGGTTCCTCACACCCAAACACCCCCTGTAAAATAACAGAAAGGGCACACGTCGGATGCTGACCAGTGGAGGGAAAACAAACCAGTGCAGAAACACACTGGCTACCATCTACAATGGCGTGTTCCTTGTTGCTACTTAGACGGCGGCACTCGTGGGGCCTGAGCAGGGCCCTTTCCCTGGAGGCGCTGCTCTGACCAGCCAGCTCGGTGCTGCCCCGTCTGCCCACTCGAACCCACTGTCTCCTGGAGGTGATAAGGTCAGAAGAGCTGTTACAGGGCCAGTTTTCCCACATGCCAGCCCCCTGTGCTGGGAGCACATGGTCCTCCCGGGAGGCTGCAGAGCAGCACTTGGCTGTGAGCAGGAACAGAAAATCCCTCTTTGAAAATGTTATGCATTAATGCGAGAGCAACATCTGGCCCGGAAGCCAAGGACCCCAAATCCTTTGGTTTGCACGTGACCTCAAAGAGCCCGCGGCGGCCTGGAGTCGGGTAAGCCTGACTCATGACAGACCTTGCCACAAAATCACATCTGGAAGGACATCACTGTCTGCTACGGACACCAGGTCCCAGCGCCCGGGGAGCATATGGTGAGACAGACTAAGAGGGCAAAGAGATTTCCTGGACCAAATCATCGGTCTCATTTATACAGATTAGCCCATTCGGTTGAAGTCATTTCCTCTCAGCTAGAGGCTGAGGCGGGTAGAGCCCAGGGCAGGACATCCGGGCAAGGGGTCGTTACGGCCTGTGACCTCCCTGCTGGGGAGCTTCCTGGTCAGAATCCATTTGCTCTGACAGCACCAGAGAGAGAGAAAGGGATGTGTCCAGTGCTTACAGACAGGTGCAGCGTGTGGATGTGGCATTCGGTGGCCATCGTTTAGCTGTGCTTCGGACTTGCCCATGGGCATTTTCCGGCAAAGTCTCAAAGGCACTGGTTTCTTCATTACCAGGTAATGGCACACAGCAGGCATCTCTGAGCCTCATCCCAGACCGTTTTCCCTGACTCTCCCCACCTTTCACCCTCCAAAGGATCTTGGTGAATTGTCTCATTGAATCCTGAAAGCCACTGCGAGAGACAGCACAGAGGCTTAGGGACCAGACTCTGAGCTGGCTCACTCTGCCACCTGCTTCCTATGTGATCTAGAGAATGGGGACTATTGCTACCTGTCAGGGCTGCTGTAAGAATTAAATGATCCAATATGTCTACAGCATTTGTAACTGTGTCTGGCATGTGTGTAAGTGTTATCACAGCCTCTACCAGGTAGGTACCGGCACCGTTATTTTTAAACAGAGGAAGAAACTGAGTCTCGGGGTGGCCTGTGGGACACGAAGCCCGTCAGGGTGCTAAACCCTGACACCACACGACTTTTCCTGAGCTCAAGTCTTAGAGCCCGAAACCCCAGCAGGAACCTGAAAAGGACGTTCTGAAAGTCAAGGGTCAAACAAAAATCCCACGGTCAGACTCAAAGCCAGGGCCACAGAGCCCAGTGCCCATCTCCTGCCCCTGTGTTACTGGCCCTCCCAGGTGAGCTGGGCCAAGGACAGGACTTGTTCCTCTTGGGTCACCCCCATCCTGCCGTCCTCTCTGGTCACACCTGACGCCTGCCCAGTCAGGACCGTAACAGTGAAATTAACAACTACTATCATTTATTGCTACGTACAGTGTGCCAGGCTTTGAACTCAGTGCTTTAGCATTATACCCATTTTACAGATAAGGAACCTGAGGTTCACATGGGTGACGTGGCACGCCCAAGGTCAGATGGAATTCAAATCCAGGTCTATCTGCCCCCATATGTTTCCGTCCAGCACTCTTACTAGTCACGAAGACATCTTAATCTGTGGCAGGCCCTTTGCCGGGGCTTCCGTGGACACTCTCCCTGAGCCCTGTTAGATCCTTGTTTTACACGTGGGGAAATACATGTGCTTACAGCGCAAGCTGCCCAAGGTCACCCAGAGAGCAGGCAGCTAAGCCAGGACTTGAACTCTAATCTCCTGACTCGCGAACCCCAGCTCAGCCGCTGCCTGGCCAATTCCTCCTCATTATAGCTCAGACTCACATGCAGACATTGTGGCTCGGAATGGCCGAGGACACGAAATTCATTCCCTACCTGCCTTCTTCCATCCAACCGAGCTGCGGCCAGCGAGTAGGATGCTACAAGCCTGGGTGTGCGCGGAATATTTCTAACCTAAGTCCTCGAAACGCACAGGGTCACGTCAGCTGCCGGAAAGCCAGCAGAATCATTGCAATAACCAGCAACGATGGGTCCTCCCAGGGCTGGGCGGGGCTGGCTGGCAAGCTCTCCCTTTGCTGTGGTCACAGAGGCAGTGACTGCCTCCTTAGGAAATGGTCACTGCAGTCCCCCTCCAACTTCCCTAAGCCCAACGCCTGTGGGGAGCCCCCCAGCACCCCTGGGCATGAGTCCGTGGCCTCCCTTCTCCACAGCCCTGAATTTCTGCTTCCTGTGATCTTTCCCACACTGGGGTCTCTCCCCTCTAAGACCTGGGCAGCCGAAAGTCACGTGACTGGGTCTTTGCCCTCTTTTTCGCACCAGAACGAAGCTCATAGAAGCAGCGAGGAAAGGAGAGTGGAGAAAGGTTCGGGGATCCACCTGGAGGGTGCTAAGCACAGTTGAAGGCATTCTGCACCCGTTTTCTCCTCCATTCTCACAACACCCCCGTGAAGCTGGTATTACCCCCGTTTTATAGCCCCAGGTCCTTCCCACGATGCTGAGGAAGACGGCGGCATTGATGATGCTAATATCCGTGTCAGTGCATGCTGACCTCTCACGCCATGGCCGACGCTATTCTCAGAGCTCTTCGTGCTTTCACTCATTCAAACCTCACAACCACCTCATGAGGTATTACAAGGATGATGATTATTATGAGCTATTATGCGCCCATTCTGCAGATGAGGAAACTAAGGCACAGACAGATCACATGTGGTCACGGAAAAAGGCAGGTGCCAAAGTCAGGTGATTTACTTCAGGGATCCACTAAGGACTGCATGTGGCTGGCTGCCTGTTTTTGTAAATAAAGTTTAGTGGGACACAGCCATGCCCATTCGTTTACTTACTGTCTACAGTTACGGCCCTGTGTCAACAGCACAGCTGAGTTATTGGAACAGAGATCGTGCGACCCGCAAAGCCTTAAATATTTACTATCTGGCTTTTTATAGAAAGAGTTTGCTGAGCCCGGTCTAACACCCAGAGGAGGTGGCATGTGGCATGCTGTGACAAAGGCACGTGCCACCTCCTCCGGGATGTGGTCCCAAAGCCCAGGTGGAATAATGGAAACCCCCAAGGCCTCAGCATCAGAAATATTTGCACAAAAACCCCCGCTCTGATATCTTGCTTCTCTGTAGCCCCTTGACTTCTTCATCTGTGGACGTAAGGGTGACCATTTCTTTCCCAGGGGGCTGTGATTGGACAGCGTTACGTGAGAGACCACAAGTAAAATGCCAAGCGAACAGTAGGTACACAACAAGTGCCCAGAAATTGCCAGTGGCACAGATGTAGGGGGAGACGCCCTTCACCTGCCCTGCGCCCCAATGAAAGACAAGGGTCAGCTCCGTCCTCCACTGTCCCTGCAAAGAGAACACCTGTGGTCCCACTGAAATGCAAAACACTGCCCATCTAGTTCCCATCTGCAAAAGCCCATCAATATGCCGCTTCAGCCTGGCAGATGCAGAGAGAATCTGACAATCTCCAGCACAGCCGGCTGCCTCCCTGGTGGGCAAGAGGGAGGCAGAGAAGGGGTAAGCAGAGGGGCCAGAAGGAGGAAAAGTGAGAGGATGGGAATGGAGCCAAGGCCCAGTTCCCCGCACCCCCAGACAACTGGGGGCTTCCACCTGCCCTCTGGCCCTCCTCAGATCCAAGTATCACCCCCCAAAGTTGAACACTTTGGGGCTTTCAGAACCTGGTTGCTTCCACAGAATGCTTTAATGATGGAAGCGCCATATAGGACAAAAAGACCTGCAATCTGCCTGCATGAGCCCACACCCACCCCGCTCTGGCACCGCAGGGGTGAGAGACAATTAGGGGTATTTTTTCAGACTAGCTCCCTGAATAGCCTCCCAGGGACCCACTCAGGAGCCCAGCCACCACCAGTAGTGATAGCCACCATTCATTGAGCACGTATCATTTAACACTCACGAAGACCAGTGAGGAAGGTTCTGGAAGCTCCAGCGAGGATATTAGTACTACTGTCCCATGACAATACTGAGGCACAGAGAGGTAGAATACCCAGCACCATGAGAGAATAAACTTCTGGTCTTTTAAGTCACCCAGTTTGTGGCCATTTGTGACAGCAGCCACAGGAAACGAACATAAGGGCTTTGCATATGATTTGGTCATTAGATCTCACCACACTCAGCCAACTCAGATCAACTAGCAATGCCTAGGGGATGGTGCTCAAAGTATGAGTTTGGTCTCCTCGGGGGAAAGACGAGAACAATTGATTCGTGATGTCTGCCACAGGTAAGGAAACAAGGGGTGCTACCTTCATTGGCCAGAGCTTAGTCAGAGTAGCCCCTAGCTGTAAGGTGACAGGTGGGAAATACAGTCTTTATTTTGGGCAGCCATGTGGACAGCCCCAAATCAGGGGTCTCATAGAAGAAAGAAAGAGTAGATATTAGGGGGAAAATAATCACACAATTGAACAAGGCTGGGCAATTTACTGCTCATGTAATCCCTAACACATGGTTAAGAGTCAAACCTCCCACAGGCAGAAGACACCCTGGACCTCAGAACAAAAAGAACTAGGACAGACTCTCCGTCCATCTTCATCTCAGCTCTCTCAGCCTGTCACCTTTCCCCCAATGTGACAGCTCCTAAATTATACATCTTACAATGCGCACAGCTGGAGAGAGAGAGAGACTGGCTCTCTTTATGAATTTCTGGGGAAGTCCAGTGCCTGCTTTAAATTAAGCGATTGTGGTCGGGGAGACAGGGTCCTGCAAGAACATTCTACCAAAACTAAGTGGGAAACACAGCTGCCTCCCACATGACAGAAAGACAGAGTGAATGAATAAGCGCATTTGCTCTTCCTTACCCATCGTCTCGTATTTCTGGCTAATAGTCATGTGTCGACACTTTGAAAGCCAAAGCCTCCATCTGACCCCCTTCTATCACCCCAGATGCTGGGATCACTCCGGGGACATTTGTGGAGACAGAGCCAAAGAATCAATACTTGACATCAATGTCAGATGGGACCATAAAGATGATCGGTGGACCCAATACACAGGGTGCCTCAGTACGAGAAATTCCCCGCTGCGCAGTGGGGAAGGTAGCACTGCACGTGGAAGAGCCCCAGGCTGTGGTTTGCGTCGCTGGCTCTATGTCCAGCCGATCGGAGGTCCTTGGGGTGCAACAGGGCAGTACGTGCTCCCTGAGGCCAGAGAACCGTCTTCATCACAGTGTGCTCCTTTTACCCTTTACGCCTAGATGAGACCCAGGGGGTGAGGGTGGGGCCTGATTATCAGGGATTTTCCGAGGTGGCTCATTCACATAATTCCCCCTAATTAGAAAACAAAGAAGCTCTTGTTGAAAATTTGCCACTAAATACTACAGGGCAGTAATTCCTCCATCATGAGGCACCTAGCTCTGAATTCTAATTTCAAACCTTCCTCCCATGGTCTGTGAAGGGCTCAGCTCCAGGGCGCTTACTTTCATGTGACAAACAGTTATGAGCTGTTATGTGTTGAGCTGGGTTAGGTGTTGATGCAGAGTAAGAGAGAATCCCTGACCTCTACAACCTCATAGCCTAATAGGAGGGACAGACAAGTAGAAAACTGCAATGCAAAGGATACATAATGTGGGGGAGAGAGAGAAAGAGAGAGAGAGAAAGAGAGAGACAGAAAGAGAGAAAGAGAGAGAGAGAGAGAGAGAGAGAGAGAGAGAGAGAGAGAGAGAATGAATGAATGAATGAATATGAGCGAGATACTTTGGGAAAACCTAACAGCTTGTCAGCTTGGTGGAGGGAGTTGAGGTGGGGAAGGAATATCAGGGAAAGACTTCTAACTAGGCAATCCATGAGCTATTTTACGGATTGGTAGGTGAAAATAGGAAGAAAGGTATTTCGGGCTGAGGCACTGTTAGATAGGACAAAAGTCTTAAGGTCTGGGCGGTTCTTATTAAATGCTATGCTGGATCAATGTTAGAATGTAGCACAGTATTTTGCAGACACAGCTGTAAACGGGCTGAGCTTGAAAGGAACCCAACCAGGTAAGTGTAGCCAACTGCAAAGAAAGCAATATGTAACTAACCAAGTCGTGTGTGTGTGTGTGTGTGTGTGTGTGTGTGTAACAGGTAAGCCTTTCATTGGGAGACAGGGCTTTGGATGTGAAACCTCTGTCTCCTTCACTTGCCGCAAGTAAATAAAACTACCTAATGACAACTACGTCTCGTTCTTGAAGGAACACCCCAGGCAGTGGACCCCTTGAGTTCAGCATGTACAAAGACCTAGAGAACAGCATGTACAAAGATCTAGAGGCATGAAGGTCAACGTCAGGTTCAGGGGCCCTGCAGGTAGCTCAGTATGTCCGGAACTTGAGAACAAATTGAGAAGTGGAGACAGGCATGTGAGTATTGGTGGGTGGGTGTCAGATCGCGACATACCTTGGAAATCATGGTAAGGAGGCATTTTCAAAGGCGAAGAGAAGAGGGAGAGGTGAAGGAGAACACTGATCAAAAACATTTTCTATACTGAGGGTGCCAAAAAAAACATGTACCCATTTTAAGAAATGTTATCTATGCTCCAGCAGTAGTTCGCCGTAACCGGAAGTGTCTGGACGCTGATGGGAACCGCTCTGAGCACCTCTTGCAATTGCAGAAGTCAAACGTGACTTGTATTCATCTTTTGTTATCGGTATATATTGAGTATTACAATTTTAATACGGTTGTTTCCTGTCTTAAAATGTATACATTTTTTTTGGCGCCCTCAGTATAATGCCTAGAAGATTAGGCTCTGAGCAAAAGCCCCTTCCTCTTCTCCTAGAAGCCTTTCCGCCCTCCCTCCAAGCCCCACCATCTTAACATGGCTGCAGTCAGAGACACCAGGTTACAACTGGACTGTCCTGTTAATTGTTTGGGAGGAGAATCACCTGATTCAAGCCGGACCAATCAGGCTTCAGGAATGGGATGAAGTTGGACCCAAAATGTCATATGCATTTTAGGGGAACGAGATGGCCCTCAACTTTTCTCAGCTTATTAGAGGATGACCCCAACCTCTCATTTACTGAGGCCCACACTAGGGGGTGCACGTGGGGGTGGGGTGGTGAGATTCCTAGGACCATATAGCAAGACACCCAGGCCCACCACTGTCCCACCTGCTTGAACAAAAAAGGAGAATGGCTTTTCAAAGCATAAACTACTCCCACGCCCTCAGCTTCATATTTTTCTGCTCGCCTTTTCATTATTTCAGACCCACGCCTACCCCACTTATTTTTGTCTGACATGATACAGTATCTATCTTGTGAGAAATGGTGAAATGGACTATAATAAATATATTGCTTAAGCGAGGCAAGTTGACAGGAATATAAATATGGAGCATGATATATAAAGCCCCACACATCCCAATGGCCTCGTTTATTAAAATCTTGCCATGCTAAATTTACAAAGTACTCGTCTCTATATGGGTTCTCATGAAATGCTGCTGACGCGATTGCTCACATCTAAGCCCTCCCAACGTCACTATTAGCTGACCTTTCTCTGTGTAAACCTCAAGGACTGGCTGATGTCCACCAGGGACCGGGCAGCATTTAGGTGTGTTCGGGCTAGGATTTAGATGTGGGTGGAAGGGAACCTATGAGGATCTGGTCAAGGTGAAAATGAAAGTTAAATTGGAATTTCTCAAGGAATCCTACTGTTTGGGTCACTCCCGTCACTGGCCACCCATCTAATTAACTCCGAGCCAGTCTCCAAATAAACAAAGTTCATTTATCTAATTAAGATTTACTGAACACCCACTGTGCTGTAACTATTGGTGGGACAGAAATGGATTAGCCACAGCGCTTGCTCACAATAGAATGAGCAGAGTAAACGCACGAACACCGAGTTTTGTTGACACATTGTGATCAGTGGTATAAGTGACTGGAAAAGGTAAATAACCGTGACAATTGGCCGTCTATGGTGGGCCAGACACTGGGCGGTCTGTATGTCACGGTTGTGCATTTGCCTTTGAATCGCCACCTTACAATCATGAAAAATGAAGCTCAGCGAGGGGAAGTGACTGGCCTGAGTCAAACAAATGGTAAGCGATTTGAACCCAGGTCCGTGTGGATCTAAAGATGGATTCCTCTTGACCCTGACCTTTGAGATGGGCTCCCCGTGTAGGCTCAGCACTGGATGATGGCTAACATACTGCAGGGTCCTCCGCTTACCTGCTTCCACCTGCCCCTTCCTGTCCCTGCTCATCTCACTCACACCTGAAGGACTTTCCTCCATGGCTCTTGGTCCATGCTGATGTATATAAGGCTGGACAATTAAATTTGTGAACTCATCCTAGAAAAAGTGCTCCATACCTCACTGCTGAGTATCACTACAGTCACCTTCAAAGTCCTCTCCTGAGAAAGCTATGCTCTGACGCCAGTGCCTAGTCCACCCTTCAAAGCAATTCTGGAACTTTTTCTAGAATGGCCATCAGAGCTGTCATCGTATTACCCTTGATGTCCTGAATGTCATCAAAATGTCTTCCTTTCAATATTTCCTTTATCTTCAGGTAAAGCAAGAAGTCACTGGGGGCCAGATCAGGTGAGTAGGGAGGCTGTTCCAATACAGTTACTTGTTTACTGGCTAAAAACTCCCTCACAGACAGTGCCGTGTGAGCTGGTGCATGGTCGTGATGGAAGAGCCATGAATTGCTGGTGAAAAGTTCAGGTCGTCTAACTTTCACGCAGCCTTTTCAGCACTTCCACATAGTAAACTTCATTAACTGTTTGCTCAGTTGGTACAAATTCATAATGACAGTCCTTCTGATTTCAAAAAAGGTTAGCAACAGCGCTGCAACAAGTTTGCAAACTTAATTGTCACACCTCATATCTATCGGTTATTGCCTGCATACCATATGTTCTCTTTTCTTCCTGTAATGGAACCTGGTATCCCCTTTCCACTCTCCATCCACGTGCTCAGATGGGGCTGACCCCACTCACACGACCCAAACCCAGCACGGTCACAATGATTGGCTCAGGGAAGGGCATGTGACCCAGCCCTGCCCAGTCAGGATGAATTTGGGGGCTTCTGCTGGAGTTGGTGGGGAAGAGGTGCTGCCTGTTGGCTGGGGTTGCTAAGGAAATGGGGTGTCAGCCTGAAGCGATCCGTGGCCATTCCTGCCTCTCTTTGGTGGAGGACTTGCTGAAGAATGAAGTCAACACAGAAAACAAAGCCAAGAGAAGGAGACAGACTGACTGGTCCCTTATTCCCCGTTCAGTTCATTTTCAGCACTGGATACAGCCAAGCTTGAAACCTGCACTCATCACAGGCTATCAAAGCACACGAGTCAGTACATGCTCTTTCTAGCTTAAGCTAACTTGAGTCAGGGCCCTGTCCTTTCAATCAAAACAGTCCTAACTAATACATTCACCCATCTTATCTCTGAACTTCTAGATGCCTGAGCTGAGACCTGGGTGAGACCCACCATGTCATCGCGCCCCTGCAATCCCCACCAGCTAGCCAGCCCTCCATTCAGGCAGCAGAGCAAAGAATTCCGTTGGTCTCAGACCCAGAATCTTCCCTGCCCATTCACTCCATCATCTTCCTCAGTGAAAATGGGAGGAAAAGTTGAGAAGCGTCTCCTTACATGGCCTCAGGAGGAGACAAACTCAGAGCATCAGGTACGTGGAAGCTACTCTCTGGTATGAGTTCTTAGGAGACAGGTACCTGGTGGAAAGCTGGGTACCTGGCCTTGAAAGAAACAAAACTCCCTTTCATGATCGTGCTAAGTAAAAAAGATATGAAATGATATACAAAGGATGAATCATGAGAAGATACATAGGGGATAAAACTGAGCTAGAACTTTAAATCATAGTGCTAACTACAAAAAAAAAGAAAGGAAGGAAGGAAAGAAGGAAGGAAGGAAGGAAGGACATTTACCATATGCTACCATTTAAGTACTACATTAAAATCACAGACACATAGAAAACAACCCTGCATATTTTATAAGTAAACATGCATGAGGAACATATATCAAAAACATTATAGTGGGTGTCTAATGGGGCGGGGGTGGGAATTAGGACTGGGGATGAATGGGGTGGGGATGGTAAATAAAATAAGAGGGACTCTATAAACCGATGATTATGTGCTATGATCTCAGAAGTATGAGTAACTCAGCTCTCTGCGTCTGAGGTTACAGACAAGAACAGGAAAGAAAAAGAGAGAAGGAAGGAAGACTGGAAGGAGACACTCCAAAACGTGTCCAGTCGTTGCACTTAAATCAGGGAGCAATCGGTTACCAGGAAGAGACCCTCGCTCAAGGACGCTTACATTCGAGGCTTGATTTTCCAGGTACAGTGGCAGAGAGTTCAGGCCGGCCTCGGAGAGTCGTGCTCGTGTACTCTCCCAGCCCGCTCTTTATCAGAACTCTGTGCTCTCCCAGACCTGCTCTCTTCCTGCCCCCGTCACGCCCTGCAGAGCAGCTCCTCGCTCACCCATCGCCTTCCACAAGACCCATCACCGAAGCCCCATGGGCAAATCCACATGGGGGTCCTTCACAGGGGGTCCAGGTGCCCTTGCAGTCAGCACGTCCTTTTCCTCCAGCTGACAGGCTCTGGGACCTCATTCTAAATTTGGGAGAGACAGATGGAACCGGCCCAGCATGAGTCAGCTACTTACCCACCACTGATAGTGAAAAGGGAATGGGGTGGATGAAAGGGACGTGAAAATGGTGCTGGAGGCTCAGAAGACAGAGAGAGAGGAGAGAATGAGTGTATCCTGTACAGACTGTCCCTGGGTGTTTACTTTATAATTGTTAGCATGATCCCATTTTCCTAAAATGGCGAGTTGGGGAAAGAATGATTAGTGTTTAAAGGCACAAGCTCTGGAGTCAAAAGTGGGTTCACATTCTTGCTCTTCCAACTTCCTAGCTGTGTGACTTGAGCACGTCCCTTCCCCTCTCTGAGCCTCTTTCCTTATCTGACACCTGGGAGGTTAACCTTCTCCTGAGCTCTTGTCTGCATTAAATGAGAGAAAATAAGTAAGGCGTGGAGCACAGTGTCTCCTTTATAGCAATCAGTCAAGAAACACTGTTGTACTATTAGTATACACATTGTTTTACAATTAAAAATTCTTAAACACACCAACAAACGAAGAAAGCCTCACAGACACACGGCAGTGATCATCACTGAACTCTGTTGCTACTGGTCTGTTCCTACCCCATTCCTTCTTGGAATACAGAATTGATCTGTGCTGGAAGCGGCTGTTGGAAATTACCCAGGCGCCCCCGCCCCGCACCCCTAATCAATAAACTAAGGCGGCTCCCTCTCCCTGGCAGTCCTCATCTACTCCCCCTAATTGATCACTACAAGACGTACTCAGAGGGGCCCTGGGCATGGATCTTAATTGACTGCACAGCCACTTAATGAGGAACCCCCCATGTCCCCAAGCGTGAACAGACTGCGCTGCCTCCTGTACCCACAGTGCATGCTGGGAGCCTTCGGAGGACAGGAGGGTGGCAAGTGGTGCATCTGATCAACTAATTAGGAGCTTCGTGAGAGGTGTGACTCCAAGCCCAGCTAACTGCATAATGAAACCCCCACCCGTCTTCCATCCCAGTCCAAGGCTCTCCCCAGCCTGCCGTCCCTGTTTGTTGGGGGGGAAGGCAGGAGCCCTGTTCGGGTCCATGTACAGCAGACATGGCCCCTCCCGTCCTGCTCCCCATTTCTGAGGCTGGAAAATGTGACCGGGAAGTGACTGCTTCCTTGAGAGCAAGCACCTGGGAACGGAAGTGGCCTAACCTCCTCAAACGGCTGTGTGAGCGTTAAAGGAAAGAACAGGGAGCGAAATGAAGCTTTTCAAGAGGAGAACCGTCCGCCGATACTCTACAAGCAACGCCTGTGGCTCTATTCTGCCAGACGCGGTTAGTTCTCCCCGTCCCGCCCATCTCCGGTCACCTCTTCTTTCCCCCACAGCCCTGCTTTGGTTCCTGGCATCCCTGTGTGCGACCGAAACCGTCTTTCCCAGGCTCCTCCGAGTGAGGACTGGCCTGTGACCTACTGCTGTTCAGCGAGACGTTGGTAGCGGGTCTCAGAGGAGGTGACCCTGCACAAGTAATGGGGGTAGGGGTGCTACAGAAGAGGACGCTTCTGCCTCCGGCCTTCGCCATGCTGTTTTGAACACAGATGCAATGCCTGGAAGGGGAGCAACCATTTTGCAACCATGAAGAAAAAAGGCAACCCCTCGGGAAGGCTGAGCTGCAACACTCGGAAGGAGTCTGGGCCTCTAAGATCTCTGGGAACAGCCCGTCTGGATTTGTTGTCACATGAGAAAATAAAGCCCCCTTTGGTGACACCACGGTGGGCAGCTATTACCTGCATTTGAACCCAGTCCTAATGGATACAGACGCTGCCATCAGCCTGCCACGTGGATGTATCTATGTATGACAGTTACAGTGGCAATAACACAAACAAAATACAGTGACCCTACGCTACGGCATACGGTTCCTGGGAGGACGGCAAGAGATAAAGTCGTCAGTACAGCGGCAGGCACATGGCAAACCTCCACGACGAATCTTGGCTTTTATTAGAAGCTGAGGTCGAGAGAGTTTCTAAGACTTACTGAGAAGTTGGAGGTACAATCAACAGCAGGATCTGGGAACCACACAAGAAGGGCCAACACCGCTCCTGGACTCGGGAACCTTCCCCCACTGGCAAAGGTCCTGGCCTCGCCTCTCACAAGCTGTGTGACTTCAGGCAGATTAATCTCTTGGAACCTCGGTTTCCTCGTGTGTAAAATGGGGCTAATTATGAGGATTCCATAAGAAACGCTGACGGTAAGGGTTTAATGCCGGGGTTAGCACTTTAATGCTGATCTCACGGCCCCCCAGGAATAACACGTGAAAGTAAGTAAGTTGAATGAGTCCAGCGGACCCAGTGTGCTTCACTGCAGTGTGTGTGCCCAATGTCTCCCTCCTGTTGTTGCTGTGTATGGGGTATAAATAAGGCCTATTTGTAAAAAAAAAAAAGAAAGAAAAGAAAAAGCCGGGGGTGGGGGCACTAATTTTAAGGTGCATTAGAGAACATGGCAAATACACCACGTTCCTGAAGGGCTCGCCTGAAATCCTGAGTGGGAAGGAAGTTCGCCTGGTTTGTCAAAATGGCAAGGGAGGGGTGATGTGATCTCAGGTCTCTAAACGAAGGGACGAAAGCGGGCTTCCCAGGAACCAAGGAGGACAGAAAGGAGGCCTGAGCCTGTAGGCTCCCCCCACCCCAGGTAAAGGAAAAGGCTGGAGGCCTACCCTGGGGGAGGAAAGGGTGAGACTCAGCCTAGTCTGCTCCGCTCACCTGGAGAGACACCCGCTGAGGTGGACCAACCATTGGCCTCGATGCCACATCTCCCCGTATCGTGTTCTTTCCCTTGGGACTCTCAATCCCTTCCACTAAAAGGACAAAATCTATTTCCCCACCGCTTGACTTTGGGTGCAAGCAGGTGCCTTGCTTTGGCTAATAGAATGAGGTGGTGACAGGGTGCCAGCTACAAGCCTAGGGTTTAAGAGACGTTGACTATTTCCAGCTACCACGTGACCAGGCCTGCGCTAGTCTGCTGGTCCCGCGTGGAGGACTGATCCACGGAGCAGAGCATGGGAGTCAAGCCCGGCCGAGAGCAGCTGGACCCCGGCCAAGCCACAACTATGAGAGGAGCTAAATCTATGCTCGTTGGTGATGCGTTTATTAAACGCCACTGAGATACTGTGTTTTTTTTTAAATGTAGGCAAGGTCTTTGGTACAACAACGAAAACCTGAGAACACTTTGAGACTTGCACGACGATATGCAATTATCTGGGGCTCAGTTTCCCAGCTCTCAGGGATGCTGAAAGCTATGTCTGACCCAAGGAAAAGTAGGAAAGCAGGGAACAGTAAACCACACCTACATGACTCAGCCATGAGCTGAAAACACAGAGGCATTCTTGGCTCTTCTTCCTGGCAACCCCCACTTTAACCCCCACTTTCTCTTCCCAGCTCCGTATTCAGTGACATCACATTAGTAACTATGAATCAGCCAAGGCGGGAGTGTTTATAAATCAGCAAACATGACAAACCAGGGCTTGTTTTGTTCCTAGAGAGCTTGCTTACCGACACGCCTGGGTCTTCCCTGAGCCGTTGGTTGCGCCGTCTTGCTGAGTCCATATTAGAGGGATCTCATGACAGTTGCCCCCCTCCGTCATCTTCTCTTCCGCTGTCCCTGCAGAAGGGTGGCCTGGACCTGCAAAGCATGACAGAGTCAAATGACCTGGGTTCAAATCCCAGCTCTGCTCCTCACAGTTGTGTGAGCCCAGTGAGTTCCTTAAACTTTCTGAGCCTCATTCTCCACATCTGTAAAATGGAAATAATAAAATAGTGCGGAACTCTTAGGGTTATTAGCAGGAGTCAATGAAATGCCCCAGGCAATGCACTCAGTGCTGTTTCTGACACCGCCTAAGCACACGGTGACAGCTGTCATTACTTGGTTCACGTTCACGTCATCTTTGCCTGAGCTATTTGGGGCACTTTTCAACTGACCTCCTTCCTGTTGGTCTTGCCCCCTTTCATTGCATCCTCCCCACAGCAGAGAAAACTTGCAAAAAAACACAGACATGATCGTATCGCTCCCTCACTCAAAACCCTCCAGTCACTCCCCTTTGTCATCAGGAGACAGTCCCAGTTTGTAAGTGGGGGACTTGGAGAGGTTATGAAATTTGTCCAAGGTCGTGCAAGTAGTAAGGAACATACGATTGGAATCCAGGCTTCCATCTCTACATTCCGCCTTCTTAACCACCGTGCTACACTGAGGATGAAAGGATACGTGGAGAGAAGGGATGCATGGGTGACCAGGTGTAATAACAAAAGGACAGAAAGATGCAAGAATGGATGGAAATCCGGAAAGGATGGCAGACTCTGGAATGATGGATGGATGGATGGATGGATGGATGGATGGATGGATGGATGACGGATGGAGGAAGGGACGGAGGGAGGTGAGAAGGAGGGAAAGAAGGGATGGATGGATGGATGGATGGATGACGGATGGATAGATGAATGGATGGATAGAAAGATGGAAAGATAGAAAGATGAAGGGACTGAAGGATGGAAAGATGAAAGGACTCTCTTAAGTTGCCTTCTCTCCTTCCCTCTGGCCTGGCTTCTAGGTTTTCCCTCATGGACACCCACCTGGGACATCTGCTGAGAGTGCAGCTAGTCCTGTGGTCCCTTCCACTTCCTAACTCCTCGTTCCCTTTTCCTCCTGCCAGCTCAAGTACAATTCGTCTCTAAACAAGCTTCCCTTCAGAATCCATTTCCAGTGAACTGACCACCTCTCTTCTTCTACAAACTCAGGTTTTCCTATGACCAGGGACCAGATTTTTATCTTAATAGCTAATGTTCGTTAGGCATTCATTGTATGCTAGTTATATAACTATCTCATTTAATTTTCACAAAAGCTTTATGAAGTAGGTACTATTATTTTCTCCACTTTGAAAATAAAGTAATCTGCCCAAAGGTGTCCACTCACCATGACTACACTATGGTGTCACGTCTCCTTAGCTACCTCAGCTGTTGGCTCCTTTCTCTGTATTCGGACAGATAAGCCCTTATCAGTCCATGAGGGTAAGAGTTACGTTATCTCTTCTGACCTTAACGCAAGCTTTTCTCACACACCTGCCAATTTATACCAGAGCAGCGATGGTGTACAGGTTACAGAATGTATCACTGTTACCAAACCAGAGTGACATGGGCCAAAGGTACCTCCCACATGGGATTAAAAAGTCTCTGACATCTTGCCTGAGAAAAACACTTCTATAAGGGGCTTGGCCTAGTTGGGATAGAAGACTCATGGTGGTTTCAGAATCTGGCCAACATGGATTCTAGCCCCAACCTGGCCATTCCTTTAAGCGGTGTGACCTTGGGCAAATGACTTAACGTCTCTGAGCCTCAGTTTTCTTATCTGCAAAATGGGGAGAATAATAATAGCAGCCAGTGTGAACAGCTGTTCACACTGAGACAATTACATGAGACAATGTGTACAAAGGGTTTGGTACTATCAGAAATACAGCAATGATAGCTATTGTGGTTGTTGTTATATCGACTGCAGCGACTTCTCTCTGACCAGATAATCTGTCTAGAAATTTTCTAAACTGTGCTAAACTGTAGAAAAATCCCTTTCTACCATTAGGACACATGATATAGTGTAAGTACCACGTGGGAAGAAAGGCTAGGTGTTTCAGTGTGTGTGCGTGCGCACGCACATGTATGTATTTAACGAAGTGAAAAAACCCAGTCAACTTTGGCCAAAGGTCCAAGAGCCCTCCCCTCCCTGCTCCTTTCCCCTCCCTCCAGGCCTTTGCCTCCGGCCAGAAAATGAGCTGGGTGAGCTCCTCCTCAGGGCTGATTAGCTTTCCCTTGTTAACGGACAGGGTTCAATGTAATTTAATTTCATCGGGAGGAAGTGGTTCAGAAATCAAGGTCATTTCATTTCTGAAAGACATGGGAGGTTTGCCGTTCCCAAATGATCTCTCTGCCATGTATTCCCTTTAAAGCGAGAAGTACAGTGGTGAATACAATGGCTTCCAGGTCGTGTAAGATCACCTTTCCAAATAAGAGAAGACTCCTTTCCACGGGATTTTAATCAGGCCGCGTACAACTACTCTTCCTTTGGAACTTATTCCACTTCCTTTCCTTTCTGTTATTTCTGCCAGTGTAACGCTCCTCACACACACAAATAGAGCTGAAGAAAGGCTTGCGATGATCCTTTATTTCTCCTTCATGCAGGAAAGGTGAGGGTTACCCACTGCATTTGGCCTTCAGAAATCTGAGGGCGAGAGTCCTAATAGCTTTACACACACAAATGTCAGCATCATGAACAGGGGACCTAACCATGTGACACACAGGTCCCCCCTTCACCTGGTCTACAGAAAATGATTAGGCATCAAGACAAAGAAAAGCAAGTCATGTGCATGCTGTCCATCAATAAACGCGCATGGAGAGCTTACCAAGGGCTCGGTAGAGTGTCAGGTGCATGGGAGTGGGAGTTGCGAAGGAGACAGGAGCTTACTTTGGTTTGGCAAGACAATTAGCAGGTAAAATAAACCAACAATATATAACTTGATCCCAGAACAGCAAAATCATTGTGTGTGGCGGTAATGAAAGGAGGTGGGGGAGGCAACCGGAATGTTCCAGAAGAGGTGAGGCTTGAGTTGACCTTGGAAGCACAAGTAGGATTCAGATGATTCACATGTAACTATTTCCTGAGTGCCTAATATGAGCTGGGCATTGTTTAACTATCTTGTGTGCCAATACGTCATTACTCCATCACTTCAGTGCTGAAGGGCAGGGGCTAGCCTTACAGCACGTGACAGATAAAGATACTGAGGCTCAGAGACATTAAGCAAACTGCTCTGACACAGAACAGTGGCAGAGCTGGGATTCAAACCCAGACCCCAAGACAAAATGGAGAAAAGAATGGAACCTGCTGAGAAGGCAGAGTTCATGCAGGTTGTCTGGATAGGGGAGAAAACTGGAACAGAATCTTTATTAAGAGTCCACAAGCCACGCTCTGTGATACATGTGTCTCCTCAGATGCCTCTACCATCCTCTTTTTATTTTCATCATAGCACTTGTCCATACCTTTGTCTATTTATTTTATCACTCTCCTCCTCCCTCTAGAATGTGAGCTCCCAGAGAGGACTGCGATATCCGGCTTGATGACCGCACACAACTCAGCACCTAGTTCCCCGACTGACACATAGTAGGTACTCATCAAGTGCATGTGGAATGACAGACTGAATCTCATTTCCCACGAGCCAAGGGAAGGAGGGTGCTGCGTTGTAAACTCCAACGAGACACGTTCCACACCTGCCTTGTGCCCCTGGTGTATTATCAGAACCTTGGACAGCGCCCAAAGCACAGTGGGGGAAGGAGAGAGTGGGGGAGGGAGGGAGGGGTAGACTGGAACAGAAGGACACTCACAAGTTTACGAAAAAGCAAATTCAAGTTCAGCTAAATTATTAGTCGCCCTCGCTGATGGACAAAACCACCTTGCTAGAGACTGAGGCAGAGAAAACTCACTGCCCTGAGTCCATTTGCAGAAAGACCCAGCGGCTGGTCCATATCCCTGGTGATTCTCCTGTCTGCACACCATCCTGCCTGACCCGAAATGGAAAGTGCCCTCCGGAGGTCGCAGAGCTCACCACCACCTTGGATTCTCTGTCCATTAATTTGTGCTTTCCTAAGGAGTATTTATTCATGTAGTTTCTGTTTGGGCAATTATTGAAATGATGTCTAATTAGGTGATGATGGTAAATAATAATAATCGCCGAGCTGCAACACGCTCTGTTTCTATTATGGGTAAGGATATTGTGCAGTTTACTAAGGAATGTTCCAAGGTAAGAGTTCTGAGGAGAAGGAAGGGAGGGTGCCAGTTTTAGTATTTGGCTAACACTGTTCCTACCCAACTGCAACGCAGGAAGGGCCCCATCTCTTTTTTTTTATCCATCCCTAGGCTGTACCTTTGAATAGTGTTACCATGATTACTAGGAATAACAGCAACTCTTAATTCAGCACGTACAATGTGCCAGGTCCACTTCAAATCCAAATTAAAATTCAGTGCGAACTTAAGTGCCTTTGGAGACCCGAAAGTATGGTAAAGGACGGAAGCCAGCTGAGTGGGGGGGACAACTGGAACAGTGGGGTCTGAGGTGAGCTGCAACTTGCCTGCCCCATCGAAAGGAGACAGTTGCCCCTCAGCTACAACCGAGTATTGTCCCTTGGAGACGTGGGGATGGTGGGGCCAATTCTGACGTTTCCCAATAGTGTCTAGAGATGGATGAATGGATAAAGAAGATGTGGAATACACACACAGTGGAATATTACTCAGTCATAAAAAGAATGAAATCCTCCCATTTGTGACAACACGGATGGATCTCAAAGGTATTATGCTAAATAAAATAAGTCAGCCAGAGAAAGAAAACACTGTATGATCTCTCTTATATGTGGAAACAATGAATGAATAAATGACTAAAAGCTCATAGATAGAACAGATGGTGGGTGCCAGAGACGGGAGGTAGAAAGTAGGAGAAACGGATAAACTATTTTTTTTCTAGTTTAAATAAATTGAATTTGTAAAACAACTCTGGGGATAATTTTACCAGAAGAGTGGCACATTCTGGGACTCAAAGCATAGCCGCCCACTATTAACCAGCATGAGGTTTGTGATCTTAAGAAAGCTCATATTATCAAAATCACATTATAAATACAATGTCAGCCTTGCAAAGACCAAGTTGGGGTGTGGCAGAAATGTCAATGACAAAGGTGGTCTTTTTTCAAGGTTGAGGTTATCTGCTCTCTGAATAAGCCTAACCACATCCCCTCACAGCAGTAGGAAGAAGGGATAGGAAACAATGACTGTGTATGAACATTCCTTTCCTTTTGAAATGATATTAATACAGTATTTCCTGTGGTTATGGCTAATAAGTCATTTGTTGGCTAAATTTTCTGTGTGCAGTAAAGACAGGCCCATGGACAAATCCTGACCAGTATGCGCTGATGAAGGCTTAGAACCCCAAACCTCTTTGCGTAGTGTGGTATTTGTAAAATTCATAATCGTCATAATTAGCAGAGGAACTATTCTTTGCAAAAGACTAGAAAATGGAAGATTTTTTAAAAATGACCAAATATCTACCTGCAAACAGAAACCTTTTATAAGTAGCAACGCCACTTCACATTTTTAATACACCGTTTGTTCAGAAAATGTTTCCAATATGTTGTCTCTCTTCGTTGAATGATTTCTTGGCAGTTGACCAGAAAGGAGAAAAGACAATGAAACTGGCTGTCCCCCAATTTTGTGCCAGGTACTCAATGAGTCCCTTTGTAGGTATTATCTAATTAAATGGTATTATCTAATTATCATTTTAAAAATATTTTTAAAAATTACGTAAGTAATACATACTCGTGACACTTTTCAACAACTCAGGGGCATAAACATTGAAAAGTGAAAGTTCTTCTTCACCCCTCAAGTCCACTTAGGTCCCTGGAGCGAATTTCTGTGCCCTTTGCTGTGTATCAATCCAGACTTTTTTCTGCACGTTTCCATGAATACACATATTCTTTCATAAATATGTAAACAAATCACATTTCATCTATTCTAGAAACATAGTTTTCATTTAAAAGTTTCTGAAATGACAATGCATCTTACAAGTAAAGACAACGTACGGCGGCTAATTTCTTTCCTGCTTCATGGCACATAAAGTAACAGCTCATCTTGAGGTAAGTGGCATGTCAGAATAACAAAAGACAGGAGACATAGCGCTTCCAGGATTATATAGATGTATGGTCGTGTGAATGGCTACGGGCAGCTCTCAGCACACATGGGGCTGCCTCATTCATTTTAGTATCTGCGTGATCTGTCACTGTGTGAATGTACCCGTGTTTACATAGCCGTATCCCTTAGAGATGGATTTTCCAATTATTTTCCAATCTTCCTGGTGGAAAACAGTGTGGTGACCATCCTTACCCCTAAATCTTTGGGCCCCTAGTGTAAATACTTCTGAAGGGGAGATTCCAATCTCGTAAGTTCGCGTAGGTTAGCCTGCGTGATACGAAAAACGTCGCTGTTCCAACCCTGGCTCCAGGGCTGCCATATTGAATAATTCGAGGGAGTTCAAACCGTCATCTGGGACGGGGGTCAGCAAACTTTTTCTATAAAGAGCTAGACAGTCAATGTTCTAGGCTTTGTGTGCTTTACTGTATGTATCGCAACGACTCGACTCTGCCGACGCAGCATGAAATCAAATGGACGTTGTTATTCCATTTTCCAGTAAAACTTGAATTACAAAAAACAGGTGTTGGGCTGGATTTGTCCCAAGGGCTGTCGTTGGCTGACCCCTGGTCTAAGCAAACGGTCCTTCCTGGAGCTGTGCAGTGCCCCACTTGTGTGGCCCTTCCTGGTCCCTTACTCTCCAGGGACCCGACTCTGGATCAGTGTCACAGGCTTTGCAAATTTGAGTTTTTACCCTTTCGTTGTTCAACTCTAATACGCACTCATAAAATATTTCTTATAGTACGTGTTACTGAATGGACGTGAACACCTGACCATGTGTGTTTGACTCAGTTTCTTCACTGAGAAAATAAACCTGTTGTGGCGATTGTGAGGGTGAATGGAATGCTGCACTTACAAGTACTCGATAAACGCTATAGCTATTAAAAAGCCTCTTTTCCCCCCTTCACCAATCAAGAAATGCATAATTATTAATTCACAGAGGCAAGGCACAAACCAGGTGAACCTGTCTGAAAATCACGTGCCTCTCCTACAGCACCAACTGCCTCATAAAGGAAGGATCTACGGCCCAGAGAATCTGAACTCAGAGACTAAAAGCTTTTCTCAAGTCCCCCCATGTCAGCATTGGACATAGAGGACACTGGATCTCAGAGTGTCTGGCGAACACACCTCCCCCACCAGAGGAGGCAGCTTCTGCAAGCCCCCAGCCCTTTGGCCTTGCAGACACCCCCAACCAAGTGGGTTTTCCTGTTATTTCAGCTGACTCAATCTGATCACAGTTCTGTTACCTGGATAGAAACACAGCCACGGAGGTGTTGATAAAGCTGTCACGGCAAGATGGAGATAGAAAGTCTCGTGACTATTAAGAATAAACCCATAAATAAGAGATTATCAACTGAAATAAGACAGTCTGTCCTGCAACTTCTAACAAGTGTCATGGGCAAAACCATGTCATTCCCGCAGGCGTCCTCCCTGCCAGCCAGATGCACAGAATACGAATTGTGGGAGGAGAAACACTGACGGGCAGAACAAGTTGCTGGCGGAACTCATCAGAGCTGAGGCTCCCTCAGTCGTGTGGTGTATGTGAGAAGCCGCCAGAGGTAGAATCGCAGGGTTGAGATCCCACCAATTACGGAACACATTGGTCCTTGAAAAGAGCCTGGAGAGAGGTGACAGGACTGTCCCCCGAAGGTGAAGGCGGAGCCACGCCTGACCCACTCAACAGCGAAGGGCCACCTTCCCAGGTGGGTAAGAGCAGGTGCCGCCCCCTTGGTGGGTCTGCCCTGCCCATACCGTCCCATGTCCCCCCCACACACACATGCTGCCCACTGAGGCACCAGCCTCCTGCCTCCCTCTCACTCGGTGGCTCCGTCACCCAGACCATGTCCCCTGCAGGTGGTCACACTCAAGGCCACCTGCAGGTTGAGGCTAAGGACAATAAAATGATAATTTCACTAAGTTGCTAAAACCCGACTGAGAGCCACTGGCAGACAGGGCCCTGTGGGGTCTGGATCCTCAGGGCCCCCCGATCCATGACTGGCTTGTAGTGGGGGGTCCAGAGATGCTTCTTGATGGACTTGACTAACGCCACCAACCATAGCCCCTTCACGGGACAGGCAAGCGAGGGGAGGGGAAAGAGGCAGGCGTGAGGGGAAGAGAGCGGCAGGAGGGCCGATGGGCAGACGAGGCAGAGGAGGAGCAGAGAGCAGGGTGGACAGAGACGAGGCCGGTGGGGGGCGGAGCGGCAGCCAGACAGGCAGAGGAGGACACCTGGGACAGACACACCGAGAGACAGGTGGACACAGAGATGGTCAGATGCCTCCCCCACACACACTGAAGCAGGGACCCCGAGACAGGAAGAATACAGCCAAGGCCGAGGACGTTCCCAGGGGTGGGGGTGGGAGGGGGGACAAAAGACTTTCCCGGTCTCTCCAGGGAATCCTCATCCCTCCCAGTTTGGGCTTCTTTCTCCTGAACTCATTCCCTGATAGAGAAATTGGAGAAGAAAAAACGTCTCCCCGGATTCTGGGAACTCGTCCTGCCTCTCCAGGTTTCCTACCATTTCTACGAGGAGTTGGAGACCTGGGCTCGCATCTCAACGCCACTGGGCCTGCGTGGCACTGGCCCTTCTGGGCTCCTCGAGGCACTAAGTGGTGACCTGGAACAAACTCACTCTACCCTCTCGGAGTTCCTGAGAGCATCGGCTCAAATCACGCCAGGAAAGCCCTCCAAAAAGTGCCCTGCCTCTAAGGACATCCAGGGACGAAGGTGAGTGAGTCTGACCTTGGGTAACTCCTGTTCTCACTCTCAGACCTCCCTCCCCCCTCCTCCCTCCCTCGCTTCCCCTCCTCTTTCCCATCCACCACTCCCCACACCCACAACTGATTCCCATTTCAAAGAGACGTTGATTTCAGCCCTCAGGTCATGAAATATTCAACCCACTTGGACACTTTAATTAATCTGGGGTTTGATTCAGGCCATTGTGCCTTGACATCCGCCTCTGTAACCCCTTCCTGGCTCCAGTGAGCTGGCTCTGAGTGCTGCCCCGGAGACAGACACTCGACAAGAGGACCCATTCTCCGGGAACTGGCCTGACGAGGCGCCTGCACACATCCTCTTCTCCATCCCTCCATGCCTGCCCCGAAGAGGTGGCAAGCACGGTAAGATCTGAGACGGCCAGAGGCAACTGGGGAAGGCTGAGGGGGAAAAAATTGCGAACCCAAAGCCAGCGACAGCTCAGCAGACCAACACACAAGATGTTTCACAGGCTGGCTGGATACAGATGTTTCCTCAGGTCGTCCTCACCTGACTGCTGTCAGCAACCCCACCTCCCATATGGACTCATTATCACAGGATTGTCGGCATTCTGCTCTGTTAACAAAGAACGGAGCTGTCCGTTGCTGTTATTCTAGTGTGCTGGTGGGTTCTGCCTCACAGCTGGAGTCATAAATAACATTGAACCAATTGACGGATGGAAGACAGGCTAAATGCTCGACAGAGGATGGATATTTTGATTAATTACTGCCGTAATCGTTATCACCACATTCATGGTGGGGACCGGCCTGGTTTTCTGTTCTGCCTGTAACGGCTCACATATGTAATATCCAGCACTCAGGTGGTTTTCCATCAGATTTGCCAAGAAGCTGAGAACTGTTTTTGACACTGAGTATAGGACTCCCAAACGGCCTGCATGTTCCATGGTACTGTCCCCTCTCTCCTAAACTCCTCTTCAGTCATCCAACAAGCTTTTCCGAGGCACCTACTGAATGCCAGGCATCGTGTTAGAGGCCAGGGGTTGCCAGTAGGCAAGACAGAAAGGGCTCTTTCCCTCAAAAGGGTTAAGACGAGCACTCCCCATCCATGACAATGACCAGGGCACATAGTATTGTTAGATGCTGCTCTCAGATCCTTACTGACACTTAAACACTCATTCCTCACAGCTGGCCTATGAGGGAGGGACTTCCGTAGCCCTCATTTTATATTTTGTGCATCATAAACTGAAGCCCAGAGAGGTGGATTAATTTTCCCAAAGTCACACAGCAATGAGCGGCAGAGCTGGGAGTTAAACACAGGCATTTTGGCTCCAGAGTCCACAACTAACCACCACCATGTGATGCTGTGTCACTGGGTATATGTTGCTTCTTTCTGTAAGCAATTTTTTTTCCATTTGTTTCTGCACATAGATTAGAATGTCCTTAAACTACCTAGAGAGAGGAAGCGGATTAGTGGTTGCCGCGGGTAGGGAAAGGGAGAGTGAGGAGTGACCCCTTGTGGGTACAGGGTTTCAATCTGGAAGGATACAGAAGTTCTGGAATTACACAGTTGCTCAACATCACACATGTTCCACACTCAACACCGCTGAGTTACACACTTTAAAATGGTTCAAGTGGTGAATTGTATGTTATGGGAATTTTACCCCCTACCCCGAGGTTTTTGTTTTAATCCTTAAGTGTAGGGTTGTCTTACGGCCTTCACAGCCCCACAATGCCTGGAGTTTAAAAGTTTGCATCACACATTTCTTGATGGGGCTTGCTTTGTTTGTATGATCACCACACTTGTGATGATTAAAATCAGAGCCCTTCTAGGAGCCTAGAAGGTTCCCGTCCATCTGTGAGCAACTGGACCACAGAGAGTGCCGGTTCTGAGGGCGAGTGGACAGGTGTTTGGTACCAGGGCCAGGTGAGACCAAGCAAGGTGCTTCACAAAGAAGCGAGATGACATCGCAGGCAGGGCTGAGCAGGCAACGTTTAGAGCCAGAGGAACAGCCCAAGCTTGAGGTCTGAGGGGCAAATCAGGGCTGAAAACCGAACATGACCTCAGGGTGGGGAATGCGGAGAACCCAAACCTTTTGGGAAAGCAGAATATAAACATAACCATCACAGTGAATCAAACCCTTAGAGAGTGCTTTTCCACATGCCAGATACTGTTGCAAGGATTTTCATGCATCACTTCATGTATTCCTTATTATTTTCACCTCTGTTTTATACATAAAGAAACTAAGGCACAGAGAAGTTAAGTGACTTGTCCAAGGTCACACAGCTAGTAAGTGACAGAATCTGGATTCCAACCAACTGGTCAGGAGCCAGAGATTGACTGTTAATCACAGGAGTTAAGGAGTTAAGCTGGAGTTAAGATTCTGGTCAGCTGAGGGCTGACCGCGGGCTTGATGAGAGGAGGGACCCGCGGGAGGTTGAGGGTCAAGGATACAGATTACACCCGACTTCCTGGCCCTGGATTCACAAAGGGATATGTCAGCTACCAATACCGAGAGGAGGATAAGGGCAGTGGGTAGGAACAAGGACAGTGCCTGGAAGCCTGGGCTTGGACTCCAGCTTTGTCACCTCGCGGCCATGAAACCTTGGGCAATTACTTCATCGCTCTCTGCCTCAGTTTCCTCATCCGAAATGGGGATACAATAATTCCTACCTCACAGAATTGCTGTGAGTATCACACGACTGCAAAGCATTGAGGACAGCACCTGGCACACAGTAAGCAGAACATGAACGCTAAAGAAAATAAACTCTTTATAGAGAAAAGGGCCATCACGTTGTGTGTCTGGGAAGGGGAGGGGGCTTGGAGAAGCAGCAGCCAGACGGGGAAATCTCTCTGGACATTTTGCCTTTAACACAGGAAACTCAATTCCTGGCTGGAAAAGAACTGGTGGCTGGTGCCAAACGGAAACGGACTCATGTCTCGGGCCACTCAGCCCCCCTTGAACCCACATCTCCTTCATTCCTCCTTGCGTCCCAGCCACCTCAGGGAGGGCAGGGCTGCAGGGCTGCCTGCCTCAAGCTGCCCGCGTGGTGACACTTAATTAAGCTATTCATTTGATCCCCCAGTTTGCTCAGTGGTTCCCCTCCCTGCGGTTTGAATACAGTAATACTCAGCCCCAATTAAGATGGTTGAAAACATCGGCAGTCTCTGTTAATAAAACATCAGAATGAGACTGATTTCTTTTCTTTTTCTTTTTAACAGCCTTTTCTTAAAAACTCTGAGAGGGTGGGCAGAGTGAGCTCAGTTAGGAAGGAAGAAAGTTACCAAACTCCTTCTTGCCAAGTGCGTGAGGAGGGGATGGCATCTCTAATTCCCTCTCTTGGTCTGGGGCGGGAGTCCAAGCCTCTGTGGCAGAGAGTCCTAGGACGTGTGTCCAGGGACCTTCTGTCACAAACTTCCTGTGTGAGATGAAACCTTAGCTCATTGACTCCCTCATAGGGTCTCAGTCTCTCCATCTGCAAAATGGAGACACCAGACCAGCCTGAATAGTCTCTGGTCTGAGAACAGCAAGGTGTCGAGTCCTTGGATTTGGCCACATGGAGGACAGAGTGGCAGGACCATCTGCCTCTCCGGACACTTCCCTCTCTGACACCATCCTAAGAAAAGGGCCACGGGCAGTTCCTTCTGCTCAAGTCATGGAAGCTGCCGCAGTCACAAGGGACCAGAGTCCCAGTTCTGGAACTGTGCGGACACACTGCTCACCCAGCCTGATGACGCGCCCTGGCTCAGGAATCTCCGTGGTGGGTGGAACCAGCCTGATCCAGTACATTCTCTCTTCCTGGGGAGCTTTATGTGTCCCCCTCCCCAAGCAGAGGGGAGAAGAAGCAGGGACACTGGCCAGACCTGGGTGTCAAATCCTGCTGGTCCCTCCCTGCCCTGCACCAGCTACATGCCTTTGGACATGTTGGGTACCCTCTCTGTGTCTCAGTTTCCCTACATGTAAATGGGGAAAAGACCCTTCTACATAAGGTAGTTGTAAGGATTAATAAGATAACATGTCAGTTACATAGCACAGAGCCTGACACATATGAGCCCCCAGTTATGGGCAGCTGCTGTTACCAGTCATGGCAGTAGATGAAGAACCAGGACAGAGAGAGAAACAGAAGGCAAAAGCAGAAGCAACGCAGAGAAGGCAAATCACAAATGACTGTATGGGTGAAGCATCTTTCCCTGCACGCACTCAAGGCACCTGCTCTGGTGGGACTCCACCCCCTTTTCCAGCCACAGAGCATGTGACACACGCCCAAGCCAATCAGGGCTTCCGATTCTCCCGGCCACAGTGTTTGGTCCAGAGGCGAGCACATGACCAGGGGTGGGCTCACCCATGCTGCATGCTTTCACCCTGCGATGCCCAAGGTGCAGAGTTCAGGCTCTTCTCCAATATCTAGGAGAAATCAAGGCCCACAAACCCTTTTGTGATTTTTGAGGACTCTTGGAAATTTGCTGCACAGGTCAGGTGAAAGGGTCACCCCACAAAGCAAGTGGCTTTCTACCATCTTGCTATCTTCACACTCCCTGAAACTTACTGTCTTCCCCTCTTACGCACACTCTCCTCTCCAGAACAACGCTGGAAATCCACCCCGGCGCTTCCAAGAATGAACGTCAGCCCCGATCACCAACCAAAGTGTTTTCCCAGCTCTCTCTTCCAAAGAGCAATTCTGGTTGAACCAAATGTCCCCTGTCACTTTGTATGCCAAGTGCAAGGTAATCTCCATCAGTAGAGGAGATTATCATAGTAGTTCCCGGGCAGGAGATAAGATGGATACAGCGTTGCCAGATCCCCATCATTTTGCTGGAACGTTGCTCCCACTCCTGGAATCAACATCCCAGGCAGCGAGAGCAAAAGGTTTTCCACGTTGTTTCCTGGAGCACAGGCTGTGACATGCAGCCACCTCATTCAACTTAGGGTTTGCAGGTCTGGATGCCGCCAGAACCAGCAGGTTAAACACTCTGAATGAGAACTAGAATTAGCATGGCAGCGGCCTTCCCCGGACCGTGGATCCCCCTGCTACTGAATAGAACGATTCATTTGCACTGGATTCCCCTTCATTGACGGCAAGGGGCTTGCTTCTGCCCCCGGCAGCCCTTCCCTTTCCAGGACGAGACGAGCTAGGCTTATTGAATTCTAATACATCATCCCGGCAGCGGGTGTCAACAGAGGGCGGCAGATGTGAGACCAGAACACGGAACCCCATACCCACCCCTTGCAGTCTCCCCACACCCCTGCTTCCTCTTCTCAGAAAATCTACTCAGACTCCTCCCCACCCCACCCCCCAGGGAAGCCGAGAGTTCATTGTGAACAGCAGCCAAGAGTCAATAAATACACAGCTGAGATGTTAGTCACTTGCTGTGGTCCTCACCACTGACCAGGTAATTGCATGGCCCCAGACTGGGTTGTGGGGTGGGGAAGGGTGGCAGGGAGCTCAAAGGACCTCTGCAGCCAGAAAGATCTTTTCATCAAGCAAACTGGGTCATGTCTAGCATCCCCACCTCACTGAAAACTCTTCAATGGCTCCCCAATGCTTCTAGGATAAAAACCAAAACATTAAATAGGGGTTACAAGATGCTGCAGGGTCTGGCCCCTGCTGACCTGTGTAACCTAATATTCAAACACACCCCTCTGTGCTCAGACTCCAGCCACACTGAGAGTCTTTCATTCTTTCAGGGGCTTTGGGGGTGGGGGGTGGGGGTGGCGGCTCCAGAACTCAGAGCAGATATCACCCACTCACTCTGGAACAAATCCTATTTCCATCTAATCTTATAATCCCTCATTGCATTTGTCACAGCCTGCAATTCTGTACTTGCTACTCTGATGATTGGGTTGATGCTCTTTCTACCCACTGGTATATAACTCCATGTTTTGTTCACTAGGTATCTCCAGCTTCTAGCACAACGCCTGCCACAAAACAGGAACTCAGTCGATATCTGCTGAATGAATGTAGGCATGAACAAGTTATAGAGTAGGGCCCATTCCAAGAGTTGGAAGCTCAAAATGGAGCTAAAACAGAGTGCGTGAAGCAGGACGGGAGAAGAGGCCAAGACAAGGGAAGGGAGCAGATCACAGGACAGTCATTGTCCAGCACCTACTGTATGCCAGGCACTGGTCTAGGCACTGGGGATAGGGCAGTGAATAAAACGGACACCAAGCTCTTCTGTGAGGGAGCTTCCATTTGAGGTCAGTCCCCTCTGGCTTTGCACGATACACACAGGCCAGTATTTGTCCTGGAAGCATCTCCCTTTGTAGTGTCATTTTAAGAATAAATTGCACACATAACCAGGCATAAAGGGCCACCATGGGCAGCCTCCAGAGCTGGGATCTCCTCCATGGGGAGGCCCAATGAAACACTTCAACACGTCCCCGAAATAGATCTGCTCCACACCCAGCTGATAAGACGTAGGTGGCTTCCTCCAGATGCAGTGCAAGCATGGAGAAGGAGGAGTAAATTACATACCACAGAACTGAAACATCATCAATTTCCCTCCCCTTAAACACCCCAAGTCCCTCGTCCCTCAGACACTTCATCTGTCTTCTCTCCTTCCTACACTGCCTCAAAATCCCTGTGTCCTGAGCAATGCAGCATTCATCATCGGCTTACAGATTTGCCTAACAGTGACCATCTACCATCTTTCCAGCGTGGCCCTTGGTTCGTTTACAGGCTGCCATAGGAACACTGACCAAATTGGGTGGACACTGAATTCGCCAGTGTGCCCAGCCCACTGGGTGGGGGTCGCTGTCACATGGGGCTGTGCTGCTGCACTAAGGATTCTGGCCTTGGCCAGAGGCTGTGCGGAACACAGGAGTTTTTGGAGGGGAGTGGCCCTGGGCGGATTCCCCCCAGCCACCAGGAAGACTCCAAATGCAGCTGTGGGGTCCTTCTAGCTCTCATCAAAGCTTCCCCCAAGGCCCAGCTGCAGAGAAGCCCCCAGGGTGCCCCACAGAGGGGATGCAGCTGCAGCTTCAAAGAATCACAGGCAGCGCTAAGCGTGCCCCACCCCACCCCACCCCCAGGCCCCTGCAGGCATCTTCCTGCTGGAAGCAGAGCTGGGCTGGCCTTGGGGAGAGGACATCTCTAAGCTAAACGTGAAAGGCCTCTGCTTCCCGTAGAAGAGGGAAATGGCTGTTTTCATGGGGGAAGTCTATATGGAATCTCCCTTCGGACCGCTTCTCTCTGATCCCTTCAGGGCTGAGCCTGCAGCCAGTGGCTCTTCTGGCATAGAGAAGCCCCACCTCCCATCATTTGGAGCCAACTCCCCTGGGCCCAGACAGTTGTTTAGTAAAAATCATAATTATAAAAAAATAATTGCAGCTACCATTTATCGAGAATTTGCCAAGGCAATCTGCTTAACGTACATTATCTTGATTAAGCCCCACCATAATCTGGTGAAATGGAGATTCTTATCACCATCTGACAGATGAAGGAGCTGAGGCTTACATGTACTTTCAAATCCTAGACTCCCATTGAAAAGCTGTGTGATACCAGGCAAGTTACTCAACCTTTCTGTGTCAGTAACTGTCACTGAATCAGGATACATACAAAAGTCTATCTCTGGAGACAAGCGCCATCCTTACCCCCAGGCCTCCTATTCAGTCTCAGTGATTCATAGACCGTGCTCCAGGAAGGGGAACCAGCTGTGGTCTGAGCCTTTAGATTCCTGGGAGAGAGGGGAACCGTCCCTCTGGAAATGATGAAGGTTCAAAATTTAGGCAAAAACACAGGGTCCTGCAGAATCCTCCCTGCCCATGTCTGGTCGCTGGGAATTCAACTCTGCATTAGATAAACACCTGTACCACCCCCAGGCGAATATCCTAACGGGCAAATCTGACCCATCTCTCATCTGCTGAAAACCCCAGGGCTGGGGTTCTATTACAGAAAGGATTAGGGCCCGTCCCAGTGACCCATTTAACCTTAATTATTTCTTTCAAGACTCTGCTCCAAAGACAGTCACATCTGAGGTTAGGACTAGGGATTAAGGACTTTCACATATGAATTTTGGGGCAACACAAGTCAGCTCATAACATCTACCCCAATGAACCAAAAAGGGAGTTTACCCAGTTACTTCATATGTCAAATGTTACCTACAAGAAGAGGCTGACACAACTCCTTCTCAGCTCCTATTACAAATCTTGGGAGAGAGGACTTGGGGTCGGTCCAGTTTGGGGCAGATGTCCGTCCCTGGTCCAATCAGCTATGGCCAAGCATGTGGGCTCATCCAGAACAAACATGGCGGCCGAGACTCTGCCTACGGATGATGGTGGCGCACTATTGGTCCATGGCCTTGACAGACACTCCATATCACCTATCAGAATAAAGTCAAACTCTCCAATAGGGCATAGAGAATCCTTCACTCCCTACCCCCTTCAGCCTTCCCTCTGGGCCACATCTCCTGCATCCTGCACAAATTCTGCTTTCCATCCATGATACAGGCACAATTCTGTGAACTCACCTCGCTATTTCGTACCTCCAGGCCTTTGCTTAGGTTGTTCCCGCCTCTCCACCTGCTTTGTCCACCTGACAAGCTCCCACTTCAATTTATGTGTCAAAGCCGAGCTGGAGCATTTGCTTTGGAAAATCTTTCCTGACGTCCTGTAAAGTCAGCCTCCCTCTTTCCTTTCACTCTGTGCCTTTATGCACCAGTCTGTTTCATTATGTACCCTTTTAGAACACTCAGTCACAATGTTCATTAGATTGTTTTTCTCTTGAAGTAGACTCTGGGTTCCAGGGTAGTAGAGAAAACTTCCCTTACCAGCCCAAAGTCTAGTACATGGCTTGCTCTGTACTCAAAATGTGTAATGAATGGAGGTTATCAGCTGGACATCATGGGGTATAGTTCATGAATAAAACATGAGTCCCTGCCCTTTAGGAACCTCTGAATGACTAAGAAAAACATGAATATGAATATTGATTATGAAAATAAAGATATAAACCAAAAGCTAAGGACGTGCAGAGGGCGCTGCCATTTAAACTGGGATAACTGTGGAGGGCTTCTGGGAGGAGGTGACTTTGCGTGTAGTCACAAAGGTTGAGTAGGAATTTGCCTAATGGTGTTAGATGGGGAAAGGGAATTGCAAAGAGAAAGAGCATGAACAAGGCATGGGGGAAAGACGTAGCCCAGCTTGCAGATGCAACACGAAGAGTTATAGGAACAACCGGGCCACGGATACCGGGGGTTCTGAGAAAAGGGGTCCCCAGTCACACCTGGGCCTTTTGACCATTCTCAGGAACAAGCTGGGCAGAGAAGAGCTTTGCAATTGACTCATGAAGCTACCCACTCCTCTGGGCCTGGGGCCTGCACTGGTCTGCTCCACTCCCTCCCCCAAATGATGGGGGGGCATCTGAGCCTGGAATGAGACAGTCGCCTCCCACCACCTCCGCCCCCACAGAACTTGTTCCAAACCCCCCTGATTTCACTTTGCTCTCACAGTCACTACTGGCAGCTCACTTCACCGCTCTGAGTCTCAGCTGTCCAGCCGAGAAAAGACGATACTGGCCCCATGGGGGTTATTGTGAGGGTTGAAGTTCACTCAGGTGAAACACCTAACACACGACTGACCTCTAATAGGCCCTCAGTTAATAGCGGCCATTACAATTAATTTTTTAAAGTGAAAACGGGGGCCTGTCTTACCTCCCCTGTTCTAGAGCTATGAGTTCCCGGAGAGGATTCACGCCCTGTACTGCCCAGTACGTACATATTCATGCTCAATAAATGTGTGTTAAATCAGTGACTGCCTAGAATCCCAGAATTTTCAGACTGGGCGATATCTAAGAAACCAGCTATTCCAATCTCATTTTATACACGGAGGAAATAAGACTCCTGACTCCACCGTGTGTAATCTTGGCCATTTCTTGCCCGGTTTCCTTACCCATAAAAACGGAGCAGCTATTTTATTGGGTTGTCTAGGGATTAAATGAGTAAATATATATGATGCATTAAAACCAGCGTCTGGCACGTAAGAGCCGTCCATAAATGTTATTAGCGTTAGATGACTGAGACTGGCCCACGGCCACACGTCCAGTCGCAGGCCCAAGGCTGGGCTGCTGCCTCCCGGTCACTTTCCCCAATCCATCCCACTGCTCAGATGCTCCTTCTCCTAATTTTGGTGGTTTGCAATTCCCATGGTGTCCCATGTCCCAGCAGGGTGCAGGCTGACCCCCGATTCCTGAGGAGGACTTCCCAGCCAACCTTATCATTGGCCAAAGCAAGCTCTCGGCCAGCTTAGAGTCCTGCCGCCTCTGCTTGCAACATTGCAAACAGTCTGAACCACTTCCTTTGCGATCGCGTCGATCAGTTTGTCTCAACCAGGGCAGATTTCGGCCCCAGAGGACACTCGACAGTATCTGAAGACATGTTTAATTGTCAGGATTGGTGTTACTGGCAGCTGGTGGGTAGAGGCCGGGAACGCTGCTGAGCCTCCTACAGGGCAACAGACGGGCTTCTCAACACAGAATGATTCAGTCTAGAATGTCACCAATTGGCTGTTGACAGACCTTCATGTAGATGCCTGGGCATTCAGATAAAATGCATGTCTGTTTCACATCTGTTTTATAGCTGCATAATCACCAGGTTGTGGAAAAAAACAGTAGCTTTGGCATTAGAGAGACCAGGGTTCAAACTCCAGCTCTGCCACTTACTAGCTGTGTTACCATGGACGTGATACCTAACTTCTCTGAGCCTCAGTTCCCTCATCTGTGAAACAGAGATAATTATGCTGTGGTGAGGCTTTTTGATGATACACGAGAAGCACCTAGTAGGTACCTAGGACAGTAGGTAGGTCATAGGTGGCACCTGTTATTATTTACCTCCTCATGTTTGCAAGACATGTAAGTGTGAATACTTGAGAGTGTTGGTTGGGGATGAGCCAGAAGTGAGCTGACAGAAGACAGATTAATGGATGTTGATGGATGGATGGCTCAGGACCAAGAAAGGCTCCAAGGCAAGAGATGGGAACTGGCCAAGGTGAACAGGAGGGAGGAGAGGCAGAGATGGCGGAGGAAAGAATCCATACAGGTATAGGAAATTATCACTCATTCATTTATTTGTAAATGTGATGTATAGGACAGGCTCTATGCTAGGTGAGCCAGAAGTTGGCTGACAGAAGACGGATTTTCATACACACACACACACACACACACACACACACAGTCGCTGTACTTTATTTTCTCTCACAGAACCTGCCTGCCTTTCCACACTTGAGATTCACGCTTCTCTCTGCCCTTCTCACATCTGTCCCTCCAAAAGAACCTGCTTCCCCATCCTCACTTTTCAGGACCCATCTACTATTGTTTCCCTAATAAATTCCCAAATAAAGCCAGGGAGGGGGCTCCCCTTCCAGGCAAAGACATACAAAGGGGTAGCTACCTTCTTGGAAAACACCTCATTTCATCTCTTCTAAGATACACATTTTTTCCTGCCCCTGGACATCTCTGCTAATTACGCAGCCTCTCACTATTGATGACATCTTAACTGCAGCTTTTGGTCAATGGCCGTCATTCCCACGCATGCCCAAATTTGGCTGTTTCTCCAAGCGGCATGACCAAACACCTACAATCAATCCCTCTACCCTTCAGTCAACAAACCACGGAGGACCATCTAAGGAAGGGATCTGAATCTTGGGTGTATTCTGAAAACCTTTCATTGCAACACCCTGATAAGACCAAGAAAATGTCCAGATCAAAAGGTACAGAATGAGTGTCAGAGGCTTGACAAAAGACCCCAGAGACAACAAAGAAGCCCTGTTCTAAAAAAAATCCTTATCACCAACACCCTGGACGGCACAGGGCTGAGACTATATGGAAAAACACAGACACCGGTGAGCACAGATGACTCTGAGCTAACACGTGGCTTCCAAGAGTTGTGCTTGGAATGTGAAGAGGTTTTAGGATTGCCCTGAATAAGTTTTTGCTTCAATTTTCTTTTATATACATATATATCCATAAGAATTATACATGTTGAAATCTGTGTCTCAGGAAGCTAACGAACTCTTTTCATGAATATAAATGTGCCCTAGCTTTGCTGGTCTTGTTTTTTCTCAGTGAAATATGCAATAGTGGCATAGCTTAAAATCAATAGCATTTTAAATACCAGAACATGAGGTTCCAGGAGAACAAAACACAGCGACTTCAATACATGCTGCAGCCGCGCACTGTCCAGCCAGGACCCTCACCAGCTAGCGTCTGGAAAAATGAGATGTCAGGGAAGGAAGAAATCTCACGTTTGCCTGTGGCCTGTAATTTCTAGAGCCGGGCCCTGAGCCCCTGCCTGAGCTCTCCAAGTACTGCCAGATGGAGAGTGAGAAGGCAGAGCTCTGCGCTCTGGCATCGCAAGTCTTTTGCATGGAACGCACTGGAGGAAGGAGCTGTCCGTCAAGCGCCCTCAGAGACCCTGGCTGGATGGGAAGTGGATGAGCTCTCCATTTGAGGAGAGGCCTTTCGGAACACCACTTCACGGCGCATGCCTTCCTTGATCATTCATCCACTCGGCACGAGACGCTGGTGCTGGAAACCTGGGGGATTGGCTCTGCCTAAGTCCTGACGCGGCTCGTGTCCCTGCCTTTCTCCAAAGCCTAGTTGAGCAGAAGGGGCACAAGCTTCGGAGAGGACCCAGACGGAACTGCTTTCACATCCCACCTTCCACATGTACTAGGCACGTGTTGTGAATAAGCTGTTTAATCTCATCGGGCCTTCCTTCCTTCCTTCTTTCCTTCCTTCCTTCGTTCCTTCCTTCTTTCCTTCCTTCCTTCCTCTCCTCCCTCCCTCCCACCTTCCCTCCCCCCTGCCTTCCTCCCTTCCTTCTTTCCTTCTCTCCTTCCTTCGTCTCCTCCCTCCCTCCCTCCCTCCCTCCTCTCCTTCCTGTCTTCCTTCCCTTTCTCTGTCCCTCCCTCCCTCCCTTGCTTCTTTTATTCTACAAGATCTTAAACAAACACTTACTGTGTGTCCAGCACTGTCGAAGCACTTCACAAAATTAACTCATTTAATCCTGAGCACAGCCTAGGAAGCGGAAACCATGATTTTCATCATCCTCATTGACAAACTGGGAAACCGAGGCACAGGGCGTTCAAGCAACTCGCCTGTGTTCACACAGCCAGTATGGGGCTGAGTGAGGATTCAGACCAAGGCGGCCTGATCCCAGGGTCTGTGTACTTCCCTCTGCTCTGCTACACAGCCGGCCACCAGTGTCAGCAAAAAATAATAACCACTTCGGGGTTATTGTGACATTCAATAATATAAGTCCCTGGAAAATAGTAAGGTTTTAATAAATGAGTCATCAGCTTCATTCTCCGGGTTGCCCGTCTTCTAATTCACATGGAGAATAGTAATGAATTCTACTTGTATTGTCTCACAAGCTTAGAAAATGCCTTCCCCTGCATACCTTACCCTCATCGGTCCTTATAACAGTCCTAGAAACCACTGTTTTTCTTACAATGTTGTTAGCCTACAGTCCTTTGTCTGTCCCAGGCTTTATTCTGTGTGCCTTAGTCACTCATTGAATCCTAAACTCACTTAGCCCTCTAGCTCTGCGAGGTAAGTACTCTTGTAATGCCCATGTTACTGGCCAGAGAGGTTAAGTAATGTGCCCAAGGTCACACGACTAGGACATAGTGACACTGGGATAAAGCTTAAATAGTCTAGTTTCAGACTCTGTGGCGTCCACGTCTAAGGCCATTCAGGCTCATAAACCCTGTGACAAGTAACAGGCAGTCAGTGACAGAGCCAGAACTCAAACCCAGGTCTATGTGCCGCCAGTGTCCCCAGCAGGTGACTCTTCCCACTGTGCTGCCTTGTACAGCCAGGGCCCTAGTGGAAATAGCTTCACGTTGATGGTCAGGAGACACAGGGTCTAGTCCTGCCAACGCAATAACTGGTCAACAACTGGGTGACCTTGGGCAAATCACTTTGCCTCCATACTTCATTGGAAAAATTAGGGAGTCATACTCACTTGAGCTTTAATATCCTATAACTTAAGCAACTATTTCCAGTACTGAATGGTCTGCAACAATTGAGAGGGAAAAATATAGCATGTTTCTTATGGCTCAGTGTCCACCTCATCCTTCTGCCTGAGAAACACTCTAGACGATGCCTCTCTGTGCCTGATGGAATCCTGCATGTCCTAGGAGGTGCACCGCAAATGCACAGCAGCAAGAAACAGAGCTGCTGCTCTGGAGGCCTCTCCAGCTTCCAGCTCGTTTCCTGCACCCCTGCTGGGGAGAATTACTCATGCATTGCTCTGTGCTCCTACAATACTTAGCTTGTGCCTCTATAATAGCAATTATTACATTAATTGATATTAGGAGTGAGAGAGTGTGTATGTGTGTGTGTGTGAGTGTGTGTGTGCGCACGCGTGCACACGTGAATGCTTCCTCGCTGAATCGGGAGCTCCTTGAGGATACAGCCTGTACTCCATTAATTTTCATACACTTGGCAAACTGTATGAGGTTGACCATATTTGGACCTACACAAACGGCAATTTCATATGGTTCAACCTAATAGATGCTCGTTAAATATAAGATATTTGCTATTATGCAATACATGCATTCCTAAAAAAAAAACCCTCATGTTCTACAAGAGGGGTCAGTAGCTTTTTCTGTAAAGAGACACACAGCAAATATTTTAGACTTTGTGTGCCATACTGTCTCTGTCCCAACTACTCAACTTTGCTACTGTATCAAAGCAGCCATAGACAATCTGTAGATGAATGAATGTGACTGTGTCCCAGTAAAACATTACTATAGAAACAGGCTGGACTCAGGAAGAAACAGAAACTCTGCATAGCTTTATAACAAGTAAAGAGATTGAATTAGCAATCAGGAAACCTCGCCCTAAGAAAAGCTCAGGACTAGATGTCTACACTGGTGAATTCTACCAAACACTTAACAAAGGATTAATAACACTTCTTCACAAACACTTCTAGAAAGTAGAAGAGGAAGAAATACTTTCCAACTCCTTCTATGAGGCCAGTATTACCCGGATGCGAAACCAAGCAAAGTCATCACAAGAAAAAGAATCTACAGACCTAAATATATCTCAAGAATATTGACATAAAAATCCTCAAAAAATACTACTAGCAAATTGAATTTAGCAATCTATAAACAGGATCATTATACCATGACCAAGTGGGATTTAGCCCAGGAATGCAAGGTTGGTTTAACATTTGGAAATCAAGCAATGGAATGCACCATTTTAGTAGAACAATGCACAAAAACCACATAATCAACTGAATAGACACAGAAAAAAAGTCATAAAATTCAACACCTCTTTTTCATAAAAACACTCAACAAATTAGGAACAGAAGGGAACTTCCTCACGTTGATAAAGGGTAGCTACAAAAAAAAAAAAATCACAGCTAACATCATACTTAATGGTGAGAGACTGAATCTTTCCTCCCTAAGATCAGGCACAAGATAAGAATGTCCATTCTCACCTCTTCTACTCAACATTCTACTGGTGGCTCTAGCCAGGGCAGTCAGGCAAGAAATATGAAATAAAAGGCATCGACATTGGAAAAGAAGAGGCAAAATTATCTCTATTTGCAGATGACATGATCCTGCATGTAGAAAATCTTCCATATAAGAAATCCCCTACAAAACTATTGAAACAAATAAACGAGTTCAGCAAGATTGAGGGATATGAGATCAATATAGAAAGGTCTATTGTGTTTCTGTGCACTAGCAACAATCAACCTGGAAATGAAATGAAGAAAACAGCTCCATTTACATGAGAATCAATAAAGTATGTAGAAGTAAATTTAACAAAAGAAGTGCAAAAATTACAAAACTCTGTTGAAATAAATTAAAGACCTGAATAAACAGAAAGACATGCCATGTTCCTGGGTCAGAAGACCCAGTATTGTAAATATGGTAATACACCTCAAATTCAGCTATATAGGAGTCAGCACAATCCCCATCAGACAGTGTGGCATGCCAAAAGGAAGCTAAGTAGAAGATGAAAAATGAGAGAAGGAAAGTCCTGGGTGGACTGGGAAAGAAACTTCCTTCATCACACATAGCCAAAGGCAATAAACAATTTGGAAATTGGAAATTCATATTCATAATCACTATACATAATCTTACACTAACTTAATCTGTATACAATTCTCATTTCAAAATTTGAACTCAACTAACCTTTTTGTCATGTTTCTAAAATTCAAAGTTAACTTTTGGGGGCTATGGTCTGAGATAGGCATCAGGATTGAGTAGAACCCTCCCTGACAACTACAGTCACTGTATTGCCTGAGCGGGCATTTAGACGCATTTTTTATAGTACCTTAGCTCATTTCTATCTAGGAATGCTAACCAGTACCCAAGTAGGGGTGGTCACAGGAATAGTGAGTATCAGTATCATCTAAATGATTCTCTTGGTGCCAAAGACGTTATCCAGCTGGAAGGAACGGTCTTTCTTCTCATTCACTCAGCTTCTACCAAACGCTTACTCTGACGCCACACACAGGGCAAGATGCTAGGCTATGGCAGAGAATGCCTCAACTCTTGCTCTAACCCTAGAACTTGGAATCTACTTATATGTCATCGAATTCAGTGGCTCTCGACCAGGAAAAATGTTATATCCCAAGGGACATTTGGCAATGTCTGAAAACATTGCTTGTCACAATGAGGGGCGTGCTACTGGCATCTACTGAGCAGAGGCCAGGGATGTTGCTACGTTTCTACAACACACAGGACAGGCCATCTCCTCATTTTGCAGAAGAAGAAACTGAAGCCCATGTCATGATGCCCCCAGACCATCAGCTCAACAGGAGTCCAGTCCAGTTGTCCTGGTTCCACTCTGCATTCAATAGACTTCCACTTTCTCTCTTTTGAACTGAGACTGAGGACGCATTTTGACATGTTTTCCCCCTTCCTCAAAGAATGAGTCCTGCAGTGGCACCCAGATAGAAAGCTGCTTTACCAGCAATGGAAAAGCACTCTCCTGTGATCTGCACGCTTGCTGCAGGAGATGGCTTTGGACTCGAGTGACAGAGCTGCCTTGGCATGCTTGGATATGGCCTCTGGACTTCGTGTGAAAGCAAAGATGCTGTGAAGAAAAGCATGGACTCAGAAGTTCCCACTGTGCATTCTTTCCTTTCCTCGTTCGTTGACAGATTCAACAAACACACACTGAGACTACTATGTGCTGACAGCCAGGCTTGAAACTGAAGGCATGACGATAAACAACAAATATGTGGTCCCTCCTCTCAAGAGCTCGTGGTAAACAAGGGATACACAGATAAACAAGGCATTACAATACACTGATGTGCAAGCCCAGGATAGAATGGGTATGTGCCCGTCAGCCAGAGTGACCGGGTGCCAGCAACAGAAACCAACTGGAGCTTATGTGAGCAGAAAAGAAATGTACTGGAAGGATTCCAGGGATCTCACAGAAGCACCAGAGAGACGAAAGAACACGGCTCAGAAACACAGGCAGGAAAAGGCGGCTCCGGGGAAGCTCGTCCCTCAAGTCTCAGAACTACCATGGTGAGGAGTCTGCAGCCACGGTCAGTGCACAATGGCCATTACAGTTTAACAGCGCGACCCCAGCCCTGGACACCACAAGTTGCACGGGACTCCTCCCGCCCCACACCCCTGAAGCCACAGCTGTGTAAGCACAGCTTCTCCACTGGCCCAGCTTCTTTAGCTTTCCAGATCCCAAAGCAAAGTCTTTGGCTTATTTTAGCTGCAAGGCATGCTGGGGAAATGAGTGTCTCACCTGTTGAGTTGTGACAGAGGCAAACTGTCTCACACCCCCAGAACTCTCAGGGTAAAAGGAACTGCTCCTGGGTTTTGCTCAAATGTCACCTTCTCAGGGAGACCAAACAGGTCAAATCAACCCATCATAGACCTTAACCTTACACGTTATATATCAGTTATAGCTCAATAAAGCTGGCGGAAAAAAGGGGAAAAGAAAACCCCTAGTTTGTCCCTCCGCCAGCACTCATCAGCTTTCCATACTATATTTTCCTCCATAGTTCTTACCATTATCTCATATACTATATGTCTGTTTATTTACATGCTTCTGAAATGTAAGCTCCAGAGGGAAGGGATTTGTGTCTAGTTTATTTACTGCTTTGTCCCCAATGCCAAGAATGACGCCTGGAACATAGTAGGCTCTCAATAAATACTGTTGAACAAATAAGTGAATGACTGAATGAATTCTCTAAACATAGGGAGCTCAAAGATCCCCAATATCCAAAATTTCAATAAATGCTCTCTCTACAAGGAGCCTAGGGGAAAGACGCAACCTAATCAAGCCCAGGAGAAATCAGAGGGAGCTCCCTGGAGGAAGTGATATCGGAGCTGAGTCTTCAGAAGAGGCAATGCAGACAAATCAGAATCAGAAGAGCAGGACGTAAGCAGTGCTGTGGGATTCCATGAATGTGTTGTTTTATGGATTGGCATGACTCTGGGGTGCTTCTCAGCCAAGCTCCCTGCATCTTTTCCGTATGAAGGAGGCACTGGGGCGGACCAGGTGTTGCATCAGGCTTGACCACCGAAAGCCAAGATTCAGAGCTTGGAGACAGAAGGACTCTCCCCAGAAGCATCCAAGAGTGAGTCCCTGGTAGAATAGAAAGGTAGGTTCCCAGGAACCTACATTCCCAGGAACCACCTGGCACCTTAAACAAAAAGGTAACACTCGGAACCTTATTTTGGAGAAAGGCAATCAGAGCAGTGAGAATAAATAATGGTGCTACCTAGAAGGCAACTGAGTTTTTCTCCGGTCTACAGGTGCGTGTGTTATTACCTGGGTAGCTCTTTGTTTAAGTAATTAGGTTGCCACAGAACTTTTGGTAATTCATCAAAATTCATAGGACGTGCAAGGCCCAGGAAAAAAAAAAAAAGAGTAGGTGGCAGGATTATTACTTGAAGTTCAACTCAATAAATATAATTTATTTTTCTATAGAGTCCTTTATACAAAACAGCGCCAGAGGCTTTACGGCCCAGCAAGACCGAGTTTGAATGACTTAAGTTATTTGCTTGCAGACCAAATGGACGTTTATGAACATTCCGACTTCCCCCTGCCCTAAATGAAGTGATATACACCTATTCTCAACATAATTTCTGTCACCGCCACTATCTTTTCTCAGTTCAGCTCTTCCATAGAGCTCCAGCGTGACATAAAGTGATAATTGCTGCAGTGCTGTCCCCATGGAGGGGACTGCTTCTGCTCCTTTCAGCTGATCACATATGAAGGGCCTTTCACAAGTTGCTGGGGAGGGGGGAAGAAGTGCAAGGAGAAAAAAGGAGCCGATATGTACACGATCCTAGACACGTAGGGTTCACTCCTCTGTCAAATTCGACTGACTCAGTCACAACCATAGGACAATTTCCTCCATCCTGGCGAGGTGAATGTGACCCAGATACAGCCTTGTCACCTTACCTCATCTCCTTATGACATTCAAATAAATAGCAATTGAAAGGCAATTTCCATCTTTGCAGCAGTTTTTGCTAGAAACGCCAAGGGAAAAACACCTTTCTAGTACACGGCGAAACCCAAAACTCCTTTCCCCAGCCTGTCTCTCTTCTCTCATTTCATGCTCCCTAAAGCTCCCTCATAAATCAAGCGTTCGCAGTCTTTCTGCTTTGTCTCCTCTCCCTATTTAGGCTCAGCTCTCTCTGGCTTCTCCCCGCTTCTCTTTCCACCATCACCCAGACACTGTACAAGAAAAGAGTGCAAGCCAGGTGAGTCTAGAGCAGAATTGGGTTGCAAAGATTTATCACTGAATATATTTTCCTTTATAACCCGTCATAGATTCTCCCTTCAAGGAGAGCCCATTCCAAGCACAGCTGTGTTTTAGTTAAACCGAGAGTGTAAAATATTACGTTATCACCAGTACCTGCTGTTTGTTTACAGATAATCCTTAGAACTGGACCAAAGACGAGAAGAACTGTGTAGTTCAACATCAGCAAAGAAGACGTACTGACCTCACACGTGACCCAGGAACAACTCCTTTGTGAGAGTGGAGAAAACCCCGGGGGAAACGGTCCTGCTTGTTCCTCATGCCCACAGCCAATGACCAGTTCTTTAAAATAAACCTAGGAATCAAGCTACCAAGTTTTCCAATTGTGGTAAAATACACCTAGCACAGTCTTTACCATTGTAGGTGGACAATTCAGTGGCGTTAAATACACTCCCACTGTCGTGCAACCATCATGACCATCCATCTCCAGGACTGTATCATCTTCCCAAACTGAAACTCTGTCCCCATGAAAATAGCTCCCCGTTGCCCCCTTTCCCCAGGCCCTCGCATTGCACCATTCTACTTTTTGTCTCGATGCATTTGACTGCTCTGTGCGACTCATATAAGTGGAATCATACAGTAGGTGTCCTCTTGTGATTGGCTTATTTCACTCAGCTTAATGTCCGCAAGGTTCATCCATGTTGTCGCGAGTCTCAGAATGTCCTTCCTTTTTAAGGCTGAATAACATTCCATCACACGTACAGACTCCATTTGTTTATACATTCAACTGTGTGTGGACACGTGGGTTGCTTCCACCTTTTGGCTATTGAAAAGAAGGCTGCTATGGACGTGGCTGTATGTAAGCTGCCGTTTTTGTCCAACACAAAAGCCCGGAGTCTTTTTTGTGACTGCTCCATTTTTCCTGGACAGAAAATGAGCAGCCTCGAACACTGTGTCCCAACTCCTTACTTGTCGTTCGAGTAGATGCTCTGTGGCCATTTGCCAGCCCGTCTCCCTATTCTCGAAGAACTCCCTCCTCATCCATAGGTTGGCAGACTGCAGCTCTTTCCATTGTGAGCGAGCCCACGCCTCCTTGGACACAGCTGATCGGATAAGGGAACCCCCGCTGGGTCCGTTATCTCTGCATGCTGGGCTTGAACAATATATAAATTCAGAGGTAGGGGTTGCAGAGGCGCATGTGGGCCAGTCACCCTGCTCTCCAAGGTGGAAAATGGAGACAGCCAGTCTCTGAGAGAGAAAAAGAGTTAAGCCTTAGACCCTAGAAAAAGATAGGAGACATCCTGGGGCGTTAGCTGGGCAGAAGTTATACTCCCAGATAAAGGAACAGAGACTGAAACAGAAAAGTAGACAGCATCTACCTGCCTTTCGTTCCACGGGGTTTTCTGTTACTGAAACACAGCATTTCCCATCCTGCCTTCCACGAGGTGCTCGTGCAGCCTTCCAGAAAAGGTCCCATTTTGCTTAAGTTATTTTGAATGACTTCTGTTCTCTGTAATTCCATGTGTCAAGATAACCTACTGAGATATTAATTTTTTTGTCTTATTTCTCTGCCAGAGGAGAGGAAAATAGAAAAGGTAATTTTCTGTCTCCCCACCTTCTGGAAAACAAAAAACACATCTCTGTGTGTGTTTATTGTTCAAAGGTGGCACCGTGCGACGTGGTAGCCACACGTGGCAGTTGAGTGCCTGACACGTGCTTAGCCCAAATTGAGATACGCTCTAAGTGTAAACTACACACTATATTTCAATGGCTTAGTACTAAAAACAGATGGAAAATATCTTATTAACAACTGCATATTGATTACATGTTCGAATGGTAATAGTCTGGCTCTGTGGGGTTGAATAAAATACAATAATTTCATCCATTTTGTTTGTTTTAAGATGGCTACTAGAACATTGTGAATCATGAATATGGCGCCAATTCTATTTCTCTGGGAGAGCAGAGTGTCAGGTGAAGGTCTAGGCCAGTCTTGGGTGAGGGGAGAAGGCAGCCAGAGCTTCTGTGAATTCCAGGAGTCCTTCTGAAGAAAGCCCCCACTCCCGTCTGTAGCGAGCGGGTCAGACCTGCCATGGAACGAAGCTGCAGTCACCACAGCGGGGCACGAGGAGAGAGGCTGGTGCTGTGGACAGAGGAGGAAACGGTGTCCCCAGAGTTCCCAGGACCATGAAGGTGAGGGGAGGCAGATTCTACAAGTACTGGGACCTCGCAGAGTCCCCAGGAGGTATAAACCTCTGAGGGGGTGACGCGTGGATCCGAGGGGTGTTCAGCAGGAAGCAGGACTTCACTGGCTGCGGGGAGGTCTCTGTGTCTGAGCCACCGTGGGGGAGCGCCTCCCAAAGCAGACAGCTGAGGACCAAGCCCCTATGGCACCCACGTAAGCTCCAGGATTTGGTACAGTCCCGTCGGGTGAGGGAGGCAGCCCAGAGGTGACAGATACTGCACATCTCATCAGTCCATGGGGGGACTCAGAGCCAGAGTTCACTTGACTTCGGAAAATGAAGAGATGTGGTTTTCTGCACCCCAGCACTGGGGTCCAAATCCAGGCCTGTTTCGCAAATAACCTTTGGCCCCAGGGTGAGGCATGGAGAGAAAGATGCAGGCGCTTAGACGGTTCTGTGAAACCGAGGAAGAAAGGGAAGGGGAGAGAGAGGCAGAGAGAGAAGGAGAGAGAGAGAGAGAAGGAGGGGACGGAAGGAAACCACCTGCGAGGGCGCCAGGCACTTTATTCTCCCAGTGTTTCCCCTGAGCACAGGGCTCCTGCATCTGGTGACAGGTACACAGCGGAGGTGACATGAAATGAAGGGGAGCCAGTGCCAGGGCACTAGAAAGGAGGGTGTCCTCTTCTCCATCAAAGAGAGAGACTGGGTTTGGCGCCCCCTGATGCTTGCGAATCTTCCTCTCTAACAGAGGGGGCTTTGGTAGCCTTTCCCAGGAAAGGGCAAATAGCACTTGAGAACAGTATTTTCATTTTTATTTTGGGAACGGGAGATGACAAGACCCACAAAAATGATGCCCAGATGAGCAGAGCAGCAGCTTTCCACCCCAGCTGTGCTTTAGAATCATGTGGGAGTTTAAAAAGACTGATGGTCAGCCTGCACCATCAGGTATTCTGGTTCAGTGGGTCCAAGATGGGCCCAAAGTATCAGTACTGGTTTTTTGTTTGTTTTTAAGTTCTTGGGCTGATTTTAAAGAGCGGCTGCAGCTGAGAACCACCGGCTAAGGTCTCGAACATATCCCATTATCTCATTTAAATCAACACTTTATGTCATTACTCTGGGGACGGAGACAAAAGTCCCTCCCACACACCGCTGCTGAGGACCAGGGGTCTGGCCCTTACTTGTGCTTCCGGTTCGTCCCTTCTCGTCTGATCCTGCCCACCCCACCACCTTCATTCCCACAGCCAGGCCCAGGATCAGAGCCCTGAAAGGTCCTGCAGGGTTCTCGGTCCCCACCAACGTTCCACGAAGCTGCCTTATGTGAAAGCACGTCAGCTTTTAAGCTTTGCATCCTAAGCCGCGCTGCTCTGCACCCGGATGGTAACATGAGTAAGAAATAAACCTTTATTGTTGAAGCCACTGGGGTGTGGGAGTGGGGCTGTTGCTACTGCAGCACAGCCGGGCCTTTCCTCGTTGGTACCGCGTGGATGTCAATCAAAGCCGCCTGTCAATCAAAGCTGCCTGCGCCTCCCACATGATCCAAGCCAACTGGACTCTCAGGATGGAGAGGAACAGAGACCACTGGTCCTGACTCACCCAGCACAGGTTCCCTGAAGACACTGGCGGTCGCTCCTGCTTCCTGGAACCTCTGAGACTGTCTGGATCCTGCCCTTTGAAAGGCTGCTCAACATGCCTCTGAGTTTCGGACTCCTTTGTCCCAGCTTTGATCCTACTCCGACCCATGCGACTTACATCCTACACCCGGCCTCCCTGCCATTTATTTACGTGCCTGCCAAACCTACAGACTCTGCCCCCAGGGCGGCCTTATAGTCTCCCTTCCTTGCCCTGGCGATTCAGAGTCCAGTTTCCAACACTGTCCTGACCACACCGGGAAGGCCACCACTGCATCCGGTTCCTTGTGCTGTAATTCAGCCACAGGCTCTTCTTGTTATTTCCTTTCCAAATCCACTTAGGAGCCTTTAAAAGTTGCAGCATGGAAACAAACTCATGTAACCCAATGATTAAAGATTTAGGACGTGGAGGTAGATTGCCTCTGTTTAAATCCAGTTCCCAGTGCTCACTAGCAAATGACCTTGGAATATAACTCTCAGTGCCCAATTTCCTTATTGGTGAAATGGGCCGAAGAAACAGTCCCTTGTCTCGATGTTTTCTGACGATTTAATGAATTAATATATGAAAATTACTCAGAACGGGGCCTGGTACAGAGTAAGTGCCTCATGGATAGGCGCTGCTTCTGCTATGTGCCACATACTAACCATATTTTCTCTTTAACGCTGTCATAAATAATATTCTATGCTCTGATTTACGGAGGCAGAACGTGGGGCTCACAGAAGGTAAGTAACTGGCCCTGGATGAAGCAGCTCATTAGGGAGGCAGCCAAGATTCCCAGGCAGCTCTTTCTGCCCCACTCGACCACCTCTTGTCTCCAAAACCAGCACAGAAGGGAAGCCAGGGTTTACTGAGCACCTGTTAATGTTTCAGGTACCGAGCTTGATGCTTTTGGATACAGTTTCAACTACAGCCCTGTGCTGTGTGTTACATCATCCCAAACTAGCTCATGAAGGAACTGACGCTCAGAGAAGTGAAATAAATCGCCGAAGGTCACGCTGCTAGTAAGAGCAACCAGGCTTTGAATCCAGGTCAGTCTGACTCCAGAAGCTCCCTCCCCTGGGCCTGGCTACCTCGTGTAATAATCAGAGCTATTTACTGAGCTTTCTTTTATGTCCCCCACAAAGTACAACTGTCACCGTTCCCTCTGAGGCAGGGCACGTCATCCTTGGGAAACGGAGGTGCAAGGAGCTAAATTGGTTGCTCAGGTGCATATAGCTCGTGAGTGGCGGAGGCCCCTGGGGGCAGGAACTCAAATCTGCAGCCTCCTCCATGGTGTTTGTTCTTTCTGGACATCAAGCTGCAGAGGCTAAAGGCCTCCTGCAATGGTAAGGCTTTCCCCTCCCCACCCTCTCACCCCTTACCTCCCCGCCCACCCCGGTCACCTCACTGGCCACACTGCAGCTGGGCCACAGCGGCTCATTGCTTTGGATGCTTTCTCTGTAATTCAGGATTCAGGATACTTTGACCCAAACTACAGTTTCACTGCATGCTGTAAAAAAGGACTGGCCTAGCCAATGAGGGTGAAAATAAGATTACAGGCTCTTCTGGACAGACGCAGCTGCACGTGTTCTTACATAAGCTCATACATCAGAAAACTGGATCCTTTTGAAGAAACAGTCCCCAAAACTATTGTAAAATTACATCAGGGTCCAGCTTTGGTAGCTGATTAACAGCTGGTAGCTGCTGGTATCAGGAGCTGGGGAGGCCGGTCCACCTTACGTACAGGTGAGAGACGCTGCCAACCCCAAACCCTCTGGTCTCACTTGAAGGATGGCAGAACTGACTCCCAGCTTGCCTCCATCTCTGCTGCCCTGGGGGAGGCTAGTTCCTCAAAGCAGTCCCAGCGAGGGCCCCCTGGGGATCCGAGCTTTCCCACGTCACAGATTATTTAGAACCCTTTCCATGAAGAGGCAAGGGCAAATCACAAAATGGTGAATGACACAAAAGCAAAATTTGCAATGAGATAAATCACCTCCTGGACTTGCCAATGACAGGAGCCTAGGAAATTATGAAAAGCTGAGCGTGTAGTAGGACAGGGAGCTTGTGGCACTGCGCTGCCTGGCAATGCCCCTTATTATGGAAACCTCGCTATTCCTCACCCCAGTCTGCATAAGATCACAAGAGCCATAGAAAAAACCCCTGCTATGTCAGACTCACAGAGGGCAAACGCGAGTAAACCAAGAAAGCCTTGATGGTTTGCCTTCCTAAGAGGACCTACTGTTTTAATTCATGTTAGCATATTAATTGCCCTTATGTAGCTGGGTGCTGCTAATTAGAAATGAATGGTGTTTATTCATTATAGAAAACCCAGCAGGAAAGGCTCTCTACTTAGCAACACTATGTTAATTTGAGTTTGGCTTTCAAAGGTCATAAAACTGCTTAGAACTAAAAGGGTTTTTTTTTTTTTTTTTTTTTTTTAAGAGAGTTGTTTCCCCTTCTGTCTTCACCCTTTCTTTGCAAGGGAATTCCGTGCAAAGAGCTTCTGGCCTTTTCTCTACCCTTCCTTGCGGCTCAGGTCAGCGGGATCCTGTTTTACTAGTGGGCAGGTAACTGCTAACAGCAACTGCCCACGCTGGCGCACTCTGTGCCTCTCGTGTGCTTTCCAATCTCTGTACTTCAACACTGCCGGTGCATTTCTCCTCTCCCATCGGCATGAAGAAAGCACCCCTCCCCACTAGCCAGAATTTCTGAGCGTGCCTGGGTGGTAAGTCTGGGTGGCGGCACTGACCAAATTAACTGCTTTCAAGTTACGGATTAAGGAAGTAAGAGACCCCGATTTGGGTTCGGATCTAAGCTATGTTCTCATTCCACTTTTTACCTGAGACCCCTAAGTTGAGGGTGGGGCTGCTTTTCTATGTAATCGAAGCATCATTTCTCATGTGGTAGTGATGGTTGTGTACTGGACCGAGCACGCGTGAGGCGGGAGCCCAGCTCCCTGCACCTCTCTTGCAGCCTATAATTTAGATATTTCAAAATTATCTTTAGCACGATTATGCTGAGGTATTAAAGCTCGAGTCTGTATGTTTATCTCTCTTGTGGAATAGCTCAAATTCATTGTTGTCCAATTCTGCCATAAAAGCAGTTGATACTTAGTTAGGTACCAACGCTCATCTTAATTTTTTTTTACATGCAGTATCTCACTTTCCTCCGATAACAATCCTGAAAGACACTACTATTATTATTCCCCATTTTTCGGGTGAGGAAACTGAGTCTCAGAGAGGTCTACAGCTTGCCGACAGCTAGTACAACATGAAAGCGGAAAGGGATTATATCTGACTCTAGAGCTCTGACTCACTCACTGCTTTACAGCGACCTATCAATGACTCGGGGCTTTTCGATGCAGAAAAAGACACCATGCAGGGAAATGGAGGAATGCAAACTTGCAAAGAGGTAATCCAACAGCAAAGGTCCCTCCCTCCATGACTTTTGGGGCACTGACGGCACACTGAAAGAAGTCACCCCCTACCAAGGCATTCGAGGAGCTCACTTTTAAAAATCAATAAAATATAATCCCTCAAACTGTTGAAGAGCTGGGGTTGCTTATAGGATGAGATGTAAGCCTAGCATCGCTGGTAACCATCTTACCACCGCAAGGGGAAAGCGTGTCTGGAGACTCAGACCACAAGGAAGAGAGAAGATGTGAGATGAGGAGAGAGAGACAAAAACCAAGGCTGATGTCGTCATATGAGCCCCTGGATCCAGCCATACTGACGTGTTCACTACTTTTCCAAAGTGACTTCAACTGCTATCCAACTGTTCCATATCCTAGTACCTATAATTGAATATCAATTATGAACCATTAAACTTCTCCTGAACTTTTCACTTATATGAGTCCATATCTCTTCCTTTCCTTATTAAATTATGAGTTGGATTTTCTATCATTTGCACCTGCAAGAATCCTGAGTATATATTAGTTTTAGATTGTTGTAGTTTTTCTCTTTATCGTTAATATTAGTTTTATAGCACACAGATAAATTATTTAACTGTGGATTTAGAGATGCCTCACACTTTACCTCACACCAAACAGAAAAATTAAGCCCAGCTGGATCACAGACCTAAACCTAAAAGCTAAAAATGTAAAAACTTCTAAAATGAAGCTTAGCACAGCACATTTGAAACCTTGGTTTAGACAGAGATTTCTCAGACAGGATACGGAAAAGCATTAACCATAATAATTTTTTAAATGACAGATTAAACTTTATCGAAACTGAAAACTTCTGTTCTTCAAAAGACATTAATAAAACGAAAAGGCAAGTCACAGACTAAGAGATAATATTCACAATACATATATCTGATAAAGAACTTGCCTCCAGAATATGTAAACAAGTCATACAACCCATAATGAAAAAACTTAGTAGACAAAAGACTTAAACAGATATGTCAAAAAGAAGACGCTCAAATGGCCAAAAAGCTACATGGAAAGATGATATCATTCATCTTCTGGGAAACACAATTTAAATCCACAATGAGATACCACTTTATACCCACTAGACAGGCTAAAATTGAAGAGTGATAACGCCAAATATTGGTGAGGACATTGAATGACTGGAACTCTGATACATTGCAGGTAGAAGTGTAAAATGTTATTATAACAACCACTCTGGGAAACCCTTTGACACTTAGTTAAACAGACACTTGGCATGATCCAATAATTTCACTCCTAGAGAGCCAAGAGAAATGAAAACATGTGTCCACAAAATGATTTTTATACGAATGCACGTAGCAGCTCTGCGAATAATAACTCAGACCTGGAAATGATCCAAATGTTCACCACCAAAAACAAATCAGATTCACACAACGAAACGAAATTCATCAATAAAAATGAACAAATGACGAATGCATACAATAACACAGATGGATCTCAAAAACATTACGTTGAGGGTAAGGCGCCCAGACACAAGAGATCACACGTTCTCTGATCCCATATGAAGTTCAAGTACAGGCAAAACGAAGCTACAGTGACAGAAAGCAGGTCGGGAGGTGCTTGGGTGGGCGTGGAGAGTGACCCTCATAGAATTCCTCACTTCATGAAGCAGGTTCAGAACAAAGACTCTGGAACCAGAACGCCCAACTCAAACCCTGACTTCATGACGTACCAGATGGGTGACCTACGGCAAGGTCCTTAACGTCTCTGAACAACCATGTCTTCACCTGTATTAATTCTACTTACCGTATAGGATTGTTGCAGGATTAAATCAGATAACACACGGTGTAGCAAGTGGAATCGTGTCCCCCCAAAATGTCATGCCCACCCGGAACCTTGGAACGTGACCTTATTTGGAAATAGGGTCTTCGCAGGTGTATCTAACACAAGGATCGAGATGAGAGCACGTTGGGTTAGGGTGGATCCTACGTCCAATAAGAACGTCCTTGTGAGAAACAGAAGAGGATACACGGAGACACAGAGAAGAAGTGATGTGACGACAAAGGCAGGTAGTGCAGTGATGTGTCCACAGGCAAAGAACGCCAAGGATGGCTGGCGACCACCACAAGCAAGGACGCAGGGCCTCCAGGGGGAACCAATCCTAACAACACCTCGATTTCAGACGTAAGGTTTTCTAACTGTGAAAGCAGACATTTCAGGTCATTTGTTACGGAAGCCCTAGGAAACCGATCCATATAGTAAAGGTCCATGCTCAATAAACGGATTTTTAAAATTAGTACGTGGTTTTTCCTGCCATTAAACGGCAAGGCCCTGCCCCATATTCCTATGGAGACCAGGCAGTATCTAGCTAGATATTTGTGTGACTTTCCTGGTGCCGCCGTAACAAAGTAGCACAGACTGGGTACCCTGAGCAACAGAAATGGACTTTGTCACAATTTGCGAGGCTGGAAGTCCAAGGTCAAGGTATTGGCAGGGTTGGTTTCTTCTGAGGCCTCTTTCCTGGGCCTGTAGATGGCTGCCTTCTTCCTGCATCTTCACAACATTTTCTTTCCCTCTGTCTGTGCCCAAACGTCCTCTCCTTATGAAGACACCTGTCAGATTAGATTAGGGCCCACCCCCGTGGCCTCATCTGAATTTATTTATCTCTTTGAAGACCCTACTTCCAAATATAGCCCCACGCCGAAGGACTGCGGGTTAGGGTTCCGACACATGCATTTTGAGGTGACACGACTCAGCCTGTAACACGCGGATACATTCTTGTTGTCCTAAAGCATCAAAGCACCGAGTCTGCAGCTTGCAAATACAACTCAATCAGATGGAATAAGGAGTTACTGAGGCTTCCTGTGGCAACCATGGATGTTATTCTTAAGGGTTCCAAACTCAGATGCCTCAGATGCTGGACAGGTAACCGAAAGGTAGGAACCAGGCCACGTAGAAGGCTCAAGGAGTGGTGGGGCTTTTGGGGACCTGGAGAGAACACGCACTCAAATGCAAACATTTAAACTAGCCAGAGAAAGTGCGTCTGCAGACAGGATTCAACCTGCCGCGGAGTTTGCGACACTTGCTTTTCCATTCTACGTCATCATCGTCACCATCATCACAATCGTCATCGTCATCCTGCCTCCTCTATTTGGAAATCTTTTCTCTGATAGCTACGTGGTGAACTCCTGCTCATACTTCGAGGCCCTAGACAAATGTTACCTACTCAGAGCCTCCCCTCGCTTCCCCGAGCACAGACACTCCCTCTTGTCTGTTCCCAGCGCACATCGTACTTTCCTCGTTGCCGGTAAGGAGCGCATCGCTTTGCAGGTCTGTCTCCCTGCTAGACAGTAAACTCCCCAAGGTGACACCCAGTTCTTCTGCCTACCCCTCCCTTGCGTTTGGGGACAGGAAACCAGAATATAATGAGTGCCTCCCATGTACCAGGCATTGCAATAAGCACTTAATCTTCACAAAAGCATTTCTCTTACCCCAGTTTACAAATGGGGATCCTGAACCCCAGAAAGGTGAAGTCACTTGCCTACGGTGCCAGACCTAGAAACCCTTTGGCAGAGCCAGAATTGAAACCTAGCCCCCTGATATTAAAGCCCCCAATGCCTCTCCCACGCCACACCACTCCCCAGGCAGCCAGAAGGGCAACCTGCCACCAGATGGCTAAGGGGACAGTGGGATGGGCCACTGGGAAAAATTCCTGTCCTCTCTGTGTATTGAGGGGGTTGGACTAGCTGCTATTTAGCTCCTTTCCTGCACTGACGTTTTATTCTAGGAGGCTTGTTATCTCTCCTTTTGACACCGCCTGAGCTATTCGAGACAAGTTCCTGCTTTAAAAATAATGATAAAACTGCCTGTCAGTGGAAATAAGCCTCACACACTATCTCGCGAACAGAAGCAGAATTTCTGAGATACCTCTGCGAGTTCGTTAGGCATGCAAGATTAAACTCGAATTTACGTCGGCTCAGTCATACGTGCTGTAAAAGTGAATTGCAAGGGATGGAATTTTCAGCTGCTCAGCTGGTTCCAGATGAAGGTGAGGGAGACCTGCACCTCCACGCAGGGAACCACCCACCGGAAGACCCGGGCTTCTCCCTGCCAACAGCCTGGCACACCCTGACCAATTCAGGGATGGAGCACCGGGGTCAACATGCAGACTCGACTTAGAACCTCCAGGTTCAAAGCTAGCTCCACCTGCTAGGGGAGTAGCCGTGAGCAAGTTTCTTCATCTCGGTGGCCCTCGTCTATAAAACGGGGTGAACAATAGAGGCCCTGCTATTGGTTGTTATGGGGAATAAATAAATGGTTGCAGCCCCTGAGAATCCAAGTTGGAATTAGTACACAGGGTCTTTGCAAAGGTGCCCAGTTCCTTCGAGGACACAGCTCAAGCTCAGGGTCGTATTTGCAAGGCCCTGAACACTCTGGCCTCTGACTATCCCTCCAGCCTTGGCTCTTGCTGCTTGCCCCCTCCCCTCCCCCATCCCTGCTCAGCCATTCGCAGTACCCCACATGTCCCCCACTCTCTCTTCTCTTCCCCACCGCTGTTGTCCCATATAAATTTCTACTCACCCGTCAGAGGTCACCTTCTCCGGGAAACGTCTCCCACTTCTCCAGGCCGGCATGCGGCTTGGTTCTTGATGACACGCCTGAGAAAGCGCTCTTCAATTCACCTGGCCCTGCTGGAAACATAGGTATGTGCGGGGTGTCACTAGTGACTCACCCTTGGTGGGCAGGCAAGCAAAGCATCAGCATCTCCCAAACTGTTAGGAGGGGACGGGATGCCTGAGATGACAACCAAAGGAAGCCTGTTTAAGGCTCAGACAGGACGCTCTCTCCTCTCAGGCAATATGAGCGGCAGCTGGATGCCTGAGCTCCAATCCCAGATTCTCCATTTATAAGCTGTGTGACGCCAGGCAAGTCACTTAACCTCTCTGCACTTATTTCCCCATCTGTACAATGGAGACTAATAATACCTTCCTCACAGTGTTATTGGGGGGGCGGCTAAATGAGTAAATACATGTAAAATTCTCAGAATAGTGCCTGGCACACAGAACTGCTGAGGTGGGAAGATGCTGGGGCATTCTAGAAACTGAACGGCTAGTGTAGCTGCAAGCCACGAGTGATTCTCTCTCTCTCTCTCTCTCTCTCTCTCTTTCTCTCTCTCTCTCTCTCTCTCTCTCTCATTCCTTTCAAGGAAGAAAGAACAAGGGCTAATGAACTTCGAGATATGGAATCAGGCCAGTACACCAGACGCCAATTCCACAACAGCCAGTCCCGAAAGGCAATGTGCCAAATTTCCCATTCAACAATTGACTTTCCTTGAATGGTCCTAAATCCCGGGGACATGGCTGAAGATGGAAACAACACAGACAAGCTCGGCAGTGGGGACCTTAGAGAGCATGGGGCGTCAAGCAGTGCCTGGAGAGTTGTCCAAGGCAAGGCACCTGTGACTGACGGGAAGTGGGCGTTTGTTCTCCACAGACCCAAAGAAAATGGACATTGGAGGCTTTCAATATGTAGGAAGGGTTCCAAAGGGAAGAAGAGAGCCGCGAGCAAGGAAACCCCCGAATGGGGCAGGGAGACGAGCGTGCATCACTTAGACGAGCCCCACTCTGTGAAAGAGGGGACAGGCTTTGACACACAGGTGGGTTCTTCCCCAGGACCAGGCAGGCAGAGGGTCACAACCTCTGCGTAGGAGATCTTTCCCACCTGAGTTTAAATTCATGGTTTTTAAGTTCCATACAACTGGTACGAAGAGATTAGCCTCCTAGAGAAGCATAAACTAGGGAGATTGTTTTCTTTTCCCGCCTATTCTCTGTGTCTCTGCCGTCTCCAGATAACACTAAGTCTGTTCATTGACCCCCAGGGACACAGAGACATGGAGCTTAGTGGTTAAGAGCGTGGACTTGGAGACACCTGCCATGTGACCTTGGGCAAACCACCCTCCTGTGCCTCAATTTCCCCATCTAGAAAATGGGGATACGAAGAGCTCCAACCTCACAGGGTAGATGTGAGCAGTAAATAAATTAATACTGAAAGTGCTTACACTAGTCCTTAGCTCATAGTAAGTGACCGATGCATGATGGCAGCGATTACTACTATTACTATTATTACTATTATTATTCACTATTCAGACGAAGACAAAGCAGAGCAAAAATTGGGCAGGGGAGAATTCCAGACTTTAACTCCTTTGAACCCCAATTTATAAGGAGAAGGAGAGTTAACCGGAGGGGAGTTACTCTGGTTTCCTCTTGGGACTAGGTACGGTGCCCCAGAAGCTGGACAACCTCCCTGGGTAGGATCTGAGACGGGCGCCATTAGAGATGGACAGCCTTCCCTTAGGGAATGAGTGATCATGACCCATTTCAGAGAATTCCGGAGGGTAAGAGCTGCACCACCCATTCCCCTGGTTCCAGAAAAACACCCCCGGATGTGCTGGGAGGGACTCTCCAGAAGCAGAAGCAGAATGGTCTGGTTATGCTGCTGCTTGTCCCCAAGGAGAACTACAGTGGTACCTCGGTTTCCGAACGTAATCCGTTCTGGAAGACCGTTCGAGTTCTGAAACGTTGGAAAATAGCCGACAGCTGGGCCTCCGGATCTTGCACTCAGCGGAAGCCGCGGGACACCTTCGACTTCCAAGGCGTGTTCGAAAACCAAAGCACTTACTTCCCGGTTTATGGCGTTCGTAAACTGAAATGTTCGTCAACGGAGACGTTCGAAAACCGAGCTACTACTGTATACACCACTGGACCGCTGGCTCAGCCTTTTACCCAGTGACAGACAAGACCAACCCCAGACGATGTTTCAAAGGAGGGTGTGTTTCCTCCTGTCGTGCGGGAGACCCTGCTCGCTGCGCCATTTGTCGTGCGGGGCGGCCTGCGGGGTCTCTGCTCCCGCTCCCCACACAAGAACGCAGGACATGGTGAGGCCAAAAAGGAACACCCACGGAGCCATAGGTAGGGGAGTCATACCACTGTATTCTCTCTGGCGGCACTATACTCTCACTGGAGGCTGGATCCACACTGTCCGCAAACCGCCATCCACGCTTGCCAGCCCAGCCGCCATCTCCTTGCCTCCATTCTCTTCTCTCTCTTTTCTCTCCTCCGTAGCCGCAGCAGTTATATTGGCGGCTAATTGGCTAACTGGCTACAGCTGACGGCCCATCAGCCACAGCTGACGGCCATCTACTACCCGAGCCAGCACTCCTCCATGTGAGGCCGAGAGCCTGGAAACTACTTTCTGGGGCTCTGTCCCCACACCTCCTGTCTGCTCTCATTTCTGGACTCGTCCTCCAGGGAGAAGAGGATTCCGGTCCTGTATCCATCACCCGTATGCACCCAGTCTGAGGGGTGGAGAAATTGCTAACCTAACATCCACGGGGCCACGCTTTGCTGAGCTCACTGCGCTGAGAGGCACACGTCAGCTCCGGGCCGCAGACCAGCAGGGCTGGTCCTAGCAGTGCCTTCTTCCCACTTCCTCCGACTCCCTCTGCAAGATGGATAGAGGGTCTTCCTGCTCAGGGGAGGCTGAGTTATAGCCTCAGTGGAGGAAAGCGCAGACATTCTTCCCTCGTCCTTTCTTGTTTTCTTTTGTCCCTGTGCCTGCCGGCCACCGGGCAGAAACCAAAGCCAGTCTGCAGGCTCTGTCCTGACCTGCCTGCACCCCAGGGGAAGACCGGCCCAGCATTCCCACCCGGGCAGGGCTCTGTGACCCATTTCTCCCACCTCCCAATTGTGCATTGGCTCTTGGTCACTGTGTGTATAAGCGCTTTGTGCAGGCCACATGCAGGAGAGCACAGGGGAGTGTGTGGGGGGGGGCATGTGGGGGCAGAGCCCCAGAAAGTAGTTTCCAGGCTCTCGGCCTCACATAGACAGGTGCTGGCTCAGGTAGTAAATGGCCATCAACTGTGATTGCATGGCCGTCAGCTGTGGCTAGTTGGCCGTCAGCTGTAACCAGTGAGCCATTGGCCACAATATAACTGCTGTGGCTACGCTAGCAGAGGAGAGAGAGAGAATGGGGGCTAGCAAGGAGATGGCGGCTGGGCTGGCAAGCGTGGATGGCGGTTTGCGGACAGTGTGGATCCAGCCTCCAGTGAGAGTATAGTGCCGCCAGCGAGAATATACTAGTATGACTCCCCTACCTATGGCTCCGTGGGTGTTTCTTTTTGGCCTCACCATATCCTGCGTTCTTGTATGGGGAGCAGGACCAGAGACCCCGCAGGCCTCCCTGCACGACAGGGCACTTACTCAGGAATCTCTGCCTCTGATAACAGATACTCAAAGAACATCGGCCAGCATTATAATCCCCACTTTGCAGATGGGAAAACAGAGGCCCAGAGGATTTAAAGGGCTTGACTAGAGAGTAGGTGGCAGAGCCGGCTTTCTGTGACTGGTCTTCAAATTCTGAATCCTCTTGCTAGGTCAGCCACTGCCCCTTATCCATAAGTATTACTCTCCACTTTATCACCCCCAGGGGAAAATGTGTATGTACATACTGTGTGTGTGTGTGTGTGTGTGTGTGTGTGTGTAGTAAAGTAAAACATATGCACAGATGAAAAAATACAACAAATGTACAGAATACAAAATAAAACCATACAACCCCCATCTAACGCCTAGGTGCATGGAGCAACGTGTGCAAATCAAATTGTTATCTACCACCCTGATCTACTGGGCTGACGCCTGCTTCTCGACTTCTAATTCACAGTAGACTCAAAACACCAGGCCTGCTTTCTCCCTGGTTCCCGGTCTGGCAGTCGGTTCTGTGCTATGTTCCTCCTCAGCAGAGCAGAACTCCACCCTCAGTGCAGCACAGCCTTAGAAGGGGGCTCCGTGGACCTCATCCTAATAGACTCTGCCGGCGGCCCATCAGGTAGACGTGATAGACAGCTGCCTGCCACCCTCAGCCAGCAGTGCGGACAGAAGACAATGCACGTGAACAGGCACCCACTAGACAGAGAACAGCGGGGGTTTGCACACACCGGGTGGCTGGAGCTGCCCCTCCTGCCTGGCTTTCAGGCAGGTGTCTGGGTGGGGTGGGGTGGGGTGGGGTGGGGTGGGGCGGGGTGTTGAGGGACAGGCGCAGTAATGCCGCCTGGACCGCCAGGGAGCTCAGGGGTCGGACTTTTCTCCATGAATGAATCAACGCTTGTACCACAGGGCCAGTATGTGCACTTTGGTGCCTGGCGAGAGAGCAGGGCAGGGCTTCTTGCCCATTAATTCTAAAAAGGACTTTTTAACCTTCTGGACGTGAGGGCAGAGGTTTGGAGGCTGTCAGAGCTGGAGGCAGCCGCAGCAGAGGAAAAGGGGCACCTGGTGCAGTGTCAGAAAGCTGGGTCTCATCCCAAATTTGTGTACACGTGAGCTGCAGGGCCTTGGGCAACTCACCCCATCTTCCTAGAGTGCAGCTTTCTTGTTCTCATTAGTATACGAATATATGACTAATATAAATAGATATATAAATATGATGTAGCTACAACATATAAAATATGCATTATTTATACAACATAAGTATATATACAAATGTATAATATTTATATATTTGCATGCATATGTATTAAATATATTTATATCATTGTATAATATATACAGTAAGTAAAATAGAAAGAGATAAATATTATATGGGAATATGTATACACACATATGCACAATACACTGGACCCTGGGGAAGTGTCCTCTGCGACTGCGTCTCATCTGCAAAACAGGAGCCGTATTGGGCTCCCATCAGAGGGTTCATGTGAGGATGAAATGAGATTAATTATGTAAGATGTGGAGACAATAAGTGGTACTTGTTTTTCCTCCACTGCACTTAGGATAATTGTAATTGGGGGAAAAAAGTCACCCTGTGATGTGTTTCACGTCCGTCTCCCCTGCCAGGTTTTGAGCTCAGTCAGAGCAGGAACCATCTGCTCTGTCACCAAGTCCCCAGCAGGGTGGGTGCTCCTTACAGTGTGCAGTATGGACAAGTGACTACAATGAAAACAGCAGCACCTACGTCCAGGATAAAGGGAATTGCATGTCGTAGAGGGTGCACATTGGAAGCCGTTAAACGCCGTGAAAACAGGAAAGGTGGATTGCCGTGGGTTGCGAGGTGCAGAGGGGCCCCCAGACCACTGGGAGGGACAGACGAGAAGGAGGAGAATTAGAACTCGGGCAAAGAGCTGAAGGAGAAGCCAGGAGGCGCCTTTAGGAGGTGGCCTGAGGGAGTGGAACAATAAGTAACAGCAACATAATCGCTTCTGGATAAAGGAGGCAGGCCAGCCATGATGCTCCCGTGTTTGTGCAATTCTCCTCCTGAGAACTGACTTGCCCCAGCAAGCTTTTATTCATTCATTCAACCCATTCATTCATTCAATCCATTTTTATCGATTTCCTACTAAGTGCACTTTCCTGAGCACTTAGTGAATTCACGTCCAAGTCCAGGGGATGTAGGAGTGAATAAAACAGACCAAGTTCCTGCTCACATGAAACTCGGATGCTCCTGGGGATAGACAAATTATAAGTACACAAGTCCCTACAGATATCATGGCTGAGACGAGTGCCATGAAAGAAAAAGAAACTGCAGAAGGGTACAAGGAGCCATGGGGGTCAGGCTATGTTAGAGGGAGGTGAGAAAGGCCTCTCTGATGAGGTAGGCGCTTTGAGGGAATGGGTGGGAACAGCATTCTGAGAAGAGGGAACAGCGGGTGCAAACACTCCTGAGTGGGCATGTGGTGGATGGATTCGGCTGGAGTGGAGTGAGCCAGGGGGAAGCAGAAGGAGCTGAGATCAGAAAGGTGGGGGGGGGCAGCTGATCACAGGGAGCCTTATTAGCCATGACGACGGGTAATGAGATGTGTCCCACCATCTGACGTATCCTTTAACAGATCGCTCTAGCTGCCATGAGGAGAACAGACCGTAGAGGGCAAGAGTGAGTGGAAGAGACCACTGTGTGTGTGTGTGTGGGGGGGGCGACTGCTGTTGGTGCTGATGGGGGGGGAGCTGATGGTGACAGGAACCAGGGTGCAATGGAGGAGGTGCGCAGTCTCTGAACAGAGGCTTTCTCCTGTCTACAAGAGGCATTCGATTTGCATCAGCAATCAGAGTCGGAATTAACAGAGACCTTGAACCTGAGCTGGTCCAAGCACCTGCATTTGACCGATGAGATGCCCCCAAGATGACACAGGCAGAAATTGGACAGAGCCTGGGCAGGAAGCCCCAGTTCAACACCTTCCACTCCTGGCTCCTTTTTGGTCATTGTCACTTGTCCCTTCAGTCTCTGTGGCTTTGGAGAAACAGATCCGCAAAGAGCTAATGCACTTCAGAAGTTGAGGGTAAAATTAAGAATAACTTGCTTTTCATTTATAATTTATGCATGATGCACCACCTACTTCCCAAAAGGATTTGAGACAGCTTACAATAACAATCATCTTTAAACCATCTTCACAGCCACTAAAAAACATGTTTTCAGAAAGTCCTTAATGGAACAGGGAAATGCTCAAAACATAACTTAAAATGAAGACAGGACGCGGAACTGTATTTACTACAATATTGTTACATAATATAAAGATGGCTGGAGAGAGGGGAGAGGGAAGAAAGACAGGGAACGGGAGAGAAGAGGGGACGCGATGAGGAAGGAACAGGAAGAGGGGAGGGGGAAAACAGCGGAGGGGATGGAAACATAAAGTGGAAAGAAACATTGATAGGGGTTGTTTCCCTTCTTAAAATTGTACGGAAAGATCTCATTGCTAACAGCCCAGTTCCCCAGGATGTTATAAGTAAGATGATTTTCACGAGAACTAATATCTTTTTAATGTTAGTTGTTACGCATTCATGGATTAAATAATGTGTCTTTTTAAAAACATAGCTAACACATCATAACTGTGTGTACTGGTGTGATTCCATTTGATCCCCAGATCCATTCTCCACCCCGCTCTGCCCTGCTCTGGGCAGAGGAGGCTCCTTTGTCCTCTGGTTTTTGCTTGGTTGTGGCCAACTGGGGCTCCAATTTAAAAAATCAGAGGGCAGAGGAGAGGGGGTCAGGGTTTTCGCCACCCTCCCCCAAACCCTCCGTCCTGCTTCCTTAGCCCAGCTGTGGACTGAGGGCCTGCGGGTGGGGCTCCCTGCCAGGCTCCAGCTCCCTGGGGCCCATCAATACCTTCGTCTTCCCTGTGAGCTCCTGATGTCTCGCTCTCTTTTGTTGCTGTTCTTAGCCTTGCCCTCAACTCAGGAGAAGTCTCTTTAGTAAACGCTCTGTAGTATTTCTCAAAGTTTGTGTACAGGAATTACCAGGAGACTGCTACCTATACCCCCAGCCTCCACACCCACGCCCACCCAAGGTTCTAACTCAGTAAAACTGGGGTGGGGCCCGGCAAGTTTCATCTCTAACAACTCTCAGGAGAGGCTTATATTGCCCATCCGGGGACCACTCTTTGAGTAGCAGTCCTTTAGTTTAACCCCTTGGGTGTGCCCTGTACTTCCTGAAAGTTCCCTACTAACACTTGACGGGGGCAGTCCAAGGGACGTGTCCGGGACGGTGTAATTAGCTACATCTTATAGAATTTGTTATCAGGAGAGATAATACAATGGTGTCGATTTAAGTCAAGACACTCAATCGCGTGGGGTTTCTTATTGGCCAATACATAGGTGGAAGAGTAATGGCCGAAGTAGGGTACTGCCGTCACGTAAACCTGAAACGTGGCCATGGCCTTGAACCAGGGTGGAAGGCTGACGTATCTCCAGGAGACTGTTAATGGAAGCTGGAAGGGCAGCGAGGAAACTGCTATTGGAGGCAGGAGAACACGGGACTTGACTAATGAACAGTTAGCAAAATGTCCCCTGGAGATAGAAATAATATCTAATGAACCTGTCCGTCTGGTGAAGGAAATTTCCAGGTCGACTGCCGAACGTGCCAGCTGACTTTTATTAACTCAGAGCTCATTATTTTTATTAATTAAAGTTCAATAAAATTAAAAATCCAGCTCCTCAAATGCACTAGCCCGAGGTCGAGGGCTTACAGGCCACAGGTGGCTACCCCACTGGAAAGTGCAGACTATCTTGGGCATTGCCACCATCATGTCTTGAATCAACGCGACTATATTCTCTCTCCTGATTCTGTGTTGATGGGGCTCGGCTGGGTGATTCTTCTGCTCTCCGTGGTGTTGGCTGGGGATACAGTTGTCTGGGAGATGTACTGGGACGGAGCATCCCAGACGGTTTGCTCACCTGGCTAGCAGTTGGGGTCAGCCGGACGCACAGATGGGGCGACCAGCCAGAGAGCCTCAATTCTTACCCACGCATTTTCTCCATGTGGGCTGGGCTTCTCACAGCATCACAGCTGGGTTCCAAGAGGCAGGAAGTGGAAACTCTTTGGAAGCCCCAGAATATCACTTCTGGTGCATTCAAGTGGTCAAAGCCAATCATGAGACCAGCTCGGATTCAAGGGAAACAAGTATTTCCCTTATCCAAGGGGATTCTGTTTCAAGACCCCCCCGTGGGTCTTGGATGCCTGAAATCTTAGATAGTACCAGACCCTACGTATACTATGCATTTCCTATGCATACATACCTGGGATAAAGTTTAATTTATAACTTAGGCACCGTAAGAGACTAACAACAGTAATGTGTAATAAAATAGAACAATTATAACAATATCCTATAATAAAAGTTATGTGAAGGAGGTCTCTCTCTTAAAGTAGCTTAAAATATCTTATTGCACTGTAGTCAGCCTTCTTCTTGGGATGCTGGGAAACGATACAAGGCCTACGTGTTAAGACAAAGTGAAGTGAATGATGTTGACGTCATCATGTAGCGTTAGGCTGCTGTTGACCTTCTGACAAAGTCATGTCTTCCACCCACAAATGTAATACTTTTCCCATCTTAACTAAGCACTTATCTATATCACACACCGTGGCCAAAACTTTTTCAGGGTGAGGTGCAGCAGCAAAACTAGCATGAATTCCTTTTTCCCTCTTCACAAGTTCACAGATAGAAGAGTCAATCATTCTTACCGTAGATCTTAGCAACCTCAGCGTACAATTTTTTTTTTTCTTTCCTTATGAAGAACGTCCACCTTTTCACTTAGAGGAAGCACTTTAAGACTTCTCCATGGCATGTCCAAATTGCCAGCATCACTACGCTTGTACTTTAGGGCCACGATTAATATAAAGGTGAGCTGAACACAATCACTGTGACACCTCAACAGCTGACCTACTAACCCAGATGGCTGCTAAGTGACTAATGAGCAGGGAGCGTCTACAGTATGGAAACGCTAGACAAAGAGGTGATTCACGTCCCAGGAGGGACAAAGTGGGATTGCGCGAGATTTCACCAAGCTACTCAGCATGGCGCGTAATTTAAAACTTATGAATTGTTTACTGCTGGAGTTTTCCATTTAATATTTTCGGACTGTGGTTGACGGCAGGTAACGGAGTCTATGGAAAGCAAAACCATGGCTAAGGGGGGGACTAGTGTAAAATGATGTCCCCCGCAGCTTCAAAAACCCTCAGCTCCCACTGTCTGCCCAGTCGGAGCTTCCCAAGTCCTTCCGGAACTCGTGCCCTGCCATTCTCTCACGCGCATCCAGGATGCCAGCCTTGCCCAGTTACCTGCAGCCATCAGGAGCCCATTCTCACCTCCCCACTTTCACTCAAGCTATTTCCTGTGCCTGGGATGTCCTTGCTCCAATTACTAGCCCAGTACTCTGGCCTTCGGCAAGTCACCTCACCTCTCTGACACTGAACTGACTCATCACACAATGAGGGTAATCGTTACGTCTCCCTCACAAGTGGTTGGATGATTAAGGAAGACAAGATGTACAGAACAACCAGCACAGGGCCGGGCAGTTACCCCACCTGGCTACCGCGGGGAGGGCATCTCTTCCTTGGCTCAGAATCCTTCCTGCCGATATCACCTTGGTCATTTTTTTATACATTCCCAAGGAAGCTTCTCACCTCATCCTGTCCTTTACCCAAGGCTTCCCTCTTCCCCTCCTGAATATCTAACTGAATGATTTACAGGGGGGGAAAAAGCAATACTTTTTTTTCTCTCTCTCCTATGCCCAAGGGGGAAAAGAAGGGGAGAGACAGATAGCCTAAGGAACAGCCGACCTTGGATTGGCCGCCGGAGTTCTAGACACTCAGATTCAAGCTGGGGGATTTGATCACTTCCCTTTCTCTTAGAGAGCAGGCGCGAGATACCAGGATAGCTTCCTTCAAGAGCATACATAGTGCTTTCTTGGCAAACTATGACCATTTGTCACCCTTTGGGAAAAGCATGAGCAGAAGGGAAAAAATATTGGCAAGTATTTTACCCTGAAAGCCCCACAGTCTTGTGGATGAATCGCCTGCCACGGCTAGAGCCACAGGCAAGTTTTCAAGCAGTTCACTCGCCCAAGATGCTCATCGATTGTCAACTTCGACAGCTGGATGCCAAACTCCACTTGAGGGACAAGAGGAAGAGGCATAAACATTAAATACATCATCTTTCAAGTGTGTCCCCCCATTTCCTGACTGTCTCTTCTCCCCCAAATCATCATTTTCTCTTTTCTTTTTCACTTGACGTTGCACGGAGGAGGCAGAGATCATCAGTTTGATTTCTGATTCACCACACCAGCAACTGAGCACAAAGACAGAAGGAGCGGCCTGTGGGAATCAGCAGTCATGGGTGCCCACCCCCCGCTCCATCACTTTCCAGTGACATGTCCTCTGCTTTTCTCATCTGCAGAATGGGTATAACAATGCCTACCACTCAGAATTGTTGTGAAATTTAAATGGAGGCACACATACCGTGTTTCCCCGAAAATAACATGATTTTTCAGGATGCTCGTAATATAAAATAAGCCCGAATGCATCTTTTGGAGCAAAAGTTAATATAAGACCCGGTCTTACTTTCGGGGAAACACGGTATCAAAGGTAATATGTAGGAGCTGGTATTATTGTTGCTCTTATTGGTATTATCACACTTGAATATACTTAAAATACTTCAGTGGTCACCAATGAGTCCTGGGACCCCAGGCCTCAGCACTCTTATTTCCCTCCCTGCTTAGTTTAGATCCATAGCCCTTACCCATACCTGATATATAATATATGTTTCCTTACTTGTAATTATCTTTCTTCCTCATGGGGAACATTAGTTCCTTGAGGGCAAAGATCTTGGTCTACTTTGTCTCATTGCCAAAATTCCAGCACTTATCAGGCGCCTGGCACATAGTAGATGCTCAATAAATATTTGCTAGCTGAATGAATGGGTAAATGAATGAGTGACCAGACTCGCACGAACGAACCCACTAGCATACTCTGATCTCCTCCCTATCGGCCCCATGGATCGGTGGAGTTCGAATGGACTGAGTCCGTCAATAGAGGACGGTCACCAGGAGAGGAAGGGCAAGGGGCCCTGCTGGATGACCTCATCTTGGTACCTTCGTTCATTCCTTGTGCCCCACAAGCACGAGGACTCAGGGTCCTAGAGCCAGTGGTGTTTGGGGAGATGGATGCTGGCCAAACCCACAGGAGATTGGCGTGTATACCAGCACAAACGCATAGCAAATGCCTTCATTTACAATGATTACTGGGAGAGCCAAGAGGGCCAGAATGCCTCTGCTGGCATGAACAGCACATTCACTCCTCGTCTGGAGCCAAACTGTAATCATTTATTCATTAAACAAATACTTAGGGAACATGGCGGTGGGCTAAGCAAAAGCAGACGTGGTGAGAAGGGGTTCGGTGAGCGTGTTACCAACAAACGGACACTGAGGTTCTTTGGGTTGTAGGTCATGGAAGACCACTTGCATTGGCTTAAACAGGGAGAACCGTTTCCTCAGCTATAAAAGAGAATGAAATCCTGCCATCTGCAACAACATGGATGGACCCAGAGGGTATATTATGTTAAGGGAAAGAAGTCAGACTGAGAAAGACGAATACCACACGATCTCACTTATAGGTGGAATCTACAGAACAAAAGAAACAGAACGGAAACGAATTTATAGATACAGAGAACACACGGATGGTTGCGAGATGGGAGGGAGCTTGAAGGGAGGAGTGAAAAGGGGGAAGGGATTAAAGAGCACAAATTGGCAGTTACAAAACAGTCACAGGGCTGTAAAGCACAGCACAGGGAACATCGTCAGTAAGATGGTAATAACTAGGTATAGTGCCAGGTGGGGACTAGACTAGTCAGGGGGATCGCTTCGCAAGTTATGTAAATGTCTAACCACTATGTTGCTTACCTGAGACTAATATAATATTGTATGCCAACTGTAATTGCGAAAATAAAAATGTATTTCAGAAAAAGAACAGTTTACTACAAAAAGGAAATGCAGGGGTATCTCATGGAACCTAAGGACAGCAATTAAATTTTGGTCTTAAGAGGGATAGGAATTAAGAACAGGAAAGATAGAAACCATGAGAGCCACGCTTTCTCTCAAATATGTATCATGTATTATGTATTATATACTCCTCTCTCCCAGTTTCTCTCTCTTCCTCTCTCTCTTGCCCTCGCCTTGCATGCTCTATCGTATCAGCTTCTCTCTATCCATCTGCTTCATTTTTCTCTCGTATCAGTCTGAAGTCTTGGCTGCACAGAAAACTGACTCAGGCTGATTTAAACAGGGAATTTATTAAAAAGATATCAGGAGACTCACAGAATCTCCAGGAAGCCCAGAGAACAAAACAAAACAAAACAATGCAAGAATAAGGAGAGGCTAGACAGCCAGATACAGTCAAAATCCAGTCCGGTGAGGACGCCACTGCTGCTATAATGGAATACCAAACATCTCAGCTTGCAGCCCTTCCCCTACTGGCACCAGGCTCCGTGAGCTGCTGCGGCCCTGCTACCAGGATACAGTCTACTATGCCTGCGTCACGTTCACAAGCTTGTGTCGTGGAAATTTAGATACATGTATACACACACACGTACTATAGTCCCTCAGTGTCCATGGGGCATTGGTTCCAGGAGCCCCCGCGAATACCCAGATACTCGGATGCTAAAGTTTCTTATGCAAAATGGCACAGTATTTGCATATAACCTATGTACATTCTCCCATAGGCTTTCACTCATCTCTAGATTACTTGGAATACCTAATACAGTGTAAATGCTGTGTAAATAGTTGTTATACTGTATTCTTTCAGGAATAATGACAAGGAAAAAAGTCGGTACTTGTTCAGCACAGAGGCCGCCATCACTCACCATCATCCTAGACCTGACTATTTAGTACGTATCAGAAACTAAGTAACTTTTTTTTTCCCCCGAATATTTTCAATCCATGTTCGGTTGAATCCACGGATGCAGAACCCACAGGTATGGGGGGCCACCTGTATGTGTTTATACGTTCCCCAAACATGGGGAGGAGGGGGAGAGAGAGACAATGGACAGCCCCCAAATCACAGCTGCCCCCATGGCTCTCTCCCCCTCTACAGCAGACTTTCTCAGTGCACATGGCCAAGCATGGCTGCCCGACACCCTACCACTCAAGTGCCAAGAGACACCGAGTCCCCATTCTAAACTCCCAGGAGCTTTGGTCTGATGGCTCCAATCTCAGTCAAGTGTTTAATATGATCAGCTTTCGCCTAAGGGCAGGATCATGCAATACAAACCTGCCCACAGGGGCTCCCCACTGAGTATGAAGAGCAAGGCTTAAAGAAAGGGAGACCTGTCTGAGCAGACACCCCAAAAAGACATCCGCTCCCTAGAGTCAGAGTTGAGAACTGGGTGATGATTCACTTTGGCAGCGTTGAGTTCTGGGAATTTAATGAGCCCGTCTGCAGAGCCCCAGGTGACACCCCAGGCTTCTGCAGTCCTCCCGGGCCCCTTGTCTCAGTGACATCAGTGACTGACCCCTCCTCCTTCAGCTGACAACCACAACGCACATTTACAAAGCTCTCACTGCGCACCAGTCACCCAGCACCATCGTGCATACCTTGTTTCTCCGAATTCTTAAAGCCACCTGTGGGGGGGCGCTATTATCATCACCCCCACTTTTCTGATGGAGAAACTAAGGTTTGGAGACATTCATATGCCCAGGTTTCTCAGCCTCCTAGTAAGAGGTGGAGCCAGGATTTGAACCCAGGTGGTCTGAAGGAAAGCCTGTGTCCATCAACCATCTTGCCTCACCTGTCGTCTCCTGTAACTGTACGGTCACATGAAGGTGACCCTCTATTTCTCTAGTTTCATCTAAGTGTCTTCCTGCTGGAGTTACCTCTTAGGGAGCCACCTGATTTTAAAGTCAGTGCCCACACCCCAACCATAAAATGGAATTCAATAGTCAGACAGTCTAATGTATTCCCATGAGAGGCAGCCTAGTTATCGCAAATAAACAACAATAAAGTCGTATTATAAAACTTGTACCCATTAATGTAGATAATGTGGGTTTGTAAGGACTATCTGACAAATACACACTCATTGCTATAGAAAAAATATGTGTGTCCCTCCAAAACTTGTATGTTGAAACCTAACCCCAAAGGTGATGGTATTTGGAGGTGGGGCCTTTGAGAAGGGATTAGTGGCCTTATAGAAAAAGACCCCACAGAGGTTTCTCTGTGGTGTGATCCCTTCTGCCATGAGAGGACACAGCAAGAAGAAGGCAGTCTAGGAACCGTAAAGCCTCACCAGACACTGAAAATGCCAGGACTTTGATCTTGAACTTCCCAGCCTCCAGAACTGGGAGAAGCACATTTCTGCTGTTTATAAGGTATTCTGTTATAGCAGCCCAAACGGGCTAAGACACTCATTCCATCATGAGAGAAATATTTATGAAGCACTGTTTTAGGCATGGGGTATAGAGGAGTTAATAGAACAGATAAACAGGAAAGCGCTGCAGGTGGCGTGGGGCAGTGAGACAGGCAATAAACGAGAAAGACAAAGTATATGATCTGTGACATAAGAAGCGTGACATGGAAAAAATAAAAGAGGGAAGGTAAATCTAAAGCGCTGAAGGCAGGGAATCCAAATTTTGGACTGAGCAGGAGGAGGTGTGTGAAAGGGTCATTTGAATAAAGGAGAAGAGGAAGGGAAGTAAGTGTGCAGCTATCTGGGGAAACAACAGTCCTGGCAGGAGGAACAGCACGTGCAAAGGCCCTGAGGTAGGAACAGGACTACAAGTGTTTTCGGGGAACAGAGAGGCCAGTATTGCGGGAGGGGACGGAAGGAGAGACAGAGCAGAGGAGGTTGAGTGGAGGTTAGTGGAAGTGAGAGCACAGAGCCAGCCCTGTAGGGCCTTGACGGCCAAGGTGAAGACTCGGGCTTTTTTTGCCCCCAAAAGCTAGAAGTGACGAGATTGATATGGTGTGTGATAAAAAGAGAGCAGCCCAGGTTACCTCCCACTCAGCCTCACTTTCTTCATCTGTAAAATGGGGACAAGTTGACCTACTTCCTAGAGGAGTTATGAAGATAAAAAAAGGGGAACCACAGAGCTTGGCACAAAGACCTCCCTAAACATTAATTATGGCCCTGTCACTCTTAGTAAAAAGGCCTCAGTGTACGGATGGCTGCTTTGGCTCTGTCTCCAGATTCACCAACTGACATTCCCTCCTGCTCTGTTGTGACACCCATCAGCAGGCCGTGAATATTTAATGGCCCACAGACGCCTGTTTCAACAGCATGTTTTCCTTTCTCAGACGGCAATTTCTTAATTGCTCTAAAGCAGATGTACTTGGTTTGCCAGCCAAGTCGCAGGAGAGATTGGTTTCAGGGCTTGGGTTTCCAAACACGACCTTGGAACTGAGTGGTTTCACGTTTGGAAGACCGTTCCTGGGAGTGATGGGAGCAGGGCAGGGGGAGGGTGTGGGGAGAGTTTCTGGATTAATGAGGACAGGCCGACGGGTGTGAGCCCTCAGCTGCCTGCCGACCCAGTGACCTCCTATACACAGCCATCGTCAGGGGTCTGGTGGCTGCAAGGCACCCTAATAAAGTGAGAGCAGAGGGAGAAGCATCTGGGTGTCACAGAGGTCAGAGGCTGTCAAACTGCTCTCGGCAGAGCTCTCAAGGGGATCCACAGTCCTGTCAGGTTCCCCCACCCTCCCTTTTAGTAACATTAATTATCGTGATCAGAGTCCAATTTACTGAGGCTTCGCAATATGCTGGGCACAGTTCTAGGCACTTTCCACAGGTCAATGCATTGCATCCTTACAACAGCTCCCCCGGGTGGGTATACATCCGCTTTCACAGAAACGGGAACCAAGGCTCAGAGAGGTTAGGTAACAGGTCCAAGGTCACCCAGCTTTTAAGCAGCGAGGCCAGAACTCTGACCCAGGCAGTGTGGAGTCGGGGCTCAGGGCCTTAAACACTCCGTCTTCACTGTCTTTACCTGTGCAGGTTTCTGTGTACGAGTCCATTTTGTTGCGTGTGCTTGCACATGCACGCGCGCACACACACGGAAATCACTGATCTCGTCTACAACAGAAGAAACTGCGGACAATGTTCCAGGATTGTTAGGACCCCTTGCTTTCTTAGCTGCTGCTTCCTAGCTACCCACTCCCTCATTTATTTATTCACTCAACAATTACTCCGATAGACGCTGCTTACCGGGAAAGGGAGCACAGCCAGTGGCTCACAGCAGACACAACTACGGCCGGACACACTGGGACAGGGGTCTGTCCTGGGGCAGAAGAGACCGCGGTACCAGCATCGCCCGATGCAATGGAAGACTCGCATGGTTCTGATTTGAAAAAACCCAAAGATGTGTTCAGGACGAACTGGGGACATGGGAACACAGGTGGGTGGTAGGTGACAGTCAGGATCATTCGAGAATACTCTGACGGGCTACATGCCACCAAATCAATAACCTGGAAGAAATGGACACGTTCTTAGAAACATGTAGCCATCCTAGGCTGAACCGTGAAGAACTGGAAAGTTTAAATAAATGGATCAATAGTAAGGGAATTGAAACTGTCACCCAAACCCTCCCCAAAAGCAAAGTCCAGGACCACATGGCTAAACTGGTGAATTCTACCAAACATTCAAATATGACTTACTACTTGTCCTCCGCATACTCTTCCAAAAAATTGAGAAAGAGGCAATACTCCCTAACTCATTTTATGAGGCCACCACTACCCTGCTACCAAAACCTGGTAGGGACAACACAGAAAACGAAAACTACAGACCAAGGATCTCCGATGCATACAGACACAAAAATCCTAAACAAAATACCAGCAAATCGAATACGACAATACAGTAAAAAGATTATACTCCACGATCAAGTAGGGCTCATCCCAGGGGCACAAGGATGGTTCAACACATGCAAATCGATCAATGTGGATACACCACATAAAAACAGAGGGTAAAAATCATATGATTATATTAATAGCTGTTAATTTTGTGAGAGTGATGATGGCGCAGAGGTATGGCCTTCATGGCCTGGTTTCTCCAAGAAATGAATTGTAAAGGGGGAGGAAAAAGAGAGAAGGCGAATCTATAGGTTAAAACAGACTTTAAAGACATCTCAACCAACCACAGCATATGGTCCTGGTTTGTGAGTTGATTCGTACAGACTGTAAAAAGGAAAAAGGGAGGGGAGAAGAGAGCTAGAGAGGGAGAGAGAGAAGACACAACAAAACAATATGAGACAATTGGAGAAATGTGAATGTCACCTGAATATTTGGTGACATAAAGGAACTCATTACAAAATGTTAAGGTGTGATAATGCTATTACAGCTATGTCTGTTTTTGAAAGAAGTCCTTACCTTTTATAGATACATGTTGAAATAGTTACAGATAAAAACAATAAAAATGTCCCAGATTTGCTTCCAATAACCGGCAGGAGAGAGAAAGGGGCTACAGATGAGCAAGTCCTGCAACGAGACCACCCCAGAGTTGGTAACTGTCAAAGCTGACGATTCATACAGGGCAAGTGGTTACATCATCATCTCTACTTTTGCCTCGTTTTGAAATTTTCACAATAAACGTTTTTTCATATTCGCATAAGTCAGAGATACAAACTGACAATTGTTTGTAAGACAACATGTCTGGGATTCACTTCGGAATAGTCTAGCAAAAAGATTTAAAATGTAAGAAGAAGGATTAAATAATCTGACTTCATTGCTGAGGCTCAGTGATGGATCCACACGTGTGCATTATTCTATTCTCTCTGCTTTTGTTTATGTGCGGAACTTTCCTTAAATAGAGAGGAGGGGAGGAAAAGAGCCTGTACCTCGGCCGCACATGGCTCTGCCATTTGTTAGCTTTGTGGCCCTCAGCAATTGATATACTGCCTGCCTCAGTTTCCTCATCTGTAAAATAGGGTACAAATAAAACCTATGTCCATAGCAGCTGTCTGTGTTAAGAGCCCCAAACTAGAAACAACCAAATGTCCATCAGCAGGTCGGTGGGTACATAAATTCTAGTACATCCATACAATGGAATATTACTCAGTAGTAAAAAGGGATGGACTCTGATATATGCTACCAAACGGATGAATCTCAAAATAATTATGCTCCATAAATTAGCCAGACAAAAAAAAAGAGTTCGTATTGTATGATTCCACTGACATAATTTTTGAAGAAAATGCAGACCTATCTATAGTGACAGGACGCATACCAGCAGTTGCCTGGGAACGGAGGTGACAAGGTGGGGGGGGCGAGATGGAAGGATTACAAAGGCGCACGGGGAATATTTGGGGTCAATGGTTAAGCTCATTATCTCGACTGTGGTGTCTTTATCAGGCTGTCCACTAACATGCGTTTATTGTATGTCATTATGTTTTAATAAAGCAATTAAAAACAAAACTTGTCTCAGAAAGTTGCTTGGATTAAGCAAGTTGATACACGTAAAATACACAGACTCATATCAGGCCCCTGGTGACTCTCAGGCAACCATTACTAGGTGCTGGGAGGGCAAGAAGAAATCCAGACAGAACCCTGCCCTCACGAAACGCTCAAGCTTCCCAGGAGAGGAGAGACACAAATCACAAAACACTGCAATAGGAAAGAACCACAGGGAAAGGGGGGATGTAAGTCAGTGCAGGCTTCTTGGAAGAAGAAATATATCAGCTGAGGCCTGAAGATGAGCAGCAGTTGGCGAGGAAAGAGTCTGAGAGAAGAATGTTCTAGTCAGAAGGAAAGCATGTGCAAAGGCCCTGAGGCAAGAGAAAGCATGCCACTTGCTACAGAGGGCGTGAGGGTCTGGGAGAGGGAAGAGGAGGAGAAAGGGAAAGAGTGGGCGGAGACCACTAGCATTTACTGGTTGCTATGACCTAGGCTCTCTACTAAGCACTTTACATTCATGGACGCATTTACACACCGTAACAAACCCATGGGGTGGACACTGTTATTATTCCCATTTTACCTAGGAGCAAACTGCGGCACAGATTGGTTAAGCCACTGGACCCAAGATCACACAGCTAGCCTAGTAAGAGTGGCAGGGAGATGCAACCACAAGTTTAAACGATACCAGCTCTGGAGCTGAGCCTAACACCCTAATGCCCATGAAAAGACCAGCGAGTTTGCACAAGCATGAGAGGTGCCAAAGCCAGCCCAGCACCACATTCAGTCTTCTCCTTAATGTCATGGAAAGAATCAAGAAAGAACTGCAAAGGGAATGACTTTCTCTGGAATACCATCTGTGGGAAAAACTGCTGCGGCAAACATGACCATCTTCCACTTAATGGATAAGGAAACGAAGCACCAGCAAAGTCCAGTCACTTGCCCAAAGTCACACAGCTGGTAAGCGTCGGGGTCTGACTCCAAATCCTTGGCAAAAGCCGATCTTGAAATGAGTTCTCCCCCGAGGTACCGTCTCACCTTCTCCTTTGGTCCCGCACGTCCCGGCCTGGCCTCTGCGGGGCTCAACACTCGTGTTTGCCCTTCCTGTGCCATGCCTGGCATCCAGCAGCGCTGTCTGAGGAAGGGCACCATGACTGCCGTGGGCAGGGGGGCACATCAGACTGCCACCTCTTGGAACGGGGTGCCAGAATCCTATGACACAGGTCTCTCGGTCAGTTCTCCTTCCTATTGAATTAGCACTGCCTGACACAATCCCTCTTTTGCCATTTTAATGTGATAAGTGGCTAATTTGACTGGGTTTAATGAGATGTAAATGATTGGATTCAATAAAGCACTAGGGAGTGTGTCCCTTCAAACTGCTGGCCTCGTTTCTCATTGGAGGTGTCACGCTCTGCCTGGGAGCATGAAGAGAGGGGCCGGAAGCTCTTGCTGGCACCTTGTGGGCCTGAAGGCTACAGGCCCCTCGCTCCTCCAGCTCTGGGACGCCTGCTGGGAAGGGAAACCTCAGTTCTGTAACATGGGATCACCCCATGCCCGGATCATGAGCTTTCCTGCCTCCAAACTCTCCCCACATCAGGGGTACCCCAAAAGGGCAGTCTTGGGGTGTTTTGCCCAGGAGGCCTCATGTCACTTCCAAAGCACTAGCACCCCCTTTGCATTAGGGTACAAAGTGACCGTAACACTCCCAGGGGGCAGGGGTGTAATTACTGGAGTGAAGTCCCTGAGAAAAGGGCATGGGATCCAGATAGCATTGCCAGATAAACTATAAAATGCCACTATATACATTAGTACATACATAATTTTTAGTGTTAAGTATGTCCCAGATATTGCATGGGCATACCTATGTCAAAAATTACTCATTGTTTATCTGAAATCCAAATTTAAGTGGACAGCCTTTTCTTTTATGGCAAAGAAGTCCAAAGCATTCCTATTTTCAGGGGGAATATCTCACTCTCAGAAGCCTGGAGCAGCCAAGTTCACTATATCCATTTGGTCCCCTTTGTAGTGGGGACTTAGAGTGGGATTCTCCAGAGGCTGGCTGTCATGCCAGCTACTGAAACAAACAAAGCCTGAAATTCAGTAGCTTCACACTGCAAAAGTTGACTTCTTGCTCCTGTACCAGTCCAATACTCCTGGTCCCTGGGGACGCTGTTCACAGAATGATGCCAGGAGCCATGCTTTCCGTCCAGTGGCTCTTCTTTCTGCTCTGAGGCCGTGGAAGCGTCTGCACCCATCCAGAGGATGGAGCAAAGAACATGAAAGACCAGAGGGCCATTAAGGGAGGTCTTCAAGGGCCAGGCATACAGTGGCTCGCATCACTTCTATCCACATCCTTTGCCTGGAGTTCAGTCACATGACCACACATAGCTGCAAGAGAGGCTGGGAAGTGTGGTACAATCATGCATCCAAGAAGAGGTTTGGTGACCAACTAGCCAGCATCTGCCTCAGGGATTATGTCAGGTGGTCTTTAAATTTGGTCAAAAAGCTCTAGAGGAATTTGCCTCCTTCTGGTTAGTCTGAGAAGACTCTCTGCAGGAGGAGAGATTTTAGGAACTGCTGGAAAGAATGGAATTCATTTTGAGGACCTACTACGTGCAGAGTATGCCTGATACTCTACTTGTCACCTTGTTTAACCCTCATAACAGTGACTTGAAGGCAGTGTTATTATCCACATGGAGCAAACCCTGATAAATGTCTAGCTCCCATTTCTTGAGGGCCTACTGTGTGCTTGGTACTTTGCTTTACACGTGTGATCCTATTTTAGCCTCACAAAACCCTGCCAGGTAGGCACCCATTTTACAGCAAGGAAATTGAGGCCTGATGTGTAAGTGACTTGCCCAAGGGCATGCAGCTCATCTGTGGCTAACTTGGGCTAGAACAGAGCTCAGTGTTGACCCTGGAATCCTACTTCTTTAAAGTAGGATGGATTTCATCTTGGACTCCCCATCCCCTGCCTGCCCTCCCTGAAGGGGGGACAGCTCTGGAGCAAATGGAGATTTCCAGTGGCCAGGGAGGTCTTGCCTGGTTGAGGTTTTCCCAACAAGGCTCTGCCTCCCATTTCAGTTTCTTTCATAATCTAATCTCTGCTTCCACGTCAGCAGTGACTAAGCCACTGACTCATTTCTTTTATGGCCCGAAGAGGCCAGCGCAGAGGAAGTGTGCAGCTCCTAGAAGTCAGCCAGCTGCCAGCATCTGGGCCTGGTGTCGGAAATTTGGGTGTTTGAGGTGGGGACCCCGGAAGCACCATTTGGGGTGATTTTCTATAGCTTACACCATCAACATTCATCTGGCCATTGCTTTGGCAGATTTATCTCTCTTATTTACAACCTCAGTCTAGTCTGTAAACAGATACTTTAGGTAACAGACTATAATAAGCGTTTAAAATGTATGGAATTAGTTATTGGGTGTGAGCCTGTCCTTTATATTTCTTGTCAACAGGAAACCCAACTTTGCATCTTGAGTACCCCAGTCCCTAACATAATGACTGGCACGTAGTAGGTGCTCACTCAATGCTGATCAACTGAGCGAATGAAGAAATGGTTGAATGTCTGGGACTGTTTGAAGCTTCCAGAACGGAAGGATTTTGTCTCTGCTGCAAACTTCTCTTGGAATAATTATCTCCATAACCCACTAGCCGACCGCCTGGCGCCTGATTTTCAGGAACAATGATGAGGATTTCCCAAACCCTTTCCGATAAGCCTAACAATAATAATTGAACGCTTTCCTTTCAAAATGCCTTTACATCTACCTGTCAGCACCTTATACAGAGAAGCGCTATTATTTTCATTTTAAAAATAGAAAAGAAAAATTGAGGGCAATTTTTCCCACTCTGCAAGCCAGGGGCCTCTCCGGAACTTTTCGGAGATACTTGATTTCAGTTATTCTTCCCCTCCTCAGGGTGTCTAGATGTAGAGATCTGGAAAAGTGCCCTCACAGTTCACTCCAGGTTGGGTATTTTTTCCGCGAGCTCCATGGCGTCATGTTCTACACAACCATCCAGTTTAGGAATTTGGAAATGGTCCCGGGTTCCTCGGCACCCCTCAAGCCCACGCTCCTGCCCACTCGGGCACCTGCATTCACAGACCAGTCACCAAGTCTGGCACCTTCTTGTCTATTTCCACTTCTCCCCCCACCGGCGAGGCCATCATCACTTCTCAACTGGCGGACGTCAGTCCTCTGACGGGTCCCTTGACGCACGCCCCGGCCCCCCTGCCCCTTCCTCACAGGCTGCGTGAGCTTTTCAACATCAAAACCCGATGCCACAGCCTTAGGGTAAAATCCAGACTCTTCACCATGACCCAGCTGCCCTCTGCATTCCTGACTGCCTCTCTGGCCACCAGCCCCTCACGCTCAGGTTCCCACCAGAGGGAAGTCCTTGAAATTTCTAGAGTGCTCCCCGCTTTCTCCGGCCTCTGAGGCTTCACACACATTGCCCCCTCCTCTGGGAAGACCTGCCTCCAGGCCACACCTGTCTGTTCTCCGAGACTTGGCCGCAACACAGCAGCCTCCAGGTACCCTCCTGTTCTTGCAATCTCCTGTGCGTCCCTGATCATTCAGTACACGCGGTGATTTGCGTGGCCCCGCTGCCAGCTGTGAGAGCTAAGTAGGTCGAACTGAGCCATCGGTTCGCCGTCAACACCACTCCTGTCCAGAGTCTTCCCGAGGACTGTGAATTCCTGGGCAATGGAACTTCTGGCTGACCACATCAAGCCAAGGGCAAACTCAAGTTCTTCTCCAGCTTTCACGTTCAAAACCACTCTCACCAACACGGAGGGAATTGTTTCACTTTCCTACAATGTTTGGAGGTTCCCAGAGAGGCACTTCACAGCGCTTTGCAGAAGCACACAGCCTTCTGCCATTTTGCTGGAACATTCTCCTTTTAGATGTCCCTACCAATCCCCCTCTTTATCCTTAGAATCTCACCCCTACACCAATATGTAACCACTCACCACATGCAGCTGCTGTGCATTTGAAATGTGGCCAAACGGGAATCTGCCGTAAGTGTAAACTACACACTGGATTTTGAAAACGTAATATAAAAAAGAATGTAAAATAGCTCATTCATACACTTAATACGACAATATCTTAGACAGAGTTTGTCAAATAGTTATTCAAAGAATTTCACTTGCTTCTTTTGCATTTTTAATGTGGATACTAGAGAATGTTAAACTTCATTTGCAGCTCACGTGATATTACTATTGGACGGCACTGGTCTGCACGATTGAGCTCCTCAAGGGCAGGTGTTGGCTCAGAAATTCCAGCGGCTGGTTTCACGATGATGTTTAATATCTGTCTTCCCTTCATACCCCGTGGAGTGAAGACCTGCTAGCACCAAAACTCATCTTCTCTTAGTCTGGTTCCCCAGGGATAAAATCGGGATGGGGGCAGGGGTTGTGCACTTGACACACAGTTCCAGAACCTCACCATGCAACTGGCACTGGGGGCACAGGGCTGAATTAAACGGCTGGACCGAGAGGAACTTTATGATCCCTTCCAACCCTAAAATGTCACCTCAAATTTCTGATTTTTGGTGTCACAGCCTACGACTCCTCCACTTGGGGTCCGAACATGAGGAAATCAGGGTCACGGAACTTGAAAGATATTTTTTTTCACAGAAACTCCATTAGAAAATATGTAATATAAGGCCCCAGGCCACCCTCCACATACAAGTCTATTTAATCGATAATCATAGTAATATTTATTCGGTACAAAATACTGTGCATTTTAAGGAACTGTCTCATTGAATTTTCGTATCAGCTGGGAGAATTCAACCCTAATATGTTGGCGTTTCAGGTGAGGGAACTGAGGTGGAGAGAAGTTCAGCAGTTTCCCTCGTGCCCAAAGCTAGAAAATGATGAAACTGGTATTTGAACAAAGATTTGTGTAATGTGGCGGAGAGGGGGTGAAAACCATGGCATGTTTCATGAAGCTCAAGTAGAACGGGAGACAAAAGCTCTTCTCTCTTTCCTTCTACTAGATCCCCCATCAGGGTTTCTTGGCCAACTCCCTTGGAATTTGATCCAGAGCATAAAAGTTGGAAGGACCCTGAAGTAAATGGGACCTTTTCAGTAACAACTTGTAACTCACAAGGGATAGAAAACCCAGCATATGCAGATTTAAGCCGGACAAAGATGGCGATGGAGTCAGAATTATTGGTTCAGCAATTTCAAAGTTCAGGGACATGTGGCTTCAGGTATTGCTTGCAGGGGTTCAACCCCCAGCATCAGGACCTGGTATCTACCCATCTCTGTAGACTCCTCACCTCCTGCGTTTTCCAGGATTTTGGTTCTTTCTAAGCTCCTTAAAGGGGGCAAGACTGTCTTCCCTCCAGTGGTCATAATTAACTCTGATTGGTTTTAAATGTGTCACGTGCCCAAGGAACCAATCACTATGGCCAGCGTGGTAGAGTCCTCTGATTGGCCAAGCTAGGTCACATGCTCACTCTTGGACCCGGGGAATATGGTCAGTCCCACCCTAACCACTGGTCTGAGATGAGTGGAGAGTGTTTCCCCAAAGCAAATTTGCTGTTACCAGAAGAGGCAAAGGAATAGATGGGGGACAGGCAGAACCCACAAATATCAACTATAGTCTGTATCATGTGTGGTATGTGGGTAAATCTGCTCAGGAAAACCAACAAACCCTGATTTGTAACATTTAAAGCTGTCACTGATGTAATTAATCCCACCGTGGCTAATTTCAAGCTACCAACAGTTTAACAACTGCTCCAAAATTTCTGAATATTTAACAGTCTGTTCTCGTAAGCCAGTGGGAGCTGCCTCCGGCACAGCACTGTATCCTTCCAAGGAAGAAGATAAAAACCCTGACAGAGAGGAGGTACTTCTAAGAGGAAAGCGGTATTTTTTTATCCCCTTTGTATTTTGGATTTTATTAAGTAAAAGTCTAAGTCTCCTATAATCTCAGAAGACGTCCTTCCCCTTATCACCAGAGTCAAGGGACAAGCAGGGGACAGCTCCAGTGACCTCAGGGTCGCCAGCTGTAGTTCGTGACGTACTATGGAAAGCTCCATCACCCATTTACCCAAAATTTCTCAGCAAAAGCACATATGGCCCAAGCTAAAGCTCCTCTTTCCACCTCAGGCTTTGTGTTAACGTGATTATCAAAACACCGATTCAAAGAACATTCTGCCTTCTGTGAACATCTGTTGTCACTGATTAGAAGCTGCTTAGAACCAAACCATTTTCCCTCTTCCCAATATGAACTGCAAACAGACACCAAGGCCAAGTTCTGCTGAATAACTTGTAAAGCACTCGGATGTGTCCTTAAATGTACATACAGGTGAGGACTCACCACGGCAATTAGGAATGCCAGGAAGTGAAATGCACATTGCAGACATGGAGGGAACAGTAATAGAGTCAGATGCAGATATTTACTCTGAGGAACTGGCTCTTGTGATTATGGAGGCTGAAGAGTTCACGATACACAGTTGGCGAGTTGGAGATCCAGAATGTTCAATGGCGTAAGTTAGTCTGCATCTGAGAGCAGATGGTACAAGTTCAGCCTGAGTCCAAGTCAAGGCAGGAGAAGACTGATGTCCCAGCTCAAAGACAGTCAAGTAGAGAGAAAGGATTCTTTCTTCCTCAGCTTTTCATTCTATTCAGACCTTCAACTGATTGGAGGGGGCCCACCCACATTGGGGAGGGCAATCTGCTTTACTCAGTCCACTGATTCAAATGCTAATCTCTTCCAGTAACACCCTCACAGACACACCCAGAAATGTCGAACCGAATGTCTGAGCATCCCGTGGCCCAGACAAGTTGACACATAAAATTCACCAGAGGCTATCTCGTGTATGCTCCAAGTGTTGCGACAGAGTCTGTTAGTCTGAGATCTTATATCACACATTTTATAAAGGAGTTTCTATAGACAAATACCCTACAAGTTCAAAATCCCTGACTTCCGCTTGTTTGCATCCAAAACGAGCGGAGGAATAGCTAGGCTGTGCCACTGAATATCAAGAAATTGAGGTGAAGTGGATGTTTTCATATTAGAAGGGACCTGAAAACTCCTCTGGGTCCAGCTCTGAGATGATTAAGCACTCAGCATTTGGGCTCAGCTAGACCTGGGTACACATCGCATCTGTGTCACCCTTCTAGCTGAGTGACACTGAGCATATTTCTTCGCTTCTCTGAACGTCAGTTTCATAATCTATACCCTGGGAGTACTAATAGCACTTATGTCCCAGAGAAGAATGGTGTGAGAAGACACGAAGAGTTTTAGCACTGAGTCTAGGGCTTCCGATTGCTAGCCTCCCAAATAGTAACACATAACGTTTGACTAGTTTTTAAATCTCAGTATTGCTCCCTGATTGAAAATGCCCCATGCATATTAGGTGCTAAAGTCACTGCATAGAAGGGTGAGAAACGCATGAGCCATGTTGAAGGGTCCGTGAAAGAGGTTGTTTCCCAGCCCGTGTACTTTAAGGAACGCGAGACTTCAGCACAGCTGAGTTCTGGGCTTTTTTTGCTTGTAAAGACCTTCTCACCATCAGTATTTATTACAATCGACTACAGTAGGTGCTGTAGGGCTCACAGAAGAAATAGAAGACATGGAAGATGAGGAACTGGAATGACCAGTGTGTGGACGTGGAGTAGACAGCCCGGGATTGAGCTCAGCTCTGTCACTTTCTAGCTGTGTGACCTTGGGCTGGGTATCTAACCTCACATCAAAGTCACCCCTATGGGACAGCATATTTTGGGGGATTCAGTGAGAGAATGCCCACAAAATATCTGGTACCTAGTTAAGGACAAGATGAGAACCCTTCTCCTGTCCACCTGTAGGAGCTGATTTTCTGGAAGAGAAAGGAAGATGCACAGAGAGGCCGTGGCTCCCATTTGAGTTTCGTTTACAGTGGGCTGGGGATTCAATTTGTCGTGTTTTCACACTGTCATAGGAGAGGAAGAAAGAGAGGTAATTTCTCTGCCCCCACCCATGCTGGAATAAAGGGGCTTTGCTGACAAAAAGTCAGGCCCATCAAGAAATCAAGCTGAAGTTACTTTAGAGAGAGTGGAGGAAAAGAGGATGGAACAGCAGAGGCAGAAAGAGAGGTACCCTGAGATTGGGATCACTGGGGGTGGGGGGGGATAGTCCCATGAGAACAGCCCTGGGCCCTGTTGCCACCCAGCCCAAAGCGTCAAGACACCGGCAGCAAAAATAACTTTAGGAGTGAGCCTGGACAGGCCCTGGTGCCCTGGAAAGAGCTGATTCCGGGGCAGAGCAGGAGCGCCTCCCAGAGGGCAGAGGACCAACAGTCAGCTGGGGTACCCACAAAAACAACCGCAAGGATGGAGACCCACCCTCCCAGGATGGGCCCTTCCTTGGTCTTCTTGAGACCGTGGGGTTTTTATAGGATCCTAGTGGGAAGTAGGACTCAGCCCTGTCAATCAAGCCGGCGAGCCTTGAAAGATCAATTTAACTTGTTTCAGAAAAAATAATAATGATGTATTTCTTGAAGCTGAATGCCATTCACAGGGTTATCAGAGCTTGCTAAGGACTGTCACTCATGCTCTGTCTGGCAAACATAACCAAGCACTGAATCATTCACACCATCCTATGAGGCAGACGTCATTAATTCCACGTGACAGAGAAGGAAACTGAGGCTACCAGGGTGGCAAAAACTTGTTTTGGGCCACAGTTAGTAAGGAATAATTAAAGAATATTTATAGTGCCAACTACATCTGGAATGGAGTAGGTGTTTAACACACATTTGTTGAACTGGTGATTGAATGAACAAAATAGATAACTTCTCAGTAAAAGGAGATGGAACTAGCAAAACCAGGTAACAATAATTGCTGACACGTACCACACCTGCTTTAGAACTTTCTGACTCATCTCACCCTTGTCCCAACCCTAAGAAGTTTGTCCCATTTTACAGATGGACAAACTAAGGCCAGAGAGGCTCAGGCATTTCCTCCTAGTCACATCTCTGGGAAGCGGCAGAGCCAACATTCAAACTCACGATGTCTGGCTCGCCCAGCCACGTTTGTAAAGACTGTAGTATCTGGTGTGTGGATGGGATACAGCGTGAAGGAGCCGTCCTTGGAATGGGCCCTTTTGTCCTGCTGAGATTGGGAAACACAACATGAAGGTTAAGAGCAAGGCTCTGGGGAAAGAGAAACTTACCCTCCCACTCCAACCCTATCACTTTCTAACTCTGTGATCTCAGGCAAGTGACTAAGCCTTTCTGGGAGCCACTATGATGGCTATGATGACAAACACAGTGATGGAGGAGGACGAGGCAGCTTTCGGGAAGAAGTGACGTCTAAAATGGGTTTAGGAGACGGGGAGGACATCCAAGTCAGAGCAGAGAAGACCCGCCCCAAATGGGCAGGGGAGCCAGGACAACAGCACATCTAGAGGCACAGACACAATCCTTAATGCCCACTTTCTGCCAAGCGCGTGTGAGACCTGGACAGGGAAAGGAGAGCCCCAGAGAGGCTGGCAGGAGGGGCAGCACTTGCCCATACGAGGCCCAGCAGCCCGAACCCCTAGACATGTGTCAGCAAGTCGGAGGTTACAGCCCAGGTGACTCCACGCTGGGACATCAGATGGCACACGCCTCCCTCAAATCACCCCAAGACTGATTTTCCAGCCACACCCTCCAGACACGCCCATTTCGGCAGAGCTGCTACTTGAGGGGCCAATCAGAAGCTGTACGTTAAATGCAGTTCCCCTAATCGGAGTAATCTCTTTCCGGTGCCCCGAGTGCCAGACAGACCCTCTTATGTGTGAAAGGTTAGGTTTGCCTTGAAGCAGTTGAGCGGAAACCCAAATTCGGAGAACAATTTGCTGCTCATAAGAAGCCGTCATTCAGAAATGCACTGACTGGACTCAAAAAAATAGACCATCACCCATGGCTCCTATGTCACTACGTGCATTTCAATGACCTTGCGACATGAGGCCTCCAAGATTCAGTCTAATGACAATTTCTGTTACTCAGCAAGGACCCCCTCCAGTGGGGCTGGAAGCCAGAGAAGCTTGAATGAGAAGCAGAAAGCCAAGAGAAGACAGACTGTCTCATGCTTCTGCCTCCCTCTTCCATCAGCAGGACTTCCCCTTGTGTTCCTCACAGAATGGCCCATGGATCAGCAATGCCAGCCTCCCCTGGGAGCCTGTTAGAAATGCAGGGTCTCAGGCCCCAGCCCAGACCTGCTGAATCAGAATCTGCATTTCAACAAGCTCCCCAGGTGATTCCTATGCGTGGTAAAGTGTGACAAGCTCTGTATGAGGGGAAATCACCGCCTCTGAACCCGTGTGGTTAGAAAGCCAGCACTCTGTCAGCCGTCCACGAAAGAATCAGGACAGCTACTGTTTATCAAGGGCCCCTGGCAGGCCAAGGAACGTCCACGTATCTTTTCGTCGGTCCATCTCCGCACATTACAGATGACAGAGCTGTGATTCAGAGAGGGAAAGCAACTTGCACAGGTCATCCAGGTAGTAAGTGACAGAGCCCTGCCAATTATGGTTCATCCCCAGAGGCAGGCGATATGATTCGCCTTCCAGAGCACACGGCCCCAGGCTTTACTACCGAGGAGGAGGGTGGAATGGCTCTTAGATGGGAGACAACAAGTCAGCCGTATCTGGCCTGGAAGACTAGACTTCTTCCACAGAGTCCTAAGGCTCAAGGAACTAGAGACAGGTCTCTCGGGAGACAGCAGTCATTGCCTAAGAGAAAGGTCCAAAGCAGGTAACAAGCCCTCTACTAGTCCCAGGGCACCCGAGCGCTAGTTCTGACCCATAACAAGTCCTTACATTAGCACAGGAAAGAAGGAAACTAACCATGCTGGGTACGTGAGCAGCAAGATCTTATTTCTTCCTCAAACAGGCTGTCATTGTTCCCATTATACAGATGAGTAAACTGTGGTTTGTAGAGGTGACACCAATCGCCTAAAGAAAGCTGGGACTCAGATCCAGTCTGGTATGCCAGCAGAAGCCTAGCCCGTTTCACAGTATGACACACAAGATGATAAAGTCCTGAACTAAGCGAGTGGCATGAGGAATGAGGAAGAGGAGACAAATGCAGGAGACTCCAGGAAGGATCATTCGTTGGATGGGGAGGCAAGGCCAAGGTTAAAGGTCATTCCGAAATTTAGAGCTGAGCACTGCTGAGCATGGTCGAGGCACTCGTGAGCCTTATCGAAATCATAAAATATTTTGGGGTTAATTCCCAAGTGTTCGGGAAAGATACAGACCTATTCAATCCCAGGGCATCCTCTTCCTCCCTGCCCTTCTCCCTAATGCTCAGACACAGTAACTTCCAGAAGGAAAATACGTGCGACCAGAGGTGACAACCCCCAATAGAATACCCCTTGTCCACTGGGAGGGAGTGGCCATGGGACCCTGTGACTGGAGAGGCCAGGGACAGCCCCTGCCTCAGGTGATGCTAATACTCATCTGACATTGACACACACTCTTCTCATTTCACCGTTGCTACTTCCGTTCCCTCTCATGGAACTGGGTGTCCAGCTTCAGCCATAAAGAGAATAGAGGGCAATTCCTCTCACCTCAACTCCCCACCTCCTCCAAAGCTGGAGAATCCTTGTACCAAATACTTAAATATTAAAGAAGGCCTTTTCCCTAAGCACGTGAACGTGTTTGTTAAGCCTGCTTCCCAAGTGAAAACAAATCCAGAATGAACCTGAACGTGTCCTCCCATGGAAGGGACCCCAACCTTGGCTGGTGCGTGTACAGAAATCCAGAATCTCGGATGAAAGAAACTACGACATGGCCTCCTTATTGCTTATTTGATTGTCTGTTGAATGAGAATTCACTTCCACTAGGGCCTCATTCAAATCTCTTTTCCACACAACTTTCATCAGAGTGATATTTTAAAAATCCGAATCTGATTATATCATTCTCGGGCTTAAAACCTTTCAATGGCTTCCCATTGTACTTAGGATAACATCCAAACCCTTTAATGTGGCCTGTGGGTTTCTCTGTGATTGGGCCCCGGTCTACTTCTTGCAAATTTGCTGGCGCCTCTTTCCTCCTAATTCTATAAGTCATTACACCCCACCCTTAGGTGTGGAAAAGAGGCGGCCCCATGCCAGGCTCCCGCAGTGTAGACCACCCATGTAACACAAACACACAGAAAAATAAATGTATAAAAGAACACTAGGGTGACTTAAGAACACTTGAGATCTGACATTCAATGACAGCACAGTGGGACCTATATTCGAAATGTCCACGCTCATGAGTAACACCACTCGACTCGAGGCCCAGGGAAAGGCTTCTCTGCAGCCTTTGATCTGTGCCTTTAAAACAAAAGGCAACAGCATTCAAATGCCATGGATGATTTTCTACGACATTCGCCCTTGCTGATTTTGGAAACAAACACTGCCTTGAAAAGCAGAGATATCAGCATTGAAAACACTTAGGGAAGAGAAAATACGAATGAATTGACTTGTCACTGCCCTCCTCTCAAATAATACGAATGCAGTACAGTCTTACAAAAGGAAGCATTATTTCTTCGTAATGCCAAGCAACCATTTTCTTGCTCCCTTTTATGTTTCAATGTATGGATCCAGGGGTACTCACGAATTAGCACGGTTGGACACGGCAGTGGAGAAACATTTTGCAATATCAAACGATTTATATTACCCTATAGTTTGCAGGTGTCTAGATCTCAGCCCGTTCATGATGAGCCTGAAGCCACGATAGCTGTACTTCACATTGACAACTGGCTGAACTTTGCTAAAATTATTTGATGAGCTCAAATTTACATTCTGAAAGCTGATGTAAATTTCAATTTTATGAAAATAATTTGGATTTGGATTTCAATATTCATTCTCATGTTTATTTTACTTTGTAAATTTAACAGATCATTGAAAATACTTAGGAGTAAGGTCTGTGGGCCTTCATGTGTACCCCAAATATGTTGGTGACAGGGCTGCTCTACATTTAACAATCTTGCTGGAATTCCCTGAGTTCCTCCAATGCAGTCCTCTTTCTTACCCCAGGGCCTTTGCACGTGCAGCTCCCGTACCTGGGTCAATTTCCCATCAGCACCCTCCACCTGGATAACTCCTCCCCACACCACACATCTTCCCTCACACGTCTCACTCTTAGGAAGCCTTCCTGAATTTCCCCGTTCCAGTTACGTTCCCTTATTACACATACCCGTTGCCTTCATTCTTCTCATTTGTTTGCTCAGTATCCGCCTTCTCAGGAGACTGCAAGCTCCTTCAAGGTAGGCACTGCGTCTGGTTCACACCTTTCTGGCACCTGGAAGAGAACCCAGCATATGACAGACGCTCAGTAAACTTCAGGGGACTCAGTGAATCACTATGCAGAGTGGCAGCTCCCATCACACTGCGTTGTAATTACTTGTTTAGGTCTCTCCATCTGGACCGTGAGTCTGAGGCCAAAAGCTGGCAATCCACTGGTCACATTTGGCCTGCAGTCTGGTTAGTTTGGCCTGCAGAATATTGTCCACCATGTCGTTAAACGTTTCATTAATTGCCATTATTTATGAACTAGGAAACTACACTTACAGATCCAGATTTTCATCTTCTCTTGAAGAAGCCAAAGCTTTGGCATTTGACAATGTTTCCCACATAGCAACGATTCTCTAAACCGAGACACATCCGCTCTTTTCAGGGAGCTCAGCTGTCCTGACCACCACGGCCCTGATTTACCCCCATTTCATTCATTTCCACTGGACTCCTAGAGCAGAGCCTAATATTCAGTCACCAAACCATTCTTCTCTCCTGCCTGAGCTCACGGCTAGATTACATCTCCCAGCCTGCCTTGCAGCGAGGCATGGCCCTGTGACTAAGTTCTAGCCAATGAACTCTAAGAAGCAGTGATGAGAGCCACTTCCAATCCTGGTCCATAAAAAACTTCCGTGCAAGGTCCAATCTCTCTTCCCTCCTCTGTCAGCTGAATATTGACACCCAGGGCCACCCTGGAAGGTACACATTAAACATGGAAAATACTTCGGAACAAGGTATGTGGGCCTAGGTTCCTGAATAATTGCGTGGAGACTTCCCACTTACTCTCTGCCCACCAGAAACACCCACGTCGCACTGTTTCATTAGAGAGTGAAACATTCTTCCTGTGTTTTAAGCCACTGAAATGTCGAGTTTGGTTTTTTACATCAGCTAACGTGACCCTCACACAGCCCACACAGGCATTTGAACTTGGGACCCTTGCAAATGCTCTGGGAAGACAGATGATGTCTCGCTCACTCCTTCACCTGCAGTGCCTAGCATGGTTCTGGGCCCGTAGTGGATGCTCAAAAATATGTTTGTTGAATGAATGCATTGCAGGAACAGAAAGAATTCGTGTTAGCTGCAAACAGAGCCCAGGCAGGCGAACGCTCCACCACCACCCTCATTCATTCCAGCACTCCCCTGCCCATCACACCAGCCCCTAGCCTGTGCGTCTAAGCTTCCTCCTCTGACGACCCTCCCCAGGTGGATTGGATGTCCCTTCTCTCCTTCACACCTGGGCTGAGGACAGCAGGCGGTGACCTGTGGAACTGGTATACGGAGATAGGCCCGAAGTCAAAGCAGCTGCTTGGAAAATAAATTGCATGTAATCACCTGCTATTCCAATTCTAATCTCATCGGAAACCTGTTCTCCCAGTCCCTGCTTCTGCTCCTTTCTCTCCTGGCTGCAGAACGCTCTGGAAACAGAGCTCCACTGGACAAGAGGGGGCACAGGACAGAATCTACCTTCCCAATCGTGCATCACCAAATATTTATTACATGACCAGTTCAGATAACGGTGGGCGTGTGCCTTCCGTCCAGAAATTTACAATGGGAACAACTAATATTTTATACCACATTTAAAAAATCCCACTCACCTATGTTCTTTCATTTAATACTCAAACATCCGGGTGATATAGGCAGGCAGGATAGGTGTTACTGTTCCCATCATACAGAGGCACAAAGTTCCCAAACTTTTCCTTCCATGTGCCAAGCACTGCGCTAAGGACTTGTGTGTAATTTCATTCAAAGCTCAAATCAACTCTATGAGGCACATTCTATTCGCTTTGTACTTATTTTAAAAAGATGAAGTGATTTGCTCTGGCCCGTGCATTGGTAAGAGGTCGAGTCGGGAATTGCACCCCGTCTGTTGGATCCCAGGGTACTAACTGCAGTAACACCCATGAGTTACTGCGTTATATTTGTTGTGCAAATGTGTGTCCTCTATCAGACTGTGAGCTCCTCCAGGATTGTGAGACCAACGCATATCGATAACACTCACCCCAACTAGTACAGTGCCTGACACTTGGAACAGTACATAAGCAACACCTGGAAAAAAGAGAGCGGTTCAAGGACGTGTCCGCAGCCACAGATCGAGCAGTAACTCTGACTTAACTCAAAGGCTGTTCTCCAGTCCAAGGACTTTTCAATAATAACAATAATGATGATGGCCAGCGATCATTTACTGAGAACTCCTGTCAGCCGTTTTTATACATATACTATGTCATTTAATTCTTGAAAATAACCTTGTACAATGGGTGTAGTAATACCCTCATTTTGAAACAGAGGTTCGATGAGATGAAATAACTTGCCCAAAGTCACCCAGCTAATTAGCATCAATGACTCAGCATGTCACGTCTGGCTCACTTAACACCTGCCACCTTCCTTCCCTGAGAACTGGACCCAGCCTCTATGTCTGCTCCAAACGGACTGACTCCCTCCCTCCCCATTTCCCAAAGCCTGACCCCCACCCAGCTGATTACAGGAACCCCATTGCTCACACATTCCTGCAATGGAGCTGCAGGTCTAGGGGAGGCCCCTTGGGTGTGGGGGACACTTGCCAGCCTTACAGCAGAGCAGCTAAGCTCATGGGTTTCTGTGTCAGGCAGGTCAGGTTCCAATGTTCTCCTTTCTAGATGCACAAATGTTGGAGGAAAGAGAGACGGAACTCGACAGAGACTATTAGTTCTCTATGAAGGGTGGCCTGGGCTCCCCAACACATCTTGTGGCCCCCCTACATGTTCCATCCATCTATCCACCCCTTCTTTTTTATCTATCAATCAATCCATCCTTTCTTTTATCCATCCTTTTATCAATCTACCCTTCCATCATCTTTCCTTCTTTCTTCATTCATCTCTTCCTTTCTTCCTTCTGTCCATCCATTCCACAAAAACATATGGACCAACTATTCTGTTCCCAACACTGTATTGGGCTTTGAGTTGACAAAGATAAGACGGGGGCACAGGGGGTGTTACTGTAATACAAGACTCACAGAGTTGTTTGTGAGAAAATCAAGCACACAGTGAGTGCTCAACACCAGCAGTTGACATTGTTTTTATACAACCAGGTCCTGCCCTGGCGGAACGCACAGTGTACCTGGAAGGTGCATTTGTAAATAAGCTAAGACGTGGGATAAAAAGCCAAGTAGTGGGAGGTAACTAAAGTCAGCCTGAGGCCTCAAGGCCAGTCTCACGGAGAAGAGGGTCCCTTTTCTCATAAAAAGGAAACTCTTCCGAAAGAAGATTCATCACGCATTACTTGACGACCTTGAGGCATTTAAAGACTTTCATGGATAATCACACCTTTTCCCCTTGGTCAAGGTCTTTGCCAAAGCATTTTCAGCACTCCATTCTTTGTCTCTGTTTCTGCGTTTAACAGATCTTCATTCACCCATATATTGCATCTAGAATGCCCTTGGAACTTAATGTATTTCAGATTCATCATAAAATTACAGCAGTGAAAAGTACCTTAGGTACCATCTACCCAATACTTCTGCCTTCGCTTGAAGGAAAGGCCCAGAGAGGTTAAGTGACTTGTCTGAAATGACACAGCTAACCTGGTGACTCAGCCGGGACCAGATCCAGGGTCTTCTGATGCCCATCCTAGGTTACTTCCATCCTACCACGCTGCCTACTCCTCGAATTTCTCATGCAACGTCACACCAAGCTGCCATCCCGCGTTCTCTTTCTGTGTATTTCTTTATCTCTTCTGCATCCACGGCAGGGTGGCAAGTTGAGGGCCAAATTATCTTGAGAAAATTACTTTGCCTCCCTGTTTTCCCATCTGCAAAATTACGTTGATAAGACTGACTTCACAGATTTGACGTGCAGATGAAAGCAGAGAATTTAAGTGAAAAGCCGTGCTCTGTATTGTCTTTGATCCTCAGAACAGCCTATAAATGGCAGAGTCAGGATTCGGACTTACCCGGATCTGACTGCGACGTGTATGCACTAGGCACGACATTTCTGATACTTCGAGGATACTTAACAAAGAAAAGAAACTAGCGTCCAAGGAGGTCAAGTAGATGCACTTTTCCCTCTCACTCCTGCTAAGTACAACTAAAGTTCCCGGACATTTTATATAAAATAAACCTGAGTACAACTTCTACTTCGACCTGCAAGTAACAGAGTAGCACTAGTTTCTTGCCCTGAAAGAGAAAACCAGCAGTGTCAGAGAAAACCAGACAAAACAGAACGCGTTCGGAGACCCAGGCTTTCACAACATAATACAAAAATGCACAAGTTTCCGTTGAAAACCACTCATCACAGCAAGAACCAGCAATCTCTCCAACTGAATGAAAAAAATTACAATCAATAGATACCAACATCAAGTTGCCAGAGGTGTTAAAATGATCTGGCCAAGAATTTAAAGCAGCCATTGTAAAAATGCTTTAATGAGCAATCAAAAACACATTTGAAACAAATGGAAAAAAAAAAATTGAAAACCTCAGTAAATAAAATAGAAAGTGTCAGTGAATAAATAGAGGATATGAAAAAGAATCAAATGGAATATTTAAAGTGAAAATACAATTTTTTAAAAGAATTCAGGGAATAGGCTTAACAGCAGAATGGATGGGAATAGTCAGTGAACTGGAAGATAGAACAATAGAAATTACCCAATCTGAAAAACAGGGAGAAAATAGGCTGAAATGAGAAAAATGAACAAAGCCTCTAGGACCTGTGCGACTATGAAAGATCTAATATTCATGTTGTTAGAGTCTCAAAAGGAGAGAAAGAGAGTGAGTCTGAGAAAGTACTCAGAGAAATAATGGCTAAAAACTCCCCAAATTTGGCAAAATAAATAAACAAACAAACAAACAAACAAACCTACAGATTCAAGAAGCTAAGCAACTACCAAAGAGATTCACACACCATAATTAAACTTCTAGAAACAAAAGAGACATTAACAATCCTAACAGCCAGAAAAGAAAAAAAAAGATACCAATAGGGAAAAAAATGACCTCAGATTTATTAACAGAGGCTATGGAGGCTAAAGTGAATTGCTCAGTATTTTCAGGGGCTGAAAGAAAAAAATTGTCCATCTAGAATCCTATACCCAGTGAAAACGTCCTTCAAGAATAAAGAGGAAATCAACACATTCTCAGGTCAAGAAAAATGAAGAGCATTTGTCACCAGCAGCCTAAAGACAGAACGGCTAAAGAAAGTTCTGTCAACAGAAAGAAAATAATTTTTTAAAGGAGCTTTGGAACATCAAGAGGGAAAAAAGAACACAGTAAATAAAAACATGGGTAAATACATGTTTCCTTTTCCTCTTGAGTTTTCTAAATTATGTGTGATGCTTGGAGAAAAATAGATAAATCATTATAAGAAGAGAAACATATTTGGAAGCTACTTTTTAAGATCCTTTTTTATAAACACGTTTTTTTCCTTGATATGGGTATTATTTAGAATCTCCAAAAACTTCATCATTTCATTTTTCGTTTGCTCCCTCAGAAGGTCCAAGTCCTTAGACGAATCATACATCACTTCTCCTTCGTCAAGTCCACCCAGGTCAAGCACCCTGCACCCACACCCAGCAAACTCTTTTTTGTCTCTCTAAACCCTTTCCTTAAACATGGCTAAATCAGAACTCTTTGACTGCACGTGACGTACACTCAGTTTGAACTACCCGTGTTTCTTGGAAAATAAGACCCAGCCAGACCATCAGCTCTAATGTGTCTTTGGGAGCAAAAATTAATATAAGACCAGTCTTATTTTAACATAAGATCGGTCTTATATAAGACCGTGTATAATATAATATAATGTAATATCGGGTCTTATATTTTTGCTCCAAAAGACACATTAGAGCTGACGGTCCGGCTAGGTCTTATTTTCGGGGAACCACGGTAGCTTAAGGCAAACAGTAGGAAGATCAGGGCTGGTGCTACGAAATGGCTAGAATTAGTGTCTCCAATACCATCAGCTTCCAATACCTTTCTTCTCCGTCCTGTGTCAGCTTCCTCGTTCTGCACACCAGGTTCATGAGCATCTATCTGCGTTTCTCTGAGTCTATATTCTAATAGCCCTGCAGCCAGAATAGAAACATGATCTGAACATAAAAATCCCTAACTGAAAGCCGGTCATGGCGGGTAGTCATATCCGGAGCCTGTAGCTTCCCTTACAAAGGGCAATCTTTCCCTTAAGTGAGCCTGTCTATTGTCTTTCTGCATCTAAGATAACATACCTTTGAAAGGTCAGAGTAATCTTTTCTTCTGGACCCTTCAAGGCACACATTTTGTTTGCCCAGCATCCAGGACTCTCTTTTGCTAACAGATCCCATCCCCTAGGCATAGGGTTTCGGAGGTTGGTCAAAGGGGAAGAAAAGACCTACAAGTGACCAATCATAGTCCTTCCCTGGGATTTTTTTTTTCCAAATGGGAGGCAGAGGAGAAAATTCGTTTTATGTTCAGACCATCTTATGTGGTTCATTTCGGTCTCTGAGTTTGTGGGGCCTGCTACGCTGGCCTCCCCTGAGCTTGTCAGTTTTAGTACGTGGCCCCTTTTTCATCCACACTAAGAATAGGATTCATTGTAAACTTACTACATTCCAAATACTGTACTAAGCTTTTTAGATTTGCTATTTCATTCGATGTTTTATCCCTACAACAAACTCAGAAAGCAGATACTACTATGAAATCCGCTTTACAGACATGTAATAGAGTGGAAGAAAGAAAACTAACGTTTGTAGGTTGATGATACATAGCCTCTTGGGACGGCAGGGAGATGGCTCAGAGCACAGACTCCTGAGTCAGACAGTCTACATTCAAATCCAGTTTTATCACTTACTGGCCCTGTATTCTTGGGCAAAGACTTACATAGTACAGTGGTACTTCGGTTTTCAAATGTCTCCGTGGACGAACTTTTCAGTTTATGAATGCTGTCAATTTTACGGATCTATGGTATCATTAGATAGTAAAATTCATGCTAAATTTGCAGTTTTAGGGGTTGATTTTAAAGGTCTGGAATGATTAATCCATTTTGCATTACTTTCTATGGGAAAACCGTGCCTCAGTTTTCGAACGTTTCAGAACTCGAATGAACTTCCGGAGCAGATTACGTTCGAAAACCGAGGTACCGCTGTATTCAATTTGAGCCTGTTTCCTCATCCTTAAAATGGACATAACTGCCTCCATCTCAGAGTGTCATTAGGATGAAATGAGATTCATTCATTTGTTCAATCAACAAATATTGCGTGCATGACTTAATGTGCCTCATAATTTTGCAAGGTTGGGAAATACTGCCTACGTTTATGTAAATGAGGAAGGTGAGGTTTAAAGAGCTTAAATTATTTGCCAGACTCCACACTGCTAGTTAGCAGGGAGCTGGGATTCAGATCTAACTAGGTTTCTTTTGGTCCCAAAGAACTGGCTATAGTTCCAGGACAAAGGCTGTTTGGGTCAGAGGCTGCAAAGAGGTGAAGGGTGGGTTACATCCAATTTGGGAAGCGCTCTTTTTGTCCTGTCAAGGAACACGGGGAACGCGCTGGGGAAACTGAGGCTTTGGGCATGTGAGAGGAGGAAGGCAGCAGGGTCTACAGCTGGCAGTGGGGAACAGGAAAAGATGGGCACTGCCCGATGAGTGGCCCCGAGTCTCCAGAAATGCAGCCGGTCTCTGGGGACACACTCTCTCAGGATGGCTTTGCGATCACCAACCCAGGTGGCCTCAGCAATTACTAGATTTGCCTTGTGCACTGTCATGTGGTGATGTATCATAAGAACTACATATGTATTTGGCCTTAGGCCCATTTCTGGCACAGAGCCCCTAAGACCTTTGGAATTTCCTAAGTGTGATAGCAATAAAGGTGCCTTCTGGTGTGGTAATGCGGTAACTTTTGGACCACACCTTAGGATGAGGGCTGGCTGCTAGAAGAACCAACCTGGTGTTTAGAGGGTTGGTACATTCAGGCCCACCCACTGACCTCCTTGGAGGGGAGGGGCTGGAGAGTGAGTTCAATCCCCCATTGGCTAGTGATTTAATCAATCACACCTATGGAATGAAGTCCCCATAAAACCCCAAAGGGAGGAGATTTGAAGAGCTTTCGGGTTGGTAAACATGGGAACAAATGTGCAGAATTCAGAGAGGGCACAGGGGCTCCGAGCTTTGCCCTATGCCCTATCTCCTTCCACAACGGGAAGGCACTGTCCACGTGCCAGGAAGTGAGCTCTCACCGGCTGATACCCTGAGTCTGCCAGGGCCGTGATTTTGGACTTTGCAGCCTCCAGACCTGTGAGAAATAAATTTCTGGGGCTTATAAGCCACCCACTCTGTGGTATTCTGTAATCACAACCTGGACAGACTCAGATAAGAGACCACGGAGAAGATAATTTTAGGGGTTCCTAGGCCCAACATTAAATAATATCGAATCCCATGGCAAGAAACTTCATCCTTTCCCCATCATCCTAATTACAGAAAGGAGAGGTCTCAAGTGGGTGCTAGCGTATCTTTACCGCCCCCCTAACCCTTGCTAATCTCCCCTTCCAATAAACGATGAAGCAGGCCTTAGACGCAGCACCTCGGCAGCCTATATACAACACTAGCTAGAATGTTAATGATATTGTTTTCTCCCTCACCCCACTGAGTCTTTAACTGGTGTCCCTCTTTATAGAGCAAGTGAGACCAGTTTGCCTATATATGGTAAAACTAATTTTACAATAAAATTTAAATATCTAGTCTTTAAAATAGAAGTATTGCTAAGTGAGTCAGCTTAAAGAGAAATATCATCTTGATAATAGCAAAAAAAAAAAAAAAAAAAAATCACGCATGTGGTATTGCAAGGGCTGAATTCCAGGAACTACTGCATGATTTCTTTTGTCCTAATAGCAACCCACTGAGGTAGATGCCATTTTTATCTCTAGTTTATATGGAGGAAGCTGTGACACAGAGAGGAAAAGAGACTCGGCCAAGGTTGTTTTAAACAGGCCTCTAAAACTCAGTTCCGCCTGGCACCCAAGTCTGACCATGCGGACAGATGATGGTGTTTGTTTCCAGAATCAGAAGTTGTCAATTTGGGAAAGCCTTATGTGCCTTTCTGAAGGTCTCCAGTGACCTGCTGGCTTTAAGAAACTAGCTACCAGGTGTGTGGCTCACCCTGGCCTGCCAAAGCCTGGGCCAAGCACTCCGTCCTCTCTTCACGTCTCCTGCAGCTTCTGCCCCCACAGCGTCAGCTAGAGAGAGAGGCAGCGTGGTACTGGGGGCCGGCCCTGCACTGGAAATTGCTCTCTTAGGTCAGCAGTGCAGAGTCCCCGGTATGACTGTTCCAGAGAAGACACCTTTCGGTGTGCAGGTATTCAGGACATTCAGGAACTTTCCCGAGCAGGGCAGCTCCTTCCTCTGCTCTCACCTACCCCCATCACTGGAGTGCCCACCTGCTGGCCTTTCCAGCTGCTGTGCTTCTGTCATCGTTCTGCTTGGCAGAACAGGCCTTCTCTACACACTGATGAGTCATGCGTTCTGTACATTTCAACGGTTTACCCCTGCAGGGAAGATTCTGGTAGTACCTTCGCTCTCACTGCTCTTAAAACCCCACGCCTCCCTCTTAGGACTATTTCTGAGGCTCTTAAAGAAAATTGAACTTTTCGGCAGCCGGAGCGCAATGGTTGGAAAAAGAGCAAGGCTGGGGTTTGGGGGAGGTGTCCTCATGATTCGCTGGCTGGGAGGAATGTTCAAACGTTCTCTCCTCTTCAGGTTTGACAATCTGAGTACCTGGAATGTTCTAGGTGTTCTACAGTGTGTGAGAATTCTTGACCTCGGAAACTAGACAAATCAAAGGAAAATGACATTTGGTAACTTTCCATTCACTCAACACACAGACAAGACGCCAACTTTAAGTTACTGTGATTTCTTCTTTGGAGCCAATTCTCAATTACGCAGTGAACGGTATTAGACGTAAGGTGATAAATGCTGCGTTTGCGTTCCAGCTCTGACACGCGTGAGCGTGGACACCTCATTTAACGTCTCGGGGCCTCAATTCTCTCATCTGTAAAGTGGAGCGATTGCACAGGTCTCTCACCCGAGGTAAGCGTGGGCCCGTTGCCTGCGCTCTCTGCGCCATGGCTTTCTCTAGTGCAAAATGAGCACATTAAACCCTGGCTGCTTCACAGAGGTGATGACAAGAAGGATGAAAGGAAACGGTGCCCGTGGCTCTACTTTGTTATAGGTAAAGGTCCATCAACTGAGAAGTGTTACTGGAAGGAGAAAAAGATCACCAGCTGATGAATGCATGTCCTTGAGTCGCTAATAATATGATCCTTCTCCGACTAACAGAAATAAAAGGAAATCTGGTTTGGTTTTGCTTTTTTTTAGAAGTGCTCCTCATATCTCTGCAGAGCCTGAGCTAGACAATCTTTATGTGTCCTGGATTGTTTTCATTGTCGCGAGAACATTCCACATGAGTGTTACCCTTTTAACAAACTTTTAAGTGTGCAATTCGATAGTAACTGTAGGCGCGGCAGTAAAGGTAAGAGCTCTAGAACTTATCTTGTGTAACCGAAACGTCATGCCCCTTAAGAGGCAACCCCCCATTTCCTGCTCCCGCCAGCCCCCCGTAACCACCATTCTATTCTCTGCCTCCAGGAGTCTGGCTACTTCACATGCTTCGTGTTAAGTGGGAGCACGTGCTATGTGTCCTTCTGCGGCTGGCTTATTTCACTCACATCCTGTCCTCCAGGTTCATCCATGTTGTCACATACGGCAGGACTTCCTTCCTCTTAAGGCTGAGTCACAGTCTATCAAAGTCCATCATAAGGACATACCACATGTTCCTTCTCCATTTGCCCTTCGAAGGACGTTCAGGTTGTGGCCCCATCTTGGCGACTGTGAATAATGCTGCGGTGAACATGGGGGTGAGCAGATATGGGAGGGCACATGGGAAAACAGGAAGCCACAAATGTGGGAACGGCAGGAGACAAGCACAGCAATGGCCTCAGAGCAGACGGGCCCTGCCGGGCAGTCTGCACGGAGACGAACAAACGCCAAACTCTTCTCCAGCCCTTGTCTCACTCATTCGAAGACAACCTAAGTGGCCGATTGTGGCACGCCTGCCCGCCCAGCCTGACTGTCCTGTCAGAGGATGTGGCCCCGTCTGCTCCCACAAAGGGGTGGCAGGCATCTGACTTCCCTCTCCTCCGAGACCACATCCGGTGGGAAGGACACTCTCCCAGGGGAAATCAGGACCTGTTAGGAAGAGGAAAACGATTCTGCACGGCCCCTAAATGCCTAATAACTACTGTGCAGAGATTACGTAAATGCTTAAGTAATCACAAGGTGCCACTCTCAGATAGGACTTTATTTTTCTTTTTGCCATTACATGTTTTCCCACCTGATCGAAAACAGGTGATGTGGTGAGACAGATCGGTTTTGTTTGTTCGGTTTCCTCCGTCTCTTCTCTCCTCTTCCTTCTCGCCTCTCCTCCCTTCTCTCCTTCCCTCTTCCCTCCTCCTCTCTCTCTGTCCCTCCCCTCCTTTCTCTCTCTCCCCCAGCTCCTGTCAAGTAAGGTGACAGAAGCAAAGTGAGTCTTAAATGATACTCATGAGTCTCCTGGGTCTCTCTGAACCAGAGAGAAAAACCTGTTTCCCTCATGTTTCAACATCTGGCCAATTACACCCTCTTTCAACCTATCCCACACACGTGCACGTACACGTGCATCCCACACATGTACACACATAAAGACACACACACGTGTGTATAAACACACACGCACTCCCCTAACCCTCGCCTCCCTCTTCCTCCTGGGCAAAGGGCCCATTTCCTCCAGCTTGTCCCCACTCCTGCTTCACCTCGTGAGGAAAGGTACCCCGGTGCGAGCCAGACTCTGTCTTTTTTCCAACCCCCTGGGATATAGTGGAGACAGAAGCCGCCACCGTGCAAATATCCTGGTCCTGCCCTGTGGCAGCCCCTGACCACCGTGGCAGCTCAGCGACACGCGACAAAAGACCTTCTACAAATTCTGCCAGAACTGACCTGCCCCTCCCAGGGCTGCGGGAAATGGGGTTAAAGGGGTGCTGGAAAGGTCCTCCGCCATGAGCCAAGCGTGTGTGGCAAAACAAACACAGCAGAGAAATGCAGTGCTGCAGCTCTTATAGGACGGCAGGCGAGAGCCTGCAGACAAAGGCAAATGGCCAACGTCAGGAGAGAAGCGCCAGCGAGTGGCGGGGACCCTTTGGGCAGCCTCATAGCAGGGCAGGAAGTGTTTCCTGCAGCAGCTCCAGGCGGGATTTCTAATGGACTGCAACCCCACCAAGAGGTGTCGGTTTCAACCACAGCCTGTAACAGCCGAGGTGGCCAAGCTACGTTACACACGGTATTTTCCCCTGTATTTTTACCATGAGAATTTTCAAGGATACATACAAATGGAAGGAATTTTACAGTGAAAACTCATATACCCAATACCTAGATTCTGCTGTTAACCTCTCCTTGCTGGAACACGTATCTCGCCATTCTTCTATCTACCCATGGAGCCGCTTAATTTTTTGATACATGTCACCGTAAGTGGCATGCGAGCCCATTCACCCCAGCACTTGGGCATACGTCACTAGAGTCCAGAATTTGTTTATGGTTCACCGAAAAGGGATTTTTGACATAAAACAGGAAATACAGGGGTTCGGGGAGGGGGGGGATGAAAGGGTGGAGCACAGAAGATTTTCAGGACAATGACAAAACCCTTTGTGATGCTATAATGCTGTACACATGTCCCTTACACATTTGTCAAACTATGCCATCTACAACACATGCACCACTCTGGTGGGGGCCATTGCTAATGGGGGACCTGCGTGTGAGGGGGTGGGGTGGCAGGTGGATATGGAAATCTCTGGACCTTCCACTCAATTTTGCTGTGAACCCAAAACTGCTCTAAAAAATAAGTCTCTTGTAAAACATTAAATAAATACTAAAAAGGGAAATAAAACATTCGACGCAGGACTACGTAGTAAGCACATCCCAGGGCTGACCGCAGCTTGCACACATGTTGGTTTTGCCTGCCCACCATCTCTTCCCGTTCCTCCTGTTGCAGAACCCCACGTTTCCTTTGGCTCAATGGTCCAGCTCTTCTCAAAGCCTGTGTGGTTTGGGAATAGCTTCCCTTGGCTCCATCCCTGGACCCATGAACCCCAATTTCTGGTCGGCTATAGAAATCCAGCTCTGAGTCCGGCTGAGAGGGGTGCATTGGTGAGGCTGGTCCGCTGAGGGCCTCCGTCACCCAGGACTGTTCATCTTGCATCTTTTTATGATGCTATAAGAACGTGCTTAAGAATGCTGCTCATCCAAAGCAAAGCAGAGCCCAGTGACAGACAGGGCCGTGGACTCTTTGCTCCTGGATCCAGCCAGGCCTGACGCCCAGAAAACTTCTGTACTTTTCAGTTACGGGAGTCCATACACTCCTTCTAAGAAATCAAGCTGGTTTGAGGTTTTTCTGTCCATTTCAATAAAGAGTCCTGACGAACATACATGGTTACTAGAGATGAACCGGGATTCGCCCCCAGGTCTGGGTTCAAGGCTGCAGATGTTAATAGTTACGCTAACATACCCCGCAATTAGGTCCTAAACTGAGGATTCAGAGAGGAAGGAAGCTTACCCTGCCCACGAGGTAATCAGAAGCCAGGAAGGGCAGGTCACAGGTAACCCCTGAGGGCAACACAAGGTGGTCAGTGGTGTGGAAGAGGGGTGCCTGGGTCAGGGAGGCGTGAGGGGACGTGCAGGGTAGGAAAGGCTTGGAGGATGAGGTGACCTTTAAGAGGAGTCTTGAACAGTGAGGAGAAACCAGAGGACAAGGTACACTCTTCCGGGAGGTAGGGGAGCAGCGTTGGTCATCAGAGGGGTCCTAGGGTGCTCTACGCCCCACGGCAGCAGGCTTCCCATCCGGGACAATCTCACTCATAATTACTGTGTGTCTCTTGATCGGCCTGTCTGTCTGTGTGTCCATCTACCTCCTCTCTCTGAGTCTCTCTCCGCATCTCCGTTTCCTTTCTTCGCTCTCTCTCCCCCTCCCTCTCTCCCCTCCCCCCCACACCTGCGTGCACTCACTCTCCTAACTGCTGGGAGGCAGTCCACTCCAGCATCAATACCTCCCTGGTCCAAGCCACCATCACTTGTCACGTGTCCAATGTGACAGCCTCATAACTTCTCTTCCCACCGCCATTCTTGCCTCCCTCCATCCATCCTCCGCCTCCCAGACAAAGCAAATGTTTTCAACGCAAATCTAATCAAGGCACTCCCTGCCTAAAACCAGGGATAAAGACCCACCTCGTCACCACAGCCTACACGGCCCTTCCCACTCTCCAGCTGCATCCATCTCCGTGTACCCCCACTCACTGCACCCCAGCTTCCCTGGTGTCCTGGTTCTCCAGTCTTTCTCCCTCCAGCCCAGGACCTTTGCACTTGCTCTTTCCTCTCCCTGGGATGCTGCCCTCACTCCCAGACTCCTTCCCCTTCATCTAATTCACCTTTACTCATCTGTCACCTCTTATCTCAGGTTCAAACCTCACTGCCTCAGAGAAGACTTCCGGTTTGCCCAACCACGTTAGGTATCACTGGTACACGTTTTCCCGTTCCTTTGACTCTTTCTTTATAGCACAGATCCAGGTTTATACCCATATCTGTCTTAGAGGGATTGAGTCCTGCCCGCCTCCTGCCCTTAAGATCCAGGAAAGCAGAGGCCGTATCAACGTTTGAAAACAGCGGTACAGGCGGAACACAGCACGGGGCTAGCACACGCTTCCAGTTGTTAGTCCCCCACCACTCCCTGTTGCTTTCCCAACCCTGAGCGAAGTGTTACTTGTTATAGTTACAATGGATGCGATGTTTGAGCAGCTGTTCTTCTTAAAGAATTATTGCTTCAGCCCGCTTCCTCTATCAAGAGGGAAGAAATGGAAGCTGGACCAAGAGAGCCAGGTGTTTCCAAGAAAATGGGAGACAGCCTATTTCCTTACGGAAGAGAAGAATGCTAACAGGTCGGCCACATTTGTGGTTCTGAGCTGTGCAGGCTTACAGGCAGGTGAGCTTGCAATCTCCTCTCCTACCGTCCTCCACATATTTCGATGATATGTAGTATTAATTTATTCATTGGAGAGGTATTTCTGGACACCTACCTGGTACTGTTCTTGGCCCTGGCGACACAGCAGAGGACAAGACGGATGTCACAGGAAGCCCACAATACACTGTGTGACAGTTTTCTGTTGTGTACCTGTCCTTCCAAGTAGACTAAACTCCCCCCGTGGTTACAGCACAGGCTGGAGCCAGACTGCCTTGGATCTAGTCCCAGGCAGGTGGCCTTAGGCAAATTACCAAACTTCTCTGGGCCTCAGTTTTCTAACCTGTGAAATGGGCCTGATGACTGCACCTTCCTCCCAGTGTCAGCGTGAGGATAAAATGAGCTAAGACATAGCTCTCTCATAATAACATCCCAATAAATGTTAACTCTTATTACCCGCCTCTGTACCCTAAGCAGGTCGGGCTTCGTGGGTGTGTGACCTGTGCAGTCACACAAAACCCCACCCCACGCCTAGAAGGGCTCGACATGTGCTTTACTGCCTTTCTGTTGCTGTCCTGAAATTCTTAATTTTTGAACAAGGGGACCTGCATTTCCATTTTTGCCTCAGGCTCCATAACTATGTGGTTAGTCCTGATCAACACACATTAAATGTCCAGCAAAAGTCTGTTGAAACAATGAATAAATGAATGAATTGAGCCAACCAGAGGTGTCCGCTCCAGCACGCCACTGCTGTACAGACCCAGTCAAGTTAGTCAGCCCTGAAGCAAAATTAAACAGACTTAGTCGTTGGCTCATCCTGCTCCTCCCCCGGGACCAAAAACCTGTCCTAAGAGCTTAAAGTTCTTCTCACCCAACCCATCCATCTCCCAGGGACTCAGACTTTAACAGGCTGTCAAGGTTCACTGTGCAGCCAGCGGAGAACCCAGTGCAATTCCCCACCCCCAGATCGCAGCCATTGCCCGGGCTGAGCATCCCTGGGACAAGGCTTTCCTGGTTTCCTTCATCCCCATTTTACAGATGGGGAAATGGAGGCTGAGGAACAATGAGGTCTGTGAAGATTCCCCATGCAGCCGGGTAACTCTGCCCAGCCAAGTTTCTAGTTTTATACAGAGTCTCTAACTATAGCCACACAAGTCTTTTCTAGAGTGGCCAGTCATAAAGGAAAATTACATGCAACATATTTGACGGTGCCTGGGCCACCCTAATGACATCCCGTGTTCTAACACTCTGGCTAAGATCAGGACAGCTCATTTCCCTGAGTCCCACATGCCCTGCTCATTGGGTGTCAGGGCCCTGCCTCCTTCAGTGTTTCTTGAGAGTCCACAACAGGCTGACTCTGCATAGAAGCCAGTGGCACCACCGCAAACAAAACAGACAAAAGAGCCCAAAACAGACAAGAAATAAATAGACAGTATATGGTGTGGTGCTCAGCACTCTGGAGAAAAAGTAAGCAGTGGAGGGCAAGAGGAAGTGAGCATTCAGGAGGGGAGCAGGAGATTTCAATTTTAAATAGGATTGTCAGGGCAAGCCTCCATGAGGAGGAGACACACAAAGAAGACCCAAAAAAGGTGAAGAAGCAGGTTAATGCAGCCTTCTAGGGAAAGAGCATGCAGAGCAGAGGGAACAGCCAGTGCAAATGCCCTGAGGCATTAACCATGGTCCCCACAGTAGGTAGCAAGCTCTCTGAATGAACTGGGGAGCTGTGTCAAATCCCGTACACACGGTCCCCAGGTCACTCCAGTTGCCTGCAGACAGATCCAATCGACAGGGTTTTGAACCATTATTTATTGAGCCTCTCCCATGGCCCTGCTTTATGTATCAACGCTGTGGGGGTTTTGTTTTTGTTTTTGTTTGGGGTAGTCACATGTAAACAACAGTTCACAACAAAATTTCAGGACCTAACTTGGCTCGAGCTATCAGACGGGCATTCACTGGGCCCACAGGACTTTCATCTGTCCCTTTCGGGGCCACAGCCTCACTGGGCACCACAGACCCAGGCAGGCCCAGCAGACCCCTCCCTCATGCAGAATGCCTGACCCTGGATGTGTTGGAGTTTGCCAGCCTCGGGGAGCCCCTTACAATACTGGACACATGTCCCTTGCTCTGCATGAGGGCCAGGGGTCCACTCCACCTTGGAAGAGGCTGGGGAAGTCCAGACAGTTCCTTCCCCCCAGGAATGGATGTCATAGGGGGTGGGGGCTTTAAGGGGAGCAGAGGTAGGTCTTAGCCAATCTGAGCTCATCACATGCCCCTTCCTGTATTGGCAGCTGCTACACCTGCCCTGGGAATGCCTCTCCTTCCTCCATGTTTCTGCAGAATCTTTAATTCTCTCTCTCTCTCTCTCTCTCTCTCTCTCTCTCTCACACACACACACACACACACACTCTCTCTCTGTCTTGAGTCCCAGACAGACTTCTCTCCCTTTCCAATTCTGTTGTGGCCCCCAGAAGAGCTGCCCAGGGAACTCTCCATCTACCTACCCTGAGAAGGGGGCGCCCATTCACCCCCACTCTCCAGTATAACCTAGATCCCACCTGCTTTACCTGTCCTAGCCTTTACAGCCTTCAAGCACTAGACCGCCCCCCAGATGACTCCCACGTGGGTCTGCAAGGATGTTTGGGTCCTCCTGTGGGTGTGGCCATTGTGCATATTGATGAGGACGCCCTGCGTTTTCACGTGTCTGCGTGTGGGCTGAGAGGGCCTGAGTGTGAGTGTGTGAACATGCCCGCATGCCTGGGTATTGTGTGTCTCAGGGTAAGTGTAGGTGAGTGTGTCTGAGTGGCTCAACATCTTTCTTCCTGACAGAAGGACTCCCCGTGGCTGGCTTCTCTCAGCCGGCCTGCATCCCCTTCAACGGCACTCCAGCTCAGGGACAGTGCCCCCGGCCTCCCCCGGAGTCCTCACAAGCACTCAGACGCAGGCTCACTTCCTTTCAAGCTCAGCTCCTCTGGTCCAGGAGGCCAATAACCCTTGAGCGTCCTGGCTCCAACAGCACCCCTTCCCCCATCCCTGGGTGGAGACCCCTCTACAGCGATGGACTGGAAGCGCTGGCGAGGGGAGGGAGGTGGCTGGGAGGACAGCCGAGAAGGCAACCTGAGGACACGCTGCAGGGGCAGGTCCCACCCACACCGTGCCCCTCCCACGCAGGTGGAGATGGGGGTAGCCGGCTCCCACCCCGGTCTTCCTCTGGGGTTCCCAGGTCAAACTCCTCCTCTCCAGAAACTGTAGCCCAGAGAGGCAGCTGGGCCCCCTCCTCCCGAGCATCCCACCCACCGCGTCCAGGCGGTTGCTGATTGGCTGCGGGGAACTGCGTCCCAGCCCCCGGCTCCGAGGCGGGAGCCGAGCGGGTCCAAGGTGGGAGGCGCACACGCGGGCTCCGGGAGCCCCTCCCGAGTCCCTGCACCCTGCGCAAGGGCTGAGGCGGGACTCCAGGCAGGCAGGTGCCGACGGAGCAGAGGGGACCACGGCCAAGGGTGGAAGCAAGTCCTGCAGGGAGAGAGGCTCCGCTGCTCCAGCTGCTGCCTCCGCCGCTGCCACCAGCGAGCCGGGCGTCCAGAGGGGGCCGCCGCCGGCGCGGAGACAGGGAGCAAGGGGCGCGCTCATGGAGCACACGCACGCCCACCTCGCAGCCAACAGCTCGCTGTCCTGGTCCCCCTGCGGCTTGGGCTTCGTGCCCGTGATCTACTATAGCCTCTTGCTGTGCCTCGGTTTACCAGGTGAGGAGCGAGGGGAGAGGGACGGTAAGCCGGGAGCCCCAAGTACGCAGCGCTCCTATCCAGGTCCACCAGGCCGATCCACCTTCTCGGTGAGGTCCCTGGGGCCCCTTCTAAAAAGTTTAAGCCTAAAGGGCAACTGCGGACATTTCCAGATTGGGGGGAAAGGAAGTTGCTGTGGCCTTGGGGGCAGAGGGCTGGGGCGGGGGGGAGAGGACGGTGTGCGTTTCATGCGTGTGCGCGGCAGGCGATGGGCAGCGTGTGTGGGGTGGTATGCGTGTGTGCGTGGATTCGAGGGTGCTGGTGAGTATTTCTGTGCGCATCTGAAGGGTTGCGTGTCCTCGAGGGTCCAGTGAGGGCTGTGTGTGCGACTTGACTGCACGACCGGACAGCTTGCTGGGGGCTTCACTCCTCGCACCGCCCCCATGTCCACTCCAGCCTGGGTACACCTCTGCCCCTCTGCTGTCCCCACCTGACCCGAGATGAAGCCGGAGACCCTGATGCTGGGCAGTCCTTTGCTGGGGAGGGGTGTCCCTGGGATGGAGCAAGGGCTGTGCCCCAGCTGCAACCCCTAAGCAGGAATGGGGCTCCAGGCCAGCTAAGAAGAGTGTGTGTGTGGGGGGGTGGCTCTGGGACATGCCCTGGCCAGGGTAAGGGCGCAGAGATACACAGGCAGGCTGCTGAGGCCGCCACCTCAGGGGGTCACAGTCTCCTTGAGGACAAGCCTCCCCCCCCTCCCCGGCTTTGCTTCCTGGTCCTCCCACCCTGGGCAGCTCTCGGCTGCCGCAGATGTCTGGCTGGTCCCATATCTTCACGTCCTCTCCACAGTGTGGCTGAGACTTGTGCTAATTCCTGAAGAGAGCTGAGCTGCTGGGGGAGAGCGCCCTGCCCTGTGAGAGGGGAGAGGGGTTTCCTGGGGCTCCAGCATCAGATGGCCCCTTCCTCCACATAGCCCCTGAGACAGGTCTCTGTGGCACAAAGATTCCTTAAAGGTCCTTTGCAGGCAGATGAGAGAGAGGGGACCGAAGGGAACGGAAAGGGAGAAATCCAGTGTGCAGCCTGGAATTGTAGCATCATGGTCTTCAGAATCCTGGGAACTTGGGAGCTGGGTTTCTGACAGCCTTGCTGAGATTTCCTTTCTACAACATTCAACGTGGTAGCCAGGGTCCCCGATGAGCTAGTTTAAATAAATCCCCTCGCCAAACTAGGCAGGTACAGAAGGCATAAGTTTACTAACGCTGCCCCCCCCATCACCGCCATGAGCAATGAGGCTTTTATTACTAACTAATTGCTCTGGCTGCCCTGGGAGGTATCCTCAGCCTCCGATTCGCCCTGCTGGGCAGCAGCACGTATCCGTGTCCCGTAATTACCTCGAGCAGGAATTGCTTTCGGTCCAGTTTGCACCTCCCCGCCCACCCCCCCCCCCGAGCCTCTGCCAGGGCTCTCTTTCAGGGAGTGAGTTGTTCAGAAGGTTGGTTATTGGTGACACTTGCTGAACAGAAGAAGGGACAGGCCCCCTCTCCCCTGCAGCCCTCACATGATAACGTACCTACTCTGCCCCTTCACCCCTCCATCTCCTCTGCTGACTCAAGAAGCCACTCTCTCAGGCTTTCCTTCTGAAAACGCCTTAAGGACAGAGACGAAAGACAGGGAGAGGCAGATCCTGCAAGAGTCCAAGGCGGGGACATGCGGATGGGAGGATGAGGAAAATACAGACCCTCAAATGCCTCAAGGTACAAGTCGAGGCGCTTCACACCTTCACCGCCTAACTCCTGTGCCAGCCAGGGCCTTGTCGACTCACAGCATTGGCACCGACTGAATGCCAGGCAGGGTGCTAGGCATGGGCTCGTCAGGGCTGAGCCTGGGGCTTGGAGATTTATGGAGACGGGGGGATGGACTGGGATTGGAAAGTGGAGGGCATAGACATGTGCACACACTCAACGAAGCGTTAGGACCAGTTACTGTGTGCCAACTGCTCAGGAGGTGCCAAAGGGACTCAGAGCCGCCTCAGGTGCTGTCCCTGAGTTCAAGGAGCTCACAGGTATAAGCTTAGGATTCTAGGGGCAGCGACACGTGCAGAAGGACCCGGCATTACGGAGAAGAGGAGGCCAGGCTTGTACGGCGGTCACGGGCTGACAACCGTTGGTTTTGTTAATGGCTTGCAAGGTGGTTCAGAGGTGAAATCCTTGTCATTTCGTAAAACCATAAAGGAAGGCAACTGTCCTGCTGACTAAAAATGCAGGCTGTAGAGTGAAGCAGACCTCAGTGTTACTTTGGGGGCCTTTTTGTATCTCTGTGCCTCCATGTCCCCGTCTGTAAAATGGGTTTTCTGGGAGTGGCCGCTCCTTGGAATCCTGGTAAGTGACGATGTTGATGGAGATGAGGGTTCCGCTCTGAGCCTGGCACCCCGCACACCGCTTGCTGTTGTAGCCGTGCTGATCAAAGAGCTGATTTGGTGGTGGGGTGGTGGGGGTGGCGCTCAGGCCCACCAGCAGCCAGAGAAGGGACTGGGAGGCACGCAGAGCAAAGCTCTGAGCTCAGCACTCACTCCGGTGCTGAGCTCACTACCGTGTTCCCCTCCCCTCCCAACCACAGGCCACCAGCAATTAGTAAACCCTCATTACCCGGCCACTGCCTGGGAGGCACAGCTACGCTGGGTGTGAAGTAACAGACCGCAGGGCCCCATAATCTTGCTGAAAAGTGAGATTTTAATTGAATCACTTTTCCTGGCAGTACACTCACTCCGATTCCAAATTCTTGCCATGGTGGTCGGAGCTGTGGGTGGGAACTGAGGGAGGGAGGCGGGTGGCTGAGTGTTTGGCAGTGGAGGAGCCAGTGACTCGGGGAAAGTGTGGCTGTTTCTCACCGCCTTCAGTCTCTAGATTGAGAGGAAGAGCTTGGGAAAGGCCACGTGGTTGTCCCCTGCCTCTAGGAATTGCCCCAAACAGACTAAGTGAACTGGTCTGGTGTGGGATGCAGGGGGTGCTGTCGTGAGGTATGGACAGAATTAGGAATTTCTAACCTCTCTGTTCCCCAATTTCTCCCCCTGCAAAACCGGGGAACGGGGAAGGGTAGCTACTGCCCACACAGGTAGTTATGTTAAATAAGAAAATCTATGTCCAAATGGCTGAACACATGCCTGCACTGAGTAAAGCACTTATTACTCAGTGCCTTCTCCGTGCCAGATGTTTTTCTCTATTAAGTGCTTACATTATTGCACTTAACCCCACCACATCCCTATGACCCTGAACCCATTTTTCAGATGAGTAAACTGAGTCAGAGAAGTGCCGCATCTTGTCTACCCAGCCTAACCGGCGTGCAAACAGCCACTCATTCCATTGCATCACACCCTTCGTTACGCAGGGAAGTTCTCTGAACTAACCGCAGTGCTTCATGCTATGTGCTCAGTGGCGAAACTGGAGTCCCAGCGGCTCCTAGATCGCCATGTCTTCTTTCCTCCTGCTTTTTAAGGAAGCAGGGTGTTTCTAAGCAGATGTTTTCTAAGCCAGCAGAGCCAACAAGGTAGACTTGGGGACACTGATGGGGCTGGCTGGGAAAAGACAGTGCCGAGCAGGAGGAAGAGACGAGCCCGAAGGCCGGGGGGAAGAGTGTGGAAGTGGGGAGAGTGAGCCCGCCTGATAAGGACGGAGCAGCGCAAAATTAAACTGATTCGAAAGCTAGTTTTTAAATTTTACCTTCCAGAAGGGACCAGGGAGGTTAAGGGGGACGAGGCAAGGAAGACGACAGCCTAAAACCAACCGCTCGCCACCCAGCAGATGGGAGCGTTCCTGCGGCTGCCAAGCAAGGGTGATAGTACCTGCTTCTGCAGGTTGGTGCAAGGTGAAAGGAGATAACTAGTCTGCAGCCGGACAGGTAGTAAGTGCTTTGACACGTGGTAGTTACAGGTGCTGTTAACCAGAGGTGGGAAAATGGTCACCGGGAAGCTGGACTGAGCCCTCCAGACGCGTTACCTTTCACTTTCAAATCTCTTTAGAGAAAATGTCAGAAACCGGTTAAGAGTTACAAAGTCTGGAGCTGGACCTCTGGGATTTGAGTCCTGGCTTTGCTGCTTAGGAGTTGTGTGACTGTTAGCAAGTGACTTGACACTGTGCCTCAGTTTCCCCATCCGTAAAGCATGGATCATGATAATTATGGTCCATACTTCCTAAGACTGCCGGGAAGATTCAACGGGTTGAGAACCTAACACAATGCTGGCACACAGCAAGCAGTTTTATTGTCATTTAAAAAATTAGGAAAATCCAGGAAAAACTGCCAACGTGTTTTACGACACCAGCTGACCTTAATATCAAAACCAGACAAAGACATTACAAAAAGCTACAGACCAGTATTCCCCATGAACATCGACATAAAAATCCTCAACAAAATATTAGCAAATCTAATCCAGGAATATATAAGAAGGGTAACACAGCAAGACGAACTTGGGTTTATCCCAGGAATGAAAGGCTGCTTCAACATTTCAAAAATCATTCAGTATGATTCACCTTATTAACAAAGAAGGAAATCCAAATGATCATCTCAACAGATGCAGAAGAAGTACTTGACAAAATTCAACATCCATTCGTGATTAAAAAAAAAAAACTTATCAAACTAGGAACAGAGAAAGAACGTCTTTAACAAAGGGTATCTATAAATAACGGACAGCTAACATCACATTTAATGATGGAAGATAGAATGCTTTCCCCCTAAGTTCTGAAACAAGGCAAAGGTGTCTGTTCTCATCACTCCTCGTCAACACTGCACTGGAAGTTCTAGCCAGTGCAATAAGGCAAGAAAAAGAAATAAAAGGTATATAGGAAGGAAGAAATAAAATTGTTTCTCTTCACAGATGCTAAAATTGTCTTCGTAGAAAATTCACAAAATCTCCACCAAAACAAGCTCCTAAGAACTAATAAGTTAGTTCAGCATCTGTGCACACTGTTAATATGCAAAAATCCTACTGTATTTCTAGATATCAGCAATGAACAGTTTGAAATTAAAAATTGGGATTCTTCAAAAACAAAAAAAAATGACTGCCAAGTTCCCTTGAAAAACCAGAAGAATGGACAACATTAGGCTCATATCCCCAGCAGGTAGTAATTGGCTGGAGCTGAGAAATAGGCTGTATTTATTTATTTGCAGCTGTGTATGTGTATGTGCATTAAATCGGTGATGACATACTATTCAAAAACCTAAAAATATAAATAGGTACACATTGTAATTTCAACTCTCTCTTTTGTCACTCTCTCCAAAATGAGCACGTTATACACACTGTCGTCCATCTTGCTGTTTTTCACTTACATGTTAGTCATTCGTAGCAGTACCTACAAAGTTTCCCATTTATGAAGCTGCATAGTATTCCACTGTTTACCTGTACCCTAATTCATGCAATAGCTGCCCCTCTCCAAAGCACACACAGACTCCAATTTGAAACCGTCCCTCCAAGGTGCACCTCCTTCTCCCATGTAACCTGTCTGGCCCCTCCTTACGCACATTTGGCCTTAAGATCCCTTTTATCTTAGGTAGAGAAAGAGCACTGCACAAGGAGCCCTGGATTCCAGGCTTGGCTCTGAAAATACCTTACTGGGTGACCTTGGACAAATCATTCTCGATGAGTCTGTCATAGGCCCAGGAGAGCCAGGCTCTGCTTGTGTAGCTCAGTTGGAGACGTGGCCATAAATAGGACACAGACCAGTGAAGTCGTCATCCTGGACTGGCCTTGGGCTGGAGTCCAGACCAGCAGCTTTGTAAGCCTCACCCCTGCACTTTCTGTAATGATCCCCTATGTGGTGTCTGCTTTATTAAATTGAGTGTAAAATGCATTGCATTGGAACGGAATGAACATGCATTTGAATCCTACATCTTACTCTTGTGTGCTGTGTGACCTCAGATATGATACTCCACCTCTCTGAACCCCCGTTTTCCTTTGCAAGAAAGTGGGCGGTCAAGTTCAGCAGTTAAGCAAAGTGGCCTCTGATATCAGACTGCCTGCGTCTGAATCCCGGCTCCCCTACTTCCGAGTTTGTGACCTTGGACAAATTTCTCACCCTCTCTGAGCCTCGGCCTCCTCATCGATGAGATGGGATCATTATAATACCGATCTCATAGGGTTGTTTTTTGAGGATTAAATGAAATTGTAAAAATGCTTCTCACCATTCTTGGCACGTGTTTGCTCTCATATAGAGCAAGCGTTCGATAAATGTTATTAACCTTCTGTGCCCCGCATTGCTGCTGTGGAGATTTGAGATAAAACATGCAAAGGCTGAGACATGCTACAGTCCCGCGCACACTGGAGGCACCCAACAAATAGTAGGTGGAACTGCTTCTATTGTCCAACAAGTCAACCTTTATACAGAGGTCTTTTCCATAAACGCACAATTGCACTCAAAGGGCGCCCACCAGAAATGAAAATCCATGCCCTGGAAAATGAGGAGAGAAAGATCCGATGGATTAAGCAATCCATTCCATCACAAGCCTAGGGAATTTGTGCCCCTAAGAGAGTTGCCAGTGGTTCAGTGAAACCTGCAGAAATAGCACCAGTCCAGAACGTGAGATGGTCTGCAGCTAAAGCTGGGAGAGACGGATCAGTACCACGAGAGAGACAGCCTGATGCTGCGGCCGGGTCAGAGACAGAAGGGACAGGGAGGTGGACACAGATCCAGCCAGTGAATGAAGTTCCCTGTGGATCAGACGCGAGTGGGCGACACTGATGGAGGTGCCAGCCCTGCAGAGGGCACCACAAAATACTGGGGGCAGCGGAGGGCAGGTGTCTTGAATTCAAATACCTGCAAGGGCCAGTCAGACAGTGTAAAGGAACAGACAGGTCCAGTTTTAAGAAATGCCTCACCTACCCAGAGAATCAGGCTTCCCAGCTGTTTTTCTGAAAACTTGTGGCCCTTTTGCTCTCATTTTCCCTCCGTGATTGAGACCTGTGTTCTGCAAACACTACACCCTCCTCTTAATAATCGCCGGTACTTATGTAGCCCTGACCATGTACCGGGGAGTCTTCAAAGCACTTTACATGCATTAACTCATTTAACTCTCACGACAACCCTTTGAGGCATGTATCATTATTATGCCCATTTTTCAGATGAGAATGTTGAGACACTTACCCAAGGTCACATAGGTAACAAATGACAGAACAATATTCGGTTCTGCTGTCCAGCTATATCATAAGCAAATGGCAGCACACACTCAATGACAGCTGACAACCGACACTCAGGCTGGGCCAGGGGTTGGAGGCGACAGATGATAGGGAAGAACGGGGACTGAGGGAGTTAGCTTTCCAGCCAATGGCCCAGTGTTGCCAAATTGGTCAAAAGAATTTAGAACTCCAGATTTTTATATGAAATGTTCCAATGTTTCAATGTTGGCAACTAATTCAAAAATTGTAAAAACACTATGCAAGCCAGCACAGCGTGAGCCAAATCAAACATATCTGCAGGCTTGCTGTGGCCCGCCAGGCTGACAATTCACAAACGCCAGAGTGGGCAAAGCTTTAAGCACCACCAGGAAACACCAAGGGGGTCACCGGGTGGAGAATAAAAACAAGATGCTAGAGGGAGGAACAAAAAAAACAGAGATGGAGACTCAGAGCACTAGGTAGCTACCTAGGAACAGAACGCCGACTCAGGACACTGGGGATCTGGCATGAACTGGAAGGAAAGTTCCAAGGAGTACCACAGATTGCATGCTGACCATGTACTTGGAACACAGACCCACCACACTTGGGAAAGGGATGAGCCCCCCGAAACTGGCAGCATGGTACATTAGGATATAGGCTCAGTGGTCCCCAGAGTTTGATTCAAATTCCAGCCTTGTGGCTTCCTAGTGATGGGGCTCTGGCAAGTTGTTCCAACTACGCTGAGCCTCAGTGTTCCTCTCTGCAAAATGGGTGTAACAGTGCCTTTCTCACAGTGTTTATGGTGTGGACAAAATGGGACAATGTGTGGCTGGCACAATGCCTGCCTCTCCGTGGCTGCTGTTTTCTGATGAGTCTAAACACCCCTGTTTCACAAAATGACACTGTGACCTTACCCAAAGTCACAGGGCTAGGAATGGCAGAGTCTGAACCAGAACTCAGTGTTTCCAACGCTTACTTGGTTTGCTCTGCACAAAATCACACTGCTGGTCTCTTAAGAGGAAGCAAAGTGATAGGAAATCGAGGAGAAAGAGGCTGTGGCATTTGGGAGCTCAGACTGATCACCCAGCTGTTGAGGGGTTTTGTTGTTCCTGTTGTTGTTTTGTGTATGATTCTTTTAGGTGGGACAAGACTGCATGCTGCGTTCAGTCCCTTTTCAGTCTTCTTAACCGTTCTGATTCCATCAGGAGGAAAGTCTCCCTGGGTGCCAGTGTGTCTTTCACACCTTTTCACGCCTGCTACATCTCCCTGCTTAACAGACACAGAGTAGGCCTAGGACTGATACCTTGGCAGGCAGCAGAGTGACATTTAATGTCTAGCTAGAATTTAGTGTCACTCTTGTATTGTCACCCTGTTTATCTGTAAAGCTACCTTCTGTTTATGACACGGAGGCGGGGCTGTGATACATCCAGGCTGGGCCGTCTGGGAGCCCCCAGATAGGCCAACTGTGGAACCAAGTCCCAGGTCATTTCAATCCATTTATTAGGTTGGTGCAAAAGTAACTGTGGTTTAAAAGGTTAAAAATTGCAACAACCAAAAATGCAGTTACTTTTGCAATTACTAATACAATTAAAATCTGATAGTTCAGTTTTTGGAAAATAAAAGGTGGAGAAGACCAGCCTGATCAGAAACCCAAATAAACATCAGCAGTCACCTGTGAAGAGATTGCGAGGGAGAGACATGGTAATAGGAGAGCTTTGCACAGGGGCACACGCCCAGACGGGGAGGCCAAGGAAAGGTCCCTCAGGAGGAATGATGGAAACCTGAAGACTGAGGAAGGAAGAATGGCAGGAAGTGGGTGAAGGGAGCAGGCAATGGCCCTGAGGCAGGAGGGGACCTGGTGAACATACATCAGGGCAGAAAAAGGGCAGAGTCTGCAGTGCTAAAAGGCGGGGTGGGGGCGGGTAGAGACCAGGGTGTGAGACGCAAGCAGGGGGAGACAGGAAGCCAGAACTTGACAAAAATCATGAAATGGACCCTGAGCTCAGACCACACACGCTACAGTGAAGGACTGATGTACTGACCAGCGATTTCCTTTCTTTCCCCTCATTTGCTAGAATGTGTGGCGGTCAGTGGAGCTGGGGGATTTGCTTTTCTGCCACACATATTTCTTATCATTTTCAGTTTAAACGCAGAGCAAACTATCAGCCACCTCGGAGGGACACACACACACGCGCGCGCGCGCGCGCGCGCGCGCCCCTCCCACAGCCAATGGCCTGGAGATGCGGTTCTGGCTGCAGCCCTTTGCTTTCAGCACTCCGGGCCTCACCACCACAGTTCAGCTCCACATAGCTGCTGCCTCTTAAAGGAAAAGCAGCAGCTTCCCTGGAGGGTGGTGGAGCCGAGCAGTGGTTGGAGAGAACCCAGGGGCATCCTGTGCCCTGAGGAGGGCGGGGCGGGGCATTCCTTAAAGGAATCGCAGGGCCACGCTCTGGACCCTCCCAGATCACGGCTCCCATATCATGTCCCCTCTCCGCACCCAGAAAAGAACTCTCCGCCCAGCCAGAGGGCATCAGGGAGAAACACTGGTTTGGGAATGAGGCACACTGGTGCAACGCTGCTGTAATAGCTGTGAGGTCCTGGGCACGTCATTCCCCTTTCTGAGCCTCAGCCTCCTCATCTAGGAATGGAGGTGATGATACCACTTTATTCACGTAACACAGAGACAGTCGTCCCCCCTTACCCGCAGTTTCCCTGAGCACAGTTTCGGATACCCGCAGTCAACCGTGGTCCAAATATTAAATGGGCGATTCCCAAAATAAACAAGTCACAGGTTTTTAATTGAGGCCATTCTGAGTAGTGGCGAAATCTCCCGCCGCCCCGCTCCGTCTCACCCGGGACGTGATGCGTCCCTCTGTCCTGCATCTCCATGCTGTACACGCTCCCCACCCGTTCGTCACTTAGAGGCCCTCTCCGTTATCAGATGCCTGCCACGGTATCGCAGGGCTTGTGTTCAGGGACCCCTTGTTTTACTTACTAACACCCCATTCACACAACTTTGATTACAGTATATTGTTATGATAGTTCTGTGTATTATCGCTGTTAATCTCTTATTGTGCTTCATTTATAAATTAAACTTTATCATAGGGATGTATGTGTAGGAAAAATATAGAGTGTATAGGGTTCGGTACTGTCTATGGTTTCAGGCATCCACGGGGGTCTTGGAATGCATCTCCCGCGGATAAGGGGGGATTTCTGTATCCAGAGCCCCTATCATATGCCAGGCACCCATGTAGGCACAGCGTTGGGGGGGCTTGGAGAACAAAGAATGCAGAGAGATCCCTTCTTAGGCACACAGTCCACCAGGGGCACCAACCGCAAACAAGTAACCAAACGCACAGACCACCTTAGATACTGAAGCGTGCTATCTGGGTAACAAAACACGGTGAGGCGGCAGGGGACAGGGTGGCCAGCAGATGTCTGAGCTGAGACTAAAATAATGAGAAGGGGCTGGCCATGGAGGGCATGCCAGGCCGAGGGGCCAGCAGGGAAAAGCCTGGAGGGGGGAATGAGCTGGCACAAAGGCAGACCAGTGTGGCGGGCACACAGTGAGCAAGACGGAGGTTGGCAGGCGACGAGGGGGAGAGGTCCGCTGGGTTGTGTGGGCCTCATGGCCCACAGTGAGGAATCTGGGTTTTCACAGTCGGCCTCCCCTTCTGCGGGTTCCGTATCTGCAGATTCAATCAACTGTGGAGCGAAAGGACGAAAACAAAAATTTCCAGAAAGTTGATCCCCAAGCCATAGAGTATAACAAGTGTTCACATAGTATTGACATTGTATTCGGTACTGTGAGTAATCTGGAGCTGACCGAAAGTCTACGGGAGGGTGTGCGTAGGTCACCTGCAAACAAGACACCATTTTACATATGGGACTCGAGCATCCGAGGATGTGGGTATCCGCAGGGGGTCCTGGAACCAACGCCCTTACAAATACCGTGGGACGACTGCACGCCAAGTGCTGCAATAAGACACACGAGCCTTTGAAGCCGATGACATGATCTAACCGGACTTTGCCGAAGGTCTGTCTGGCTGCTGTGGAAGGAAGAGATGGAAGGTGGTGGGCGGGAAGCAGCTGGGAGGGTGAGAAGGCGGCTGCACTGGGGGCCTCTGGCTCTGGCAGGAGAGTGAACAATACCGTGGGGTGCCTGGCACAAGATGAGAGCGCGGGTCAGAGGTCATGTTCACAGCCTCTGACACCCATTCCTGCCCCATCCACCATGACCTCGGCCTCCAAGTAAAACAGAGACAGAGAGAGAAGCCAGCCGACTAATGGTGTCCTCAGACACCAGGACGTCTGTAGCTGCCTCGCCGGGGACCATGGACAGCGGCATCCGCAGCACAACAGAGAGCCATCATCTTGGCCGTGGCGGTGGGCAAGCCCGGCTCATGACCCAGCTGTCAGCTGCCAGAGTCCTGAACAGAGAGAACGCAAAAGCCTGGACAAAAAGGAAAGGGTCCCCTTTGGCACTGCTATTTGACAACTGAACAGGACAGCGTGCAGGCCGGAATGGTGAGGGATGTGGTCACAGTTCTGCTGACCCAGATTCCAGCAGGAAGAAGGGAGGATTGCCCTTGAGAGTGAGGGCAGACTCCAAGGGCATCTTGAAAATGGGCAGAGAGAGCACGTGGGAGAGGGAAGAGAAGGTGCTTGCATCTTCTCAGAGTAGACCTTCTGGACAGACCAGGACGGCTCTGGGAAACGAGACAGAGCTAACATTCAGACATAAGCTCATAAAACTTCAGACTACGGAGAAATGTTCAAGGCTGGCAAAACTGACCTCGCCCGGCTATGACCCAGACCCGCACAGCCAAAGCCTCCGTGACGTCAGCACAGTCCCCACCTGTCCCCACTGTGTCCCCAACACAAATATTCTTTTCTTATACCTGGCCTGCTTCTCTCAATTACGTCCCTGCCTTGCCGCTGGAGGGTTGTGAAGTTACGGTGTTAATGCCTTCCTCAAATTTGACTATGTGACACCCCCCCACACACACACACACACACACACACGCATTTATACATCACACTTCTGGCTTCATCTCCTCTTCCCGAGCACTCTGCATGCTCTCCTGCAAGAATGGAAATTGATGAGACCTAGTTTGAGTTCCAACTGGACTGTCTAGCTGTGCGCAGTTAGAAGAGTTTTTGTCTTAAGACTGACAATTTCCTCTCAGATCCCCTCCTGGGCTCTCTAGGCTGCAGTAAGGACGAGGCTCCATTTTGGGGGGTCGACTTTGTGCCAGGGGCCCTAGGGGACAGCGATGGGAAAAAGGACAAAGGTGACCATGAAATGGTCCCTGCCCTTAAATAACTCACACTCTAGTTAGGTAGAAAGGCAGAGCAATCATCGTAACACAGTGTGACACGTTCTGTAACAGGGGTGAGGGCGAGGCATTTAAATTCCTGTGGGGACTCACGTACCTCTGCCTGGGGACATCAAAAAGATACTGAGTTAGGCTGTGAGCTCCCAATAGTAGGCATGGAGTCAGTTTTCTCTTTGACTCCAATACCCTCTGGTGGGCCTCGGCATGTAGTGAGGGGCTTGCTAAGTACTGGAAGGGAGGGAGGGAGGGAGGGAGGGAGGGAGGGAAGGAGGGAGGGAGGGAGGGAGGCAGGCAGGCAGGCAGGCAGGCAGGCAGGCAGGCAGGCTGGATGGATGGATGGATGGAGGATGGATGGAAAGATGGATGGATGTATGGATGAACAGATGACTGCCTTCTTAATCCATAAATGTAATTTCCATACTAACATGGGCGAGACTGAAGATAGTAGCTTGATCATAACTATCTTCTTTATCATCACCATCATCTTCCCACCACCACCACCACCACCATCACCACCACCACCACCTATCGCGCACTTACTCTGAGCCGAGCACTAGCTCAAACCCATTGCCCACGTTGCCTCATTTCACCTTCACAGCAATGCCTGGGGGGTGGTACCTCTATCATCCCCATTTGGCAGATGGGAACTGAGGCTCTGAGAAGTAAAGTGACCTGCCCAAGGTAATTCAGCTACTGGCCAACAGAGCTGAGATGTGACGAGCCTGCGCGTCACCACTGTGCTCTGTGCTTGCCGTTGGGTCTGCTGCTGACATTGGTATGCAGGGCATTGGAAAAACCAAATACTGCGTGTACAGACCTCTGTCTGGTCAGACTGCCAGCCTGGTCTTTGCAGACGCTTTGGGGGACTAGCCTCCTGACTATGGACTCTCCCAGCGTCCCCACTGCCCTCTCCCCGAGCACACGACTTGATTACTTAAAATTATTTGTAAGCAAGGACAGACAGGCGAATTCCCTCTCTACCCCACACCTCACCTACAAAATGAAAACTGAGTTGCCTCTTTTTTCTTTTTCTTTTTTTGAAAGTAGGAGATTGTGATAAAAACAGTTCCCCTGAACACTCTGTCGTCTTCCAAATCCTTCCGAGGTTTCCTTTATCAGTCATAAGTGGGCTGAATCTCAGGCAAGTGCCCAGAATCCCAAGTTCCAGGTCAGGTGGTGTTTACTGACCACCTGTTACGGGCCAGGCTCTATTCCTAATGCTTAAAAGGCACCATCAATAATAGCCATTAATATTAATGAAGTGTTGGCCAATATGCAAAGCGAATTCAAATTTACAAAGGGCTTTCTCATCCATCATGAAACAAGCTCAGCAGAGTGCGATCGCTTTCCAAGTTACTACTCGGAAGGCAAGGCTGAAAACCAAAGCTGCATCCTCAGACCTCAAAGCCAGAGCTCAGTGTCCCACTAAATATACAGAGCTGTCCAAGGCTGGGATGACCCCCAAGATGGAGCCACCCCCCTGAATCCTGCTAGGACTTCCTATTATTCAGGACACTGCCCAGTGGGAGAATGAAAATAAACTACTGTAATGTGAAGATTGAAGTGTGATGTTCTAGAAGGAAGCCCCAGACCACGGGACAAAGAGGAAGGCATCACCCCAATTCCTGGGTTGGGGAGCAGTGCTGGGAATGCAGTAGGGGCTACCGGGGCAGACCTTCTGCCCTGCTGTCTGGCTCACCTCCTCTTTTCAGGGACCCCTATGCAGTGTGTGTTTCTACGTCATACACACGCACTGAACATGTCCTATGCTCTTGAACTTTGGTCAAGGACTGGGGATGAGAGAGAGAGAGAGAGATGAGTGAACTTAACGCATGCTTTCAAGACATGTACTGTCCAGTGGGCAAAACACATAAATTGAAAATTGTTAGGTTGCACCATGTGAAATTGTCACTATTGGGCCATTTGTTTACCTTTTTAAAAGACCACTTTATATGGTTCAACCTTGGACCCCATAGTGCAGTAATTCGCTGCTCTGAAGAATAGCTCAGGATGACGTGGGAGCCCCGAACCAGGGGCCAAAGGCTGTGTTCGTGCCTCCTCCATCACCACATCCCCACAATAGCAGTTTCCACGGCTGAAAATGGGATAGCACGATCGATGGTAGAAACTAAACTAACAGTCATTTACCATAATTATAACTAACGCTAGTTGAGTTCCTACTGCCTGTTGGGCACTGTTTCGAGTACTTCTAACCCCATAAAGTAAGTCCTAGTCTTACCCCACTCTACAGATGAGGAAACTGAGGCACATGGTAGGTTGTGAAGTGGCTCAAGGTCACGCAGCTGGTGCCATGGCAAAGCCAATCTTCGGCCCCAGACATCAGGACCCGGAGCCTGTGTCCCATCTGCTCAGCCGTGCTTCTGCTCAGGACACTTCTTTGGTTCTAAGATCACCGAGGTGCCTTACTAAATAGTTACACGTCTTATTTTAGTTTCCTACCTTATCATTTGGGCTAAACCGCAGGTATGGATTCTTTATTAGTAGCATTATTTAAAATCAGTTCAATTAGTTTACCAATGGTATTTTATGAAGCTGAGGAAAATGGATTGAATTTTTGAGCAAACGCGGACAGAGAGTTTTAGGAACAGAGGGGCGGGGGGCCAAGGCAGGGCTAAGAAGTCCCTGCAGTAACCCAGGTGTGACATGGTGACGTCTAGACGTGGTTGCTGCGTCTAGATGTGGTTGCTGCATCTAGACAAATTTACCAAGTGCCTACTATGTGTCAGGTACTGTGCTAGCTAGCTACTAAGAATGTGGCGTAAAACAAGACGGACAGATCCCCCCTCCCAGAGCTCCCCGTGTCAGGATGACCAAGGAAAGAGAAGAGACAGGGTACGTCTAAGAGGTAATTATATAAAGAATTAGCTGGACGCGGTCTTATGGGTGTGCAACAAAAAATGACTGCAAGTCTCAAAGCCTGGCAGTGTCATTGATAATGACCAAGAAATTGACTGAATTTGTATTAGCTTCCGAAATCTATGACAATCTATTCATCTGAGAAAAGCAGACGAGAGCAATGAAATTAGAATTTTTCCTTTATGAATGCTTTTGAGCGTGAGGATTCCAGAGAAATTAGCCAATATTTTAATTTTCTGCTATCTCGCTCCTCGTTCCGATACGAATCAGACCACCTCTGATAATTAACATGGGTCTAAACGCTTTTGCAGTTTGCAAAGCCGCTTCCCGGGCGTGCACTGTCTCCTTGAGCCCCCACAACAACCTTGGGAGTTTGCAAAGCAATTTCACTGAGGTTATCACACTGGATTCTTGAATTCTCATGCCTCATTTCCCCGCGGCCCACATGCCAGCGACGCCTGTCATTTTACTGTTCTGCAAACACAGCACGCTTTCACACTTCCTTGACTTTGCACTTATGGTTCCCTCGGCCAAGAAAGAAGCCCTTCCCTTCCTTGTTCAACCAAGAAGTGCCCTATTCGTTCCAGGAAATGCTGGGCAGGCAGGGAAAGGCCTTTGTTCGCTGGGGCAGCGAGGAAGGTCCAGGCAGCCCGGACCCAGCAGAGAGCACCCAATGATGGCACCCACATAAGGGGTAGACCAGCAGGTGAAGGGCCACAAGTTCTGTCCCGCAGCTGACTTAGTGTCATTCAGGCCTTCTGCCTTCTTCAACAGTGGAGCAGTGAACACTTTGCAGCTCGACTGACCTGAGGTCAAGGCCAGGCTTTGTGACTTACTAGCTGTGTAACCTTGGGCAAGTGTCTCAAGCGAATCCTAAATTTCCTCCTCTGCAAAAAAGATCCAATAATACCCACCTTTCACATAAGGGAAGTCGCGGCGACTATTGAGTGTAAAACGCGTGTCAAGATTTCTAGCACATCATGAGAGATTTCTAAATGGAAGCTCTTGTTTCGGTTATTAAGACCACTTCCTTCACAGCAGAAAGAGGTATAGAATCCGTTATCATCAGCACCATTACTGCTACAGCGGCTGTGATTATTTGCATTCGCCCTGATTGCTAAAGAGGAAACAAATCCACTTTCTGCTCCTACGGACACTTTCCCTGCCGTCTCTTGGAAATGATAACGGAGGCGGTTTGTTTCATCACAGACAGCGGCACAGCAAAGCGTGAGAGGCATCCACCCGGCATCACGGGTGGCTGGACCGGCTCCTTCATGAAGGACAGACGAAGTGGATACAGGGAAAGGGAACTGAATAGGCGAAGGCCCAGAGGCTGGAGAGAGAGTGGCTTACTGCGGGAGTTTGAGGTACAGTGGGTCCTCTTAGCTGGGACAGACAGTAGGCAGGAGTGAAATGCAATGGAGAAGGGAGCAGAGGCCCCAATTCCCGTGGTGTCTGCTCTGCAGCCCACACTCTGAGCACTTTCTGTGCATTCACTTATTGAGTACCCACAATCAGCCCCATCTGACAGAGGAGCATGTGGAGGCCCAGAGAAGCCAGGTAACTTGCCCAAGGTCACACAGCAAGTACGCATCAGATCTGGATCCAAGGCTCGTGCTCATTACTCCCGCACCAGGAAGGCACTGCTGCTTTTTCTGTGACATTCAGGCAGCTGTCCCAAAGCCAGAAAAGAAACAGACCCTCCAGAGTCACGAGGAAACAAGCCACACCCAGCTGGGTCCCATGGAAGCTGCTCTCTGTCTGGCCCTGCCCAGTGTACAGAGGTTGGTTTTGAGAAGTTCCCAAACAGAAAACCATTTCCATATAATTATGCCTCCTTGACCTACATGTCATTCGGCTGTGTGCACGAGCTGGAGGCACAAAAAACAATTTCTCCAGCCAGAGGAAATTGCTTCCCGAGGTCCCCAGGTAATTGGACATTGTCTTCTGGGCATGGCCTGTTCCCTGTCCATCCACTTCAACCCCACATCTGCTGGGAGAATGGCAGTCCCACGGTGGAACAGAACGTCCACCAGACCTTGGAGAGCATGCAGCCGGTGACATGCCTGAGAGAATTCTCCAGTGTTCTTGAAAATCCAAATGCCATGGAACTTTCCCCTGCTGGCCCGAGAGCGGCAAGGGGGTACGTTATGCAAGAAGCCTTACCCCTCAGCATTTCTGCTGGCCCCTGGCAAATTCTACAGACGAGGGAGCTACAGTGCCAACCGCGTTTGAAAGTTTCAATGAGGTGCACAAAGGACTCTCTCTGGTCTTTATCCCTTGCCCCCTACACATACACCCCGTCTCCCTTCAGGAATGTCTGCTGTTTGCTACAGAAATAATAAGCATCTTCGTTAGGAAAACCCTTTGACGTTTATAACCTTTCCAAGACTCTCCACTGCCGCCGGACAAAGCCAACTCAACCTGGGCTGCAAAGCCACTGAAACGGTTAGAATTGATGCTGCTGTTTCTCTTCCTGCTTCCACCAGACCCTCCCTCCCACCCGTCTCTCCCGGCTGGGGCAGGCAGATGACAGAAATGAGGGGGGCTTGGTGGGGACCTGCTGAAGTTCAGGGCAGCCCCATGTGCAAATGTGGGCCCAGCAATGGCCCCCCTCTGATTTTCAAAAGAAGCACAAATCCTCAATTGGATGTGAAATAGTGCAATTTGTAGTTATGGCAACTGATTGAAAAATCTTACAAGACACATCTGCACCCCACCCAACTTCTGGTCTGTGACCTCAGTTCTCTGCTGAACTTCCGGCTGTGCCAACAACCACCCTCTCTCGCTTGCCTTTTGGCCTTTGCACATTCTGTTCCCTCTCGTTGGCATGTTTTGCTCCCCAATCACTTGATTTTACTGCATACATGCCACTTCCTCCAAGAAGCCTTCCATGATCCATGATCCTCTAAGGTAGATTGTTAACCCTTCTTAAGTGCTCCCACAGCTGTGTTCTGCTGTTGTGGGCCTTCTCTCTGGGTATCCATCTGGCTTCTGCCAGGCTAGAAGCTCGAAGAGGGAGCTGACGGTCTCAAAAAGATCTCTCTCACACATTGAACACTACATTAATTTCCAATTGATTTCCGATGACCCCCTGATCACATGACCTAACTCATTTTCTGCAGTAAACCTTTACTAACTCCCAGTCTACCCAAAACTGTTAACCAGCCCTTCAGCATGTCTGATGCTGTGTTTATCTCGACCTGTTGTTGTTCATTCATTCATTCATTCTGTCCACACATATTTATTGAGCACCAACTACATGCCAGAAACTGTGTAAGACGTTGGCAATGCATTAATAATAATAAGCAAAACGGACACACTTCCTGCCCTCTGGATTTCTAACCCACCTCACAGTAATGATGGTAAAATTTATACAGCATGCCTGGTACCAGGCGCTGTTCTGAGCACTTCCCTGTATTATTCCATGTAATGCCCGTGAAAGCCTGTGATGGCTGCCATATCGTCATCCTTTTCATAGAGGAGTAAACTGAGGCACAGGGAAGTTAAGTAAGTTGCCCACAGTCACACAGCTGAAAAGTCGCAGAGGCAGGTTCGAACCCTCGCAGGCAGGACCCAGAGTCTGTACTCTCGGCCACTTGTCTTTCTGGGATGACACTGGGAGGCCCTGACGTGCCTTCTGGGGTGTCTATACTAATGCAACCTGGGTCGGTGGGTTAACCATAACAACATGCTCTGAAACCTTTGCACATAGTAGCAATTTTTTTCCCCCAGATGTCACATGTTACCACTTTTTCTTCTTCAAAGTTGGAGACACTTGATGCACGACGCATACTAGAAAGCAGCCAGGGATGCAAAGTCAACATTTCATTGCTACTGTTTCTATGTGGCCTGAGCTATGGGGCACCCAGCTGGCGTCCCTAGGAAGAGATGCCTTAAGGATGGAAAGGCAGCTGGGTCTCCTTTGCTCATGCCATTACTGGATGGTAGTGCCCACCCCCATCTCCTCCTTCCTGCCTCTGTGCTGCCCTCCCTAACCCAGATGCCTAAACGCATTGCCACTTTGCCTCCATGGGCCCCCCAAAATGCCTGGTCCTGCTGGGTCACACTTGCTGCTCGGTCGTACAACTTCTTCCCTTCCTGCGTCCCTCCCCTGGTGACCAGCCTCCGCACTGTGAATGGCACAAAGCACATGCTTTCTGAATGAAAGCAGACGACCCAGAAAAATGTGTGACTTACCCAAGGCTGCAGGGCTAGCAGGCAGCAGAGCAGAATTCCTCAGCTCAAAGCAGACTGGAAGCTCCACGTGGACTCAAGCCGCTTCCATGTTTGTGCATCGCTGCATCCCCAGGTCTGGCTCTGCCTGGTGCGCAGTGGGCAGCTCAGTGTTTGTTGAACGAATAAGTAAGCAGCGACCTGCTTTAATTCTTATGTTGTCCTTGCCTGAAAGGAAGAAGACCAGCAACAGAAAATGAAGGCTTTGTGTTGGCTGCGTTTTGTATACACAATTGATAAGCTATTTGCCCGCAGCTAAAAATACCTACCCCTGGCAGCCATTGGGAGGCAGATGGATGGCGCTCGGCTCGGGTCATTTAATCAAACAGCGACAACCCGAGTGGGGCTACAATTAGCCTCTGACACCCCAGCGAACTCAGATGGAGAGCCCCGGAAGCCTCTGACTTCCTGTTAGTCCCCAGGCCCCCAGGGACCATCACCCTGGGTCCACAAAACAGCAGAAACAAATGAGCACCCTGTGCATATAAGGCCGTCACAGCTGGAAGGGAGGGATGGGCAGAGAGGGCGGAAACGGAGCCCCCAAGAAGAACACGAGGGAGAACTGCCAGTGGGGAGCGTCCCTTGATATTGGAAGGGGCAGTGGACAGGGTCTCGGTCATGTGCCCAGGACTTCAAGAAAATGATTAGATCCTCGGGGGGTGGAGATGAACTTAGGATCGGTCTCTTTATCCCCTACTTATCCCCAGGGGCTGAGGGTGGCGGGTATTCTCAAAGACTCTACAATTCCTCTGAAGGGCATTCTTCCCCCAACTTCCCTTATGCCACATACATGCCAACTGATATGCACTGTTTAAAGGAAAAGGACAGAAGGAACGAAGGAAGGAAAGAAAGGAGGGAGGGAGGGAGGGAGGGAGGGAGGGAGGGAGGATGAACTTGTCCACTTCTATTTAATGGTCAGTTCCCTCTAATGGGCTCTAGAGTCTAATAAATTGGTTTTGAGTCCTGGGTCCAGCTCACACTTGATGTCTGATCGGGCTGGTCTCTCACACCACTGAGCCTCAGTGTTCCCATCTCTATAATGGGGACAGTAACAGTATCTATCTCCTAATGTCGTGTGAGGATTAGATTTCATGATAGTAAAACCTCTCGCAAGTGATCCATTTTATTAAGCAAGTGCTTAATAAAGGAGACCATTATTAATAATTGTACTAGTTATTATTAAGTTGGCTCAGCTCTTGAGTAACAAGTATCGTGAATGGGAGAACTGGAAGAGGCATCTGTGTGCAACCTCGGTCATCTTAACCCTTATAAGCCTCAGTCTTTCTCATCTATACTAAGGGGAGGAAAATAGTACCTAGTCTATTAGTAAGGATTTAACATAGGGTATTTAATGTTAGACATGACATTACATAGTATTTAATACTCTAGATACAAAGTATACTTCATGCATATGAAGAAGTACCTACTTTATTAGTAAGGATTTAACGCTGGATACTTAACATAAGATATAATATTAGATAATATTGAATATTCTACATAGGAAGTACACTTCATGCATATGAAGATGTGAGCTCAGGGCCTGACACAGAGTAAGCACTCGATGGCCATCAGCTGCCCTGACGGGATGGTGGGGACCTGCCTCTTTGCCTTTAGACACGCTCTTCACCCCTCCTGCAGAAACCACCCCCTTGCCCTGTCTGCCCGTTAAACTCCCCACTCACCTTCACTAGATGTGAGCTATGATACTATCGTGATTTTTACCGCTTAACTGGCCCGTTTTGTAGATCTGGGAACCGAAGCCCTGGGAGGGGAAGTGGCTCAGCCAAGGACACACATGGTCTATGTCAGAACCTTCTCCCCCGTGACGCATCTCCTAGCAGAACTGGCAAGTCTAAGGACCCTTCACTGGCTGAGTCGGAGATGAGTCACGGGTCTTTTCTACAGCCAACTGGCCCCTCCTCAAGAAACACCAGGAGAAGCTCCTGCCCACATTTGCCAGTGCGTTTTCCTCCACATCAGGCCTTCGCCTGATTCACTCTGGCAACGGTACAGGACTGCCCATCGTACGTGCACGTAGTAACTGTGACCACGTACCGCACGCGCTCCCTGGGCCAGGCTCTGAGCTAAGAGCATCGGGTACGTGATTCCTTCTAATCCGCACAGCAGCCCTCAGAACCAGACACCTCCGTTACCCCATTTTACTGACGAGGAAGCTGAGGCTCACTGCGTTGGCGCAATGTGCCCGGGTCTGCCAACCAGAAACATGCAGATCTGAGGTGCTAACCCAGCTCTGCTACAGTCCAAAATTCACGCCTCTCATTTGAAGAAGTCTGTCCTTTCTGGTAACTTACACTCTGCGTCTGCTGGACAACCAGTCACCTCGAGTCCCCATCTGTCTCTGTGGCAAACCCCCAGAGCTGAGAAAACACAGCTGCATCCATCACTTGTTACAGAACTTGCCCCCGGATGGCACCATCTAGTGCTTTCAAAATGCTTCTTTGACTTGCCAGCTATGCCACCTTGGGCAGGTGGCTAACCCTCTCTGAATATCAGTTTCCTCATTTGTAAATTGGAGACCAGGGATTACACCCTACTTACACTGTTATCCTCTTAGAGTTTTCGTGAAATCAACTTACTTTTTACATAAACTGAACTTATTTTATAAGCAGGCTTTCATCACTACCCTACATGGAAAAAACAACATTCTTCTAATACCATTAAAACTCAATGCATCACTTTTAATGTAAAAAAGTTCGTCAGCAAATCACATAAAACCATTCCATCTATACAAGGCCTCCAGCACACAGTAGGTGCTCAATGTATGTGAACTGGAGAAGTATGGTTTGGAAACATTTGAGTCTGTTGGCCGATGTGAATGTGGTTTCCCAGTTGAGACCTGGCAGTTGTCATGGTTACCCAAAGAGGCTGCCCCTGGTCCGAAAGCCAGAACCAATCTTGCAGTCAAGAGAAGGCCAACTCATTGGCAAGGCTGGCTCCAGCCCTGCAGCAGGAGGCTGACTCACTTTACCATGGCCCTGGCACGGCCGTCATCTTAGGTCTTGCTGACTCTTCATCTGCAAGAGGCAGCCCTGTTTGGTCTACTATTTCTGATCCACATTGCTTTGTTAATTTTTGGGAAAAGCCAGGAAGGCTGCACCACGGATCTGGGGCCCAACACCCTCATGACAAACCCACAACATTTGTTCGACCACGGCAGACATCACCAATCCATGGCAGCATTACTACGCTCAGGCATGGTTGTAAATTTCAGCAGGGCGCCCAACAGCCACTACCAATCGATTGAAGATGAACCGTTTTCTTGCCATCCCTGCCTCACTCAGGCTGTGCTCTCACTCTTGGCATAAGACCCAAGAAAGGGAGATTCAAAGAAAGGAGGAAACACTGACCCTAGCTCTGAAAGAATCCACTCAAGTGCTAAATGTGGTGACAAATGGGTCTCCACAAGAAAAAAAAAAAAAATAGCAAACATGATAGTAAAGCTCCAAAGAAAATTAGGTATCAAAATAAGCACTAAAATTTTTAAAGAACGTCTATTTCAGAGAATGCAGAGACAACTGAGTTATCACGCAATGACGGCTCTTAAGGGTTTAGTTCCATAGATAATGACCAATGAGCATGTCCAGCAAGCAGTGAAACAAAGTGAATGTGGGGGGTGGAATACAGTTGCAGCTGGAAGGATGAGGTCAGAGGCGAGGGACAATGTCTGAATAGGGTGACAGGGTTGTTAGTGCCTGGAATGACCCATGCAGGGAAACCAAAATCTTCTCTGGGCTCCCTTGAGCTCAGACTCTCTCCTACTCATCTCTGCTTCCAGCACTGGGCCTGGCCTCTAGTTCAACAACTGTCTGCTGAACTGGCCAGGAAAAAGTAACAATAGCTCACGTTTACGAGTGCTCACTAAGCTAAACCTTTTATACATTATTCCTACAATAACAACAACCTTTGAGGGTACTACTTGTGATGGTGCCCATTTCACAGATGTAGGAACTGAGGCTCAGTGCGATAAACCACTATACTTCACAACCTCTTCCAACTAGGATAGGTTCTTATGTGTCTGGATAATTTGGGGGGTGAGGTTCAGCCTGCAAACAGCAAAAAGGCCAAATGGCCGTTGGGAGCCCTTCCGGGAACCTGGAAGCCTTTCCCGCTCAGGGACAGCCTTTCCCGTGGGGTGGGGTCCCAACACCTGCCCTCCACTGCACTTGCCCACAGTCAGTTTTGTGCCCTAATTGCCAGAAAGACTCCACATGCCAAGTTTCTGCCTTGGGGAAAGTGGAACAGTGGGAAACAAGGGTGGCACTGGCCAGCTGGCAGTGCCCACACCATGGGACAGCTGCCCTCAGCAAATCCTTCCCGGCTCCTCTCCTGGGAGCCCTCAGGGCAGAACTTCCTGAAGACCTTCTAGCACCGTCTGCAGAGGCCAAAAAGACTGAATGCCGAGTCTCGCCAGCATCATCTTTTTAGTCCCCGTTCCTTCCACCTCAGGAGTGGAGCAGGTAACAGGAGGGAGGTGCCAACCTCCAAGAGGTGAAGTCCCATCACGCAGTTCAGTCTCCACTGCCCAGCAGATCTAAACAAGGGCAGTGCTGAGTGCTCACTCAGGAGGCTTCCGTACTGCTTTTCCTAACAGTCTGTCTGTCCTTGGGGCATCTCCTGGGAACAGCTAAAAGACCACCCCTGGCGCCAGGGGTCCTTGTACGTCTGCAGAATGTGAGCTGACTCTTCTAGTGCAAACGATAGGCAACTGGAAGGAGGGGGGATGTAGCGAAGTCACAGGGGGTGATGGACAAAGGGGTGAAGGGTCTCTTGTCGGGAATTCACAAGAACACAATTTAGGTTGCAGACAAAGGGGATTTGCAGAAGGTCATCCCAGGAATTTAATCAGCCCAGATAAGCAATTCTGTCCTCTTCTGAAGGCCCGCGTGGACTGAGCAACTGTGTTGTCAGGGGCCCGCTCTGTTCACATAACTGCTGTCAAAATCAGAAAGTTCTCCTTGGTGTCTAATCTAAATCCTCTTGTAGCTCCAACTTGAGCCCTTTTCCTTACAAATTCGCTTCGCTACCTTTAGGAAGGGACAGAGGGAGGGAGAGGAGGGGAAAATAGTGTGTGACCCTTTAAACCAGCATTTCTACTTTGGGGAATTTATTCTACAGAAATATGCAAAGGTGCTTACCGAAAAATAAATAAGCCATGGGTAAATATTTCATGAATATTATTGACATGGGGGGGGGAAATCCATGATTTATTTCTAACTGAAAAAAGTCAACTTGCACAACAATATTATTGTAAGATCTCATTTTGTGGTGACAATCTTTATCCCTAATTATCCTTATAATTATAGGCCTGTAAACATCCTGGAGATATCAACACCAAACGGTTAACAAATCTCTGTCCTGGTTATCTGTTGTTGCATAGCAAGGCATTTCAAAACTTCGAGGCTTAGAACCACCACTGATGATTGTTTGTCACAGCATTTGGGCTGGTGACACTCACCTGTGTGGCTCTTGCTGAGGCTCTCCCCTGCCTTTGCAGCCAGCAGGCAGCTGGGACTGCAGTCACCTGGGGGTTCCACTGAGCTGGCTCAAGATGGCTCACATGGCTGTTGGATGTCAGCTAAGAGCTCACGTGGGGCTTTCGACCCAAGTCCCATGGCCTCTCCATGGGGCTTGGGCTTCTCTCAGCTGAATTCCAAGAGGGAGCACCCAACAGCAAGTATTCAAAAGACCACTTGTGACCTGGGCATGCAGTGTCACTCCTGCATAGTAAATTGGTCAGAATTAAGTCACAGGACCAGCTCCAACTCCAAGGGAGGAGACTATACAAAGGCGTGAATACCAGGAGGGGTGCCATGGGTGAGGCTAGATACTGCATTACCTCTGGAAAAATGGGATTGGGGCAGACTTTCACGTTCTAAGTAGTAGCTAAATGTATAAACTCAAGAGACAAGAAGCCTGGTTTATTGTGCTGGCTCACCACTTGCTTGCTGTGTGACCTCCAACAAGTTACTTAACCTCTCTGAGCCACAATGCTCTTAAAGAATAGTGCCAATCTCATAGGGTGGGGGGTTAAGAGTAAGGGATTAATCTTGTGTGTAAGAGGTTTAGAAGTGCCCTGTACACAGTGAATGCTCCATAAAAGTCAGCTAACAATAATATAATTATATACACTGATATAACTCTAAATTTTTTACAAGTGTATTTTACTTTTATAATTGAAACAACTAACTTTCAAAGAAAGTTAAGTTTTCTTAAAAACGTTCTTAAGTTTTTAAGAAAAAAAGAAAACAGAACAGCACTCAGAGGCGTAAACTCAGAACTCCCAGCCAGTGCTCTGTTCCAGCTGCCTCTCCCAAGGGCCCTGCAGAGACCTCTGAGTCCTCAGGGACACAGAAAACACCTCTGGAAGACCTTGACCCTTTCCCTCTGCACTGAGACCGGTCAGCGCTGGGGTCAGACGGCCCCTCCGGTGTTCTCTCAGCCACTCCCCAAATCCTCTCAAGTTTGAGCACAGGAAGCCGCAAAGTACAGGAAATGAATCCCTGCAAGAATAACCAAGAAGCTTTGCAATCACAAAACCCGGGCTTCATGCTCCCCAGGAGCTAAACCTGTTCAATGACACTCCCCACAGAAAGGATTTGCGTTCTAGAAGCACTGACGTTTTGACGGAGAGTTCACTGGGGCCAGCTCAGATGGGATCGGTTGAGTTTCCACAGCAGACTCCCGGGTTAGTTAGTTTGAGAGAAAAGCTGAGAAATGGAATTTCAGGCAGGAATAGACTCGGTTTCTTCGCTTATTCACCCATTCTAAACACACACGGACTCTGTCAACACCACTCTGTTTCTTTGGGGGGAAATGTGCCACTGTGGAAATGAAAGGATTTTTTGATGTGGGGAATTACAGCAAATGTCGGGCCTTAAGAGTTGAAAACGCTACCTTCTCATTTCTTTTTCAGGAAATCGATACCCAGGCATCGTTCCCCTGTGGGTCTCTACGGCTCACACGTCTTTCATCCCAAGGATTTCCTAAGTGTTCTTGATGCTGCCTTGGGGGGTTGGGGGGGGGAATCTACCTGTATGAAAGGAATGGGAAGGAAACTCAGTGTCTGCCAGTTAGTTTCTCAAGAGCGGCAATGACTAGAAACTTACGGAAACGTCAAATGTGAATACCTAGCAATTTTGTTCAGAGGTGATGATTTGCTTGACTTAAAACATTAATTAGATGGGGCGGAAACATTTTTAAAGAGTTTGGATATGGAGAATTTTGAGCAGCACACTTCAAAGCTTCAAGTGGGGAGTGAGACACAGTGGTGACATCACTCTCTGCAGAACATGCATAACATTTTTTCCGGGGACACCCCAGAATTTATTCATTCCTACCTCCTCAGAAGCTGGGAGGGGGTCGGCAAGGTGGGACAGGAGAGAGAATGTGGGCATTGCTTAATGTCTAGAAAAAAAGAGGTTCTGAGACATGCAGGTACTTTTCTAAGTCAAGGGCAACCTGGGGAACGGGAGCCACTTTCCTCCAGCTGAGAACCCTTCCCTGTGACCAAAAATCCACAAAGCAGAATTTCATATGCCTTCACGTCAGACAGAACCAGAGTCACCTTCTGGCTCCCCCACTCACTCACCGTGTGGCTGTGGGCAAATTACCTAAAAACCCAAGCCTCAGTTTCCTCATCTGTAAAATGGGGATGATAATAGGGCTGATAAGAGCCCTTCTTTCCGTTCCATGAATACCAAGCTCATTCCCACCTCCAGGCCGTTGCACTGGCCATTCCCACTGCCTAGAATTCTTTTCCCACACATTTTACATACACACGTAGACTCACGCATGTCTATGTAATGTGCATATTCGCAGACATGTTTGTGGATGTGTATGTCTGCATGTGCGTGTATATAGATATGGACATATATAGACATCTGCATGTATATCTGCATAGATATGTCTATATATTTATGTATATGAATATATCAATTGCAGTTAGTATACAATGGAATGAGAATCATTAAAATGAGTGAGCTAGATCTACAAGCATCAACAAACAGAGGTCTCAAAAACATAATGTTGAGTGAAAACAGCAGCATGTTGAATGGCGGGTTCTGTGAAAAAGAAAGTAAGAGTTTATTATGAACACGGCCCTGAAGAGTTGCTGCACTGTGGCTGCCTGTAGGGAGAATACGACGGAAGGCGGGAAAGAATGGGCTGCAGCAGTTTCAGAGAGGGCTTCAATTCTACAGTGTCGTTTCCTTTCTAAGAACTGAAGCAAGTATGTTCTGAAGCCAAATGTTAAAATGTGTTCAATTTGAGTACGCCAGGGTATGCATATTACAAGACATTTTTTTACATAATAAACTATCGTATAAGATTTTTAAAAGAGACAGATGCCAGCTCTGTCGCTGGACTTCAGACAAGGGACATAAATTCTCTGAGACCCTTGTTTGCAAAGTAGGATTAGCAGTGTTCAAATTTCAGGGTTGACTGTGAGAATTAACGAGAATAAATGTGCAGAATGACTTCCAGATAGTATATCCATTGGCATACCATTTTAGAGTGAGTCCCCAGTGGCTTTCCAGATGTGTCTTATTCAGAGACATTTGGTTTTAAAACTGATCAGAAATTAAGTGGATGCATTTTCAAAACACATCTGACCCGAAGAAAAATAACACATCACTATTATTTATGCAAAAACTCTACATACGCCTATTATATGGACATACGTAAGCATAGATTATTTATTAACTGTGATTGCCCTGATGGAGGGGTACGTGGGTGGCTGGATATCAAGAATAGAGGGAAAAGTTACTTTTCTCTGCTGTTATTTTTAATTATGTACTATGTGTAGATTACCAACTCTAAACATAAATATATTAGGTTGGTGCAAAAATAACTGCTGTTTAAAAGGTTAAAAACAACTGCAAAAACCGCAGTTACTTTTGCACCCACCTAATAATTTATTTTTAAATTAACGTAACGGTCATGATCTTTTCTGCTCCTTCGGTTTTAAATCCCCCTAAAAAGGAAAGGACCTGAAATCCCATTTCTAAAAAGGTTCTTACGAGGTCGTATAGTCCAGTCTCCTTCCTGAACACATGCAAGCAAGAAAAGCCACCCCAGCCCCACCTTTTCCATGCAGGCGGATGAAAGAGCGAGTCTGGGGTTGGGCGCCGGGGAATCCAGGTTTAGTCCCCGTCACCTGGACTTCCTGTGTGACTCTAGGCGAGTTCCTTACACTCTCTGAGCCCCCGTTTCATTCCTGAAGTGAGGACAAGGGCAGCATCCCCTGTCATGACTGTGTGAGCAACAAATAAACTACAGTGTGGGCACGACACTGTGTCACACTGGTACCCGGCTGTTTGCAGGAGGTGGGACTTGCAGTGCAGAGGTTGTCCTTGCAAAGCTTGGGTTCTGTCCCTGGGCTTCCAGGGGGGCGCCCAGTATACACACACCCGGGGCCCCACAGCCACCAGCGGGCACCTTGCTTCCGAGATCAAGCAGATTCTCTTGTGTCCGCAGCCAACATCCTGACGGTCATCATCCTCTCTCAGCTGGTCGCCCGCAGACAGAAGTCCTCCTATAACTACCTCCTGGCCCTGGCGGCCGCCGACATCTTGGTCCTCTTCTTCATCGTCTTCGTGGACTTCCTGCTGGAAGATTTCATCTTGAACTTGCAGATGCCCCAGGTACCTAACAAGGTCATAGAAGTGCTGGAATTCTCCTCCATCCACACCTCCATCTGGATCACGGTGCCGCTCACCGTCGACCGCTATATCGCCGTCTGCCACCCGCTCAAGTACCACACGGTGTCCTACCCAGCCCGCACCCGGAAGGTCATCGTGAGCGTCTACGTCACCTGCTTCCTGACCAGCATCCCCTACTACTGGTGGCCCAACATCTGGAAGGAAGACTACAGCAGCACGTCCATGCATCACCTCCTCATCTGGGTTCACTGCTTTACTGTGTACCTGGTGCCCTGCTCCATCTTCTTCACCTTGAACTCCATCATCGTGTACAAGCTCAGGAGGAAGAGCAACTTCCGCCTCCGTGGCTACTCCACGGGGAAAACCACGGCCATCCTGTTCACCATCACCTCCATCTTCGCCACGCTCTGGGCCCCCCGCATCGCCGTGATTCTCTACCACCTCTATGGGGCGCCCATCGAGAACCTCTGGCTGGTGCACATAGTGTCAGATGTCGCCAACATGCTGGCCCTTCTGAACACGGCCATCAACTTCTTCCTCTACTGCTTCATCAGCAAGCGTTTCCGCTCCATGGCGGCCGCCACGCTGAAGGCTTTCTTCAGGTGCCAGAAGCAGCCCGCTCAGTTCTACACCAACCATAACTTTTCCATAACAAGTAGCCCCTGGATCTCGCCGGCCAACTCACACTGTATCAAGATGCTGGTGTACCAATACGACAAAAATGGCAAACCTATAAAAGTATCCCCATGACCGCAGAGGTGTGGCACCCCGTGCCTCTGTCTAATCCATTTCGAGATGGGAGGGTGGCCCCACCGAAGGCTGAAGAGCGCTCCTTAAGAGCGCTCACCTGATTTCCTGTCTTCACAGACTGAGCAACTCTCAAGACTGGTAGACGAGAAAAGACGGAAGGGAAGGAAGAAAAGCATGAATCTTGTTTTCATTTGTGCGTTTACTTTCACCAAGTCAGTGACCGCTCAAGTTCCTGCCAGTGTGAAGATGGTACCACCGAAGGTTGTCATCACCCTGTGGCCAGCAAGGACACACAATAGAGAAGTAGTCTGTGACTTAGCCTTGGCACCATCCAGTCACTGGGAACCATCATTCACGTGACACGTCACACCGCAGTAGCACCGTAGCTGAGCCCACACTCTTCTTCCAGGAGCTGAGATCATCCACCACTTCCGTGTTCTGTTCCCAGCACCTAACAGTGCTGACCAACTCGGGATTTTTCCGTGGTGCCCTTTGTCCTAGACAGGGTTGTGGTGTTCAAGTGGCCCTGGCACCCCTCGCTGTAAAGTGACACTGTGGGGACATCGTATTGAATCCCATCCAGACTGTGGCCCGGGTTTCTGTGGAAAGACCCCAAACCAACATAACTCTGACCCTCAGACCTGAGGTCTAAGATGCTGTCTTTCTATTCGCCACAATGTATAGATGTTTTTCTATCTCCTCCAAAACAAAGACCCTGCCTGGTGCATGGGGCAACAGGAGGATTTCTTGAGCCCAGAAAAACAAAAAAAGTAAGCCCACTCTTGCCATTGTTTCGATCCACCCATGTCAGCTGTATACAATCCTTCAACTCCCAATAGCTTCCGTGCTGCGGTACCACTCAAGCTTCCTGGAGAAGCCTTTTACGTATCGTGTTGCCAGCCCCGCCTCCTTGCTTGCTGAAGCCCTTACCAAATTGCTCTATTTGAAGTGACTTCTGACCTGGGTTTAATTTTCGAGGGTCAGGAACTGTAGCTGTCCAGGTGTGAAGGGAGACAGTCTCCACTCTGCCCCCACGGTCCCACTGGCTTTCCAGACACAGTGGACATGGCAAGATGCCCATGCTGTTTGCTGGTCGGCCCTTTGATGCACGTGGGCTCAGAAGGGTGGTGCGAGTTTTCCGTAAAGCTATCTAACCAAGATCCTTTGCAAAATGATAAAATCTGAACTTACTTATTTTCCCTTTGCCTGTCCAAGGCCAGGGGGTAATTAACAGGCACTTCCCTGGGAATTACCACAAATGTGCGCGCACACACATTGGATGGTATTAGGCTCCTAGAGATGTGTTTTGAAAGGGAAATCCACACTGGAGTTCCTCTTCTTTCGCCCTTTTTTTTTTTTCCTCTCCCAGATTTCTAGTATTTGAAATTGTCCCTGTTCTGGAAGAAATTTTCCCAAATGATTTTGGAATTTCATAACATCTTTGGTGACCAAACAAAAAGCAGACAGTCCACCTGGAACAAGTGCTTCCGAGGGCTGGATATTTACTGCAGTTTTGTTTCTAAATTAGAAGCCATGTCTACCTTCTTTAAGGGAAATTTGCAATCCATGAGTACGGTAGAAAAAGTCCCAGGGTAACACGAGCCCTAAACTTCAGCCAATGCCCTCGGTACTAACTCAGTATAATTGTAAATCACGTTAGTACCCATGATCCTTTTCAAATCCTCCGTCTTTTCCATGATTGCAACGGGGGCTCATCTTACCCAAAGATTAGATTCTAAAGTCAGGGCAAAAACACAAAACTCCGGCAGAGCCAAAGTTATTTACCTCTGCAAAGTCTTCAGGAAGAAGCCCTGTTGGAGACCATAATCAATCCCGTAAGAAACCTAACACCGCCAGGTTTTCCTGCAGCAATGGAACCGTTTGCTGTTGTTCTGGCTGAGGACGGGACAGAGTTGGGGACCGTATTGTCTGAGTCTAGTGCACCCGACAACATTAGGATCACACTGGGGCAGCCAGGTGCTCCGACTAGAAGAGGTTCACAGAAGTGGCCTGACTGAGAGACAAGCAGATTTGTGGTGTCCCCCATGTCACTCTCTCCCCAGGGCATATGCGCATCAGGCGAAATGGTGGACAGACTCCCCACATCTCTTAACATTGCTTTTCCCTCCATTTCTTTTTTGCCAAGCACGTGTCGTCAAATGTGTGTCCCTTTCACGCGTGTGTGATGTGATTCCCCCACGCTCCCTTATGAACGGACATTAACCAAAGGCTACCTACACTGAAAATGTATTATCTATTTATTTTTTAAACGCATAGCTCTGAAAAAAAATGCTAATTGGGGCTATACGTGAATGAGTTACAGTGCAATAGCGATAAAGTTAAGGAATTGTTTTCAGAATGTATGTAAGACGGAAGAGTATATGTGGATTTCAGTGCTGTCTGCTCCACGTTTTTAATTATATATAAAAGTTAACTGTTGATGTTTAAAAAGTCAAAACTGGTGTGCATTTGGAATGTTTTCCTCGAACACTCATTTATTACTTCTCTTCAAAACAGAGGCTGTACCAAGTAGTACCATGGTCTCTTTTCCTTCTGACTATATTTTATATTTTGATAAAATAACATTTAAAAGAGGTCTGATTCTTGTGGCACTTTTAACAAGTTGCTGTCTTCTGGTTAAAATGTACATGAATGCCCATGGGGTTAGGCTGATATATATCTCCTAAAACTGATCTCAGATAATCGACCAACTTTTAATTTATTATTATTTATAGTAATAATTGTGGACAATAATTAAAACAGTTTTAAAAAAAACAAACAACTTTTTAAGTCTTTCCCTTCAGGCCAGTTTTGGAAATAAAGCCTTGAAATTTGAAGCCTGTCACATAAACAGCTGCTGTTGGTGGCACTTATATAACTGCCTTATGTAGGGTGTTTGTGATGCTTCCTTCAAAGACTGTCAATTAGCATCTCTCTTGGTGTGTGGCGTGTGTCCCTACTTGGACGTGCAGTGAGACTACACGTGTGTACACGCGGTGTCTTTTTTATTGAACAACACAAGGACGGAAGTGTCTCCTGGGGAAGGAATGAGGATGACAGACAAGCCATCGCCGGCAGACCACGGAAAAGCATCAACCTCCACTTTGCAAACTCTGCAACTGGAGAAGGTTACTTTGCACAGTTGGTACCTCTGGTCCAACATGGGGGCGGGGGGAGGGAATAAAAGGGAAGGGAATCTGAAGGGAATAAAAGACTCCAACATTGGCTCTTCCAGTTCAAAGAACGGAATAGAGTATTACCATAGAAAAACAGTACACGCTCATATTTTCTTAATTAGATAATATATTGTGTTCGGACTTGTTTGTATTATAATAAATTCTAATATGGTGCACTTTTGGTGTTTGCTATCTGTAGAGCTGTTCAAACCAAGGCACAACTCTGATCAGAACATTTTAAATGAGGTCCTTCTACTCTGTGCTGGTGCTAGAATGAGGCCTGCGTCCCTCCTGCCTCCTGGGTAGTCAGATACCGTTCAGCATGTAAGACCACTGAGCTCTGCTTCCAGTGTTCCTGAAGGAGATGGCTTACTGGGTATACAACTGAATTCTCTTCTGACCACATCCTCTACGCGTCTTCGAGACACGGATAGCTACAACTGTTAAGTAGAAATCTAGCGTAATGGCTGAGAGCTTGGACTTGGAAGCCAGATGTCATGGGTTCGTGTCCCAGCTCCACCATTTACTAGATGTGTGGCCTCGAGCAAATCCTTGAAGACTTATGAAAGACTGTGCTAGGGTAGAATGTGGTGCGAAAGTTCGTTTTTTTCCAGTTGCCTGCAAGGTGAGGAGATGCTCTCAGTCAGGAAACCAAGGTGTGAAGTCAGTTATTGTCACCTATAACTTTGCAGGCTCTGCCCCTTCCAAGCTGTGTGGCTTTGGGCAACGTTCACAACCTCTCTGAGTCTCAATCTCCTCTCCATAAAATAGGGCTACCGTGTTTCCCCGAAAATAAGACCTCACCGGAAAATAAGCCCTAGCATGATTTTTCAGGAGACATCCCCTGAACATAAGCTCTAATGCGTCTTTTGGAGCAAAAATTAATACAAGACCCGGTCTTATTTTCGAGGAAACACAGTAATAGTAACTCCAGTACATACCTCTTGGGAGATTAATAACAGTAGAGCTAAAAAGAGCCTCCAAAGGTACATCAGCTCACAGGTGACAATGCTGACCACAAACAGCTTAATGATTTTTGTCCAGACAGAACCCAGATCACCTAACACTTCATCTTTCCCCTCTGTCTCATTGCCTTCTCTGTAAGATTCTGGTGTCTCGCCCCCTCAAAACCACATTCTTTCTGCGCCCTTTTGAGAGGTGGGTCTATTGCCCAGTTTTCCAACTCTTCAAACCCAGGTCATCCAAGCACGACCTATAACAGCATCATTAAAACACTTGCTTTGACTGTTCCAAGGTGGAAACTTCTAAATTCACTCTACCTGGAATCTTAACCGCGGCTCTCAAACTAGCTCTGCATTTCCCACACAAACCGCCATCAATTCTGACAGCCACCCCCAAACGAGTGTCACAATCTATCTTTGCATCGACTGGGAGAATAAAAGCAACTTACAAGTAGTTGCGAGGGAAATACAGCAAAGCAAAGAATGTGCCGAAAAGGTTACAAACAGAAGCTGTCAGGCACAGCCATGGCGGCCTCATTAATTTTATTAACCGTCTCAAGGAGGTGGGATAAGTGAGTTGATGAAGGCTGAACGGTTAAATAATAATCCTTTCATTAGTGCACTCAGCTAACTACGAAGAGGTCAGAGGCTCCTGTCTACTGAGATAAACAGACACCGTGAATTTCCTGCGTTTATTAGGAGAATGTGTCACTGTCACGCCAGAAAAAGAAAACTTTTCTGATTAAGAAGGAGACCACAGGGCCACTGGGAGGAGAGATGCCTTCTCATCTGCTCTGCATGAGGAGTTGTTAGGTCTGAGGAGCTTTGTCACCTCGTGAATGTCAGTAACACGATATTTCCTCTCCACTGGAGATAGAACAGGAGGGGGTGAGGGTTAAACTGAAGTATGAGGGATCCAGATTAAACCCCGAAAAAGACATTTTCACAGTGAGAAGCAAATCTCACTCAGATGGTTTCAGTGAAAAGGCTTTGCCCGAGAGACTGCTGAAAGTGGTTTGAGCAAGAATAATAAGAGCTATTGAAGAGTCTAGGAACTAGAAATAAAAGGAAGCCTCGCCCTCCTAGGCCCGGTGAGGTGATGGGGGGACTAAGGTTACAGCAGCTCAGAGTGGGCTGTGTTTTGGAAGAGGGGCCTTCCAGCAAGCAGGTGCCACGCGACTGCCAGACATATGATGCCAGGCAGGAAGGTGAGGGTGCCCCATCCTCTCTCTTCCTTCCCTCTGGTATCCTGCCGATGCCTCCACTGGCCAAGCTCAAACCAAACTCAGCCAGGAAGAGAGCACAGGTGATGCAGTCTGCAGTGGCTCCAGGGCACAAAACAGTGACAAGCAGATCCACGGTGGATTGAGACAGGAAGCAATTGCAGAATCGCCATCAAAGGTTAGATTCTTGGGCGCTGGAGGGGATCTTAGAGATTATTTCACTCAAAAAAAAGAAAGCTAAGGCCTAAGAGATTTGCTTGCCCAAAGTCACACAACCTTGACGTTGGCAGGTCCTGTTGCCATTGATTTTCTAGCACATTCCTGGAAATACATAATATAGACCTTCATGAGCTTGCTTTCCAACCTTCATGGTTAGAAATTTCTTTGATTGATCCTCAGACTCTCCAATGGCCAGACTATGAACCTGAACACGTTCAGGGAAGTAAATGAAGACGGTCAAGAGGGTGGGCACTCATTTAATAACCACATGTCCCAGGCACTTCTATGGTGATTCATTTACTTGAAATCAATACTTCGATAAGTACTGAAATATACGATGTGCCAGGATCCATTCTAGGCACAGTGATTCATCAGTGAGCAAGACAGACAGGGACGCTGCCCTTGTGGCATTTACATTCCAGTGGGAGAGACACCGAAAAGCAAATAAGCTAAGTTCAGGTAGTGGTAAGTGCTGGGAAAAAACAATAACAGTAAGTGATTGGGGTCAGGCAGAAGCAACATTAGGGATGTCTGACGGGGAAGGTCTTTTTGGAGAAGGTGGCAACAGAACTGGATCCCAAATTAAAAGGACGCAGCCCTACAAAGAGCACTCCAGGCTAAGGGACCCGAAAGGACAAAGGTCTTGAAATGGAAATAACCTTGAGTGTCCATGGAACAAATAGAAGATGACTTGTATTGTTGAAGCACAGTGATTCAGGGGAGAGAGGTGTGAAACAAGACAGGGAGGGGCAGGCAGGTGCAAAATCATGGTGAGATGTGTGGGCCCTGGCGAGGAACGGAGTGGGACACCATTGGGGAATGGTAAGTAAGAAACTCATGTGGTCTTATCATCTCACTTAATCATCACAACAACTCATGAAGGGAATGTTGTTACCTCCATTTTTCAGATGCGAACACCGAATCTTGGGGAGAGGAGGGTACATTAAGTTTGCTTAAGGTCACAGTGAGGAATTTATGAGTTGGTATTTAAGCCCAGTCCTGTCTGGTTCCAGGAGACACTTCCTCAGGCCACTTTTGACATCATTTCCTTGACTTCCCCGTACTCTCCTGACTTAGCAGCGTGCTCCCATGAGCCTTTGCATCATGTACGGTTGCTATTTAGCCTAAAGCCATCCCCTGGTTTCAGGAATGAGGAGTCAGACATCATCAGTTCGTATCACATGGCTCTATTTCATGACCCGATTCGTGTGTCTGATAAAATCTGGCGGAGTATCAGCCCCGCAAGACTGGAGATGAAATAACATAGACTCTACTAGAAGGTAAGGCATTAAAAAGGTATATCCTTTTTGAAACGTTCTTGCACAACCCTCAGTAATATTTTCAACGTCACTGTTTTGCAAATGCTTTTATACAGATTTCAACTCAGTCCTACTCAATTTTACGCGCTGGCCCTTTAAAAAAAAAAAAAAACTGCCTGTGCTTCTGTCCAAGGTGCTGCAATCATTTGGGAACAACTTTGATTTGAACAAAAAAGGCAATATACGTTAAGAAAATTTTACATATGAAGATACAGATTTGCCCACACACATGTGCGCGCACCCATAAAAAAGGAATTGGTGCAGCGTTATTTACACGAAACTATTTACATTTACAGAAAACTACTTATTTACGAGAGGACTTCTTACAGGAACAAGTTCCCCTCGGGCCTTATTCCTCAAATCATGGTCCACCTATCAGAGCAGCAGCACCTGGAACCTTGTAAGAAACAGACTCACCGGCCCCACCCCAACCACTAAACCAGAATCTGAATTTTTACAAGATTCCCAGGTGAGTCAGACACACATTCAAGTTTGAGAAGCCCTGCCTGTCTGCACTTTAAAATGGTGGTTTATACCCTTGGGAAGCTTTTGAAAATCCCAACACCGAAGTGGAAATCCAGGCAGGATTTTTTTTTTTCTGTTTTATATATATATTATTTTATTTTTATTTTTTAAAGATTTTATTGGGGAAGAGGAACAGGACTGTATTGGGGAACAGTGTGTACTTCCAGGACTTTTTTCCAAGTCAAGTTGTTGTGCTTTCAGTCTTAGTTGTGGAGGGCGCAGCTCAGCTCCTGGTCCAGTTGCCATTGCTAGTTGCAGGGGGCAGAGCCCACCATCCCTTGCGGGAGTCGAACCGGCCAACTGAGCCATCCGGGAGCTCAGCGGCAGCTCAGCTCAAGGTGCCATGTTCAATCTTAGTTGCAGGGGGTGCTGCCCACCATCCCTTGCGGGACTCGAGGAATTGAACTGGCAGCCTTATGGTTGAGAGCCCACTGGCCCGGGTGGGAATTGAACCGGCAGCCTTCGGAGTTAGGAGCACGGAGCTCTAACCGCCTGAGCCACCGGGCCGGCCCCCAGGCAGGATTTTGTAAAGTTTCCTCATATGACTCCAATGTGCAGCCAAGACAGAAAACCACGGATTTTTTTTTGTAAGAAAATGTGGTATGACTACCATAAATGGAAACCCAGTGTCACCTGCCATACATAGATAGAAGTCATTGAAAAAGGCCCAAGATTGCCAATAATTCTTACCTAATATGATTGTCTGAAAGTGATGTCTCCGGCAGTCCCCACTTATCCACGCTTTCACGCCCCGCCCCCCGTCTCAGTCAACCCCAGTCCGAAAACATTAAATGGCAAGTTCCAGAACGAGACAAGGCATGAGTTTGAAGCGGCGCGTGCTTCTGAGTAGTGTGATGACATCTCCCACGGCCCTGCTCTGTCCCACCGGGGACGCGACTCAGTCCTTCATCCGGCATCTCCACCCTGTACTGTGGACACAGCCCCCCACCGCCTTTAGTCGGGAGCCTCACGGCAGCCCTCTCGGTGACAAGGTCAGAGGTCACAGCATCACCGAGCTTGCGTTCAATCACCCTAATCTCACTTAGTAATGGCCCCAACGCGCAAGAGGAGTGATGCTGGCAACTTGAATCCACCAAGGAGAAGCCATAAAGTGTTTCCTTGAGCGAAAAGGTAGGGATGTGTAGGAAAACCCAGCACATACAGGGTTCGGTTCTATCCATGGCCTCAGGCATCCACTGGGGGGTCTTGAAACATATCCCCCCTGGATAAGGGGGGACTGCTGTACTCTCGCTTTGCTAAGAAATCAAAAGTTAGCTGTTAAGGGCCTACTACCAACACGCTGAGACTTTCTCCTTAACCTAATCAGGAGGATTGATAGCAAATCAGAATGGGCTGCAATGTTATTGAAGCCACGCCTGGTGCTCTCTAAAGCGTCTCACACACGCTTTGTGTTGCCAGCCCTATAGTTTAGGAAACACTCTTCTATTAAGATGCTTCAGCTGCTTCGTTTATTTTTGCGATCCCCAGCCTTAGCTGCACTTTAGACTCACCTGTAGTTTTTTGTTTTTTGTTTTTTTTAAAAAACCTATACCCAGACCCTACCCCCAGATGAATGGAATCAGAACCTTCTGGGAATGGGCTCAAGGCATCAGAAACACCCTTGGGACAGTCTGAAACTGCATAGAAGGCAGTTACCCAGACAGTTGCAGGCAGGATTTCTGCCCTTCAAGCAGAGCCCTACTGGTAAGGACAATCAGAGAAGGGCCTCTTGCCACAGCTCAGTTACGGTTCCTACATGGAAGACGGGACAAAGGGAAAAATCCCGCCCTCCTGGGGGCAGACCAGCCTGAGAAACAGACAGGGAGAGAGGCTTGTTCATATATTGTTTCTTCTCCAATTGCACAAATCAGTCAACGCCCTGCTCCTCCACTGGGGCTGGAGTGAAAAAGGAGGCTGCAAGAAGTTACCTTGCAAGTACCTCTGAGAGTAAGACCCAGGGTTCCTAAATGATGGGCTAAGGTGAGACAACTAGAAAGAGAAAACGGTTTCTCGCATACTCAGCTCCTCATCACTTAGGGAATTCTACTAATGTGACTCGGGGGATTTCACAGCCTGCAGTCACACTGGACAAGTCACTGCTCATCTCTGAGCTACTGTCGCCCCATCGTAAAACAGAAATGACAACAGCACGGACTTCAAAAGGGGTTGTATCTGGAATATGTTTGTAGTATTAATAAATAACATTATTGGTTAGTTCCCTGTGATAGGACAGTGGAAACATGGCATATTCCAGGACCTCCCTGAGAAACTGGGTCCCCTTTGAGGTGACGCAAGGTCACTCCCAGGAAGAAAGCGGTGAGCTGTGTCAAGTTCCAGCTCTGTCTCTTTTCCAAAGTAGAGAAAGCATATTAGTCATTAGTCATCCAGTGACAGTCCCTGAAAAAGACAGAGCAACAAAGAAGACGGCGGCAGGCCATCGGCCACTCCATACTCAATTTCAATAGTGGCCTCCAGTTCTGCCCGAATTCTTTCCCTCGAAACAGTGTGTATCCACTGCTAATCTCTGGAGCAAAACGTCAGCCTGCAGGGTGGTGCGCTGGCAGCTGCAAAAGGCCACTGGCCCCATCTCATCTCATTAGGGTCTCACCGCTGGCTTCAGTGCTGAGAAAAATGGAATTCGTCCCGCTGGTGGGTGAAGGTTGACAGACAGGTGACCTGTCCCCATGATGTCAAGTATGTCCCTAGGGCTCTGAGACAGCGTACAAATATTCCTCAGCTGGAAACAAGGACTTCTCCTTATTGTCAATTAATTCTGTAAATATCTGATTTCTAAGAGGCTGTAAAGAACGGACTTCCCGTTGCTAACCGTGTATGCCTCTTGGTGTATCTGATGCAGGGGCATGGGGACGCGCTCTGACATTGCTGCCCCAGCCAGGAGAAGGCCACAGCCATGAGAGGAAAGGACAGGGTCTGTCTCGAGAATGAGGTCATCGTAGCGTCTGTCATCTGTGGGGGAAGAGGTCGTCAGACAGAGAATAGGAACTAGATGTGAAAATGTGGGAGAGAGCGCTCAGCTTCTCCTTGTTGTGACTTGGACAGTCTGATGTCCAAGGACTTCTATTAACTGTTGCTACTATCTGTGCTACAGGCTTTACTGGATTTTCTCTTGTAATCCTCATCCCTCCAAGCTGGGCCTCTTATCACCCCCCAAACCCCACGGTTTACAGGTGAGATCCCTGAAACTCAGAGAGGCCAAGTATCTTGCTCAAAATCGCTTGGCTAATAAAGAGAATGGCGGGGCCACAACTCTCATCCAGATCTGTGTCCCAAAAGCCTGGTATCTGTCCCTTATATGACTGTGATTGCTAATATAACACCCAGAAGGCCGGGTAGACTTGACAGATGTTTGCCAAGACTCAATCAGACACAGAAAGTGGAAAGAGAGGGAAGAAACACGTGTGGAAGGTATTACTAGGACTCTCCAAGATTTGGGCTCTCCTCTCTGACTGGGCAGACACCCCTCTGAAGGAGAAGCACAGACATACAGCTTTCTTTGGCCAATGGAATGTGACATGTGACATGACTCACTTTTTGGCATTTACGAGTCACGAAGTAACTGCCCTCTCTTTCCCTGCCAAGCCATTGTGGAAAGAACCTGAGCCAAGCCAAGACATGGAGGCCAGTCACCCAAACCCACAGTACATTTTAAGTGAGAAATAAATGTGTGTTAAGTAACTGCATTTTGGTGATGTTTGTTACTGCGGCATCACTTCACCCACCCTGAGCAACACGACGATGTCCAGGCTAGAGTTACAGAGCAGTGGCACCTATAAAAAAATGAAATGTGGGGAACAATGTCTGCATCGAAAACTCTATTAATGGATGTCAAATCAAAGAGACCGTTTCGGTCTGCTTCAAAATAGAGCAGTGCTATCAAAGCCTATTGAAAAGGTGGTACAATGTGGTAGGTAAGTGCAGTCTGGCTGACGTGTTTAATTCCTGTCTCCCTCCGACAACTGCCAGCTGGGCGGACTCACCTCTGCGAGTCTGTTTTCTCATTCAAAACACGGATTTACAGGAACACTAGCCTCATAGCATGAGCAGTAGGAGTTTTAAGTGACACTACACATATAAGTACTCGACATAGTAGTACCTGGTACAGGTAAGTCCTCCAGAAATGTAACTATCATTACCGAAGGAGGAGGCAAAAACTACTGGCAGAAATGAAAAGCATTAGTTACCCCCTTCCCAACAGTGCCCTGTGAATCCTGCAGGGGTTAACCCAAGGCATGCATGCATGCACACGCACAGTTGCACGCACGCACAGTTGCACACAGGCACAGTTGCACGCACAGGCACTCACAGCCCTCATGCACTGCCCTTTGATTCCTCTCCTAAGGCAGGGATGGAAATGAAGTCTGCCGACTGTGCAGCCCTAATTGCATTTGCTCCCTGAAAGAGGGTCTGGCCCAGAGCACCTGCAGTCCAGCGCTACGTGACAGCCAGGCTGTCGTGCAGGCAGCAGGGCCCAGGCAGCGTGCTGATTTGGGGGCTCTGGGACCTGAGACACCACCAGACGTGGCAGACCCCTGGGGGCCCCTCCCACCTGCTACACCCACCCTGGAAAAGCAGCTTCCTACGCAAAGTTGGGGGCAGTCTGGACGTTTGCCATCAACCCCCTTCTCCAGGACCCTCAGGGGCTGCAGGCGGGGAAAGAGGAGTCCAGATGTTTTCCCGATGCCCTGGGAGGCCGACTACATAGCGTGGTGCTGAGAGCAGAGGGTTCTGAAAAGCGGGGACCAGGCCCAAAGTCCAGCTCTGACATCCCATCCGATGGAGAACCCATGTCCTCAGCTGTAAGTTTCAAGGTGGTAACATGTGCAGGACTGGACGGGATGGTGCATCGAAAGTGTTCAGACAACACCTGACACAGAGCAGAGGCCCAGGAAACTAATGGAAATATTTGTTCACTCATTGGACAAACATTTATTGAGCTCACCCTGAGTCAGCTCCAGTTCCAGCTCAGAAGACATGGGTACACCACTGAGAGTAAGTCTCTGCCCTTGCAGAGCCTACATTCTGCTGTTGTACAAGTAAAAATCCACGAATAAAGTAGGCAGGAAAGTCCTTCTTTTTCCTCTCTCCCCCCAGGGATAACCACTGTTCACAGTTTCCCATATGGCCCTCAAATCATTTTCTACACACAAGTATCCTTTAAATACACACACACACACACACACACACACACACACACACACACACGGTATCATACTATACCCGCTGAGGTAAATTTGCATTTTTTTCACAGAGTATGTCCGGGGTATTTTTCTGTGTCAGCACATATGTGGTGACCTCATTGTTTTCAGTCACTGCAAAGTATTCTATAGTAAAGAGGTCCCATAATTTATTGCGAGGCTTTCAGCAGTTCTGCAGTGTTTTACTCTCCAAATGACTGCAAGGAACAGCCTTAGGTAGATACATTTTGATACGTCAGATGGGCTGCTTTTCTTTATGACCTTCACACAACCGCATTGAGACAAAAGCTAATTTAACAGCGGTTACAAGCCAGGCACTGCATCAGGGGCTGGGGTCCAGAAGTGAATAAACCATGGTCCCTGCCCTCGAAGAGCTCACACTGCCATCCAAAGCCGGTGTTGATGGATTTAATGAGCATCTACTATGGGCAATTCATCGTGTGGTGACACAAACATGCATTATCTCACCCATTCTTCACAACAAAAGCACCCTATGAGGCAGGTACTATTATCAGCCCAACTTTACAGATGCGATTGAAGCTCAGAGAGGTTAAGTAACTCACTCACCTCAGGTCACACAGCTAGCAATAGACTGAGCTGGAATTCAAACTCAGGCTCTTAAAACACTTAGACTCAGGAAACAGGATTAAAGTTAGTGTAAGTGGGACCTCAGAGGAGGGAAGAAAGGACTCAATTAGAGAGATCGGGGAAGGCTCCAGAAAGAAGTGACAATTAAGTGGCATTGGAAAAAAAAAAAAAGAAAAAGAACAAGCTTGTTCTAATTGACAAGGAGGGAGCGGGAATTCCAAGAAGAGAGCCGCGCGCTCAAAGCCCTGGGGCTGTGACGGTGGAATTTCTGGGAACCAATGCATGTCATTTAGCAGAAACGGGGTGCAGTGAGGGAGACGGACCTGGAGGGCGGGGTGGCAGGACCACGGACAGCTCCGCATCCTCGCGGAGGACTCTGACCCTTATCCTACAAGTTATGAGAAGCCATTGAAGGGTTGGTGAGGCAAGAACGTCAGGATCAGAGTTGTGTTTTTCAAAGAGCATGCTGGCTGTCGGGGTGGAAGATGAACTGATGGGGGGCAGCAAGGAGACCGATTAGGAGGCTGCTGCAGCCATCCAAGTTACACTTGGAGACTTTGTCTTCTTGGGGCCAGCTCACGCCATGTAATAAAAAACCACAGGGTGGCATCAGGGGCAGGACGTGCCAATCCAGAGAGACCAGGAGCTCAGGGGCTCCGGAAAATGCCTGAGGCAGACTCAGTCCCTGCTCTTCCCCAGAATGAGAGCTGATAGCTGACTGCCCAGTGGGGAGACCTGACTTTGCCTTGGACCATTTCACTCCACGCCCAGAAAGCTTCCAGCAGCCGAGATTTGGCCTCGGGTCGCCCCATCCTGGTGAGAGGAGGGCATCTTGAGCAGCGGCCCATCCCTTCCACCACCCCCTCAGCGGGCGCCAAGGGCCTGTGGACCTGCAGAGAGCCAAGCCGCGTGGCCGTAGCCTTGTGAGTCACCCCAGCTGGTTCCGGCTATTTTCCCTGGGAGGCAGAGGCGCTGGCGGAAGTGTGTCCTGGCGAGGCCAGGCAGGAGACCAGCGGCCAGCCTGCCAGGGGCTGCCAGGCGTGGCCGCGGCTGACAGGCAGAATGGATGCCGGCAGCCACCCGCTGACCTTGTGGGGAGGCAGAAAGCTGCTTGCTCACTTCCGCAAGGCAGAGCAGCCAACACCCCGGACCTGCCCAGGGCAGGGGCACACAGCACAAGGCAGTAGCATTGGCGGTTGACAACGGCAAGTAAAACAGCTAACGAGTCACTGAGCCGGGACTGCCATCCAGGAGCTGTGCTCCATACTTGACGTCCTCACTGTGTCTGCTAAAATACTTTACAGCTGTTATTTCATTGAATCCACTACAGCAGGGGTCCAGCCAAATCCAGTTTGTGGCTTGGCTTTGTATGGCCCATGAAATAAGAATGATTTTCACATTGTTAAAGGGTTTTAGGAAAAACAAAGAAAAACATGTGATAGAAGCGATCTGTGGCCCAGAAAGCCTAAAATATTTACTATCTGGTCCTTTATTGAAAAAGTGTGCCAATTCCTTCACTAGAACATAAGCTCAAGGAGGGCAAGCAGGCTGTGTGTGTGTGTGTGTGTGTGTGTGTGTCCCAATTCCTAGAAGAGTTCTCAGCACATAGTAAATGCTCAATGAATATTTGTCAAGTGAATGAATGCATGAGTGAATGAATAAGTGAATGAATTTTGATTATTACCCAATGACATAAATACTAACATTAGCCCCATTTTACTGATGAGTAAACCGAGGCTTACAGTGGTAAGATGACTTGCCCAAGTCATAAAGTTAGAAAGCTCCTGGGCTGTGATTCTAACTCAGGCAACTTGTAATTCAAGGCCTGGCTTTTTTTTTAATTACTTTAGTTTTTTTCAGTTACAGTTGACCTTCAATATTATTTTATAATAGTTTCAGGAGTACAGCATAATGGTTAGACACTTATATGATTTATGCAGTGATCCTCCCGAGTAGTCTAGTCCCCACCTGGCACTATACATAGCTGCTGCAACATTATTGACTCTATTCCCTGTGCTGTACTTTACATCCTCGTGACTATTTTGTAACTGCCAATTTGTATTTCTTAATCCCTTCCCCTTTTTCACCCAGCTTCGCAACCCCCATCCCCTCTGGCAACCTTCAGGGCTTTTTAACTGTAGCAAAAGGGCCCAGGACCCTAAACCCAGAAGCTAGGACTACATCTCATAGCGCTATGGCTCTGAAACTTTCCTGTGCATCAGAATTATTAGCGACACTTGTTCAAGTTCATGTTCTCAGACCCCACACCCTTGCGATTCTGATTCCATAAATGAGGATCAGGCCCAGGAGTTTGTGCAGGGAGAGAGGAGGGAAGATGAGGTGGTTACTAGGGGCAAAGGACCTTGTGGGGAAGAACAGGAAGGGAAATAAATCTGCAGTACGGGGGCAGAATGCCAACTCTCTTTCTCATCCCCCTATGACTTGTTCAAATTCAAAACAGCCTCCACCAAGAGCGTGTTTTCTTTCATCCAAGGGGGAGCTGAAGAACGTTGTGTGCTCATTGGTTTCCAAAAGTGCAGAGGGAGCCAGGGACGCCTCGTCCCACCCGACCAGCCTACCTTCCCTGTGGCCCAGCGATTGAGTTCCTCGGCCATGCTAACGATCTCTCACCGCAAGCGAGCTGACTCTGCCCACAACAGCTAATGGCGGTTGGTTTGCCTGCTCCGAGAAAGCCATTGGAGGAGTGTGCTCAGGCAAAGGGAGCTTGCAGCATCCTGACCGCTCAGGATGAGAGGTTTTCATTAGGAGGTCAGACAACACCAGGCTCTCTGGAGGCAAATGCGGGGCAGACAGCATATCATCCTCCCGCCCGGACTCTTTCTCCAGCGCAAACGCCTCAGGGACCGGGTCCAGCCTGCTCTCTAATGTAGCACCAAGAAGACTTCTCTTCCTTATAAACACCTGCCCTGGACCCAGCTGTCACAATGTCTGCGACTCCATCACTACAGAGCCATTGCTCACTGGCAGCCATCAACCACTGGGTAAAAGCCCACACCTCGGCCAGAGGCTCTGGGGGTGTGATTCTGCTCTCCCTGTCAATTCCCCCACACTGAATCAGTTTCAGGCCCACATTTCTCTTGCCTCCTGGCCTTGCCTCCTGGCTGGCCCCTCTGCCAAGAATACCCTTCCATGAGAGTGGACTGGTTAACCAACCTATGGCACACTCTTACAATAGAACATTGTGAAGCCGTGAAATATGATGAAACCAAAGACTGTGAGGCACCATGGGAAAATGTAAGAATATACTGAGAACACCCGGTCGGAAATCCTAATAGCAGGTAATAGTTACTGGGCATTTACTACTCTGTGCGAGTGTCTTAGGCGCTTCACAGGTCCCGACGCATTGAATCCCCAAAACAACCTTAGCTGGAGTGTCCTACAATTGTCCATCGCTTTACAGAGGAGAAACTGAGGCTCAGAGAGATTACGTAATGCGTCTAAGACGAGGATCGCAGGCAGAGGGGGAGCTGGGATTTGAACCTAGGTCATTTATCTTTAGTGTCTGCTCGCCTAACCCCCCACAGTCCTGTATGAAACAGAAAGCATTGGTGCAGTGTGACCCTGGTTTTGTAAAAACAAAACAAAATGCATTACTTGTAGAAAGGGGGAGAGTTTTAAAGCCTCGCCTTGATGGGTGCCAAAACGTGCGCAGTGGTTATCTCCTGAGAATGACATTGATGAGGTGAGTGACAGTCCCCAGGCAGCAGCCCGAGATGGAGTTTACCACAAAGCATGTCTACAGAGGATGGCCCTTGGGACCAGTAGCTATGGAAGGGACAGACAGGAAGCAGGAAGTGGGCAGGGGGACAGCTTGAGCTTCGATGCAGGGAGCCCTCGATCTAGGACAGCTCTTGGAGTGCCCCACGTTGGGCCACGGTAGCCAGACCTTTCTGTCTCATCATGTCCATCGGTCATTGGATGTGGGCCACCGTGTAAAGGGTGTAACATCAGATGAGGCAGCTGTCTGCAGCTGAGGCAATTCCTGAAGGGCCGACAGCGGAAGGTATGCCAATGGCTGGGCTGCATCTGGGCAGCAAGTGCTTCCTCCAAGGGGCATCTGATGGGTGCAGCACAGGCTCCCACCAGGGATTTTAACTCTCTTCTTTTCATCTGTATGTTCTATGATTAATGCCTGTCACTTGTGCAGCAAAGGGGGAAATACTACTAAACTGTGTCCAACTGCAGTAAGAGAGTCATAACACAGTGGCTTAATCAATTAGGGAAATATTTTTCTCCCATGTAAAATAAGTTCGCGTTATCAGTGTCCTTCTTTCATTAGCCATGTTTAGCATGTGGCATCCATCCTCATTATTACCTCATGTCTGCCCGATGGCTGCTGCAGTTCCAGCTATCACACCTGCATTCCAGGCAGAGAGAAAGAGGAAGTGGAGAAAAGGAAAAAAGAAGCCTCCCATCTGAGTCAATCTATTTAAAGATTTTCCCCAGAAATTCCTCCCAACGATATCTGGTTACATGTCACTGGCCACCTTTATCTGCAAAGGAAACGAAAATGTGTTCTTATAGTTGCCCTGAGAGTTGGTTCTGACAGTGAGGAAAGGGGGTAGGGGGATAACAGGTATTGGGTAGCCAACTAGAAGCCTCTGCACAATGACTGACTTAGCTTGGGTTCCCCTGAAAGCAGATCCTGACTCAAGGATTTAAACGCGCATTTACTTGATCCCGGGAAACACCAGTAGAGGAGTGGAAATGAGAAAGGGAAGGGAAGACAGCCAATAAAGGGTGAATTACTGTGCAAGTTACCAATGTGGGCAACTGGGGCTTACTCCCATTTGGGAAAACTCTGAAAACCCATGGAAAACACTTGCCTGAATTATTCTCCCCGAGGCCCAGGGGTGCTGGGATATTTATGTACAGATTCCTGGCAGTTGAGTGGAAGACGCTCAAGCTGACACGATAGTGATAAACTGGGCCCCAGCTTTAAAAAAAAAAAAAAAAATGCTGGTAGTTGGAAGTCGGGCCATTTACCCTAAAGTGGTAAATTCAAGATCATGGTGAAATGTACAGCAAATAACTTATTGTTAAGAAATTGTACTTGCTGTTAAGTACAGAATTTTGTGAATTGCTTATTTCTTGTAAATTAGAGCAAGATGCAATGTCAGCACTATAGTAACACTCAAAGTTCCTGGCTCATTCCATCTTGTGGTGCTATAAACGTCCCACAAGTTATAGGGCAATAGTAGCCTATCCCCAGTTCCAGGCCTAATTGGTCTTAACCAATCAGAATAAGGCATGCCCCTGGCAACTGTTACTGGCTCAGGAAAGATCACATGATCTAAACTGGCCAATCAGATTAAAGGTAAGGGATACAGTCTAGGCAGAGTAGGGAGGTTTCAGCATCTCTCCTGCTATGTGGGAATGATGAGGCATGGAGACCCAGCTGCCACCAGAAGCCATCTTACACCTACAGAGAGAACCACGAGGAGCGCAGAGCAGAGAGATGGAAAGAACCTGGGTCCTCCTGACATCACTGAGCTACTGATCATTCCCTGCTTAAGCGTCCACCCTACATGTGAACTTCCAGCTCTGTGATTAAATAGGTTATTTGTGAGCAAGCTTTAATCAAGATTTTCTGCCATTACAGCTAAAAGACATTCTAATGAATACATCTATCATAATTTTGAACACACTATTACTTTTGCTTGTTTAATTGCCGGCTGCCTCCAGATTTTTCCACTAGATTGTATTCTCTGTCAAAGCAAGACTGTCTTATTCACTATAAACTTCCCAGGGCCTACCAGAATCAAGTGCTTCTAGTAGATTCTCAGTAAATATCCATAAATGGATGGACAACATCCCCTATGCTTTATGAATCGGAAAGAAAGGAGCGGATTTCCAACCAGTCCTGGGACACAGCCTATCCCACCTGTGCTTCAGCCTCTACTGAATATTTTTACTAATGTACCTTCCTTCATAGCTGTTGCAAATTGCACTCATGTATTACTTACCTATGATCTTTTAAGTTATTCAAAATCTAGAATCAAATATGCAAGTAAAGGCATTAGTCGTGTGTGGCAGTCAAGTTAAAATTCACCATTATTCCAGCTATGCGTCAGTGCACCTCTGCACAAACTTGTCCTGGCACCACCCCGAGCATTCAGCGTCCAGACCAAGGGGAATAACCCCTACGATCCCAGAATGGGCACCCCCAACTGGAATACCCTCTTCCCAACTGTTTTAGTTATCTACGGTGTGTAACAAATTACCCCCAAACTTAGCTGCTCTAAACAGCAAACATTCATTATTTCACACTTGGTGAGGGTCAGGAATATGGAGAAGATTAGCTCTGTGGTTCTGGTTCAAGGTCTCACATGAGATGGCAGTCAAGCCATTGCTTGTCACTGCAAGACACAACCCACTTTCAAGTTCAATGACATGTCTCTTGGCCATAGGGCTGCTCACAGCCTGGCGTCCCCCAGAGTGGGTGATCCAGGAGAAAGAACGCACGTGAATCTGAGAGAAGCTGTCTTTTATAACCCAATCTTGGAAGTGACATGCTATCACTTCTGTCATGTTCTGTTCATCAGAAGTTAGGCACTACGACCAGCTCACACTCCAGGGAAGAGGGCTTACACTCCGTGTCCTGTGGGGAAGAGTAGCAGACAATTTGTGGATATATTTTTTAAACCACACTACCACTGAGTCTTTCCTTTCTTCACTGGATGTTTGTCTTCTGGGATTAAGAGAGTCACAGCGTGGGTGGCCTCATGCTTGCTCAGTCACCATCATCATCACCACCATCATCGTCATCATCTTTATTAACACAAGAGAACGATCGCGTACAAATTGCTACCATTTTCTGAGCCATATGCCAGGCAAATGCTTTATGTGCATTCATCCTCGCAACACTATTAGGTAGGGACTATTATTGTTCCCATTTATAGTTGAGGAAACGAAGGTTTGGAGGCAGCTAAGTGATTTATTCAGTGCTACATAGCTAAGAAGTGGATAAACCAGGATGGAGAGCCAGAGCTACCTATCGGAAGAGTCCGTGCTGTTAACCACCACTCTACACTTCCTCCCGTTGGCCAATAAACGAAACTCCATTTGTCCCAGCAACCAGGTCAGGTTCCCAAAGCCCCATGGGGAAAATTTTTAAAAGTTAGAAAAAAAAAAACACCTTTGAAATCAGAGTTAAATTAGGTCTAAATCAGAGGATGGGAGGGTAGGAAACTAATATACAGAGCGTACACTCACGCATGGATCCAAATGAATAGGAAAAATCCAAGCATATCCCCCAATGAATGCAAATCTATGCAGATGTATGCAAATACCTGTAAGAGGCTAGGCCAGTCTATGTAAATGACCATGTCCTGAAAAGCAATGGGGGGATCAGACCGGCTTTTCAGAAGGCAATGCTCCCTGTGTTGACCTCTTGGTATAGGGGTCGCCACTGGGCAAAAGGGAAAAAACCTCTAAATTGAAGACTTTAAGGAAAATTGTACTCGGAGTGACATCCAGATGGTTGCAGGAGAACGAATACCCCAGACGAGAGAGGCACAGCTTCTCTGGCCCCCAAAAAGCTGCCAGATTCAATAAATTAGTAAAAATCAGTAAGAAAACATCCTGTTTGCAAACAAGTGCCATTTTCTTGTCCCAAAGGTAAATTAGCAAAAGCCGAATTGGAAATCTATCCTTTCAGGGCCATCAGTCTCAAACGCTGGTATGCATTAGATTCAGCCTGTGTCATTAGTTAAAATCCCTGTGCCCATTCCCAACTCTCCTGAGTCAGTGGGGTGGGAGGCAGATGTGCTGGAAATCTGCACTGTGAAAACACATCCGCGATGATTCTGAATCAGGAAGAACAGGGATCACTTTTTAACAAACAGGCATTTAAAAAACACAGGGTTTGAGAACGGGCAGATGTAGGTTTAAATCTCAGCCTGACCTTTACTTACTATGGGACCTTGGATTGTCCACAAGGTATCACAGCCCCAGTTCCCTCATTTGTACAATAGGGCTAATTGTCGTCTCTCTCAAAAGATTGTTTTGTGGACTAGTCGGGAGAACGCATTTCAAGGGCTTGGCGCAAAGCCAGACGTACAGTAAAAATTCAGTAAATATTTATGACAATCATATTCTTTGATGGAAGTCAGGAACCAGAGTCCTTGACCCACTGTCCAGGCTGGCTCCTAAAATAAGGGCCTCCACCGTTATTAACTGAATAAGCCTTTACCTTTCCTCCCACTTCCCACGCGAGAGGCGGAGTAACGATCTGATTGGTAAGTTGACAAGAGTCTGCATTCCATTGGCCCACTGTTCTTTTTGGCGTCTCCGACTCCCTGCTCCTCCCCTTTTCCCTCCCTCCCCCCCCCCTTTCTTCCTCCCCTCCTTCCTCACTCTCAGCAATCCCCATAAAAAGGCCTCAGGTTCTAGTCCAGAGGAGTATTACAATGGCTGAGTGAGGTCCACACGTCCCAGCTATACTCTTCAACTGGATTAGCCAGCAACAGGCTTGATATTTGTATCCCTGTCTTGCTCCTGTGCCTATTAATTTCTCAATTGGTCCGAAATCCAAAGAACCGAGGGGCAACCATCTGCCTAAAGCCCCACCACCTGGTGTGCGCCTTCTGGGCCCCGGGCCTCAGCCCACAGTGGGTAAATTCCCTTGAGATCTGTTGTCTGACTTGACAGTTTCCCACTGAGGCCAGTTATTCACTCACGATTAACCATGGCAACCACATTTATGCACTAATTTCACAGCTGTCAAGACTTCCTCTCACGGAACAGCCTTCATGTGCTTGAATTACGACGTTTTTCCCTGTCAATTCTTAATCAAGTGGGTTTGTGGGTGCAAACTCGACAAACAGAAAAGAGCCATCATAAAGGACACCTCAGGAGGAGTGCCCCGGACTCACCCCAGTCACAATTAACAACTAGATTTTGGAGAAGCTTCAAAAGCGTGTAATCCGTGTTTATAAACACCACCACTGCTCGACAATTCCCCTAAAAACTGCTGCTGCATCCATGCGGTGCAGGCAATGTGCCAAAAATTCTGAGTGACACTTCCATACATTCCTTAGTGCCTTGAGTCCTCACAATGACCCCATTTACAGATGAGAAGACTGAGGGTCAGGGAGATACCTGAAGGTATGTATGCCCAAAGTCATACATACCGCCAGAAGTTGCAAAGCCAGGACTCAAACCTCAGTCTCTTGGCTCCAAAATCTTCGTCTCTTTCCACCACACCAAGATGCCTCTTTGTAACCCTCCCACCATGCACCCTTTGTATTTGAGAATACGTCAAGCCAAACCTCAGGATTGAATGGCCTGTTTTAAGGTTTAAACTCGCAGAATAATTCCTAGGTTCAGACCCTGGCTCTTCCGCTTGCTAGCTGTGTGATCTTAGGCAAGTCACTTAAACCATCAATGACACACTTTCTGGTATTCACAGCCTTAGGTAAAGTCCTCCCTTCTGGTTATGCCATTCACTAGTCATGCGACGTTGCATTTTCTGAATTTGAATGTGCATGGAACCTGTGACTTGCTTCTAATCAATGAGACACAACACACAAAAGTGAAGGGATGTCCTGGTGGCCGGATGGCTCAGTTGGTCAGAGCGTGAGCTCTGAACAACAGGGTTGCCAATTAAATTCCCACATGGGCCAGTGAGCTGCACCCTCCACAGCTGGATTGAAGACAATGAGCTGCCGCTGAGCTGCCAGAGGGGCAGCCAGCCGGCTCAGTTGGTCAGAGTGCGAGCTCTCAACAACAAGGTTGCCAGTTCAATTCCTGCATGGGATGGGGGCTGCACCCCCTGCAACTAGATTGAAAACGGTGACGGGACTTGGAGCTGAGCTGCGCCCTCCACAGCCAGATTGAAGGACAACAACTTGGAGCTGAGGGGCCCTGAAAGAACACACTGTTCCCCAATATTCCCCAATTAAAAAAAAACTTTTTTTAAGTGAAGGGATGTCATTTCCATGATTAGGTTACAAAAGACCGTGACTCCGGTTTTGCTCTCAGACTCTCTCTTATTTCCCAGCTTGCACATTTTCATAAGGCAAACTGGCATGTTGGAGAGGCCCCGATGACATTAGACAAAAGAGGAGCTGTGGCCTTCACTGTAACAGCCACGAGGAATTACATCCTGCCAACAAGCACATGAGTCTGAAAGCAGATCCGTCCCCAGTTGAGCCCTGAGATGGCCGAAGACCCCACTGACACCTTGATTGCAGCCTGGGAGGCACCCTGAGCCCCAAGACCCCACTGAGCTCCTCCTGAATTCCTGACCCACTGAACCTGTGCGATAAAGGTGTGTTCTTCTGAGTTGTGCGGTATTGTTTTAAGCAGCAACAGATAATGAGTATGTCATGTAATCGCTGATTCACTCAAACATTCACTGAGCCCCTACGACTTGCCAGGCACAGTGCTAGGACTGAGCATGCAGAAGGAGCGAGGGCGTAGTCTGCAGGAGACACGCAGGTGATGACAGCAGGGTACACAGCCCACGAGAAACACGCTCACGAATGCAGAGTCAATACACATGGCAGTATCCTTTGTCAAAACAAGACTCCTAAGTGTTTAAGAATGCACCCTTTAATTAACACTGAAAGGTAAATAGTCTAAAATAAAGGAGAAAGGAAAAACCTAAATGTGTCCCCCAACAGGGGAAGGACGAAAAAAGAAAACCAACCCCCCATGAGATTTGCCATCCATGAAGTCCACCAAGTACTTTACAGCCATTAAAAATATTGAAGCAAGTCTGTATCTATTGACACGGCAAAAATTCCATGACACACTGCTGGTTAAAATTGAAATTAAAAAAAAAAAAGCAGTATCAGAAAGTACTATTTGATATATCATGGATGTTTAAAAAGCATTCTACTCTGCGCACACATGCATGCATGCACACACACACACACACACACACACACACGGCATTTATCTTCACTGCACATATATACATGCAGAGAACAACACAACGTCAGGGTTAGGGCAAGACTCTGGACTCAGACTTCCGGGACTCACCTCTAGTTATGCCGTTCACTAGTCGTGCGACGCTGCATTTCTGAAATCCTTGGAGTCTCAGTTTCCTCACCTGTAAAGTGGGAATTGTAAAATGAGGATACAGATTGTATCACAGGGTTGTCGTGAATTAAATGAGCTGCTAATATACGGCTGGTACATAGTCAGAGCTCAGTGGGTATTCACTGTTATCAATACCAATACCGTACGATGGTTATGATTAGTGCTATTACGGGTCTGGAAAGATAAAAAGAAAAACTACTGTCATGCAGGGCGTCCGGCGGGGTCTCTGCTCCCGCTCCCCATACAAGAACGCAGGATATGGTGAGGCCAAAAAGGAACACCCACGGAGCCATAGGTAGGGGAGTCATACCACTATATTCTCTCTGGCGGCACTATACTCTCACTGGAGGCTGGATCCACACTGTCCGCAAACCGCCATCCACGCTTGCCAGCCCAGCCGCCATCTCCTTGCTAGCCCCCGTTCTTCTCTCTTTCCTCTCTCTCCTAGCGTAGCCACAGCAGTTATATTAGTGGCCAATGGCTCACTGGTTACAGCTGACGGCCATGCAATCACAGTTGATGGCCATTTACTACCTGAGCCAGCACCTGTCTACGTGAGGCCGAGAGCCTGGAAACTACTTTCTGGGGCTCTGCCCCCACAACTACAAAACAATGTTTACCTTGGGGAGGGTACCGGGATGAGAACCAAGGACAAAGAAGTCTTAGACCTACAGTGGTACCTCGGTTTCCGAACATAATCCGCTCCGGAAGACCGTTCGAGCTCTGAAACGTTGGAGAACAGCCGCCAGCTGGGCCTCCGGAAGCCGTGTGACGTGTTCTACTTCCGAGGCGTGTTCGAAACCGAAGCATTTACTTCCGGGTTACGGCGTTCGTAAACCGAAATGTTTGTCAACGGAGACGTTCAAAAACCGAGGCACTACTGTATTTGCAATTTTCAATTTTTTTTATAAGGATAATGTTTTAAGCATTGCGTAACCAACAAGTGCCATCAATACCCCACCATCAATAAAGAAATAGTCAGGTGGGTACAGGTGCTCAGGTACTGTGGGGCAGACAAAGCAGGTAGTCTGCTCCCCCCCCTCCCCCCGGTGGAGGGGATGGCGTCAAACCAGGCTTTATGGAAAATACAACTGATATTTTCTCCATATACATGTTTTCCTCTCTGTCACCTTTCTCTGAGGAAGCAGACGGGGAGGTTCCCCCACCCGCCCCCGCCAAAGTCCCCTCCAGATTGACAAAGGTCCTCCTGAGAGTCTGGGGAAGGGGTTCAGGGGCTGTTTCCAAAGCTCCCTGGGCACCCACCGGGATGGCCCGGCCAGCTGCCAGCTTGGTCTGGCTGGGCCTTCGAGGCAGCCAGAGAGTTCTTCCAGCCCTGCTGAGCCATCCATTAATAAACTCCTAATAATGGGCTGTTTTCAGGTTCAAGGACACTGCTGTTGATGACTGAGGGAAACCTGTGTCCTGGGAAGGGGTTTGGCTGGTAACGGTGATGGATGGCCACTTCCCTCATCTGCCCTGATCTGCCAGGTCCCTGGGCTGGCAGGGGCTGGCAGGGGCTGCCAGCTGGAGTGAGTAAACCCACCGGGGGCGGGGGGGCTTCCGAATAGAAACAATGAAACACCCCAACACCTCGGGGATCAAACCACAGTTGGGACCTCATTAATTCTACACCTTAACCATCTGAGCTAAATGCCTACTGTGAACAAGCCTGTACTTTCAAAGCAATAAATTCAGCCAGAAGCAGCAATTAACTGGACCAATAAAGGTAGGACGGAGCAGAGAAGAGACATTTATCAACAGTCTCCTAATTACTTGCCCATTTCCCTTCCCATTTATTTTCCCCAATAGTCTTTTTTCTTAATTTTTTTTCTTACCCAACAGTTGTATAATGTCTTCCCTATTATTATTGACCGTTTTTATGGAGGAGAAAACTGAGGCTCAGAAAGGTTCTGGGACTTTCTCAATACTACACAGCTAAGAAGCTAACGAACCTGGTCCTTGTCACATTATGTCCCTTTTACAGATGAGGAAACTGAGGCTTGGGAGAGTCGATGGCTTTCCCAGGGAGGAGCACGTGACTGAGACGTGGCGTGGTCATTATTCCTGAACTCAAATGCAGAGTTCTTTCCCCCGAGTTGATGCCCAAAGACACAGGAAGCATCTCATCCTCTTCAACACTCCCTTGGAGGCTGGATCAGACCTTTCCTGATCCCCCACATTACACTACTTCTTGAAAGCTGGTCCTGGATTCATCCACAGCAGAACTGAACGACGGCAGCATTAAATATGTTAGAATGCATATTCCCGGGCCCTGCCCCTGGTCTTTGAATCACATGCTCTCCCCGTGATCAGAAGCCTGCCTTTTAAACAAATACCCAGAAAGAGACGCGCACCGACGTTTGACAGCCACATCACAGGCATTCTTCCCCAAAGCCTCGTACATCTTCATCCATGAAGGACACGGCAGCTCTTGAAAGAGACCTATTTTATATTCATGAGCCACAGTGTTAAATCCATCATCATTTTACATTTATGAAGTTCACTTCTGTCCCTTAATCAGAGCTCTAAAGCTGGCAGCCTCGACTCTTTGGCTGGCTGTTTAGTCTCCCTGCCCTGACACCTCACCATGTTTTTAAAAAGCATCCAGTCGGGGCCCCAGAGATCTCAGTTTCCTCACCTGCCAGGCGGGGTAACACTACTCCATGCCTCACAGCTACGTGAGATTATTAAACTGAAGGAAAGCTTACAGAAGAACATCTGGCATAGCCACTACTCAGTAAAGGTGAGATATCACTATTGAAATGCAGATTTCTAGATTTTGCCCTGGCAACACAGCTGGATCCAGGTGGTTGGACTAGGGGTGCTGTCCCCCCACACACAGTGCTTGGTCACCTGGCCATTCCTCATCGGGACTGATTCTTCAGCTGTCCCTGAAGGCCTCTGTGTTGGTAACACTGAGGGCTAAATTAAAAGCACGTGTCCATCACTGGTCCTCCCCAGGAGCCAGGGGTTCCAACACCCTGTCCCCTAGCACCAGCCCAAGCCACACCCAGCACCCACATTCCTGGGGATAGACCTGGACCAAGACGCCCCTTCAAGCCCTCCCAGGCAAACCACTGCTTTCCTGCCCAGCCTCATGGCTCACCCCTCTCCCTCTGCACCCTCACCTCTAGCAGGACTGCTGCAGGTACTCAGGGATACCCCACCATCCTGTGCTCCAGGGAGGTACAAGGTCCTGTTCCCTGCCTCATCCTTCCTCCTTCTAGTTTCAGCTTCAATGTCATTTCCCCCAGGACACCTCCATGGCCTGTGGAGACTCGATTAGCTGCCCGCTGCGGGATCCCAGTCCCCAGGACTTCCTGCTCTCCCAGCCACTGATCGAACTGCGCTTGGGTTACCTATTTGTTGCCTCCCCTTATAAACCAGGAGATCCTTGAGGACAGTTTGTGTGCTATTCACCACTGAATCCTGGGTACCTAACAAAATAGTTAGCACAGAGTTGGTGCTCAATAAATGTTGAATGAGTGACTAAAAATAGGCATTCTGTTGAAATTCAGAAGGACCAGAATTCTGTTTACGAAAGAGAGAGAAAACAAGCATTTATAGAGCACCTTACTCTCTGTGAAACTTCATAACTACCTTATGAAGTAGGTATAACGAGCCCTTTTACAAATGAGAAATATGAGAGTCAGAAAGGTTAAGTGATTTGTTCAAGGCTATTGAGCCAGAGCAGGGGACAGGAAGGTTTTTCTGTCAAGGGATATTTTAGAGTCATGACCACACATACAATCTCTGTTACGACTACTGGATTCTGTAGCACAAAAGCTGCCATACATAAACAAATGACCTTGGCCATGTCCCAAGAAAATTGTATGTACAGAACAGTCCATGGGCGGGATGTGACCCCTGGGCTGTAGTGTGTAAACCCCTGAGCTAGGCAGGTATTGATCTGAGGAAGATTGGAACCCATGTTTGTCCACTACATACTCAAATCTTTCAGACAAAACGTTGAAGACAGAGGAGTAGCAGACATGGTATAGACCCAGGAAGGGATGTTTGCTTTGGGAAAAGCCGAAACAAATTTAGTCACTCTGATCATAGGAGCGCCTATAATTCCTCGAGTAAACATTCACTGAGGACCTACTGTGTGCAGGGCCTTTGTAAGTATTCAGGGAGGGGCCTAAACACGGACAAGATCAGCCCGTGGCATTTCCTAGCCTATGGAGTAGTAAGTGAAGTGGTATGTGTGCACTTTCTTTCAGTCATTAAATATTTCTTGCACACCTACTATGTGCTAGTGGGTGAGACAATAGCGATAAACAAATCAAGGCTTAGTCCCTTGGTCTTAGGCAAGTTACAGCTCAGCTGCAGAAAGGGACGTGAAGCAATAACTGCACAGATAAATATTTAATTACAATTTGGGATAAATGCCACAAAGGAAAAGAACATGATGTCATGAGAGAAAAGCAAGAGGAAACGCATTTAGTTTGAGGGGCAGGGGGCTGGTCAAGGAAGAACTCTCTGCTGGAATGGTAAATGCCCCAAAACTGAGACAGCGAAGGGCAGAGACAGTTCAGAGGAGGGCTAGGGAGAAACTTCTGGAAGCCCGTAGCATTTGAACTCTATCTACCCGGAAGGATGAGTGAAACTTGGAGGTGCAGGAACCAGGCTGCGTGTACAGCTGTGCAGGCTGTGCACTGCACAAGTTCAGGGACCACCGTGACACAGACACACAGGGAATGGCAGCCCTGTGGTTGTGCAGCTGTCCAGCTGTCTGCAGCAGCCCTGTGCTGGGATGGGGAAACACAGCATTCCTGAAGGGGGGCTAGGAGCCCCTTACACTCACCAGAACCATTGGCAAACTGCCGTGGCTTAAAAGCATCATGCCACACTCTGTACCTTGCCCCCCACCCCCTGCCCCCACCTGGGCCTCCATCTGTGCATGGAGGGGCTTCTCAGGCCTCCCCAGTAGCTGTGATGAATGCCCTCTCGTTGCCTGTATCGACTCCCCCAGTGAGGCCCTTGCCAGGTTCCTCATCAACCCTCCTTCTGGCTGCACTGTGTTAAGTGGTCTTCAGCCCCATACTTATTACTGCTGTTTAATGAGCTGGCGGCAAAAGCTTGCTGATATAAAATTCATATTTATTGAATTTGATGGTCCCCGAGCCTACTCCTGTGTATCTAACCTTCCTGTCCTGGTGGCTGGGACCACTCTGGATTATTGTGTTACAGTTTTATTGATGGGCAGTTCATTAGCTCATTTCTGTGGACAAGAAGTCGCCACCCATCTTTGCTGATTAGATACAGGGAGGTTTTCTGCTTGACGACTCTCTTAGCTGAACAGGGGAAGGTTGGGGTGTAGGCGCCCAAATTCACATGCCTGCCAGGACTCAGGGCGTGGGGGATGGTAAATGAGGAAACTGGGCTGGGGGACAAGTGGGAAGGATGAATTTAAGAATGCAGTCACCACCTAAAGGGGACAGCCCTACTCAACCCCCATCCATTGTTGTCATGTGTAAATGGAACCCCAATGTGACCAGATCTCCAATTTTCCAGGAACTTGGAAAAGGGGGATTTGTATGCGTGTGAAATCTCTCCATTTTAAACACCTGCAATTAATCAGTAGTATTTTTAACACTGTGCAAGCCACACAAATTACGTCTAGAGGTTAAGTCCAACTTTTGGACCACCTGTTAGCGATTTCTAAGCTAAGGAAAGTCTGGAAAAGGCCCACTGGGGGTCTGTGCCATGCACGTAATGCCATGAGCCAGCAAAAGCCATCTGTCCCAGTAAATAAGCCCCTTGTTAGTCCCCAAAGGCGGCTGAGCCCTGTACAATCGGGTCACTAGTGAAACGGTACATTGGTCAGGGCAAGACACACACAAATGAAAACATTACATCTAGGCAGGAAACTGCAGAGAACGTCACCTGACACTCACAGGCTGTTTCTCGCCCTGGCGGGCTTGAGGAAAGGGGCACGCTGCAAAAGATAAGGCCGAGGTGGCAGCTGTGACTGCTGGATGCGGTTGGATGGGTGGGGACAGAAATAAAGGGATGGTGACTTTTCACTGCTGGAGCCCCCTGGATACGGCCCATATGAAAGCGATGAGCAACTATGTTTTGGAAATGAAGGCTAACGTTATCGTTATATAATAATAATCACGAAAAAAAACATTCTAAGTGTTTATTATAATACTAGGTTGAACCATATGAAATTGCTGGTGTTTGACTAGTTCTCATTTATAAAAGTGGCAGTTTCATTTAGTTCAACCTAACACATGCCAGGCATTGTGTGCTAAGCCGTTACCATGTATCCTCTCACTCATGACTCTCCTCACCTCTCTGAGGGGCGTCCCATTATCATGTCCATTTTCCAATGCAGGAGACAGACCAGTGAGGCTAAATGATATGCCCGAGGTGGGAAAAGGCAGGTCTAAGATGTAAACCCAGGGGGTCTCAATCCAGAGCCTAGGACCTTAATCACGGGACCCCCGCCACAAAGAGTGAGGTCCGAGAACCGCACCCACGTTTGTAATAACATTACTCACAGCAGCCAAAAGATGGCAGGAACCCACACGTCCACATGTGATCTGTCCACACAATGGAATATTACTCAGCCACAAAAAGGGCATTCTGACACATGCTACAATCTCTATGAACCATGAAAACGTTACGTTACGTGAAGTATGTCAGAAACAAAGGGACACGTATTGTGTGATGCCACTTACATGAGGTACCTAGAGTAAGATAAATTCATGGAGACAGAAAGCTCTGGTGGTTTACAGGGGCTGGGGGGAGGGGAGAGGCGGGGACGTAGTGTTTAACGGGGACGGAGTTTCAGGTGGGAAGATGAAAACGTTCTGGAGAGGATGGTGTTGGTTGCACAACAATGTAAATGTACTTAATGCCACAGACCGGCACACGTAAAAATGGTTATAATGGCAAACTCTACGATATTTAATTTTCACAGATAAATTTTATGTGTAGTTTTCCACAAAAAAAATAATAATAATTTCCCCCCAAAAAAGTGCCAGTTTCAAGCTACACTTGCGAGCAGCCCAGGCCCTGCATTCTGAACCAACTCCCCACGTTCAAGACTGAGAAGCACGACCACAGGTGCCAGGACAGCTGTACGCAGGGCGCAGAAAACAGGCGGAGCTCCGAGCACTGCCTCCCCCTCTGCAGGCCCCTCCCACCCTCAGGCTGGGGTTGGGGTCCCGTCTCCTCCCATCCCTGCCCAGCCCTGGGGTCCTGGCATGCCAGCCATCAGCTGGGACGACAGGGCTCACCTCCCCACTCTGTTTAGCTTGGCTGTGTGGGGCCCCTTGGCCGCCAACAGAAATCTCCGTGGTACCTCTGAGCTCTGCTACCGATGAAATTAATTCCTCCAGAGCCGAGAGAGCCGGGCGGGTGGGGAGCGCTCACGCGGTGGATTGAGCAAACTGCTCTGGCAGCAGCTGTTCCATTTGGGGAACTAATGAGACCCGAGGAAAAACCTGCCGAGAGTTGCCAAATACTTGTTTGCTCGTGGAGCTGATAGAGCTTTGGCCAAATTGGACAGCGATGCAAAAATGTCCATCATTTTTTGTTCAATTTTGCGGCTCCGTCTTGCGTTTCACAAGAAGGATTAAAACGGTGCTTGTCCCCAGGCAACCCCTCATCCCACAAAGGTGCAGTGGAGACAGGCGCCTCACATCAACAGCGGGGATTCCAAAAGACGCTGTCTGGACCCCTTACTGACTCGCTCACCACCAAGCCCTGACCTCCCCCCTTCCAAATTGTTTGGCTCTGTCCTGCCTTTTTGTAGCCCATGCATCTCTCCTGGCAGCTGCTGTAACGTTGAATAGCCGCAAACCCAGGTGAGCAAAAATATAACCTCTCTTATTTTCTTGAAACTGAATTTTATTATTTTCCAGATCCCCTGCTTTCTCTGGGTGCAGTAAGTCTAATCCTATTCAACTGAGGATAAACTTGGACAACTCAGGAAGAACTCGGCAAATTCAAGGTTTCCGTGGTTATGTCATGGTCTGTTGCCTCCTGCCTTCTCCTTCGAGGTGCGTCTAATTTCTGGGGGCCTGACATGGTAGCATCATGGCATTGCTGGGGATCTGGCCCTTGGTCGAGCCTTTGGTACCCACTGAGGAATACGTTGTGTCTTTAATCGACATCTTTACTCCTTGTTGACACCACAGGGATGTTGTAATGCCTACTGGTCTCCAGTCAGCGATGGCCACGCCCCTCATTCACGTTGCAAGACTCAGCGCCCCAACCATGCTGACCTTGGATGACCTTCGGTGCAGAGGAGTGTGTTCTCTTCTCACTGGGAGATGCTGGGGATGGTGAGACTTCAGTGAGCCTGCCCCTGGCCAGCGTGCTCAGATAACACGCACAGCTGCCTCTTCAGCATTCCAAGCTGGGTGGTGGAGGAGCTTCTGCGAAGCTGGACAGGTCCTCTCTGCTGGGACCCCTAAGCTCACCTAGAGTTTATTCAATCCCTTCCCCCTTGAGACTCAGCGTGGGAGGAGGAAGGAGACAAGGCCCCTTCTGAAAAATACTTGTGGCAGACTGGCTTTCCCAAAGATGGTGGCAATGATGTCTCTCATCCCACGTCTCTTTTCATAGTGTGACCGGGACACTCGATCCATTGAGCGGTGGGATCTATGCCTCCTTCCCTTGAACCTGAGAACTTCATGACTGCCTCAACCAATTGAGTAAGGCGAAGAGACGTTATGTGACTTCCAAGGGTAGACCATTGAAACGCCATGCATTTCCACCTTTCCCTCTTGGGACACGTGCTCTTGCAACTCAGACCCCATGCTATCAAAAAGTGCAAGCATCCCAGGGATGGAGGGGCTCATGGAGAGGAACCAAGACCCCTGGCTGAGCACCCCCCCAAAAGCCAGCACCAACTTGCCAGCCATGTGAATGCACCATCTTGAAATGGATCCTACCAGCCCCAACCCCACCTGTGCATTCCGGCTGTAACAGCCTTCCTCTGGGCGTGAAGATGCAATGGTGGGGAAGCCCAAGTGGGGAAAGATAGTGATATAAGGAATTTCCCGGGGTAGTGGAATGCACTGAATAATAGCTTATAATATTACCATGTTCTTTTTACCAAAGCAGATGCAAATCTCCAGTGTACAAGATTATCCCTTCCTTTATTTTCCTTAAATCAACTTAAATCCTACTTTGGCAGCATGCACCCCCAAGTTGTGAGAGTAGCACTGTTTTTCCCATATGTTGGTGTTATTTTAGGCTTTAGGTGTTATTTGTTATGATTTGGTAGATTATTTTGGAGGTCTGGGGAATGCTCACAAGTTTTTTTCATATAAATCAATAGTAATTGCTTCTTCGCTTTATGCCATTTCAGCTTAAGAGATTTATCATTAGAAGACTACTTTCCGACGGCGGGGGAAAATCTGTACTCGCCAGATTTGGGTGCACGCTATCACTGCTGAGATGTACATTGTCCAAGCCAGTCAGCAAAGATTTTTATAAAGGTCTACATAGTAAATATTTTTTACTTTGCGGACCATATGGTCTCTGTCGCAACTACTTAGTTATGCCATTGTATTGCAAAAGCAGTGTGGACCCCAAGAGTAGAGATTCACTGGATGTGAACCCAAGAAGGAATTTACCTGCTGAGATGGACTCCACATGGTTAATCAAGGGCCCAAATTTTATAAATACTAAGAAGAGTCTAGCAGCCACCTGCTGGCAGGCAGGAGAGTGTCTACCTGTGAGAGTCACTGAACTCAGCTTCCCGCACTACGCCCTGCTCCTTTGAAAGGAGTTCCTGGTTTCGTCTTTCAACCAATACACTGAGACTTGCCCCATCCAATCAGAACTGCTCCAGAACAACCAATCAGGATGTGTAATATCAACCAATCAGAACTGCATGATTGGGGGACTTCCTGTCAAGATGACGTAGTAGGTAAACACTGTACTCACCTCCTCCCATGGCCACATCAAAATTACAACTAAATTATAGGACAACCACCCTTGAGAACCGCCTGAAGTCTAGCTGAACAGAAGTTCTATAACGGAGGATATACAGAAGCCACATCAAGACTGGTAAGAGGGGAAGAGACACGGAACGGGCTGGTCCCACACCCACGAGTGGCAATTAAGAATCAGGAAGGCTATCCCACTGAACAGTGAAAGATCCCAGGCCCCACCAGGCTCCCCAGCCCAGAGCACCAGCACCGGGAAGAGAAGTCCCAACACATCTGGCTGTGAAAATCAGCAGAGACTCAGTCCAGGTGAGACAGAGGGCTTCTGTAGACCCAGGCATCCTCTTAAAGAGCCTGTGCATAGACTCACTTGCTCACAAACACTTGCCCTAAGTGCCAGAGAAGGAACAGCAGCTTGAAAAACACCAAAAGGGACATATGGGGAGGAACTAAATTGTCTGGTTTCAGGGCGAGGGCTGGAGAGGCGGCTCTCTCTGGGACTAAAGTGCCAGCAGGTGCCATTGTTCCTTTGTTGAGCCCTCCCCCCACACAGTCTGCAGACACGGGCAATCACCAAATCTGAGTCGCCATCAACCTGGCTAACACTGCTCTTGCCCCACCCTGGTGATTCTCTGAGACCCTGCCCAAACCCAACGGCCTGAGAACCAGGGGCACCAATGTTTAAGGGCAAGAAACGGTGGATGCCTTAGCTCAAGCAGAGAACAAATTCACCCTCTTTCCACCTGTTTTGTTCTACTCGACCCCAATGGATTGGATGATGCCCACCCACATTGGTGAGGGCCATCTTCTCTACTCGGTCTACTGACTCAAATGCTAATCTCTTCTGGAAACACCCTCACAGACACACCCAGAAACAATGTTTTACCAGCTGTCTGGACATCCCTTAGCCCAGTCAAGTTGACACATAAAATTAACCATCACACAAACTCAAGTGACCTGCCAACCTGCAACCTTCTCAACACTAACATCATGTCCTTTCTCTGACCTTGCTCTCCACTGCCCTCCGTTCTCCTGCTCCTCCTCCATCTATGCAGCAAGTTTAGACATTTTACAAGACAGCAAGAAGCACTGACTTTAAACAGAGTCTTTTTTCAATCCTGTAAAACACCCCCAAGGGTTAGGAAATGTGATGCCTCGCAATCTGCTTGAAACAGGAAAAGAGAAAAATAAAGGTACAGTGAACACAAATTAGCATACCAACACATACCAATACTGTGTTACACTTATCTGTTTACTTGACTTCCTTTCACACATACTGTGAGCTCCTAGAGGGCAGAGACCAAATCTTACTCAAGCCTGTTGTTCAGCTCAGTCCTGGCACATTCTACCTGCTCCATAAATATTTCTTGAATTAAATAAAGTACATCCTGCAGGAATACGTGGTGGATGAGTTCCCAGAGTGGTTCTCAATAGCTTATTTAAGACTAAAGTAGCTGAAGCCCTCCGTATTTGCAACCTTTAAAATGGTGGAGGGCAATTTTGGCGACTGCTATGAATTAAAATATTAAAGACAGTGTTAGATAGAGACAGATGCCTGCACACAGTAGGATGTCCATCAACGAGGGGAGGGTGAAAAGCAGGTTTAATTCACAAGATGACAGAGGGAGGCATCCATGTAGATTCTAGACACAAACCTGAGCTCTTTCAGTAGATTTTGAGGTTAACAAAGATGGTTTTCTCCATCACTGCCACTGCCAGTTCAAAACTCGAGTTTTTCGTCAAACTCACAGAAACGGAGAGAATTTCCTTCCCGGTTTATTGTCTCGATTTTGCTGTACAGTAGCAGCCCCATTTCACAGAAAGGTGAGAATAGGGTAACAATCCGGCAATCATAATAACTACCATTTACTGAGTCCTACTACGTGCCAGGCATGGTGCTAAGGTTGCAGGAAGAAGATACCATTATTACCACTACCTCCCCAATGTTAATCTCTGAGGCTCAAAGAGGTTGAGCAACTTTCCCAAGGTCATGCGGCCAGCAAGTAGCAGAACCAGAAGTGGAATCCACATTTGCTGAGCCCCAAGTATGGGTTTTTAATCCCTATGTTATGCTGCCTCCTTTCCCCAAGACTCACACACCTGGAAATGCCAAGTACTGTCCTCATGCGATGATAGCTACCTGGAAGCCCTGCCTTCAATCAGGAAAGATACACTGAGTGTGTCCGATGTGCTGTGCATGGGCCAACCACAGCCTCCACCCTCCATGCATTCACAGGTCGATGCAGAGCTACGGAAGCACATAAGTAAATGGGACGTATAGACACATGAGTATAAATTAAATGTTGCATCACAAAAAAGAAAAAAGAAAGCAGACAACTCCCTCTGGATTGGAGGGATTGACAGCTTCATGGAAGAGATGCCTGAAAGATGAGAAAGTGAGCGCTGGGTAGAGCAGACTCCATTTTGGATCAACTATGCCAGAATCTGGCCCTCACAGGGTCCGAGAAGCTCTTCGTGCTGCAGTGTCTGGGTAGGAGTTGCAGCATTGAACGTGGCAGATAAGCCAGCCCACTGTAGAAGGTATCTATTGTTCTGTCTCCGCCAGAATTCTCTCCTCTTCTGGTAATTGGGCCTTTCTCACCTCTATCCATAAGATTTCCATAATACTGACAATTTTTTCTTGGCCCTCAAGCCACAATGGATAGGCTCTGGGATGGGAACTTAACCCAAGTTGGGTCAATCAGAGGTGAAGATTTTTTTTTATTTGCACCCACAGAGGGCAACAGATGGCCTCTAGCCGGCTGGCGCAACTATGATTTGCGAAAGTCAACATCTGGGGCTGCCATGTTTCCTACTGCGTGCAAGTAAACTCATCCATCACGAGAGAATGAAGCTAACACTTGGAGAGGCAGAAACAAGAGAACGATGGTTCTGCTTCCAGTGTTCATGGGACCTGGCTCCCTTCTTGTGGCTATTCGACTCTTGCTTGGATTCTGTGCCAGTAAATCCCCTAGTGGCTGAGGCAAATGTAAGTTGAGTTTCTGTCACTTTTAGCCAAACCGACATACGTATTTGTGCGTCTTAGTTTCTAAAAGATAATCAGCTAGTACCAATTCTGGCTTCTTCTGTTGCTCTAGATTTGGCTCCATTCTGAAATATCTGCACAGCACCTAGCACGTGTCAGACCCAACTCTAGCTAAGGTGAAGTGATTGAGGAGACTTGCTCCAGGGCACTGGAATTACATTTAAACATCATTGGATTGAGAGAGCCTTGGGAAAATGGGTGAAGCTCTCAAACTTTGAAGCAAAAGACTCTTTATTTATGATGGTGTCGTCCATCAAACGTGAAGAGAAGAATATAATATCTTGGTAGAAAAAATATGTGGGGGAAAAAAGTGACTCATTTTTTTGTTCATCCTAAGATTTAGTGCACAGTTGTTAGTATAACTGAAATTATATTAAATACGTCATCTACAATGTAAAACTTAGTTTTTCCAATTTTTAACTCCATCTTTCCACTTTTCATCCCTTCATTTTTTCCCTCACCATCTACAGTGGAATCTTGATTCCCTTTTAAAGGAGCTTCACTTTCAGTGGGCTGACCCGCACACAAATTATCTTTGGATAACAAGGACCTCCCGTAGTTAAAATAAGCAGTCATCAGATGGTGCATGATGGGAACATTTTCTGCTGCTTCCCCAGAAGGACAAATGACAAGTCCCAGCCAGTACCAACGGGTCGTGGGGATCCAAAGTGCCTGTCCTCATGAAACTCTCGGTCTAGCTGAAGACGCAAACCACTGCCAATCAAAACACTCCTTCGTGGCCAATGCTAGTGAAAAAGAGATTCTGCCAGGACTCCCACTGTGTCATTCACCCTAGCTCTGCCCTCCCCCACAAGTCCCTGGGCCTAGCAGACACCCTGGAAGCTCTTAGCAGATACCCTCCATGGGGCGGCATTTGTACCCTAAACACCTTCCTCTAGAGCAGGAATCTGCAAAGGTTTTCTGTAAAGGGCCGGGCAGTAGGACTTTAGGCTTTGCAGACCCCACAGTCTCTGTTGTTACTGTTGAACTCTAATGTTGTAGCACACACGCAGCCACAGACAGACAATACATAAATAATTGTGCGTGGCTGTATGCCAATAAAACTTTATTTACAAAAACAAGATGGCGGGCCCAATTTGGCCCTTGGGACTTCGTGTGCAGACCCTTGCTCTAGGGCATTTTAGGGAACAGGGGTGTGCTGGTCCTAGGCTTGTTTGTTGCAGACACCCCTGCTTCTCCCCCTGTTCACAGCTGGCCTGACCACTGCAAGCTCCTGAATCAGTCAGCAACTGGCCACAGTTGGCAAGACACTGGATGGTGGGAGGATGAGCAAAGCAAGAACGGTTTTCCTCCCCTGCACCCAGATCTGGTTGGCTTCTTGGACAGCAGCTCTGACTTCTCTGAGGCTCCGGCCCCACAAGACATGTGCCATGGTTCCAGCTTCCACTGGGGGATCCCAACCCAAGGCTCTGCCAACCCCACTCCTTCCCTTTGTCCTTTCGGCCCTGCTGATAGTGGCAACTTTCCTCCTTGGGTTGCATCACAGCTTCTGCTGGGCTCCCCAGCTCTTCCTTCTCCTGTATCACCCAGCCCTGTGTAGATACATTCCCTCGGTTATAAAAACTTCATTTCTTTTTCTTTTCCTGATTGGACCCTGGCGGATCCAGGAGGCAACGATTTTGCCTTTGCTTTTCGAAAGCAAACAGTGCTGAGAAACACGGCAGGCTGGGCCCGAGCGGGTTTGAAAGATGCTATCCTTGCCTGGCTCTGTTGGAAGAAATAATGAGTTTAGCGGGGAAAGCACTTTGTGCTGAGAGTGAAGCTTTCAGCAGCGCTTGACCTGAGCTGATGGATGGGGTGTGCTTGGAGAGCTGCACCGCGCGGCTGCCGTGGAAGTGACGCAGAGAGGGGGTGAGGACGGGAAAGGATGGGGCCGGTGAGGGGACCCTGCCATAGGACACCCCACCGCAGTCAGCACTGCGGGGGCAGCTGGCCAGCAGGGCAGGTGGACACCCAGGGCCCACGGCTGCAGGAGCAGGCCTCTCATGCAAGGTCAAGTAGAGGAGAACCTGAAAAGTGACTGAGGTCACTGGCAAACTTACCAAGAGTGTGGCGCTTACATGCCAGGAGGGCAGGGTATTAATTATCTGCTGCCATGTCACAAATCACCATAAAACTTAGCAGCTTAAAACGTCCCACACTTCTTATCTCACGGTTTCTGTGGGGTCAGGAGTCTGGGCATAGCTTAGCTGCCTCCTGTGCTCCAGGGTCCCTCACCAGCTGTAATCGAGGTGTCGGCCAGGCTGGGGTCTCAGCTGAAGACTCAGCTCCAGGGAAGGATCCACTTCCAACCTCACACGGTCATTGGCAGGATTCAGTTCTTTGAAAGGCTGTGGGACTGAGGGCCTCGGCTCCTTGCTAGGGGGTGGCTGGAGGCCTCTGTCAATTCCTTGCCACGTGGGCCTCTCCCTATGGCTGCTTCTCGTCAAAGCACAACAGCTAAAAAGCTTACAGAGTCAGCCACCAAGATGGAAATCACCGTCTAGTCACAGAACTGACAGCCCCTCCATGTGGTCGCGTTCTATCAGCTAGGAGGAAGCTCCTCAGTGGGAGGGGATTACACAAGAGCATGAAACTACGAAGCGGGGGTCACTGGGGGCCTTTAGAGAAGCTGCCTGCCACAGAGAGCAAGACACTAAGCAAGAAAACTATGTAAAGGAGATGCCATATTAGGCATAGTAGATGCGGGGGAAATATGCCAAGGAATAGGGATGGGCAGCGTGGGGGTGTAATGGTAAGTAGTCAGTCAAGCCCCTGCTGAGAAGGCAGCACTTCCATAAAGAGTGGAAGGAGGTGATGGCACGAGCCTGGCTGAAATCTGGGGCCAGAGCCTTCCAAGTAGAGGGAACAGCAAGTGCAAAGGCCCTGGGGTGGGAGTCGGGTTGGAGTGTTGAGGGCCAGCAAGGAGGCTAGACTGGAGTGCGGAGAGGGTGAGCAGAGATGATGACAGAGAAGCAACAGGAAGCCGGACCGTGCAGGCCTTGTGGGGGAGACGGGAGCTGCTGCAGGGTTTTGAGTAGACAGCAAGCAGGCGCTGGATGAAGCACCCCTCACGGGGAACCTCTGAATTCTCCTGCTCCACGCCCCCTCCAACTCCTGCCAGCAAGGACGGCAGGAAGGCTGGCCAAGGTCCAGACAGCCAGCTGGGACCGGGCAGTGTGTGCAGGACCAGACCTTCCAGAGGTGGCCTGGGTTGCCTTGGCAACAGGGGCTTCCAAAAGCCTCCCCAGGGACTCCCCGGGGCGGCAGCAGGCCTGGCTCATTTCTTGTAATCCAGCAGTATGAGGACATAAAGAAATCAATTTATTGGCACAAACAGTCCTTCAGGCTCCCGCTCTTACTCGCCCCAGAATTCCACTCAGTGCAGCGCTCCCCAGATCTCAGTGTGGAGTGGACGGGTGTGCATTTCCCTGGGCGGGAATGGGCCTCTCATGACAGGGACGCGGTGGTGCCCCCGACGCTTCATGGAGTAAAGAGCCAAGGCTGTGTGGTGATGGTTCTGGGTTCTGATCCAGTTCTGCCACCTGCAGCTGTATGACCTCGGGCCACTCACCTAACCTCTCTGAGCTTCATGCTCCTCCCAGAGTTTTCCAGAGTGAAAGGAGCCGCTGCGTGTTCTGCGCCCGCCAGCTCTTCCACATAGGACAGAAGCCCGGGTGTGCCCCGGATCGCTTTTTCCTGCGTCATCTCCTTCAGAGCTTTGCTCAAATGCCACTTCCTCAGTCAGGCTCTCCCTGCACAGCCCTCGTCAACATCTGGACTAGCCAATGACCCGTCACGTGTGAAAAAGCAGCTCACCTTCATTCGTCATTAGGGGACCGCAAATTAAAACCATAGGGCACACTGCCCCTTTACAACCAGGCTTCTCAAAAACAGGAATCGACACACCTATTTCCATTTCCTCCTTCTTGTTCCCTCCTCAGCCCCCTGCAACCCCGCTGCAGCCTTACGGCAGCCCTTTATGAAGTCCACCCACGACCTCAAAGCTGCCCCAAGAGCCAGGCTGGAACCCAGGTTAGATCCAGCCCCTTCCACGTCCCCGTGCAGTAGACAGAGATGCAAACGTTACAAATTCTTCGCAAGAAATCTCTTCCCAACGCGGCCAAAGTGAAAGTCCTGTGAAGGTCAAAAGCAAACTCATTTGGGACTATCCAGACTTTCTTCTGCTCATGCTCCCACCACACATGCACACGCGCACACACACACATGCACACACATGCATACCCACGCACACGCGTGTGTGCACGTGCGTGCGCACACACACCCTGCTCCCCAACCCTACATGAAGCCGTAGGTTTCTGGGTGAGGGAGACACTGCAGACGCCCTCCCACTGGGCTCACCCGTCATCAGACACCTCTGTCTGAGCTTCATAAATCGCCCCTGCTGCTATCTGGTTGCATTTCCATCACACGGCTCCCCATTAATGCTCACAGCCAGCCAGCCTCTCCCGGGGGCTCTCGCGCTGGGGTCCCACTTTCCACACTTTATATTCCTCTCAAAAGCCCGCTCAGCTCTTCCCCCCAGGCTCTCATGATCCATGAGACAGGTCACACATGGACCCCAGAGAGGAAGGCCACCTTTCATTCAGCACATGGGTCCTGGGGCTCCAGAAATGGAGCGGACACAAGCCCTGCACCTCAGTTTCTCTACCGGAACACGGACCAAGGACACCTCATTGAGTCCCGGTGAAGATTAAATGACATAATGCAGTCAGCAAACACCCTGCACCTAATAGGCACTCGGCAAACTCAGGTTTCGCTGTGTGCCCTTAGAGGGGATGGGTTTGCATCATTTATGCTCGTCACAGGGTGCCGGCTGAGCCTAAAGACCACAGTGGAGCTGGCCCCGTGGCTGTGGGACTTTGGCAAAAGTCCCCACCACCTCTGCAAAAAGGGCTCCTGCCCAGTTCAAGTGCAACAACATGTACCAAACGCATCGGGCAGGTTTGGCACTGGTCATCATTTTAGTGCTACAGCTATGACTTTTAACTAATGTTTATTAAGCACAGTTGCCCAGCACGGAGCCAAATACTTCATGGATATTAACCCACTTAATCTTCAAACAACCCTATGAAACGAGTATTATTATTTTCTGTTTTTATTATCATAACCTCCCCCACTTACAGAGACGGAAATGAAAATGCAAAGAGGTGAGTTTGTCTACGGTAGCTCAGACAGCAAATGACAGAACTGGGATTTGAACCCACGCAGTCCAACGCCCAAGCCTTCAGCCTTAACTGCCATTAGCTGCTGTCATGATTCTTTTTACACACCCTGCCTACCTCGCTAGGTTGGGCAGCGCTCAACCAGGACATAGTAAAGTCCCAGGTCACATGGATATTCTGCCTAAAGACTGAAAAACTGGTACTTCAAGCAAAACTTCTATACAATCTAAAATCCACCCTAATATCATCCACGGTTCTGAGTTTTACTGTATTCCTAGCCTGTGTTTCCTCCGGCTTTGCAACAGAATGGCAATCCTTCAAACACCCTAAAAACACACCTGCTTGGGGGCTGCTGTGCTGGGTGATGCTTTGGCCAACGTGCAGGGTTTAATTCCCACTCCATGAAATGGGTGTGTGGTGTGCTTCCGCCATCCTGGGGGTGGTTATGCCGCAAAGCCTGTACAGCATCCTACAATGGTGGCTCACATGTAACCACCCTTCGTGGCTCAGGCACCCCTCTGTGTGTTTCACACGTGTGGATGCACATATGCCTCCCAACCGCCCTCGGGGGTGGGTACTGCTGTTATCTTTCTCATCTTACAGGTGGGGAAACTGAGGCACCGAGTTGCAAGCCCTTGCATGACATCACTCACTCTGGCTCAAGGTCCCATGTGCCATGCCGTCTGTCCAAGGAGCCCCAGGTGAGCAGTGATTCTGACGCCCCTCCCCGCCCGCCATGCCCCGGCCAGCTTTCTCCGTGACCCAGCTCTCTCCAAAGGGTCTGTTGGTCTCTGGGAAGAAACAGTCTCGCTGAATCCTCTCTCAAAGCTAATTCGGCCATTTACTCTCAATTTGTAGCGGATGCTGTCGTCTCTCAGATTTCAAAGAAGATGAATGCACGGGTCAAATTGAATTAAAAAATTTAATTGAATAAGACGGAACCAGACAGCTTGATGGAAGACTTTGATCCGATAAAGAGAGAGTAGAAATGCGTGCTCCTCAGGCCTGGGTGTGATGGGGAGCTGTCTGGACCTCGTCTAGCCTCTCCTCATCTGCAGGAAAACCAGTTATGCCAATTAAGGGTGAGATTGCCCTGGGCTGGTGTGGGGGACGCTGTTCCCAAGCATTTACCAGATGACCATGGCCCAACGCTGGCTGGCAGTCTGCCCACCTGCCTCTCCGTCCCTGCTGCCCAGTTCTGAGCCCCTGAAAGTCAGGGACCTGGTCTCAGATCTCACAGACCCATGTCCTGGCCACAAGAGGAAACCTACAAAAGAGTTACTGAGAGAGAGAGAGAGAGAGACAGAGAGACAGAGAGAGAGAGAGAGAGAGAGAGAGAGAGAGAGAGAGAGAGAGATTAGACAGGGACCCGCCCCAGAGCGATCTGGCCAGCACAATCTCAGGCCCCGCCCCAGACGTTCCAGACCAGAATTCACGTCTTATCACTCAACTCAGAGAAGGACTTGCTTTAACGCAGTGGTTCGCACCTGTGACTTCACATTGGAATCACCTGAAGAGCTTTTAAAATGTCCAGCTACTCAGACCACACTCATCCCTTCCCTTCAGAAGCTCTGCGGGTGGGGCCCCAGGCATCAGCATTTCTTAAAGCCCCCACGTGATTCCAATGGGTGGCCACGGTTGAGAACCATGATTAAAATCAGATGGGGCAGCGCTGGTTTCCTGTTCCCACATGGCATGAAGTGAGGGGGGGGGGGCGAGGAGCTGCTCTCCAACCCCACGTGGCCACAGCACGCAGGTGCCACAGGCCATCGGCCCTGACTTCTATCTATGAGTGAAGCCCCTGGAGGACTTCCCAGGACCCACATTCCCCCCGCTCCCCCTCTTTTAAGAGGGCCATAATCAGGAAGCCGCCAAGCAGTTTCTAACCAAGTAAATGACCCAGCATGTGCCCCAGCAATTCCACTACTAGGCTTACACCCAACAGAAATGAACTTATGTGGCCACCGAAAGGCTTGTACAAGACCATTCACAGCAGCTTTTTTCGTAATAGCCCAAACCAGAAACAACCCAACAACTGTCAACAGAGAAAAGGATAAACAAACTGCGGTACGTCCATTCGACGGAATACATCTCGGCAATAAAAGGGAGCAAACTACCCATCCGTGCAAAACATGGATGAATCTCAAAAACCTGACAGTGAGGGAAAGAAGCCAAACACAAAAGCCTACATGCTGTAGGATCTCACCTACATGAAATTCTTTTAAAATTCAACATAAAGGTATGGTGACAGAAGTCAGAATAGTGGTAGCCTTCAAAGTGGCAGGGGACATGACTGGAAAGAGTCATCAGAGAACTTTCTGGACTGATGTGAATGCTCTTTATCTTGATATGGGTGATGGGTACGCAGGTGTACCCACTGTAAATACCTGTGCATTATTTTACTCTATGTAAATGTTACCTCAAAAATGTTTAACCACTAACTGAAAAAAAAAAAGCTGTCAAGAGGCTGTCAAGAGAAATCACCCTGTTTGTTTAGGCCACTGTGAGTTGGGCTCTAAGTCCCTTGCAGCTCAAAGCATCCCTAACTGAGGGCTTCCAGGGCAAGTAAGTGAGGTAATCTTTATGAAATCACAGAAGTGTGTGCCTGACACATGTTACGTGTTAATACATGTCAATTCTCTCCTCCGAAACCCCCATTGCAGGAACCTGGACTGACGATGAAACCAGTACAATGGGTTGAGGTGGAATACTTTTCCCCTAATTAGTGAACAGGTAACATAGGCCTGTATGGTGGCCAGAATAACGCCCCCACCCCCCAAAGATGTCCACGTCCTAACCCCCAGAATCTGTAAATTTACTGTTTCATGGCAAGGGAGGTTGGAGTTAAGGTTGCCAAACAGCAGACCTGGAGATGGAGAGATTACCTTGGATTCTCTGGGTAACCACACCAGTCCTTAAGTGTGAAAGAGGAAGGTGGAAAAGTTGAGTGTCAGAGGGATTGGATGTGACAGAGAGTCAACATCCATGTCTGCCTGGCATTGCTGCTTCGAAGACGGAAGGGCCCACGAGCCAAGGAGTGTGGGCAGCCTCCAGAAGCTGGAAAAGGCAAGAAAACGGATTCTTTAGGGTCCCGATGGGAACGCAGCCCTGCTGGCCCCTTGCTCTCAGCTCAGTGAGACCCATTTCAGACTTCGGACCCCAGAACTGGAAGAGAATACATTTGTGTTGTTTTACGCCACTGAGTGTGTAGCCATGTGTTACAGCAGTGTGTGGTCATGTGCAGGGTGTAACAAACAACATCTACTCCCAGCAGGATGAAAATCCTTCAAATGTTCCAGCCAGAAAAACATTCTAAATCCTGATCTGGCTGGGGGTGTCTGCATATGCAAACGTATGTAAATGATTTTTACTATACACAGATTATACAGCAATTAAAGAATCAAAAAGTCACTATGGGGTGGTCGGTTGGCTCAGTTGGTGAGAGGTGGTGCTGCTAACACCAAGGTTGCCGGTTCAATCGCCGCATGGGCCACGGTGAGCTGCCCCCTCCTTAAAAAAAATAACAAAAAAACAGAAGCCACAGTGAATGTCATGACCTGTCAGACAATTGCCCCTAAATCCAGAAAACTGAGTCAGCAGGCTGGAGGGGGCAGGGTGCTGCTGAGAGCAGAGAACGGCCCAGTTTTATCAACAGGCACTAGGGACCTGGGGCAGAAGCCAGCTCGGTTGAGAAGCCTCCACCGAGCAACTGTCCTCCCTACACGCCTGTCACTCTTGCTTCCAAACCACTCCTAATATCCTGTCACATGCATGTTGCCACTGTTACCTGGGCTGACCAGTAACATCTTCATGGGCGCCAGCTGTCCCAGTGTCATTAATAATAGCATGTCCCAGGTGGGAAGATAAATCATATCGCCGCTTCCCTCGCACAAATGGTCGACAAAGGCATTTGGGGAGAACATGCCCAGGGGAAGAAATCACAGCCCCTGCTGTAATTCCCCCTCGCGATGCTTCTGAGTCACAGCAAAACACAGGCAGGAGCACTGTCACTCACTGTGTAGGTCTGACCACGCTGGCTCCCTGGGCCCCACCGCCCGCCCGGGTCTCGTCAGCAGGAGAATGAGCTCAGAGCCGCGGGGATGTGGTTCTGGAAAACCTCACTCACGTCCTGCCCTGGCCCAAACCAAACCACCCGCTCCATCCTCCCTGGGCGACATCCACGCTTAAAAGCATCACGTGGGCCCCATTCGCTGTCATAAACCGGCCCCACTCCCCGGATCCCTCCCCAGCCTCGGGACTTAGATGAAAGGCAGGCAGATTTGGTCTCCACTTATTTGGGGCCGGAACTTTTTTTTTTTCTTCTTTTTTTCTCGAGCTGGCTAAATGACATCCTGCCTTCTCAGCCTCAGAACACACAGTGTGTAATTGTGGTGTCCCTGTGAAAGTCACCTTGCTGGAATGGTCTGGCCAACACGGCCCAGGGCTGCCCAGTGGGGCCTGGCTTCCCAGTGGGGAGAGGGTGCTTAGATGCTGGTTTGTGGCCCAGCCACCTCCTGAGGCTAGAGACACACACCAGGGTCGTGTTTGGCTCAGCTGACAGCCAGCATCAACAATCAAACACATGGGTAGATGGGTTTGCAAATGATTTTAGCCCCCGGCCTAGTAAGTCTTCCAGCTGAGGACACAGATATTAAGAGCAGGGACAATCCATCCTGCTGTCGCCTGTCTGAAGTCCTGGCCTACGAAAACTGTGAGGGGAAATAAAATATTATTGTTATTTAAGCCAGTGTGTTTTGGGGTAATTTGTTACGCGGCAGTTGATAACCAATACAGAGAAAACCTAATGACGGCTTCTCATGCAGCATCTAGCTATAAACCTTATGGAAGAACTGGCATTGCTACTGTTTCAGGTATGTAACCACCTCTGGACCCGTCACGGAAGCCAAGAGAAAGCTACACTCTGATTGGCCCACCCACTGGCCAAAATGGGACACCACGATGGACCACTCTACTTCCAAGAGAAGGAGGGGGAGAGGGGTCCTCCCTAGAAAATAATGCCAGCAGACAAAAGCAATGTCAAGTACAGGGAGCTCGTGGCTTAGCCGTCTCCCATGCCTGCGTTTCCTGCTCCTGTGACCTGTGAGCTGTAGTGATGTCTTAACAGTCAAAACTGTTAACCCTTTATTATTCAAAATATCCCCACTGATGGTTCCCACGGATAACTGTGCCAGAGCTATCGATGCCACTGCCATTGCCAAAACCAGCTTCACCCACTAATGCCTTGAGCTACATTTTCACCTTTTCACGGCCACGGTATTTTGCTCCTGGCCTTAGGAATCAAGTATTATTCTGAATGGGATGCACGACAGACCCTGGGCTATACCACCAAACTACTCAAGGTAGAGATCCAAAAGCCCAGAAGGATTGGATATCGCAGCCGTGCAGAGGGACGGGGACCAAGGAATGCAGGTGGTGGCTCGAAGCTGAGAGCGGCCCCCAGCTGGCAGCCAGCAGAAGATGCAGACCTCAGTCCTGCAACTGCAGGTACTAAACTCTGCCACCAACCAGATGAGCTCAGAAGCAGAATTCCCCCCCGAGCCTCCTACGAGACCTCAGTATGCTGCCATTCGTGTTTCCGGCTTAACTTGCTCTAAGTCCCACCTGTCCGTCTTTCTGGAGGTCCAGGCCTCCATCCAGAGAGCCCTCCTCCAAAACCATATTTCAAATGAGTCCGTTTTTTTCCTGTCAGCCTTCTTCCCTCTCCAGCTCTCGCATCCATACGCAGTAATGGGGAAGACGAGGGTGTGGGTGATCTCAGCCTTGGTCTCCAGTGACACATCTGGGCTCGAGATGGTCCTTCTAGTTCTTCCATTGCTGTCCTTCAGCGTCTCAGCCCTCTCTTGATTTCTTGGCCGCAGTCTCCACATGAACTGATGACTGAACCAGAGTCAGCAAAATCTTGACCAGCTTCTGTTTATGTTAAAGTTGTGTGTGTGTCCTGTGGTCATGGTTTTTGTCTCCTTGATGTTCAAACGCAAGTCCTGCTTTGGCATTTTCGTCTTTCACTTTCATCAAAAGTCATTTCAATTCATTGCTACTTTCTGCCAGTCACATGATGCCATTTGCATATCTGAAGTGACTGATATTTCTTCTACCAATTTTCACTCCTTCTTCTGAATAAAGCCCCGTTTTTCGTATAATATGTTCTGCTACAAATTAAACAAATAGGTGTACAAATATCTCTTCAAGTCCCTATTTTTGATTATTTGGGGGTATATACTCAGAACTGCTGGATCATGTAGTAATTCTACTTAATTTTTTGAGGAGCCACCATACTGTTTTCCATAATAGCTAAATAGGTCTTGTTTCAAACTGCTAAATGTATGCTAATGTGTTAGTAATTAATTACACTTGAGTTCTCTCTCTCTCTCTCTCTCTCTCTCTCTCTCTCTCTCTCTCTCTCCCTCCCTCCCTCTCAGCCCTGGAGATAATAGTAACTGCTTCCTACATCCACCATTCCCATATTGTTTAGAGTTTTCTTTACCTCTCTTTGTAGCTAATCCCCTCTACTGATTAAGAATTCTTTATAAGATTTTCCCTATTGAAATTACTGGTGAGGTTTGTGTCCCCTGAATGGTCCCTGATGGGTGCAGTTGCTAATAAACATTGTGTTCTACATGGAAGTGAATTTGGAAAAATAGTTACACAGTCAGCCCCTGACCAACAGCACACTCGGTGACACCCATCTGAATTTGTTTGGGTTTGTTTTGGGTGCAATTCATATCTCGAACCTCTGTGATATGACATATTCCTATGTTTAAATGGTATATTGGGAATAAACGATGATGGCACACAGTGAGCTTAAGGAAAAGAAAGAGAACTTGGGTTTTATCACTTCTGTCATTCTACTTGGCCATTTGGAGTTTTCATTTCTTTGTGTTTAAAATACTTAAAATGTACGAACTACAAGGTGTAACATTTTTTTGGTCGGTCGAAATTTTGATTCATATAGTAAATATTTCGCTGAATTTGACTAATATGTTTAAAACAGAACTTCAGACTTCTTTTTAAATTGTTTATTTTAAATCGAAGTATGAATCAAGAAAATAATGATTATTACTGATTATTAAATGATTCTTCCCGAAAATAGTTTGGTTGTACAAAGGAGGGAGGTATTAAAAAATAATCTACCATGAGTGCAAAATACTAGGTGTGCTCCAGGGTAATACACTCTGTAACATTAGTTTTGTACACACTGTTTCATTATAAATATTACTTTGTCTTTATCAATATACTCAAGCAGTTTTAAGTCAAACAGCACAAAGAAATACAGACTAGGTCAGATTTTACCTTCTAAATCCCCTTCTCTAAATTGTCCTCCCTAATTTAATTTGCTCCCAACTTTCTGTACAGAAACTCTGTTTCAAGCTTTGCTCTTAAGCCAACACAGCAATAATGGGATTTCAAATTTCCTAAACCTTCCTCTTCTTGGCTGCTTCTTCTAAAATAAAAAGATGGAAGCACTGAATTCCCCCAAAAAGATTGGAGTAGAGTTTCTGGCCATGGTCCCTCTGACCTGTGGGCTTATTCCTCCTGGATCTGCCCTCCAAGATCTCTCTGTGTTTCTCTGAAGACCCAGCTCTCTGTCAACTCCATTTCCTGTGAAGCCCTGAAAACCCAAAGCAGGGACACAGGGGCACTGATTCCCAAACCGAGTGTCCACATATTGACCAGCTACCATGGCAACGAGAGCAGAGCCACGTTAACCCTGAGCTGCTCCATCTACCAGCCCCGCTGGACCCCACAGGGAGGAGGTGATCGATTCTCTCCCTGTGTGACCCTCTTCCTTCCTGCCACCGTTGCACACTTACTTCACAGCAACGCTGAGCAGAAATGGGCCCCCGGATCATCATCGACACCCCTGATTTATAACCGAGGAGACACACCAGCACCGGCTAAGGTGACCCACTGTGCTCGAGTCCCCAGGGCCGGGGGCTGTGTGTCTAAGATGTCCCATCAGGTAGGTAATCTTCATACACAGCCCCACTTAAGAGTCACTGCTGTACACGAACAGAGCTTGTAGAAGCAAATGCCAGTGGGTTTCAGACACAAGATGCCAACCCCACCCAGACATGGGGACCTGACACTGTTAGGTTGGTGCAAAAGTAATTACGGTTTTTACAATTATTTTTAACCTTTTAAACTGCAGTTACTTTTCCACCAACCTAATAGTTTCACCTATCAGATTAACAAAGATCCAAAGTTGGATAACCACAGACAAATGGCTAATCCCCCTGGTTTATAAAGTGTTTCCGCAAAATGGATCACGAAAAGACCAAAACTCGAATCCCATCGGAAAAGGGCAGAGGAGATGAGCAGGTAGTTGACAGAAAAGGCGGTATACACGTGATTCCTAAATATATGAAAAAAATGATCACTTCATTCGTAATAAGAAAATCTCATCAAACAGCCCATCCAAAAGTTTGGCAATACACTGGTAAGGTGATGGGGAAACAGGCTGGTGAGCAGGCGATTTGGTACGGCCCCACGCAGGCGGTACCTACGAAAATGACAAGCACTTTGCATCATTGAGACAATTCCACTCCTAGGAATTTGACCAACTGGTATAAGTGTACGCGTGTGAAAAGATTTAAGTACAGGGGTATTCACGTGCAACAGTGTCTGTAGCAGCAAAAGATCAGAAACAGCACATCCCCCAACAGGAACCAGTCACATTAATTACACTTCAGCCATACGGGGAAACACTCTACTGGACAACCATTTAAACAAAAGAAGGGGTCAAGTCAATGAAACACTCCCAAGACATTTTAAGTGGAAAAAAAAAAAAAAAAAATTGCAGGGTGTAAAACAGTGTGTGGTTAATGACAAAGTTATTTTCAGCAAAGATCATTTGATAGTCACGAATGATCATTATTTTCTCAACTCATACTCGGGATTCAAAATAATTAACTATTTTTAAAGACCACTTTTCTATGTTAGAAATATTCAAATGTATACCCATATAGCATATGTATACTTTCATTACACAGATAACTCTGGAAAGATACACACACACACACACACACAAAAAAAAAAAACTGGTTACAAGGCAAAGGATCATTTTTCCAAAGACAGATGGTCAACAGGTACATGAAAAGATCTCAACATCACTAACATCAAGGAAATGCAAATCAAAACCACAATGAGATATCACCTCATACCTGTCAGAATGGCTGTTACCAAAAGGACAAGAGGTAAATACTGATGAGGATGTGGAGAAAAGGGAGCCCTCATGCACCGCTGATGGGAACGCAAATTGTGCAGCCACTATGGAAAACAGTATGGAGGTTCCTCAAGAAATTAAAAATAGAACAACTATTTGACCCAGCAATTCCACCTTTGGGAATATATGTCCAAAGAAAATGAAAACACTATCTCAAAAAGAAACATGCATCCCCCATATTCATTGCAGTATCATTTACAACAGCCAAGATATGGAAGCAACCTAAGTGTCCTTCAGTGGACAAATGGATAAAGAAGATGTGGTCCATATATACAACGGAATATCATTCAGCCACAAAAAGGAAATATTGACATTTGCGACAATATGGGTGGGCCTGGAGAGTATTATGCTAAGTGAAATAAGCCAGACAGAGAAAGACAAGTACCATATGACCTCTCTCAAATATGAAATCTAAAAAAAAAAAGCTCATAGATACAGAGAACAAACTGGTGGTTGCCAGGGGCAGGGGGTGGGAGAAATGGGTGAAGGGGTTCAAATTGTACAAACATAAGTCGTGGGGATGTAATGTACAACATGGTGACTATAATTAATATTATAATACTGTATTGTATACCTGCAAGTTGCGAAGAGAACAAATCATAAACGTTCTCATCACACACAAAAAAAATAGTTCGTTAATTATGTATGGTAACCAATGTTAACTAGACTCGTTGTACAAGGCGATCATTACGCAAGATATACAAATGTCAAATCATTATGCTGTATACCTGAAACTAATATATGTCAACTATACCTCAATAAAAAAAAAACATATAAGGGCTACAAGCATACCGGGAGCCACACATAAGTGCTGGAAGCAAGATGGTTAATTTTCAGATTGTACAGAAATGGGGTGTAGCCACCACATTCAAGAAAAAGCTCCCCCAGCAAGGACACAGTGAATAGAATGTGCTGGGGATCGAACTGGGACCTCATGCACACTAAGCCTGTGTCCCACCACAGAGGGGCATCCCATCTTGTATGATGTTGGTTTTCAAACTATCCTTCAGGAAGTGAAAGAGAAATGTATTCCCTTTAAAAACAAAAAAATACTGGTCACAGTGGGGGAGGGGGGCTAGGAGGGGAGTAGCGGGTGTGTAGGGGAGGTTCCAGGAGTTAAGAGCAAAGGAAATTTACTTTTCTCTCTATGCCTTTGTATTATTTGAGTCTTTTACCATGAAAGCATTGCCTATTTAAAGATGTAAAATAATAGAGAAAATAAGAAGTTAAACAAACCTACTTTTCTGCAATAATGTCCCCACTTTACAGATGGAAAACTGAGGCCCAGTAAGAGAAGGTTTCCTCTGTCTGCCCACAAGGCCCCAGCTCCCCCATGCAATGGAGTCGCCTCCCTGAGACCCAGAAGCCTTTGCTCTCCCCTGGGTTAGAGCACGGCCTATGCCTTGTTACCATCAACCCCACATCCTGTCCACCTCTGTGCCCTCAGTACCCAGCTTGGGGCATCCATCACTTTTGTTCACCCATTCATCTTGCAGCCCACATTTGAGGACTGACCATGGTCCAGACATGATGCTAAGTGCTGGAGTACACTGATAACCCTCAAAGTCAAGGTCCCCCTGACCTTTACACAGGGCTGCCATGTACAGTCACACAGGCTGCGCACTACACAATTTCAGGAATTCCCATTCACATAGATTATTATTTAACGGTGCCCCCTGGATTTTTGCAGTTCACAACCTATCTAACTATACCCAGTAACATCCAATAATGCAGGGGAAAAGATAAATCAAACAAAGCAGGATGTATTTCTTTTCATTAGAATCAGGGCCATGAAGGACCAGAACCCGGTATTAGAAGAGAAAACGAAAGGAGGGACCTATTTGGAGTTTCACATAAGCCATTCCAAGAAAGGGTTATTGAAACTAAGGAACTGTATTAGTTAGGAATTTTACATAGTTGCTAGCAGCAGAGAGCCAGCTTAGTGGCGTTAACAAAACAAGACTTCCCTTGTTGTCTCATCCCACAAGGACTCAGTTAGGCAGCCCAGGACTGACCTGGCAGCTCCACTAGTTATCAGGAGCCCCGGCTCCCGGTGTCTTTCTACTTCAATGGCGGGGTGGGGGGGAGATCCATTGTCCAGGTTGCCTCATGGCTCAAAATGATTGCTAGAGCTCCAGCCACCACGTCTGCATCAGACAACAGGACAGAGCAAGGACAGAGAAATAAGGGAACGTACCCCACCCATTTAAGGAGGACACTATGTCTCACAGAATATTCCACTTCCAACTCATTGGCCAGAAATTGGTCATGTGGACACATCACGCTGCAAGGGATGCTGGGAAATGTAGTGTGTAAGGCATCGTCCAGAGTTGTTACCGAAAGGAGGAAATTGTTACTGAGAGGCAAGAACAGTCTGTGCTGAGAATAACAGGAGTTAATTAAGTAAAAGAATCGACGATGGGGCAGCAGGTCCCAGGCAGAGAGAACAGCAAGTACAAAGGCTGCAAGAGGAGAAGGAGGTTGGTGTGTTCTCAGAACTGAAAGGAGGCCAGGGGGTGGGAGCCTGGTGAACACGAGGAGACGAGGAACCAGAAGAAGGAAGGACCCCGCCCCCTCATGCACATCAGCAAACCCAGTTGCCTACCTTCCACTCTGGGCAAAGCCTTGGCGTCCATATTCCAATTTCACTTCTTACTCCCTGAGAGCCCTTGGGTAGGTCTTTTCACCTCTCTGGGCCTCCGTTTCCTGACCTGTAAAACAGGAATTACATGGGAACAGCCTATAGATGTATCATGGGAACTAAGTGAGCTACTGCATGTAAGGAAGTTAGCATGGCACCGAACACGTATAAGCACACGTGATTACATATTAATTCATCCCTGACCAAAAAGACTCACGCAATTGTGACATAGTCAACAGTAGAGGTTTTATCCCCAGCTTTGAACACACCACCTGGGGCACAGTAGTGCTCAAAAAATGACAGCTGCTCCTATTATGACTATTGCCAATGACAGTAGCCAGCTTGCCGGAATTTCTTCCAGCCTCTTTCTTGACTCCTGCCCCACCCTTCACCACCAGCCACAGATCTATCCAACTGCAAACTAGAGACGAGGGCACCCTGGTGGGAAGTGCCACCCCATGGAGCTAACAGACCCCCGGGTGCCTGGTTAGAGCCCCAAACAATCTATTTTGCTCAGGCTGAGAGAGAATCCGGTTAGCTCCAATGCAGAAATGCTTTCTGCATTGAATCTGAATAAAACCCACACTTAGATTTCAGGAACCGCCGCCATTTATATCCCCATTGATTTTCTAAGCCTATTTTTATTGCTCCTCTTCCCGGCGAGGGTGGTATATATTTTTGGGCTGCGTTCCTTTCATAAATAAGTAAATATGCAGGTAAATAATAATAAGAGCGAACATTTATCAAGTGCTTGGCATGGTGCCAGGCATGTTGCCGTGCGACTCTGCCTCCGTCATTTTATTCCACCAACGCCACAACCCAAGGAGGTTGGCACTTTAATGGTCCCCATTTGACAGAGGAGGAGACCGAGGCTCAGAGAGGTGAGGTCACTTCCCCCCAGAAAAGCAGGAGAGTAGGTGCTTTGGAGAACAGTGTGACAGTTCCTCAAAAACGTGAAACTTGGAGTTGCCATGTGACCCAGTAACGCCACTCCTAGGTAGTGCAGACCCAACAGAAATGAAGGCAGGTGTCCACACCAAAACGTGGACACGCATGTTCACAGCAGCATTACTCGCAATACCCAAAAAGTGGGGGAAATCCAAACGTCCATCAAGAGATGAATGGATAAGTAAAATGTGGTCTATCCATACAATGCAATGTTACTCAGCCATACAAAGGAAGGACCTTTTGACACACACCACAACATGGATGCACCTTGAAGACATACATAACGCTCGGTGATGGAAGCCAGGTACAAAGGACCACATATTGTGTGGTTCCACTGATACAAAACCATAGGCAAATCCACTGAGACAGAGCAGACTGGTGGTTGCCAAGGGCTGGGGGTTAGAAGGGAATGGGGAGCGATTGCAATGGACATGGGGTTTCTTGACGGACCATGATAACAATAGTCTTGAACTAGATAGTGATGATAGTTGCACAACTCTATGAATATACTAAAACCATTGAACTGTACATTTTAAAATCATGAATTTTATGTTAAATGAATTATATCACAATTTTTTTTTTTTAGGGATTAGCAGAGTGTGGGGGGTGTTAACCTCAAGGCTGTCTGACTCAACGTCTCGATGACCACGTTCTGAGCAGCCCACGTGGACACAGACCCAAACTCCACATCCTCGGTGCCTTCCTTCCTTCAGTTCCCACTAATTAAGCTTCTGGAGTCAATGCCAGGCTGGACGGGGAAACGCTAAGTGCCTGATGGTTTGAAAACACCAGTAATCCTCATTTCTGCTGACACCCTGAGCCTGGGGCCGGCTCCCTCGCAGACCCAGAGCAGCCTTAACTGAGAGCAGCTGGGGCTGAGAAAATCTCAGCGGTGAGCAAGTTAATTACAACTGCCCGAATGCAGTCCCCTTGCCCATCGATACCCACCAGCCAGTTCCAGAAGGCGCGATGGCGGGTGCTCATGAATCTTGCTAATCGTACATGCAACGAACACTTGGCCTAAATGCCCAGGCTGCATCTTCACGGATACAAAATAATGTGTATTTCTCCTGCAAATCTTCCCAACTGCCATGTCACCCCTGCCCAAAGACGACCCCGAGCAAAAGGCAATCTGGGCAGGCACAAAGCCTCAGATTCTGGGGTTCAGATCCCGCCTCTGCCACTTACCAGCAGAGTGGCCTCAAGTGAGTCGCTTCATTTCTCCGAGCCTCAGTTTCCCCATCTGTCGAATGGGGCTAATAACTTCCACCTCTTTCATGGCTACCCTAGGAATTAGAAATGCCCAATCTTAACGTTCCAGTTGCAGCGAGAGCTCAGTGCTGTTATATTAACCTCAGTATTAGATGAGCTGGATCACGCCCAGGTCATTTCCTCCGACCACTGAAATGTGGGGGCTGGCAGCGACCATGTGGCCCGAGAATGACTCTCAAACTCGTGCAGGGATCAGAGAAGGTGGCCCATCACCAGGAGGAACTTCTCCAAGCTAAGGGGTCGCAACCTTGCAGACCCAATAGCTCATGTTTTACAACGAAACAGTCTGTAACCCCCCCACCCCCCCATTACTCCCCTACAGGGAAATTCTAGGATACCCACACATGTCACTTTTTTTTTAACCAATATAAAGAGCTGATAGTAATATAAAGAAAACAAATAAAGGAACATCTATAATAAAGATAAGGGGGATTTGGAGACATAGATGCCCAGGCGCCATTCAGGGCACTCCCCAGCCCCGGGGTTTCTGATTCACGAGGGGAGCTGCAGACGTGGCTTTTCTGGTGACCAACGCAGGGGTTAAGATTTTCCAGACAACAGTTCTCGGCCCTGGTTCCATATTGGAATCACCTGGAAAAGGCTGGGGTTTGGGTTTCAACGCCTGCATCCTATCCGCAGAGATTCTGATGTATTGGGGCCCTTGTGTGGCCAGGTCATTGGGGCTTTTTAAGCTCCCAGATGAGTCTAGGGTGCAGCCAGCGCCCCGAACCCCTGCTCTAAGCCAGTGTTTCTCGGAGTGGTCCAGGGACCCCCAGCAGCACTGAGAACTTGCTAGAAACGCACTTGTCTCCCCAACCTACGGCATGAGAAACTCGGGGGGTGGGACCCAGCTGCATGGCATCCCCCAAACTACATGCTAAGAATCACTGGAAGGGGGGTGCTTGTCATTCCTAGACACGCACCCCCAAATTCTGACCCCGAGGCCGGTACTGGGGCCTGGAACACGCACTTTTTTAACACACGCCCCTCACTTACCTGCTCCGACTACCGGCGGCCCCCAAACCTCTCCTCAGTTCGCTGTCTGAGTCTCAGGCAAGCCAGGGCCACCCGGAGAACGGTGGACCCTCCCGCCCCCCTCGCACCGCCCCCGGCCCCCAGCACCAGCCTCCGGTTCTCCAGGATCGGGCCCGCCGGCTGCGGCGTCCGGGACGCCTTCTCGCACGGAATGATGACTTTTGCCCCCGAACCAGCACCGTCTGCGTGTCCTGCTCACCCAGGCACTCACCTCCGCCGGAGACCGGGAACACAGACACGTGCAGACCCCGCCGACGCGCGCGGCTGGCACCTGAAGGCCGCAGGGTGCGAGGCCCGCGGAGCCGCCGCGCGCCACATCCAGGTACAACGAGGCGCAGATCGGAAACAGCACTTTCGACTCGCGGTTGGGAATCCGCGGTTGGGAATCTGCGGTTGGGGATGCGAAGACACCGTTTTCAAGCCGTGGTTGGTTGAATCTGCAGTGGGCCGAATCCCTGGATGCGAAACTCGGGGCTAGGAAAGGCCGGCTGTGTAGAGTGGAAAACTCCGGGTGTGAGCGGACCCACGCGGTTCAAACCTGTGCTGTTCGAGGGTCGACTGCACCCCTGCACACACATATGCATACGGCACATGCATGTAGCCACATGTACACCCACGTGTACATACGTGTGTGCATATACCCACCCCAAACACCCCGGAAACTCACCCCCCGCCCCTGCCCCCCCCACACGCACACCCCTCTCTCCCCAGTGAAGCTGACCCTCAATTGTCAGAAGCTTTGCTCTTTCTGAGCAACCCTGGGGCCCTGGGATCTTTGCTGGACCCTGGAACCCACTGGTCAGTGGGGAACAGACACCCATGGTCTCTTACCCCACAGCCACCCCCCATCCCTGCCAACAGCTGCACAATCTTGGGCAGAGGTCAGGTAGCCAGGCACCCAGAGAAGGCAGCCCATTGCCAGGAGATACTTCCAAACTAAGGGGTCACAACCTTTCAGACCCAATCAATAGCTCCTTTTTTTTTTTTTTTTATAAGAAAATAGCCTATAAACCCCCGCCCCCCCATTACTCCCCACAGGGAAATTCTAGGATGCCCACACACATCATCTTTTTTTTTAAATCAATATAATGACCTATTTGTAATATCAAGAAAAAAATAAATGAAGGGACATCTATAATAAAGATAATAGGGATTTCAATAGAAAAAATACCCAGACACCACTACCCAGAAGACATCAGGATAAAGCAGCTAGATGCTGATAGCGCGACTTCAAATCACCATAAAAGCAACAGCCACAACCACTGACGGATACTGACCTGCTGATGGTCCCTGAGGTGCCACCAAGCAGGATGCCACCAGAAATGCGAGTGCCTGAAGCAGAGAGGAGGCAACTCTGGCTGTTTCTCAACAAGACAAAGTACAGCCTTCCCTGACTCCAGCTAATAATGCTGTATTGTATATTTGAAAGTCACTAAGAGAGTAGATTTTTAAAGTTCTCCCCGCACCCAAAAATAGATAGCAACAATGGGAGGTCCTGGATGTATTAACGCATTTTATTGTCACCATTTTGCAATATATCCATATAGCAAGTCATTACCTTGTACACCTTTAAGTTACAAAATTTTATATGTTTGTTGTATCTCCATAAAGCCAGAGGGGAAATTGGGTGTAAGGAGAATTGGAGTTGGTTTGACAAGATTGTTTTTTTTAAGTTAAATTTTGAGACATCTCTCTTGAGAAATAGATGAAACAAGATGGCAAAGGTTGATAACCGTTAAAGCTGGGTGATGGATATACTATACATACACATACTGTATGTGATTGTGACAATTATCATAATAAAAGGTAAAAATAAAGAAAATTGTAAAAGGTTAATTGTTGGGTTTGTTTTTTTTTAAAGGTTGGTTCGTTTTTCTCCTGGAGCCAGGTTACAATTCCTGTTTTGTTTCTCTAGAAGAATTGGAGACTATCTGTGAAAGATGGTTGTCAGAATCTGTATTACTGAGTTTATCATCCCGAGAGTACAGATTAGGGGAACAGAATATTAGGGAAGCTGGGACACATTACAGCACAGGGGGCTGAGCTCAATGGCTTAGACATCCAAAAGTTCAGGCTCTGCTATTTACTGGCTGTGAACTTTAGGCAAGTTGCCAACCTCTCTGATTCTCAGTCATCACTGCTGTAAAACGGGTTTAACAATAGTGCCCACCTCCTGTGTGACTATGAGAAACAAATGAAATTACATATGTACTCCAGAAATAGCAGTGGTTACTGTTGTATCTTTGCTTCTAGTCTAGCCTGGATTCTTAGCCTTTTCTCGCCCACCCGGGAAAATGACTGGGTGTTCTCGAGCTTTTAACCCGACCATATTTGAGCCTCCCCACCTCCATTCTGAACTTAGCTACCCTCCCCTCCCCACCCCAACCCAGTGTTAATACGTAGTGAACATATATAACATGGCAAGGACTGGGCTGGACTCTTTACCTGGATTATCTCATTTAACCCACGATATTATTAAACCCATTTTAGAGAGGAGGGAACTAAGGCTCAGGGACATTCACATCATACAGCTAGGAAGTGGGCTGTAAGACCAGGTGTACCTGGTTCCCCAAAGTTGGAGTCATTTTAAAAGTTCTCCCACCATAGATACTGAGAGGTCGGGATAAAGGTCTCACCCCACACTTGGTCTCTACACACAGGTACCACCACCCAATTGTTTATTCCCATTTTACAGATAAGAAAACTGAGTCCCAAAGTCTACCCGAGCAGCAGGGACAGACCCCCTTTCTGATTCCACTCCTTAGGAGCTGGGTGTGAAGCTCACATCTCTGGGCTCTCGATCCCACTCATCTCCCTAACCCCCACCACTGACTCCATCTGTTTCCCAGGCCAGGGGAAGCAAGTAGAGTGACACAATAACTGGTCCAGAGATCAGAAGGTGCAGTTCTGACACCACTCAGCTGGGTGACCTTGGGCCACTTCCCCTTCACGTTCCTCATCCCACACCAAACCCTACATCAGTGGTCATCTCAACATTCCCCTCTCTTCTCACACCCTGATCCCCCCATTTGTCATCCTCAGGAGGCAGAGGTGGAGAAGCAACGAGCCATTAAATACAAAGAAGCCATCTCTTTGGAGCCAAAAGTTGCTGCCTTTTCAAGGACAAAGAGAAACACACCTGCATTAACCACTTACAGCCGGAGTGCCCCAGAGCTGCGTGAGGATTCAAATCTGTGGGAGGCACTGCCACCCTGTGGCCACTGGGCTGCACTGCAGGCCACCTCCAGAGGCTCAGAGACTACGGAGTTCAAAAGATAAAGAGGGCAGTTGACCCTTAGGGAACGGTCAGTTCAACAAGGCCTAGCGGACAGACAGGGAAACACCCTGTACTGGAACGTGCACAGGCCGTTCGCCGGCCTGGAACACTATTCCCCAGATAACCCCTTGGCTCCTCTCACTCCTCCAAGCCTCAGCTCACCTGTGTCCTTCCTCAGCAGCCTATTTAAACCGGCAATGCAGCACGCCCCACCCCCCTGCACTCCACGTCGTCCCCTGTCGTGTCCATCTCCATCTAAGGGGCTGCGTGTCTCAGTAGCTGAGGCCACATGTCTTTGCTCATCATCTAACAGGAATTGTGTGTCTTGCTCGCAGGTGTGACCCAGTCCCTTGGACAGTGCCTGGCCCACAGCTCATTTATTTATTGAATGAATGAATGAATGAATGGATGGATGGATGAATGAATGGACTGGTTCGGCAGCTTAGACAAACTGCTGAGGCTCTCTGAGGCTCAGTTTCCTCCATGTCTCTGACCGGCCTCACAGGATTGCAGTTAAGATCTAATGAGGTCCTGGTGTGGGTTAAATGTGTGTCCCCCCAAGATTCATGCCCACTTGGGACTTCAGCATATGACCTTATTTGGAATTATGCCCTTTAGAGATATAATTAGTTAAAATGGGGTTCTACTGGGTTGAGGGAGCCCTTAAATCCAACGACTGGTGAGGACACAGAGACACACAGGCACCCAAGGAAGGAGGCCAGGTAGACAAGGTCAGAGATGGAGCTTTGCTGTCACGAATCCAGGAACACCTGGGGCCAGGTGGGGCCACTGGAAAAGGCAAGGAAGGACTCTTCCCTTCGGAGGGACCATGGCCCTGAGGACACCTTGATTTTGAACTTCTAACCTCCAGAACTGTGAGAGAATACATTTCCGCTGTTTTCAGCCTCCCAGTTGGGGGCACTATTACCACAGTCACAAAAATCCATCCAGGCTCCTGTTAAACACAGCGGAAAGCGGGAAGCAGGTGTTTGCGGTTGAATATCCTCCACTGACGAGAAAGTCCACATCATGAGAGGCCCTGGAGCTGGAGAGGTCACCTTGGACCCGCCAGCCTGGCCAGTGCCACGCAGAGCAGTGACAAGCCCTATCCAGATCACACAGCCACCAGCAAAGCAGTGGCGGGATTCAAAGCCACCGCCTTTGGGAGCAGTGTCCGACAGTGCATGGACAACTCAGACCCCGGCCAGGCAGACGTAAACACACCCATGCTCTGAGTTGTTTGTTTATAATGTCGTTTACAACACTGTTCAATAACGAATAGGCTGACCTCGGTTCTTTGACTAGGACCCAGAATGCGTGAATAACGGAAGGAACTAATACACAAACAAATACATGTGCACACACATTGTAAATAACATTGTTCATCTTCAGATGGTAGATGTTCTCACACACCTTTAAGAATGCGTCCCACGTCATGTCTCAGACCCTAGGGTCTGTGGGCCCAGGACCGCCCCGGGCAGTGCAGAGGTGGCGGTTCCAAAAGCTGCCAGGGGTGCCATGCCTTCTCCAATCCCATCTACCAACTTACAACAAAGCCCAAAGCATGGGATATGCCAAAGACACTGTCAGAATAAAAAAAGAGATGTCTGGCAGAGACAAAAGGAACAGAACAAAGAGAAATGTCTCCCCCAAGTGGGAAGCCCAAGAAATGCCTTCCAAGAGAAAGGAGAAAGGAGCCACGCTCGAGCTCACCTCTGAAGGAGAACTGGACAGTGGGGCTGGACCATGGTCACGTTCCAGACCGGGGGTTGCAAACTCAAGTGCCTCTGGGGCCGGCAGGAGATAGACGTAGGGAGTTGAGCTGGGCAGGGACTGGGGTGAGCCCCAGGTGTATGTGACATGGCAGCCACAGCTTAGGAGCTGCATACAACTCAGGGGGTCTGCAGGATGTTGGGGTCTTGGTTCCCAGAGGAGACACATCTCCACCAGGGGACACATTCCAAGCTACAGCGGCCATCTGGTCCCTTTGGGCTCCTTGTGGCGAGAGATGAACAGGCAGAGAAAGGAAGCCTGGCAGGAAAAGCTGCCTCGGGCCAGCTGGGGGAGGCAGGACTGCTGCCCCCCAGAGCCGCTGGGACTCAGATGGTTGCCCTGGGCTCCTCTTACTTGCTTCTGATGGCACCTTGGTCAGTTCAGCTGCTACAACCAATACCATGCACTGGGTGGCTGGCAAACAGCAGAAATGTATTTCTCACAGTTCTGAAGCCTGGATGTCCAAGGTCGAGGTGCCCGCAGGTTCTGCGGAGTGCCCTCTTTCAGGTCGCACACTGCCGATTTCTCCCTGTGTCCCCACATGGCAGAAAGAGGGAGCTCTGTGGGGCCCCTTTTCTTAGGGCACTCATCCCATTCACGATGGCTCCATCCTCATGACCTCACAACCTCCCAAGGCCCCACTTCCAACCACCATCACGCTGAGGGTTAGGGCCCCAACACAAGAATTTGGTGGGACCCAAATATTCAATCCATCGCACATGGAAATGGTCAAATGTAGCAGCTGAGGCCTGAGTTGGGGTGGCGACCAGGCGTCAAGACCCGTGAGGATAAAGGTCTTCATCAGCCCCAGGTAAACCACTGGAAATGTGACGGTAAAAGCTATTACAAGAAAATATATAAATATCCATTGTTTGCTTATTCACTCAACATGCATGTATGGAGCGCCAACCATGTGCCTGGAAGTTTCCAGACCCCCATGACTCCAGTGCTGAGGCAGAAAAGGGCTCTGCGTCACTCACAGCTCTTGTCTGCAAGACACAGAAACTGGCTTGAGTTAATTAAGCAGTAAAGGTGTTAGTACAAAGATTCTGGAGGTCTTCTGGAATCATCTGTACCCATGGGGCCAGCAGAGGAGAAGCTGGAGTCTCCCAGGACAGCGGCGTGGGGGAGGGGACAGGCCAGAGGAAACCCCACCTTTGGCCTGTTCTAGTTTCCTCTTGCATGGCAGGTGGACACATTTCCTCTGCTCTGTGCTTCTCTCTCTCCTCCCCCAGTTCCTGCTTTCTGCCCTTGCCCTGACTCACTTCACCATCCCTGCCTGCCTCCCCATTACATAACTGTCCCCTGTCCCAGGGGCCCTTATGTAACCCAAGTCACCTCTGTCTCCTATCCCCACTTCGCAGCTTCCACCTCAGCTTCGCCTGTCTGGAATAATTTTTCACAGTTGGCTGGGCCAAGTCCTCAGCAAGGAATGTGAAGAAAGGGAGGTGGAAGGAGGGGAGGGAGAGGGGCAGAAGAGGGAGAAAGTCACGCCCCGCCCCAGCCATGGGGCTGGACAAGGCTCGCCTGGCAGGAATGAGCTCTGGAGACACCTCTTCTGCACACCACGCCTGAGCCATGGCCCGTTATCAGGGGGGGACTCAAGCTGGCTTTGCGATAATTACTCTCGCTGTGCCTCAACGTCCGCTTCTGTAAAATAGGAATGGCGGTATCTGCACCCCCACGTTTGCTGCAGCATTATTCACAGTAGCCAAGACATGGGGACAACCTAAGTGTTTGCTGGCAGATGAATGGATAAGAAAAAGCGGTCTGTGTGTACAATGGAATATTACTCGGCCTTAAAAAAGAAGGGAATCCTGTCATTTGCGACACCATGGATGAACCTGGAGGGCGTTACGCTGAGGGAAATAAGCCAAGTCAAATAGTGCACGATCTCACTTCTATGTGGAATCTACAAAAGTGGAACACATAGAGACAGATGTCTGTCATGGGCACAAAACGATAAAGTGGCAGCAACAGTGTATCCCACATTTGCTCCCTCCTGGCCGCCCACTCCAAGGATGAATCCAGAGAGGCCCCTGGACTGAAGCGTCCCCATTCTCATTCCGGAGGGAAAGTCAAGCGCTGGAGTCCCTGGGGAACCTGAGCCCCCTCCATTAATTAGGAGACTCTCCCACAATGCCCTGTGCTCACCAGCTCTCCCTCTCTAGCGAGACAGTCTGCCTGTGACCGGGAGCTCCCTGAGAGTAGCATCCATCTATGAAATGCGCCAGAATCAGGAACAGCCCCAAGGAAAGTGCTAGTGACACCATCAGGGTCCGATATTCAGGCACTCGCCTGCCTGAGGCAACTGGAGGGGTGCTGAAAATATCCTGTCCTCTGCTCGAATCCTCACCATTCAAACCCACTTCTCCGTGGAGTTAAGTCAGAGGCAGTGGGGTGACATGGGAAGAGCAGAACGAGTAGGTTTGCATCATCCTGCCTCTGGCACTTCCCAGCTGGGAGACCTTGGAGAAGCCCCTCGAGCTGTCCAAGCCTCAGTTGTATCACAGAGAGGTACAGACACCTACCTGGGATGGTTCTGCGGGGAAAGCAACACGAGCCAGGGAAGGGCACTCAGGCGACTCCAGAATCCCAGGGGCATCGCCACTTGGGAGATGACCTCCTTAGCAGAGAAATCAGGATCCTTCTCATGGGTTTGGATACAGAATAGACATACTTTAAAGAGGAAGGTGAGGCTAGAATTTAATGATTCATTTGGTCGAGCCATACCCCCCACTCCCCGGTCGTGGGATCCAAGGATGAACAGCAGACACGTTTCCTGTTCTCACTGAACTTAGAGCTACACTCTCCATACACTAGCCTCTGGCCACAAGAGGCTATTTAAATTTCAATGAATTAAAAATAAATAAAACGGAAAGTTAGCACTCGTCACATGTAAAGTGCTCACGTATAGCACTGACAGCGAACACATCCATCAACGTAGAAAGCTCTCGTGTATACAATCTAGCTGAGGAGACTGACACTAAACAAAGCGAAAAGCCCTGGGCGGTGAGGAATGGAGCCAGGAAAGCCTGTGTGTTTCAGGAGCGCGAGGTGGACGGAGCCTTCGAGAGCCTGACCCAGGCCCCTGCACCTTCTAGCGCTGTCCTCTCCAGGGCTGGAGCCTGGGGTGGCAGCCCTGCAGGGACACGAGGCTCGTCTGTGTGGATGTCTGACCTTGCAGCAAATGCTACCAGGGTAGCCCCTGGTTGAGAAGAAAGGCCAGGATTGGATCCTAGCTCTGCCAACGGCATCGTGGCCGGCCAGTAATTAACCCCTCTGGGCCTCAGTGTCTCCATCAGTAATATGGGGTAAATGACAGTATCCACCTAGAGCATTCCTGGTGGATAAATACTTTAAAGAAGAGAACACTTAGTAAGCACTGGCACTCAGTAAGCACCATGTGAGTTATGATGTTGAACTTGGGGGGGGGGGGGGGCGATGTACCTGCCACCCAATAGCTACCTTCATTTTCACTCTTTGCTTCGCAAAGTCATCCCCAAAGCTAAACTGATCATCATAGTCAGGGTCCGTCTGTAAAATAAACCAGGAAAGGGAATATAATCACGGCCGTAACACTAATCAACTCACACTGAGGGCTTTCCACGTGCCAGACGCTACGTGAAGCGCTTTACAGATAGCATGTGTTTCATTTTCACAACAACCCCAACAGGCGTGTACTACTAAAATTTTCTTCACTTTGTGTATGAGGAAATTGAGACAGAAAGGCGAGCTCGCCCGCGTTTAAAACGGAGGGTGGGAAAAAAAAGGATCCCAGCGTCAGTTCCACTACGTGCACCAGGTGGCAGTGCGCGCCCACTTTCCAATTCTGCAGTCTGACCGGAACACTGAGCAAGGGTCCGCCCGCAAATATTTAATGATCGCCTACTGTGTGCTAGGCAAATAAAACGGGAAAAAATATGCTGTCCTTCCCGTCCACTTTTCCTTAGAAATAATAAAATGTATTCACGGAGATGCGTAGGTGGCCTGACTAGCAGTAAATCAGCTTGGATAGGCGGGAACTCGGGGAGGCTCGCAGGAAGAGATAACATCTGAAAGGTCCGCGGTCCCCAAAGATCAAGGGCAGGCAACTACCCTCCCGAAAAGGAGTTATTCTGCCACCTTCCTGCCTCCCCAGCCCCACCCCACGCCCACCTCAGGGAGATGGGGAGCAGGGCTCATCTTCCTGTCCTGTCTTGTAGGGCCGGGATGGGACGGGGTGGGTAGGATGAGGGGGTCTCTTCCTAGGAAACTAGAGTCGGGGTCCTCAAAGTTCTGGGGGGTTTTCAGGGGAGACCTGAGGAATCTAGCCTAAGGTCACCCAGGGATCCAGCGTGGTGGGAGTGCTGCAGCTCAGTCTCCCAGGTCGGGTCGGGGCCATGCCCACTTCGGATGGCAGGGTGGACTAGGAGCCGGACTCGGTGCCCAAGTGCTAGGCTGCCCCTGGACCCTTCCTTCCAGCCGGTTCCAAGGCCGCCGGGGGGGAGGGAGGGGCGCGCGTTCCGGCTGTGTCCCGGGCCGCGGAGTGTGTGCGCCCGCCGGGAAATTGGTGGATGCGTGTGTACGTGGGTGACGTGAGCCGCATTGGTGGTGGGGCTCCTGTGTATGTACCCACGTGAGGGGGGTACCGTGTGGACGTGTATGTTTGGGGTGGCCTAGGACGTGGGTGTTCACCCAGTGTGCGCAAAGGGACAAGGACACGGGGGGGAGGGGAGTGGAGTACGCCCAGGTGAGAAAGGGCTGCGTTTCGACCTGCGTGGAGGAGGCCCAGCCACACGTGCGTGCCTGGTGGTACTATACAGAGGCGGCGGTGACTTTGGAACGCGCTCCGCGGGAACCTCTCTGCGTCGTGGATCGGGTACTAGCAGATTGAGGGGAAGTTACTGTTTAGGAACCCACGTTGGACAGTACCCTGGCTGGGGTAAAGGCCCTGCACTGGGGTACTCGTGGGGCTGTCCCTCCGTGTGTGTGTGCCCGAGGCTGGATCGACCTGGAGACCTGTCCCGCGCATCTGGACTGCCTACGGCGCACTGTGGATGTGGGGTGAGAGTCCTCGAATCTGCGACATGGGAGGGGGTTGCCTCAGTGCTCCGAACAAGGACCGTGGGGCTTGCGCGGGTGGGCGAGCGCTGTTGGTGAGGGGTTGGGTGCGCAACAGTCCGCAAGGCGGGAGCCAGGACCCGGGCTCGGAGGCGGGGCTAGGAGGCTCCGGGGGCGGGGCCGGACGGAGGGGCGGGGCTGCGGCGGCTGCAGCAGCGCGGGCCGGGCCAGGGGGCGCTTCGCGAGGCCGCGGTTCCCCAGGGCGATGCAGTGAGGCCGAACCGCCGGGCTGGCGCGCGCGGGGCGGGGGCCGCGGCCGCGCTGCAGAGATGTGACTCAGGCGGAGGGCCAGCGGGAGCGTCGGCGCTGCGCGGCCGCGGGGGTAAGTGAGTGCGAGCCATGCCGATGGGGTGGAAGGCGCTGCAGGGACCCCAGAAACTTTTCCTGCTGTGGACTTGGGAGGATTGGGGGGCCTGCTTCTGATGCTTTTCTAATTTCCCCAAGGGATTAGTCTGTTGGGGGACATGGGGGATCAGGATGGGAGGGAACCACAGTGCAGCGGGCAAGGAGCTGCAGAGAGCAGAGCTGGGATGAGGGAAGGGCTGGGGACCTTTGGGGGGGTCGCTGTTTCCCCGGACCAGCTGGAGATCCAGGTATGGGGGCGATCACAGGTAAAGGACAGCTGGGAGTAGTGTAAGAGGGTCCAGCCATGCCCGAGTGACTCGTCGTGTGAGGGGAGCCGCGGGCCGGTCCCGTGGGAGCTGATGGAGCCGGGGGCACAAGGGCCGGGTTTGGGGGGTGAGCTGCCGCACCTGCCGCAGGGGTTGGAGGCCAAGCTCGCAGCCGGCTGTGGCTGCGCACTACGGGACAAGGAGGGGACACTGCGGGCAGAAAGAGGCAGAGCTGAGACATCGGGCTGGGGGACAAATGAGGGAAGGCTGAATACAATGGCGGGGGTGTGGGGGATGGCGTTTCTGTTCGGCCAGGCTGGAGGTGAGGACTAACCCTGTGCTGAGTCCCTTCTCCTTTGGGGGACAGGGACTCGCCTCCGAAATCCTTACCTCCCGCACCCGCCTTGGCCGGGGAAGGGGGGGGCTGGTTAACCAGACGGGGAGGGGAGCACCGACCTTGCCGCATAGGACAGCCCCAGCGCAGCTCGCGGGTACATTGCCTGGCCCTTGTTCTGTCACATACAGGCCTAGCCAATAACACCGCCCGCCCCCCCCCCACGCACACACACACACACACTGTCCCCTGTTCGCTAAGGGGGCGGCTCCTTGGAGCGCGGACAAAGGCCCCTGGAGTGTGGCGGGCAGCGGCGTCCCCGTCTGGGGCCCCGGCCCACGCGCCACATTGGCCGCCCGACTGTGCCAGGATGGATGAGGGGGACGGGGACGCGGGGTGGGGGGAACACCTGAGCAGAGCCCGGGAGGAACTGGGGGTCCTCTCAAAGACGAGAAGTTGGGGCCGGGGACAACTTGGCACAAAAGCCTCGGAACTTCAGCCAAAGAACCTGATTAAGAAGTTTCCTGGGTGGGGTGGGGGCTTTTGGGGGATTCAGACTTTGAGTTAAACTGCATACAAATGGATGTAAATAGAATGCAAATCGGCGTCTGTCGGCTAGGAGTCCTCCACTAGGCCAGTTTTGTTTCTAGACTGTGGAGTGGAGGTTTCCTGCTCGTTCCCAGCTCTAAGGCTGAAAAGGGGTCAGCTGAGTTGGGAAGGGACGAAAATGGAAGGGGAAGGATTCGCCATTTGGGGCACAGGCAGCAAGACAAGCAATCTTGTTAGAAAGAGAAGCTCAAAATCTTTAGCGGTTAATTTGCTATTTCAGTAAGTGTGCCACAGAAGTGGGTCTGGGGCACTGCAGTGTAAAACACGGACAAGCCGCTGCTCTCAGGGCTGGGGAGGTGGTGAACAAGCACAAATAAATACCATGTCTCCCCGAAAGTAAGACCCAGCCGGACCATCAGCTCGGATGTGTCTTCTGGAGAAAAAAAATAATATAAGACCGGGTCACTGCATCGTGGTTTATATTAAAGTAAGTCCGGGTCTTATATTAATTTTTGCTCCAAAAGGCACATTAGAGCCGATGGTCCGGCTAGGTCTTATTTTGGGGGAAACACGGTAGATACAACTTCCCATTAGGACAAGAGCTGCCCGGAAAATAAAACTAAGTGCTGTAAAAGAAAGTGACAAGGGTTTGTGTACACAAGGGAAGACTGGGGGGAGTGGCATTCCAGTGGAGCCCTGCAAGATGGGGGACACCCCCCCACCCCCACCCCCACACACACACCCCACCCCCACCACTGGGAGATCTTGTGGGAGAGACAACTAGGCAGAGGGCACTACAAATGCAAAGGCTTTGGGGGTGGGAATGAAGTTAGAGCAACTGAACAAAGCCTATTGTGTCTGGAGCTGGTAGGCAGATTGGGGTGGGGGGGGGGGCTGGAGAGAGGATGGCAGGGACCAGTCAGACCTCGAACTTTTGGGCCACGAAAAGTATTGTAGGTTGTATACTCCTTGGGCCAGTGAACCCTTAGAGAGTTTTGAGTGGGAAGCCACGGGATCTGATTTTTAAAAGCTCCTCTGACCTCAACAAGGACTTCCCTTTCTTTCTGCCTCTGTGCATGGCCAGGCGCCGCAGCCTCCCAGGGTCCCTGTCCAGCCTGCGGGGAACGCTTTGAGCCTCCCCACCCTGGGAGCCCACTCAAGGAGTGGCTCGGGCTTTTAAATCTCCCCACTTTGACGCAGTCCTTTCCACCCTGTGCGGCCCCCACCCAGATCCCACGGCCCCACAAACACTTCCACACAGAGAGCTTCCTGGGGGGTTCTGAGTAGTCACATTTTCTTCTCCGGATTACAGCCCAAGAGGAATCACCCAGCCAGCCGGCCAGCCGGAAAGGGCAGCCAAGGATGCAGTTTGCATTTAAATGATTGCTTTTATTTACAGGATCGGAGCTACTTTGCATATTCCTGTGCAAAGAGCTTGTGTTCTGGCAACCCTATTTACTAACCTCTGAGGGTTATTAAATTCCAGGGCTCCCAAACAGGCTGGTGGTCTGGGCGGCACTGGGAATGAAGATTGCGAGATGGTGTAACTTAGAAAAGATAACACAGGGTGCGATGGCAGCTCTAGGAAACAGCTTAATGTTAGTTACCTCCTAACAGTTGAATCCTGTCCGGCAGGAAATGCACCAGCCACTGGAATGGGAGTGGGCTGGGACAGAGTGTAATTCTGGGCCCCTGCCAGACACAGGGGTGGTCAAACCAGGGGTGCCCTGGAAGGGCCTTGAGGTCAGGAGTTGGGAGAAATGGGGCCAGTCGCAGCTTGGCCCATAAATTCCAGTAAACCTCTGCCAAGCTGCCTTACCTCTACCTTCATTTTCCCAGCGGGACAATGGGAATCACTATTATCTTAATAATACTAATCTACCCCATGTGTGCCAGGTATGTTGCTGGGTCATTGTCGTGAATCTTTTCACACCAGTATCGATATGCTCATTTTACAAAGAGACTGAGCGTCAGAGAGGTTAAGAATTGCCCGGTGGCTTCCCTCCCACTGAGGTCTTCTGTTCTCCAGGAGACAGATGGGAGTGTGAATTCTGTGTCAGGTATTCATCTGGGAACTGAAGTAGTAAATATGTCCCGGACTAGGAAAGCCCCTCCCCATCGGCTCAGTTTTTCTTTCCTTTCCATGTTCCAGTGCCTCCCCCCTTCTTTAGAGAAGGTGGTTTTACGATGCCTCTGACAGGGGACCCTGGGGTGGAAAACGAGTGGCCTCCTTGGAGCCTTGGTGACGGCGGCCAAGGCGAGGCTGGTCAGACGGTATGCTCCCAAGGGGGACTGTACAACCTGTATCTCCTTTCCCACAGGTGGGGAGGAAGGTGGGATGCTGGTTCCCCGAGAATGGCTCGTGTCCTGGCTCTGAGTCCTCGTCAGAGACACTCAGTTTCAGGGTACCCAGCTTGGCCTCCATTCCTCTGGCCTGGGTTCCTCTCGGGAAAATCACCCTCACTGTGAGGTTCCCACTTAAAAGAGCCTGTGGCAGAGATCAGAGGGGCTTGGGGGTTCTCAGGGCAGACCACCCCCAAAGGCATCACCCCTTCACACCACCTCAGGGACCTCATTACTTGGTGTGTGATGGGGGAGGCTGGAAGCCAGTGGCGGACAAACACCTGGGTGAGCCCCACTTCCAACTCTGTCTCCATGGCAACCACCCCTCCTGGAAAAGCAGTCAGAAAAGCTCACAGCCTCAGAGGAGGGAGTATTTGCCAATCTTTTCTATTTATTTAACAGACACTTTATATTACTGCTTTCCCAACATTAACTACTGCCCGAAACCCGAATTCATCATTATTTTAATCCTCACAACAGCCCCCACTTGATGGGTGCTATTTATCACCCTCATTTTGCAGATAAGGAAACTGAGGCAAGAAAGGCTAAAGCAGCTGCCTGGGGTCACAGGGTGCTAGCAAGGGGCAAGAGCGGGACTTGGAACCCGAAGGTCTGACTCGGAAGGACGGGGAGCTCTGGGTGAGGAGCATGGCTGGGGGAGCGCCCTGCCCTTCGGGCAGGCAGCGCTGTCCTTCTGACGCAAGGAATCCTGCCTGCATTCTTTCCAGCCTCTGCAGGCCCCAGCTTGTGGGGGAATGGAGACAGGGAGCGCGCTGCTGGACCACCTGCTTCTGGCCCCTCTGCAGGGAGAGTGTGAGAGTGTGTGAGTGAGTGAGTCTGTGTGTGTGTGTGTGTGTGTGTGTGTGTGTGAGAGAGATGCAGGGTATTGAAGAGCTGAGTGAGGCACATTTCTGGGAGCCTGGCTGGCAGCAACGGTAATTAGCATGTGAGCCCGGCTGGCACATTCGTTCGCATTTATTCATTACTCCTTTTGAGGAGCTGCACGCCTCCGTCCCACGGGTTTGTTGCCATATATTCATCCCGTCCCCGTCAGCCCTGCATGGCGGCTGACTCGAAACCTCTAATCTGTATTGTTCAGTTTGGGGTTCCTGGAGAGCTGCTCCACCGGCCGTGGGGGGGGGGGGGCACCAGGTGGCTGGTGCAGCAGGAAGGGCTTACCTGACAGTGGGCGCCACCGCTGCATGTGTCCTCGGTGTGCCCCGGCATCTGCAGACCCTTGGGGCTTGTGGAGATGGGGGGCTGGGCCCGCTCCCCGATAGTCCGCCTTCTAACAAGTTCCCGGGTGACGCTGTTGCTGCTGCCCTCAGCACCCTCCGCTGTAAGATGGCAGCGAGAGCATCTGCCTGCTGTTGAGTGAGGGTTGGAGACCGTATTTAGCGATTCATTCATTCAGCAACTGGGCCGTGAACCCTGCCCATGTGCCAGGCACTGGGGGATTGGTGCAGAATAAGATAGACCAGGGCCTGGGGGTGGGGGTCCAGACCAAAAGAGTAATCAAATACAATGATTGGAAATTGTGGCACATGCGACAAAGGTCAAAAGTACCGGCACGGAGAGTGACGGGAGCGGGAGAACCTAATCCAGACACACGGGCCAGCGCAAGGCTCGCCAGGTGACATGTCCGGAACCCTGGTCTGTGTTGAAAGCCCAGTAACAACCGTACAGTTGTTTGGCTCTTGGCTCTGCTTTCTAGCTGAGTGTGACCTTGGACAAGCCAGCTGACCTCCTTGTTTTGCTTCCTGTGAAATGGAGACAGTAATGGCACTGGCTTTATAGTGTCGCTGTGCAGGTTATAAAGGCGCTAATGTATGTGAAGAGCACAGAAGAGTGCCTGGAACGCAGGAAGCACCGTGAGTCAACAATTACTGTCACTCACTGGCAGTAACAGAAAACTCTCCAGGGCATTTCTGAACTCTCCAAAAATCCTAGATGGGCCGAACTCGGCTTCACTCTGGGAGACGGTCTGGGGGCCTCCCGGTCACCCAGGGACAGGTGTTCTATAGATTGGGGTGGCTCTCCACTCCTGGGCGTCCTTCACAGTGATAAAGACCCACCTGAGACAACTGGACCCTACCAAAGCCCCTGGCTGCCTAGTTGCTGGGGACATAGGACTTCCTGAAAGAAGGGGGCCACATGATGTTGGAGGAATAACAACCTCTCTGTTGGCAAGTAATACAAATCCAGCTCAAAGTGGCTTCATCCAAAAAAGGGAAGTTAATTGGCTGCTAGAACTGCAAAGACCAGGGGTTCTGGCTTCAGGCATGGCTGAATCCAGCCATTCAATGCATGAGGACTCTATGCTGTCACTTCACCGTTTCCTCTGGGTCGGATTTACTCTGGCACAGGTTCTCTCCCTAGGACAGCAAACAGGACCTCTCCAGCTCCAGGCCTATGCTCTTCTAGCTTATCAACCCCAACAGAAACAGAGGACCGCTTCGTAGTTCATTGTACCAACTATCCTAAGGCTGATTATCATGGGTCTGGTGGAGCCATCCATGTGCCTGTCCATGAACCAATCAGTGTGGCCAAAGGGCGGGATAAATGCTCTGATTGGCTAGGCCTGCGTCAGGGGCAGAGCTAGGGCTTGAGGTGGCTCTCCAAAGGAAAATCAGGAAGTCATTTCAGAAAGGGGACAAATGGCTACTAGGCAACAAAAACAACAGCTGTCCCGGAAAGAGAAGGTTCCACCCTCAGGAATGAAAGCAGAAATCAAGGGTGTGTCCATTTACCATGTCAGGAGTGGGAGCTAGAGAGCTGGACGTCCAGAATCTTGGTCGCCATCTTGGTTTTTGTCATCATCCCCATTGGTTTCCTGTTGTGACTGGAAGGCTGGTCAGGAAGGAGGAGGAGCTGGGGAAACCAAGTCCCAGTTTGCAGGCCGGTCTCCCGTAGAGAGAGGAAATCTCAAGAGAGTGAGTGGAGGCAGCTAACGAAGGCCAAGTTCCTACAAGGGGAGGACATGGGGTGAGAGCCTGGCTGGTTTCCCGACATCTTTCCCATCAACTCTGACCTCGAGTGTAGAAACCAGGCCTTCTCAACCTCAGAACTATTGACATTCGGGCCAGATAATTCTTTGTTGTTGGGGGAGGAGGGCATCCTCTTGTGTAACAGTGTCCCTAGCCTCTACCCACTACAGGCCAATTGCACTCCCCTCCCCAGTTGTGAGAACCAAAAATGTCCCTAGACGTGGCCAAATGTCCCGTGGGGTCAACACTGCCCCTGGTTGAGAACCACTGGCCTAGAGGGCGTGTGGAGAGACGGTTGGTGGTCAAGACCCCAGGAACACATCCCTCCCCCTCATCCCCCCAGCCCCACTGGGGGTGCGGTTGGCTGCTGAGTGACCCAGAGCGGCTGCACGGGGTGTGTCCTGTTTACTTACTGAGAGTCTTTTAATTGCGTTTGCCATTGATGAGATATGTGGGGGCCCCTCCGCCGTGTCGGGGAGCTGATGGCATTTTGTTCAGACATTACTGGTTCTTGAATATTCACCCCCATTATGCTTACAGGACGTGTGACAAGCGGCCCTGGGCCAGGGCCATATTTTTCCAAAGGGTGGTATGTGGGGATATGCCACTGGGCATGCAATGGGAGTTACGTCAACAAGCAATTTTAACATTTCAAGAGATAAGTATTTCAGTGTGTGGAGTTTTCTTTTAAGTGAGTTGATTTCAAGGGCTTGGTGAGTCAGTTAATAGCTGCACAGGTGGTGTGTAGACAAGGCATAAGTAGCTGCAGTGGCCGACGTGGCAGGGCCACGAATAGTGGCTAGACGGTGGGCCCGACTGCCAATGGTTGGGGTGCATGCTCACCCCTAATTTGCTCCAGTGGGATGCTGGGATGCTCACGTAAGACGCATCGCTTGCCGGACGCCTTCTGTTCCGAGCCCACCTTCTCTCATCTATAAGCAAAGGTGACGGTCCCTGTAGCAGCGGGCTCCTTCTCAGTCGGTGGCATCCATAATTTATCCCAGTCAATGGCCTCAGGGCCAAGGCAGCATGGGAGCTGCTCTCCGGATCCTGTAAAGGAGCAGAGAGGTGGTCGATACAGCATTTACTTAGGGAAGCCCCAGGGACCCGCTGGAGCTGCCTGGAGTTGGCTGGTGACAGCCCCACATGTGGGTGGAGCTAAGGCAGCGAGTCCCTCTGGAGCTGTGCAGGCCGGGGCACGCTGATGGCCAGGCTCCCCTCGAAAGCAAGGGGTAGAGGAGAGTCCTGGTGACTCGGGGATTTTCTCAGCATCTACTTTGTGCCAGACCTGTGTCTATCCGTGATGCTCATCCTGGGGATTTCGCCCCCCAGGGGACACTTGGCCGTGTCTGTCTGAAGATCATTTGGATTGTCACAATTGGGGGAGGGGGGTTGCTTCGGGCACCTAGTGGCCGGAGGCCAGGGACACTGCTAAACATCCTACAAGGCACAGAACGGGCTCCATAGCACAGAATGACCACATGCAAACAAAACGTCCGTCGTTCCGAGGCTGAGAAACCCTGGTCTGTGCTGATGAACGAGACAGTGCCCCTGTCCTCCTGCAGCTAGCCATGGAGAAAGAAAGGAAACAGGCACAAAGATGACAGGTATTAGAGCTGACACACAGAGCAGAGGCTCCAGTAGAGAAGAATGGGGGTGTGACCTTGGCCAAGGTCTGAGGGGATGACATCAGAGCTGAGCCCAGCGGTGGAGGGGTGGGGCGGGGAGAGTTTTCCATCCTGGGGGTGGGAGGAGCATCCAAGCACAGGGAACATGGGTTAAGCCCATCCCCAGCTTGCATGGGGGCCAAAGAGCATCCTATGAGCATCCCCAGAGAAATGGACCGGCGTGGAGTGAGAGGATGGGTTCTCTGGAAATGTTTGGGGGGTGGGGGAGGGGTGGGAGAAGAGAGGGGAAGGGTGGAACCCAGGAAGACAGTTCAGTTTGGGTCTACGGTACTACATGTGAAATGCTGGGAGCTTTCTAGGAGCGTGGTGGTGTGACCTTGGACAAGTGTCCTAACCTCCGGGAGGCTATTTTGCCTCCCGTGTAAGGATTGGCTGAGAGCGAGTCATCGCTGTCAGCTGTTACCACTGAAAGACGGAAATGGGGTGATGCGTGCCATTCTCCCAGCAGGCCTTGGCCCACGGCTATCTCTTTAAAGTTTCATTTTATCCCCTTATTTTTGAAGAGGTCAGAATGTGGCCTCAAATGCAAAGACTCTGAAAGGTTATTCAGAGAAAGTGAGTCTCCCTCTCACTGTCTCCTCCACGTCACTAGTGATGATGACTCATGCTTGTTCACCGGGCCCGGCCAAGGGTACAGATGGGAGCCCAGATCCACCCCCCACCCCACCCGCCAGGACTGGCTGTGCTGCCTGGAGAAAGGGGTGCGTTTTCTTGTGTGTCCAAAGGCACGATGTGAGCTGGCGGGTTTGAAGTGAGGTGGGTCTTAAAGAAGTTGGGAGAGGAGGAGAGTCTTACGGTGAATTGATCTTTTTTTCCTCCCACTCTCACCCCCAACTTTCCTGGAACGTTCATGGTGTCAGAGGGAAACATGAGACCCCAGCAAGCCCTCGCCTTCCTCCTGCTCTTCGTGATCGCCTCCGGGGCCTCTGAGAACACCAGCACGTCCCGGGGCTGCGGACTGGACCTCCTGCCTCAGTACGTGTCCCTGTGCGACCTGGACACCATCTGGGGCATCGTGGTGGAGGCCGTGGCCGGGGCGGGCGCCCTGATCACGCTGCTCCTGATGCTCATCCTCCTGGTCCGGCTGCCGTTCATCAAGGACAAAGATAAGAAGGACCCCGTGGGCCTCCACTTCCTCTTCCTCCTGGGGACCCTGGGCCTCTTCGGGCTGACGTTCGCCTTCATCATCCGGGAGGACGAGACCATCTGCTCGGTGCGCCGCTTCCTGTGGGGCGTGCTCTTCGCGCTCTGCTTCTCCTGCCTGCTGAGCCAGGCGTGGCGCGTGCGCCGGCTGGTGCGTCACGGCAAGAGCCCCTCGGGCCGGCAGCTGGTGGGCGCGGCGCTGTGCCTCATGCTGGTGCAGGTCATCATCGCGGTGGAGTGGCTGGTGCTGACCGTGCTGCGCGACGCCAAGCCCGCCTGCGCCTACGAGCCCATGGACTTCGTGATGGCGCTCATCTACGACATGGTCCTGCTGGCGGCCGCCCTGGGGCTGGCGCTCTTCACGCTGTGCGGCAAGTTCAAGAAGTGGAAGCAGAACGGGGCCTGCCTCCTGGTCACGGCCGTCCTCTCTGTGCTCATCTGGGTGGCCTGGATGACCATGTACCTCTTCGGCAACGCCGAGCTGCGGCAGGGGGACGCCTGGGGCGACCCCTCCTTGGCCATCACGCTGGTGGCCAGCGGCTGGGTCTTCGTCATCTTCCACGCCATCCCCGAGATCCACTGCACCATCCTGCCGGCCCCGCAGGAAAACACCCCCAACTACTTCGACACGTCGCAGCCCAGGATGCGGGAGACGGCGTTCGAGGAGGACGTGCAGCTGCCGCGGTCGTACATGGAGAACAAGGCCTTTTCCATGGACGAACACAATGCAGGTAAACGAACGGGGGCGCCGCCTGCTGGGGGCGGTTCTGGGGCCATTTGTCCTAAAAGGACTCTCTTGCTCTCCAGTGGGGAAGGCCGGTCCTGGCAGAGCAGAGCCCACAAACGTTAACCCCCGGCAACGTTGATTTAGAATTTTTATTTATTTAGATTTTTTTTTTTTCCCCTATCAACTGCCAGCTAATTTAATATAAACATCCAGGTTCTGGCTTCTTTTGAAAAGTTGGATCTGGCAATGCCAGGCCACAGTTCCTGGCAAGTAGCAATTGTCTGGAACTGGCTAGAAGGCCCTGCCTCTCCCCCCTCACCGGGTTGTGGCTGCCCCTTTAGATGGGAATCCACTTCCCTTTTTTTTTTGGCCACACTCCCCACCATTCCCTATCGTCCCTGACCCAGCCACTCTAACATGTTGGCATGAATTACCTGGCTCCCTGCAGGTGTCTGTCGTTGCAGCCCATGTGTAGATGGTGAGGGACAATGCTCGTGTCCCCTCCCTTACATCCAACACCACGAGTGTAGGGATTTGGGCCCCCAAGTCAGATGTCTGGGTTAAGATCCTGCTTCCGCCACTTCCTGGATGTGTGGCTTTGAGTAGATTACCTCTCTGCACTGCAGTTTGTCTCTGTAAAACAGAAACGAGAGAATGTGCCTCACAAAGCTGTTCTGAGCAGTAACACGCTGAGTACCGTACGGAGGGGCTCCCACAGTTCCTGGCACGGTGGGTGCGCGTCTTGGTTGGGTTCCCCCGAAAGCAGAACCTGAGACCTGGTGCAGGTGGCTGACTTAGGAGGTCAGGATGGAGGTCACCTCCGGGAGCCCAGAGGGCCATTCAGGGGATGAGCAGAGGCCAGGGCCCTGGCCAGTGTCTGTGGTCCTGGGAGCCACCTCTTACTCAGCTCCTTCTGGACCAGGAGCCTCTTTTATCTGAGCCCCGAGGACGCCCCGGGGACTCAATGGTAGTGGGAACACCGGAAATGGATGTAAATCTTTGTACATTCATTGGGGGATGGCTCTGTCATTTTGTCAGGTTCTCAGAGCCGTCTGTGACCCCCTACCCTCACCCCTGATGGTTAAGAACTTGATGGTCTAGTTTCCTTGCAGTGAAGTGGGGATGCTGGAACTACACAAGTATTAAGGTCTTCAAAAATAAGGATGGCTAACCTTTACTGTGTATTTATCACAGTATTACCAGGTACCGCTCGGGGCATTGTAGTAGCTAACCTCACTTCGTGCCTACGATAACCCAGTGAGGTCCATTTGCAGACAGGAAACTAAGGCACAGAGTGACTTGCCCAAGAGGCAGAGCGGGGTGTGAACCCAGGCGGGCTGACTCCAGAGCTGACACGCCTGACCACACTGCCACAGAATTACTCTTCTCAAAGGATGTTACAGTCCCACATCCCAACAACATTGTAGGACACCTGGGTGCATTGAGAAGACAGGGGTATCAGTCCCATTTTACAGAGCAGGACACTGAGGAAACTTGTTCAAGCTCATGCTGTAAGTACACAGCAGAGCAGGGAGGGGGAAAGATGGTCTTCTGAATCCCGTGACATGCATCCTTTCCTGTGAAAATGCAGCCAATACTTCATATCCACAGAAGACCCAGAGAGCAAAGGGAGCTGGCACAGCGGGTAATGGGGATCCAGAGGTGCCCCCACCCGGTCTGTTTCACACCCTGACATGTACCGAAGCCAAGTAACTTGTCTTCCAGTCCCCCTCTTTCTTTTCCAAAACAACAATAGCTGTATTATTCCTTTCTAATGACAAAAGATCAATAATAATCGTGTAGAAGGTTCAGCAAGTACAAATGATAAAAAATGCTGCAAGTCCCATTGCCCAAAGGCAGCTACCAGTGTGTCTGCCCCCATCTTGCCAGACACCTCTCGATGAGCACACACACAGCCTGCCTGTCCCCACCCCCGGCCCCCCAACCACGACAATCTCATTGAGTCGCTCTTAACCTGGCTGCACATTAGACTCACTGGGGCAGCTGACAATAATGCCCAGTGCCTGCCCCTCATTCTGATGAAGTCTGTTTGGGTGTACGTATTCTTTAAGATCTCCAAGTGATTCTGAGATGTAAGCCGGTTGAAACCACTGCTCTAAGAGTTGCCGTGCAGTGTGCTTGCTTAAATCAGGGTCATGGCTGGAAGCCCTTCCAGGTCAAGTGACCACAGAGGCACACTATCTTTCTCAAAATGCAGAGCTTTCCATAATTTAGTTTTCTGATCTTCAGCTGGTGAGTATTCCACTTGCTTCTGGCTTTCCATATAAAGTCATGCTGCAATGAACATTCATCTCTGTGCCCTCGCTCACTTAACTCCTTGCAGAAAAACCCCCTAGACTGCACCTAAAGGTGCCTCAAAGAATCTGCAACTTTAAATCGTAATATGTACTGCTACACAGCTCCCCAGAATGGTAGGCTCATTTACTGTCCCCCACTTAATCACTGTATGAGAGCCCCATTTCCTCGCTTCTTCACCAACCTTGGATGTTGTCAGGCTTTTTAAAATAGCCCTATTTTGCATCGTTCCAAATGTGTGTCCACCGAAATTCACATGGGCCCAGGCAGGGCGGGCTCCAGGCAAAGCCAGTTCCCTCAAAAAACTCGCAGAGAGAGGCTCAACTGGTACCCTCGCTGGGGCTGCCTTTGTTCTAGAAACACTTGCTTTGCTAGCTGGGGAACACATGGGCACGCCCCCCCGCCACGGTAAGGACAGCTGTTGTCATTTTTGGTGCTGACCTCGGCCAGCTTATATTTTAGGGAACCAGGACCCACCAGGGGCCTTGCCCAGGAAACAGAGTGGTCCTCTTTCTCTTTCATTTTAACCAGCCAGCCTTCCAGGTTCTCTTCCCTTGACAGTCTGTCCCTGACTTTCCAAGAGGGGGGAAGGGCATTCCCCAGGCAGGTCTGTGGCTCAGTCACGCCCCAGCACCCCAGCAGCCTCCGCTCCCTTATTTCCTTCCCCTGAGTGAGACCCCCGATATATACACGACTTTACCAGCCTAATGCTTATTCATAAGTATCAACAAGGCATGAGGTATGTGAGTTAAAAAGATGAAAATATACTGAAGTATGTAGCACCTCAGCTCACATGTTGGAAAGCGTTAATGAGACGCATTAAATGTTCACCTTTCCAAGGAGCAGGAAAGAAAAGTGTTCTTTCTTCTGTTAGGGGGTTCGGCTCTCAGATCTCATTAGGGCCACAGGCTATTTCCACTCTGAGCCTCAGCTTCTCGGTGCAAGGCCCTGAGTCGGCGTGGCGGACAGGGCAAGTCTAGCCTCACCTGCAGTCTAGACAGGAGTAGGCTGGCATTCAACCTATGGTCTTTGATTCCTGTGAGGACCCCCTTATGGGTGGGCCCTGCTTGCCTTTTAAAGCTGACCGAGGTCAGAGTGGGGTGTTAGCTGGGATTCTTGAAGTTGCCAGTGATCAAAAATCTGATTTGAAGCAGCGTAACCGAAACAACGACAACAAAACTAATGTACTAGGGACAAGCTTCAGGAATGGTTGGATCTCGGAAACTCAAGGTGACAAGATTTGGTCTTTTTCCACCTCTTGGCTCTGTTAGTATCATGGCAGCCCACAGCTCTAGGCTTGCAGAGTCCCAGTAGAAAGGAGGACTAGTTCCCAGGGCGCGTAAGCAAAAATCCCAGAGTTAGCTCTGATTGGACCTGATGGCCCTTCCCTGACCAATCAGCATGGCTGGTGAGATGTGATGCCCTGATTGGCCAGGCCTAAATCACATGTCCACCTCGAGGCCAGGGGAGGACCAACACTCAGGCCAGCCAACACTCAGGAACCTGGAATGTGAGAGATGTTTACCAGAGGAGAACCACAAAGAGCTACTACAGAGGGGGACCCCGGGGCCAAGGCACCACCCCCCACAGCTGGCTTGTACAGTCAGGGGAATCTGTTGATCCAACAGATTCCCCTAGCACAGCTGGCCAGGTCTCTGCATTAGGAGGAAAGCGGTGCTGTTTGGGCCTCCTTCTCTTCAAGCAGTTCTAGGCTGGGCACTGAGACTAGTAAGGGTCCATGGACGGTGTCCTCTGTCCCCTGGTGCTGCGTCCTGGCTCCCCCAGGAAAGGCATTTCCTCACTTAGCATGTGCATAACGGGCTGCTGAAGGCGTGGCGATGCTAAAGCATACATCATGAGGGTATCTTGGAACATGCGTTCCCTACCCTGCCTCGGTTTCTTTGGTCCAGTCAGGGCTGAGATGCCCCTCGTGTCACTTAAATTCAAGTTGCTTCAAAGGAACTAAGTATGGTGTTTAAAAACAAAGTATTTGGAGCCAGGATAGTGTGACGGACAGATTCTCTGCCTGAGTTCAAATGCTGGTCCTGCCACTTACCAGCTGTGTGACCTTGGGCAAATTACTTAACCTCTCTGTGCCCCACGTAAAGTGGAAATAATGAAAGTACCGACAGTGCTACAAACACTGAACAAGTTAATATATGTAAAGTACTTTCACAGTGCCTGTCTCTTGGTTGGCACTCTAGGGAGGTTAACTATATTACTGAGGTGATTTTTGGTCCCCTGCCCCAAGGAATGTGTAAAAGTCCCAAGCTCTCTTGCTACCTTTTAGCCAGAAAAAATGACTCCTTTCAGGACAACTTTTAGGAGAGGCTTTTCTTAGCGAAGCAAGATGGGTGCCTGCATGGAGAGTGAACATAACAAAGATGCCATCGCACAACTGAGATGGACTTTCGTTTTGATGTTTTCATAGTACGTCGACTTTCTCCACTATTTTTTGAGAGCAGTTCTAGGTTTACAGAAAAAATCGAGCAGGAAGCACGGCGAGTTCCCACATGCCCCCTCCCCCGGTTTCCCTGGTAGTAACGACTTCTATTGGTGTTCCATCCGTGTTGCAATCGAGGCTTGGCCTTTTCCAGAATATACTAGCTGGAGTCATACAGCCTGTAGCTTTTACAGACTGGCTTCTTTCACTTAGCAATGTGCATTTAAGTTTCCTTCGTGTCTTTTTGTGTAATCTGGTTGTTCTTGATTTTAAAAAAGGGGGGGGGCGGGGAATCTCTAAAAGTACACAGAAAGTAAGAAACACCATTTGTCCACCTTTCAGAAGTAAAAGGTGCTGGCATAGTTTGCCAGCTTTGCTTCAGCTCTCCCTGTTTTTCCTATTTAGAAAATAACCCTCCCCAAGCGGTTGGACTCCCTCTATTCTGTTCCCCCTCACTTTCCTCGTGGAGATGACCTTTATCACTGGATGCCCCCACGTGTGTGTTGTTGAAGGGTGTGTGTTGAACTTGATGTGAATGGCATTCTGTAGTGAGGTCTTTTGTCGGAGGGATGCAGAGGTGCTTCCTTGTCATGCAAGCCCTGCAGGCGCTTGGGGGTGGGGGGAGGCTAGAGGCTCAACCCTGCCCCCCTCCCGTGGCCTGCAGCCTGGATTCTACAAACTTCCCAACCCCACTGAGATGGGTCAGGCTCTCTGAGAGCCAGAGAACAAAGCCCCTTTGTGACTTTTGTTTGAAATCTGGCTTGTGACAAAGAGGAGGCAGGTGGGAGGGGTGGGGGGAGAGCATGGCGTGGATGCAGGGGAAGAAAACAAAATCGGGTCTTGTTTTTGTGTGTGTGTGTGTTTTTGTGTTGCCTCTCCCTCCCTCAGCTCTCCGGACAGCAGGATTTCGCAATGGCAGCTTGGGAAGCAGACCCAGCGCGCCGTTTAGAAGCAACGTGTATCAGCCAACTGAGATGGCCGTAGTGCTAAATGGCGGGACGGTAAGTATGGAGAGGTGATGTGTTGGCAGGAAGCCTAAGGGCAGTGGGGGTTGGGTGGGTGGGGGGGCAGCTTCAAGCTCCAAAGGGGACACACTGCTCTGTGGAGGCTGCTGATGGGCCACCAAGACAGGCTCAAGTGACACCCCCCGCAGCTAGAACGCATGCGATGCTTCCATTTTTCTTCTTTCCCTCTCTACCCCCTTCTCCGTGCACGGAGACCATTCTATACCTACTGTGCCACCTGTAAATTCGCTTGACAGAGTCCCTGTTTCTTGGGACTCCGGTACCCAGTGAATTCTCTGGCTTTCATTGTACACAAGGTACCCTCATTCTCTCCCTGGGAGGCGACTTGTAGGAAAAGCCCAGGATTGTGACGCCCTGGAGGGTTTTGCTGACGTCCAACCTAGTGTAGCTCCCCTTCACTTCCCCCCACCATTGTTGTGCCCCAGCCGGGTCCTGGGGTCCTCCGCCCCCCCCCCCCACACACACACACACTCCTTAAGAGTTGTCTTAAGAAATGCAAGTGAGTATCATTCCTCTCCCACGAACACAAAAGCAGGTTGACTGTCTGATGCCAAACAGACTGCCAGCAGAATTGTCACTGTTTATGTTTTGCCTGCGTGGAATGACATCATTTTGTTTCTCCAGCGGTCCAAAGACGCACTCTCATTCCCACATTTAATTTCCAAACATAGCTCGGTGCTTCTTCCAGAAACAACGCATGAGCCAGCTTACATGTGTAAATTGGGTTTCCATTCTTCCTATCATGTGCCAGTTCCATAACTCACCCTGAGCTGCTTTTGTTTTTCATGGAAGTCAGGCATGGTCTTTGATCTCTAGAGGGAACTTTGGTTTTCTGGCCTTGTGAATGGCATGCTAGGTATTGGTCTGCATGGGTTGGGAACAGGCTCAAAGACAAAAAGACTCACAGCTTTCCCTTCTGAAGCCCCCTGCCATCCGTGGGGCTGCTTGGTTGTTGGGTGCCAAGAAAAACCCGATGAGGCATTCAGCCTGGGTGCTGTACGTTGATAGAAAACGGCCCCATCACCGTCACTCTTAAGCCCCCTTGGTCCCTTCAAGGCATAAAAGCACCCTGGACTTAGGAAGTGAAGTGGGTTTCTGGGTAAGGAAACACATTCGTTTGGGATGCATGATTGCAGAGAAAGGGAGACAGCGTCCCAAGAAGGGAGCGGCATCACACACTAGTTGCTGCTTTTCTGGGGGACTCTTCAGCCCATTTTGAAAAAGCAAGGTAACGGGTCTTTGGCACGTTGGTAACGTGCTGGTGTCTGACGCTGATTTTGCAAAGCACAGAGTTCTTAGTGTGTTATCCTTGTTTCCAGATCCCAACTGCTCCGCCAAGTTACACTGGAAGACACCTCTGGTGAAAGACTCAAGTTCCAGAGAATAAGAATCTCTTACCGATTTTATTCCCTGGCTGTGTCTTTCTTGAGGGAGAAATCAGTAACAGATCCAGGCCGCCACACAGCCAGGAGATTGGGGAATCCTAGACAAGGGGATTTCGTGTAAATGTGAACACTGCTGAACTGAAAAGCTAACACCGACTGCCCTCCCCCACCCGCCCCCCGCCACACACAGACAAACACACACACACACACACACACACACACACACACACACACACACACACACACGTAATACCAAACCAACCTCAATCCCCACAAACTAAAGCAACGCTAATTGCAAATAGTATTAGGCTCACTCGAAAATGTGGCCGGGAAGACTGTTTCATCCTTGGGGGATAGAACAGAACCAAGTTCACAGCCGGTGGCCCAGGCTGGTGTTTGGTTGAACATGGAGGTCCCCACGGCATGTCCCTTCCTCAACTGCGGTGGCCTCTGGGAGATGACCGTTTCATTGAGGAGGGCCAAAGGGAGCCTGCACATTTCAGGGGGGTGGGGTCAGGAGCAGTTCAGGAGGTGGTGGGTGTGATTCCAATCAAATCGTGGGGTGAGCTTTACAACCAGTAGTGGTGGAGGGACCCTGACATGTGCCAAAGAGGAGATGCCATTTGGAAGCTGAAGTGACCGTCACATTTTTTTAGAGAGTGGTGACCAACCACTGTTCCTTCTAGGGGCCTGTTGCTCCAGCATGTATGGCAGGAAAGCCAGCCCGCATCCCTCCCTGGTGTCGCCATAGCAACGCTCTGGCTTGGGGCAGCCGCCTCTTCCCTCAACCATCCCTCCCTCCTTCTGCACTCTCCAAGCCCTCTCCCAATTTGATTGCCACATTCCCTTCAAAAGGTCAAATGGGGCCCCCAGCTTGAAGCCCCCTGGGCTGGCAGGCTGGAAGAAAGGCTGTAGCAGATTTCCAAGATGACGGCTTGTGGCAGGGTATCCCGGGTGCCCTCTAGGATGGAGAGGTGGCACCTTGCTGCCTGGCATGCAGTGAGCTCTTGGGCCTCTTCCGTGGATGCAGTGAAAGTCGCAGGGTGGGGCACGTAGGGCTTCCTCGCTGCTTTTGGAGGGTGTGGGGGACATTTCTGACTTGGTTTTCTGCAAGTTCCATGAAAATGGTTCTCTTCAAAGCCCATTGTTTCTGTTATGGTTTCCATCTGTCCTCAGGAAGTCATTCTTTGGTTCTTTGGCATTTCGAACATCTCGGCCATTCAAAGCCCCATGTTCTCTGCACTGTTTGGCAGCACAACCGTAGCAACGATTCAAAGCAAAGAATTTTAACCTGATGGCACGGAATGTATTACATGAGGGTGGGTCCCTCCGCATATACTCTAATAATCACTATACTGCTTTTTCTATACAACAACCCATAAGCCTTTAACCTTTAAAGAAAATGAAAAAGGTTACTGTTTGGGGGGAACTGACCTCTTCACAAGCCAATGTGTCTGAGCTGAGTATGTTTTAATAAACCTTCTGATTTTTCTCGAGGCCCTAGTCTCTGCTGTGTCCTGTCCTTGCCCCCAGCCCCCCATCCTTGCAGAGCAGTGGGGTAAACAAGGCCCACCCGGCCACCGCTGTGTGGCCCAACTCCGCGTTTTCCGTCCTGCTAAGCGTCTTTCTTGTCACCACGCTTGGGGAGGGGAAAGCATGTCACCAGAATGCGCCTGCCCTAACCTTCACCTTCAGGAAGCCGCCTGCCCCTCCCACAGCATGTGCTTGCTTCTAGGGAATCAGGTTCCAGATCTCTAGGTGAGGAGTATCATTGGGTGGGCCGAAAACATGGGGTACCTACTGGGAAGGAGTGGGCGGGAAAGAAGCAAGGGCCTGGGGTGGGGGTGAGGGCGGGTGCATGCAGACCCAGAACCCTCAAAATACAGAACTCTGCAAACAGCCGGGTCCAGGCTGATGGAAACCGACTGCGTTACACGTTCTTGTGCCAGGAAATGGTCGCCCACCCCCGCTCCCTGGAGTCCTTCGGCGCTCCCTGACCCCACCTGTGACTCGGTCTGCAAGAGCCCCCTTGCAGAAGGGAGCAAGTCACACAACCGTTTTCTAAGTTCTTGGTGGTCCAGGCGTGTGCGGTGAGCTTGGCCTGCATAAGTCGCTACGAGTGGAAAGTCGCGTTTCACCACCATAAAAATGGAACGAGCTTTGAGCCACGGGGAACCTCGCTTAATGAGACCTGTCTTTCCTTCTTTTCTTTTCAAACCTCTGATACGTTATTGCGCTTTGGGTTTTGTTTTATTTTGGCTTTAAGATCGAAGCATGGGTTGAAAGCCTTCCCAATGGGGGGTGGGGGGGGCGGAGGCTCGGCAAGTGAGGGGACAGCGCAGAGAACTTATTTTTCTAATGATTTCACCTGAAAGGGACAAAGAGACATCTTTGCCAAGAGACTGTGGCAGCCAGCTGCCCCCACGGAGCTAAGTTTAAATATAAAATTAAGTGGCACCTCTGTATAAGATCTGTTTATGTAAACAAGGCTGTTGGGGTAAAAGACCTGGAAGAGGAGCATCTGTGATCAAAATACCTAATTGTAAGCACAGATCTTTCCGTGTCTGGTTAGTAAAATCACCTTGGGACTATAACAGCCACTCTTGTGCCCCTTTCAATGGGAAATGCGTCTTCTATGCTGGATTTCTCCACTGGGGGTGGAGGGCGGGAGCGAGTACATCAGCACTGAATAAAGTGCTGTGTGTCGCCAGGGTTCCTAGTTCAGCTGCTGAAAGCTGGGGATCCAGTGCCGTGAGCACAGGTTTCCTCAGGCCCACTGAACAAGCATAAATGTGGGGTGGTCTTCTGGGCTGGCTGAGTTGAACCCTGAACTGAAAGGGAGCATTACTGTGGCTTTTATAATCCGTGATGCGACGATTATACCAGCTTTACAGGAGTTCTCAGCAGGTGCTTTTCATTAATTGACAAAGAGCTAAGGCTCGTTTTTGACAGATAATATATATTTATTAAATGTATTAATGTGTGTTTTATAATGTAACTTCATCCTTCCCTGGCTGACTGTTGCATCCTTATAAGAGAAAGAAAAATCGTTACAGAAATTTCAAGACAATCAATGTGTACCATAAAGGACTGTATATAAATATCACAAAATGAAAAGGTTGTAAAGCATGGGCAGATAGGTTTTATTTTCAAAATGCTGTTAACACAAAAATAAAGGCTTTACTATTTACTTCAGACGTGTGGTAGCTTGTCAAAACCACCCAGGACAACCACTGGGCTTTCGGATGTGGCCAGAGGCTAAGTCTGGGGCTCTCTGAATTGGGCGGTTCCTGGTTTTAGTGGCAAACCTCAAAATAAATGAGGGTAGGAAGTCAGCTTGCCCAGAAAAATGGGGGCTTGCTGTCATACTTTGGGGCCGCGACAACCAAAATCCTGCTACTGTGGTCGGGGTGTCAGGGTCTCATCTTGGGTGAGCTGCAAAAAGTGAAGGGCGAGTCGCCTTGGGAAATGATCGCAGGTGGTAACGTCTTTGTTTTACGAAGAGTACTCACTGGATAAATTAAAAACCCACTGCTGAGGTCTGGGACTTAAATGTACACATGGCTCTTTGCAAAGGCAGCCACCAGTGGGAAACTGATAACCAGGACACTTCACCATCGTGGAACTCGAGTTCGCTGTACATTTTAATGGCGGTTGGCGCAGAAGAATATTCCTGAAGCTCTGATGACAAATAGATGGATGAAAGAATAACGTGGATATAATGCAGAAAAGTAAGACTGGTACTTTCTTGCGATAAACGATTTGCACTAAAACATATTTGCAACAAATCCTATCTTTTTACGGAAACGGTTCTGGATTCACATGTAGCAAACCTAGTCTTTAAAGAAAAAAAAAACAACAAAGGAAACATAATTTGGACATTTTTGCTTGAATGAGGTCGTTGGAGCTCGGAAGGGAAAGACACCAACAGCATTTAAGGTGCTGGGGTGTTAGCTACAGTCTCCTCTTCCTCCATTCTGCATTTCACTGCAAAGAAACGGAAGAGAAAGTCAGGGTAATTTCCACGCCTCGGCAGACCTGTCATTTGGAAATCTTCGATGTGTGGACAAGGCTAGTTGGACCGAAACACACAGAGCGACTATGGCTTTGGCCCCATAGACCCACCAGGAAAACACGAGGGCTTTGTGCTCCGAGGACAGCACCTGGTTTCCAAACCCATTCACGTGACGTTCATGGCCACCCGTAATTCAGTTCAGAAGAAGGTCAGAGTGTGCTTTGCGGGTCGGGGGAACCGGAGGAAGTTTTGCAGAAGATGCTGACAGATTCCAGGCTCTTGGCTCAACCCAGTCTGTCACCACTCACCCTGTTCCCCCCACCCACCCAACATTAAAAACTCAGGATAGTTCTGGGGTCGACACAAGGTCAGAAGAGAATCTTTTCTAGTGTTTCATGGTCCCGATGAGAATGTGATCCGGGCGATTTCCTGAGTCAGCCAAACAGGAAAGTGAGCTGAACACAGAGCACAGCACTCTTTGTAAGGGAAATGGTCCCCAGAGCTGAAATGTGGAGACCCAGTTCCCTGGGTAGGGGGTGGGGGTCTTTTTGGAAAGACCCCCTTTTTCCCAATGTCTGCTCCTAGTGTCCAAGTGCTTGGTGGGATACCAGTGCCTGAAGCGGAGATTCTGAGCGAGGTCTCAGCTCTGGTTACTTGGGGAGCCGTGTCCTGAGCAGAAAGGATGGTGGACATTGTTACGTGTAGGGCACAGCTTCCAGTCGAGCCTGGGCCTGGGCCTGATGTCCTCGTGCCCGCGGGCACACACGGGCCACACCACCCAAGCACAGGGCGAGGTGCAGACACCATGTGCAGTGTAGTCCTTTCCTGACAGAAGCGGGTTGAAGGCTTTCAGCAGCACAAACCAGCCCAGACTTTTGAAACTCGGGCCACGCAAAGGCTGCCCAAAGCTTCCTGGACCTGGTTTACTCAAAGAAAAGTCAACTCCCAAATCTTCAGTGCTCACGCGTGGACTTGTAATCATGGGGTTTCTATCGGTCCCCCTTCCGACCTCTCCCCATCTTGGCCTTGCCCAGTGTGTGAAATTCCCCCAGTGCCAAATAAGGAGGCAAGCTGAAATGCTGACATTCCCCAGACTCTCCCCAATTTAATAACTATCGACATTTATGTGGCTTTGTGAAGTACCGATAATTGTATTGATAACTCAAACCAGAAAAGTATCTTTAACACCTGGAGCCTGTGATCATGGGAAAATTTAAAACATTTTTCGACGTGTGTATTTTTGTTCCAAATTTATGGAAGCTACCTGGGTGGTCACAGTAAAGCCTCTATTGAGGGTGACAGTTAATGATCCTTCACAGATAACAATGCCCCCACCACACCCACCTTGGCAGGCCTTCTCCCAGGCCTTCTCCCCACACCCCGCTCATCCACGACGGCATCCAGGATGTGGTCATTTAGCAACGGACTGGGGTGATGGGGTCCTGGTCTGTAGCATTTGCCAACTTCCATAGCCGTTTCAAGCTACCATCCTGACGACAGAGTCGGGGAGAGGCGCACACAGCCGGGGGCAGGGGGCAGCTCAGCACACCTGCTCTGGTTCCCCATGGGACAGTATTCAGAGAAACCTCAGGTATGGCTGGGGGACCAGCAACATTTGCATCACTGGGGACCTGTTAGAAATGCAAATCCAGCACCCCCCCCCCCAGACCCACAGAATCAGAAGCTGCCAGTGAAGCCCACCTGTGTGTGCGCTAGTTCAAGTTTGAGCGCCCCTGACTACTGGTTCTCTGTCCTGGCTGCACTTAAGAGTCACCTGGGCAGCTTCTGAAGCCACTGCTGCCAGGGTCTCGCCCCAGAAATTCTGCTGCAATTGGCCCGTGCATCCGTGTATTCAAAGCTCCCGGGTGTCGCTAACCTCTCCCAGGGTGAGAAGCACAAATCGTGGTTGGAGTCCCTTTAAAGAAACGACCGTAAAGACCCTCAGAAGAGTAAAGACCGTATGTCTCAAAATTTAAGCCACTGGAATGAATGACATTCTCTCTGACCCAGCACTGGCAGACAGACGCTGGAGGCTCAAGTGTGGACGGAAGGAAGGCGTGGCTTCCGGGAGGGGTCCCCAGCCCTTGGGTTTTCTAGTTCCTCAGCTCTACCTGAAGGAAGAATCCACCTACAAGCCTTTGGCCCCGTATTTTCACCAGTTCCTGTCCACACCTTCGCAGCGTCTTACCCACCCCCTACCTACACTTTAACCTGGGAAAAAGCCCTTATTATCTCTTCCAGATCATTACACAAACGTCTTGAGGGAGGCGAGTGGAAAGGGATGCTAGGGACACTCCTTCAAATTAGAGAGTCAAGGTGCATCTAGAGTTAACGGACTGGAAATAACCGTGGCTGTGGTCACCTGGGGGAATCTGAACGTTTCCACACCCGGCCCCACCCTAGCCAAGCAAGTCAGAATCTGGAGGTGGGAGCCATCGCTGGTGCTGCCACACTGGAAACCCGGCATTATCACGTGACACTGAGTGTGTATGTGCCCTACGATGCAGCCATTCCATTCCTGTATCTGTCCCTGGATAAAGGAACCATGGTCTCCTCGAACAGTGAGCACACAGCAGCGAACGCCAATGAACCACAGCGACACGTCCGTCAACTTCAATTAGCTGACGGAAAGGTGCAAAGCGTGGAATGGTACCTACTGTGTGATTCTATTTATAGCAAATCTAAAGGCATGTGCTGACAGGCGCTCTATTTCCTGAACTGGGATGGTGGTTACAAGAGTGCTTTACAGTTATGCGTTTTTTATAGTCACTACAGTATGTATATTTCAGCACCCACCCCCCCAAAAAAAAAAGGTACAAAGAAATACAAATGGTAATGATATTACTTGAAATTATAAAGTCAACCAATAAAGGAACAGCAAAGAGAGACTTAATTGCTTTGGAAGGGTGGGGATGGGCTGTAAGTGAACTAGTCATGTCATAGCAGGAAACCAGGAGATAATGTCTACAATCTTATCTGTCTGTCGGTGACCACCCAGAGAAGCCGCTGAGAGTTCAGAGAGATGGCAGCAGGAGAGGGCAACACACACAGCAGGCGATGCCCCTTCTGTCCTCCTATTTTATCCTCTGTGTCTTATCCCGGGAACAATAGGCGAGGGTTACTTTGCTACTAGGAACCAAGAAACAGCTGAAGTCTCCCTGGTGGTTTTCCTGCTGGTCTTGGCAGGACAGAGCCCTGCACAGGTAGGCAGGGATCCAGTAAAAGGGGCGGGGGAGCAGCAGGCAGAACGCAGTTCCACTCAGCTCAGCAGCGTGCTTGGCTCCCCACACCCTCAGGCAGATGCCTCCTGCCCCTGCACCGTCCCTGTCCCCGTGGCAGGCTGGTGCGCAGCCAGTTCCGGAAGCGCTGGGGGAGTGGAAAATCCCGGGGAGATGCGCCAGCCCTTCAGCTTCAATTAAAGGCAATGTGACAAGAAAGGTCCCGCATACTAATGAGACTCTGCCAGTGGCCCTCGGCCTCTTCAGTTCCAGTCAGTGACGGAGTGGAGAACTCGGGGGTGGGGGGTGGGGGGGGTTAGAGGGGCTGCCTCAGGCTGGGGACGTGGGGAGGAAATTCAGGGGCCGCAGGGCCACCTAGCCACTCATTTGGTGTTGCCCAGATGTGGCCTCCGCATAAAGGACCGCCTGGGCAAATACAGATTCCTGGGCCCCTCGCCCAGCCAGGCCTTTAGAATCGGAATCTAGGAGTGAGGCCTGGGGGTCTGCATTCCCCATCCCCTCCACCTCTGAGCTTTGAGTGGAGCTGTGAGTGATGGTTGTGATGTGACAATCTGGGAAAGAGCTGTGTGTCACTGAGCCATCACTCAGAGCCCGCTTCCTGAGGGCCTGGGTCTGAGAACGGCCCCGCCCCTAAGGGCGCTGGGAAGAGCAAACCAGACAGGCCTGCAAGACGCTCGGCACGGAGCCCGACCCAGAGCTAGGCACTCAGTGAATACCAGCCATTATTATCTTTCGGGCATAGCCTCTGACCTCAGGGAATCACAGTCCAGAGGGGGAGGCAGAAAAGCAAAGGGGATTGTAAGAACCAAGAGACGTTCATACACCACCGAGAGGCGATGCTTCAGCGTTCACCCAGCACACAGCTACGGACCCGAAACAGTGCTGGGCCTGAGTTACAGAGACGACACGGGTTCACACACTCAAGGCAGCAATGTGTATATAAGGAGCCTTAAAAAAGAAGAAGCCTTAATGTTTCATCCCATTAGCACCCAGTTTCTAAGATTCCGGGAAAAGAAAAAGCAAGCACTCCTAGGGTACTTCCTGAGTGCTTTACACATAAGAAGTGACACCAGGTAAGTGCTGTCCTTTTCCCCGTCTTACAGATGAGGAGACTGAGGCACAGACAGGCTACACAACTTGCCCGAGGTCACTGGGGGCTGTCTGGCTCCCTCATTCCTGCTCTTAACCTCGACAGGGTCAGTGTTTCTTTCACAGGTTTCTCACCTGGCAGACGAAGGTTTCTGTAATCAAAGATAGGACAACAACGCATGCAGACAAGGGTGCATCACTTACCACATAAACAGTGTGGGAACGACCTAAATGCCTAATCATCGGGGGATGACCGGGTACCTGGTCATTTATGAACTTGGTAAAATAATAACGCAGCCATTAAAGACGTGATGCTTTTGCAAAGTTTGAAGGAACGGGGAAAATACAGTGGGGCACATTTCCTGGAAAGTTGAATGATGCGAATTTGAAAACTGAAATTTGAATCTAAAAGGTAGTGTCCTCAAGGGGGGCCTGGACAGTTCAGGGGGACCGAGGCTTCTATCCGTGTCGGAAGCCCACCACGATGACATCTCTCTGACGATAAGGTAGAAACCCGGTTCTTTCATGTAGTGATCTCTGCCCCCACCCCTTTCCCTCTTGCCTTTCTGAAAAAAGAATTTTTTTAGAGAACAGTGACTCCTATATTACGTTCAACCCTGGGTAGTCTTTGTAGTACATCCTTGAAATGCGATTGCCCTGTATTACATTTGTTCCCCCTAAAATTATACTCATTGCCTCAACTAAGTTATGGCCCAGCATCTCAACTGTGTTTAACAGAAACAAAAACTAAACATTAATACAATGATTGAAATGAAATGGGTGAATTGTTTTTTTTTTCCTAAATGTCTACAATATACGTGGATTGAAAGAATTCTCAGAAAATATATGAGACAGAAGAAAAAAAAGACTGTCAGGGAATCGACCCCTACACAGCCTCACTGCAATCAGTCACAGCCCAAAGATGGGGAAAGGCAGGAAGGTTAAGAAGTGGGGTCACATGGCCAATCGGAAGCCGCGGGCGCCCGGGAGGAACTGACCTCCAAGTATCGTCAGACCCAGCGCAGGGAGACCCTGAAAAGGGACCCACTCAAAGGTGAAACTGTCTCGGGTGGGGTGACCATTCCAAACAATATTAATGACATGTTTGCTGGGAGAAGTTTCTGGAGAATTGCTAGAAAAATGATCCCCCCTCAGTTTGCTTGCTCACGGGAGGGCAGACTTCAGAATCAGGTAGGCCCGGTATTCAAATCCTGGTTCTGTCATATGACATCTGGGTGACCCCCACCTCTAGCCTCCATTTCCTCACGTGAACTGTCAGTATAATCAGTAACTTGACCCCATGGAGTCCTTACGAAGATTAAAGGATATGAAGTGTTTTGAGTGTCTGGAGCAGGGGTTGCTGCATAGTAGGTGCTCAACAAATGTGACGTCCTTTCTCCGAGTGGACGGTCGAAACTCCATGTCCCCACAGGAAGAAATCATAGAAGATCTCCTTTCTAACGAGAACTAAATGTTGACATTTGGGGTAGGTGTCAGCAGTCTGGTGAGTTGACCCCCCCTTTCTGGACGGTGCCAGATACTGGGCTGCAAGGTCACTGTGGGGAAAGTCGAGCTGACTTGGGAGCCACCAGGCACTGGGGCAAATGTGACAGTCTCAAATGTGTGGCAAACGTGACAGTCTCAACTGTGTAACAGTGACAGCAAAGCCTCATTGGAGGCAGTGCTTTCAGTGGCAACGTTTGGCGCCGGAAGTCACAACATGGGTTCCACTGAGACAGACTCACAGAATTCTCAAGTTTTAAACCTGGAAAGGATCTCGATTCCTGGGAAGAGAGACACTTAATAAAAGGCTTGTATTTTTGTTGTTGTTGTTGTTGTTGATGATGATGTTTTAATATCGATAAGGAAAGCTGAGGGGGGAGGCAGCCACCAAAGCAAAGCCAGCAGCAGGGCCATCGGAGCAGCGTGGGGGGGCTCAGAGCACCCCTGGAGCCCGAACCGGCGGGCTCTGAATGCTGCCATCATTTACCAACTAGGAGACGCAGCCTCAGCTCCCTCCTCCATCAAATGGGGACAGTCAGACCTTCCTCTCAGGACAGTGCAAGGACGAAGTGCAATGGCACCGACTGCCTGGCACACGGCACAGGCTCAATAAAACCAGGTCTTAAAAGTGCAAGTAACGCGGTGACTGTAGAAAACCTGGGAACCAGGCTACTTTTAGACAAATACTTAAACACATTTTCTTCAAATCATGGAGGTAAGCTTCAAGTGCTATTCATGTGTTTTCTGTCTATTAAGATAGTCTCGCTACGTCTCCGTTGACGAAGGAAGGTCCAGTTCGCAGGCAGCCAAATTGCATCGACCCTGGAGCCCTAGCACAGCAGTTTCAACAGCCACCGTCCACTAGGATACCCTTCAAAACTCTGCGTCTTCAAAAGCCTGGCGAGTCAGGCGTGTGAATGAAGAAAGGCGCCCCCCGTCAGCCGTGTGTTAGGACTTTTTGAAAAACGTCTCTCTGCATTCCCAGCTGCTGCGGCCAAGACTGAGCCTTTAGAAATATCCCAGGCATCCTGAATGAGCCGGGGTATAAACAGCTCTCATCCCGTTCAGAGCGGCAGACGCTCTGTACATTACATGTTGCCTGTAAGTGAAATGGAAACAAATCCTCCAGTTTATTTTTAAACAGCTCCTGTAACAAGTTAATACCTAATTGGGAAATTGCTTCAATCTGGGCTGAGGGAGTGGGGTATTCACTCATTATCTTGGTGGTTGGCGGGGAATCCAGGGCAGACGGGGCTCAAGTCAAGAAACCCCAAGGACTAAGGAACCAAGCTGATCAAATGTTAATAGAACGGGGTGGGAACTAATATTCCAAGAGTTTCAACTACAGACTGCTTGCTCTCCGGTGTGCGGGAAAGAAAATGTGAATATTTTCAAACACTGGCTTTGGTGAGAAACACTCCTCCCAACAAAACCACTTCTTAGAAAGGCTCACTCTTATCTATGTCACTCCCACCCCATAAATGTCTCCTAAATCTCTCCACTTCTGTCCACTGCCACCACTAGGTGGTCCGACTCATCCCTACCTACAGACACACTCCTCTTTCTGTAAAGCCCACCTGATGTTGCCGCTGCCCAGCCACAAGCCTCAGGGTCAAGTTCAAAGTCTTTAACAAGGCCCCTGAGGGCCCTGCTCTCTCGGCTCCCCCATCACCTCACATCCTGCTTCTCCCTCAGGCCTTCTTTCAGCTCCCCTTCCAGGCTCAGGGTCCCTGCCTTGGTCCTCCCCTCTTCCGGGAAAGCCCTTTCTGCCACTCACATCTCGGTAACTCCTAGCTCATTTCCAATCGCAGAGTAGGGGAACCTATTTCCACAGTCTCTCGCAGCACCGTGCAGTTCCTCGGAACATTCACTGCAGTTTGTAATCACGTGTTCTTATGATCGCTGGAACAGCGTCCGGCTTTCCCACTAGACTTTGAGTTTCCAGTACAGCCAGGTGTGGCTTACGGTCTCCACTGGACCCCAGGACCTGGCAGGTCTGGTCCCAGCCTGGGGCAGGTGCTCAGTCAATCTCTGTTGGACCAATGAAGGAAACTGCACTCTAGCTTCCTTTGTAAGTTCCAAGCCCTCTCTCTCAGCCTCCAGGCTGCCCAAAGGACACACATCCTTTCCAGCAACATAAAAGCTGCTCCAGTGCAGTGGGGACGCCCAGACTTGAGCATCTCTGTGAAGGGACTAGCACCTCCATTTTTCAGATGAGAACACTGAGGAGCAGAAAGGTGAGCGACTTGACTAAGTTGCAAATGTGGGATGTGACCCCTCATTTGTCTGTGCCCTGTTCTACTGCTTTTAGGGAATTCCGGCCAAAGTCTTGAATTAAAAGTTAGTGCTTTCAGAATGCGATGTATGCATTTAAGTTCAGAAGTTCAAGTCACTTCCGATGATGACAGGTTCATCCGTGGCCATAGAAGTGGATGGTTCATGTGGATGGAGGTGAATATCATCAGGGGTGAGGTGGTCAAGGAAGAAAATGACCACGTTGGTAGATGAGTTAATCATATGTGCACCGAAAAAGCTCAGCCTGACATCGGGGCTTGCGATGAAGGGCAAAGCATGTTAGATCACAGAGATTTCAAAAGGGAGCCTGACGTGGCATTTGAAAAGACATTTGACATCTCTAACAGAAAAGAGCAAATTAGAAAATAATAGGGTATGATTGTTCACCAGTTTCATAAACACTAAAGTATTGGTAATATTCAGCACTGGGGACTGAGCAGGCAAGCAGATATTCTTATTAATATATACCTGAAGGGAATGTTACCGTGTTTCCCCGAAAATAAGACCCAGCCGGACCATCAGCTCTAATGCATCTTTTGGAGCAAAAATTAATATAAGACCCGGTCTTATGTTATATTATATTATACCCAGTCTTATATTAAAATAAGATCAGGTCTTATATTAATTTTTGCTCCAAAACACACATTAGAGCTGATGGTCTGGCTAGGTCTTATTTTCGGGGAAACATGGTACTATCGTTTTGATTAGAGATTTCGAAATATTCTCCCATCCCGCTTTTGAGCAGCTATTCTGCAGGAACATAGTTACCATACAGACGGCAAAATGCACAAATCTGTTTATTGCAGTGTTATTCACAGTATTAAAAATGCTGGTCGTAAAGTATCTATTAATAAAGGGATGGTGCATCCTCGGTATGGAGTGATGTGCTTCTATTCAAAAGATCAATTTAGAAACAACAACAACAAAAAAATTAGTGTTTTCAATATGTAAAAATATCTCCAGTAGCTGCACAAGTGAAATTAAATTCTCTTAGGAACGAAGGCAGGCACCGCAGCAATATTTATAATGGCAAAATTTAGAAAGAAGCGTCCAATAAAGAACTAACTACATTATGCAGCTAATCATATGTGAAATAAATTCAAACTATAGGGGGATGTGTTTATAATACACAGCTGGGTGAAGAAAGCAGGGACATATGAAAAGCTTCGTTTTTGGAGTATGATCTCACTTAAGTAAAATTAAAGAGAGAGACGTATTTTCAAAAACATTGACAAAAAAGAGGACAGCTGGAAATTTAAAGGCCCAGAATAGCCAAAATAATCTTGGGGGTGGGGGGGAGAAGAAACTTGGAAGACTCACACTTCCCGATTTCAAAACTTACTATAAAGCGACAGTAGAGTGGTACTGTGTGGCCTGAGAGAGACGAATATTATAGATCAATGGGATGGAATTGAAAGTCTAGAAATAAACCCTCACGTTTACGATCACCGGATCTTCCACAAAGGTGCCAAGATCATTCGATGGGGAAAGAACAGTTTCTTCAACAGAAGCCGATGGACAGCTGGACACCCACATGAAGAGAATGGCGTCGGACCTATACGTCACACCACATACAAAAAATGAACTCAAAATGGGTCAAAGACCTAAACACGAAAGCACCGAAATCATAAAACTCAGGGGAAAAAAAGACAATCTTTGTGGCCTTGGATTAAGCAGTGGTGTCTCAGATGTGACGCCCAAAGCACAAAGCAACCCATGAAAAAATAAACTGGAAATCATCAAAATGAAAAAAATTCTTGTGCTTCAAAGACACCACGGAAATGAAAACTGCAGGTCATATGCGTCTATCTGATAAGAGAGTTGTGTCTAGAATATATAAAGCACTCTTACAATTCAACAATGAAAGGACAATCCAATTCAAATGGGCAAAGGATCTGAATAGACGCGTCTCCAAAGAAGACACACGAATGGATAACTGCACGTGAAAAGATGCCCACCACCCTTAGGCGTTAGGGACACAGGAATCAGACCACAATGAGACCCCACTTCACACACCCTAGGATGGCTGTAATCCCACAGGCGGAATAACAAGTGTTGGAGAGGATGCACAGAAATTGGAACCCTCATTCTCTGCCGGGAGGAATGTGAAATGGTTCAGCCACTGAAAATAGTCTGGCAGTTACTCAAACAGCTGAAGCCAGGCTGCCACAGGACCCAGCAATTGTTTTCCTAGCTGTAAACCTAAGAACAATGAAAACATGTCCACACAAAACCTGCACACGAATGTTCACAGCAGCATTATTCACAAGAGCCAAAAAGCAGAAATGTCTCAAATGTCCCCAGCTGATGACTGGATGGCTGAGATGTGACACATCCCTACGATGGATGATTATTCAGCCGTGGTACGGACTGAACTGAGTCCCCGTCCAATTCATGGACGCCCTACCCCCGTCGCGTGACGGTACTGGAGAGAGGGCCTGGAGGAGGCCGGTAAGGTCGATGAGGTCACAGGGTGGAGCCCTGATCCAACAGAACTGGTGCCCATGTAAGAAGAAGAGACACCAGAGCTCTCCCTCCACCTAGTGAGGACACAGCCCGAAGGCAGCCGTCTGCAAGCCAGGAGGGGAGCCCTCACCAGGACCCACCCTGCCGGCACCTTCATCTCGGACGTCCAGCCTCCAGAACTGTGAGAAATACACGTCTGCTCGTTAAGCCCGTTATGGTAGCCCAAGCTGATGAACACAGGCCATAAAAAGAAATGAAGTACATACGGTAAGTGCTGCAACATGGATCAACCTTGAAAACATCGCGCTAAGTGAAATAAAACAGTCACCACGGTAAACCTGCAGAGTCAGAAAGCAGATTAGTGGCTGTTTGGGGCTGGAAGGAATGGGGGTCTTGGGAGGTATCGCGAAGGGGAGTAGGGTTTCTTCGGGGGAGAGACGAAAATGTGCGAAAATTGATTGTAGTGATGGTTGAAAATTCTGCGAATTGACTGAAAGCCACTGAATTGTTCACTTGGAAGTGCATGATATATGAACGATATCTCAATAAAGCTGTTTTTTTAAAAAGAAAGGTGACATCTCAGTAGTGGTCATCTCTGGGTGGTGAGAATTACACTTACCTACTTTGTGGTTCAATTTTGCCCCCACAAAGGGCAAATATTACTTTTCCAACCCATTAAGAAGAAAGTTATTTTTTAAAATTCTGTGAAAACAAATGCCAGCCGCATTCTCCTTTTCTACAAAACCAATAAAACTCACACGTCTGTAAGAGTCAGATGCATCCTAACGGCAGCTCCCCCTGGGCCAGGCTTCTCAGAGTTCAACGTTCTTTCATGTACATTATCTCACGTGAGCTTCGCAATCTCTGTGTTGTAAACAAGGCAAATACCTGTTTTCTTCCTGGATATATTTATATCCTGCTTCCTCCCTAAAAGGATCTGAGATCATTATGCAACAAAATATAGTCAACAAAAATAGAAAGAAGAAAACTAAGTCCAAAGATAAATGGAGAATTTAGACACGCTAACCAGAAGAGTCGACACGTTGCTACACATGAGTTTAAAGTTGAACTCTGAGGTTCCCGGCAGGCAAGGCAAAAAGGGAAAGTTAGGGAAGAAGCAAACCATTTCCCCAAAGGAAGCACCATTTTTTCCCGGCACCATTTGCTAGATAACATTTTTCATATGGGATTTATTCTTATAAAAAGATTTAATCTGGAGTTTGGGCCAAACAACCTTTGTACAGAAGATGCTGAACTACATTTAACTGGCTATTTCCTAGCGCTATCCTGGTTTTGTAAGCCCAAGAAACACCACTTTGGCAAATTCCAGTAAAACCTAAGATCACAGGATCCAACTCGATAATATGACCTAATCCAGTGGTTTTCATGTATTTAAACTGCCACCTATGATAAGAAATAAGAAATACAATATACGTTGCTTACAGTACACAAACACACACACCTGAGACAAAATGTCACCAAATGGCATTTACCTTACTATACGAAATACATACTGATATTTCCTATCTCTATTTCGTTTTTAAAATGCTGTGGCAACCCACCAATTGACTTCACTGTCCACAGTGAGAGAAGCCATGATGCAGAAATTGTATGGTTTAGAGGAGTTACTGATCATTATTGAGGACCTAATGGGTATGAGGCATGTTACACGCATGGTTTCTATTGTACAGACGAAGGAACTGAAGCAGAGAGAGGTTAAGCAACTTGCTCGAGGTCACACAGCCAGTAAGAATTTGGAGGTGAGCATTAGCTCATGTCTTTTGCACTCAAATAACCTTGATTCTCAGGTGGGCTTTTAGAGCAGTGCTAATTTCATTTCACAGTTAAAAGAGGGCAGATCAGGAAGGTTAAGTGCCTTGCTCAAAGACACACAGCTAGGAAGTTCCCAGGCGGGGTCTGAATGGAGATCTTGGGGCTCCAAGTCCAGGACTCTTTCCGCCCTTATTAGCTGTTCACTCTGGACAACTTCAAATGTCACTTTGGAACCTAGTTGTTCGATACAGCAAAGTATTCATTATCGTTGACGGTGTGGTGGGCAAGTTGGTTTGATCTCTTGATATGCCTCTGTATTTTCATAGTGAGAACGTATTACTTTGACGAGGAGACGATTTTAAAATTATTTTCAAAGGAAATCAGTTTGTCCTTCACATCAAGCCTTCATCTCCTGGCACCTTTAAAATTTTCCATGCCCTGGACTAATGAGAGTTGAATCTGAAAGTTGGCAAGACACTTCAGCCGCTCAGAGCCTATATTTAGACCCTACGGGTGAATGCCATGTGTTAGCCCGGTTGGCCCGGCCCTCAGAGAGAAGGTGGCACACAGACGGGTGGGACCGTTGCCCTTTAAGCCAGGCTAACAGGCAGAGGGGATGTATGCTTCATGCCCCCAGCCATTTAATCAGAGGTTGAATCCGGATGGATTTCCCACAAAACCCACCACCACCAGATTCCTCCCGAGCATTTTAACGCCGTAAATAACATCTGCGTGTTGCAGTATAATAAGGTAGGGAAGAGAAAGGGCTGTGCAGTGAAGCCACCTGGCTCTGCTACTTCCTTGCTGTGTGGCCCGAGGCACACTGCTGAACCTCTCTGTGCCTCAGTTTCTTCCTCTGTAAAAGACTGGGTCACTGCTGAGGAAGGGCTTGGAACAGTGCTTGGTGCCTGCCTCACTGAAAGCAAGCAGCGAATGTGAACAATCTCTTAATATTTTAGGAAATATGAGTAATCAAAAAAGAAAACTAACCACCTGCATTTCTATTCTAGGGAAAAACCACACACAAAACAGGCAGAAATAAACGAGCCCATCAATTGCCTGCCTCCGTCACTAAAGGTAATCGCTATTAGCATTTGGTAGGCTTGTTCTGGTAGGCTTTTTGTCTTCGTCCGTTTTTAGATTCTGGGTAAGCATATATTTTCCGTTTGTTTGTTTGCTTGGAACCCGCTCTGTTTCCTTTAGATTGTCTGCAGAGTGTTTACCGAGCTGGGTGCTTTGGGAAAGGGGCTGTGCGACACAGATTCATTCCTTCCGTTGACAATTATTTCCTGAACAACCACCACACGCTGGGCACTGTTCAAGGTGCTAAGGACGGAGCAGTGAACAAAACAAGAAGGAAAAATGGCCCTGCGGTGCCAGAACTTCCCAGGCAGTCACACAGACAGTAAAACGAGCCGTTCAAATCCTGGGTGCTTCAGAAGAATTAAACACTTAAAAAGTAGTCATGGGTGGCTACATATAATAATAATAGAACTGATGAGATCACGTGGTCACAGGCACCTCGGAAAGGAAGTAACACGGCGATTACAAGGTAACCAAAGCCCTACACGCAGACCCAGTGACACACGCAGCAAACAAGGCAGCCGGCCCTCCTTTCTCACAGCCGTTTCTTCAGTTCTCCGAGGCTGCAGAGAAGACGTGGCACCCACAGCAACTTTCTGATCTATGCCCCACGATGTGGCATGTTGTAATAAAGCTTTGGGAGCGTCAGTTCTTTCTGAATCGCCCGGTAGATAACATGCTAGATGAGGACGAGCCGCGGACAGGGCTGGGGGCGCCTGGAGCTCAGGCAGGACCCACTGATAAGGTGCGGTGATTTCAACCAGAGCGGACGGAGGTGAAGGCGGCAGCCATGAGGGAAGCCGGGGTCTGTGCCTTCATTTATTTACTCCCCATTTCTAAAACTGTGGTCGAAGACACATACAATTGACCATCTTAGCCATTTTCAGTGGACGGTTCAGTGGCATTAAGTGCTTTCAAACTGCTGTGCAGCCATCACCATTCAGAATTATTCCTGACACCTAATCATTCTAATTTTACCGGCAGGGAAAACGAAACACAAAGATTACATCACCCACCCAAAGTTCCAGAGTTGCTTGGTGGCATTAGCATAAATGGATGCTTTGGGATGACAATTGGCGGCCACTATCTAAGCTCAGTATGTATGTCCCGGCCCTCTGACCCAGCAATTCCATTTCTAGGAATTTATCCTGGAGAAACACTTCGATAAGCAAGCAGGCAGGTCTCTACAAAAATGTCCATGGAAGCGTCATTCATGATACAAGCCAAAAGCGCATTCATGGGGATTGGGTAAAACAAAGTACGGTAAGAGATCTCTCCTGTTCATGGAACCACAAAAAATAATGAGACAAAGCAATATATACTGACATGAAAAGACGTCAACGATACATTGCCAAGTGAAGAAAACACAAGTTTCAGTACCCTATATATAACATGGTTGCACGTTTGTAACTGCATGTGTGCATATGATTTGTGTTACATATTGAAAGACGGAAGAAGAAACTCTGTGAGCAGACTCACTCACCAGTGGTCGTCTCTGGAAAATAAGTCTCTGAAATTTGGTCTTTTTTGTTATAAGACAGATTGTTTGTTAATCACAAAGGGTCGCAGCCAGTGCCAGAACCCACCTCCTCTGAGTGCAGGCTAGAGCGCTCCCTGCACTCGGGGGTGGGGGGCGGGGGGGAGCCCTCTTTGGTGGGGCAGCCCTTTCCCGCTTCTCATCTCTAGGTGGGCAGGGAATCTGCGAAGGAAAGAACACCCTCATTCATCTCCACGTAGCCTGCCTTCCTGCTCTAATGGAAACATGGTTATAAATCCCGCAGCTGCTGGATGGGGCACTCAGCCTTCCCCCCCCCCACCAAAACCTCCCCTATTCCAGTGGCCTGTGGTCATTTCAGTGTGAGTGTGCAGGGTGGGAGGCATAGCCAGACACTGCCCACTGCCCAGCCTGGGGGTCCCGGCACCCTGCTGGGAAGCTTTGCCCTGGGCCAACATGCCCTAGTGGGCACACGGGTTACAATCACTGCACGACATGGCAGGAGGTGGCCTGAGGTTCCCCGGCATCAGGCAGATCTGGGTTCACACCTCTGCTTTCTGGCCCTACTGGCTGTGTGACCTTGTGTGAGTTATGCATCGTCCCAGCCTCAGTTTCCTCATCTGTACAATGAACACAACTCCCTTCCTCTCTCAACAGCGGGTGTGAGGACTACAAGGAAACATATGGTGCCTAGGATAGTGTGTGGCCAGTGGCACATGCTCCATCAATCCCAGCTACTCCTGAGTTTCAGACGTCTTTCTCTGCTCTAAGAACTAAGTTCCAGGGGCCTCCCAAGGTCACACGCACGGGGTGTGGCCAAGATGAGGTGCTCATTTTAAAACTATCCTGAAAACCCAACCCTAATAGGTAAGATGTGTCATCACAATCCAAACTTACAGTTCTAGATTTAAAATCAGCAAAATACATTTCTCTTGTTTCTACCCCCCACCCCCACCACCAGGCAGGCTTTTATCTTTTCCCTCCAGAAGCAAATGTAAGAAACTTGTTATTGTCCTTAGAGAAAGGACGGTGTTCACTACGTTGCAGTGTCCTCTTTATGAGAGAAAAATCTCAGCTCCAGGAATAAGTGTGCTTCCGAGAAACTTTTTAAAGCTTGAGGACACAATGAACAATGTCACAATCCCATGTCCTTCGCTGCTGCGGCTTCTAGGAAGCTCAGAGCCATACTTCTACTTCCCACAGGAACATTTCCGAGGTTATCACGCACATTGCAGAACGGATTAGGGGAGGGCCCAGTGTTTCCAAAACACTGGCTTACCTTGTTTCTTACGTACACTGTGAATTATGTAACAGACCCTATTTCCCTCTTTGCTTTGTCTCTAAAACATCTCTAGCAAGGATAGGCCTGGGAGTAAGTATTTTGCTTACTGCATTTTATTGGCTTTATTTTTCTCCCCCTACTCTTAATTTCCCCTTGACCAGATTACCACATTTACCTAAAAATGTTATACATGAGTTTCTATAGCTACTACAAACCACTGTTGGAACGAGGCAGGGAATAAACAGGTAAACAAACAAACGTACACAATCTAATCCCTTTAACAGGTCAACCTCCTTCACACCCTTTAAAATATCAACAAGAAAGAGTATTTGCAGACCTATAAAGAATACGCACATGAGAAATGTAATCTGATTACACACACACACATATGTATGAAATGTAATCTGATGTTATGGAAACAATTTCTTGGTTTCTTTCTTCCTCCTCATACTAGATTTCCAAATAAAAAATATGGATATTCAATTACAAAGCACATTTGAAAGCAATTACTGACTATATAAAGCGAAAAATATGCTATTAATCAAGAAAGGATTTTTGACCACATCTCAAAAATGTCTTAGGCATCTTCTTTTGGATTTTATTGGCTGTAATTCTTGTCACACACATTTTAAAATAATTCTTGCAACTGTCCCAGTGGGTAGAGACTCGAGGATAACTTCACACCATTTCTGTCCTAGAAGAAATCCTGTTTGGGACGGCCTCTGACTCACTGTAACATGAGGCGGGCTATAAATGACCACGATTCTACCCTGACAGCTGACGCCACTCTCTCCCTCAGACCTCCTGTCTGCACCAAGGTTGCTCCAAGAAATGAACTTGGCAAAGATTATTCAGACTATAAATACCAGCACACGGTATGGAAAAAATGGCATCCCCTCAAGACACATATTATGTTTGTTTGCTGGATTTGTACAGAGATGAGTTTGTGGGTTTTTTCAGATGAAGTTGAAACACCATTTTTACTGGCAATCACTCTGCTTCTTTTTTTTTAAATTGCAAATCCAAAGGAGAACTAGCATATGTTTACCATTCATTTTCAAATGATTTCATCAGAGGTCACCTTGGCTGGGGAATTTATTTTCTAAACCTCCATGCCACCCAGATTCATAAGGTTTAAAACAGAGAGTAAGTCGGTTGTGCACGAGCTTAGCAAATGATTCAGCTCGGTGACACTTGCGGGGAACAGAAAGCGCTACTTTACTTGTGGCAGCAGGTTGTCCCCTGCGATTCTCAATTCAGCCCCTGCCGAGGGGCTTCCGTCAACACAAACAGCCAAGAACCGGAAGCCCAGGTCCTAAGAAATGGACAAGCCATGTGTCATGTGCAGGAGCTTCCTGGGGCTTGGGTCTGATGGGAGAATCCAAAAGTGTCTCATCCCTGCATCTCTTCTCGGACGTGCGTTAGAACAGTGAACACAGAAAGGGAGCATCTGAGCCCTGCACTGGCTGTGTGTCCTTGGGAAAGTCCCTCGACCTTCCTGGGCCTCTATTTCTTCATCTGTACATGAAGCCCAGGGCTCCAGCCACCCAATGTGTACAGAACCCCCGTTCTGTACAAGGCGTGGGGGCATTGTGACGAATGAGACAAAACGGTCCCCACAGGGAACCCCAGGGAGCTTAGAGTCTAGGGAAGGAAGGCAACCCCAAAACCGCTTCCAAGCACACAGATATCTTAACAATACTAATCGTGACAATCACCAACACTGACGAGAACGCTGTGTCAGGACTTGTTCTAAAGACCATCTCTTGTGGCCCTTTATCACCCACAGGAGACGGGTACTGTTAACAGTCTCATTTTGTACCAGGGAAAACCAGATCTAGCATTAAGCAGTTAACTAGATCAGGGTCACACAGATAAAAGTACAAGGATTCCACGACCCATCTGGCCAATTCCAAAACCTGGTCCTTTATCCATCACGCTGCACTGACTTCCTTCTACATGGGCCACAGGTCTGGGGACAGCGGTTAGAACTGGCTGTTTTGCCCGAGGGCCATTTCACAGTCTCATCGTAAACAGAAATGTATCCAGGGGTTCCCACTGGGAACCCCATCTTGTTTGGAAAGCACAGCTCCTCCTGAGCCCTTGAAAGGTGGCAAGGGACACAAGCAGCACGTGGTTGAGAGGGGACTGCTTTCACTGCCCCTCGGCTGAGGGCTGGATCACACACCGGAAACCCAATCTGCTTCCCCTGCCACAGAGCGAGCCACATCCATCAGTCACCCCACAGCAAATCAACCCAAAAGAATAAGTAACAGGAACAAACAGGCACGCTGCATTCCACCGACCTTTAAACTGATTGCAGCCTTGACTCTCTTCCAGTTTTGGAGTGAAAGGAATTGGCAGTTGCGCAGGAAAGAGAGGCCTGGGCCGAGTCTGCCAAGTGTTTGCAGCTCAAGCTGCTTCTAAACAAGGGATACTAAGACCACCAATCTGGTGAGCGCCAGCTCTGCATCAGGCATACGGCTCTGTATGCTGGGCTCATTTAAGCCTCAGAGCCTCACCAGGCATTCATTCATTCATTCACTCACTCACTCACTCACTCAATCAGTATTTAGTTGGTGCTCACTTTGTACTAGATGCAGAAGTAGGACAAGGTCTCTGTCCTCATGGAGCTTACACACTGGCAAGGAAGACAAGTAACAGCCAAATAAACAAATAATCGATGCATGATCACGCATGGGCGGGACTTCCCTGGTTTGTTCCCCAGAGCTTGGGACACAGGCAGGCCTAGGGAACGCCACATTTTAAAGAGCACAAACAACCGGGAAGCCGGCACCTCTCGGGGTCTCCCCTCTGGCTGACCACTAGAACCAGGGAAACTTAACATCAACACAGACACCTGGGGCCCGTCCTGGAAACATCGAGTCAGAATCTTGGAGGGGAGGCCCCGTCAATCACATCCAGCAACTGACCTTTCTGCTCTTGTCTGGCCCAGAAGATTCTGACTCTCTGGCGAATGTGCTGCTCCTCGCGCAGTTTCTTCTGCCACTGACGCAGTTCTTGAATCTCAGAGGCACAGCGAACCTGGAACGGCCCCACAAAGCTATTAGTTCCCTTTCCGCATACTTCCATGTATTAGCCTGTAGAGCTTGCACGGAAAATCCTTCCCAAACCAGTCTGATATACTTCTGATTCTAAGTGAATGATCTCTACTCCTAAAGCTCACGTAATAATAATATTTGAGTGAAAACGAGGCTGTGTGAAGACTTGCAATTCTAGTGGTTGGTTGAGACCATTCTCGATCTGTGCTGTCCCGATCGAAATACAATGCAGCCACATGTATGCTCTAAAATGTCCTTGCAGTCTCATTTTAAAAAGCAAAAATAAGCTGGTGAGATTATTTTTTAAGAACGTAGTTTAGATTCAGCCGGCCATTGGAGGCCACAGTCTTTCCATCCTAGAACCATGGACCAGTGTGTCCGTAACCTCGCAGAGAAGGCCCCGGCACCGCTAAATGCTGCTGATTTACTGGAAGCCTCGGTTGGCCACATTTTGGCACTATGTCGAGGTTGGGCTGGTTCCTCCAACCCCTGCTGAGAACCCCACAGCTATTCAGAGCTTGAAAAAAAAAAAATAGTTAATGGTGCTCAAACTGGGGGCTTCAAACAGCTCACAGTAAGGAAGCTCTGCGGATTGGTTTGGTGGCCACTGAGGTGTGGACGTGGTTTTATGTCGGCGAGATCACAGGCAAGCGTGGCATCATGCCTAGAATGTTTGAAGACCAATCGTTAACATCTGTCTCTTTTGGGATTATTACTCGACTGTTGTTGGACCATGTGTGATCAGACTGGTATTTGAATAAAATACGTCAAAAGCAGTATTTTCTATATCAAACACTGCATGGAAGATCACATTTTCTCTTGACATTAAGTTGGATTATCTTTTGCTTTAATATAGCTCTAAATGCATGTCTTTGCTTAGCCTGAAATTGGAAAGGACATATGCGAATACACCAACCTGTTATAATATGTATGAGGGTAACATTTCAATTTGAAGGTTGGACATCATGTCTACTTCCAGAAAAGTTGGGGGAAAGGCCTTGAGAAAAGTAGAACTTGCTACAGTAGGAGAAATAGTAATACCATGTACCAAGTTAAATCATGTCAGTAGTATAAAGAGTAAAATTTGGATGGTTTCTCTTTGCTAAAATCAGAGAAAGACCTTTTTGACAACACCTATGTCTGTAAATGTTGGGATACTTGCTGGTATTCTGCGTATCTATAACATCTTTAATGTCAGGACAGAGTGAATGAGAGCCATGACTACATGTTTTAATCTAATTTTGATAAGTGTATTATTAATCTATCTGGTTTTATGATTTTTAGACCCGATCTTTGCAAAAATAAAACACCCTATGGATATTTAAAAAAAAAAAAAATGTTTTATTCAGCCCTAAAGATCCAAAATATCATTTCAACATGTAACCAATACAAAACCATTATTTATGAGCTAATTTTACTTCCTGTTTCCCATACTAAGTCGTCTTCCACATCCAGTGTGCATTTTATATTGACAGCGCATCTCGGTTTGGACTAGACACATTTTAAGTGTTCGACATCCTTATGTAGCTGGTGGCTACATATCGGACGGCGGAGTTCTAGACTAATAGCAGTTAATGAACGCATCAACCACACTTCCGGTTACCTGCAGCTGCCTGAGTGCTTACTGCATCCTGGGCTTTGTGCTAGATATTGGGGATGGAGAGACAGGTCATATGGTCATTTTACAAGGGACTTATTGAGAAACCACCAACTGCCTGTCACAGTGGCCGCACCAGTTTCTACTCCCACCAGTGATGCAGGAAGGTTCTAACTTTGCCAATATTAGTTATTTTCCACTTCTAACATTATTATTGTAGCTGTGCTCGAGGGTGTAAAGTGGTGTGTCTCCCTGTGGTTTTGATCTCAGCATTCCCCTGATGGCTATGCCACTGAGCATCTTTTCATGTGCTTGTGGGCCACTGGGATATCCCTTTTGGAGAAACATCCTTCAACCTGTTACCTTCCTGGATTAGTTTCCAAAGAGTTCTGTTGTCTTCTAGAAGGAGGCTCTTATGGGTTTTTATAACTAGGAGTCTTGGGGAGAAAAGTTGGGGTTGGCGTTTTCTCAATCCCTTCCCTTCCAGAAAGCTTCCAGGTTTTTTGTGCCTCCCAGAGCTGTACTCACCGAGAGGTACTCAGAGCGATGGCCTTAGCAAACCCAAGAAAAATAAAGTCCTTCCTATTACTTCCTCTCTCAGGGTATGAGGTATCTTGCTTACAAGTGATTTTTATCCCCAAAACAAAGACTATTTCCAGCTGAACTTACTAATGGAAGCCACTCTTGTATATATATGTACACACACACACACACACACACACACACAAATGATTTACTTATCTATATTTAAAAATTACATATAAAGTACTGCATATAAGGTATATTATAAATTATACAAATTTCAGAGTAAAAACAGCCCTATACTGCTGCCGTACAATGTAAGGTAACCCCCCAAATCTTTTCAACTACAAATCAATGTTTTTACAGTATTTCCTAACGTCTTGTGTTCGTTACATTAGTTACTTCCACATCTATTCTGGGCAGGAGGGTTATCAACCAAACAAACACTCCTGGGGGCCCTCAAAGGGATTCCCCACAACTTTCTCACATGCTTCTGTGGATCGGGACCGAGTCCACAGAAATCCCCACATTTCTGCACTGTGACAACTGATACCCTTAATGAGAATAAACCCGCAGGCTTTTCTGAATGGCTAAAGAAAGGTGAACACGATGCCAACCAGTACGTTGACTATTTTATTACAGTCAAATTCTCTCTTCACGATTGGCTTATTCCGAAAGTTTGGAAGGATGAACACGGAGTGTGGGGTCCTCTAGACAGGAAGTGAAATTGCGCGGGGGGAGCTTTCAGTTTTCACTCCGTATTTTTCCGGATGGGATTGTTTAGGAACTAGGCACCCTTTATCTTTTCCTCGATTCCCTTCATTCCGACCAGAGCACTGGTGTTTACAGCGTGGAATACAGCACTTGTTAGCTACCTTCTCATGCCCAGGAAAGCCTGCATCGTCACAGAAGGCTGTTGTCAGCCCTGGGGAAAGCGCTCACTGAACTGGGCTAATCCTGGTCATTACTGTCATGATTCGTGAGTCAATTTAAATCGCAGTGGTCGTGCCAACCAGCAAATACCACAGGGCAGTGCAACGCTCAACGCAGAAACAATTCCATCACCAAACAAAAACTCCCTTAGGAGGCCTCTTCTACTTCTACTTGTTTAAATGCCCATGAGGGGTCCATCTGCCCTTCCAAGGTAGGCACACTGAGTATCACACACGTTACTGCATACCTGACCTTGGAGTAAGATCAGGAAGAAAACTCTTATTATGAGGAAGTTACTTCAACTCTCCGAGCCTCGATAGCCTCATCTGTAAAGTGGGGATAATGCAAATACTTCCTTCAGGGGATTGGTGTGACGACAAGGGGAGATGCTGCGTGAGCAATGTCTTAAATCAATTAATAAAGTAATAGGAATACTTTGGATTTAGCTCAGACGTTGCATTCAACAATTACTGTTAGGACATGGAGCCAAGTGGCTGAGGAGTCAATGAGGGTTCATAAAACCGAAAGTGAGGTCTCCTTCCAAGGGCTTACAATTTATTGATAACATAAATGGTTTTATAATTGTACAACTTTAGGCATCAGTCAGCTGGTAGAGAGGAATGGGAGCTGAGGTCAGGCTTGCAGGTAGGGAAGGAGAGAGGGGCTGTTACCTGAGTATCTGAAATTACCCTTCACAGATCTACACTTCTGAATTCCTCTTAGCTCAGCTGTTTTCCTTGCTTCTTGGCAAAACAGACCAAAACAAAGCAACAGCTACCCTCTGTGGATGAGTCCCTGGAGGTTTTCTAATTGCTTTGGAGGAAGATACTTACTCTATAAAGATGCCGGAGAAGTGACACAATTGAGAGCCCTTCAGTGATGTCATGCGAGTAACCTCCAACCTAGGGTGAGATGCCTCATAGAAGGTTCTTTCTACATCTTTGCCATGACTTGGCATACGAATGATTCTACTGAAGGATTTTACCCTCGAGAAAAGCTGATTTCCACACAGAGGAAATATGTTTGCCAAATCTCTTTCAACTATCTAATGAAATATTCAGAGTTCCCAACTCTCTCATGAATTCAGTGTTCTCTCTGTAAGTTAAGCTTGGTGATTTCTTCTCAGATCTCTAGCAAAACAAAAGTTGGTTTCTCGTTCTGGTGGTCATGAGTGTGCCTTATTGTCTTTAGGAACTAATTATAAAAATCTGTGGCTATCACGTATTTCCTGGCATTGTAGAGGTGTTACAGCTATTCTTCTGCAGTGACAGGGTGCCTCTGAGGACTGACTCGGGGCTATCAGGGGAGATTGGAATGGGCTCGAGAGCAGATTTTCTGAAATGGGGATTGCAGCACGGCCATGAGAAGTTAATTCAATTCCGCGCGTTGTGAATAGCGTTTAGAAAAAAAAAGTCAAATCCAATAGAAAATAAGTTATTCCTTTATCCTTAAGTAAGGGCCCTCTTTATCGCTCATAAAATTGTTTTGTCTCAAAGTCTATTTCACCTGATATTAATAATGCAAGCTCATTTTCTTCTGGGCTGCCGTTTGTGTCATAGATCTGTTTCCATCTCTTTCAACAATTCTGGGTCATTTTTGTGTGGCCTGTACCTCTAGCACAGAGGCAGATTTCTTTTGAGCTCGTAATCATGGAGGGCTGTAGTTCTGATTCCAAGTTTTCCCAGGTCGGAGGTCATGTCTTTTATCCAGGGATCAGTAAGCTTATTTATTGGAAAAGGTCAAATAGCAAGTATTTTTAGCTTTATGGGACATCTAGTGTCTGTCCCAAAGACCTGACTCTGCCATTACAGCACAAAAGCAGCCCTGGACAATGTGTTCTGTAAAATGGACATGGCTGTGTTCCAATAAAACTTTATTTATAAAAACAGGCAGTGGGCCAGACTTGGTCCACGGGCTATAGGTGGCCAACCCCTGCTTTTATCCTTGAGTTGGCATTAGAACTGTAGCACCCAGCTTCCCTTATTGTCTCTTCCACCTCTCTACGTGTATTACATAAATATTATTACCATTTTAACACAATCCCCTAAATTTGATGATATTGAGGTCACTTAGGGCACTTGTCATAAACAGAATCGCAGGTTCCTACCCCACATGTTCTGATTCAGTCCATGTGAGATGGAACCAAGGAGTCAGGACGTTTAGCAAGAACTCCAGCTGATTTAACAATCTGAAAAGTTTGGGAAACTCCACTCTAACGGAAGAGACTTAATGCTCCAAGACGTGCTGCCCTAACATCTGTACGACTCTGTCTCAGAGTTGACTCATGTGATGCCAGCTGATTATCGCAAATCCTTAAACCCCGAATCTAGGACGCCTGCCTCGGACCATGAGTGTGTGACTCAGAAAGTGGGATCTGTGTGACTCAGGAAGCAGCTGCCTTTTTGGTGGGGTAGCCTTTTCAGGGCAGTTTTAGGAAGGCCTTCTCCCAGGAAGCCACACCTAGTTTTTCTTTTTTTTCCCCCCCGAAAATCCCTTTAATAATAAAGCCACATCACAGTGGCTTTCCACATGTTTGGAAAAGCGGAATTTCCCCAACAGCTCAGTTGATGACAATAGAGACAAAGTTCATCCGGCGTTTCTTACCCAAATAATCAGGGAATGAATGATTAGGCTGCAAAAGCATTTGAGGTATTCGGTGCACTTGCCAGTGATGCATAGGGCTAAATTACAGCAAATTAGGCCAAGGCCGTATTACTGCACAAGGCTTTGATCTCTTTCTCACCATGAAGACCCAGAGCTGACGTTTATGTAGTTACAGCTGCCCAGATGTTTCCAACATGCAGTCAACGTTGAGAGCCACTGCTGTACGTGTGCACACTGAACCCCTCCACGGGTGGCTCTGAACCTGCTGTCCCCCGCTAGCAGCAAAACAGCAGCACCCGAGATTAGTTTGAAATGCAATTCTCAGGCCTCACCCCCGTCCTACTGACCTAGATACCTTGGGGGTGGGGTGCCCAGCAATCTGTTAACAGGCCCTCCAGGTAATTCTGATGCCAGATGAAGTCTGAGAACTGCTCCCCCAAGAAATCGCAGCTCCTGAGCCCCTGCCCCTTTGGAATTGCACCCACTCTTCTCATCACTCTTCTCACCTTGAATGTCGGTGAGCCTCGGGGCTTACTTTGCCCAATGGAAGGTGACGGAAGCGTTGCAGCACGGGTTCCAGAATCTATGCCTCCAGAGGCTCGAAGCTTCCATTTCTGCCCCCTTGGAATGTTCCTTCCATAATGTCAGGAAGCCGGCCTACCGGAGAGGAGGGCCGTGTGGAAGAGGACTGCAGTGTCCTACCCAACAGCCAGCACCGTGGCCCCAGACATGAGGCCAGTTTAAACCTTCCAGCCCAGCCGGTCATCCGCCAAATGCAGCCATGTGTGAGCCAAGGAGAAACCAGGAGAGGAACCACCCAGTGAACCCAGAGAATTGTGACAAACAGTCCACTGCAATGGTTTTGAGCCACTAAGATTTAACAGCAGAAGGGACTAAACTGCAGCTGTGCAATCTACTGCCCATAAACGGTGCCTTGAGGGAAATTGGTTAGTGCTTTAAAGAAAAGGACTTTTGCGGTACCAAGTGCCAGGCAGGCTAGAAGGTGCCTCGGAAGCCGGGCTGGCATCACGGGCAGTCACCCAGGCCAGGGCTTAGAAGGGCCTCACACTTGTTTGAATGCTCTGCCGTCGCCACCTAGAAATTCTTTATAACTTTGAACGAGGGACCCTACATTTTCATTTACACTGGGCCCTGCAGGTTCTGTAGTCAGTCCTGTTAAGATGCAGCTTTCTCATTTATTCCTCACAGCCCTAGGAGTTAGGTTTGTCAGCTTTCATCACCTTTTTGGGATACGTTGTGATTGAGCAAATAAAAAGGGGACTTTTGCAGACAGTCTGGCAAGTGGGCAAAGCATTTCCTGGGCATATTAAGGAAAATCCACTTACAGGTGTAACTTGGAGTAAATTGAAACAACGACGGGGCTGGGCAGGGGGAAGGGGAAGGGACCTGCCTGGGAAGCTGGGTCCCAAGCAGCCCAAGCTCACTATTTTTAGTGCTGTGGCCCATTTCGGCCTGCTGGGTGGCCCTGAGAACTGGGCCTGGGAGGCGATGATGGAAACCAGGCGCCTTCCTTCTGGGGAATGGCTGGGATCACGCTGGGCACTAACAAAGGTCTTTCTGATGAGCTCAAGGACGTTTTGCAAAACAGGATTTTCTTTGACAGGGAATGCAAAAAAAAGAATATTAAGGAACACCCTCAGGAAATGATCAGGAAGATAGTCTTAGGGAAGAAAAGTGCGTGGACAAGATCTAGTCGTTAAAGCGCTAACAGCTAACTAACAACAAAGAGCTAACTAGACCCTGACCACGTGCCAGGCACTGGGCTGGTCAGCATTTAGTGCCCGTCACTTCATGGGCACCCTCATGTATGACCCTATGAGGGCAACACAGGGGTTACGTGATTATCTTCATTTTACAGGAAAGGAAACTGAGGCTCGGGAAAATTAAGTCACCCACGGAAGGTCCCGGGGTTGGTAAGCCAGAGTTCAAACCCCCATCGTGGGACAACGTCTGCCCAGGCTGTCGCCTACAGCCCCACTTCTCTAACTTTAGCAATGACTCACATGGGCATCTTGCTAAGGTACAGATTCTGATTCAGGTGGTTTAGGGCGGGGCCTAGATCCTGCATGTCCAACCAGCTGCCACACGGAGATGACACCACGTGGTCCACGGACCACAGCTTGGGTGGCAAGGCTGTGGATATTACGATCGTTTTCTCCTGCTTCTGCTTTCATCCTCCTACAATCTGCACTCTGTACAGCAGCCCGAGTTACCGTGTTAGTTTCCACTGCTGCCTAATAAATGACCACCCCCCAAGTTTGGAGGCTTAAAACAACAATAAACACCTATTATTTCACCATTTCTGAGGGTCAGGAATCCAGGTGCAGCTAAGCTGGATGGTGCTGGCTCGGGGTCTCTCATGACGTGACAGTTAGGAGGTGAGCTGGGCCTCGAGTCACCTGAAGGTGTGACGGGCTGAGGAGCTGCACCTAAGATGGCTCATGCACACGGCTATGGGCTGGAGGCCTCTGTTTCTTGTCATGGAGGCATCTCTGCAGGGCTGCTCATGACATGACAGCCGGCATCCCCCAGAGTGAAGGGTCCAAGACAGACAGACAGACAGACAGACAGAGAAAGAAAGAAAGACAGAGAGAGAGACTCCAAGACTGCAGTGTCTTTCATAACCTAACCTTCGAAGTGGCACACCATTACTTCTGCCATATTCTATTGGAAACACATACCGACCCTGGTACCCCTGTGGGGACTCCCCAGGGATGTGAATACCAGGTGGGGATCGCTGGGGAGTCATTGTGGATGCTGACCGCCAGTTTCCTGAGGAAAAGTAAGTCGGATCGTGTCACTCCTCTGATTGAGGCCCTACCATCGCTTATCATCAGTCAGAACACAATCCAAAGCTACAACATCCTGAGGACGGCTCACCACTGACTCCCCACGATCTGGTCCCAACTCTTCTCCCGCCTTCCTCCCCTCAGTCCCAGCTCACTTTAATCACCTCCGCTGGCCCTCATATCGGTTCTCAAACACATCTAGCTTCCTGCCGCCCCCGCGGACCTTTGCGCGTGCTTTTCCTTCTGCCTAGAATGAACCTCAGTCAGATCTCGGCTCCAATAACATGTTCTCAGAAAGGCCTTCCTGGACCAAACCCACCATCTAAAAGAGTAGCTGTGCCTCTCCAGCCCTTTAGTTTGCTTTATTTTGTTCCATGGTATTTATTTGTAGTAAGGAGTGAACATCTCAGCTACACTGATGTTGGTCATGTGACTTGCTCTGGCCAATGGAATGTGCGGGAAGTTTCCAGCCTACACCTTACGACTCACTGCGTGGTTCTGCTCATCCCTTTTGAGAGCTTTGATCTCTGCTGTAAAACGAGCACGGCTCTGGGAGCCTACTGATCGCAGAAGAATGGCAGACCCTGGAACAAAACTAAATAGAACCCAACCGCCTAGAGCCACATGTAGCCAAACCTAGCCGAGGAAAGCTGAAATCGGGTTTATCTGCAGACATGTGAGTAAGATATTGATAGACATTGTAAGCCATTGGGTTTGGGGCTGGTGTGTTAAGCAGCAGCATTGTGACAGTAGCTGATACACTTCTTGATGTGATATGACGCATTTATTTATATCTGTGTAGAGTCTATTGCAAGAATGCCAGTTCTGTGAGGGCAGGGACCTGGTCTTACTCTCTGCAGTAGCCCAGCATCTAGAATAATGCCTGCCTGCCACCTAGAAGGTCCTCAATAAATACTAGTGACTTAATATCAGTGAATGAATTGATCGAATTGTACAGCCTGCTTGCTTATTTAGCCTTTGTGCTATACTGCCTTTAAATTAGCCTGAAAAATTGCAAAGTATTAAAGAAATAATTGCCTTGAACAGGAGTTCTAGGCAGCAAAGCCTCCCCAGGGAACACGTCACTCACACCAAGTTGTCTGCCATTGTTTCGGTGCCAGCCACCATCCCTCTTCGTCTGGGCCAGATCAGAAGTCATCCAGAGACTACCACCAAGCCCAGCCTGAGAACGGAAGGGCTGCCCTCAATGACACTGGCTCACCTGGTTCGGAGGCTGTCCCCAGAGGAAAGCCAGAGAGATGGCTAAGGACACACACAAAAGGAGGAAATGCGCCCCAACCCCCCTGCCTGGAACAGCTGCGCCAGGAGACGCCCCTCTCTGGAAAGGAGGAAGAGGAAGTCAGGAAAGCCGTGATGCTGACCGACAATCTGGGAAGACCAAGACCCACGAGAAAGCAGAAGGAAGAAAGAAGCTGGCCTTCAATCACGCATTTTGGGGACTTGTGGAGGAAATAAAAATCAACACTGACTCCTACAAGTTTCTTCAGTCCTGCCATCTCAGGGCTCATGTTAGGTTGGGAGTATTCCAAGTGAGAATACGTTTGGCCAAATTCCTACCCACTAACTACATTAGTGGCGTGCTTTCCTTCAGATACAAATACTCAGAACAGACCTACGTGTGCTGATGTGGCAAGCTATCCTCAGTGCTAGATGAAAAGGCAAGATGCGGGTGGCCAACTATGGGCCTCTATTTATTAAAACCACAATATAATAAATACACCTAAATGTTCATATATACAAAGGAAAACCACTGAAAAGACACACACCAAAGTTTTAACAATGGTTTCACCTAGGAAATGGGGTTTGGGGAAAGTAGGAATGGAGATTTTCATATTTTAAGTTACTCATTATGGACTGAATGTAGCTGTCCCCCCAAAATTTATGTACTGAAGCCCTAACCACCGGTGTGATGGTATCAGGGTGTGGGGCCTTTGGGGGTTGGTAAGATTAGATGAGGTCACAAGCGTGGGGTCCTCATGAGGGGGTTAGTACCCTTTTAAGAGTAAATCAGAGCGTGTTCTTTCTCTCTCTCTGCATGAGTGGCTATAGCAAGAAGGCAGCCATCTGCAAGCCAGAAAGAGAACTCTCACCAGACACTGTGAGAAATAAATGTTTGTTGATCACACTACCCAGTGTGTGGCATTTCATTACAGCAGCCCAAACTGAGGGATCATTTCCACAGGTCATATTTTCGTCTGAGTGTCTGCTCTTGTGCAACAACAATACACGTAAGAGACGTTTTTCATACAAAGGTGGCCATTCATTTTTCCATACCCAAACTGATACATGCATGGCTCCTTGCCAATGCTTTCAGAGGTGGTCAGGTGTGGTTGTAAAATGACATCTCGTTTCCTATGGGGTTTGCCAGTCACAAGGGACCATCCTCTCACTCATGCCGTTGTAAGGACTGGATCATGAGCTGTGCTCTGCAATTGTACCCTTGGTGCCAGGCCTCTGCTTGCCTTGTCTTTCCATTCCCATCAGCGTTTGCCTTCTGCAAACATGGTGACTTCATCCATCCTGCTGAAGACCGTGGTCTACAGTGGTGCCCAGTTCCATCAGCACCATCGTGGTCTCGGAAAAGAGCATATTTATCCCATTTCTCGCCTGCATCTGCTTGTGGCATTCCCATTGCTCTCACAGGTCAGTCTTCTAATAGCACACATAAACTTGACAGAGCAAGACTGCTCATTCCATCCGGCCTTGACAACCTGTCTCATTTGTTTGGGAAATAGAATCTCTGGTACTTTTCGAATAGGAAAGACACTGATAAGTCCCACCTAGAATACCACTCATTTCTGCATCCACAGGGCACAGAACACTTTCTCATGTGTTGCGGCTGAAAAATATTTTGGTCCTTATGATAACCTTGTGAGCCAGATTGGGCAGCTATTATTGTTTTCAACTTAAAAGGAAAGGAACAAACATTCTGAGTTGGTGATTTGTCCCGGACCATCCCATTGGTGGGGAGCAAAGTCGATTCCAGTTCATCAGTGGGTCTAAACACCGCATGTGAGAGTCACCTGGGGGCTTTAAAAACTGCCTATGTCCTGTTCTCACGTGGTCACATGAACGAGAACCCCAGGGGACGAGGCCCTGGGCATCAGGATTTAACAATAAAATCCTCCCACGGATGAGCTTGACACATCGTGAGGCTTGAGACAACTGTAACCCACAGGCAGAACTAGGCCAGTCTTATGTCAAACTAACGTGTTTATTCATCTCCAGGTTTAAGAATTCCCTCTTATTGGGGTTCTGCAGTGGGATACTGCTCAACAACAACAGAAAGGGGCTACTGCTGCGTGCAACCAGACGGATGCCTGCAGCGGATGTTCTCCGTTCACACCTGTTTGGGGGATCGTCACTTCCCACAGCACACTTCATTTCTGCACATCACAAGGCCTGGAGCAGAGGTGGTTCACAAAGGCCAAGGATAAACTGGACACACTTCCCTGAAGTGCAATGTCTGGGAGCTCGCCAAGCACAGCTGCCGAGGTCAAGGGCCCGGCTGCATCAGCCCACAGAAGGCCAGGCTTACGAGCCCATGTCAATCCCTGAGAAGGAGCTGCAAAATGGAACAATACCGTTCGTTCCTCTTCGTTTTCAAATTCCCTCATTACAGGGATCAAAGAAGGGAGTCAGTTATTTACTAAAATATGTAGTTACAAAATGCCTAACATGCGTCAGGCAGTGTTCTTGGGGCTGGGGATACAGGATGAACAAGTGAAACAACCTCCACCCTCCTGGGGCTCATGCCTTAGCGAGGGCGACAGGCACGCGACAAGTGAGGATCCAATACAGTAAGCTTGAGGCAGAACATGCAGCGCTGTAAGAGGCTGGAGAGTCATGGGAGGGTGCTAGTTCAGGAAGGGTGACCAGGAGGGACACCCAAGAACTCGGAATGAAGGGAGGGAAGGCAGATGCAAAGAAGAAGCAACAAGTGCAAAGGCCCTCGGACAGAAGCACGCTTGGGGTCCCTGACGTACAAGGATGCTACCGGCTGGCTTTTGAAAAGGTGCCTCATTAAGGAAAATAGAACCAGTGACACAATAACGACGAGGATGACCAGAACTAATAGTTACTGTGGATTTACTATGTGCCTGGCACTGACTATCTGATTCAATCTTCACAGGCAAACTATCATGATTCCCATTTTATAGACAGGAAACTGGTTCGGAAGCTAAATAACCTGACGGAACATATCAGGATTCAAACAGATCTGTCTGCTGTCAGAGCTCCCGTTTTTAACAAGTCGCCACAGGGCATGTTTCACATTGAAAATATAAAACAAGTCTTTCCATTCAGCCATAACATTCGAGAACAAGAAAGCGAAGGCGAAGGATGAGAATGTCAAGTGATCTCTCAAAGTAAAAACTGCCGTGCCTGATAGCCCAGCCAGCTGCCTGAAGTGGAGAACACGTTCTCTTCCTCTAAGTGCAAAGCCGCAAGCTGGAATTTCTGCAGAAAAATATGGGAAGAACAACAAGCCTGTCCTTTGTATTCTCTGAAGAGCCTTTTCATAGTTGCTTAGTTTTTATCCTGGCTTGTTTTCATTATCCATTTTCTACTTAACTATATAGGTCATCTCTACGGAAAAAGGAGTGGCTTTTCAGGGCAGAAAAAGTCAAGTTAAATCAAAACACACCTCAACATCCATCTCATGGTTTTTTTTCTTTTTATTGTGGTAAAATACACGTAACATAAAATTTACTGTCTTAACCATTGTAAGTATACAATTCGGTGGTATTAAATACATTCATAATGTCGTGTAACCATTACCACATCCATCCCCACAACCTTTCGCCTCGTAAATCTGAAACTCTCTCCCCGTTAAACAAGAATACTACCCATTGCCGCGCCCCCAGCAATCATGATTCAAGTTCCTGTTTCTATGACGCTGACAACTCTAAGTACCTCATGTAAGTGGAATCCTACAGTATTTGTTCTTCTGTGCCTGGCCTTTTTCACTGAGTATTATGTCCTCACGGTGCATCCACGTTGTAGAGTGTGACAGAACTTCCTTCTTTTTGAAAGCTGAATAATACTCCATTGTATACATTATATATACACCACATTTTGCTATCCATTCATCTGTCAGTGGCTCGGAGGTTGCTTCCACATTTTATCTCTTGTGAGTAATGCTGCCATAAACATGGGTGCACAAATCTCTCTTCGAGACCCTGCTTTCAATTCATTTGCGTCTGTCCCCAGAAGAGGGATTGCAGGGTCATACGGTCATTCTATTTTTAATTTGAATTTAATGCATACTGTTTTCCACATTGGCTGCACCACCTTACAGTCCCACCAGCAGGGCACAATGATTCTAATTTCTCTACATCTTTGCCAATACTTGTTTTCCGTTTTTTTGGTTTTTTTTAGGGGAGGGCAGGGGGTGGGGGTCGATAATAGCCATCTGAATGAGCGTGAGGTGATATCTCACTGTGGTTTTGATTTGCATTTCTCTAAGGATTAGTGATGTTGAGAATCTTTTCATGTACCTGTTGGCCATTCCTATACCTTCTTTGCAGAAATGCCTAAGTCCTTTGCCTATTTCTTAATTGATTGTTGTGTTTTAGGCGTTCTCTCTATATTCTGGATATTAATCTCTTATTAGATATATGACTTACAAATATTTTTTCCTATTCTGTGGGTTTTCCTTTTTTTCCTCCTTGGACAGTGTCTTTTGATGCACAAAATTTTTATATTTTCATGAAGTCCAATTTGTCTAATTTGTCTTTTGTTACCTGTGCTTTGGATGTCATATCCAAGAAATCATTGCCAAATCTAGTGTCATTAAAGCTTTTGTCCCGTTTTCTTCTAAACGTTTTACTGTTTTAGGTCTTCAACTTAGGCCCTTGATCCATTTTGAGTTAATTTTTGTATATGGTGTTAAATAAGGTTCCAACTTCAATCTTTTGCAAGTGGCTATCCAGTTTTCGCAGCACTCTTTGTTGAAAAGACTGTCCTTTCCTCACTGATGGTCTTGGCACCCCTGTCAAAAACCATTTGACCGTATACATGAGGGTTTATTTCTGGGCTCTCAATTCTGTTCTATTGATCTATGTGTCTCTCTTTACGTCACTACCACACCGTTTTGGTTACTGCAGGTCTAATAAGTTTTGAAATGAGGAAATATGAGTCCTCCACTTTTGTTCCTTTTTCCTTTTTCAAGATTGTTTTGGTTATTCCGGATCCCTTGAGATTCCCAATTAATTTTAAGATGGGTTTTTCTATTTCTGCAAAAAAGCCCAATATTTATTCAATAACTGCTATATTATTGAATATTAATTGTTTATATATTTCACTTAATCTAAAAGATGCTGCACAATTTCAGGAAGGAAACGCTCAGATTCTGGATCAAAACCGTAGTGCTTCTAGACTGTATTATAGATACAATCTTCACTGTCTCATCCAGCCTCCAGTTATCACGGTTACACACTTACAGGCCAGCAGCTGCCTAAGCCCACGGGATTAAAAGAAAAAGAAAAAAAAAGTGTACCAAGTGGTCACTCAATCCATTTTCCAGGCTTTGTGGAGCTTCAGATGTCTGCTGTATATGATTGCAAATGGTACCCCCGACCCTGAGAATTGTACAGTGCACAACCCACGCAACTGGACACAATAGCCATACCCACTGATACTCTCTAGCAGTGTCCATGCAATTCCATCCTCCCCAGGAATGCTTCAGACTCACAACCTCTTTCTTCTTCCTCTCTCCACTCTGCCATCAAAACCTACACCAAGGGCCCACTTGCATACATTGATGGTGCGTGTATATCGAACTACAGGCTAGACTCTAGCCTTTCTGGAGGGTAATTGAGCAATAATTATCAAACTCTGAAAAAAGGTACTGACTTTTTGAGCCATCAATTCCACTTACAGAGAAAAATCAGGTAAGTGTGCAACAACATACGAATAAGAATGTTTTTCATAATATACTTTATACAGGAGAGAAAACTAGGGTGTCCAACCGACTACAGTTAAATAAATTATGGTTCAGTGCATTCATGAAAGGTCTATGACGAAGCCATTACAATCTGTGAGATACGCCTTTGTGTACTGACAAAAAAAGGTTATTTCCAGTCTAGCATTAAGGGCAGAGAGCAGGCACAAAACAGTGTTTCTCATCGCTATTGTGAAAAAAAAAAAAAATCCTGTATGAATAAAAAAAATTCTATAATGATGATGAATACACCATATCCCTAAAAAACACTTTTATGTATTATCTGTTTTTTTCCCACAACAGTAATGTATTACTTCAACAATAAAAAAATAGATTTTAGAAAAACTTGCTCCTTGCGGGGAAGCTTCTGCCCTCCAGCCGAGACTACAGCTACGCAGGCCACAGACTTGCCCTGGGACGAGCTGGGATGGTTGCTGTGCATGAATGGACCCAGATTTTTACTTTGTGCCAATCACTTCCTTCATGTGCAGGTAATCCAGGGTCTAGAAATTTCTATGTTGGAAATTGTAATTGTCAGGCCTCTCGATTGGGACAGAGATCCATCCTGAAGAGGATTCACTGGTACAGCTGAGTCATCCAGGTGCTCCATGTGCTGGGGCTCAGCTCTTCACCTGCCCCTCAGCTCTGTTGCCCTGGGGTCCCTTCTCCAGGAGGCTCTCCAGAAGCAAGATGCCTGCTGAGACCCCACTGCAAAGTGAGCTGCTGTGTCCCGGCAACTCCCATGAGGTCCCAGAACGGAGCTGCACGAGGCGGGATTGGCCGGGTTGAGGTCCCTCTGCATCATGAACTAATCTCTGCAGCCAGAAGGACGCCACATTGGAGTGTCCGGCTGGCACTGAGTCACCTGTGCAGTGGGGACAGAGTTTCAGTTTTGAAAGATGGGAAAAATTCTAGAGAGGATGGTGGTGATGGTTGCACAACCACGCAAATGTACTGAATGTCACTGAACTGTACACTTAAAAATAGTTAATGTTGGTAAATTTTATGTTACGTATGTTTTACCACACACCAAAAAATTTGACAGAGGTTATATTTTTCCATCATGGTGTTGAAGAAATTACAAGTAAAAGTTTTTGTTAATTAAAAAAAAAAAAAAAAAAAACCTTCATGGTGACGTGCAGTAAAAACTACATGGGAGTGTGTAAGGAGGGAGTTTATGGGAGTCCTGGCTGTGAGAACACACTTCGTGAATTCCTAAAAACCCCTTTTTTCAGTCATGGGATCTTGAGTTGTTACTGAGAAAACCAAAAAGCCGTATTTGATTCTGCCAAAAGTCAGTACGCGAAGAACACAAGGTCAAAAGGAATAAAACAATGGCTTGTTTCATATTATTTTCCCCATAATATTTGTTTATTTTATATTTATATAGATTCTATTGATATAGAATTCATATACCATAAAATTCACCCTTTTTTTTTTTTTTAATTTTTTAAACCATTTTATTTATTTATTTATTTATTTATTTATTTATTTATTTATTTATTTATTTATTGGGGAAGGGGAACAGGACTTTTATTGGGGAACAGTGTGTACTTCCAGGACTTTTTTTCCCAAGTCAAGTTGTTGTCCTTTCAATCTTAGTTGTGGAGGGTGCTGTTCAGCTTCAAGTTGTTGACCTTTCAGTTTTTTAGTTGTGGAGGGCGCAGCTCAGCTCCAGGTCCAGTTGCCGTTGCTAGTTGCAGGGGGCGCAGCCCACCATCCCTTGCGGGAGTCAAACCGGCAACCTTGTGGTTGAGAGGATGCGTTCCAACCAACTGAGCGATCAGGGAGCTCAGCGGCAGCTCAGCTCAGGGTACCGCGTTCAATCTTAGTTGCAGGGGGCACTGCCCACCATCCCTTGTGGGACTTGAGGAATTGAACTGGCAACCTGTGGTTGAGAGCCCACTGGCCCACGTGGGAATCGAACCAGCAGCCTTCGGAGTTAGGAGCACGGAGCTCCAACCACCTGAGCCACCGGGCCGGTCCAAAATTCACCCTTTTAAAGGGGAAGAATTTTCTTAATTTGTTCATTTCATTTTCGGATAGTTCATTGCTAAGTATAAGAAAATACAATTGGCTTTTGTATATTGATCTTATATCCTACAACTGTTACCATAGGCAGAGAGAATAGGGCCGTGGGGAGAGAGGGAGGAAGCAAGGAGAGACAAAGGAGAGAGGGGATGAGATCATCCAGAAGAGAAAAAGTGCAGCTGCCGGACGGGCTACAGCCCGATTTTGGGGCCGCCAGCAGGCCCAGGACGCCATCTTGCCTGTCAAGGTGACCCTGAGCTCACTGTAATAGATTCTAGTATTACCAGCATTTCGGGTAGGGGAAACCTTCACCCTGCGTCACCACACCAGTTTCCACAAGGGACAAATAAGGACAAGAGAACTCCACCTCCGGCGGGAAGGGGTGGTCAGTGAGGACCCACCCAGGAACGCCTATAACATCACCCCCAAAACTTGACTATTTCGCACCCTCATTTTGAAAGTAATAGATTCCCAAGCCTTTGTTCTCCAGTGCAGCTGCTCTTCTCCTGGCCTGCCCGCTCCCGCCACTTCAGGAGGGCTCTCTCTTCTTTTCTTTTCATAAATCCATGGCTTGGTCAGCTTATGGGGTGTGTAGTGAATTCTGTCCTGTGGCCGGTTTCCAGCAACACAACCTCGACAACTTGTTCATTCCAGTTAGTTTTCAGTGAATTAGGATTTTCTATATAAAAGATCGTATCATGGACGAATAGAGAGAGTTTTTACTGCTTCCTTTCCAATCTGAATGCCTTGTTTCTTTCTCTTGCCTGATTTCCCTGGCTAGAACCTTCAATTGAAGGTTCTTTGAAACGGCGAGAGAGAGGACATCCTTCTTTTTCCCGTAAGGGGGACAGCCCGTCGTTCACCAGCACGGACGCTGTCGCTGTGAGGTTTCCTAGAGACCCTTTACCAGGTGCAAGAAGGTCTCTTCTGTTCCCAGTTTGTTGAGCGTTTTATTATGAAAGCTTGTTGGACGTGGCCAAATGCCTTGTCTGCAATCATTGAGATGATCCCATGGCTTCCATTAATTTTTAATTAATGAAAATCATACTATGTTCTTTTTGTAAAAAATCTGTTCAGTGCATACAAGGCTAGAGGGTCCCTAATTCGTCCCCAGCAGCCCAAGGTGCCCGCTGCTGTCAGGCTGCTCTGGTTCCTCCCTATGCATGGGGGGGGGGGGTGCGTGTGTAGCTGTTGAAAATACACAGTCTGTTTCCATTTTTTTAAATGGTATAATATACACATGCTATTTCCTCTCTCTGGGAGAGTCTCTTGGTCCCAGCTGATACTCCAGCGCACCATCTTTCTTTTAAGACTGGGATTGAGTCCCTCTTTTCCATGGAACCTTCCAAGGTCACCCCATACATCAGACATCTTTTCCTTCTAGTGACAACTTAGGCCCTTTTCCCTCACTTGGCCTCCTTCCTCAGTTGTGTTTTGAGCACAGGAGATGCTTGACTTGGAGCACCTTAAACTTCTACGTGGTATACACTGACCCCACCCCCAACATCATTCGTACCTTGGGGAACATTTCTAGCTTTGATAGTGACGGTGCCACAGCCACAGGTCAACTGTGAGCCGTCTGGGCGTCTTTTCACATGGCAGCATTTGTTGGCGTGATGATGAGTGGACTTCAGCTGTCTGACAGCTATGCTCATTCTGTGCCCACAACCCAGGGCCCCCGTGTGGAGTGGGAGTGGGGGTGGGGGTGCGGTCTTACTGCACCGAAGCATCAGGGACAGCATGTCCTTCTTGTGGTCACATACTGGTCACATACCAGGCTTCTGGGTATGATTTGGTTTGAAGAAAGGGCTTTGCTGTTTTACAGAAACAAAATCTGAAAATCACTATTTTATTGCATTTTGCTCTATTATTTCATAAAATGGAACAGAAAACAGAAAAGCGGAACTGCTGATTGTAGTGTAAAAAGTGTAAGTCTCACAAATGAAGCACACCGATGACAAAAATGGAACTCAAGAAGCACGTGGAAGCCAGGAGTCTGTGGCCTGGGCTGAACATCACTGAATTTAAGCTAAGTGACTGGTGTGCAATTATGGAGGAAAAAGACCCGTTTATAAACTATGCATGAAATGCTGAAAACCTGCGTCATCAAAGATTATAACCAAATCGCAGAGAAGAGCAGAGAGTTTTTAACTCTTTGGGAACAGACTGTTCCCTACAACGTGCACGTCTATTATCTGACTTTCACACTTGGCTTCCACCCACATTTTTAGGGATGTGCCAAGTACAAAGGGAGTGGAATGAACGGCTGGACAACACCGCTGCAGACAGTAAGCTCCTTGTAATCAAGGACGGTCCCATTTAACGGTCACGTAACAGATACTCTGCTGATTAACTGATGGCAGCTCATTAGAATCAATCTAACTTCTTTTTTTTTCTTTTTCTTTGTTTTTTTGGGTTTTTTTGTTGTTGTTCTTTTTTATTTCGTTTTTCAATCTACCTTCTTGATGGGTAACTGTCTGCCAGGGCCTTCGCCTCTGTCTAGTTCGTCTACAGCAGCCCTGAGGAGTGAATCCATACGGGGATCTCTGGCCTCCCTGTAAATCCACGGGGACCTTCTCCTGTGGTAATGTTTGTCACCACTGATATCACATCTAAACGCGTCCCCCCGATATCTGACACTCAGATGTGGGTGCAGCCATTCTGCAACCTCGGATGGCAGCTGCATGGTGACCTAGACGCTTATTGCCGCTGACGCTCTAACAGCCAATGACTCAGAGCTGTTGTACAGGAGACACACATGCCACTCCCTAAGAATTTGTAAAAGTCCGTCCTTCCTGAAGGGCCAACACGACAACATGGATCAGGAGCTTCAGAAAGAAACTCATCTTTGGACCTAGAAATCCCACTTCTAGAATTCCTCCCATATCAACAATCAGGCAAATGAGTAAGCACAGCTGCAAAGACATGCAGTGCAGCGTTTCTTGTAATAATGATAAACTGGAAAGAGCCAACCCAAAAGTGGTTAGAAAAGACACGTTTTAAAAGGAAAGGTTACTTTCTGTATGATAGGTATTCGTGTGTTATTCTGCTAAGGTTTGGAGACGTTTATGCCAAAATGTCAACCACAGTCATCTTTGGGCGCCCGTTATCGGTGACTTGACAATTTTTATTTGCTTTGTCTGACTCATCCGAATGTGCTAATTTTTTTTTCCAACATGAACGTGTACTGCTCTCTGTATGCATGTGATATTCTTTTTCGGGTAACACAGGCCAGCAAACCCATTAAGGGTTGACCCATTAAGGTCGGAGGGCACTCTTAATGATAACTGCAAAAAAAGTTTGGCAAAAATTCTAAACCACGCTTGAGAACTAGTTTATAGAGAATCCTGTTTCTGAGGTCTGGGCTCTAACAGCCTGTTTCAAATTCATCTAAGCGTTTCCCCGGGGCCTCCCAATCACAAAAACTCCCCATCAGGCCAAATGCCGTAATTGCAGGTGACTCTTACCTGATAAGCTCTCCAGAAGGCCTGAATGCGCAGAACTGCTTCCACTTCTGTCAGCAGGAGGGACAGCGGGACTGGCGGCCGTGGGCTGAAAAGCAACAAAATGGTCATATGCCCGTGAGAATCTGTCCCTTAGCCTCTGCGGGAACTCTGACAACACAGGGCGTCTCACGCAGTGCCGCATCCATTCCCATTCTTAGGAAGCAACCATCTCATTTTTTTGATAGAAAAGTTTAGGCTCGACTTAGCATGTTTTCTTTTAAAATCTGGGATGGGTTTTTGGTTTTTAAGCAGCATGATCTGCTTTGAAGGACTCAGTTTAGTCAAGTTGCCGGTTAGTCCTGAAGGTACAACGTAAGGCTATGAGGGCACAGAGCGAGAGACAGAGCAGAAGTAACCTTTACACACTGCATTCTGACTAAGACATAATAAAGGGCTCTTCCCACCTTTCTACAGAAGGGGAATTAAGTAGTCCGTCTCTCTCCGAAAAGCAAAACACTGGAATGTATCTCTGATCGGTGTACATTCCAGTTTAATGTGGCTTAAATTCAAGCCTTTTTTAAAAGCCCTGTTATTACATCTTAATAAGCAATAAAATATCTCAAGTGCTGGGTCATTTGACAGTGTCTGCTCTTGTGGGATTTTTCAGATCGTGATGTCACTCTTGATCATAGATAAGTACATTTAAAAATCACGGCTAAATGCCCTTCCCTCTTCCCCACACAAAGTTTAATAGAGATACTAACCGCTGACAAGAGCTTACGAGTCTGACTTAATTCTGGTTCCTTACATTTCCCCAAAGCACAGCTACCTCGGAAAAGCTGGAGGCAAAACATTTCAGACATAATACAAAGAAATAAACCCCGGAAAGGACGTGGGTCACACGGAGGCTGTTCCCAGGGCGGGATCCCCAGAAACAAATGAGGGGCTCCTAAGTGCCCGGGCCTTACAGCTCTTCCTAATGACAGCCATCATGTGAGTTTACAGTGATTCCCAAGTACAGAAAGGCTGACTAGCCTGCCCAAGGTCACACAGCTTGTAGGTGGCCTAGTCAGGGCCCAGACCCATCCAATCCCAAAGCCCAGGCTTCCCCCACGATGCCGTGCTCACGCCAGACCTCCGCTGGGCAAACACTTGCAGATGCCCAGCCTGGCACAGGCTGCAGAGCTAACTGGCAGTAGTACACGCTCCTCCAGGATCTGGGTTTTATTTCCTTCTAAACTTTGACTTAAAAACCACCACCACAACCACCACAACCACCACCACCACCCAAAACCCCCACCCTTGATACAGTGTATTTGTGTGAATGAATGAATGAATGAATGCTCTGAGTTATTCTAGAATCAAAGAAATCAAAGCCGGGAAGAACCTTGGGGGTTATCAGGACCATTTCTAGTGGGCAGTGTTGTTGCCAGGGGCTGGTTTTCCGGCCACGCAGGGTTTTCCTTTTCCAAGACACCAAGTAAAGGAGATTCTTCTACTTCTCTAGAGATGATTACACCCTCAAAATGACAGCACGGTTAGGAACCTTTCCTTAATGTTCTGTTTCCATTTTTATTTGCGTGACGTTTGGCTTTCTCCCCTGGTTCTGTTTTGGTTTTCACTCCTTGCCTAATATGGGTCTTGTGGGAGGGCTGCCACTGGAGGTGCACAGGCTCCCTGCTTTCCACGTCACATGTCTCCCTTCATCCACTGTCCTTATTCTCTAAAGCTCAGCTGTGTGACACCAACGAACCCCAGCCCGTTAGGAATTCTCCCTCATAGTCAAAAACCAACTGCTTCTGGAGAGACCTTGACATTTCTCAGGAGACTTTGGGGTGCGGGCAATGAAGCTAGGAGAATGGCATCGTGTGTTAACACGAGCTGATACGATACTTCCTGAGAGCTCTGCAGAATCCCCTGCCACGAGCCTCGCTCCTTGTGCTCCAGACGAGCCGGCCCTTTTCATCTCCTCCAATGTGCCCCTCACCTCAGGACCTTTGCAGAGACCTCCCTCTGCCTCCAGTGTCCTTTCACCCCCAGCTGGGGCACTGCATACAGATGTACAGGTTGTCCTCTGCTCCAGGTCACACAGACGGGCCAGAGGTGCTGAAACCCCGCCCAGGCTCTGCTCACCAAGCCATGTTCAAAGGTGCGGGCTCCATCTGCCCTAGGTGAAGGGCACCTTTTCCTGATTTGCTCAAAGGCACCTTAGGGTGGTGGGGCCTCACACCTCTTTTTCCCTATTCACCCTATTCTGTCTTCCCATCTCCATTCAGATGCTACTGAAAGACGCCTTTTGATTAGGCCAGGCCCCAGGGGAGTTCTGTGCAATTTTCCTTTCTAGTCCTTGGCCCCGTTTGGAGAGAGAAATCTGTGTGATTATCTAATTACGGCCCAAATCCTCAACTGGACTGAAGGCTCCACGAGGGCAGAGACGGGGTCTGGGTTTGTACTTTCTGGTCATTCCAGCACTTAGGCCGTCTGGCACATAGTAGACACTCAATAAATACTTGTGGGATGGGCCTCTGTGCCTGACACAGTGGCAGCACATTCTTCTACACGTGGTTCCATTCCATCTTCTCACAATAAGGAGTGACTGTCAACCTTCTTTTAGAGTGAAGAAACTGAGGCACAGAGGGATGAACTGCTGCTTTCAAGGTCACTGACTATTTCCGGCTGAGAATGCAAACCGGCCAGGAAACAGAGAGTGGCCCAAAGAGAAGAGGGCAGCTGGCGAGGTCGCTGGTAGGGAATGCAGGGTCTCGCAGCTGCCAGTGTTAGCAGAGGACAGCCCTGTCCCTTGCCTACAAGAAAAAAATGAGGGGCGGGGGGGAGCGAGCCGTAATCATAGAAAATGCCCTCTTCGTTAATCCCTACAGTAATAACTTGGCAGGTATTCATTTGTCGGAAGCTCCTCGGGGAAATCCGATGTCAGGGCAGCAGAACAAAGTGGAGTTTGTCACTTGGATCTGGGGGAGATTCGATGGTGCCTTTCTGTTCAGCTGCAATTTTCCTGTGTTAAGGATGTTTTTCTCTACTGATGTCATGAAATCCTCAAAGTAACCGTATTCCTGTTTGGGAATAGCAGCAGGGACAGAGAACTGCAAATCTGGGGACACAACAGGCTGGGCCCGCCCAACAAAGGGCTTTCACCAGTAATGAAACCCTCCACCGCTTTGCATCACAATGACATCTCCAAAAAGCGAAATGAGATTTCTAATAGGCCTTTAAATGGTAATATGAAGCCACCTTTAGTGACATCCCTGCTTTCAGGGCGAAATAATGGGCGCTGTCTAGTTCTCAAACCAAGAATAAGTATGAGAATGCCAGTGTAAATCAGGCCAAATGAAAAGGACTTAATCTTTGGAGAAGTAGTCCCTGGGAATTATCCATCATTTCAGCAGGCCAGCTGGAAGGCAGGGAAGCCATGCCAGGCCTTTTTCTCTCTTTTGGAATCAGTGCAACTGGCTTCAGGTCAAAGAAAAATAAGAGATTGAGTAGAGGCGACTGCTCATCACTGAGGATGCAGGGAGCGGGGAGGAAACAAACATGTCAATCACAGCAGCATGTCAATCACAGGGGAAGGATGCAGGAGGGGGAGGAGACAAGCATGTCAATCACAGGGGAAGGATGCAGGAGGGGGAGGAGACAAGCATGTCAATCACAGCAGCATGTCAATCACAGGGGAAGGCAGCTGGGGCTCCTCAAGGGCTAAAAATGGACACTCCCAGAGCAGACGGGCTTGTGTGCCCCAATGGGCAAAACCACCGCTGACCATGCTTGCAAGAACTGTTTCACTGGTACTGCTCATTTGTCATGTTCTTCTTTCTCAAATTAATTCGTGTGAATTAAAGATATCTGAATCTCAAGAATCATGCTGTAATTTTGAGAAGGAACATGAATTAATTTTTGATTGTGTATGTGTAAATACACACACACACACACACACACACACACAATTCTTTCCCCTTTTTTTGGATGCTACGTAAAAGATCTGCGGGACCTAGAGAAGCTACAGCATCCTTACAAAACACATAAGGGAATCTGAGAAGTTAGTCTTTATTAATTTCTCCATCCAGTTCTAAGACAAGAGGTACCACCCAAAATTTAAGTAGAATAAAGCAGAAAGGAGAAAAGCTTGCTTTGTATTAAATACTGAATCTTGGGATCCAATTCGATCCACTTTTCATTAGGTTAAGAGACTAAGTTGTTTTCTCGGAATGTGAGAGCCCAACCAGACGCAAAAACTATTTACAAAATGACATAGGCCCGAACTCAACCATCAGTCCCCAAGCCTTTCAAGGGCCCAGTACTTGCTAATATCCACCCACCGTATTCAGCAAAAGAGATTACCTGTGCTCAGCCTTAACTGGTTTCCCAAACATTCTTGAGCCATGAACTTCAAAAATTTGGAAGAAGTACAATAGACGTCACCTGGGACGGTCCCTGCAGACATAGAGTGACTGGCCCTTAGGGGGGAATCTCGGGATTCTTTCAATCCCAGCCTGCCGTGATGAGAGGAACAGCTCCAAACCCAGTAAGGGACAGCCAGCTGCGCGACTCCGACGGACTTAGAATGCGTTTAGAAATGTTCCTGGGGCGTGACAGGAGGACATCTTGCTCTGGCCCCTTCCTGATCTTCACCCGGGAGACCAACAATCACTTACAACCCCAGCATCAGGCTGAATCACTCTCCTAGGTAAACAGAGTCGAGCCCCATTTTACCAACCCCATCACTGGCAGCTGCACATGGGTCCAGGTACTGGCACCCGTAAACAGCGTGTTGTGGGACCACGCTCACTCGCGGGCTGTTGGTATCACCACCTTAACAATAAGGGCTGTGAGACTTACGTTTTTTCATAAATATGCCCCGACTGCTGTGTTCCTTAGTCTCGTTGTAACTAATAACATATTTTCTCTAATGTGACTTAAGGAAAATCATAAAAAGACCTGCCTCCTCCCTGGTCTCCCTCCTCCTGCTCCAAATGGTGAGCCCAGGCAAGAAGGGGTAGGGGGTGGAGGGAAGGAGCCTCCCCACCCCTTCCAAACCTCTTGCGGGGGACCGTCACTTGTTTTCTGCCATGGACCCCTTTCCACTTTGGCAGTGGGAGTCCTTCTCGGAATGTTTTTAAAAACATAAAAGTAAATGCGTAAGATTACACAGCAAACCAATTATACTGAAATACAGTTATCAAAATGTTAAAAAAAAAAGAGTTGGTGATATAGTAATAAATGTGCTTCTAAACTAAGCAGTAAATAAGAAAAGCTAATGGCAGGTCAATTAATTGCTGTAATTTGAATGAAGGGACAAGTGTAAATGACATTTACCATCCCTGCAACCACTGTAACGTGAGGTGAAAATACCCGCTTGCTATTGGTGACGAAGGACTGCAGATACCACCGAGGTTTGCTGCCTACATTCCTAATCCAGAGAGGCTAAATTTCAATTAGAGACTAAGGCTAGGGACAAAAAGAGGTCACTTCCCCCTCTTCCAAGTTCAGGGACCCCTGAATCAGAGACAGTTGGGGCTGGGGCTCAGGCCCGCAATCTCCAGGCACCCTTCACTTCTCTCTCTCGCCCCACGTCCGATCCAGCAACAAGCCTTGGTTCCAACATCAAAATGTACCCCAAATCCAACCTCTTCTTCCTTCCTCCACTCCCAGGTGCCATTACCTGCCTTCCATTGCCTTCTCACTGGCCTCCCGGCAATGTCGGAGCTGACTTCTGTCGTCATCTCCCCACCCAGCCGCCAGGGTGATCTTTTTAACAGAGAACCTGGATTACCCTGCTCCTCTGCTCAAAACCCTACAACAGTTTCCAATCACACTCCAAAGAAAAGGAATAATCCCGATTCTTTATCACGGCTGGGCGTAGCCTGGCCAACCTCTCTGCTTCCATTTCCTGCCACTCTCGGCATCCCTCAACGCCTCTGGCCCCACTGGCCAAGCCTGTTTCTGTCTCTGGGCCTTCATGAGGCTGTTCCCTGCACCGGGAACATTCTTCCTTCCGATCTTTGTAAGGCTGGCTCCCTCCGCTTGTCAGTCAGGCCTCTGTGCCCACATCACCTCCTTAGAGAAGTGAGCTGTCCCAAGCAACTCTATCTGAAACACTGCCACCTCCCTCCAGCCCTGCCACCCTCTACCCACTTACTCTGCTTTATTTCTCTTCAAAGCACATGGATCTTCTTCACATTAGACAGTAAGTTTGAGTTTGGTTATTACGTCTTCCCACTACCATGCAAACTTCATGGGGCCCAAAACTATCTCTTTCTCTCTCTCTCTCTCTATCTCTGTCTCTCATTCTCCACTCTATCCACCATACCTAGAAAAGTGCCCGGAACAAAGCAGGCATTCAGTCAACATTTTCACATGAATGAATCACATTATAGATAAGGAAACAGAGAACTTCCTTTCATGGCAGAATTGATCGGTAGCAGAGTGAGGTCAAATGCAGACACCCCAACTTTTTTTTTTTTTTTTTCTTCTCATTCTCCTCCCCACATTTCACTTTGCTCAAGCGGTAACTACTGTTCTCTTAAGACGAAGGATAAAATAAAAGTTGTCATTCTCTGAATGCCTACTCTGAGCCTCCGTAGTCGGTATCTGGCCTTGTTTCTGCCCACCCTCCCCTCCCCTCTCTGCAGGTCAGCCCTCAGATCTGGCCCTGCCGCTGTCCCCCACCCGAGCTGGGGGCAGGCACGGGGAATCTGGGTCACAGTGCCCCCCTCTCCTGTGACCCACGCTAAGCCCGACACAGGCTGTCTCCCAGGACAGGAGTCGTGAGACAAAGACTAGTGCACCTTCCTGGCAGAGCTGTCACTGGCCTGTGTTCCCGCGAGCCCTAGACCTGCTTTCTGAGGCCAGGCCCTTACCTTTCCCTTCGTGTTTGTCAGTTACCTTCTTACTTCCAATATGTACCCTTTTTCTTCAATAGCCGTGAAATTTCTGTGGCTTGCAACAAGGAACTCTAATACCGTCTCTAACCCTCACAGCACCCTTCAACATAGGTATTCTTTGCGCCCACCCGGTACAGAAGATAGGAGCGCTCTGAGATGTGAAGGGATTTGCTCCAGGAGACCGACTGTGGCAGGTGCATAACGGGGCCCAGGATGTCCACATCCAGTCCCCACGCTCTGTGATACACATGTCCCCTCAGCTGGCAAAGGGGACCTCACAGATGTGATTAAGGATCCTGTGATTATCCAGCTGGGCCCAATGACAGGGTCCTCATGAGAGGGAGGCCCTACTACAGAAGGATGTGAGGTGACAACAGAAGGAAATGGTCAGAGGGATGCAGGGAAGGGTCACGAGCCCACCAGAAGACAGGTGGCCTCCAAAAACTAGAACCGGCAAGCAAACAAATTTTCCTCCAGAAGGAACTGATTTTGTGCTTCTAGACTCCAGAACTACAAGAGAAGAAGTATCCCTTGTGTTAAGCCACCAATGTTGTGGTGATTTCTAAAGAAAGTGAAACACTAACAATAACTGGCAGAGCTAAGATTGGGCCCCAGGTGTGTCTGCCACGCTATCTCGCCCGGGCTCCCTGAGCTTGTTTCCAAAGAGTCACCTAGAAACAACAGGAAGAAGGAAAGTCAGCAGCACAGTCTGCCTCAGAGAAGGGGCCACCCACCCAAGAGGGAGGCACTGAGAAGAAGATTTATGCATCCCAGCGTGTCCCAAGTTCAGGAAACAGCCCTCCTTCCTTCCTGTTTGAAGACGAATGCTAATATAAAGAGCAAACACAATTTATTACCCTCATGGGACTCTCTGGCCTCTGAAATTACTGAAATAGAAATTTGCCATAAAACAGAATAAATTTAAAGGATTTTTTTCTTCTTGCAACAGGGCGTGGCGGCAAATTCTCTGACGTGACACCACTGAATTATGATTTTAGTGCGAAAGGCATTCTGTTTCCCGTGCCATGTCGAAGGCATGAGCATTTTCAGTCCCACTGTGAAGTTTAATGCCATCACACAGCCAGCACTTGTCCTCACACGGCATGGTGACACCTTTGTTTTCACCTCAGTTTTTGGTCATAAGATCCCTTTCGCCGACATAAAAGTATAGTGGATATGTTTTCTTTTCTTTTGTTGATCCAAGGGTAGAACTTAGCTGAAAAGACGTTTCACCCAAAGCAACCTCTTCTCTTTTAAAACACAATCTTTGTTTCATTGAAGGTCTCACCTTTAACGATGTCTTTCATGAGCCTTCCCCCCTGGGACAGGGGACCAGCTAGGCAGCCGTGCATATCTGTTCCTTATGCTTATTTGGTGATTTGTTCTTGCAAATGAGTCTGATCCACTCGTTTCCGTCAAAATAAAAAAAGCAAAACTTTTCCTGTTCTTAATATGGTAGCAAATAATGTCACCGCTTCTGTCTGACTGGTTGAATCCGGGCTGTATGCCACAAGAGAGGATGGTGCGGGCTTCCTAAGCAGGAGGAAAGCCAGCAGGAGATATGACGCAATCCACCACTGTTGAAAGGTGGGGAAGAAAACACCCTCGTCGAGCTCTGATTAGAGCACGTAGAACACTGTACTGTTGTTCCCAATTATGACTCCTTTCCCTGTAAGAGAACTGTGTACCCCACTCTTGGCCACACACCTTGCAGTGGCTCCCTGTCGGTGGTGTCAACTTCCCTACAGCACTGATATCGAGCTTGGCCATGGGACTTGTACTGGCCAATGAAATGTGAGCAGAAGTGATGTTTGCCATTGCAGGGTTGGCCACTGTTCTTTTCCTTCTGCTTGAGAACGAGGGAGGGGAGCTGCTCCTTCGTCCTGGGTCCCAAGACGTGAAGCAGAGCCAAAGGTGATACACAGCCAACATACAACAGAGTGAAGAATAAACTTTTGTTGTTCTAAGGCATCGTTGAGGGCTGTTTGTTACTGTGGCAGAACCTAGAGAAAGCTGACTAATACAGAATGCTGGAGGGTAGTTGGGTAAAGCCACGCAGGAGAACCTATCAGTCAGGACTCTTTCATTTGCAAGTATCAGAAATCTAACTCAAACTGGTTTAAGCAAAAAACAAAAGTAGGTATTTATTGGCTCACGTAACTAGTGGGGTAGTGTTGGCGTTAGGCATGGGCAGACAGGCTCACAACACCACCATAAAGAGGCAGGCCCTGGCCACCTATCGTTATGCTGTATCTCAGGCACAATCCCTTTAGCTGGATGCCCTCGGCAGCTCAAAGCCTATCACGTGAAAGCTCCAAGTCTAGAGGACAAGGAAGAAAATCTTTCCTGGTTGCTTCTTGAAAACTCTTGGGCTTACCTCCGATTGAACCAACCTAGAGTAGCCACATGGTTGGGGAGAGTCATTGCTTTGACTGGCCAGGCCTGGGTCACATACCCAGCTCAGAGACAGAAGCGGAGTCAAACACTGTCCGTGGGAACTGAGAATGGAGAGCGGTGAGCCTCCCTCAAACACAGGGCACTCAAAGAAGGGGGAGATCAAGGCCGGAAAAACATGAACGTCTACCACCGGAAGCAAGAAGATGGAATTAAAAAAAATAGAATAAATACCCTTTACTTTTGCAATTGTTTTTCATTCTTAAAGGAACTCTGTGGACAACAGGAAACCTACAAAATAACATAGAGGAGAAAATAAAAGCCATGTTCCTGCCATGTGGAGCGAAACATCCTTCCAAGAGATTTTTTAGGTCTAGAGTTACTTAATTCTGACGATCCTCGATTTTAAACGTTTCCTTTTCACTGTAGAGTTTATTTAACGAATAAGTATATTTTATACAGGATAAACCTTAGTTATTTTGGTAAACTTAAGAGAATTTTTAAAGGGTTGTCTATGTCCACGGCTACATAAAAATGCAGTTATTTAAAAAAAAACAACACAAAAAGTCATGGAAAAGAAATGGGTAACCAAGAAGGGATGGACAGAGAGAAGGACATGCTAAATTATGGGGAGCCTTTGCGAGAAGGGCCCGTCATTTATGTGATAAGCGATCGGCAGCCACCAGTAACAAATGATCCCAGCCTCCCAGCGGTGACCGGATGCTATAAGGGCATCGAGCAGCAAAGACCGTCGGGCTTGGTGGAATCCGTCTTACCAAGAACATTAAAATAAGACTTGCACTCATATTGTAGATAGCTCCCAGGCGGATAGATAGGATTATTTGAGGCTCCAAACGCTAGCACTCACAGAATAGACAGAGGAGCTGCATTTTACACGGGAGCTGTACTCTATTAGTCGGGACATAAGATGAAAATCACAGCCAGTCAAAATTTCCCCTTACTGTCGCTTAAATTAACCACATACAGACATAGCATCTTTCCAGCAGCCTCACGTAGCCAGTTTCCTCCCAGTTTTAGTACCGATCACTCTAACTACTAAGTGATTCGAGAGGCAGCAGAGTAATTAACACGCCCCCGACGGCACGGGCTCTGGAACCAGACGGCCTGGGTTCAAATCCTGCTTCTGCTATTTACTAGCTTGTGACCTTGGGCAAATAACTTCCGTGATTTCTCTGTGCCTCAGTTCTTTCTCTGCAACATGGCTGTCACCGGGACAACTAGTACTCCTAGTGTATCTCCCGGCCTCCCTTGCAGTTGGTTTGGGGCCACGTGAGCAGAGGTGAGAAGGTGAAGCACAAGGGTGCCTCCACCATTCTTTCCTTCCCGTGCTGCACTGACCTTCTAAGATCATACGGTCCAAGTAGCGGTAACTTACACGGGGGCTGCCCGAGCTGCACCCCTCATTACATGAGCTCACACTAGGCCGGCACTGGGTTAAGCCGCTGGTATTCTGGGCGTGTTTATCACTGCAACCTACATGGTCTAGCCTGATGAATACGACGGGGAAAGGAAGAGTTCCAACTTTCTAGGGTTGTTACGCAAGTCACATTATACAGTATTTCTAAACTGCTCAGAATAGTACCTAAGCATTATAAAAACGTCTGATAGGTAGGCAGATAGACAGACACACAGACAGAAGGGAAGTAGCTGTCTTGTAGACTACTCATGTTCTGAGGGGCACGTAAAACTGAGAACGAAGCAAATAGCTAAGTCCTGTGTCCTATTTTACGCTTCACCTCGAGTGAAATTGCTTGCATTTAAAACAGAAAAAAAAAACTTCTCTCTCTATGCCCCAAGCGCATAGCGTTGAATTAGCATAAATTCAGTACATATATACCGCAATCCAACTATCCACAAACTCTTTCTGTCCATGAAGACAGGACCACGTGCCAGGGACCACGGCACAGAGTAAGTGTCCAGTGAATGGCAGCCAGCCAGCTTGAAAGTATAACTGCTCCATCATTTCAGAGCACATTTAATCATCCAATAAATATTAGCTGGATAAATGAACCCTACATTCAATAACTTCCCTGAAATAGCTGGAACACCCCTGCTTGGAACATGTACCAGTAGTGGAAACAAATGTATTCCCTAATAGCTGGTACCAGAATTCCTCTTATGTGGGGAACTAGATCTGTTTAGATGAAAGACCATTTTACAGATGGAAACACTGAGGCTCAAAGAGGCTCAGTCGGCTTTGCCCAGTCACACAGCTGGAAGTAGAGGTGCTTGATTTGGAATGTAGAGCTGTGACTCCAGAGCCCAAGCTCCTAATCCCTACCCTGCACTGCCATTACCCTGGGGCTCTGGGACATTCGTCCACGGCCTTTGATAGCTGCGGGATGTGACATCCTGTCATCTTCTTTAACCCATGCCCACTAACCTTTTCAGATACTGATGACACCGCCAACACTACGGCCTCGGGTCCGCATGATTCCATGAGCCCATCTCCTCGAGTCCGTCAGTCACTCGACAGAACAGTGACACCTTAGAATGGCTCATCCCTGAAGACCACATCTCCATTTTGCAAATTCCTGATCTGATCTACTTTCTCTAGCCCTCCATCTTTCCCACCCACTCACTTCTATTTATATTACTCGCCCTCACATGAAGCTATAGTTTGGGAAGGTTACTGGTGTCTCCCTCGAACGGGGAGCGGCAAACTATATAGTCTGTGGGCCAAATCTGTCTTTATGAATAAAGTTTTATTGGAACACATCCATGCCTATTGTTCACGTACTGTTTATGGCTGTTTCATGCCACAACGGTGGAGTTCGGTAATTGCAACAGAGCCCATACGTGGCCTGCAAAGCCTAACAGACTCACTTCCTGCTACAGAAAGTTTGCTGACCCGACCTTGAAAGCCATTTCCTGTCCCCCTGGAACCCTACCATTATTGGAGCTGTGTTGTTAGGGCCAGCCCAGGGCTCAGAGCACATCAGCCCTCCTCCCCATTGTTCTGGGAGAACTGGGTTTGGCATGGAAGGGGGTGCAGAGGGAGAATGAGACTCATGCAGGAGAACTGGCTGGTGAGCTGAGCTGTGCACGCGGTCAGGTCTCGGGAAGGGTGACCAGGGCCTCCCCGGCACCCCAAAGATTCCCCCTTGGGCCCACACCTGCCACTCTCCCCTGGCCATTTTCCTTCCATGCCGTTTGAGCTTCTCTGCATAATCACATGGAAACTGGGGCTCCCCCCCCCCCCCAGTCTGTCACTCACTCCAGCCCTCACCCTCCCGGTTCACTGCCAGTCAACAGATACTTCCTTGCCCGTGGCACACCCACCATTCAATCGGTGTTCATGGAGAGCTTTGAAAACATGCATTGTTTCTTTCCCTTTTAATTTTTTATTATGGAAAATTTCACGGATATAAAAAAGCAGGCAGGAAAAAAAAAAAAAAGAACCCATGTCACCATCAGCCAGCTTGAATTCTCCTGTTCTCCAGGTGGGTCACTTGTGTCACCTCCCCTGGTCGTGTCCGTAGACATCAAGCCATTTCATGTTTCATTCATAAATATGTCAGCATGTTTCTCTAAACAGTAATAACTTTTTTATCATGACTACAAAAATCTTACATTTTAAATAAAATAATAATTCTTTATGTCATCAACTACTTACTAAGTGCTCAAATTGCCAGTCGCCTCCCCATTTTTCTGCTGAGCTGTGTTCTTTGACTCGGGATCCAAGTAAGATCCACACACTGAAATTTCAAACACTATATGGACCCTACCACCCCCACTGTAGTGTTTCTGAGTCTGGTATGTTCATACTTCCAATGTGAACACACACAAGGTAGTATTTCTTTCTCTTCCTGAAAACTGCTTGTCAAATTGTTAAGGTAACTCAGAAAGCATGGTAATTTAGGAGAACAGTATTAAGCTACTATCCTTAGAAAAGTTCACAAGGCTTTCCCTTGTACTTAAACGTTCCCAGTCCAGACCTCTCACTGCACCCGCTTTGCCAGTGCGCAGGAGCAGGCTGTTTCCCTGCACCGCAAGTCCAGGCCATCAACTGGGTTGTCCCTATTTAGCCCACGGTGTCACCGTGGCAGCTGCTGCAGCCCCCTCCTCGCCCTCCCCCACAAGCCTCCAGAAGCCGCCTGGGCCTCCCCCTCAGCAGATGCCTTCACACCTCCCTCCGTGAGCGACCACAATGACAGACCCAACGCGCACTTTCTCAGCTCTTCCCCCTTCCCACTCGAATTTCCTCTCACTTTTAAGCTCTGGTCTCAGAGGAGTAAATATACATCTTCTGCTACGTGTACATACGTACAGAGAAGTCTCTGGAAAGAAGTTCGCTAAAATGTCAACACGGGTGCTACCTGGGGGACAGGCTCTTAGGTAACCTGCATGTTTTCCTTTTCACTTTTCCGTCTGCTTTCCCTTTTCTCATAGCACGCATCATTTTTACAAAACCCGTAATACCATTTAAAAACGTAAGTCATCCCCACTCAAATGGAGGCGATCCCCAGGAGTGAGGGACTTTCAATTCCCCCATATTCTCCATCACCCTTTACGGTAGGTAGAACGATGGAGCCCAGGGACGTCACAGCATAATTCCTGGACTGAGAATATGTGACCTTATGCGGCAAAAGGGACTCTGCGGGTATGATTAGGTTATGGCTCTGGAGATGGAGGGATGACTCTCAATGATCTGGGAGAAGCAAAGTCATCCCGTGAGTCCTTCACAGTGGGAGAGGGAGGCAAAAGAGTCAGGGAGCAGCACTGCTGCCTCTGCAGATGGAAGAAGTGGCCCCAGCTGACGAACACAGGGCCCCCTCGAGGCTGGAGAGGCCAGAGAACTTCAGAAAGGAACACAGCCCTGCCAGCACCTCGAGTTTAGCCCCGTGAGACCCACATCGGGCTTCTGACCTCCAGGCTTAAGATAATAGTTTTAGATTGTTCAAAGCCACCAGGTGTGTGGGAATTTGTTACAGCAGCAACGGAAAACTAATACACCCTGCTCCCTCCCCACTGGTCATTTCAGATCAACACAGAATCTAAGGGGAAACAATGGTTTGCTTTGCGAACGTAGCGGCAAGACCAGCCCCGGTCCCCAGGGCCAAGCACGTGACTTAGAGTAAGTGCCTCCTTCCTCGAACCTCCGGGACCAGCTCAGGGGTGCTCCAAGGAGCCTCGTCCATCGGACAAGCGATGAGCATTTCTCCCCAGACCCCACTTCCGAGCTTCACGCCAAGGTCTCCAACACGGACATGCTAGAGGCACCTCAGTCTCAATGTGCCCCGCCCGGGCAGGAATCATCTTTCCCCAGAACCTGCTTTTCTGGCTGGTCTTGCTTCTTTCATGGCCCCCCTCACCCAGCAGCAAACCTCCCCTTTTCCAGGCACACGGCTTCCCCACCCTACACGCATCTCAGTCATCCATCCATTCTACCCGTCCCATGTCCCTCCTCTCTCATCCCTGTTGTCCTCTCTCAAGCCCTTAGGGCTGTAACCACAGCCTTAGAAGGGACAGCCTCACGACTCCAGGCTGTCCTTCAGCTCACACATTCCCTGCACTCGTAGGGGCAATCTTGCCAAAACAGTCTGCACCCTGGCATGGAGTGAGTGAAGGCGAGAGCTGCTGACCACCACCCGACAACAGAGAATGACCCAGGGCGAAAGGTCTATGGTGCCAGGTTGGAAAAACCCGGATTAGGTGTTGCTTCCCGGCTCCGGCCCCCATTCTCCTTATGAACGTTGGTTCCTACTTGCCTCTGACTCTTCCTGTTCAAGAGGACCCTCGAGAGGGATATGGCACCTGAGTTCTTGCCTCTCAGGATCAAATCTGGGTACCCACCAGCTTGGCCACTGCCCCAGCTGGACTGGCTCCAGGCCTGCCGGGGGGGTCGTGTGCCCCCCACTTCCCTTTAGTGCTCTGCTAACATCTGACTTACACCCCAAGGGCTGCAGCCCCATTTTATTCCTCTCTGTTTTCGCCACAGCACTAAGCTCTGTGCAGTGCACTTGGTAGGTGTTCAGTAAATAGTTATTGCAGTGGATTAGACTAGTAGACTTTAATTTTTATCATGCCAAGAAGGGTGACACAAGCACTCAATAAGGGTCAGTTGCCATCGTTGTATCATTGCTGCATCACTGATTTTAAAAAAAATAGCTCACATAAAAGAATACTACTAATTTTATGCGATACGATTTCATTGTAGATGGTTAAATAACTAATTTTAAGTGCTCTGGAAGGGTGCATCATAGACCAAACTGATAACTGCTGTGAGAGGGTTCAGAGTAGAATGAGGGTCAAAGCGTGTTAACTTTATCTGTCATGTTCGAATACTTGAAATGTAGAGTTGATGCATATAACTAAAAATTAATGTTTAGAAACCTTCAGTCATATTTGCTGAGACATAATGACCCTCAGGGCCGGGGAGAGGGAAGGAAGAGGAAGGGAGAGGGTGAGTGAAAGGAGAGATGAGTCACTTAGGAGAAGAACTGTTGAAAGTTTTCTATTTTATTTCTGAAGTGCTTCTTGACTCTTCACTGTGTGGGTAGGTGCCCTGGGCCTCGACTGAAAATAACCAGAGACAAGAGCCGCACATGTAACCGCCCAGGGGTCCTGGGTGGGTCCCAGGAGTTAGTTCCCCTAGAGTGGAGAAAACTGCCTTTAACACATTCTTTAAATGAGGTGTCAATCATGTAACGCCTTAGGTGGGCACTTACTGTTGCTTCAGCCACTGCTTCACAAACGGAATAGAGAAGAACTCGGTGAAGGGCGCCCCTGTCCTCTTTGGATTTTGACTGGTCACGACGCCATACGTTTGATTGACAAGAAAAGAATAAGCAAGAATTCAAGTCAATTGCTGTCACTCTGCTTGTAAATCAACACAACTAAATCCTTGGGGTCACAGCATATTCAAAGACATGACACACTTACTTGTATAACCACTCAGTCAGAAAATCACAGGCAATGAACTTGGTTCTTTTCCTCTAAAGAGAGAAGAGAGAATTCAATTACATTCTTGACCCTCACGTCTGGGTAGGGCAAAGGAAGAGGGGTCAGTTAACTGACTGCTCGTGTTACATGTGATACGCACGAGCCCTCTGTGAGGTTTATAAGCAATCAACAAACAGGAAGTCAGGTGATGTAAAGAATTCTGAAAACACTTCTCCAGTCAGCTTTGGAGAAGCACGTTTCTGACAACAGGGACTAATAAAAGACGGCACCCTTGGGAGCGGGCTTATTACGTGCTTTTGGAATTTTCTCAGGAGGATTCTATGTATATCTAGACCTTGATGCTGAGTAATTGTATTTATTGCCTTCCCCCGTCCACTCCAATCCCCAGAACAGCCCCGCCTCCCATGTAGAAAGGGACAGCCACGTGACACAGTTCCACTGTATGACAGAAATGACCATGTCCTATGGATTTCTGAGAAGGTTCTCTTTTCTTGGTTCCTACTGCCCTTCTTCCCTGAAATTTCTTTCTGCTTCCTTCAGCCTGGAGCACAGACGTGGGGCTGGAAGTGGAGCAGCGTTTTGGCCACGACGCCAAAAGCCACATGCGATGGATGGTAGGTTAGAAGAAATGTGGGTTTTTACTGGCTTCCTCAAGCCTCGGCAGCTGCTTAGGCCTGACCTGCTCTGGACGCCTTGAGATGGAAAGGAAAATCAACTTCATCTGGATTATCACCCCTGCTCCTGAGTTCTCATAATACGCGACGGAACGCAGTTCCTAGGTGACAGACAGCTAGTACGCCGCGAGGGGAAAACCGTCCTGCAGCAATGGGGACAACGCATGCTGGGAAGGGCAGGGGGTGCAGGCCTGGGGATCCTGCCTCCTAGGCCCATGTAGAACCCACACAGAATCAGTTAACTCCTTTTAGAGAACTGTTATTTCAACCGGGAGACAGAGGGTCCCAGCTCTCCTGTCAGGACAGCAGGGGGGCTTAGAACAAAGTGGGTCTAGAGGCGTTGGTTGCCATGTGTAGAGAATCTTCCCAAGATAGAAGGCAGCACAGAGTCGGCTGGAAAATCTCTCTTTGCCCCCCTAGCTCTACCTTCTCCACCCTGCTCCATGGCTCAGGAGGCTGATTTTATGGTTCATGTCAACCAGGCTCCTTTCTTCTCTATTGGGGTCCAGTCAATGAGAGGTACCAGCTGGAGATCCAAGAGAGGGAAGACAGACAGGCAGAGGGTTACGGGTTGCTTTGGGTCTCCTCTCCCCCAAAGTCATTGAAGGCCTAACCTCCGGTACTTCAGAATGTGACCGTGTTTGGACACAGGATCACTACAAATGTAATTTGCACTAGACCCTGGATCCAGCTATGCCTGAAGCCCGAATCCCCTGGCCCTTTCAGGGACACGAGCCAATATATTCCCTTTCTTTATTATGCCAGTTTGCACTGAGCTGTTTACTGCTTGCAACAGAAAGAATTTTAACAAGGATTCCTTTCTTCTCCAGCTGACTAATTCCCATTTGTCCTTCAAGATGGACACCTCCAGGAAACTGTTCTGAGCCTTCTCACCCTCTTCAGTTTGGGGTCGGCTCTCCTCACCCCCACTTCTGTGTGTCCCTGTCATAACTAACAAGACTGCCAGCCCAAGTGTCCATCTCCCTCACCAAACTGTAAATTCTGTGAGGACAGGGCACATGTCTTCCTTTTCTTTATAGTCCCAACACTTAATTGAGTGCCTTGCACAAAATAGCCGATCAATGAGTGGTGAGTCAATGAATAAATAAATGAATTCACCATTCAACTCTCAAGTATCAAAGCAAGGAGAGCTCAAGTATAAGAATCCTACCTTTAAAAGTAGGAGTTGCCAATTGAATTCTGAACAATTTCTCTTCTCCCCGCGATATTTTATTACGAAATTTTTTTCTTTCTTTTTCTACTTCTTTCTCGCCTTCACTTTGAAACAGCCAACTCAGCTTTACAATCTTAGATAAGGTTGTAAAGATTGTTGCAGAATTGATTCTAACCGAAAAGGAAAGTGCTCCGTAAGATTGCTTTTTTTAACTGAAAGCTTTATTACAGCTGTTAGTAAATAAAATCTAGCGGTGCCTGAGTTGCTGAAGATTGTTTCCAGTTTCTTACCTCATTGCCGATAGCCTTTTATAAAAAAACTGAAAGACTGCAGACCAGGCTAATAAAATATAATGTACTAGACCATGTAATAGGGGCTTCAACATCTGCATTGCAAGACTAGGAGTCCCTTCAAAAAGCCATATTTAACAAAAAAACAACAACAACAACAAAAAAAAGCTTGCACAGCAATGCAAATATGTATCTACCATGAATCACCACATAGTAATTTAGACAATCCAGCAATTGTAGGATGGCAGTGTCTCTCTCTTGCCCTACAAAAGATGCATTGTTACCTTGGCATTTACCACTCCATTTAGTGGTAAAGATTCCTTCTACAAAGGGAATGCCGCTCGACTTACTCTATTAGATAGAGTTTTCAAATAGCCAAATGGTCCGATGCATGAAGGTCACGCCGACAGACTTAATCACGTTTGATGCAAAGAAATAAAATGGGAGAAACTGTGTTTTCTTTCTGTTCTGGGCACACGTGGACGTGCTGTGACTACTCAGACACAGGGAACAGTGGGGATATTGTTCGGCTGTTGTTTAGTTTAAAAATTATCTGCTGGGAGCTGAAAGAGAGAAGGGACAGCAAATGAAAACTTGTGGTGCGAGAAGAGATAAGAGAGGAAGTAACGGAGAAAAACCACAGCGGGGGGTTAAGAGTGTGTGGGCGCCCGGGTTTACGTAACATGGACAAATACACTGAGTGCGTGACTTTTAAAGGGGGACAATGTGAAAGTTTGGGTGAGCAGAGGACACAGTTAAGACAACCTCAAAAAAGGTTAAAAAGTAACTTAAAAAAATACCCAGAACGAAGTGGAGAAGGGGACAAAACGTCAAAGGAGCAGACGTCGTCAGTCACCCCGAGTCGGCCACGGACTCTGAAATGCATCAGGAAAACGGGGAGCTGGACAGAGGGACGGGTGGACGGACTGGTGGATGGACACGCGAAGAAGCAAACAAAGCACAACGGCACCTAACTGCAGAATCCAGGGGGTGAATACAGGTGTGTGGGTGTTCACTCCGAAATTCTTTCAGTTCTTTGTATGTTGGGGAAAAATGTTGTGATAAAATTGGGGGAGAAGAGTATCATCATAAAAGCCCCAAACCTCAAAGAGAGGAAAGGCAGAAATCGGGCTTTAATTCACAGTATTTTGTACCGATTTTTACGTTGGATACATACACAGCAGGAGACAGACTGGGGGACCTGTTTCACGTGGATTTACTCAGGCGAGCGGAGCGAAGCTCTGGCTGAAATGTGGCTTATTATCATCCAAACGAAAAGAAGACGGTGAACCATGCTTGGACTCTTAAAGCGTGTCTGGAAATCACATATGACGTACCTATTCATTCCGCTGACCAAAGCAACCACAGGGTCAGGCCTCCCCTTAGGGAGAGGCCATGATATTCTTGAACAATAATATATTCGAGCACAGGGGTTCCTGGAAGGAAAACGAGCATTCCTCTGACCAGGGGCAGAGCCCGGGCTCAGTGTCCACAGCTGCTCAGGACAGGTTAAGCAGCTGTGGACACTTAACCCTGGTTCCATCACATGTGGCCGGGGTGACGGGGGCGCGGACAAAGCAGGGACAAAGGGCCGCAGTGCAGGCTGGGGGCATGGCATGTGCTTAGACTGTCACAGCCTCCTTTCCCACGTAGACATTCTCCACAATAAACTTCTAGATACCGGAGCCCCCCCCGCCCCCCAGACGTGATGAAACTGATCAATAGCGACGATCCTAGAAATGAGCCCCCACTTGGGTTATCCCCAGATGCCAAAAGGCTACCGATCACAGCAAACTTCAAACAGGTTCCTTTTTTTCCCTCTGCATTAGAACTTCATGAGAGAACAATAAGACTTCTGAAAAGAAGTTAAAAATATGCATTCAGAACACAAAACACTGACCAAGACTTCCAGCACAAAGCCTGGGGTCATTTCTAAAAGTGGCTGTGATTAAAAGGAGTAATGCTAAAATAATTCCACCACACCGTTCCTGCGAGAATCTATTTTTTCCACTCCCGAGACACTTCTCAAACAAAAGCTGATGGCCGTTCTATTTTTCCTTTTGCTCAAGGCCACGGAACGGAGTTTTTCCTCTTACTGACCAGCGCCCTAGCATCTTTTAAAAGATATTCAGGCATGTGATTTTTAAAAACTAAAATAAATGACTATTAGATGGGCACGGAATGTACAAAAGAAAAAAAAAGGTTTTGTTTTACTGAATTACTCATAGTAGCAAATTTTAGTATCATGAGATCATCAAAGGACTTATCAGGAGTTAGAAATAGTTTCCTGATACCAACTGTTGTTTATCATCGTCTTCATTGTAACGGAGTTTGATGAGCAACCAAAGCCGAAAGGAAAGTTTTATGTTGCATGTGACAGGAAAAGAGGTAGAAAGTCTTATCACCTCTATCCAGACTCTGCATTTCATCCATATTTAAAGCTGAGATAAGACTTATTTTCAGCCACCATTTTACTCATACATAAAACTCCTGGGGCCGGCCCGGTGGCTCAGGCGGTTAGAGCTCCGTGCTCCTAACTCTGAAGGCTGCCGGTTCGATTCCCACTTGGGCCAGTGGGCTCTCAACCACAAGGTTGCCAGTTCAATTCCTCGAGTCCTGCAAGGGATGGTGGGCTGTGCCCCCTGCAACTAAGATTGAACACAGCACCTTGAGCTGAGCTTCCGCTGAGCTCCTGGATGGCTCAGTTGGTTGGAATGCATCCTGTCAACCACAAGGTTGCTGGTTTGACTCCCACAAGGAATGGTGGGCTGCGCCCCCTGCAACTAGCAATGGCAACTGGACCTGGAGCTGAGCTGCACCTTCCGCAACTAAGATTGAAAGGACAACAACTTGACTTGGAAAAAAGTCCTGGAAGTACACACTGTTCCCCAATAAAGTTCTGCTCCCCTTCCCCAATAAAATCTTTAAAAAAAAATTGAACCCCATTGGACCCCAGAATGAGCCCCCTCCCCACATTTCCTCATCTAATCCTCTCGATACTCCTGCCTGTGGTTTATAAATTTAGGGGGCAGAGAGCTGCAGACAACTTTGCTGAAGTCACAAGGCTAGAGCCAGAACTCAAACCTGCCATCTGCTGCCCAATCTGCATTATTCCTAAAACAGCGCATGAGGAAAACTGCCAAAAGGGCCACTATTCTCCATCCCTCCCTGGGCCACACCCTTTGCAATGTGGCTTTATAGCTCTTCCCATCGAGAGACGGAGTCTGTTTCCTCACTCCCTGATTCTGAGCTGGCCTCGGGATTTGCTTGGGCCAATATAATGCAGTGAAAATGACAAAGTGCCAGCTCTAAGCCTCAGGTTCAAGAGGCTTTGAGTTTGTCCAGTGGAATCCCTGCAACACTCCCCATCTACCAGGTGAACAATCCAGGGCTAATCTGGTGCGGGATGAGAGACCAGGTGGAAGAGAGCTGAGCCCAGCCCAGCCAGCACGCAGGCCCCCAGTACTGAGCTGCCAAGGCCAGAAGAACCTCCCCGCTGAGCCCAGTCCAGACTGCTGGCTTCCAGAATGGTGAGCTAAACAAATTGTTGTGTTAAGCCACTAACCTCTGAGGCGGTTTGTTATATGGTAAAAAGTTAACTGCTGTCTCATGTAATAATGGAAATTAAATTGATGGCCAAATGGTAGCGTTCCCCCTATTTAGCGGCCACTCAAGGTCAAGGCTGCCACTCCCACCACTTGGCACAAAGCCAGGCCCCTAAAAGCAAGAGGACAAGGCTGCAGAGCCGAGAAGGAAAACCCTGTCACAAAGCCACTGCCCATTATTTTGTAAGACAACCATGGGGTCACCCTCGGGTCAGAGCTTGTTGACTTTCTTTTCAAAGCCTTGTCTTTTGAAAAGGGTGCCTGAGTTTCAGAAACGAAAGCAACTCCCGGCCAAGTTTAGGGATGAAGTGATCAATGCTGCTTTTGTTACAAGGAAAAGAGGGAGGAAAGGAGCACGACTATGAAGTTATAACAAGGTTTTCTTGCTCGGTGCACAAACTGGATCCGACAGCAATTCCAAGAGTCTGAAAGGGAAGGATTTTCAACACTAACAGCCTTATCGACACAGTAGAACCGAGTGCCAGGCTGTGAGGCCAGATTCCGGGGTTCAAACTCTGGCTCTCCCTCTTAGCAGCCATGTGAACTTAGGCCTCAGTTTCCTCATCCACAAAACGAGGACGATAAAGCCACCCATTCAAGGGAGGGCTGTGATGATTAATGCGAGCACGATGTGAAATAATGCTTGGCATATAGGAAGTACCCTACAAACGACTGCCATCAATCACCACTGATGAATCACTCAAATGGGTACTGTTTGGTAATGGTAGGTCCTGACAAAACAGCCCTTAACTTTGCACTCCCTTTCATAGTTAGGTGCCAAATTCACATCCCAGCAGGAAAACTCCTTATGAATTACTTAATTCTGGATTTCCTATTTAATTATTTTCAGATCGCCGTTGACTGTGGGTAACTGAAACCACGGAAAGCGGAACTTCGGATAAGGGGGCATGGCTGTAGTTGTGTTCACAAGGATGTGGGATGGGGGGACTTCAGGTTGTCTTTGCTGGGCCCAAAGCAGAGCAGACAGAGAGCAGACAGCTAAGAGACGCAGACCAGGAACTCACAGAAGTTAAGAATACAAATCAAAGATCACCAACGGGTGAGATCTAGCTCACAAATGTGTTCTGTTTACATGCTGTGTTTAATCTTTTTAAAAATTAAGGATCAATAGTATTTTTAAAACTTAACTGGGACAAGGCCGGCCCGGTGGCTCAGACGGTTAGAGCTCCATGCTCCTAACTCCAAAGGCTGCCGGTTCGATTCCCACATGGGCCAGTGGGCTCTCAACCACAAGGTTGCCAGTTCAACTCCTCGAGTCCCACAAGGGATGGTGGGCTGTGCCCCCTGCAACTAGAAACAGCAACTGGACCTGGAGCTGAGCTGCGCCCTCCACAGCTAAGATTGAACAACTAAGATTGAAAGGACAACTTGACTTGGAAAAGTTCTGGAAGTACACACTGTTCCCCAATAAAGTCCCATTCCCATTCACCAATAAAAATCTTGAAAAAAAAAAAAATTAACAGTACGTGGCAAAATTGGAATTGGGGGCTTCTTCTGAAAACTCAGGGGATACGGCCACACTGAGCCCACACTGCTGCACGGTGCCAATCGGCAGGAAACGAGAAGCACAGCAGCCGGCCCTGAGGGCACGAGCTCCTTCAGTCACCAGGTCCTCACCGCTCCCTGGGGTCCCTTTGCTGCTAGTCCAAGCTGGTTGCATCACTTCCCTGGCCCTGCGGCCCCCTGAGTGCTTCTCCCTTAGGACAGACAGTTTTCGTATGTCCCCCAAATATGTCCACCTCCTGATCCTCAGGACCCGTGAATATGTCACCTGACACGGCAAAAGAACTTGGCAGATGGGATTAAATTAAGGCTCCTGATGGAGAGATGAACCGGGAGGTGGGGGGCCGGTGCAATGACAAGGGTTCTTCTTAGAAGGGAGGCAGGAGGGGGAGAGTCGTGAGGAGGGAAGCAGAGGAGGAGGTGACACTGTAACTGACTTTGATGATGAGAGCAGCCGCGAGCCAAGGAACGCAGGTGCCTTCCGAAGCTGGGAAAGGCCAGGCGATACTCTGCCTTGGAGCCTCCAGAAGGAACAGCCCTGCAGATGCATTTCAGACGTCTGAACCACAAGTATTCCATATCCTGCAATGGGCAGGATACTGCTGCACAATAAAAAACTGTCCTGCAGCCTCAATAATTTCAAATATCCCACTGGATATCTGTGAGTTGAAAAACTCGTTTCTAGGAGTCTGAGCTGAGAACCCAGCGCCATTTCACATATACACACAGGGTCTTTTCATATGGTTTTAATATACGCTGATTTTTCCGGAAAAGCAGCTACCATGTAAATCAAGAGAAGACTGTACTTTCAGAGCTTGAGTCCTTCACCATTTCAGAAAATCAGGCCACCAAGGATAACCGCAGTATGTGTGCGACTGAAACACCACACGTGACTGAGTCTGCCTTTTCACTGTCGAATTCAAGGTGATTCTGTGGACAGTTGAAAGCAAGGGCTACCTCCTATCTTCTAGTGTGGTGTTGCTTGAGCTTTAAAACAGGAAATACATATGACTTAGAAGTGATTTTCATCTCATTTCTCCTTTATATTACAGTCCGTTATAAAACAAATGATCACTATATGCAGTTTTGAAATTACTGTACAGATAGACTATCATAAGAGTGGCCCCTAATGAATCATGCCTGCTGGGTCCAGGCCCCTTTGCAATGGGACTCTGCCCCTTCTTTTTGGTGGAGTCTATTTCTCCCCTCTCGTGAGATGCTGGCCATGTGAGTTGTTCTGACCAGTGGGATGAGCCGGAAGTGATGCCAGTGGAGTTTCAGAGCCCTGGCCTCACAGTTCCGCCCTCACCTTTTTGGAACACTGCCCTGAAACCCCCGGGCTGTGAAGGAGCTGGTCGGACCTCCCGGAGGAGGAGAGCCACGTGGAGGAGAAGCAGAGTGTGCCAGCCAAGAGCCAGCACCGGGGCCCCAGACATAAGTGGGCCCAGCCTGGACCTTCCCTTCCTGCCTGGTCACCAGCTAAAAGCAGCCACACGAGTGAGTCCAGGTGACACCAACAGAAGAGCTGCCCAGTCGGCCCACAGAAATAATAAGTCATCGTTGTTTTAAGTCGCAAAGCTTTCGGGTAGTTTATTAGACAATAACACAGCAACTAGGTAAGTGATACACAGGTAATGTCATCTAAGCATTTCATTTTAGGACAGTAAGAAAAGCACTATGAAATGTGATGAGAAAGGGTCAGTGGGCCCAATAGGGTCGAGAACCACCACTCTGATGACTTGTCACTGCTCTGAAAATAAAACCCACAGCCTTTACTGGCCTACGTGACACGCTAACCTCACCTCCCATCTCCTTTGCTCACTCTGCCCCTGCCATCCTGGCCTCCTTTCCTTTCAGTCCCTGGAAGAGTCCTGAGTCATTAAGGAAACTCGACAAGAGTCGTACATATGCTACATAAATCAGTGTACACACAGGAAATGCCTGTACAATATTCATTGTCCACCCACAGAAATACTTATCCTGGCTATTTGTACAAGGTAATCATGTTCCATTCTTTACCTATGACAGAGTATATTCATTTAACGAAACATAAAACACTGCCAGCAACCAGCTCATTTCACAGCAAAACCGAAAGGCCCACTGACTTCATTTACAGACGGTCACTTTAATGCCACACATATGCCACTTAGATTTTTCACTATGACCTTTTTACACGTAGTTGAAAACAACCATCTGGGAAAGGGTTAAAGAAATCTATTTCGCTTGCTAACTTCCTGTCATGAAACGTGCAGGGTCTTCATCGCGTCCTAAGGCTGCGACAACTCATGGAAATTGTGCACAGAAGGTTTAGTCTCCTACTTGTGAGCTCCTCCAAAAATGAAGGAACAGAGAAATATCTGCACATTAAATAAGCTGGATTTTATTCTGAGCATTTAAGAGATTTAAATATCTAACAATGAGCAAACAATTTGATTAAAATTCTTTATGAAATTCACGGGCATCTAATTCATAATATTTAAAATGACATACATCATAGAAGAATTGGGTTATTAATGAATCAAAATCAGAATCATCAAGCTTTCACAGCTTGTCCAAGGCAGGGTTGGATTGCAAGCAAAGTCTGCCTGATTCCAGAGCCCAGGTTCTGAACCACTGGACCACGTGCCACAGACTACCTCATTCGTGTGCACAGACAGACAGACAGACAGACACCCTCCCCGCCCCCCAGACATGTACATAAACGGTCAAGTGCTCCACAGCACAGTAATTTAGTCTTGCCTCTTGTTCTGCTTCTCTCTCTCTCTCTCTCTTTCTTTTTTTCTCTCTCCTTTATTCCCTCTCTTTTGGTTTGGTTTGGTTTGGCTTGGCTTTGGAGCACCTTGGGACTCGTGGGACAATCTAAGTGAAGGGCTCTGGCCCTTGTGGCCTGCGGGAGGGCCTGGTCTGGGTGACTGCCCCAGATCTGCCTGGCTCCTCATGCTTCTCCTCCACAGCCTCCAGTCCCATCTTTCCTCTCAGACTCTAGCCTCTGCTTTTGGCAGGCTCTTGGACCAACTGGCAACACGGTCTAGTGACCAAACTCTGAGACTCAGGGACCAGGCTGCTGGTCCGAGTCTTGGCTCTGCCACTGACTAGGTGTGCACTCGGGTCACCGTGGTGTTGCACAGCCATCATCTGTAAGATGGCAACCAGCACTCACGTCGGAGGACTGCTGGGAGCATTAGATGAGGTCCTGAAGGTAAAGTGCTTCGAACAACGTCTGGTACAGAGTAAGAGCTCTGAAAGTGCTAGAAACTACTGCTCTTGAATTCCAGCCTCTGGCTCTACTCTCTGGCTCTCCACTGGCTAGGAGGCTCCTTCAGTTTTAGAGGGTTTTCTCCTTTCTCTGCTCAACCTCCAACAGACCTGGGCAGCCTCCCCACTTCCCTCCGGAGGCAGTAAATCCAGACACCACAGGTACAGTCAGCAAATCACCTCTTGCACGGAATCACTACGGCAAAGGCCCAGAACTTAACTGCTCTCTTAACAGTGGGCCTGACCTTTAAGGAACCACACTCATTCATTCATCCAACAAACATTCCATAGGTCCCTGCTATGTACTCCTGGGCTCCATCAGAGAACAAAACAGAACATAAGGAAAGCAAGAAAAAAGAACTAGAAGCCAGCATTTTAGGGGCAAATACCAGTCAGCAATTATTCCCGAGCAACCTAACAGGAACGCTTCCAAGATATCATTTAAATGGCCCGCGCCAACAATGGGTTACGCTGCGGTTTAAGAGCTACGTGGACGCAAGGCGGTTGTGGCGGGACAGATAAGAATGCGCTGGTTACGTAACTTTGGCTGGAGGCCGGTTATCCCTCAGCTTAAGCATCCATTCCCCATGACAGGATGTGAGGAACAGCTGAATGGAGAAAATGTCAATCTGTCACGCAGAACGGGTACCCGGAGCTCCACTGGGGCCTGACAAATGTTGAGATGGCAGTAATATAATTTTTAAGCCTTCAAAAAGACTATGTGACCCAGCTGGGGGAGGATGTGGAATGGAGGGAATCGGATTTAATTAAGAAATCCCGAGACGGGAAACGAAAGAAGTTAATGGTGATTCACCCACAGTGCATTATATACTGAGGCCAAAATGCTGAGCTTCCCGGCCCAGACTGAAGGGACGGGTGGTGGGAAGCTTACATCCCATGGTGGCCTGAGTGTCCCTAAATACGTCCCCTTCGTCCTCCCATAATAGGAGCACCTCTGTCGTCCCTTTAGCGGGGGGAGGCAGCTGAGGCTCAGTTTACTTAGGGTCACACTGGAAGGGAGTGCTTGATTCTGGACTCCAGGGTGCGGCGGCCTTTACGGTGCATCAATGCAAGCGCACCAGTTTGAAGAACCCACACTTTCTACACCCTTGATCACTCACTGTAACATTTAGACTTGAACGCTCCATTTGAGCAACGGCAGCGTTTCATGTTCAGAACATTTCATTTAGTCCCAGAGGCAGCTCATCTGCGGGTGTCGAAGATGAAATATGAGTTGACACAAGGAAGCCTAATTAATCTCCAATACAAACAGAACCTTCTCTGATTCTTTAAAAGCGTTTTATCACTGCCTAGAGGCTGGGAACTGTTTCCAGGCCCTCGTTACAGAATTATTTATGGAGAGACATTCACTATGCGACCTTCAATGTGAAAGCTTAATTCCTGCCCTTTGAGCTGATTTTTGTGCCCTCGGAAGGGGTATAAATTAGAAGAATCACAGCTGAATAGATTGGAATGAAAGCTGCACCACTGAATACAGCTGCCCTAAGGTCCAAAGTGAGTACCCAGCACGGGCCCCCCTCTTTGCCGTTTCTGCACATCCACTCTTATGTCAGAGAGCAAAAAAGAGCAGATGCAAAGGGGAGAAAAGTAAAAACGGCGACCTGAGCTGCCCATCACTTCAGCGACTGAAGGCTTCATTACTAGTCGGCGGTTTTCTTACGGACAGGACCACGTCTTGTCCTCTCTGTGCCCCAGGGCCTGGCCCTGCGATCAGCACATAGTAGGCCTTCCTAAATGTTTGCAGAACCCAAGTGAACTTGGGGGACAATCTGTCTGCAGATCTCCCTTACACATATGCAAACAATATTCCATTGTGCATGTTTGTTTGATCACGGTATTCCACCCTTTGTTCCGTCTAATGAAAGGCACAGCACACTGAGTGAGCTTTGGCCAACAGCAAGATGAAAGAGAAATGTCCCTGACACGTCACTTGTGAGATTGCCTGGCATCCCTTGTTCGGGGGCGGCAGGTCCTACAGCCACAGAGGCAAGGCCACCCGACAATGGCAGGGCAAGGCTGAGGGCTCTGCCCTCTGGCCTCCAGCCTCAGCACCGTTCCACCGGCCATACCTTGTAACTGTTTAGCATCACACGGGGTGGGAAGCGGGGGGTCAATTATGAGTAGAGGATAAGAATTAAGTTGTAAGGGAAGCCAAGTAAGCCAATGAAATATATGCAAGAATTAGAAGCAGATTAGATTTTATCACCTAAGGCAAATAGCAATCTGTTCTCCAGAAAACAGCCACAAATGAAAAAAGACCAGTATTTCCTGGAGCTATTTCCAGGGCAGCCTCCAACTCCCATTTTCTGGGAGGGCGGAGAGCCCAGGCTCTAGGATCCCCGGATCCTGGGGAACGTGCCGCATCGCTCACTGGCTGGGGGATCGCAGGTAGCGCTCTACGTCTCTGACTTCCAGGGGCCTCCTCTGGAAAAGCGGGGAGCTGCTGCGAAAGGGGACCTGGCTTAGAGGGTTACTGCGAGGGGGAGACAATGTGTGTAAAGCAGTTTGACCAGCTGACACACAGAGGACGGCTGATTGATGAGACGGGTACCTCTGAGCAGGTACCTGCATGTGACAGGCAGGGCCTGAATCAGTGACATTTGTTGTCCCAGCTTTTCCTGTGTCTGGTCCCCTGCAGCAGAGCACCCCCTGGTGCTAATGAGAATGGGGGCCTGATCACGGTCGTCCTTCCTGGCTCGATCAGGACAACCAGCCTGGACCAGTGAGCCAGGAGAACGAGGTGGAACTCAGGTGCCCTCGGCCTGTGTCTGAACACGGAGCGTTTCTGCCAGAGCAGCATGGACACAGTCTCCTCAGGATAGAAAGGACCGTGGGGGCAGGAGCCAGGTCTTCTCAGAGATCCTGGGGGTAAGGGCAGCCCAGCGGGTGACAGCATCACAGGGACCGCTTGGAAGGCCCTCGGCTGTGTCGCGCGGATGGCGATTCACACTGCCCTTACCACCACTGTGCTTCGTAGCCATCTGGATTGGAACCCTAGCTCTGCCAATTCCCCTCGACCACCTTTTGGAACCTCTCTGTTCCTGTTTTCTCACCTGCAAACGCAGATGATCCTAACAGAAGGGGCCTCGCCGGGCTGCTCCGAGGGATAACTGAACTAACGGACGAAGCGCTGAGCAAGCATGTGGTCGGTATCAACCGTGGTTGCTATTCTGTTCTCGTCATGTGGGCCATTGGAAATTCTAGTAGTGAGAACAGTGCAGGGAACACACCACCCCCAAAGCCTCCTGTCAACTGGAGAAGAGACGGGGCCTCAGAGGGGAATGAGGTGGGGGTGCCCCAGGATCGGAAGTCGTCTCACATGGGTCACTGGCTGCAGTGTGACAATGACCAGTAGGAACGCAGCGCTCATGGGGCACAGGCCTCTCCTGAAGCAAGTTACATGCATATGGCATCTGGCATGAAGCGGAGGAGGGAGAGGCAATGGACGGGGGGTCAACCCAGAGAAGGGGTAAGGGAAGCTTTCCTCCGCGCAGGGACCAGGAATGGCAGGCCCAGGAGAAGGGCGGACACCTCTGCGGACCCACACGGCCAGAACGCTGGCAGCCATGTGTGTGCACAGCTACGAGCCATGGCTGGAGCTGGGCAAGCGACCCAAAACTCAGGCTTTCCCTCACCAAGGGACCGTCCTGAGAACCACCACTGGAGGGATGGTACCGAGATCACAAGCTACCGTCTGATAAAAACGAACCATGGAGCATTCAGAAACGAACGGAACAACTGACCTCAAAACATTTCTCTTTGTCCGCCTGGTGAAGCAGGCTGGCCATGCCGGGAAGCAGAACTGGAAAGATGAACGTTTCCAGAAAGTCTCTGGGGGAACCTAAAACAAAACAAAGTGCCCGCTGAAAATCCCAAACGGCCAAGTGGATCTGGGAGAAACATTTGCTTCTGAGCTGATAAAAGGTGCTGTCCACGAAACAACATGACCTTACACGTTACTTGAGACTGCGGAGTCGGGCTGCGTTACTGAAGAAACTGAAAACCCCTCTCTGTGTCTTTGGTGCAGAGAGGATGTCGGCTGGGTGCTACACGGGGCCAGGACCACAGGCACAGCCAGGAGGCCGGGAGGACGGGGTGGCTGGAGGGGGAGGAGCTGGGGGGGGGGGGCAGGAACTGAGATCCCAGAGGAACGGGTGGCGGTACCATGGACAGGGCCACGCAATGCGGCGCTGGCCGCCCCGGCTCACAGCGCACTAGCAGAGAGAACAGAACGAACCCAGAAAAGAGGGCCTCCCCAGGGAGGGCAGGCGGAACTGGGGCTCAGGCAGGAAGGGGTAGGAAACCCACAGCTCTGGCTTCAACCCACAAAGCGGGCATGTGGTAGTTTCTTCTACTTCTTACATTTTTGCCCTTTGTATTGAATGTAGAATCGATGTATGTTTGTCACTATTATCATCGTTATTACATTTCAACCTTAAAGATAAATCAGTGGAGTCAAGGCTGTTTCTTTTGAAAATCAAATCAAGAGGACATTCCTTCTTGTGTATGTGGGCTCCCCGAGGTCTGTCTGTTCGCCCCCACCCCCACCCTGTGGGTTTGCAATGTTACGAGCCCCAAACTATGAAAGATGAAATCTTACTTCCTTACGCACATGTTTTCGGATCAACTGTTTCCAATTTCACTTGAGTGCAAGACGTATGTGAGTCCTCGATCACATGAGGAACTAAATACATGTGCTCTGTTTTGATGCGATGGAAAACTGTTTCCTCCAGTGGTGAAACCTGGTGGGGCAGAGAATCAATTCATTAAATAGTGTAAATGATTGCCTTTTCTTTTATAATCTAACGAAGGAACAAAATTCTGTGTCCGACTTCAGGTTCAAGGGGGCATACTGAGCACAGGTCTGTCTGTCTTCCCCCCAGAGACACAGAAATGACGATGAAGGAATAAACCCCTAACAGAGAAAACAACAGGAAGACTATCAGTGGACGAGAGATTCGCAAACATTTCCAACAGAAACAGGGAGGAAGCCTGGCATGAGATAAGAAAGAGGGGACGTGGAGACCCAGGATCCACAGGAGCAGACCCAGCTGCCCCCAGACAGAGGACGTGAGTCCATCTTCCCACCAGAATTCCAAAGGGCCTCAGTGCTCCAATTCCTCAGAGGGTGAGTGAATGAAAAGGCAATGAGAACCAGGAGGGGGTCAGTGAAAATCTGGTGGGCGCTCCACAGGCCTGCTGCCCACATTCCCTCTCCCCTGCTCCTTCAATATACACAATGCTACGTCTACATCAGCGTTTGCTATCCAGCTCTGCTTTCCAATGACTCTTCTGCAAATGAATGATACACACAGCCTGGGAAGGAGCAGAACTTCTCAGGGTGCTATGCTGGTGGCCAAAAGAAAAAAGAAGAAAAAAGCTCCCCGTTGGCTTGGAGGCTCCCCGCCTGCTGAGCTCCCAGGCAGTGTTTCTCCTCCTAGGAGAGAACCATCCAGAAAACGAACCCCCATGCACAACAGTAGAAAACCATACCAGCGATGGAGAAAAACCCACTCGGGGCTCCATTTTACATTCTGGACCAACAGTCAAAGCTTTGTGCACAGATAAAGAGCAGCAGCACAACAGACAAAGATGGAGGTCCACAAAGAACCACTGACTGTGGAAGCAGCACCGAGAACTCGGGGAAGGGAATTGTGCTTAGTCTCTGCAGAGAGATTTGAGAAAACATTGCATCCATAAAACAAGAACAGGAGGCTGTGAAAAAGAGAATGCTCACAGGCCACGGGAGTTCTGAGATACAAGACGATCCAACAGCCGCAAGGGGGTGTAACACACTGGAAATCTAGGGACTTAGGTTTTCATTTCATCCCTGGGACCCAGCATCCCTGCGAGCGTTCCATTTGTATTTTCAACTCTATTAAGTTCCTATTTTATTCCAAGTAGACCGGCCGAGGGCCTCCTTTCCTGGCTGCCCTGCTGGGCCCTCTTTCCTTCTTGCCCACCTGGGTATGCACAGGGGAACCTGCTCTGTCTGCAACTGTCCCCAACATGGACATGGTGTTGACGCCCCTGTTTACAGGGCCTTTCTCATCCAGGATTTCATCTGAGCCCCCCAGAGGCCCTGTGAGTTAGTCAAGGATTAGCTGATCCATTTAACAGATGTGCAAGCTGAGGCTCATAGAGGTTATGTGATGCCCTTTAAGTCACACCGTAGAGCTGGGACTGGCCCTGAGTTTCTGGTTTGAGTCCCGGTGCCTTCCCTAACTGAAGCCACTATGTGACATTCCCCAGCTGTCAGAACTGGTCTCAATTCAGAACCTGTCATTTGGATTTTGTGGGGCGATACTCACAGCAGTCGCAGCGTCTGGTTGGACTTTGTATCCTGGAAAGGGAGGCAGCTCAGCTTCATACTCTAAAAGGGAGTGGGGGGAAAAATGCTCAGTTCCATACTTCATTGCAGTTTACGACGGAATTTTCTTTCCTCTAAATAAAACATGCTTAACTTTTATTTTGGTTGGTGGTTTGTAGACATGAAAAACAACTGGCCATTACCGGTTAATAATTAACGTGAACCACCTTATTTTAAATGGCTAAGAGATGGTGATTGGCATCTGTGAAAAGAGCCCAGGCTTTATGTAAGAGTTTGCGACTCTTCCCGAGAGGGTGTAACTTTTGCCCCCAAATTATGATCGCAACAAGGAATGAAAAAAGGAGAATGAGAACGGTGCCTAAGAGAAGACACCAATAGCATACAGAAAAGGAGACAAACGTGATGGAAGGAAGAATAAGAAACAGAAGAAAGACAAGCCACCCCAGGCAGCCATGGGGGGTGATGCACGTAGGTAAGACTGCCAGTTTGGGGTCCATGGCCCACCCCTAATAACCCAAAGTCAAGTGATCACAGACTGACTTACTTCTGGAAAGTGCCCTGACAGCAATGCCTAGCTTCGTGATTGATTGAATGCCTGGGAGGCGAGTACACGAGGGGTGGGAATCTGAGAATTCTGCCCTCAATAGCTCCAGCTCTCTCACTTTCTTCCCCCCATCAAGCAAGTATGCAAATTCACCCTTCTTCCCCCAACACTCTGAGAATCACCAATATGGTGTGAAAACTATGTATCTGGATTTAAGATATATACATGTGTAGCTCTGTCTGATTACACAAGCTGTAAGAAAATTTGAAAGAATACGGAGATGTCTTACATAGAGAGTGTTAAGTCACACCTGATCCCATTACAACCAATAGCCGCTGTTAGATCTGCCATCGATCAAACCTAATCTCAATGCATTCACTAATATACATCTATAACACAGGTATATTTACTTACTTTAGATCTCCTGGACTAGGTCAAATCATCCAAGTATAGAGAACCTTGTAACAAACCCCATATCCTTTTTCTTCCTAACGTGCATCAGTTTCACCCTTACTTGACATTTGTAAAAGTTAATGACTACTCTTTGAATAGACTGTTTTGTGAAGGAGTTCCCTGGGCCTGTCTGTGCTCACTGTCATATTCCCACAGAATATTTGCTGAATGAAGCGAGCAATGAATGAATGAACGAACGAACGAACAAGCAGTACAACAAGTTACGTTGGACCTTGTATCTTCTCATTCATTCATATTTACTGAGAGCCCACAAGATGCCAGGAACCATTCTAGGTGCTGAATCTCGGACATCATTCAGCGCTGCTACCTACAGGGTGGGCCACAGTCATTTAGCCAGTGTCCTCTTAGGGGGTGTTTGTTGATACTCATGCAAGTGGTTTTGAGATTACAAAGCCCTGAGTTAAGTATCACTGGAAAGATGAAAAATCTGAAGAACAGTGACAAGTAAGGTATCCGGAGGTGTGCGCACACACAAACCACATCGGTCAGGCAGGATAAAGACCTTGTCTGAGTCCGATATTTACCTGTTCTGGATCTCATCTCCCTGCGATTGTTTCTGACAGGTGTGTGCGCTGGGAGAATTTGCTTTTCAAGTGGAGCTATCCTAAGTGAATGTAATGCTTAACCTCGAAGACAGGATTGCCACGAAGCCTGGATGCCATGTTTGTTGTGAGAAATTGAATTTTGTTACTACGTTTGCTATAAAAAACGGCATTTGTTAGAATGTTTGTTTTAAGAAATTGGGCTTATTCCTCTAGATTGTATTAATTGTTACAGTGCCAGCCAGTGCATATAACTCGCTAGTTTTGACCTCTTTAACGTCGTACTGTACCTCTGGCATCAATGCACTCGCTTTTCAGAGAGGACCAAACCCTGTCTTTGCGTTCTCCCTACTGGTCTGTTTGACCAAAATAAATCCCATGATCCTTAAATACAGTGCAAAGCATGGTTCTCTGTCATCAATGACCAATACGTATCGAGCCCTTTCTGAATGCCGGCCATTTCACTGGGGCCCTTTGCATTCACTGTCTTACTGGGTCGTCACGTCAGCCCTGGGACGTAGGTACAAGGATTATTCCTCTCTTACAGCTGAGGCTGAGCGGTTTCTCCAACAAGACACCACTCGCAAACTGTATGAGGAAGAGCTGTTTGGCTCGGCAAACTGAAAGCTGTGGGGAAAAGACAGCCATGATAACAACCTTCGAATATTTGAGTGGATTCTTGATGGTAACTCGACCATTGGCACTTTGGGTCACAGCACCAAGGAGGCAAAGGACCAAAGAGTACGAGTTACAAGATGAAACAGGTTTTTATGGATGTAGCACGATGTAATGCTTGGAGGCAGAATTCAAACACTGGATAGCAGTTGAAACGGATGGCCTTTGAAGGTATCTATGAACTCCGAGTCCACTAGTCTCTTTCTCCTCTGTATTTCCCACTTCTCCCAACTCATCGCTCTCTCCCTCCCTCCACCTGGACCCACATACTGCTGCATTCATTCTTTTTCCCCGTTCCACAAACATGCCGCCCTGCACTGTCCCACACAACAGCCACTAGCCACAGGTGGCTATCTAAGTTTATTAAAATTAAGTAAAATCAAAAATTCAGCTCCAAATCCGCATTCACCACATTGCTTTATGCAGCTAGTGGCGATTATATTTGAAAGTTCTACGGGGCAGTTCTGTTTCAGGCACCTGAGGCAGTGATGGTCGCCTTGACCTTGAGGAGCTTATAGTCTAGGGGAGGAAAACAAGAGCCACCCAGCGTTACTTCTGAAGAGCTAACCCCTGTTAAGCTCTTGCTGCTAAATGGGGCAATTTGCTAAGTACTGTCTGCAACTATTTACAAGTGCATCCTGCTAGCAGCATAAACCAGGTGCGTCACTATGCTCCTTTGCAGAGAGGGTAACGCATTAAAGAACGTGTCCAGCGTAGGTGGAGTGTTTTTCATTGGGCCTCAGCACCCAGGGTATGTATGTGCAGGGCCACAAAAGAAGGTATGGATCCGTTTGCAGAGCTTCAGGGAAGGTTAGAAGCGGAGAGGAGTTGAAATCCACGTCTCTCTAGCCCACGCTTGCTCAGCCATCACCGTCAGAGTCACCTGGCTGCTCAGTGCAAGTGCAAATTCCCTGCACCCGTCAGGCTCTGTGTGCGGGTCCTGGGAACCCACGTTTGCACCGAGCTCCCCATCGGCGCCCCGTCGCTTCTTTCCTGTTCACTAACGGAGGCCGGAGCACCGGGGGTCCACCCCACCTGCTCCTTCTACTTCCCCTTCCCTCACCTCCCCCAGCCTGTGCCCTGACCACGGGTCAAGGTCGGAGGCCGCGCCCCATAACCTCCGCCCGGCCTCTCGGAGCCTCAGTTTCCCCGGGCGTAAAATGGGGAGCTGGGCGGGTCAGCCAGGTGGCCTCGCACGTCAGCCGCCTGGCGCACAGGGGGCGCCCCCACACGCGGCCCCCGCCGGGACGCCCGAGTCCCGAGTCCCGCGCCCCACGCGCGCCCGAGCCGCCTACCCTCGCAGACCTGCTCCCACAGGTTCCTGCCCGAAGGCTCCGCAACCTGCCCCGGCGACACGGGCTGCTCGGGGGACACGGGCGACACAGTGGGCACTGGTGTCCTGGGGGTGACAGACGACTCTCCGGAGCTGGCGCGCTCCTCAGGCGGGGCGGTGCGGCCGCCCGGCAGCCCCGGCGCCGCCATGGCCTCGGTTTCCACGGCAACCGCGCTGCCGCGACCCGGAAGAAGCCGGAACTCGTGGGGGCGGGCCCGAGTCTGGAGACTTACTTCCGGGTCACGGCGGAGCGGGGTCTCACGTGGAGGCGGAGAAGTTTGGCCTGCAGGTGAGTGCGGGCGACGCGACATCGCGGGGACGGGGTGCTGCGGGGGGTGTGCAGACGGGGACCCGGGGACGCGGTCTCCGGTGTGCGCTCGCCCGGCGAGGCCGCCGCCTCCCGAAGTTCTCCCCTCGGGGCTGGTCCCGGGCCCCCCGCGTCATCCCGCCCGGGGTTTGTGCGGCAGCTTGGGCGCGACGGAGCCTTGGAGGGACCCGCCTCGCTCCCTGGGTCCCTTGCTTCCCCCTGACGATCCCGCAGCGGCCGTGGGACGCCGGTGCCGCGCTGCAGACCACGCGCCCCGAAGGCCTGCGCGCTGGTTCCCGGTCCCCGTTGCGCCCCTTGGCCGCCCACGGCCGGGGAGTGAAAGTCTCCGCCCCTGAGTGTGCGAGCCCCCGAGACGGCGCGTGCACGCCGAGCCTCGCGAGTCCGCCGCGGGAAGCTTGCAAGAGCTTTTGCAGAAAGCGTTTGCAGGAGACACACTGTATGGTGCGTGTCGTCTTCCCTTCTTGAAGGAGGGAACACGTTTGGGGTCGTAGCGTTGAAGAGACGCGCTTCCGTGCTCAGGAGGCAGCCATGGGCGAGAAGGGGGTTCAGTTGACACACACCCCCCGCTTCTTTGTTCCTGTCACGTCTCCTGACCCCTCCTCCACTCTCTGCCTCTTTCTTGACTCCACTCTCGCCAGATGGGCACCTTCGCCCTCACCTTTGCAAGCCCCTCTTCCTCTGCCCACCCGTGTCAATGTCAGTATCCCCTCAAGTTCCTTCCCCCGCTCTTACTGTTCAACCCTTAATTTCCACCCATATATTCCTAAATAGTCCCAGGTCAGCTCAGTCACCCCCGGGCCTCAGAGCCATTGCCCGTCTCCACTGGGACATCTCAAGGCATCTGTTCAAGCCAGTGTGTCCTCCAGCCCCACCACCCGCTTTCGGTTCCTTTGTCTCACGGAGTAGCACCACCATCCTGCAGTTGCTCACGCTGGAAAACCGTTCCTCAGAAAGTTTCCTGACAGCCGATAGACCAGGTTGGACAACCTCCATTGTCCTGATGTACTTGGAGCGAGTGACGAACGCACTTGAGCTCCACCGCAGGCCTGGCTCTCTGAAGCTGCTAAGAGTTAGGCAGGTCCAGTGTGGACCCCTGGACTCTGAGGCTGGGGGGAGCTGCAGGATGGAGAAGCTCCTGACCTTTCCCTGCCACTGTCCAGACGTCCTGGGAGACGACGTTTGTTTCAGGATCCCTTGGGTGTCTCCATGTCATCTAGTCCAGGAGCAGCAGGAACTGGGCTGGTGACAGAAGTAGCCCAGCTGGAAGCTGAAATGTACTTGCGGGCCCTGCCCCTTCTCAAAGGTGCCTCCCTGATAGTTTCCTTAAAAAAAAAAAAAAAAAGTGTCCTAAGTTGCTATGTGGCATATCCAATCATTAAATGTTAGCAATTTATTTGAATGTTTAAAAACAGGCTTGCAGGCTGGATGTCCTCATCCTTCTCCCCTCACCTTCCACCCCCCGATTTGTTTCAATCCCTTTGATGGGTGGGGAAACTGAGGCCTGGAGAAGCCAACAGCTGTGCGGCAAGACGATATCAGTCACCACTTGAACCGGGTGTTTTCAGCCCTAGCTCTTCTCACCCTGCCTCGCTGCTGCTCTCATTACGTGGCACAGTAATTAGGAGAGTAAGTCATCGGGGTGCGATGGGGGGGATTAATTTCCAGACACAAAGCAGAAGAGCTGTTTGGATGAGCCAAGGTGACAGGTAATTGTGCCACACTGACTGCCTCTGGTGGGAACTGGCAAGGAGGGCAGAGCTCAGGGTTTCTGTCCCCTGCACAGTAAAAGGTGAGCCCCTGAAGACAGTGTCTGCTCAGTCTGGCATAACTGCAGTCGTACCCTCAGTGACTAGGCTTAAAGAAGTGAGGAATCGGGTTAGGAAAAGGAGTCCACATGGAGCAAGCACTTTCCATGGATTATCTCGTTTATTCTTTCCAACAGCCCTTTGAGAAGGAAGTGGTATTACCCCATTTTCCAGATGGAGAAATTAAGGCTCTGGGAGGATAGGTGATTGACTTAAGGTGAGAGAGTAGTTTGGATTTGAACCTGGGGCTATCTGAATGCTAACTCCATTCTACATTGATCATATTTCACTTTGTTCCGCATTGTCCCATTCCCTAGCATTTTAGACCATCCACTCAAAGAAACGTGGCTCTTGGCCATACCTACACAGGGTGGCTTGCCGTGGGGGTAACTTGTACCATTTCTATTTTCAGGAATGATCACCAAGACCCATGAAGAGGACCTTGGCTTTGGGCTCCCTGAGAAAAAGAAGAAGAAGAAGAAGAAGGCGGTCAAAGAACCAGAGACTCAGTACTCGGTGTTAAACAGTGACAATGATTTCTCTGAGGTCTGTCCCCCAAGAGCCATATCCCCTTCAAAGAGTGGGGTTCAAGGGCAGGCACACAAGATGCCTCTGGTGAAGCAAAAGAAGAAAAAGAAAGGCCACAGCACGGTCTGCAGGGAGCATCCAGACGCTGAGACCACAGCCTGTGCCCGGCAGACAGAGGAGTCTCCCGGCCCTGGGAAGCAGCCTCGGAGGCCGTCCGAGTCCCTCTGCAGGGAGAAGAAAAACAAGCAGTCCTTGTGGTCTCTGGCCACGTCCCCGGGTTCGAGGGTAAAGACCTCCCCAGACCCCAGACAGGGTGAGGAGGCGACCAGAGTTGGCAAGAAGCTCAAAAAACACAAGAAGGAGAAAAAGGCCCAGGAGGCCGCAGCCTCAGCCCAGGACCCTTGGTTCTGCGAGGCCGAGGGTGCCCTGCACGCTTGCTCAGTGGGGAAGGGTGGCCAGGAGCTGGCCGCCTTGGGGCAGAAACGGAAGCAGGGGAGCCCCCGGGAACCCAACGCAAAGAAGAAGAAGAAAAAGAAGATCCACCAGGAGGGAGACACCCCCCAAGGCCACCCCGAGCCCTGCAGGTCTGTGGACAGCAGCCCTAGGAAAGGAAGTAAAAAAAAGAAGGCCGTCAAAGTGGAGGCTTCAGAATGCATCCCCATCGGAGATGGCCCCAGAGCCCCCGTGAAGAAGAAAATGAAATCCAAGAAAAAGGCAGAGCTGCCAGGCACAGAGGAGCCAGCTCTGAGGAAGAAAAAGAAGAGGAAGGAGAGCAAAGTAGACGCGAGCGAGGAGGTAGGCTTGCCTTCAGAAGTCGACTCTGCTTTGGGAGAAGAAGGGGGGCAGTTAGGAGCATATGTGTGTGTGCGCTCGCAACTCAACTTTTTAGCTGCCTGAACCCCGATTAAACTGACTTCAGCCCGAAGAGGGATGTACAGACACATGTAACTGGAAAAGCTGACAGCTGCCTAGCACTTACTGGGGGCTGCGCCTCAATGAATGCCACCTGAAGGACGAGTCCCCAGAACCCGGTCCTCAGGACACATGTGTGGCCTGTGCTCGGCTTGGCCAGATGCGACTGGGGGGGGGGGGGGGGGTTACGAGAGGCAGTTCTGGTTCCTGGGTTTGGCCCAGCTTTGCCCTGGTCCATTAGACTTGATCCCACTGGATCGCTCCTCCTTCATCCAGAAACTCTGAGGGCCTGGCAGGAACCCCGGAAGTTGTGGAGCGAACGCCCATCAGAATCTAGAATCCCTTCTGCCATGAGCCCAGGGAAAGGTGGTCGGTCCCCTCTGCTTAACACCCTGGGATGGGGACTCTGCCGCTCAGCGCAGCCACTGAGTCAGGAAATGCCTGCCCGTCTTCAGGGTCCGGGAGGGTGATGGGAGGAAACAGAGCCATCCAGGGACGTGTGACGTGGCAGTTGTCAATACTGAAGGACACGGGGAAGGTGGCCGGCCGAGGGTCCCTCGGGCTGAGGCCGTGGAGAGCGTGGCCCGTGTAAGTAGGGTCAGGACAGGCCCAGTGAGGACACCCCGTGGGAACCGAGACGTGAGGGACCCGGACGGAGCAGGAGGTGCAGGGACCCGGGCAGGAGCAAGGAGGCTGGGGTGGCAGGAGCTGCGGGAGCCGGGGGCCCCGTCAGTGACAGACCAGAGGCCACAGAAATCTGGATTTTTGTCTAAAACAAGGTGGGAGCCCCTGGAGGGTTTTGGGGAGAGGGGTGACGTGATCTTTGTTTTGTTTTTCTTGAGATATAACTGGCATAACATTGTGTAAGTTTAAGGTGTGCAACAGGTTCCGATTGGGTTTTTAAAGCTCTCACCTGAGCTGCTGTGTGGAGTGGACCAGGTCTGGGGGGTGGGGAGGCAGGAGAGAAGGTGGCGGCCAGCACCTGGGGGTGGGCAGTGTGGAGGAGAGAACTGGGTCGGTTCGGGTTTGCGGGTAGCCCCTCAACCCCCATGAGGGCTGAGCCCACCTTTGCATTCCCCAGCCCCTGCCGGCGCCTCCCACTCCCACCCCCACCCCCGCATCAGCAGGGCCCTTGGCCTGTCTTCTTGCTGATTTGGTGTCACGCTGGAAGGCCAGGTGACTGGTGTGGCAGGAAAGCCTGTGCACCTGGCCTGAGTCAGGAGACCTGGGTTAATGTCAGCCCTGCCCTGAGCCGTGGGGTGAGTTCATGACAGTCACTTCACCTCACAGCTTGAGTTTTGTGGGTGACGGGTTGGGAAGTGCTAGGACCTTGGGACTTTTCTGGCCTCTCGCGATTGCACCCGCAGGGCTGCGGGGCACAGGCCGCACGTGCCCGGCTCTTACCCTTTGCTGTCCTGCGCAGGAGCCCGACACGGACCTCGAGGTGGTGCTGGAGAAGAAAGGAAACATGGACGAGGCACATATAGACCAGGTAGGCCCAGGTCCCGGGAGCCTGGTCACAGCACCCTGGGCTCAGGGCCACCAGGCCGCATCCACAGCCCATGTCCATCCCCACTTCCTGCTGGGAGACCCCTTCAACCTCACAGTGTTGGCCTGAGGGGCCTCTGGTCATTCAGAGCCCCAGGCTGAGGCTCTGCTCCCCATAACCACTGCAGGGCGAGTGGGGGGAATGTTCCCGAGACCTGAAGCCTGGGTGGGGAACACATGCCCAGCCAGGTCCACTTGCCACCTCCTGGCCTCAATTCAGGACCATTTAGAGAAGGGGTTGTGTTGGACCAGCTGCTGTTTCTGTGGTGCCGGATGCCCTGGGAAACACGTCCCGTGTGGGAACTGGACAGCATAGGAACCATACAGGGCAGCCTTTGACCATCACTAGCGAGGTGACCTGGGGCAGTCACTAACCTCACTGACCCTGTGTAGGTGAAGACACAGATGCTGGGTCAGAAGGTAGTTCCGTTTTTAATGTTTTTGAGGAATCTCTGTACTGTTTTCCACAGTGGCTGCACCAATCTGCAATCCCACCAACAGTGCACGAGGGCTCTTTTCTCCACATCCTCGCCAGCACTTGTTTGTTGATTTATGGATGACGCCATTGTAGTAGGTGTGAGGTGGTATTTCATTGTGATTTTAATGTGTTTTTCTCTGATGATTAGTCATGTTGAACATATTTCATATGTCTATTGGCCATCTGTATGTCTTTTTTGGAGAAATGTCTCTTCAGGTCCTCTGCCCATTTTTTCATTGGATTGTTTCTCTTTTGGTGTTGAGTTGTATGAGTTGTTTATGTATTTTGGATTAACTCTTCATCAGATGTCTCACTGGCAAGTATCTTGCCCCATTCAGTTGGTTGACTTTGTTTGTTGACGGTTTCCTTTGCTGTGCAAAAACTTTAGTTTGATTTAGTCCCATTTATTTTTTCTTTTGTTTCCCCAAGAAGACATATCTAAAAAAAAAAATATGGCTAAGACCGATGTCAAAGAGTATACCACCTATGTTTTCTTGTAGGCGTTTTATGGTTTCAGGTCTTAACATTTACATCTTTTATCCATTTTGAGTTTATTTTCGTTTATGGTGTAAGAAAGTGGTCTGGTTTCAATTTGTATGTTATCCAGTTTTTCCAATATCATTTATTGAAGAGACTGTCTTTACTCCATTTTTATATTCTTGCCTCCTTTGTCACAGTTTGGATGACCACATAGGCGTGGGTTTATTTCTGTGCTCTCCATTCTGTTCCTCTGATCTATGTGTCTGTTTTTATGCCAGTACCATGCTGTTTTGATTATTGTAGGCTGGTAGTATAGTTTATCAGGTAGCATGAGACTTACAACTTTGTTCTTAAGTTTACTGTGGCTATTCAGGTCTTTTGTAGTTCCTTATGAATTTTAAGATTATTTGTACTAGTTCTGATTGCATTGAATCTATAGATTGCTTTGGGTAGTGTGGAAATTTTAACAATATTAATGCTTCCTATCTGTGAGCATGGTATATGTTTCCATTTGTTTGTATCTTCAATTTTTTCAGTGTCTTGTAGGTTTCCAAATACAGGTCTTTACCTCCTTGGCTAACTTTATTCCTAGGTATTTTATTCTTGTTGATGCAATTGTAAATGGGATTGTTTTCTTAATTTCTCTTTCTGATAGTTTGTTACTGGTATAAAACACAACCAGTTTCTGAATATTAATTTTATAGCCTGCCACTTTACCGAATTCACTTATTAATTCTAAGTTTTTTCGTGAAATCTTTAGGGTTCTCTACATAGAGTATCATGTCATCTGCAAATGATGGTTTTACTTCTTCCTTTCCAATTTGGATGCCTTTATTTTTCTTTCAATTCTTATTTTTTCTTATGTCGTATTTCTTTTATCTGTCATTGCCATGGCTAGGACTCCCAATACTGTGTTGATTAAAAGTGGTGAAAGTGGACGTCCTGGTCTTCAAGCTTTTCACTGTGGAGTATGATGTTAGCTGTGGATTTGTCTTACATGGCCTTTATAGGTTGAGGTATTTTCCCCCTATTCCCACTTTGCTGAGGCTTTTTAGCATAAATGGATGCTGGATTTTGTCAGATACTTTTTCTGCATCTATTGAGATAGTCATATGATTTTTATGCTTCATTTTGTTTCTGTGATGTATCATGTTAATTGATTTGTGGATACTGAACCATCCCTGTATCCCTGGACTAAATCCCACTTGGTCATGGTGTATGATCTTTTTGACATACTGCTGAATTCCGTTTGCTGATAATTTTTTTGAGGTTTGCACTTATGTTCATCAGGGATGTTGGCCAGTAATTTTCTTATTTTGTTGTGTGTTTGTATGGTTTTGGTACTAGAAAAATGCTGGCCTCGTAAGACGAGTTGCAGAGCCTTCTTTTCTCTGTAGTTTTTTGGAATAGTTTGAGAGGGGTAGGTATTAATTCTTTCTTGAATGTTTGGTAGAATTCACCTGTGAAGCTGTCTGGTCCACGACGTTCTTTTGTTGGGAGTAAATTCGATTTCAGTACTAGAATCCATTTGTTCAAATGTTCTGTTTCTTCCTGATGTAGCCTTGGAAACCTGTTTCTAGGAATTTTTCCATTTCTTTTAGATTCTCCAATTTGTTGGCATATAAATGTTCATAGTATTCCTTTCTATTCCTATTTTTGTAGTGTCAATTGTAATCTCTCCTCTTTCATTTCTTGTTTTTAATTATGTTTTTCAGTTACAGTTGACATTCAGTATTATTTTGTATTAGTTTCAGTTGAACACCCTAACGGTTAGACATTTTATAATTTATGCAGCGAACCCCCCAATTAGTCCATTATCCACCTGGCACTATACTCGTTGTTGTAACATTTTTTTCTTTTTAAGATTTTTATTAAAAATGTAGCTAACATACAATGTTATATTAGTTTCAGGGGTACACCATAGTTATTCAACATTTAAATACCTAAAGAAATGATCACCATGATAAGGCCAGCAACCATCTGACACTGTACCACGTTTATCACAATATTATTGACTGTATTCCCTATGCTGTAAGTTACATCCCCATGACTTACTTGTTTTATACCTGGATATTTGAATCTCTTACTCCCCTTCACCTTTTCCCCCTTTTTAAATTTTTCAATTACAGTTGACATTCAGTATTATTTTATATTAATTTCAGGTGTACGGCATAGTGGTTAGACATTTATATAATGTAAGAAATGATCCCCCCGACTAGCCTAGTACCCACCTGGCACCATACATAGTTATAATTGACTCTATTCCCTGTGCTGTGCTTTACATCCCCATGACTATTTTGTAACTACCAATGTGTACTTCTTAATCCCTTCACCTTTTTCACCCACCCCCCCAAACCCCTGCCACCTATCACCCCCAATAAATCTAGTACCCATCTGACAACATACATAGTTATTAAATGTTACTGACTGTGTTCCTTACATCCCCATGACTGCTTTGTACAAACGACTTGTTCTTCTCAGTCCTTCCGTTTCCTCCCACCCGCTCCCATCTAACTGTTTCTTTCCTCACCCTTGCTCAGGTGAGGCGAAAGGCCTTGCAAGAAGAGATCGATCGCGAGTCGGGCAAAACGGAAGCTTCTGAAACCAGGAAGTGGACAGTAAGTTTGGTGCTGGAGCTCTTGAAGGCGGTGCCCTTGGCATCCCGGGCCCCTGCCCCTCGCCTCGCAGCATGAGCAGCAGGGTGAGGGTGACCTAGTTAGCCCAGGCCCTGGAGGCGGCCCCCGCTGGCCCGCTGGCTTCCTCCACCATCCACCACAGAATTTGTCCTGAGCTAATTTCCTTCTTAACCCTCGTCTGTGTGACTTGAGTCATCATCTTGGGGAGCTGGGTTTCTTTACTCTCCCAAGAAGGGGTCCTTGCTTAGCCCATTGCTCTGAGGGGCGCTCTTGCATTTTCTCGAATATGGGTGATCCGTGCACGGGTGGTAGGAATCAGGAACCCCAAGTTCCTGGTCTGGCTCGGCTTCGGACTTGGCTGCGTGACCATTTACCTCTTGGCCTCCACTCCCTTCCTGCTATAAAACGCGGTGCTTCTGGGAGGAGACATGCATTTCAGATTCCCACTCGCCCTCCTCCACCTTCTGACAGAAACCGTAGGCTGATGGTTGCCTGGCCAGCTGGAGAGGTGAGGTGAGGTGAGGTGAGGTATGCCATGCCATGGTGGCCAGCCTGGTGGGGACGTGTGCCGTGCTGTTTGCCATGAGTTAGGGGAGGAGGAGTAAAGCAGATGGGCAGCTCGACGTGTAAAAGGAGGGCTCGGGCGCTGGCCAGACCTGAGATGGAATTGCAGCCAGGTCTCCGATGAGGCTTGTGCCCCCGTTGAGCAGAACGCCCCCTCCGTTTCCTGCTCAGGAAAACGGGCATCACAGCGTCCCTCAGAGGGCTCTTGTCAGAAGAAGAACACGGTGCTCATGAGCATTGCGCCTGGGACAGAGCAAGCATCCCGTCAGCTGGGTCCTCCCTGGGGCGCTTGGGGTCGGGGAAAGGAAAGGGTTGGCAACCAGGCGGATAACCACCTTTGCTCTCTTCACACAGGGCACTCAGTTTGGCCAGTGGGATACTGCTGGTTTTGAAAACGAGGAACAGAAACTGAAATTTCTCAAACTTATGGGTGGCTTTAAAAATCTGTCCCCTGCGCCCCGCCGCCCCCCTCACACGGCCGGAAGGCCCAACATGGCGCTCAGCAAGGCGGCGGCCGACGGCCTGCAGCAGAGCTTGCAGCAGGACTACGAGCGGGCCGCGAGCTGGAAGTACCGCCGGGGGGCCGGCCTCGGCTTCTCCTCCGCCCCAAACAAAGTCTTTTATATCGACAGGAATGCTTCCAGGTCCATCAAGTTTGAAGACTAAACTCGCCTGGTTTGTCCCCCCAAAAGAGCCAGAATTGCTTCTGTTGTTCAGTTATGCAGAGGAAAGCCATCTGACAGTCGACCTGAGGTGGGGGCAGCTCATGTTTCAGGAGCCACGGGAGCATGAGTGGCTCAAATCGACTGTTCTCTGCGTTAAGCTTTACATCCCCTTTTGAAGACGTCACTATGTAAATAATGACAGCTAACATTTGTTGAGTACGTCGTATGTGCCAGACACACACTGACTGAAGTGTTTTCCTTGCATTAATGTACTTCATCTTCTTGATTATGAAATAGGTGCTGTTATTATCCCCATCTTACAGGTGAGGAAACTGAGGTGCAGGGATGAAGTCATTACATTGCCCAGGGTCACCCAACCAGTACGTGCCAAGTGTCCTTTCATACCTCAAGCCCTACGTCACTGTTCACGGCTCTGAATGTCCCCCTCGAGAATTTCAACTGGAATACTCACGGGATTAAAAGGTCTGATGACTGAAGGAACAGAAGTTCATTACACGTCTAAATCACAAACAGGAAGTGGAATGAATGATAAACGGGAACAGCAGGCTTATTTTCCTTTCCCAGCTCGGAGCAGCTGCAGGCAGAGGTGTCTGAACTGCAATACAGCAACTGTGGCTGAGCTTCCTCTGCTGCAGAGAAATGTCTCTGATCCAGTCTTGCCTTTTCCAGCTGCCTGCCTGCCATCCTCAGTGCTGAGCCTGGATTTCTTCTCTGCTGTAACTAGATTCTGAACGAGGCATTTTAGATAGCGGTTAGTCCTATGTAGGACCCACTGGCAAATTCCCGGGGATGTGTTTGTTGGATTCTTTACCATCACACGGAAGAGAGTCCCAGGTGACTTCTGTGGTGGAGGCTGAATGCCAGGAGCAGACACATGGGGATGACATAGGAAGTTGCCTCATCAGCCATGGTGACAATGTTTCCAAGCGTGGACTCTACAGCCAGCCTCACTAGGTACAGCCACCCGAGTGACACGTGACCACCTTCTCTCCATTCACCTAGCATTTTGCTTCCCAGACTACAGGGTGTGACTGGGACATTTTCACATCATTTGGCCTGAAAGCCTCCGTCAGACGTCCCACCTCAGGCAGGAAGTCCTGGTGTCAGGGCTCATACAACAACCCCAAGGAAGCAGCCTCTTCCTTTGCTCCCTCATCCTGTGTTGGCTTCATCAGGCTGGTGGAAAGATGGCCATAGCCATTCCAGGCAGCTTACCAAGACACTAGGACATTCCAAAGGAGGAAATAAAACCGTGTGGTTCAAGGAAGCTTCCAGAAGCCCCTCAAGAGACCGTTCATCCTAACTCATGCCCATTCCTGAACCAGCCCCTGGTGGAAGGAAGATTCTGCTCAGGTCGGTGAGAAAAAGTAAGGAGCAGATGCTAACGAGACAAACATGGCACCCACCACCGACTGCCCTGCTGGGCAGGTGAGGCCGGCCTGCCTGGGCCATGACCAGCGAGCATTGGCCAGGTCACGAGCCGCCATCAGCGGCTGGGGTGGGCCACTTCCCTCAGAACCTGGCCTTCCTTGAGATACGTAATGGAAGAGGCCATCCAAACACCTCGAAGGGAAAGTTCTGCATTTGGAGTGAGCGCCTTCGGGGCAGCTGCTCCTCTAACGGGAGGAAATCTCCTGGCCGTGAACTACAGGAATCCATCCCGTGTCAACGGGAACTACCTGTTCTCTACTCGTTCTGATCTTGCCGAGACATCACACTTGCGTTTGGGCTCGTCAGGAAGGATTGTGTGTGGTCTGCCATCTCGGGTGCTTCTGGCGAGCAGATGATGGCTTGTTCCCCGACTGGTCCCCACAGTGATAGCGCTCATTAGGGTGTGATGGTCAGGCCTTTCCCTCCTGCCGTGTGGTATAAGTGGTCTGTGTCATAGGGTTTGACTTTGGAACTCACTGTATCACCGTTGGCTGATGTGATCCCCTTGCTCGAGGGAAGGTTTATTCAAGTCTGTTCCTGAAGCACAGTCTAGCCAAAGAAGGTTGAGCAGCCAGGACGGCAAGATGCCCGTGTCCCCAGAATGGACTTAACCTCATCTCTGCCGCTGTTGTCTGCAGACCGCCGTCACTCACATAGCAGGGCCCTGTCCTGGGAGGCCTTCCTGTCTCAGCTTCTGGTGACAGCTGAGCTCCTGTCCTCTGGAAATCGAACCACGTTGCCTTGAGCCACCCAGGCCCTCCTCGACCTGTCTGCAAGTTTTTATGGTGTGATTTCCATGATCCCTTTCAGTCTGGACTCCATGTAGAACACAGCCTGTTTCCATTGGAACAAGGTTTTGGATTTTTACTCAGATCTGGGGAGGGGGAAAGGGAGGCCTGGCATTTAGCGTGGCCGAGGTCTTAGCTGAATATTTAACAGCCCTCTTCTCAGACTTGTTCTCCCTCAGCCCTTCTCACTGACTGACCCTCTTCGTTGGCAAGGTCCCTCCCTCCTCCCTGTGCCCGTCCGCTGTCCCCCAAACCTCATGATTTGTAACCACTTTATTTCATGGGGTGATCCCTGCCGTTTCTGCCTTAGTCCACTGGGCCCTGTCCTGTGGCCACCTTCCCACACACAACTAAACCGGCCCATCCAAAGTATTTCCCAAAGAGACACAGTTCTCCCCTAAAATAAATTGCGTCCTCAGCTCTATAAACTTAACAACTGTTCAGGTTCGCGACTGGCAGAATGCCCCCCAAAGATGTCCATGTCCTGATGACCGGAACCTGTGAATATGCTAGGATACAAAACAAGAGGGAGTTTAGGGGGGCAGATGGAGTTAAGGTCCCAGGTTATGTAGGTCGGCCCAGTCGAACCGCAAGGGTCCTTGAATGTAGAAGAGGAAGTCGAGTCTAAGAGACTTGGAAGAGACTCCACAAGCTGTTGCTGGTTTTGAAGGTGGAGGAAAGGACCACAATCCAAGGAATGCAGGCAGCTTCTAGAAGCTGGGAGAGGCCAGGAAATGGATTCTCCTGTGAGCCTCCGGGAAGAAGCCACCCTGCTGACACCTTCACTCTGAGGGTGAGTCCACTGGGACCAGCTGGACTTCCGGCCAGCAAAACTGGACGGTGATAAAATCGTATTGTTTCAAACCACTAAATTTGTGGTCATTTGTTAAAGCAGCGACAGAAAATGAATATAGGTCTTATGCAGAAGTTTTACCTTATTTCCTAGAATTCTTGGATTTTTTTATTGTTTCCATCCCATCCTATGTGATGCGAGTAGGCTGCTTCCCGTGTAGGCCGTGGTTTCCAGAGACGGGCTAACTGCTTTAGTAATTGGGTTGGGAAGAACCACACAAGAGCATAGGAAATCTAAGCTGCTGCCTGGCCAGGTGACATGTTGCAGAAGCTCCTTTGGTGTATGTCTACCCGACCTAATATGAACCTCCAAGTTCAGGTGAATGGAATAACGTTTAGAATTCACTGACTTAGGCTTGGGAACTAATGCCATCTGATGTGTACAGCCTCAAAGCAGAAGAAATTACTTTAAAGCACATAATTGGTGAATCTGCCAATTTCTTTTGTTTTCATTTAAATAGTATGACACAGTAAAAGTGGTATTGGAAATCATTTTGTGAAATAAAGGCCACTTGGGAATATCTGAGCCGTGTCACCACGCCCTCTGAATTTCTGCATGTTTTCAGTAAAGGGACATTCTTTGGTACCTGCCACTCTTCCATGGAGGTGTTTCTCAACAGAATTCCTTGGGTGAGGGGATGTCACTTAAATTGGCCAGAAAAGGTATAGCACATTCTTGGTCCTAAACTATTCGGTTAAAACATTAGTTCACATAGGGGCCGGCCTGGTGGCTCGAGCGGTTGGAGCTCCCTGTCTCCTAACGCCGAAGGCTGCTAGTTTGATTCCCACATGGGCCAGTGGGCTCTCAACCACAAGGTTGCCAGTTCAATTCCTCGACTCCCGCAAGGGATGGTGGGCAGCGCCCCCTGAAACTAAGATCGAACATGGCACCTTAAACTGAGCTGCCGTTGAGCTCCCGGATGGCTCGGTTGCAGCGAGTCCTCTCGGTCACAGGGTTGCCAGTTTGATTCCCGCAAGGGATGGTCGGCTGTGCCCCCTGCAACTAGAAACGGCAGCTGGACCTGGAGCTGAGCTGCGCCCTCCACAACTAAGATTGAAAGGACAACAACTTGACTTGGAAAAAAGTCCTGGAAGTACACACTGTTCCCCCAATAAAGTCCTGTTCCCCTTCCCCAATAAAATCTTTTTTAAAAAAATTAGTTCACATAAATTTATCTTCAAAAATTATCTTAGGCACTTTTACTGAGATTAACGTGTGAACTGTAATCATGCATTTCATAGGGCAGGTAGAGATGAAATGTGATCTCTGTCTACTGTATACCTTCCAGTAGTACAATAGTTGGGGGCAGTTTTATTCTACAACTTGGATGCATTTTCCTGAACAAAGGGTTCTAGGCTGGCGTCCCCGCCAATCACTATTAATGTTCTTACTGATTCAAAATAAAATGTCAGTGGAAGCTCATCAGTAATAACAATCAGATTCCATCAAACTGGTGGTAAGAAACATAGACAGAATCCCATGCTGTCTAGAAATATGGCTGCACAGCAAACCAGACAATATGTTGCGATAACATTCTCTTTCTTCTGAAGAGAATCGGGGGTAATTAAATGAACAGCCATGAACATAAATACTCCTTCAGGAGGTTTATTCTATTGTAGGATATAGTTGCTTCAGGTTTATTCTGTCACAGGATATATTCTAAGGCTAGTCAAGAGCTGCTTTTTGATAGAAAAAGGAATTATTTGAGCCATCTGCCTTTTATAAATGCTCCAAGGTGGTGCAGGCAACATTTAATTCCAGACTTGAGATCCTTGCAATAGGGAGAGGAAAACAGTAGCTTTTAAAAAATTAAGCGCTTTGCACGGTTCTTTTTTCAATTAAAGACGCCACAGAGAAAGATGTGACTTGCGTTCAGCTGCTCAGTGAACGAGACTGGACCTTAGTGCTCTGACCTTTCCCACTTCACAGTCAGAATAATCCTGGGTAGAGGCCAAAGCTTAAACCAATGGTACATGAGTAAAAATAAAATCTGAAAACGCAGGTCTTTTTGGACTTGGCAGCAGAGCTCCTGGGGAGAGGTCCCCGATTCAGGTCCGCGTTTGCAGAGGGAGCCTGAGGGCCAGCTCAGTCAGATGACCCATATCTGGTTGTTTGCTCCGCTTTTTGATGTATTCCAGAGTTTTCACCTAGGAGGGAAAAGAAGGATCCATTTCTTTACTGGTTTGTAATTCTCTATCCTTGGAACCCAAGGCTGTAACAAATCAGCCATATCATGATCTTGTGTTTTTTTCTTAGCAGAGAACAGGTCAAGTCTTTTGAAGGATAAGGGCAGGGAAGAAATAAGCAAAGTCTTTAAAACTTCTTAGATTACAAATTGCCCTTACAATAAAAATTGGATGTGACCAGGCATGACTGATCTTTTAATGTGTGTGGTTTCTACACTGAGGAAATAAATTTTTAATACTACATAGCACAAGGAAGTGATCCTGTAAAACTTGTGGGCCTGGCCCTTTTCTAGAAGGGGCATGCGGTCCTGGCCCAATGCTGTGTCTGGCCAGCAGGCTGGTGTTGCTCGTCACTACCCTCGGAGGGTCTTACCATGGTCCTGGTGTCCGCACAGCCATGCCTCTGAGCCAGGTGCCACAGGTTGACTGAGAGCTGATTCAGCCTGTTGTTGCGCAGGTCCCCGTGGGCCAAGATACTGTTAAAGAAGGAAAGGCCCAACGAGCTCTGGCGCTTTAGGGCCTGAAAGAGAAAAGAGAGGTTATTGTCGGGCGCTGGGGCTCGAGACCGGCCCACTGTTGATGCAGGCCTGGGTTCAAATGCCAGCCCCACCACAGATCTTCTGGAGGGCAAGCTGCTCAATCTCCTGAGTCCTAGCTTCTTCGTCTGTGGGAAAATGAGCTCATGGCAGCTCAGAGGGTGCGTGAGGATCCAATGCGATGATACGATGATACGTGTAAAGCCTCGTGGCTTTGGAAACAAAGGACTACAACTGTTACTGTTTGTAGATGACATGATACTGTATGTAAAGATTTCACCAAGAAACTATTAGGACCAATGAATGAATTCAGTAAAGTAGCAGGATACAAAATTTGCATCAAAAAGAATAAAATTCCTAGGAATACATTTAACCAAGGAAGTGAAAGATCTGTAGTTAGAAAACTATAAGACACTGAAGAAACTGAAGATACAAAGAAATGGAAGGCTATATATCGTGTTCATGGATAGGAAGAATAACATTAAAATGTCCGTAACCAAAGCAATCTACAGATTCAATGCAATCCTTATCAAAATACCAAGGGCCTTTTCCACAGAACTAAAATAATTCTAAAATTTATATGGACTCACAGAAGACCCCAAATAGCAATTTTGAGAAAGAAGAACAAAATTGGAGTTATCATGCTACCTGATACCAAACTGTCATCAAAAAAATCGTCGTACTGGCATAAAAACAGACACAGATCAGTGAAAGAGAATAGAGCCCAGAAATAAACCCACGCCTATGTGGTCAATTAATCCATGACAAAGGAAACAAGAATATACATTGGGGCAAAGACAGTCTCTTCAGTAAATGGTGCTGGGAAAACTAGACAGAAACATGCAAAAAAAGAAAGCCTCTACGACATGGCCTATTGCTCCTGGGCTGCAAGCCTGCACAGCACGTGATGGAGGCAGCTGGAACACGGTGGTGAGCCTGTCTGAACACAGACACGGCACCTAAAAACACGGTCCACGGCGCTTTCCCACGAATGGCACCCACCTCGTCCTTGGCCAGGATCTTCAGATGCTCCAGGATCTGCGCCATCACCGTCTCGCACAGCTTGTTGTTTTCAGCCAGGAACTTGGAGTCTCCCCCATAGAGGCTGTCATTGGAGTCGACTGATGGAAGAAAGCAGAGCGGTGAGACGTTACCAAGGCCATTCTGTCCGGGGAGACGGAGCCGCATGGCAGGAAACTGCGGCAGCGCAAATGGAAACAGCCAGAATTTCCCAGGGGGCTTGGGGGTCTGTGGAATCACAGAGAAAACAGCTGGCCTTCTGGACAGTCGGAGCTAGAGACCAGGACGTGGACGTCGTGTCCCCTCTGGCTCATGGGTGGAGGGGGACAAGGAGAATACTGACCATCAGAGCAGCTGCCAAGCCTGACCACAGGGCTAAGTGCTGGCCACACATTACATTACTGCAAGTCCTCAGAACCAGCATGAAAGAAGAGATTAACATCTCCCTTTGACGAATGGGGAAACGGGCTCAGAGGGGACCCCGCTAAGATTCACACCCGGGAAGTCCGTTCCGAAGCCTGAACTGCCAATCACGGCACCCAGCTGCCTGCCTGGCCCTTCCTCTTCAAACGCACCATAAAGCTCCCTCTGCTCGTGAACTTGAATCCCTCTAATCATGTCTCTTGCCCTTTAAAAAGTCCCCCACTCGCTCGGGCACCTCCTGTGACAACTACTCCCTAGAGTATGACCAGGAAGGACAGCCTTCCCTCCTCTCCGCCTTCCTATCAGCTGACCTGTACACGGACATGACCTCCTCTGGAGAAGGACAGAGAGACTACAGGGGTGCTGTTTTGCACTTGACACACTTGGAGCTAGGTCCCTATCAGCATATACGGATCTGGTCTGTTTGTAACGGCCGGGCAGTATTCCACTGTGTGACGGACCACAGTGTATGTCGTTGGTCCCTGCTGGGGACTCTAGCTGTTTTCTTAGTTGGAGGGTGGGGGTCTGGTCCGGGCTGTTGCCAAGTCTTAGCGTCCACAGTGAAACCACAGCCCTGCCTGCAGAGTCCATTCTTTCCCTCCACACCTCCGTGAGCCCACTCCCCTTTTCTCTGCAGGTCTGTTTTAGCTGCTTTCATCCCAGCACCCCAGCACCAACTTGGCCATGGCGGAGCGCCATCCTTTCAACCTGGTGTGAACCAGCTGCGGTCTCAGGGGCCAACTGAGTGGAGAAGCCACAGGCCACACGGAGAAACCCTTGGAGCACCTGCAGCACTAAGGGGCCGAGAAGAGGGACAGGGTCTCGGCTGCTTCTGAGTTGATGGAGACCTGAAATGTGGGCCATTGTCCCAGCAATGGAAGTGGTCAGGCCAGAGTGCAGGCCAGAGTGAGACTGAGTCCAGACCTGGTGCTCATGAGGGAGAGAAATGATACACCCAGCAAACGGCCACTAAAACCAACCCCCTGACCTCTGCATCTGTCTGGCCTGGGCTCACACCCTCAATGCAGGTGGCGTGGAGCAGCGAAGGAGCTACACTGGATTTACAGTGGCATTCCGGGTCCACTCCTCCCCCTGGAGATGCTCCGTCTGCATATTCAATAAATAAACATTCAGTCCAGCAATATTCCTCCTTCTGTTAATACATCAAACACACGTGCATGTAAGTAGTGGAGTTCCCGCTCCAGGTAATTCCAAAACAGTCTCTTTTTATTCGTCTGGGAAGAGAGGAGCCAAGGCATCCTTCTAAATGCAAGAAATAACGGACCCGAGTTTTTCAGACGTCCTGACCCATGTTATCACTGTCTAAAAGGCTGCCCAGAGTAAGAACAGGGTGGGAAAATGGAACCCCCGGCCTTTACAAAGCCTCCTGCAGCCCCCGGACTCTCTCCGACTAAGACAACTGTCCGGTCACAATTGTGCATCCAAAGTAAACACACCTGGGCCAAGAAGAAGGAAACGAAAACCCTTCCGTTTTCACCTCTAGAAATCAGAAATCTAGACTCCCGCCTATGGAACACAGCCGCGTTCCCTTAGGGAGTAGTCCGGCCCCTGCAGTAAGCCCTGGTGTGAGGCGCAGACAGAGAGAGGAGAAGGCTTGGTCCTGACAGGGTCTTTGGTTTACAGACCCACTTCCACGGCAGTGTCAGGTCCTCAGAAGTGCCCCTCACAAAAGAGGAAATAAGAACGCCAATAAATACCGGAAAACACATTCCATCACATTAAACCATCAGGGAAATGCAAATTACACGCATCAGAACAGCCAAAATGAAAAAGGTTGAGCATACCAAGGGAACGAATGGACCCCTCGTTCATGCCCAGTGGGAGTGTCAACTGGGACAACCGCTTCGGAAAACTGACACAGTATCTACCAAAGCCAACCAAGCAAATCCTGTGAGCCGGCAATTCCACGCTCGGTGTGTGTACCCAACGGAAATGCAGACCAAGTGACGTGTTCAGGAACTACTCATTCCCGCCGGAACTGGAAATGGAAACATGCAAATGTTCGTCCATAAGGGAATGAATGAATCCTGGTATATCCACACAATGGAATACTGCACAGCGGTGCAAAAGGATGACCCAGAGCTACACACAGCCCCACAGAAGACTCTCACAGACCAAGTGAAAGAAGCCAGGCACCAAAGAATGCTTGCGGAATGAGTCCGTTTACATGAAAGTCAGGAATCGGCAAACTAATGTGTAATGCCAGAGATCCGGAAGCGGTGCTGACTGCAAGGGAGCCTATAGGGGATTTCTGGGGAATTAGTGATGTTTGATTTCTTGATGTGGGTGGTGGTCACCTGGATGTGTTCACTTTGTGAGAATTCACTGAGCTTGATAGTTTGTCGTATACGTACGTTCTATATTATACTGAACTCAAACACTGTTTTGTAACCAAGGACGCAGCACAATGTGTATCTCACAGTCTGGGTCTGCATTCCACTTCCACCACTAACTGGCTCTCAGCCCCTGAGACCACGTGGTTTGCAAACCACACCGTCCTTCTGAGTCTCCCCCGTGGTGGTATGTAAGGTGGAGACAAGCATGGATGCCTGTCCTATCGCAGTGCTGTGAGGATTAAAGGAGAATGAGGCCCATAGAGTCTGGCGCAGTGCCTGGCACACAGTAGGCGCTCAGGCTGTACGAGCTGTCGTCACCGACATTAACCGGCCTCCCTAAGTTACAGCTTTACCTTCAGCCTCCAGATCCCAGCCAGAGAAAACCTCCAAGCGTTACTAGCAGGTCATCCCTTCCCACCGCAAACTTGTTCCCTGAAACGTACAGACGTAGAGACACCTGCTTAAACCCTGAAGTATACAACTACCGCCAAAGCACCTTTAAACACCAGGGCCGTGTTTTGGAAACCAAACCTTGGAGCTGAGGGTCTGACGAGAGGACGCTTAGGCTCGATGCACAGAGATGTGGAGTTGGGACGGTCCCATGTGAGGCCCAGGGCACGAGGAGGCCGCCTCGCAGACGTGGAGCAGCAAGTTCAAAACAGCTGGCAGCACACGGGGCCAAGGCCATCTCCTTCCTCCCACAGCCGATCCAGGCGCTAACTGAGCCTCAGCGTCACTTGAAGTAATGGGTAAAAACACCCAGCCGGGGGACCCGCCCGAGACTGTAGTTAGGACAGGCCGGGAATGAAGCTCACGCCCGTGTTTACTTGACCACTGTTCTAGGTAATTCTGTGGCACACCAAAGACAGCACCTATCTAAAAGAGGGCTTTCTCCAAACTCATCCAAAGCTTGTTAAAGATGCAGCGTCTCAGGCCTCTTCCTGGGGAGTCTTAGTCAGAAGGGGCAGGTGGGGCTCAGGAATCGGTAGCTTAAGAGTTGCCCTGGGGAATCCTTACCCCGGACGAACTCGTGTTGGGTGAAACAAGGCAAGTGAAGCATGAACTTTACGTGCATGCAATTCAAGGGCAGTGCAGTCTCTGGTGGGAGGGGACTGTCTACCTTTATCTACGTGGTAGAGGTAGGTCTCCTGGCCCATGGCAGACAGAAGGTGCAGGACGCAGGTGTAGATGCGGATTTTGTCGTCACTGTTGTCTTCCCAGGCGTAGTCCTGGATCACGTTGAGAAGCTCTCGAACAAGAAACAGGACCCCGTGTTCGGGATGATCCTAGGGGAGAACAAAGAAGGATAAACAATCCAGACAGGCAGCGGGACGGGGAAGAAAAGTCATGCCAGCAACCCAGGCCCCTCCCGTTAGCAGCGGTGGAGAAGGGAAAGCGCCAGCGATGGTTCAACAACAGAGAAAAATGACCAAAATGTCGCCGACCCACGCATCCACACCCTCCAGCCTGCAGGGACGAGCTTTGAGAGCCTCCCTTTTCGGGTCCGAGGAATGAGAAAGCAAAGTGTCCTGTCAGCTAAATGGCCTGTTTCCAGAATGACAATCCTGCTCACATGTGCATAGCAGTCAAAAGTCCTGTTCCTCCAACGACAAAAGCAAGTTGCAGGTCTCGGAGCAGACGAACAGCGGACGCCACAAGGGTGAAGGGAACTAGTGAAGACAGGGGAGGCACCCAGGGCCTGGTGACAGCAGGAAGCCGTTACTACCCTTGGGCTGAAGGCACCCAGGGAGTGACGTTACTGGAACCTACAGCTGGAGGAGGCCAGCGGGCAGGAGCCGTGGCCTTGGGTGCAGGAACAAAACCAGGGCCCAGCAAGCGTGGGGGGATGTACCCCAACCCGACTCGCCTGCCCTCCACCCGTCGAGACCTCCCTCTGGTTGAGTGAGCTGAAGCCAGAAGGAAACAGCCCGGGTGAGGCAGCCCCAGAGGCCAGTCTCCCATACAGGTCAGATGGGAGGGCAGAGGATGCTACAGCGGGCAGCTTGTGCCAAGGACGCTCTGGCCTCCAGCCCACTGTTCCCTCCGCTGGGGTCTTCATCTGCAAGACGTTCTCAAAGGCAGACGGCTCGTGGGAGCCTAGCTCTCCGCGTACACGCTAACTCCCCGGCGAGGCCTCTCTTCCCTGATCACCCAGAGCCCCCGGCCCCCACCCTAGTCTCTCTTTCCCCCAAATCATGTCACGTTTCAGAGCAGTTCTCAGCATCTGAACTGATGGTACTCATTCCTTCTGAGAACTACCCAGTAACATCTCTTGCTTTAGCTGCTTCTCTCTCACCCACGCCTATCACCTCCAGGAGACGGGTACTTTATCTGTCGTGTCCGCCAAGAGCTCACTGCTAGGACTGCCCCGGGAACACGCCGGACGGTGCCCCATCCCTGGTTCCTACGACAGTGCTGGGTACACGGCAGGAGCTCGGTAAATACTGTTGAACGGATCACATGCTTTGAGTACCTTCTACGTGCCAGGAACTGAGGTCGCTATAAAAACAGTAACAGTAGCTAACATTTATGGTTGCTATCATAGCTGCCGTAGCTTTTCTGTGTTCCAGGAAGACAGTATGACATACCCTCCCCATTTCATTTGGGCACTGGGCCACAGAGAGGTTACGTGGCCCAAGGTCACCATGATGACACTTGTGGGAACCGGGATTGGAGCCCTGGCAGTCTGGCTCCAGAGGCAACATTCCGTCTATTAACACGGCCCCTGTACAGATGAACTAGGCGTGGCTCTGCCCATGGAGCCGGCTAACTGGGGAAGGCATACACGGAGTCAGCTATTCTGAAAGCTGGCCCGGAGACGGACAAGCGCTGTGACAGAGGTGGGTGGGCACAAGCAGCCGGCAAACCCAATGGGTGTATTCCAGCGTAACAATAACAAACACTTCCAGCGGGTGAGCCGGGGGGGAGGAGGGGGGGACGTGGTTTGTACAGCTGTCAACATCTGCGGAACTGCTGTTCTGTTGGCAAGAGGTCACATGATGTGCCAAAGCCCGGGGGCTTCAAACTGTAGGCATCAGAAGTGCCCACTGCTTACAGGGCCCATCTCAGCTGGCAACGCACCACTGCCTTTCTTTGCTCACAGCTGTTTCTATTTTGTTCTGCTATGTGGATGCTCAAAACTACATTTTATTTAAGGACCTGCCTTGGAACGAGACAACAACCCGAATGTTCCAGTAACTTAATTTCAACACAAACTGCCATAACTATTGTGGGCGACCATTCTACACACCTTCAAAAGGTGGAAGGGGAATGAAGACGAAAAGGTTTGCAGTTAAGCCATTTCTGGGAGTTTCTGCTTCTAACCAAAGAGACGAGACATTATTTCCAACCTTCTGTACAAGGAAGCATTTTCCACACGATAGCCATGCTTCAGTGGCCGTGACACTTTTTTTTTTATTGTACTTGGATGGCTCAGTGCCAGCAACTGAAGCAAGGCAAATACCAATTTAAAAAAAAAAAAAAAAGAAAGAGAAGAAAAGAAAAAGAAAAGTCCTGGATTCAGTTCGCAATCCGAGTGGGAAAGGTCCGCCAGTGTCTGTGCGGTGCTAAGGCTGCCTCTGTGACCAGCGAACAAATGCAAATGAGGAGACGGATGGGGCACCTGGAAGGGACTCGGGTCTCCCAGCTGGACAGACGGGGGCTGGCTTCCGCCATGGGCACAAGTCCTTCTAGTAAGTAAATGTCACCAGTGGGGAGAAGAGGCAATACCCTGGAAATACCGAGCTTCCCAGGAGAGCTAAGATGAGAGGCAGACAAGGCAGCACTGAGCCAGACATCCTGGCTTTGAATTCTGCCGTGGCCACTTCCGAGCTGGTGACCCTGGGCGAGTCACTTCCCCTCCCTGTGCCAGGGTCTGCTTCTGTGAAATGAGGATAAGAACAGGCTTGTTGGGCGTGAGTGTTTGTGAACTGCTGGCTGGCTCACTGTAAGAGGCATGTAAGTGTTGGTGAAATAAATAAAGTCCTTCAGAGAAGGAGCTAGAACGTGGGGGGCAGGGCTGGGAGGAAGAGCAGGAAAGGAAAGGGGGGCACTGCTGCTCACTAGCTGTGCCCTCGACAAGCTGCACGGCCTCTCCAGCTCTACGTTTCCTGAAGTGGAAAAGGCACAAAGACTCCACCTTGCCGGGCCTGGGGAGGGTTCCTAGAGCTGAATACTGACAAAGGGCTTCAGCACAGCACAGTTGAAAATCCACATGTAACTTCTGACTCCCCAAAACTTAATTACACGCCCTCGGTGTCCATGGGGCATTGATTCCAAGACCCTCCCATGGATACAAAGACCCAAGATCCCTTCAATAAAAGGGCGTAGAACGATGGATACCGTTGGCCCTTTGCATCCATGCTTCCCAGAAGGGGATCAAAAATACTGTTCTCATCTGTGGTTGGCTGAAACCGCCGTGAAATGCAGGGATACGGGGCTGACTGTATATTTAATGAAAAACATCCGCATATAACTAGACCCTGAAAGTTCAAACCCGTGTTGTTCGAGAGCTAGCTGTAGTCAGAAGTCACGACCCGTCGCTAGTCTCCGTTTCATTATCTTCAGGAACCCCCACCTGGCAAAAGCACCAGCAGTGACACCAAGAACAAGAGACTCTTTTGAAGCCGGAGGCATCCCCACAAAGGCCCAGCAGCCAGGCAGGCAACAGAGATAGGTTTCTTGGGTCCGGAGGCACCCAGGGCAACTGGAGAAAGTGTGCAAGCCCCGGCCGCCTCCCAGAAACCCCCCGTGCTCCCCAGCTGAGGCCAGCTGGCCAGGTGGGGAACATGGCCCCACATGGCAGGACCTGCTTTTTCAAGATTAACTGAAAATCTGGGGTTTTTGTGATCTATGAATTTTTAAATATGGGTCATTCATTCCACACGTCTTCCGTGATTATGTGGCCAGCAACCGTGTCATCAATTTGTGGCCCCAGGGAGAGAGCCAGGTCACAAACCACTTCCATGACTATCACTGCCCTCAGCCCTCACAGCAGCCCTGCCAAGCGGACACTGTGATGACAGTTCAGGAAGGTAACAACTATACAAAACCTTCCCAAGGCCACAAAACTCCTGAGTCACTGGGTCAGGACCCAACGCAAGTTTCTGACACTTACAGAAGGCTTTTCATTGGATCTTCGATGATTTTTAACAGAGAGGAAACACCATACACAGGAGGAAATGCTTCCCAGGTGATCAACGAACAAGGGCACAGATCTGCTTCCTCCTTAGAAACCCTCATTTCTTTTGTCCCGTCACTTGACAAATAGCTAGATTGTCCAAAGACAGGAGATTTGAAAAACACAAGTCAAGCAGCCCGGGCCCCGGACCCCCCCCCCCCCCCACTCTGGAGACCCTGGGATCTGAACTGTGATTGCTGGGAACTGAGTCACCTGTCTTCTCAGCCTCATCGAGATACAATTCGCCCACTGAAAGTGCACAACTCAATGGTCAGGATAGTCACAGAGCTGTGCGGTCATCGCCACAATCAATTCAGGACATTTTCATCACCCCAACAAGGAACTCCGTCCCCATGGGAGCTGAGCCACTGTCATGGCCCGAGTCCAGAGGGGTGTTTCTCAGAGTGTGTTCCCAGGACCACCGACACCTGAATTGAGTGGGGGGCAGGGAGTTGGGAGAGGGCCCCACACATCCGGATTTTAGCAAGTAGCCCTGGTTCCCACGCACATTTGGCTCCATCAGGAGCCAGCCGGTCCCATGCCTGGACCTTGTCCCAACCTGCCGAGGCCACTGGGCGCCCCAGAACACTACGTAGAGCCTAAAATACGTAAGACTACAAAGGAAACCCATCATCCGCAAACCTCGTTTTCAAAATATTTCCCCAATGTATGTGTTATATCGTCATCTATTGTTCCTCGGTGAATACATTTAAACAACAGACCTAAAGACGAACCTAGTAACCACTGTGCTTTTGAAGCAGGAAGCGCACGGAACAGTCATGTGAAACACCTTTCACACCCGAAACTTGATATGAACATACAGGTGTGGCTACTGGTGATGGAGACCCAGCTACTGCGGCGACCCCTGGCTCGTGGCCTGTAACCCGTCATGGAGCGAAAGGCTACATTTCACTGAGGTTTGTAAGAACAAGGATGTCACTCATTTTCTCCTCCAAATTCATGGCTGCCCTGCCAGATCCCCAGGGGGGAGCTGGACCCGAGGTTGAGAATCCCTGCTAGGGTGAGGGTCCTCGTGCTGGTCCCTCCAGCTCCCTCTGATTCCCTCCAGCCCAGGCCTGACGGCTCATCTCTTACGTTCCACAGGAAACCCCAGCAAGGTCCCCTCTGACCTCCGGTCTCTGGTTTCCAGCACTTACCATCAAGAGAGTATCACTCTCAATCTTTGTACCGTCCTACTCTACGTCTGCACACTCGCACACTTCACCATCACGGCAGCTCTGATGTGTAGATGCTGTCATTACTCCCATTTTACAGACGAGGAAACCGCAACCCAGGGGGGTAACATCACTGCCCGAGACTGCAGGGTGGGAAGTAAGACGGGCTGGGATTTTGCCCTCGGCATCTCGGTCCCGATGCCTGAGCCCCCTTAACCAGTAAGCAACACCTCCTGACCATACAGACAGCCTCAACTACTACACCCAGGACACAGAATGAATGGAAAACACACTGAGAAATTCAGATCTGACAACACCAACATATACACAATCCCTGCACTTACAGGGCTATGGATGCATATAAAGCAGGTCAAAGACACGTCACCTGCAGCCCTTTTGGGGAGACGTACCGGAACTATTAATAAAGTAGAAAAGAAATTGCAGAGGAATTCCAGAAGGAATGAGTCCGAGGGCCGCATCTTCCCATCGATACTTATCATCTTTGGAACTTCTGGAATGAGGCCGATAGCGGCTTTGAAAAACGCATCAGCTGCAAGACAGAAGAAAAGTCCATTTGTGAGGCTGAAAAATTCAGGGGCTGCTTTCGTATTCACACGGCTGGAAGCTGATCCTGAGTGTTACGTGGAAGTCAGGCCACGCAGACGGCAGGTCCTAGAAAAGGGTTCCTGCAAACCGTACCTGACTGGGTGGGACATTCCGGTGACATTCCGTTGAGAGGGAACAGTTCTTCCCGCCATCTCTCCCTCTTTCCCTCCTTCCTCCTATGAGCAGTTCAGCTCAAAGAACCTCAAACTGGCTTTAGGTGATGAAGTAAAAAAAAAACAAGTGGTAAAATTTTACAGAAAGCCTAGAAATCACAGTTGCCTGGGCTGAGGGCTCAACCTAGATCCGTTCACTGAACCCTCCCGTGGATCACGGGAGCAAATGCTGTCATCAATCCCACTTCACAGATGGGAAATAAGGTGCAGAAAGGGAAGAGAGAGGGGGAGACGGAGAGGGAGCAAAGGAGAGGGCAAGGGGGAGGGGGAGAGGGAGAGGTGCAGAGGGTCAGAGGGCGAGAGAGAGAAGGTGGTTCCAGCACTGGTGGTAGGAACTGGGCTCAAACGCTGGCCTGTCTGCATCTCTTCTAGCGCACACCATATTTGTTAAAGAAATAACAACTGGAACGTGTGAAGGAATGCACACACACGCGCACGCACACACACACACAAAGAGCCTCAGAGACTTCTGAGAGTGACAGTTCCAGATAATCACCCCAGAAATGAAGATATTTCAAAAATATCTAAATATTTGAAAAACTATGAAAAAGTCTGTAAAACAAGAAGACTTCAAAGGATGAAAGGGAGAGGAGAGGGGGAGAGAGAGAGATGGAGGGGGAGAGGAGATGAGGAGGGACGGAAAGAGGAGAAGATGGGAGTGAAAAAGCCACAGGAGGACAGAAGCAGAGACAGGGATGGGGGGAGAGGGGAAGAACTGGAGATAGGGGAGGGGGGGAGAGGGAGAGGGAGAGTTCTTTCTAGAACTGCCAAGGTATTAACCGTCAGAAAATGGCTCAAGGTCAAAACACTGACCCGACAAATGAAATTTTTAACTGCTGATAATAGAACAGCACTGGCACACGGCGTCCCACCCCCCACCCCCCATGCAGCACCGCAGGGGGCAGACGCGTCACAAAGTCAGCATAACGGACACCTATCTGCAGCCCCCCGCTCCCCCCCACACACACACATACACTCTTAACATGTTCTGGCAATTATTCCATCACCGCACATGAAGTACATCTTTCTTTTTTACAGCTACAAAGTAGAATCTGGTCCATTTGCTTTTTCTTCCCGGCGCACACGTGTTAAAACACACATACCATATAATTTACCATCTTAACAATCTGGTCCATCCATTTTTTTAAACAATCCTCTCTAGTGAATTTTATAATTCAACAGGATTGGAAACAATTGTCCTAAATCCTTTAGATAAATGCAGAATATGACTTTTCAGTCGCGAGCGGTGTGCTCTGAAAGATTTAACCTGGAGACTTTCAGCCAGAAGCAAATGGAAAGGGCTGGCCAACTGTGCAAGTCTGCCAGGGCAGGCTGCCTCGTCATTTCACATCCACAGTGAGTAATGTCACTGATGGCAGTGACAACGCCTGGGCCAGGCGTGCTGGTCACTGTTATCACACACGTTTAGATCGCTTCCTGTCTGAGAGTTTAGGCTGAGAGCTTAGGCTCTCCTGTTTCCCAACCTGGGCAGCTTCAAAGGGTCCACAGAACACCACAAGACGCATGCCATTCCAGAACCCTCTGCAGGGACATGGAGAAATCACACACACCCCAAACACAGAGCGCCACAAAAATTACAGACTGGCCATCAAAATATATGTCACTAGAAACCCTGGGAGAAGGTGTGATGTGAACAGAAGCTGAAAACAAAGGCTCAGTGGAAGACACCGGGTAAGCTCTGTCTGACTGATCCATGCTGCCTGACGACCCAAAATAACGGAGACACCTGTTCTCTCTGGATGAAGCCATCTTTCTCTCAGCTCTAAACTCAATGGGAGAAAAACTGAAAACAATCAGACAAGAGACTAGTTAAAGGAACTTGCACTGACATGCCGTGTTTCCCAAAAGTAAGACCTAGCCGGACCACAGGCTCTCATGCATCTTTTGGAGCAAAAATTAATATAAGACCCGGTCTTATTTCACTACTAAGGCCCCGTCTTATGTAAGACCGAGTCTTGTATTAATTTTTGTTCCAAAACACGCATTAGAGCTGAGGGTGCAGGTAGGTCTTATTTTTGGGGAAACGGTACCATGGAAATGATGTGACTGATACAAAGAAGGAACAATCATGTGCCCCGTAGGACATTTCAGTCAACGATGGACCACAGAGATGACGGTGGTTCCCTAAGATTATAACGGAGCTGAAAGTCTTGTCACCTAGTGATGCCGTCGCCCTCCTAACATGGTACCGCCACACATTACAACCGTCTCCAGTGCTCAGTACGTAACACGCTGCATGTGCTCATCTCCCAGGAGCAGCCGGCTGTACCCACAGCTGGGTGTGTGGGAGGCTGTGCCATCGTGGTTTGTGTAAGTGCCTCTGTGATCTGTGCTCCATGACGAAATCGTCTACGTATCCCCGTCGTTAAGCGACCCGTGACCGTACATCTCTATGCTTTGGTGCATAAAAATGTCCAGGACACATAAAACACAGAGAGTTGTACAGCTGTATACAGCGTGATCCCCTCCTCGCAAGGAAAAAAACAGTGTTTATACTGACGTAGATGCACAGAGCAGCGAGGTAAGACGCGCCAAATGGGTGGTGTGACGTAGGGGTGGAGGCTGAGGGTAAAGGAAATGGGCATCTTTCACTCACTCCTAGGCTACTGGTTTGGACTTTTAATTTACAAACTTCCAAAAAACCTTTTTTAGCATACAAAGGCAATGACAGTGTAAAACTGTCCATCACAGAAATGCGGGAAGTGAGGCAGGAAGGGGGACAGGTAGACAGCCTGAAAGCCTGAGAACCCCCTTCCTTCTTTCCCAGAGCAGGAAACTGGGGAGGGTTTGCAGAAGGGCCGCCCAGGCTGCTGCTCTAAGGGACAGCCACCCGCCTCGTGGGGCGAAGCGTGATACTAAGCTGAGGGTGACGCAGACCTTCCAGGGCTCGGGGTGCACCTCTGCACCTCGCAGCCAATGGCCTGGAAGGTTCCCCTCTGATGAGCTGCTCTAGGAGTGAGTCATACTTTAGGGTTCAAGCTCTCCAGATACCCTCACTGCCATGGATTCTCCACAAGGCTTTGCAAGGCTCCGGCCTAAGCCCGGAGGCCCTTTGCAGCTCCTACAGGTAACTCGGAGGCCGGCAGCCTCCCACAGCGCCCACCTGAAGGTCCCCACTGCTGCCTTGTGTACCGCGGCTCTGCACACACAGTCTGAACGGAAGGGCTCCATGTCCTAAGGGGCTAAGGCGTCAGTCGGCGGGACGACTGCCGGAAAGCTTCAAAATGCTCGGAATTAAGATGAGGGTTGCTCATTGTCTGCAAGAGCGAAAAACTGGAAAGAATCCAAATACTTTTCAATAGGAGCTGGGGGTGGGGTGGAAATGAAGAGGGGCTGGGGAAATCATCGACAGCACTTTTAAGAAGAAAAAGCAATAGGACACTGAACAGCCATCACAAAGAATGGGGTGGGTCCGTAGTATGTATGGACATGGATGAACGGGACGGGGCGGGTAGGGAGAAAGGCCAAGACTTACCGATAAGCGAAAAAAGCAAACTGAAAAGCCCTGGAAGACACGATCTCATTTCTACGGGGGAGAGGGGATGGGTGTACAGATGGGGAGGAAGGAGGGCAGAAGGGAGGTAAAGGGCCTATGAGGGTATTTTTTAAATGGATATATAGAAGGAAAAAAAATCAAGAAAAATATCTAAACTGCGAACAGTGGGTGTTTTTTTTGTTTGTTTGTTTGTTTTTGGAGGGGAGGAGACAGAGAAGATTGCCGGAGACGAGGGGAGTATTTTTTTAAAAGTCTACATTACTGTTTTATTGGAAGTTTTTCAAATGAGCACCCACTGTTTTTATAATAAAAATCATGAAAATGTAAAATAATGTACAGGTGGTCTGTTTTACAACAGGACACAGGACAGTTGCCCCAAACACCCTCCATATGTGATGAACCCAGATTTAACTGTGACCTGCAGCCTAAGTCCATCCTTTCGTGGAGTCCATGAATCACAAGAGAGTCAAGAAGCAATAATGCAGACCACCCTCACGAATGGTCTTTTGTCTTTAAAAACAACGCATTAGGTCAGTGCTAATGGAAATCTTGACTGCTTGTCAGAGCCATCAACCCCCTGGGTGGAACAAGACCTCAAAAGTAATTCACCCCCAGACTGACTTTCCGCTATCACATGCCCTCCTGGGCCACTCAGCGGGGCAGCTCCCATTGCAGGAACTCTATGAAGGTAAACCGCAATTTCTTAAGATGAGGTGTCACAAAGGGGTGAGAGAGTCCCGTCCCTCAAAGATACTTTATTGAACAGGGTTCTGGCTGGAAGAATTTTTCACTCTCTCTCTCTCTCACGTTCTGCCAACCCATTGCTAAACATCTGTACCAGCCTTCAACATTCTCCATCACTGGGTAAGTTTAGGCTGGAGGGACGATGTTCACAGAATGGAAACTACTGTATAAAATGCAACATTGGGACATAATTGACTGTCTCAACTTTGTGTTACGGTATCTCATTGAATCGGCAACAGACAGGTTCCACTGGCATCATCTCCACTGTGCAGATAGGGAAACTGAGGCACAAAAAGGCCGATTTGTGGCAGGGCACCCAGCTCATCAGCACAGAGTCAGGACTGGGAAAGCCTCCATTAGTCAGGGCCTCATCCCAACACACACCCACGTACATGGTGGAACCCCACCCCTCCAAGCTTCTCACTGTCCCTTCTCCCCTTCCCACATCCTGATAAACGTATGCTCTTTTAAGACCCACCTAGAACATTTCTTCCCATTGGAAAACACCCTCCTTCCTGAGAAACTAAAGATGATGGAATGAACATAAAAATACAGGGCAAGAGAACCTCTTCTTGCCGTGGCCTGATAATAATCTTCCAGAAGGAACCACTGACAAACAAGGGCAAGAAGCAACCTGGTGAAACAGGGGAAGGAAAGACAGGCAGACATCTCCCGGCCACCTCTAGGTGAGAAGCACGTGACCAAACAATGGATTGGAAAGTCCTTTGTTTCTCCTAAATACTCAGGGGCAGTGGATGACTTTGGACTAAACCCCACACAATCCACATTCTGGTTTGCACCACCGTGTCCAAAGGACCAGAACTGGATGGACCTCCCCTGTAATAAGCCTTTGTCAGCATTCCATGCTGGGAGGTCAACAAGAGTTTACTTGCTGGGCTGGACTGAGCCCTGGCAAAGCCACAGGCTGATAAAGAACATATAAGGCAGGCTGGATCAAGGGAGACCAGAAAGCGACTCTGGGTCATGGGACAGGCCGGGGGCAGGGTGGGGGGGGGTTCATTACCAACCGACAGGGAGGGTGTTAGGGAGGTGAACAAAAGCGGCCCATTTCCACGAGCTTCCCTTCATTTATATTTAGCCTTCCCATTCTCAGTCCTTGAATGTCTTATTTATTTTGGCCAGCAAATGCGGCGTGTGGCTTCCAGAAGAACAATAGTAGGCTTTTAAGGTTTAGCGCTACAGCATTTAGAGACTCAAGGACAAATCGCCAGGTAAATTATTAAACACGAAGGGGACGCCACAGTCCAGCTCCCTGCAGTAGCGTAAAGTGAGGGGTGAGGAAGATGAGTCCACAGCTGACACGGAGTCTGGGTTGTCATTACGTGGCTTATCTCAGTGTGGACCGAGGCAGCACAACAGGAAACAGCCATCCACAGCTCGCCTCAAACAGCTCCTGGGAGCAGCAAATCTTTGCGGGGCAGAATCTGGTCACAGGAAACTTGCCTGGGATCCACACACTTGCCATCAGGGTTCCAAGTTTACAAAGTTGGGAGGAGAAAGATCTAGGCCCCTGGGGCCCCCACGTGCCTCAGCTACACAGCTTACAGTCCACCCCTCATTGGCAGGTGACACCAAACTCAGGCCTTCCCACAGGGGTCCACTGTTCCTGAACTTTCTCAGAGGGAACCAGTTTACAAGAGATAAAATTTCTCATACCCAAATTAATCATTCATCTGCTCTTCATTTTGCACACCCTCAGGTTTTTGGTGGCAGCTGTTAATTTTTGTTTTACTTTGTTTCTTGCTAACCCGTCGCCCTTACCAAAGCAGGCACTGGGAAAGAGTTCCACATTTACCGACAAATAATGAGGATGGGTGCCTGCCTGCCCTTGCGGGACTTGCAGTCCTAGTGGGGAGGAGGTGTCCAGACAACGAGTAAACACACAATACAAACAGTAAGCAAACATCAGAACATGGTACGTGCCATGATGGTTATGAGGAGGCTGGCACAGACCATGGTTTTCCTTTTCTGCCTGGTGATTTTTTTTTTTAAATGCAAACATCTGGGGAAAGATCATTCTAGAAAGAGGGAAGAGCCGTGCAAAGGTTCTGAATTGGAAGGCAGCTTACTATGTTCAACGGACAGAAAAAAGCCGGCAAGGCTGCCGTGTGGTATCAGATGTGGATAGATGGCAGGCAGCTCAGCTCAAGTGGGCACTTACAGGCAAGGCATTCGGTTTTATTCCAAATGCACTGGGAAGGGACCAGAGCGCCCCAGAGTCGAAAGCAAAACCAAGCAGAGTTTGAAAAGTTCTTGGATGGCAAACATGTTTGAAGACTTTGGTACCCAGAGCTGTCCCAGATGAATCAGGACCCCAGAACTGCCAGGCCAGGGGCTAAAGAACGGGGCAGGGCCACTCTCCGACCAATTCAGTGCCCACCCAAACCCATGGCAGCAAGTGGCTCCCCCTGGCATAAACTGTGACATCAGGTAGGAGAGCGGAGCAGGGGGTGGGGACAGGCAGCCAGTAAAAGCATCAGTGTTTCACACAGTCCTGGAGAAATCCCCAAATTATTTACTGAAGCTTCCGGGTTGTTTGCATGGTACACACTGTCTGTCAGGCTGGTGAAAGGACATGACCTTGGGTTAGATCCGGGACTGAGCACCGGCTCAGTGACCCTGAGCAGGCTCCTTAGCCATTCCTTCCTCAGTCTTCTCACCTGGGAAATGGGGCGCCAACACAGGATGGCCTCGTGGCTGTTGGGAGGATGAAATGAGGCAACATGTGCAAAGGGCTCTCCTCGTAACAAACGCTCCATAAAGGGTGCCAGGATTTCTTCCGGTGTTTGTGTTACGGCCTGCTGGACAGGTACCCTGCTGCCGAGTTGCCAGGGCTCTGCCTGCACACACCTGGCCCACACCATTCCAGGAGGTGATGGGGGCATCACCCTGCAACATACACTGTGACCCTCTGCCGAAGGGCGTTCTCTGGGCTCACAGGTAGCGCAGGCCTGAGTGCCAGGACGTTCTCGACCCAGAAGCAGCCCTCAGTCAGTGACAGATGGGAGCACAGTGTAAGGCTCCCCTCAGGTGGGGTAACATCCAGGCCACTACACACCCCTCCCAGAGGTATCCAGCTGCCCACAGCAGTCACCTGCCCCCCGGCACACCCTTCGCTGGCTTCCTTCCGTCCCCATCTTACCTCCCCACCCCCACCTGACACCAGCGGGGGGCCATCTCCCATATAAGCCGCTCATGCACATCCCTGCCTCCCGGAAGCTTCTGTACCTAGTACAGAGATGGGTCTCGAGCAGAATTTTCATCCCTAACAGCAACTTGCAGACAGGATTCATTCTCTGTATATTTAATAGACTCTACTCTTGTGTCTCTGGGGTTTCAAATAAACAAACAGCAACAGCAAAAAAATAAACATGGACCTGCCGTGCTGAAGCAGTCCTAATTTCTAAACTTCTCTGGGCCCACGTAGCCCGGGATGTCTGAGCTGCCCGAGCTGGTCGGTCTGAGGTAGGTTTAATGTAGGTCCTTACAGGAAAATAGCCCCGCTCTGTAACCTGACTATAAATCTGTATACGTCCAATGTGCTTCTTGCTAAAGAAACATTTAAAACTTGTTCATTGCTAATTTTTTTCTTTCGTCCTTAAGGAATCTCTCTCTCCACACACACACACACACACACACACACACACACACACACACCACACCCCACCACACACACGCTGAGTTGGCTTTCCTAACCAGCCAGGGATGCCCCAGATGAGAGACTGATGGGCTTACCTTGGGAGAGGCACTGGTTGGCCAAGGCCACCTGGCCAGAATGCAGGTAGAGATTGAGGCGTGCAAAGATGCCCACCAGGGAGGGGATGGTGATGAAGCAGTAGGCAACACAGGCCTAGGAGAAAGGAGACAGAGGAAGCAGTTACGTGGCAAGGCCATCACAGTGGACTGGGGCTGTTTTCATCCATCATGTATTTTTCACGCAAAAACACTTAATCACCCCATCTGAGCCCGTTTTTCCCTCTTGCCTCTGCTCTATCTCTTGGGGAGGGAAAGAGGGTAGAGCAAGCAAGGAAAGGGATGGTGTATGAAAAATAAATCCTCACCCATCACTGACGGAAGGAACTAGATAACACCGAATACTGATAAGTTAAAAAGCAGCTGTTTAAACCAATTACTTTAAAAACATGGAGTTAATCAGAAGCAGCTGCTAAGAAGAGTCCGTGGTTGACTGACAGAAGTATAAGGTGAGACAGGGCAGGGCTGGGATGCCTTTTTCACTGTAATCTGTTTGATAGATTTCATTTTTGAAAACATGGATATGTAATGCTTTGATAAAATTCTGAGCAGTATACTCCAGAAGCGGTAATTTTTTTTTTTTTAAAGCTGGGAACTTACCAAGAGGGAAAAAAAGGTGCCAGGCCTCCCGGCTGCAGGCGCAACTACAGAGGTAACTGAGCTGGCACCCAAAACCCAACCCCCCTCTCTACTGCCTCCCCATCATGCGGAACAAAATTCAGACTCCTTTGATCGTTTCTTTTGAAAACATCAAGAAAGTTGGTTAGCTTAGATATGGAAGGAAAAACGCATCTGGAAAATCAATACAAAACCACCCTTATCGTGACACACTTGTCTTTTTCTGGGAACAGCCAATTAGGAACTCACAAACAAAACTCACTGGAGCTCAAAGTCCGTGAGTCTTATCTTTAGAACATACCCGGACAAACGCAGCCGTCTTTCTGGAATGGTTCCCTTTCATTACTTTTCTTGTTTCCATTGCCAACCGGTTCACATTCTAGATTTGTTAATAAGTAAAACAGAAAGGGGAATGAGATGACGGCTGATTCCCATCTTCCACAGAGGTACGGGCGTGAACTGCGTACAGGTCACTGAGAACAAGCTAAGTGGGACCGAGACTGTCGGCACAGCCCTGAGAAAGGGCCATCAAGGCCTGAGCCTCCCTGGGCTTGAGCAAACATCCCCTACGGGGTAGAACGAAAGGCACTTCCTCAGTTAGTCATGCCTGCCAAGCAGCATCATAAATGACCATCTTTCGGGTTTAATGAACAGCTAGGGTTCACTGACTCCATTTCCAGCAATCCCACACACTAAGTTGAAGATCTTGGACACCTTGTGAGAAACCTCCACATCTGAGGGTCAACCGTACAGTTCAGCTACGTAATACTAACAATGACCATCAGAAAGGTAATAATAGCAGCCACGCCTCACGCCCAGCGTTCCAGAGGCCGTTCGGAGAGATGCACATTCATTAGCCGGTTCAATCCTCATGACCTCCAAGCTGGGTGCTGTTATCTCCCATCTTACAGACGGAATCTCTACATTTAGGTCTTAAGTTTAGTCAAGGTACATAACCTGCTAACCAGCAAGCAAGTATATAAAAAAGCCGCGCTCCTTGAATTTACATGAAGCAACCAAAGAGCCTTCAGGCATCTTTCTGCAGAAATGAAAAGTGTGCACCTGTGGTTCCCAAACTGTGTACTGTGACACCCCAGAGTGCTAGGCAAACTCTTTGGCGAATCACTGTTGTTGTTGTTTTTTGGAAAACGATGCAGTGCTGAATCGTGAGCTCTGGCAAAGCACCGGTGTGAGTAGCTCCCAGCGTCAACACCGGAATGCGTTTACAGTCCTTGCAGCGACGTCGTATCTTTGCAAGACTGCGTTTCGGCGACTGCTGTGACCAAAAGCGAGTACTGGGCCAAAACCAAGGTGGAAAAAAAAATCAGTGTGGAACAGACAACAAGGGGAATGGTGTCCAATCTGACTCCATCGTTTGAGAAGTTGTGTGGTGCCCAATAGGTGCACACGTTTCATTAGTAAGCCATTAGGATGATTTAAGAGTGACATAAAAATATATTACCTTCCTTTCAATTTATGTCTACTATTGCTTCAAAGGGCTTTCCAATTGTTAGGGCATAAATATGTAAGCTGTTTGAGCCCAAATTCTTAGTAAACAGAACCGTGTTTCTTTCTTTTGGTGTGGAGGTCCCATGAAAAATTACTGGAAGGCACCATGATCTACAGAAGGTGGGACCCCAGTTAGGTAACGAGGGGACTCTTAAGTTAGTATTTCTTTAACTAAATAACCAGTGCAACTCACTTAACTCTTTGCTACTGGCATGCAGGAATGAAAATATGCACATTTCAGAGAAAAAGAAGGCAATTAAAAATCATCCGAAGACATAACAGCACAGTTGTAGATTTGATTGACTTTTGAGAAAATACCTTTCATACCTCGGGAGCGGGAGCCATGAGGGGTCAGGAGAATCCCGGATTAAAATCGGTGCGTGGCATACAGATAAATATATGCTCAATAAATAATTAGGAAGAGAACAAATGAATGACGAAAAAGCCTTACGTGAACCAACTGCACAAGAACAGGTTCCAGATTGCAAAACATCGACCTGGCCTCAACATAAAAACTTAGCTGTTGTTCAAAATCACGGCCGAAGGACACCTAGAATCAAGGAAAAAGATGGTTTTTCCTCAATTTCATGGGGATGCCGAAGGGGGGTCTGACGGCAAGTCACCAAAGATCCCCCAGACATGAATGGGTGGAAATGCGAAGGGTACACAAGCAAACATACGCTCATTGCAGTATAACTAGACTTGACGTTATTTCACCGGGCGCAGAGCTAAGATACTAGTACTACTGTCCCCTCATCGTTATGAAAACAGGCACGGGAGGAGACCATAAAGAGGCCAATGGGTATAAAACAATCTCAAAATACAAACAGGATTTCCCAGGCTAGAGGACCACTGGGAAGCGAGGAGTGGGCTTCTGTCACCTGTGGCCTTTCCACAGGACATAAATGTGGTTACTGGGAGCCGCTTGGCAGAGGGGTTTCCCTGAGAAGGGCCACCCCTTTCTCCTTCCTGATGTGGATTCCAACCTCAGCGGTTCCCTTGTGGCTGCGGGAGCCAAAGATGGGCGTTTCTCCACCATCAAAATCCCCTCTTCTCCTACTTGCTCAAGTGTATGAACAGCTGGTTGGCAGGCCGAGCTGAACTGCTCCAGCAATCGTTTCTCTCCAGAGGAGGTTTCACAGGCTCGTTCCACCACAGTGATCGGGTCTCACATCTTATTTCCTCATATTGTTTTCCATTTGGGTCAGTGGCTTTCGGACAAAGCCATAAAAGAATAAATACCACATGATCCGCACAGAAACCAAGGCCATAGGAGAGGCAGCGCGTAAAAGCCACAGGTACACTTTCCAAAGAGGGAATTTTAAGGCTAATACTGAATTTTTGTCAGAATTGGTATTTTACCCACAGTTAGGTGGATAGTTAAAATATCCCCCGTTGCTGAACCAGTCACATTTCCAAGGTTATTTTCAAAGTAATCGAGTTATTTTTATCTCGGCCATCTTCTGTCTTAACCTGCCTATTAAAACAGGATACTGGCAGCCGTTGGTATTTAGCTTTGCGAACCAAGAACAAAGGCAAAGGTTGTTCTGGCGAGAATGGGCTGGTGGGGTGTATCCCTCCCGCTCTGCTCGCCCTTTCAGCGTCCCTGTGGGCTCTGCCCTCTTTCACCTCCCAGGGGCTGGCCCTGTGACTCGCTCTGGGACAAAGCACCAGTCACTATGACTTCTGAACCGCAGCCTCAAAAGGCCCTGCAGCTTGTTTCTGCCCTCATCACGTAGGAGAGCTCAGCTAAGAGAACAAACAGACTGATGAGAGAACAGTGGAGAGAAAGATGTCACACAGAGGAGCAATGAGACAGCCCAGTCCACAGCCAGCACCAAGGCCATCCTGGATTCTCCAGCCCCAATCCTGACACACGGAGCAGGCTGGTTACCCAGCCAACTCACAGAATTGGAAGAATTCATAGAACACTGTTACTTAAAGCCACTAAGTTCCGGGGGATTGGTTACGCAGCACTGGCTAACGAAGAAGGATGGAGCATGGACACCTGGTGTTTGCACCTGGCCTCATGTTCACCATCAACTCATGAGCAGTACATCCGGTATTTCAGGGAGCCCATTCGCCCCACTCCCAGACCACGCGACTCAGGTATCCAGGTGTGCGTGTGTCCCCCTGCCTGGCCAAGCAATCGGGGAGTTCACGCTGCCTCACATCAGCAATTTATTCTGGGCTGAGCGGGTGACCCTAACTCATCCAAAAGGACTCAATCCCAGGACTTCTGCTGGGCTGCAGAGCTTGAAGGAAAAAAAACCTGGGGCTCTCGTGGGGGGTGAGCCTGTCGGGGAAGACGCCAAGAGAGCAGAGCCACGAGCCAAAGACACTCAGATGGCAGGCCCTGACGACACCACGGAGACCCCGAGTCCAGCTGCTTCTGCGAAGGGTTCCACCCCCGGGCGTTTTGTCACATGAGCCAGTAAGTCTCCCCTCCCACCCTGCTTTTTATTTTTTCCTTAAGCCAGTTTGTCTTGGCTCCCTCTGGCCCCAGGGGAGTACTGGCTAATGTAAGATGTTTTCTAATTTCATCTTGTCTCGATAAATATGAAAAGCACCAGGGAACATAATGTTAACTGCTTTCACCAGAGCAAGGCTAAACAATTACATCACATTTCCAAGAGCAATGAAACAAACGCCTTTCTCAATACTTACCATTCTTATAAACCCATTAATCAAATACGCCAGCGTTCTTTTCTCATCCTCGAGAGTAAGTGCACTAAAATCAATAATTGTACATAATTAACAATGAGGGAACAAATGAGTTTCTAAAGAAAAAAATATACGAGAACTAAGCAATTGAACAAGTAAGCACATTTTACATTTTCTAGATTTAAAAAGGAAACCTCCCACCTGGCTGTGTTTCTTGTAATGAAAATAGGTAATTTGACAATCTAAACGCGTTTCACATCTCTCAAAGATGTTGTTCTCGAGATATGCTTACTAAGGGCAAAAAAGAGTCTTCTTTGGAATTTGGGCCGAAAGGTCTCACTTCAAATGTTGTATTTCAGAAAACTTTTGTTCAACATAAAAAAGTCGCAATCGGGCAGCACAGCTGAAAAGAATTGTAGAGTGAACGCCCATATAAACTAACCACTAAGATCCGACCAGTATCACTTTATAATATTTGCTTCATCACATAACTATCCATTCCCCTCTCCATCCATCAAGCCGTCTTATTTTTGGGATGCATCTTAAAGTCAATCACAGACCTCAATCGCTTCTCTTTGACAGAAAATTTACCACAATTATTAATAAGAAAATGTCAAGGCCTTACAGTTTTGATTATACATGTGAAGGCCTATATAGTTCCCCAGATTTATTTGGAAAATTTTAAGAGCAGAGAAAACAGGCATCCAGGTTTTTGTGTGTTGGTTTGTTCTAGGGGAAAACAAATATTGGCAGAGACTTCATACCACCCTCCAATACGCTTTGTCTCCTTCATTCTTTGAGACACTTCCCAGCCTCCTTTGCAGCTAGGTATGGCCACATGACATTTCTGGCCAATGGGATGTGAATGCGTTTTGTTTCCCAAAAGAAAGCTTAATGCCCACAGGCCGCAACACGGACATGGTCGAGGTAAGCCAGCTTCCACCAGAAGACACAGACCACACCCCAGATGGATGGCAGAGCAATAAGCCACAGAAGGAAGCTGGGTTCCTGGATTGTTGCAAAGCACAGCTACCCATTCTTACCTTCTGGCCTTCCACTTTTACAAGAGAGAAATAAACCTATTTTATTTAGGCCAAAACCCAATAACCTGCGAATACAAGTGCCTTTCTGGACGTTTTCTGTGCCTTCATTGTTATTTTCTCCACCTAAAACCTACCGGTTCCATTTATTATGAAAAGTCTTCATATGTTTTGGTTTTTGTAACTACCTATGAAAACACCAAGTCATAAAGAGTCTAAAATCCAGAGGTAAAAAAAAAGAAATACAATTCATCTTGTTGATGGTTAAGTACTAAAACAATTTTCTCAAATGCTTGTAGCATTTTCCAGTGACTCAAGCTGCTGTAAATTCTTTGGGGACTAACATTTCAGCCACAAATAAGCAAGAACTGCCTTAAGCGTAGTCAAATGGAAACATGTGAAGAGGGAAAAAAAAGGGCTAGAAAGCAAAGGAGTGATGATTTGGCCTTTGGCCCAAAGGTAAAAGCCCGTGGATGCGTCTGGACCTCAAGTATACTGAACAAATAAAGTCCTTCACGTAAAGCTATGAGCAATTGCACTTGAATTTCCAATAATTGGCTAATAAGGAGAAAAAACGCAAAGGCTTATGTTACTGGAGGAGTGAATCATTATTACACTCTCTGCTGCGCTCAGAAATCTCTTGGAGACATGGAGATTAAGTTCCCTTGGATGAAACCAGCCTTTTTCTCCCAACAGAATTCCCAGTGTAAAAACATCTGCCATCTCATTTTCTCACGAAGGTTACCCTCAGCCTCCCTCCTCTCCTGCACTGGAATGTCCCCATTAGCAAGAATCTTAATAGCGCCCATAAAACAATATTATTCTCAGTGGCAGCCTAAAGCAGTAATTCCCTGTGGTACTAAGACCCAGCCCGCGTTACGTGCCAGCCTGAAGCGTGGCTTACTTCACGGAGTCATGCATGGTCTTGCAAACGTGCAAAAGGGCGTTCAGGATGACGGGGTCCTTGGTGGGCTCTTGCTGATGCCTAGGAGACATTGAAAGATAACAGGAGATGCTATGTCCGCTGAGAACAACAAAAGCATGGATTTAGCGTTTAGCTACTGGACGTATTTCAGAAGCAACCAGTAACCCGGGTGCAGTGGACTGAGCCCAGTTCATCGCTAATGGGCAACGTTCTGGTTTTCTCTTAATGCTTCTTTCCATAACAAGTTTGCTCTTCTACACGTAATATAACTTCTCGTAACTGCAAAATCCTGGCAGAACTGCTCCATTTCCTAAAGCAGGCAAAGGGCAAGCCTGTTTTCTTACCGAACCGCTAGAACCCTCTAGAGTTGTCCACCATCTGTCTACAACTGTGTCAAGTGCCAGGCAATTATTAATTGGGGTTTTTGAATAATATGAAAAAGGACACACCCCTAATATAAACCTTTGTGTAAGTAAAGTAGGTGTGTTTGTTCCAAGCATATGGAATTAATCTTTTAGGAAGACAATACAAGCAAAGCTGAAAACACATATTCAAGCAACATCTAACTCTATTTTCCAAACTGCGGTTGAGTTCTGTCTTAACATTATTTTTCTTTTACCGTATCTGGCTGCTTAACGCTTCGAGGGACTTTAACTTTTAACTTTACCTTGTCCTAAAACATAATAGGCATGAAATCGCTGACTAGTTCTATGTTATCTAACAAACTTGAAAATAAATATAAAAACACAACTTTTAAAATAAAAATAAATCTCTCCTCCGTGGACCACCTACAATTATGTCACGTACCACTAGCAGTAGGCAGTTTGGGAAACAAATTTAATGATAGGAAAGGAGCTAAATTTGAAAACTGATCACACATCCACACACTAAAGGTGGAAGCCTTTCCAGTGTTGGTATTTTGATGAGTATGACTCTATCTCATAAAATTTTTCTCACTAAGTAGTTCATCAATAGACTTATCCTCCCAAAAACACACAGGAAAAAAAACATAAGTGATGGCTAGGCTCTTGCTAATATTTACGACACTGTCTTCCAAAGCACTAATTGTGAACTTTTTATCATGTCTGCTCCTTCTACGGGGTTTTCGTTTTATGTGATTTTAGGTATGACATACACACACTTGATTAGGCCTCAGAGAGCACAAAATGATTTCTTATCAACAGGTTTCAAAGGTGTCACGAATAGAAACTGCCAATTACGACGTGTTACACTTACTTGATAAAAACTTCCATGATGCATTTGCAAACCTCCACCCGTACGCTCTCTTTTTGGAACATGTCCAGAAATGGCAGAAATTTTTCCTAAAAAAAAAAAAAAAAAAAAAAAGCACTCTCCATGCAATTTACACACGTTATTAGAAGGAATGTGAAGGTCGCTTTTTCTTGGAAGGTCTAAACAGAGGAAGACTTGTTCCTCTGTGAAGCAGGTTAGATGAAGACTCACCTGAAAGCAGGAAGAGAGCCCTGAGGTTTGTAACATGAGTGACACGTGCCCGGGATCAGGGCTGGGGCCAGTGAACATTCTGGCAAACCATCTGGGCAACATTTAGAGGACCACAAGCTTTTCTCGATACAACATGAAAAGCAGGCTTCAGTCTTTTGACAATGGTATTGACGAGCAGAGAAAGAGCCAGAGTTGTTCCCAGAGTGGCCTCTGTATCTTGCCTCTCCCATCTAGTGACTCTGTGACCTTAAGCAAGTGACTCTACCTCTTCCAGCATCAGTTTTCTCATCTGTAAAGTGGGAACAATAACTAATCCTACTTATGAGTGGTGCTGTGAAAATGAGATGAGGCGATGCTTGGAAAGTTCTAGCACAGTGCTTGGAGCATGGCAAATGTCCAATAAATAACAGCTTCTATTTTCAAATCAACAAGAAACCAAAAACGTACAGTCCTGTGAATGTAAATGGAAACCGGAAGAAAGAAGGTGCCAGGGAAGCAGGAGGCTAAGGGAAGGGAAGAGAATGTCATTATACATAGAATCACCTAGACCTGTACTTGCCCAGGGCACTGCTGCAAACTCGAAAGGGCGTCGCAGGATTTTTTAAGTTGTTGAGAAAAACATAATAAATCTTAACTGTCAGACACTGAGAAAACTCTTAGCTCGATGTAGTTCATAGTTTCAACACTAGACTGTGTGAAAAGAGCAAGCATCATGCGAAGATGAGGAAGAGGAAATGGAGGCAGGTGCCCCAGGTCTGAGCAGCCGTGTGGCGCCCAGCTGGCACACACATCCCATTAGTAAGTAACGACTGAGCTAAAGATAATATTTTTCTTTCAGCCTGTGTGTAGTTTTTTCGAATGCTGATGAAGTTATGACATACATACTTAAGTTGTTGAGGCCTAACTACTTTATAAAAGGAACCGTTAAGTATTTCTTTTGGCTTCGGGCACCAAGAAAAAATTACTGAGACACCAAGGGAACGACCTCTGACTCAGATACGAATTTCCACAAGTAATTAAGGAATGTTACTTACCACTGAGAAAAGAACTGAGAAATCATGGAAGTGGGTGATCACTTTCTTAATTATTGACTGAAGCTGCAAAACAAAACGAAAGGCACATCTCATTTTAAAAACTTGGAAATTTTTTTTTTTTTTTTTTTTTTTAAAGGCAACTCTTTCATAATCAGCAATCACAATCACAGTCATGGAAACCTGGATTGCTTAAGGACAGATAATTATGGTTTGGCCCTGCCTCACTCTGAGTTTGCCCATCTTATTCTGTCGTCTTTGGGACACCACTTCTCAGCCTCACCTGCCCCTTCTGTAAAATGGAAAGCAAAGCATCTAGCTCACTGGAGGATCAAATGGTTCAGGTATGCGGTGCCTGCCCTTCAAAGCCCTCCATTAAAGCCAGCGATGAACATTCACGGAGGGAGCCAACATTTTCTATAAAGGGCCATACAGCCGTGACAACTACTCAGCTCTGCTACTGCAGCTGGAAAGCAGCTCCAGACAACACGTACACACGGGCAGGGCTGGGCTCCAATCAAACTTTATTCACAGAAACAGGCGGTGGGCCGCCTATGGCCATCGGACGCTAGTTTGCAGGCCTCCGTTCTGGCCCATCAGGATTGGGATTCCTGACTCCTTCAGTGGAGACACACTGGACCAAGTGTGCCCATCAATCAGAGGCCACATCACGAGGACGGTGGCAGGTCTGGGAGGCCGGCCCCCACATGCCCAGCACTGACGTCCACCAGCCCTCGCCCTGAGATGTACACTGTCCTGCTGACAGGGGCTTGGCATCAGAGAAACGGGGAACTGCTTTTTCTAAATAAAATATAAACCCCTGCCCGGGGTTACCGTCAAGATGAGAAAATTTACGGATAGGTACTTTGTTTACACTAAAAATAGTACTGTTTTAAACCCTTTGCAAAGGAAACCACTCTAAAAACAGAATATTAAGAGGTACAAGCCTGTTTCATAATTAAGTAGCTCACTACATCAGACAAGCCAAAGATTAATAAAAAATTCTCAGAACTTCATGACAAGCAGTGCTCCAAGGAAGGGCATTATAACACACTGCAATACACGTAGGGCATTTCCTTATTTAAAAGGATAGGTTTTTTCCATCAACATTTTACTATGAAAATGCAGAAACAAAGACAATTCAGAGAATAGATAACAAATGCCCATTTACTTTCCACTTAAATTTTAGAATGACTAACGTTTTGCCGTATTCGCTTTATCTCCTCACCTACCCAGCCAACGGTAGAATTTGTGAACACACAATCCACACACATTTAACTTTTTATTTGGAAATAATTCCAAACTTGCAGAAAAGCTGAAAGAACAGTACAGAAAACCCCCATATTGCCTTCACCCAAAGTCGCCCATTTTGAGAATTCTGCCATATTTGTTTTATTGTTCTCTCTCCGTAAGTCATATTTTTTTCTTAAACCATAAGACAGCAGACTGCATGTGTCATGTCCCTTACCCCTTAATACTTCACTTGTGTTTCCTGAGAATAACCGTGTGTAAATGAGCAGTGCAAACCTGTTACCTCAGGGTAGGAGTCTTCAAACGCACGATCTGGAGTCATGTGTTTGATGACATCTGCCAAAACAGTATTCACCTCTCGTTTCTAAGTGGGGAAAATCACAAACACCTATATTAGACACAGAACGGTAGTCGCTGACCATTTTTCTGGGGAGAAGGCCTATCATTTTCAGAATACAGCACACACCTTCTAGAAAACAGTTTCAAAAATTCTGCTGGCAATATTATAAGGGGGAAAAAATCCCACCTATATGGCAGCCCTAACACCCAGTCAGAACTGAAACACTGTTCTCAAAGGGTCGGTGGCTTTGCACTGCTCCTGCTTTCCCTGATAAAATCAGCCGTGGCATTTTCTGCCCACCTGTCCCAGACCCTCCCCAGGTGCTGCAGACCACAGTGAGGCATTCTGGGAAGAGCACAGACTTGTTCCCTACAAATCAGGTGACCCCATGCCCACCTCACTTTTGTTATCTGCGTCAGGGTCAGCCAACCACAGCCCAGATCCAATCTAATGCCTGTTTTTATACAGCCCGCGAGCTAGGAATGGTTTTTACACTCAAACCAAAAGAAGACAAGCATTTCGTAATGGGCACTGGAGATTCCAATTTCGGTATGCATGTACCGGCTTTACCCGCACGCAGCCACGCTCACTCACGTGCTGTCTGTAGCTGCTGTCATGCTGCAATGGCAGAGTCAGATACTTGTGACAGAGATCGGATGGGCCACAAAGCCTCAAATATTTACCATCTGGTCCGTTCTACCTAGAAAGTGCACTGATCCCCGGTCTCTATGACGGGAGCAGTGAACTCTCCTGTCAGGTTGCTCTGAGGCCGCGTGGCTTATAGGTAACGTGCCTGGCCCACGGGACATGTTATCTAAATAGTTGCCATTATGTTTACTCTCTCATTTAATGCTCATGAAATTCCCCGGCATGGGCATCATTACTCCCATTCTACAGATGAGGAAGTGGAAGTTCAGAGAAGTTCACTGACTTAGCCAGGGTCACACAGCAAAAAAAAAAATCAAAAAAAAAAATCTGACCATGGCATTAAAAGGAACCAAAGTTCCTTGGAGAAACAGCTGATTCCAAATCTGGGCTAAGAAATAAGCACAGGAGACTGGGCCATCTTAGAAAGCGAGGATAAACTCTGAGATGTCATGGGCTTCAAGAGCTCCTGTCGTAGGAACAAGCAGATACCGTGAATGGCTCAGGAGAAGCACCACACCACCACCCACGGGTCCAAAACGGCAGATTTGAAGTGGATTAAATCTCCAGAACTGACTGCCAATTTATAGGAAATACTGAAGGCAAAGCAGCATGGTGAACACCGCCACAAAGAATAACTGGCCAATCCAGACGGAAACGCCATTTCTTCAACATATAAATTATAGGGGGGGAAAAAGGGAAGGAAGGGCAGGGGTAGGGAGCGAGAACTTACAGATGAAAAGAACCCTAAGAAGTCTCATAATGTATGGACCTCACTTTAATCCTGACTGAACAAATAAACTGGAAAAAAAATTACGAGAGTTGGGGAAATCCGAATATTGACTAATTTTTAATGACATTAGAGCATTTTTCTTTTAGTTAGGATAACGTATTGGGATTTTATTTCAAAAAAGGGAATTCTTATATTTTACAGATCTGTGCAAAATGCAAACAGATTTTCATCAACTACGATGTCTGAGATTTGCTTCAAAATAATCCAGGGGTGGGGAGAAGGGCCAGGGACGTAAATGAAACAAGACTTGTCCTAAGTTGATCATTTCTGGGTGATGAGTATAAAAGAAATCCTATGTTTAAAAGTTCCATAATAAAACATAAAACAAACCTTGGACAAAAGATGTCTAACTAGTACGTTGCTTTGTACACCTGAAACTAATAAAAAATAACAAAAAAAATGAGACAAAAACAAAATCAACAGACTGACATTTTATACAATGCTCAGAATGAGGCAAAACCAATTTCTGGAATTACAGGCCAGGATGGTGGTTACCTTCAACTTCCTCCCACAGGCTGGGCGGCTGCTACGGGGAGGGGAGGGGAGGGGAGGGGAGGGGGTTGGGGAGGGCGGTACTTCCTACATCCTATGTTTTGATCTGAACCATGATGACCTGGGTGTACTTTGTGAAGATTTATCAGGCAGCATGCTTACGATGTACGTGCTTTTCTGTTCCACTTCAACTTTTAAAAGTTGATTAAAACAACTCTCTCACAATCGGATTTAAACCCAGTTACATGTACCTCCAAAGGCTCTGCCTTTTGACAAGCCCAGTATTTCCCAAACTGTGGTTCTCGTCTGGGCCTCGGGAAGGAAGGGGTTTTGTGTGCTTAGAAGATAATTACATGCAAGTTTGGGGAAGGCTGCTTACTAGACAACCATGAAAAGTCACAGCGCCCTTTAGCATAGAAATATCTAACGCATCTTATAGTGGAAAAAACTGCCTCCCCTTCCCACGCTTCACATGTGAATTTGGGTAGCACTTCCCAAATTCACATGTGAAGCGTGGAACCCTTCTGTTACGGCACACATATTAACGCTCCATCACACGACAGCATACAGGCCGCACTTTTATAAATGAAGAACAATTACCACTGTAAAATGCCCAAGCTAGACTTAGTGATGGTTACAAACATGGAAAAAAAAGAAAAATAGAATTCTTTCAAAAACAATACATACTACAGCCACACGTACCGTGAAATGCCTGCACGTGTACTCCACCCACACTTCGGCACAGTTAATGTAATCCTACAAAGAAAAAGTAAAAACGTCTTTACAGTAAGAACACCACGGCTGACCTTGGGGCAGAAGCTCATTATGCACAAATCCCTGCGAGGCCTGCGATGATTAAAAGAGTTGACAAGCGGTAGGAATTTCGAGAGAGTTCATCTACAGAAAACTCACCCACCAATGTATTTTAACTCCGAGAAGTGAGTTACAGAAAAACATCAGTTGCTTGAAACTAGTGAGACTTTCATTCCAGAATTGCTACCTGGGACAAGATGGGAGTCTGGGAAGCTCCCCAAGCTTAGAGAATGGGGAGGGGGGCTCAGAGCGAGAGGAGGGGTAACAGCAGGGTGTCCTCACCGCATCTCAGCAGATCTGGCTACAGATTCCAGCCGTGCCTAAAATGTGACTTTTTTTTTGCATGTTCTGAGGAAGAAAAACAGGCTTTCTGCCATTAAAAAATAAACCATTTGCCCCATAGAGGGGTGACGTGTATACGTTGGGAAAAGGTCAAGAAAGCACACAGGTTTCAGGTAAGGAATTGCGTGCTAGATTTGAGTAGGAAGGGGACCCATGGAGAAATGACGAGATGGCTACGCAAAGGACAGTGACGAACTTAGTAAGGCTGCCTGCCCAGGAAAACATTGAAATGGGGGGAGAAAAAAAAAAAAGTCAAGGAAAAATATAGTCTGCAAGTATACCTTTTCCGTTCTGACACTTGGGGAAAAAAGAAGAAAACGGGGAGGGAAAAACTGGTTATCCATTCACACCAGAAAATCCAGGAACATTCTAAGGTCTAGCTGGAAGGCTAAGGTCAACTTAATGAGGAGGGCTCCCTCACTCTGTTTCCGTCCTGTGAGGAAGGGAAAACCATCAACACGGGTTCTGATAGCAGGTTGCCTTGAAGTTCTGAGGTACAGGCACCACAGACCCAGAGATTGATTTAGGTATCCTCAGTAAGCTGTTTTAGTGAGCCTACCAGTTAGGTTAAATTTCAACAGCTGGAGTTGAGTGAGGATTTTGCTAAACCGAAACTCGGGATATGACTTTGCAATTGTTTCTAAATGATGTCACCATTCCCACTATGCTATTGAAAATGTGGGGATTAGCGAGGGGTTTATAACTGAGCTCATGTGAATAGTTCCCTCTCGAGACATGCGTCCTCCTTCAACCAGATGCTATATATCCATATTCAGTTATTCGCTCTGTTACGGACTGTTTTGTGCCCCCCCCAAAATGCCTACGATGACATCCTAGCCTCGAGTGTGATGGTGTGAGGATGCGGGGCCTTTGGGGGGTGATGAGGTCATAAGGGTAGGGCCCTCACCAAGGGGATCAGTGCCCTGGGGACCCCCAGAGAGCTCTCTGACTCCTTCTGCCACGTGAGGAGGGGAAGCTGGACGTCTGCAACCCAGACGAAGAGTCCTCACCAGAGGCCAACCCTGCCGGCAACCTGATTGCAGACCTTCAGCTTCCAGAACAATGAGAAACAAATTGCTGTTGTTTCCCAGTCACCGGTCTACCATGTTCTGTTACAGAAGCCTGATCAGACTGAGACACACCACCCACAGGAGAGGAACAGTGCAGGGTGTGGTGAAGGTTTGTCCAGCTGACCCTGCAGCCACCAAGACAGCCAATTCCAGCGTTTCCTACTGGAAGCCACGTAAATCGCTGCCATGCTGCCTGCGAGGACCGTGAGGCATGAAACCCAAACCTCCAACATCATGGCCATCGCTGCACCCATTACGGCACCAACAGCAGCTGAGCCACCTTCCCAAGGTCTCCTGCACTTGGAGTGCGGGGAGAAAGAGGCTCTCACTGCCCGGGTTCAAGGGACAGAAGCTGGAGGTCCCTTCTGCTAATTACTGGCTTGGCTGCTCAGCTCCAATTTAGGAATATCCTGCTAAGTTGGTATTTTCAAATCCAAACACTACAGACTACTGCATTTGGGACGCTGTTTGCTAAGTGACAGGTTGTCTCCTTCCCCAGTAAAATCTTTAAAAAATAAAAATGAAAAAAATAAAGTTTCAAATATGTATAATTTTGCACTTTTAGTACATCTTGTGGTCTCAAGAAGGAGATAGAGTTGGGACACAAAAATCAGAGAAATACACTTTCAAAGCTATCAGTTCTCCATTATAGGTTAACAAATAATAAAGCTAAAAGAAGTCAATTTCTTTTTAAAAAGCAATATGATTACTTAAAAGACAGTTTTTGAAAAACAAAAGCAATGTGATTGGTTACAAGACAGTTCAAAGCACCACTTGGACAAAAAGCAGCTGATCTCCGGTCAGAATGGTCACCCACCTGTGGATTCTTCAATTTAGTGATAACTTTCCAAGCTTCATTGAGAATCTGAAGTCGATCACCCTCGGGAGGATCGGCCAAGGCCAAGTTTAGTCCCAGTGAGCGAAAAAGGAGATGCTAAGAAAAACACCACACCATTACAACAGTGGAGATTTACATCGGGGCAATTTCAGGCTTCAGGCTGTAACATTTAGCTTGCCTCGGGGATAACCTGCCAACGCTCTCTCTGAAGTCCTACCACAGGCCTACACGCATTAGAAAGAGAAGCGGAGAATAAAGAGCTGGTTCCACGCACGGGTCTAAGCCCGGGGACGCACATTTCGCATAAATAACAAGTGAAGATGTCTTCTTAAAGACATGAAGCCAATCTCTTTCCTAAATACTTCACAGCGAGACAGTGCCACGGATTTAGGGCTCACGGGGCCTGACTTGCAGCAATTATATGTGCCCAACAATTCCAGGCTCTAACTCAGCTTCCGCGGTGTTCTTCAGTAACTGAACCTTTGCTGGCTGTCCTGTGGGCCCAAGCGGCCCGGACCCCGGACGCTCGCCCTCGAGAGCTATCGGGAAAATACTGCCCATTCGTTCTCCCGCTGAGCATGACGTCCAGAGCATACCTTGGGGAAACCGGACTCGTTGCACTCTTTAATCATGCCAATGAAATCCATGGACCTTGTGGCAATGAACTCAGCCCGGAAAGCTGACATCACGGAATTCAACAGCAAGGCACTGCAAGACACCCACGTCCCAGGTCAGCAGGGCGCCCCCTGAAGGAAGTCGCTTTAGTTTTAGGAAGTATGTCGCCAGGAAGGACGACTGACAGTCCTTTCATGGTAAGATTTTAAAAAGCTAGACTAAAAAGGCAACCTCTAGAGAGTAACATAGTGTCTTGTGCACATTGGGAACTTGCTAAATGTTGAACTTGATGGATGGATGGATGATGATGAATGGATAGATGACAGATAACGGATGGATGGATGGATGGATGGATGGATGGATGGATGGATGGATAGATGCATAGGTGGGAGGGCAGATGGATGGGTAGGTGGATGGGTGGATGGGTGATTAGATGGACAGGTAAATATGCAAGCCATCAAATCCATTTAAACAGAAATAAATTGAGCCTTCAAAAGGCTGGTGCACTAATAAAACTAAACATTCAGTAGCAATATTGATCCAGGCTGTAAATAAATATCCATCCATCTCTCTTATTAAAAGCGCTATTCTAGGACCTAGGGACATAGTCAGTTAGGGACATCTACCACCAAAAGGAGAGGCAGGAAGATGAGAGCTCATCCTGACCCAACTTCTTGTCACAGCCCCCTGGGGAAAGGACTGTTATTAAACCCATCTCACAGATAAGGAGACTGGGGTACAGAAGGTCAAGCAAGTACCACAGTTCACACAGCTAAGAAAAAGCAGAGCCAGGCATCTGAAGCCAGGCAGCTGGACTCGAGTTTCCTAACCGCCATGCTGTCCTGCCCCACTGCTGGCCCTCTTGCCCACGTAAGCATGCCAAGCTCAAAAAAAAAAAAAAAAGCAAACAACTCATGCCTTATGAATGAAGTTGAAAATACTTACTTGTTTCCTAGTTTTTTGCATCGCTCCATCATCTCGGTTAACAGAGTCTAATAAATTTTAGAAAATAATAACAATTATCAGGTTGGAAAACCTAAAGCAACATTTCTCACCGTGAGATTTCCAAAGTAATACTCAAATGTAACCGCGTGCCCATCTCATTAACTCTCAGTGTCTGGCAAGAATGGAAAGGAGGGGTGAATTCACTCCTACGGCGTTTCGTGTGACGGGTAAGAGCTGGGGCCCTGGCGTCAGGCACACCTGGGTTCAAATTCTGTCTCTTCAACTACCAGCAGCAAGACCTTGGGTCAGTCAGTCCATTTTGTTTAGCCTAGGTTTCCTCAGCGTTAGGCAGATGACACAGGGGGCACCATCCCACCTGCACGGTTACTACAGGATGATGAGCGAGGTACCAATGAGAACGGAACTTTACTCCCCACCTCTCCTATGACCCTCCCCCCACGTTCCTCCCCATTTCAGGAGGTGCCGGTGGGCTTCTCAGTAGAACAAATAACAAATACTGGGCCTGCGCTCGGTGCTCCCCCGCCCCTCACGGTGAGAAGTTCTTGGCATCCATGCTCTCATCTCACGACCACCCATAGGCAGGCTCTCTAGTCTCCCATTTCACAGGTGAGAAACCGAGCCTCAGAACAGGGCCCCAGGTGACTCAGCTAGCTGTGGCGAGCTGGACGCGCCACCTGGCATCGAGGGCCATACTCTCCACCACATTTCCTCTCCATAAATTTTGAAGCATATTTTCACCCCAAAAGGAAGTAAATGTTTTATTTGTTGGAATACAGTTAATGGCTTTGGAGCTATCTTAAGACAATGAGGTGTCTTTAAAAGCACTCCTGTTTTAAAAAAAAAAAATCAATGGAAGTATCCTCCAGGGCAGTGTTTGGGAAGGTTTTGAAGGGCACGGACAAGGTCACCCTTAGGACAAAAGAGCCATCTGGAAACTCACGCTGCACCAGGCACGGGGCCAAGTGCCTCCCACGCCTTCTCTTACTTATTCTTCAGGTACATTATCCCCACTTTACAGACACGGAAGCCAAACATCAGATTGGTTAAGCCATTTCCCAGTAAGTGGTGGAAATGAGATTTCTTTCGAAGTCTGGCCCCAAAGTCAAAAAATAAAACAAGTCTTCTTTACCGCGATTCCACCCTTTCCAGCTGTGTCCCTGGGTCCTAGCTGTTTCCTGAATAATTAAGGTGACAGCTGACTTTGGAGGGCACCCCCACCCCCAGTGCCCTGATTTTATTCAGATCTTTCTCTCTGCTCAACAAAAATCAGGTTGGGTTCTGTTATGGACTGAATTACGTCCCCCGCAAACTTGTAGGTTGAAGCCTAAGCCCTAATGTGACTGCGTTTGGAGACGGGGCTGTAAAGTAGGTAATTAATGTTAAGTGAGGCCTTAATCCAATAGGACTGGAGTCCTTATAAGAAGAGGAAAGGAGAGCAGGGATGCACAGCCACAGAGAAAAGACCAGGTGAGGACACAGTAAGAAGATGGAGGTCTGTAAGTCAAGGAGAAAGGCCACCCCAGAAACCAACGCTGCTGGCACCGTGATCTGGGACTTCCAGCCTCCAGACCTGTGAGAAATCAACTTCTGTTGTTGATAAGCCCCCCAGTCTATGGTATTCAGGCAGAGCAGCCCGAACACACTAGGCAAACTAACATGTCCGAACCAACCACATGTCTCATTCCCCCGCCAGTTGTGGTTTTAGCCATGGACACATGCCCCACTTCGAGCTGCTGAGATGGGGGCTTCAAGGAAAGATTTCTTTGTCCTTAAACAGGATCCCGAGGAACTGAAGACTCCCCATCTTTCCTTCTCTGGATGCAGCCATATCTGGACACAATGCCTAACTGGCTGCGGCCACCTTGCTGCTACCTGGGGATGGCAGAGCAGAGAGATGGACTGCACCTGCCTGGTCCAGAATCTGCACTTATTCTGAGACAGAACACAATGAGTTATTTTTCCAGGGCCAGTTAGGTGTTTGTTCCTTGCAACCAGAGGCATCCAATGGCTGATGTCGCAAATGGCTTCCCTAACAACTCAGGGGGGTCTTTCTATTGGAAAAGTCATCCTTGAAGAGCAATACCAAGGTGGTTTCTGGGAAAGGCTGACAAGGGATAGTCCGTATCGTTATCACATTCATACACCCCGACACACACACACACACACACACACATACACACAAACACACACACACACACACACTCATATCATGGAGCAAGCAACTTTCATGTACCAGCTGCTATTCCAGGTACTGGGGACAGAGCAGTGAGGAAACCAGACAGAAATCCATGCCCGCGTGGGGCTTATTCTGTCCCTAGACACACGCAGGGATGCGTACACACATACAGACACACACGGAAACATGCACAAACGAAGGAGACGTCTTGCCACCACTTCTAGCAAGGTGAGGTAGGGCAAATGCCGACACATGGACAAAACATTCTGGCCATGAAGACAAAACAAATACTTAAAATGCTCTCTTTTTATGAGAGATGAACGCATTAAAATGCAGCCAAGAATATAACTTAAAAAAGAAAAACCCAAAACCAAGGCTCTGTTGTCATACAGGAATACTCCTAAGTGTACAGGGGGCCAGATCCCAGGCAGGTCTGTTAGAGGTTATTAATTTCTTTTTTTTCTGAGAAATGACAGGATTGCTTGTCTTTGGCAAGAAGAAAAAGACGAACGACAGTTCAAACCAGACTGAGATCGAAACAAGCCTGTTGGCTGAGAGGAACCATCGAAAAACTTGCAACTCAGTGTCTCAGTTAGCAGAACACACATCTGAACAAGAAGAGTCATTGGGCCCCTACGTTCCATTGATTTATAATTTAATTGTTTGTATAATAGTTATAAAGACAAGAAAACTTACAAAAATAGCGGCATGCAGCAAGGTCAAGCTGAAGGCCCTTCCTCCCAACCCCCACTTCCTAGGGGTCTGCAGGGCCGTCACTGCAGTTAGTTCATCTTTGTGGACCTTTGTCTCTGCCCTTTGAATGTATAGCTTTCGGTGTCCAAAGCCTGTGTTTTTGTGCCTGATTTACAAAAATGGATAGTCTATCCCTATTGGGCTGCAACTTGCCTTTTTTATACTTGAGAATCTAGCATGGGCCTCCTTGCCCCATGTTCGCACACGCCTCGTAATTGTTAATGGCTGAGGAATCCATACCATAAATATAACATCGTTATTCAAGCTGCCCTACTTGATGCATTTTTCATTATAAACACAATACAGAAAAATAAAGAGGAAGGAACCCAAACAAAACACTAAAGAAAAACAAGCAAATCAAAAGGAAAGAGATCAAGAGAAGAAAAACACAGAATAAAAACCACCGAACAACAATTGACAAAATGTCAATAAGCACATCATATCTCAATAATGACTTTACATGTACGTGGACTAAACTGGAAAGCTTCTGCACAGTAAAGGAAGCCATCAATCCAACAAAAAGACATCCTACTGAACCAGAGAATGTATTCACAAATGATATAAGGGGTTGATATCCAAACTATGTACAGAACTCGTGCAACTCAACAACAACAAAAATAATCCAATCAAAAATGGGAGAAAACACGAAAAGACATTTCTCCAAAGAAGACATACATACATCAGGCCAACAGACAAATGAAAAGATGCTCAACGCCACTAATCATCAGGGAAACGCAAATAAAAACCACAATGAGATACCACCTCACACCTCTGAGGATGGTTATCATCAATCAATCACAAGTGCCGGCGAGGATGTGGAGAAAAGGGAACGCTGGTGCACTGTTGGTGGGATTGCAAATTGGTGCAGCCGCTATGGAAAACAGTACGGAGGTTCCTCAAAAAACTAAAAGTAGATCCACCATACAGCCCAGCAAGTCCATTTCTGGGTACTTATCTGAAGAAAATGAAAACACTCATTTGAAAAGATACACATACCCTTAGGTTCACTGCAGCATTATTTACAATAGCCAAGACATGGAAGCAACCTAAGTGTCCACTGATAGACGACTGGATAAGGAAGATGTGATGTATACATACATACATACATACACACACACACACACACACACACACACACACACACACACACAGAGAGAGAATGGAATATTACGTAGCAATAAAAAAGGATGAAATCTTCCCATTTGTGACAACATGGATGGACCCAGAAGGTATTACACTTCTCACCGCTTAGCAAAAAATCACATGGGATTCCATTATCAGACAAGGCTCACCCTTGGCATCGGGTGTCAGGCCTTTATTTTCTATACCTCCCACACCACGCCCAACAAACAAAAAGCTGCTGAAAATGAAAGTGATGCTAAACTTATCAAGAGGCTTTGTTTTCGTTGCCTAAAAGCAGGTCTTGGTAAATGGTTGCTTTTCTTCTGTGTAGACTATGCCTCAAATAGGGGGAATAGAGCCGTTTTCTACTTACTATAATTTTAATTGTATGAGGGCGAAAAAAACACACAACCTATCTTTAAACAACAACAAAAGAGCCTTTTTGAAACATCACTCCCCGATTTGGGGGTGGCTATGGGGGCTTGGATCTCAGTTTTGATTTGAAATTTCATATGTCAGATATTCACAGCTCAAGGCATTTCTCCTTCCTCTCCGCTGGAGGAAGGCTCTTCTTTTCCCCGTATCTCACTTGCCTGTCCTATATATCAGCAACTGCTGCAGCCAAACGTGACAATCCCCTACTTTGGGGACACGGCCTCTTAAAGACACACATGGCTGTAACCCTCCAGCTGACAGACCCCAGCCACTGTCGAAGCTTAAGGCTTCCCATTGTCAAAAGCATTTTCAATACCACCCTCCACACTGACATGAACTCTTCATTTTGAAAATGATTTTTTATTTTTTTTACAAGACACCACACATTGCTTAGTTGAGTGCCCTAAGAATCAGAGTTTATTATTATTCAGGTGACCTAATTTTTTTAATCACTTCCTCTGGTGCAATAATGATTTCCTCAAGTTTTACTCCCTAGGAAAGCTCTAGTCCCAGCTTCTGCCATCCTCTGAGATTACTGGTGCTTAAAATAAAAGGAAGAACGCCCTACGCCGTGTTCCTTTTGTTTTTCATCTGATTTTGCCTTTCATGACAATAAGGGGGAGTAAAACAATAAATGTTCTCATTTTCAAACACGTCAGGCCTGCCTGTGTGTGTGTGTCACTCAGCCGAAAGGTCGGGCGGCTCTGTCTACAGTCAAGTTCATGGTACTTCTTTCCAGAAGCCTGGGCCAGTGTGTGTTGACTGAGACGAGCCGGCACATTTCAGACAGACCAGTTCTACTGGCTTGACTGAAAACGCTTTTCCTTAACGGTATAAAACTCACCTGATGTACAAGGTGTCCGTATGGTCTCCTCATACTTCAGAATTTGGGAAAAGTAAAAATATAAGGAATGCCTTGTATTTGCTAAAAAGTTAGAAAACACAGGCCAAGAACATGTAAGAAGTGTCCACAGCCTCACCCTCCAGCAATGTTGTTTCCTATCTCCCGCCTTCTCTCACGCGGATGGATGTAAAAACCACGTTTGCGACCCTGCCGATGTGACAAATATTCAAGCACGATGCGTGGGGCACGCCCCTAAGCCTTGTAGACGGACTGTCGTGCTTGGTCCATGTAACAGACTAGAGAACAGGTATTGCTGCTGCTCCCGTGGGACAGATAAAGAAAGGCTCACAGTGGGTAGGGACACATGACTTGACTGACCTCTGCTTTATCCCAATGGCCGAAGCCAGATTGAGGCTCGGCTCCAGAGGACACACACACGACCACCTAGGACACATACAACAATGTGTGTAGCCCCCTTTGTTCACGCGCCCTGTACTGTGAACACCCTATGTCAGCACACACAGGGCACACGGGTCGCCATCCCTTTACATAGTCCCCTAACATTCCACTAAACACATATACCATCATTTACATATACCAGCCAGCCTCTGGTGGCTGTCCGCCATGTCGCACTAGCGTGACAAACCTACACATACTCATGTAGGTAGGTGTATGTACTTGTCCAATTATTTCCATGTGACATTCATTCTTAGAAATGGGATTGCTTAGTCAAAGTCACACCCTTTTTTCTTTTTCTTCAGGGTTGTCAGTATGTGTCTGCAGCTTCTGGGAAAAGGCGGGTGTGTCTGAATTTTGCTTTGCACTTTGTACCCTTGTTTTATAGCAAGGCCCCTTTTTCTCTTCCCCACAGAATAAATTCTCAACCATCAACGAGAAAACGAGAAGCTTCATCATTCACAGTTACGATGACAATCTGAACTGGTGTCCTACAGAAATTGCTGCTCAGTCTTGGGGAAGAAAATCAGTTAATTTCTGCTATGATTCTGACTTCATTTGTAATTCCTAACGATGCTTCAATTAGACAAAAAAAATCTTACAAAAGCAATCGCATATCTGAGTCCACTTTCCTTCTGCAAAAATGGAAGGATGTTACCTGTTCTACGGACGTTGTGCATGAAGGTGAGAGAAGAGGCGATGAAGCCCATTGGGCCTGGGGCTGGATTCCAGGAGTTTGTGTCCCGTCACACACTTTCCAGCTGTGTGACCTTACGGAGGGATGTGGCCTCTCTGAGCTTCCACACCCCCCTCCCAGAGGTGTCACACAAGCCAATGAGGACGAGTCCCCAGCACTGACCCAGCCACAGTGGTCAGCTCTCTCTAACGGCTGGCTAGCGCTGTGTTGCTGCAGCGGTTCTAGACGGGCCCTGTTCACGTTCCAGGGCACACGGTGTAGGGAACATTCCAACACGATATGGAGGAGGAAGGAGCCCCAGCACCCCTCCTCCTTGACACCAAAGCCCGCTGGCAGTTACCTCGGGGGCATGGTAGGAGATGCACTGGAAGATCCAGTCCATGGCAGGCGAGTACAAGGGGAGGTAAGACGGCAGCTCCACTCCCTGGACCACCAGCTGGTTCTGCACTGTATCCCCATGAATCTACAGGAGACCAAAGAAACACAGACCAGGAAGAAGGTCACATGTAAGAAACAAAAAGCACGCAACTCACAGACCGTGCACACTTGTAAGCATTTGGATGGCCTCAAGAGAAACAGAAAAAGCACACAGTTTCCCACATCACCAAGCTGAGCTGTTCTGGGAACGTGCACTGTGCAAAGAAGGAACGTGATAAAAATGGAGCCAGCAGATGCTAAGAAAGGCTGATCAACTAGAGACGTTTCCTATTAGCACAGGCACGTTAATGCTCTCTGCCTGTTCAATACAATCAACGCATTTTAATGGTCTGTCACAGACGCGAGAGCAATTTTTGAGGAGTTTACACATTTAAAGAGCTTGAAGGCAATCTCGACTTGGAAAACCAACGGGGGTTGGTGAATTCGTGATCGTGCAACTGTTACATCAATTAGCTGCTCTGACAGCGTTCTCTTACCTGTTTGAACGTAAGGAGGAAGTCAAAAAAGTTCTTACTGAGGCTTTCTTTGAGATGTGGCGCCACTTCCATTCCCACCTGCAGCCAAACAAAAGGGAATGACCTTGACGATGGAAAAACAAATAATATGTACAGTAGGATGCCAGTTTTGTAAATTAAAAATATACACACAGATAGACACAGGCATAGAGGAGAAAGTCCAGAAAGTTCATTTTTATGCTTTTTGCTTATCTGTTTTCTTATTCAATAAGCACGCATTGTTTTTATAAGAAAAACCACAGGAACGATTTTTAATGAAAAAAAGGGCAACACTTGCAGTACTCATCTGTGCAATTTCCCAGAGGGAAGGAATGTAAATCTGAACAGATGACCAAGAGAACAAATCACTACAACACTACAGAGGAATGTACTCTCAAGACTGTGTATACGCTTTTCCTCCTTCCTCTCTGAAACACGATAAACACACATGTGGCTGTACTTATTAAATGCAGCAAACAACATTTTGGTACGTGAGAGAGTCAGCTGGGACTTCACAGCTGCATGGTTAAAATACATTCTTTGCCGGGCAGTCATGGAAGCAGACAGAAATTTTCATATATTTTAAGCAATTTTACCTAAGACAAGCATTAGGCGTAACCATGCTATAACCCACTGGTTCCTGCGTTCATTGTTTAGAAAAAGACTAACATTTCCAGCTGAAAAAATGTGCTAATCAGAGAGAAGGTGGCCAGAGCCCAAAGCGCCCCTGTGTTCCTTAAACTGAGCTCCTTGGCTGCACTCAATTCCAGTCCAAACTGCTGCCTTCATAAAAACAACTCGGAAGGGAGGGTGCTTTTCTGGGCACTGGTTGTTTCCAATGGGGACAGTTTTCTGCCACTCACCTCCCCACCCAGGGGTCATGAAGATTAAGAATGGTGTTTTTTAGGTGGCTGGTAAAGAATTCCTTTGAGCAGATTTGCGCAAGACCCACTGGGGCATTAGGTTACAGGGCAGGCCGGTGGTGACTGGGGATGCTTCCCCATCGAGCAGTGGGCACAGAAACACACTCACGACAAGCGTCAGATCCCGTTCTGCTGTGCTCTGACTCCACTGTCTTTCCCTCTGCTTAACCATATCGTAGAAAAGGCAGTAATTATCTGTTAGGCAACAGCAAAGAAGGGCCGTGGACAAGCCATGGAGGGGAGCTGAAGCGGCCATGACTAGGAAGAGGAGTTAATCACACATTCCTTTAAGAAGCACCGCTGAGCTCCCCCCACGCCCTGCCCACTCGCTGCTTTTGTGTTTTGTTTATCCCTTCCCATCATGCCAAATGAACAGCTTGGAAATCTGCTTGGGTCTAGAAGGTTTCCACCCAGAGTAGCAAGGGTAGTTGCTCACCCTTTCCATCTGCTCTTTCCGCCCACCTCACATTCATTCATTCTCACTGTTTCTGTCCTTGGGGAATCAAACCTTCCTCTTGGACTACGACGTGTGTGACAGAGCTGGACCGAGGGTTGGGCACATGACCCAGGCTGGGTCAGTAACACATCCCACCCCATGGCCACAGTGACAAATGGCCCAAGAGGGTGCCCTGAGAATCAGCCCTGAGACAAACTGGAACCACTGGGGAAAAGGCCCTCGCACGCCACGGGGGTTCCTAAGGTGGGAGGAGAGGCCAGGAGCTGCTAGGCGCCACCATATGTGGAAAGAGCAAGCCCCAGAATGAAGTCGGCCCAGAGGAAGTCCGAGCTGAGGGATGAGGGAGAGGACCATTCTCGACGATCCTCGAAGGCCCTGCATCCAGCCATGCCCACACCACCCGAGACTCTCTTAAGCCAATACATCTCCCTTTTTGCTTAAAGTCGCATGAATTGCGTTGCTGCCCTTGCAAACTGAAAGAATTCTTCCTGTGCACAGACTGTCTCCTTTTCTTTTGACGTCAAAGACCTTTGGAAATTCTGAGTTGACAGAAATGATGTCAACAGGTACAGAGCATTTCATCACCAGGGTTCCTTGGATGGGCCTGCAATCTCTCCTCACCGTCACTGAGTTTTAAAGTAGCACCTGCCATCCAAAGGCACTTGACACGCAACAGACATTATCTTTCCCCTGATTCATGAACCTTACGTTAAACTTGAAAACCGAACAGGTCTGCGAGGCGTGGGTCTTTCTCCCCTCTCTGATTTCTCTTTAATAACCACAGCGTCTTCCTAAGACACAAAGCCATTCAAAATCTTGATTATTACTCAACTGACGTCTAAGGCGAGTTCAAAGCATTTGCTACTTTCTACGAGGGGAAAGGCAGCTGCTCGCGAGTGGGCAAAGGCCCCATTCTGGCACATCCCCCCGCCCCCCAGGATCCAGCAGTGTTGTATGCACAGGAGGCCCTCTGTGCATATAACACTGCCTCAGTGTTTCAATAGGCTTCAATATGGTCCAAAGTTGAAGCTCTAGAACACTCCTGTAGGAAAAATGCTCCCCAAGTGTCTGGCCTCTGTGACAAGGGGAGCGGGTGCCCTGAAACGGACAGCCTTTCTTTCATTCTCGGTATCAAGACACAGCCCTAGGAAAGGGTCCTTCCTAAAGCTGTCTGCTGTTCCTTCTGACAACAGTGACCGATCTCTTTGTGACAGGTGAGACTGCAGAGTGTCTGTCACATGCTAGATGTCACACAGAAGAAGTCAACCAAAGGCAACTGGTTCTCACCTCCTGATTGAAAAATATGAATAATCCCTCGTGGGTTGGGGAGTCCATGCAGCTTTGTCCACGAGGAAGACAGCGGGTCACCAGGACCCTCCAAAACAGGGGCAATAAGCCCCCTGTCAAGGTGCCAATGGGACAGGACAGGACAGGCAAGGAGGACTCCCAGAAAGACAACCGTAAACTTTTTCACAAAGTTTATGTAACGGAAACCGTTGCATTTTTCACAAACGCAAAATAAATAATTTTAAGCAGAAGCGTCACGATGCCTTAAAGGAGAAAAGGGCTAAGTGATTTACCATCCAGACCGCCCCGCCCGTCAGAGCAGCCATGAAGATGGGCCACGACACAGACCCTGAAACCTGTCAACCTGTCGCTGCAGGGAGCACCTCTCCCCACCAAACAGCCCTGAGGATGGAAAAACGAACATGCCCATGAAATTCACGACAAAGGGAGAGCATGTTTCAAGGCAGAGAAAAGCAACCTGTCAGCTGAGAGGCCCTGGGAGCCCCTTCCCAGCAAGAAGGAAGAAACAATTAATTCTGAAAACCAGTTTCTTTGTAAGAAGATGACCTTCACCACCTCCTCATGGGAGTGACGCTAAGCGGGTCTACTTTAAAATGAATTTTTCAGAGAAAAATCCTACAGCTCTGCTTTCTGTGGAAAAGCCATGCTCTAAAATCAGCCGCTAATGAAGTCCCTTCTTCAGTGACTTAGGGGGTGGCAGAGTAACCAGCGTGAACGCTGAAGGAGACAGGATCATGTCACGCACACACATGCTGGAGATAGACGTGGCCTACCCGGCACAGATAGGCCCTGGCGTACACGGACACCAGTGGGTCTCCGATCCCTCGAATTATGCACGTCAGGCGGGGCAGACATTCCGAAATCCCCCTGTGAGAAGAGACAAAAGACGGCAGCATCACACCCCATGTGAGAGCAACTTGTGCTTTTATTTTTAACATAAAGATAAAACCAAACTTCCTGAGTGGAGGGGGGCGGGAAAAAAACACTCAGGTTTCAGGAGTAAGCCAAGGTCAAAGTTTCAGAGTTTTCTGAGGCTCTGTAACTACAGGCTTTCTCTCCTTAACAATTCATTCACTGAATGGCTTCTTTCATCCTGGCCGCTTGCTCAGCGCTGGAGTCCAACCTTCATTATTTTCCTGCTTGAGGTCACATTTATTTTACGAAGTTAGCAGTTTCTGTCCCCCAGTTATTTTCCATGGGCGGGTCACCCCTTGATTTTCTCAATATTCTCACCGCATCTATATTCCTTTGGCACTGACTCCCTGGCCCGGGCCTGCCCCTGTCCCAGCACCCACACCTCCCCCTCAGGCTGGTAGCAGCACCCCCACTGTGCTGTACTGGTTTCTCCTGCAACAGGGACTTCCCTCTGCCTGGGGCACCATCCTCCCCACTGGGGAGGCAACATAACTGTTCCTTCAGCGCCAGTGTTACCCACTCCACAGCCCCCGGCATCCCTAGACTCCACTCAAACACTGGATTCTAAACCCAACCACACTTCCCTCTGTGGAGCACCGAGTCAGCCATGAACTTCGGGGAGTTTATTACCTAGATGCTACCCCACAAGACAGCCTTTCCCCGCTCTGCAGGAGCAGAGCCGGTTTTCCCAGGCCCAGCAATCTCCCCTGCAAACAATGCCTGCGGTGACCCAGGGCTCAGGGGGAAAGGCTGTGGCTTCTGACCTGTCATCTTTATCACCACGCTGGACAGCGGCAGCAAACACTGAGCGCGGGCCTACTGTGTGGTGTGTGCAGCTCATGGACCTCCTCTTAGGGACTTGTTCACAGAGGAGGGGATTGAGGGTCAGAGACCCTACATAACTGGCTAAGACCACACAGCTAATAATGGCAGAGCCAGGATTCCAACAACTCATCTCCCACGAGCTACTCAATCCACCTCTCCTGGCCCCCGTTGTCTTCTCAGTAAAATGAGGATTAAAATGGTATCTCTATTTCTTTAAGTTTTCATTTGGAGTAAAGGAGAAAATGCTTTGTACCAGATCGGCGACACACTAAGAACCCAAAGAATGACAGCTCCTGTTTCACTGCCATTGGTGTGTGGATATGGGGAGGGACTGACTTTTTTGGAAATGTTACGGTTCTAGACATTTAGAGAAAGACTTACGTTTTGGAGAGGAACCTGTTACACTTTAGGATGGACGCTTCCACGTAACTGCACAAACATTCCGTTAAGAGAGACATTTTCTAGACGGCCTGCTGCCCAGGGGAAAAGGCTCAACCAGCCACGAACAGGACTGGGTGTATATCTTTGGGAGAGGGGGGCTCTCAACAACCCAGAGAATTAAGTCCGTCAGAGGCTTGCGGTTTCTGTATTTGGCTTTCAAGGTTTTGTACTCATTAAAAATAAAATTTGGAAAATGTGCTGAAACTTAAGCTGGGTTTGGAGCCATTCTAATCAAGGCTTCATGGGGAACGGACGAACGTCGGCTAACAAAGGGTTAGTTTGTGTGTAAGGGGAATTCAGTTCTTTACTACCGGTCGTTGTGAAGAGAAGCTCGACCCCATTCCTTTCAAGTCCTTGGAACCACAGAAAACACAGAAAGATGAAGCACCAAAATTGGAGAGAATTCATGGGGAATGTCCCTCACGGAACCGGAAATCTGGTACCTGGTATCATCTTCAGAGAAACCAGAGAAGTGTTGGAAGAGAGCAAAAGTGCAAGGGCTTTCCTACAATGTGATTGTCCTTGCAGCCTAGCAACTGTTAACGGGACCAAGTTTCCAACAGGAATTTCAGCGCATCCCACCACACGGCTTCTATTCACAGCACAGCTCTTTTCGCCTCTTTAAAATCACCAGACAGAAAATAAAGGATACAATCTTGGAATGAGTTCCCTGATGGAAGCGATCTTGAAAAACCAATTTAAGCATGTTTCTTTGGCCGTGTCATTTACATTCTCTGGAGAGAAGTGATCTGCAAGACAAAAATAATACCCATCAGCCTCCCCAATTCTCGGGATCTGCTACAACCGCTATGAGTCCTGGGACAGGAAAACGTCACGGTGAAGCAGAAGGGGCGGGGTACTCAGTCCTATCCCTTTCCTTCCAAAAATCATTATTCTTGTCAGGAAATAATTGGTGACAATGATACCCTATATACAAAGGCTTTGTAAGTGCCAGGTGCTATTCAGAGTGCGTTAGAGACATCAGCTCACTTAATCCCCACAATACCCCTTTTCATCACCTTAATATCCTTTATAGACCATGGCACAGAGATGTTTAGAAACTTGCCCAGAGCACAGAGCAGGCAAATTTTAAGAGATAGAATTCAACTTAGGCAGTCTGGCTGCACCACCTTCATTCTTAGCCACTGCTCAAATACAATTCAGAGGTTCTTGGTGTGCCCACCGATAAGATGAGACTGTTGAGTTACAGATGCTTTTGGAGGTTGCAACTGTAACATGAAATGTGATCGAAGCTTGTGCTCTAAATAGCAAAGGGCCAGACTGGGAGGTAAACTGAGGCCCTAAGGTGAGCAAGCAGCCAGAGTGAGTGCCAGCTCAATGCTGGCTCTCAGGCTGGAGTCACCTTGTGGCAAAACTGCCAGATCCTCCCCTTAGCTGCTGTCCTCCTCTTCGATAATAGAACTATCACTTTTCTGCTGGGCAAGCGGCCATCCTGGCAGTGAGACAGGACCATGTGACCAAGTTCTGGTCCCAGGACATCAACAGAAGTGCAACTTCTGGGAAATAGCTTTAAAAGAAGGGGCTTGACCCCCTTCACTCCTTCCCCCCCACTTCCCCTCACCGGCTGGAATGCAGGTACAATGGCTGGAACCCCCACAACCACCTTGAACCATGAGAGCAACGAGAGAGGCCAGGATCCCTGGCACCACGGGCTGGCAGCCCCGCCAGCCCTGACTCTCTCTGTTGTTATTTTGAGCTGTCTGGCACTGGTACCCAAGCGGGATCTTGACATACATCTTAATAAGGAACAAAACAGAGTACAGAAAAATGAAAAACAAAAACAAGAACTCATCAATACCACGAAGGCAACTGCTGACTCTCCCGTGGAAATGATTTCTTCTAAACGATTCTGTAGGCTTCATTCATTCCCAAATGATTCACTCGCCATTTTGAAAGGGAAGGGACATTCCGTTTTTCCCTTTCCTGGCCGGAACCTGCGCACTTAAAGTAACGCTTTTTTTTCAAGCTCCAAGAGACTCCAGACAAGTAAAGATAAGGGTTATTCTTAAACTCATTTGTGAATCCTGCCTTGTGGAAAGGGGAGAGGCAGGGTTAATTTCCCTTCACATAACAATCCTGTGACTTGAAGTCCAAAAGCAAAAATAAGTCTGTGAAGTCATCTCATAAAAATCCCTCACTTTCCAGCTGAGGGAACAGAGTGTTAGCAAAGGGTATATGCATTGACTACAAGCTGTCCAACAACCTGCATATGCCAACACAGAGGTTCTAGGCTTTCCTTGCAGCTCAAGAGCTAATTTAGGGAAAGTTTTATGTCACGCAGGACTTTAAAATCTTACAGCAAACTAAACATTACATTCCCTTACTATTTGCTCAATGCAAGTACTTTCAGAACCAACCAAAGGCAGAGTTGTAGGAGAGAGAGCAGTACATAAGAGCCCTGTCCTCAGGAAGCTTCCATTCCAGTGGGGGAAGAAACCTCATCGAGAGGGGAAAGGATAAGCAAGCAAACAAATAAGGTAAGATCCAAGAGCAGCCACACAATGCAAGCTATAAAACTAGGCCGTGGAATGGAGTGATCTGAGTTGGGGACCGTCACCAGATAGGGTGGTCAGAGAAGGCTCCGCTGAGGTGGCATTTGAGCTGAGCCCTGATGACAAAAAGGGGCCAGCCATGCTCGGATGCAGAGGACATGTATTTCCAGGAAGAGGAAACAGCAAGTGCAAAGGCCCTGAGGTGGGCACGACCTCTGGCAATGTCAAAGAACAGGAAAGCAAGCCGGTGTGGCAGGCAAGAAAGGGACCAGCCGGCATCACAGGCCAGGTCACGCAGGGCTGCAGCCTTGGTGAGGACTAAGAGTTTCTCTAAGTGCTATGGAAACTCCCCGAAGAGTTCTGAGCAGCGGGATGACGTGACGTGATTTATATTTCAGGACTGGGGCTGCTACATGGAGAACGGATTCAGAATTGGGAATTCAACTCAGAAGCAATTTCAATGTAACAAGCAGCAGAGGTTTTTTTCCCTCCAAGCTCCCAGTCATTGTTCTTACGGGGCTTCTTTTTCCAACCCTGACCTTCTGTGGCTATTTTAGGAGGAGGGAGGAAACCAACGAGTCTAATTCTGTGTCACTTGCCAAGTCTCTGCAGTAGCAGTCTCTTGAAGGCACAGTGCTTATAGGAGCGAAACGTCATCTTAGCAGGTGCCTGGGTGGCCAGGTCAGCTAAGGACGCAGCTTATCTAGATGCCGTCGGCCATGGGGAAAAGTGAAGGAGAGAAAGCCCAGGGTGGATGATGAGAGCCACCACATAATAAACCCACATTCCTTCTCCCGTGATGGAAATAAACTTCTACCACAGAGAAGATGGTCTCTCCAGCTATGTGCTGGATTAAGAGATGCCGGGGAAAATCATTACTACATCCAGTAGCATATCCTTTCCATGAACCCAAAGGACGCTGGTGTCTTTCTAAACTCGTAAGAGCTGAGCCCTAGTTAAACCTCCAGAAGGTTAGGGCTCAGACATTAAACTCAGCAGAACTTGGAATGGGAGGAACGAGGACACCTGCCACCAGATTTCTCTCTACACTTAATCTCTTCAGGCAGGATTCTGCGCAGTAGACTTCAAAAGCTTCCTTCATAATTATTGTGACACACCATCCCCAAGCTTGCTGGTATTTTTGAAAAAGGTTTGCTCCTTTCCCTGTCAGGTTCCTGGAACCAGAAAACACATGCAGATGAAGACGTTAACTGATAGGGGGGAAAAAATGGAGAAGTTATTTTTAAGAAAACGAAAGTCTGATTTGCATCACTCAAGGTAAAAAAGAAAAAAAAAGATATTTCAGGAAGGAAGAATTTTATTGGTAAAAGTGCTAATTATATCTTTAGATAAGGACAGGAAGTGACTACGAAAATTACCTTTTATCTTGAACTTTTATGGTTTAGGTAGAGAGCAAGTTATCCCTAATTTTTTCCTTCCTTGGCTCTAACATGCTGTCTGTATACTTAGTAAAAACTGGGAGGGAAGAAAATTAATACAGTCGATGCAAACACGAATGCTTCTGGGGGCCAGGCAGGTTAAGACAAATATTTTGAAGCGGTTAGGTCTACAACCACAGGAAGTAGTAGAACCTGTATCAAAAAGCATTAAAAAAAAATACTGCTGGAGCCAAGGAAAACACCTATGTGGGTTTCATCTGCCCACAACTTTTAGTGATCTGCTGCTGCTGCCCTTCCAGCCAGGCGGGCCCCTCCACTTTCCCAGTCTCACTGTGTCCCAATCCTGAGACACCTTGAACAGGGGAGGAGCTACTGCAAACATCACGGGTGTGACGTGGAGGTGGGGAGGGCCGAGAAATACCACGTGAGCCACACTCAAAAAGGGAAAACAAATCAGGTGAAATTTTCATAATATACTTCATGGAACCCAAATCATCCAAAACATCATTTCAACATATTTTAAAAATTATTCATGAGGTTCTTTATAGTCTTTTATTTGTAGTAAGTCTCTGATCTGAAATCCACTATTTTTTTTAAATATTGACAGCACATCAGCTTGGACGGGCCAGATCTCAAGCGCTCAAGAGCCCCACGTGACGCGAAGCCGCCACATTGGATGGTATGGACCCAGCGCTAAGAGCCAGGCTCTCGCTAACAGCTGTCGGCAAAGCTGTGGGCACGTCCCTGACTATTTCACGCTGAGTTTGCCCGTCGATAATGAGACAAGGTGATTCCTCAGAGCTCTTCTAGCCCTAACGGTCTTACGGTTCTGTTCCTTTCTGAAAAATAAGTATATTAAATAGCTTTCAAAATACAGGTAGACGGATGAAAGAAATAACGAATGAATGAATGGACGAACGAATGAACAGAGGTCAAATTCTGGGTTACTGCTGTTGATGCCCTCATCTGCTTAGGAGCAGAAGGAGTGAAGGTGGAGCAAAGGTGTAGTTGTCATTTGTACAGATGTCTACGTACAGTATTAGGAATCTGAAAGGGGGGATGAAAGGGAAAGAAAGCTGCTCCTTCCTGCCAGACACACCGTCACCATCTAGATGACAAAAGAAATTCAGAATCTACTCCCATTATAACCTCCTGAGAATTTTAAATTGATTGGCAATAAATTTAATGCAAACATCACTTGGGCAAAGACTGTAGACTCAGTCAAAGCATCTGTTATTGATTGAGTTGACGTTGTTCTTTAATATATATAAAGTAGGTCCTTTAAAGCAATTTGCTTCTTAGGAAAGATACGCAGGCAAAATACTAAAATGTCAAGCAGCAGAGGAATTTAAGTTGGTGTGAAACTTCAGCTGAATTTAATTCTAATACCTCTTCATTCGTGCACAGTCACATTACTTGCCCAAATTCCTCGGCGGACTATTTGAAAATCTTCTAATGTTTTTAGAAGACTGAGATGATTAGAAATCTGGAAAAGTGTTTCTTTTACTTTTAACACACCAGAAATGAAAAACTTTATATTGGGTTGCACTAAACGCTGATGTGATATACACCTAATCCTGACTCCAAAGCAGAATGAAAGCCGTGGAACAGCCGTGACATTACCTGGTAAGACGCCGCGGTTATCCACACACATGGAAAAGATGCGTTCATACACGAGCTTTCCTGAGGAGAAAGGACAGATGGTGTCAGCGTCGCACTCTTCCGGAGTAAACACTAAATAAACGTTTGTTCCTTCGTGGGGGATGCCTCCCAAACTTCAATTGTGGCAACATACTGCCACCTAGTGGGACAAATTTGAAGCCACGTTTCTTTGTTTTTTGTTTTTAATAAAAGGAGGGATTTTTACTTTCTGTGAGAGGCAGGTAGGTGATCAAGGCACCTCAGGTACCTCCACTCAATCAACGGAGAATGACCCCCATCTTATTCTAGACAAGAGGCTGCAAATGGGCGGCCCAAGGGCTGAATCCACTTTGATCAAAACAGTGATCCACTTTGTTTGGTCCACCACACAATGGCCCACAAAGTTTTAACATTTTTTGATTTAGCTGCCAACACTTAATAACTGGGAGAATTCAAAAGAAAAAAAATTGGGAGAATTCACATGAAAAGCCAGATTTCTTGCTTCTTCACAGACGATATGCCAAAAATGGGCCCATATCCCGAAAGGATAACAACGGGCTAGAACAGATTAGCAGCTGCCCTGAATGGCATACAGACTACCCAGTTTGCCGCACTCTCCACCATTCCCTACCGTCTCTCATCAACAGCCTGCTTCACTCATTTATGTAATCTGCCTGGTGCCTAGAAACATGGGAATTCATCTAGAATGCAAGTCTACAGGGTCAGATGTGTGTCTGTTTTGTACAGTGACCGATCCCCAGCACCTAGATAGTGCCCAGCATACAATGGATGGTCGATATTTGGTGTTAGATGCATAGATGAACAAAATTTAGGTCGTGTGGGTCACAGGTACTGTTAGGACAGGACATTATTTGTTGTGGATTTATCACCATCACGATTGCCAACTCCCAGCCCAGCTAATTTCGGGGATACCGCAAGGGCAGCAAGCACCTGCATTACATCCGGCTTGCTGAGATCTGGGCTGCTGCCAGCAGAGGCTGGCAAGATGGCAGCCCAAAATTCTCACGAGGTTAATGTGTTTATCTGGCCAGGCTTGCAGGTTAGAAATTGGATCTCACTGGTGTCCCGAGCTAGTTTCGCTCAGGGATGCTGACTTAGGCAGAGAAAACTTGCAGGCCAGTGTGTTAACTTATCATGAGAAACAGACCTGTCAGGAGGACCAGACACGGCCACCGGCCTGTCTCCCTGACTGACGGCCTCGCCCCGTGAGGACAAGCTGTGCATGAGAAGTCCAGGTGCGAGGGGTGTCTGACCTACTATCTAGTCTCAGAGCCTAAGGCGCCCTCCCTTCTGGATCACTTGTCCCCATCTCTGCCACCTTCCTGGGTCCACGCCACTCTCGTATTTCACCCAAAGTGGCCTAATATATTGCACCTGCAGTAGCTTCCTACTTGTACCCCTGCCTGTCCTTGCCCTATGGTCATCCCAACACAGCAGCCAGAGGGAGCCCATTACAACTCAAATCGGACTACGTCCCTTCTTTTCTTGACACCCGCTTGGTTCCTCACGTCCTCAGATTCAAAGCCCGAGTCCTTCCAATGGCCTCCAAGGGCCACCGCGATCTCCAGCCACGTCAGCTCCTGCCTGCTCCTGCCCTCACTCCACTCCAGCCACCGTGGCCTCTCGGCTCTCCAAACCTGCCCACCATGCTACCACCCCAGGGCCTTTGCACCAGCCGTTCCTTGGGCTGACCTGCTCCTGAACTCCCACCCCACAGAGCACATGGCTCATCTGTCCCCTCCTTCAAGTTCTTGCCCACATATCAACGTCTCAGCCAGGCCGCCTCCCATCAGCCTATTTACAAATACAGCCGCCCCGGCCCCCATCCATTCCCTCAGCTCCCCTCACCCTACCCTGCTCTTTCTAACATACACATAACACAGGACTGCCCTCTAACGTACTATCAGGTTTACTTATTTGTTCTGTAAATCCTTTTACTGCTCCACAAAGGCAGGGATTTTGTCTCTTATTTGCTGACACATCCTTAGCCCCCAGCAGTGCCTGAGACCAGCTCTCCAGGCCATCTGAACCCGAGAGATGCTACCTTTTAGCAGGGGCAGCTCTTCTTTTAGCTTCCAGTCCCCTTTTTCTGGCAACAGCGTCACCCAGGCCTGGATAATATGCATGTTTCACCCCCCAGATGCCACGAATGGCTCAGGGACTGACACATGACCCAAGCCAGGCCCATGAGATGGAATTCTGGGACTTTTGCTGGAATGCTTAGAAGAAGTTTCTTCCTTGTCCTGGGACTAACAGTGAACAGAAGCTGAGGACACCTGGTAGAGTTTGGGAATGAAGCCAACCCCTGGGAAAGTACTAGAAAAAGCCAAGCTCCTGAAGACACTGTCTGGGCTTCTGACTCCAGTTGTACACGAAGCCAGAAACTACAAGTGGAATTTTCAACATAAGCCAATAAATATCCAAAACTAATACAAGGCAGGCTTCCTATCACTTGTTCCAATACATTCAGCTCCCTGGTCTCCTGTGCAGAACTAAATGGGTCCGAATGACATTTGTTTCCTGACACTTCCAGTCTTTTGATGGGGTACAGACAAGACGTGCCAGCTTGGGAGCCCTCTGGTCCTTCCTCGGTGAGAACAGTGAATGTCTCTCCTGAGTTCAGCTCTCAGAAGGCAACTCTGTCTGCCAGCTCTTGTGGGCACCTGGCTGCCCGACGTACAGCCTGGAGGGCTGCCCGCTTTGGACAAGCTGCTAATGGCATGATGCTCGGGCCACTGCCCACCAAGCAGCAGAGGCCGCCTGCTTCTCCAGAGGGGCCCAGGTCATTCCCTTCAGCCCAGACCTCTCTACTGGGCTCGCACTGATTACTGTGCCCGGGGGGTGTGCGTGGGCCGAGGGGCAGCCACAGCAAGGCAGGCAGGTCTCAGATGGACTGCAGTTGTCACCCAGGCCGGAGGGAGAGGACGCTGGCCTGGCTCCGGTTTTAACAGTGATGACAGGGAAAAATGGGCATATTGGGCAGAGCTTTAGGCGGCTGGGCTGAAGAACGTGGAGACGGACTAGACATGGGCCACAAGGGGAGATGACCCAGTGGGGCCGGAGGAAGGGCTGGGAGGAGATGCCAAGTTCAGTTCCGACAGAGTGAGATGGCGATGGCCTGGACCTGGGTTTCAGGACGTGTGTTTGCCAACACTTTCCTCACTTGCTTTACGAGCCTATCAGAAGGTTAGAAAACATAATTTAAAATATTTCAAAAATAGCACCCTTGTTAGTGAGCAGAGGTTTGGTCTCCCTCCTGATTCACCTGATTAACGACTTAAACCACAAGAGAACCGAATGGAAAGCAACGCGAGCGCCCGGCTTCTGGCAAACCCAGTGCGTTTCCTAGATCTAAGATGACTCTGCCTAGGACTTACCAAATGTGTCAAGTATGTCGGTGACGAGCACAAACTTGCTTGGGTAGAACTGAATGACACTGGTGTCCGAAAGAAGCTTTGAACACTAGAAAGAGAGAAAAGAAAATTTAGTGTTGTGTCTGACCTGGTTGGGACACTCCAGGCCCAGAAAATTAACAATTTGTAGAAAAAGGTCCAGGGGTTAACCATGTGCCAGCCAGGCCCTGTCCGACGACACACTGGAGACGTAAGGACGAGCAAAACCACCGGGCTTTTGACAGAGAGCCAGACTCTGTCACAGCAAGCCTCGTAAGGAAAGACACGGTCACCGTCCTCCAGGAAAGCCACACACCAAGGAGGCTTAGCCAGAAGGGTCTCTGCTCAAACACTCAAGGTCACCAGGGGAAGTCAAGGACACCTCTCCCATCAGTGTCCCTGCAGGTGACTCCATCTTTGTTCCAACTGCTTTTCGGCAGTTACCTCTGGTTTATTTCAGGACAGTCTTGGATTCTTGAACATTCTTTTCTATGAACTGACCTCAATAAGTAAGTCTCCAGGGTTTCTTAAACTAGCATCTACTCAATCCCAAATTTCCCTCTAAAGGAAATGACACATTTCCTTCCAGGAAGACATGTTTCTCTGGAACTATGATCTTCAATGACAGACGCACTTTGGCTTTGCAAGGAATCGTTCAATTCCCAGTCAATCACTGCAGCCAGAGGCCCATTCTCACCGCAGTTCCGGACTCGTAACGGAACCCTGCAGCCACACAACCTAAACACCCCAGATTCAGTCACCGCTTAGCATCAGAAATAAAAAAATCAGTGCCTATGAGGAAGAACTAATTGTGATGCCCTGAAGCCCTTACAAATTCAAAAGTCATCATGAGGAACTACATAACCTTGCCCTATTTTAGCATTCAAATGGTTGACCCTCAGATAGGACAATGTCACTTTAAAAATGTTTGGACATTTGGCAAAGGTCCTTGAATATATGCTTTTCCAACGAGCAGATGATGGTGATAACCTCCATCAAATCAAGAGGTAGGTCGGATATCGGTATTCCACTTGTTACCCCCAAATCGAAATCGTCAGATGCACCAAGTCCCTCTGCGGCATCACATGCCTACAAGGAAACAGCGTGTATAATTTGGGAAACATCCTCTGACAGCCCAAATGTTATTTGGGGAGGGGCGGAGAGGTGAGGAAAATGTGAGCTGCTTAAACAATGGTGTTGACACCAAACGTGGCATTTGGATGTGCACAGAATTCCACTTCCTGACGCCTCGCTTTGTGTTTTTCGTGTGCCCTTTATGAGCGCTCCAACGTAAACAACTAGCCCAAGAGAGTTCAGGGCTTGGAAAAGACAAACAAGCTGAATCTTAGATACTGTTTACAATGCGCAGCTCTGGGTTCCTAGGGACGTTCCATCTCCCCAGCTCTTACCCAGGGGCCCCTCACAGATGAGGTTCTGCCCATGGGTGGAGAGAGAGAAAAAATTCAAACAGAAGATTTCAAATTAAACACAGCTGGGGCTTCCCAACATCTGTGCATTGACTTTTCTCCCAAGCTGGTGTCACAGAACATATATTTTGTAAAGAATAACAGGAAGCAGAGTTTTTTAAATCCAAAGTTAAAGTCGTAACGATGCTATCCTTGAAATTACCTTGTAAATCACAATTTCGAAGAATCTACAGGTTTTCCAGGCATGGGTGCAGTTTCCTAAATCAGACTCAGGCACCCCAATGTGCGTGTGTTAAATATACAGAGTCTTCACACCACATCAAAACTACTGGTCAACCTCCAGCCAAGACACCAGGAAATCAGGCCTCTTAACAAGGGCTCCAGTGACTGCTTCCCTGAAACACGCCGGGGACACACTGGGTTTGTGACATCCACAATCTGTAGCAGATGCTGAATGGACTAAGCTTCCTACAAACCAGTGTTCTCAGTTTCAGAATCGTCTAGGGAGCTTTTATCAAACAATAGTGGTGCCTGCCTCCCAGTCCCTGATGAAGCTGGTCTGGGCGCAGCTGGGACTCAGGATTGCAGGTGATTCTAAAGTGCAGCCGAGGCTGAGAACCGTTGTCATACACATTTCCTGGACGTCTGACCAATACATTTCTCTGCCTGAAATACTTGCTACCGAACTTACTCACATTGCTGGAAAAATACTGAAAGAGTGTTTGTTTTTCCTTTGCATCCAATTAGAAATATCTAGAAGCATACTAGCAGTTTTCTAATTAAGTTTGGGTTGAAAAAATTGAATAACCAAAGCAAATGGATAAATTAAAAGATAACCTACGGTTGCGTACTAAGAAAGCATAAATGGATGCATGGATGGATGGAAGGAAGGAAGCAGACTAATTAATCAGAGGACAACTACTATCCAGAACATATGAAAAAAATCCTAAAAATCAATAATAACTCATAACAATGAAAAGAATGAGCAGAAGGAATTGACACAAGGCATTTTACAGAAAAGGGAACGCTGACGGCCCATAAACATGTGAAAAGATACTCAATCCTATTATAATTTGGGAATTGCAAATTAAAACCACAACAAAGGAGGATTTTATCACTTCCTCAATTGGAAAAATAAAAATAGAAGCTCTGCTCACACCAAATGTTGGGGGGAAGCTGAACAGCACAGACTCTCCCATTCCCACTGCTACTGCGAGTGTACCAGCGGGCACAGAAAACTCTGGAAAACAACTGGGCACTGCCTGGTAAAGCTGAAGAGGTACACACCCTACACCCCAGCCATCCCGCTCTCGGGTCTGGACCTTCATCTAGAGGAAGGTCAGCAGACGTGTCCAAGACTGTTCATAGTAACAGCGTAACGACAAAAGAAAAGGACAGAACCAAATGCCCACCAACAGAATGAAAGACACATGATTTACACACCAGTAGGCTCACTATTAGTACGATGGCAGATCTCTCCAGTTGACGTATAGGGTCAATACAATCCCTATCAAAACCCCAGAAGGGGAGGCCTGTTAGCTCAGTTGGTTAGAGCGCAAGCTCTGAACAGCAGGGTTGCCGGTTCGATTCCCACATAGGCAAGTGATCTGTGCCCCCCACAACTAGACTGAAGGACAACAACTTGACTTGGAGCTGAGGGGCCCTGGAGTAACACACTGTTCCCCAACATTCCCCAATAAAAAATTTTTAAAAAACCACCCAGGTTTTATTGGGGGAGGAGATGGTAAGAAATTGACAACTTCATCCTGAAAACCACATGGAGATGCAAAGGACCCAAAATCTCCAAAACGATTTTGAAAAAGATTTACACCACCCAGTTTCAAAACTTACCATAAAGCTACAGTAATCAAGACAGTACGGTACTAACATAGGACAGACTTACAGATCTGTGGAATAAACTTGAGAGTCCAGAAATAAACCCTTATATTTATGGTCAGTTGACTTTTGACAAGGGTCCCAAAATAATTCAATAGAGAAAAGACAGTCCTTCCAACAAATGCTGCCGAGACAATTGGATACCCTTAATAAACTTACACCCTTATCAACACACAAAAATTAATTCAAAATGGACGACAGTCCTAGAGGTAAGAGCTAACACTGTAAAACTTCTAGAAGAAAACAGGAAAAAATTCTCATGACCTTAGGTTAGGCAGAGTTCTTAGATACAACTCCGAAAGCACGAGCCGAAAAACAGACAACAGATAAATTGGACTTCATTAAAATTAAAAACTTCTATATTTCAAAAGACACCATTATGAAAAGGGAAAAAGACACAGACTACAAGAAAATACTTCTCGCTCATATATTTGATAAAGAACTTGGATCACGGATATATAAAGAATTGTTACAACTCAACAAGATAAACAACCTGATTTTACAAATGGACAAGTCTTGAACAGACATTTCACTAAAGAAGATAGACAAATGGCCAATAAGCAGATGGAAACATGCCCAGCTCCACTGGTCAGTAGGGAAATGCAAGTTGAAACCACAATGAGATAACACTTCAAACCCACTAGGACGGCCGTAATCAAAAAGGCAGACAGACTGCTGGAAAAGATGCACTAGAACCGGAACCCTTAGATGCTGCTGGCGGGAACGCACATGGTGCAGCCATTTTGGAAAGCGGCTTAGCCATTTCTCAAAAAGTTGAACGTAAACGTACCATGTGACCCAGCAATTCCACTCCTAGGAATCTACCCAAGAGAAATGAAAACGTGTCCATGCAAAGACTTGTGTACAAATGTGCATAGTAGCATGTGTCCTAGTAGCCAGAGTGGAAACAGCCTAAATGTCCATCAACTCATTCACAGAGAAGTAAAAAGGGATTATCCCTACAACGGACTAATATTCAGCAGTAAAAAGGCACAACGTACTGACACATGGGGGAACCTCAGGAACGTGGTGCTAAGTGAACGGAGCCAGATGCAAATGATTACGTACTGAATGATCCCACGTAATGAGATCCCATGCAATGAGAGGCAAACGTGTCGTCAAAACCAGATCAGTGGTCTCCTGGGGCTGGAAGTGGCAATGGGACTTGATTGCAAACAGGCTTGGGGGAGTCTGGAAGGGAGGGTAATGGAAAAGTTCTCACATTGGATTGCCTAACAGTGGTGCAACTCTATAAACTCACTGAAAATCACTGAACTGTACACACTTCCAATGGTGGGTTTGGGGATATGTAAACTATATCTCAATAAAGCTAAAGAAACAAAAGCCTGATTACAGAGCATGTCAGGTGAACTGGTCTCATTTCTCCAGGCTCCACAGCTTCACTATCTTAATTGGCTAAAGAAGGCAGTTTCTAAAGGACCGAAAGTTCAATAGTTACGAATCACCAGATGTGGAGTTAATGCAACATGCAACACTTTCATGGTTATTTTTCCTCGAGAAGACACGAATCAAATCTGCTCCAGATGTAAAACTTAGAAGTCACAGTTCTGTACCAAGTACTCTAGGCAGAAAGGCTGCCAATAAAAATATTTGGAAGAAGCGCTTGTTAGTTTAGAAATTTCTCACTTGTGCCACGCAGCACGCAACCCCCATCACGTGAATTCAGGAGGAGAGAACCCTTCCTCAAGGGTATTTACTTTGTAAACCAACAACAGTGATGGAAGAGAAGTGGGTGGGGTTTGCCTCGGTCACGAAACACCAAAAAAAAATAGCACCTGCCACGCAAAGTATCATCTTAAAAGACTTCAAGTACCCAGGGCAAAGACTCCCAGCCTCTCCCCACTCTCTCTCCAGAGCAACAGGTGAGCAAACAAATGTCACATGGCCACGACACTGAACTAGAACGGGATCTGTCCTTTTGAACTTGAATGGCTACTCAGAAATTCTTTGTTAAGCGCTGCTCTGGAAATCGTAACGCACACATTATTCCTTTCACAGTGTGTTTCTGAGCATGTTTTGCCAACACAGGATGATCTTAGGGGTCAAAACAACAGAAGAAGCTGTTTTCCTTCCAGAACTTGCTCTTGTGATCCAAGAGTTGTCACGGATCAACAAACTCACCAACAAAGAGGTTTCAACAAATGTACCTCTTCTAACAGTGTAAAAAAATATTTGTTGGACCCATAATTATGCAGAATATGACCCAAAAATGCATTTATCAGGAATACACAATCGTTAGTTCCAAAGATACAATGGAAATCTAGTCAAGGAGACCCAGACCGTTGGTCCATCTTTAGTCTGTACAAATCATAGACGTGTCAGGGGCTGTACCAGGAACAATGAACTAAATACATGACACAGGGGGCATCATTAATTGTGCAATCTAGGGTGAGTGTCCTGGAATTGTGCAGTGCACAACCTGTGCAGCTGCACACAGTGGCCCTGGGATTAGCCATCTCATGAAAACACAGATTCGCAATCACGGCCTTTCATAGGAAGTACGTGAAGATGGAACACATGAAAAAAGGAGGGGAAGACTCTGAAGGCAGGCTTCTGAAAACCCTAATTATCCACAAAGGAGTTTTACACAGAAAATTCACAAAAATCACTAGAGCTGACCTGGATGACTATTTTTAGAGCCTTCACTTTCTGGTCCGAGGCCCAGGCGTCCTTCAGCGACTGGTTGAGCTCCTCTATGCGGTTCACATAATCCTGTTGAGTCAAATTCAGCAGTTCCTTTTGGGAGCCCTGTGGGCAGAAAGGAGGAAGGTGAAGGAACAAAAGGAAAAACACTGACCACCAACCCGAGCACCGGCTGAGCTTCACTCTCTAAGTTTCCCTTATAGCCCCACCAGGATCGATCGTTTTGTCTTTTGATCAAAGAGGCTCTTGGAGTTTTCTGTGAAGGGGGGCAGAGTGGCGTGTCGCAGAGAAACCGGCCTAGGAGGCAAGTCAGACCTAGGCCAGCTCCCAGGTCAGCTGCTTCCCACCATGCGATTCTGGGTGAGCTGCTTTCCTCCCAGAGCCTCACCTATAAACAGGGAGGATTGATAGTTATCAGGACTCACCTTGGGCCAGGCCAGGTATACCAGATGCTCGAGATACAAAGGGGAGCAAAATGACCTTATTTCTGCACCAATCAAGCTTAAGGTACAAAGATGGACATTAACAAAGACTAAGGTAAATGCTCGGGAGGGAACAACAGTTCACGGAACCTTCTGGGCTGAGGCAGTGAAGTGACTCTTTCTTCACCTCTGCTGTGACAACCCTGGAAGCCATCTGTTGAGATGGCAACATTATGAGATGGTGGTGTGTCTGTCACTGCCCTGGATAAGTAATGCCAGGAAGAAATAAACCTTTGTTCTAGTAAGCCACTGAGGTCTGGGGGTTCATTTGTTACCACAGCATAACCTAGCCTTACCCTGACTAACACACTAGTTAACTTGAAAGCCACAGGGCAGCCATCTCTGCTGTGAGCAAGGAAATCAGTCTGCAGGAAAAACAAAAATGGAGAACTAGAAAAAGAATCAGTGATGAAGGCTGCACAGAACCACAAGAGACAGAGGACAGCTGCCAGGTTTCTGGGTGGTTCTTCAGACCCCGGCTTCAGCCAGCTTAAGTGACTTTCAGAGACCCACAGACTAAAGTGCTTTGATTCAAACCCTCAGCAATTCCCTTCTTACCAGCCACAGTTGTGTGACTGAGGCTCTCGGATACCCTACTTCAAAACGTGTCCTGTCTGAACTGAGAAATTGGACTGTGGATCATGAGACTCTGCTGAACACCCAACAACTCTGGTTTCAGAGCTGGAAGGACCTGGACCCAAGGGGAAAGATACAGGACAGAGCAACATAACTGCCATGATAGTGACACTCCAGAGGACACAAATTCACCTGTCTCCAGGGGCCAGGCTAGAAAGGCTCATGAGTGAATCGGGATGGTACAAGAATGTGGGCCCACGATCAGATGGAATTCAAGAGAAGCCAGAAATCTGGATTTATGTGAAACTGACCAATTTTGAAGAGTTGGCAAACGGGTCATGTGTTTGGAAAGCAGGTGCAGGCCAGTTAAAAGATTCCTGTAGCCACATGCAGCCAGCAGAGCAGCCAGGTGGGACCTTTCTCCTCCGCTTCCCAGGGAGATGGCTCCGCTTGGCTTGTACAGTGAGACCCTGTCCTCAGATGACCCGGGTTTGCTCAGGCATCAGTGAGAAAAGACGCCTTCAGAAAACCAGCCCGAGGCAGGCTCCTGAGAGCTCAGCCAACTGCACCACTGGCGTCTTTCCTGGTTCCCTTGGTGCCTCGGGAGGACAGAGCACAATGCAGGGCTCGCGAATTCCTCAGACAGCAGCCACGGAGACAGAGCTCACTTGGCAGAAGAAACGACAGCACCACGCGGCCCTGGGCTCTGCCGGTGACTTGCTCACCTCCTCAAAGTCGTCCAGCTCCTCCAGCCTGGTCCGGACCTTCTCGGACATCGCAGATGTGGTCGCCCCGGCTTTGCCTAAACAGAATGGATCCATGTCACACAGGTGGCTTTCCTCTGTCACAATACTCCCGAAGGAAGGTATCTGTCACTTTACATTTCATCATGAATAACGCGGCTGGGGACCAACTTCCACCCAAGATTTTTTGAAAGCAATGTCCTTCCATAACCCAAGTCCCATCAGGAACCTTCCTGCTTGGAAAACTGCCCCCCCGCCCCGGAGCTCAAGGGATCAGCCTTCAAAAGGTTCCACTATATTTGATATTTACAAACATTTCACTTATTTATTCCTAAAGGCAGGCGGTCCGGAGGAGGATGCCAAAAATCCATCATTTAATTGTTCTCCACAAAGAGACCCTCTCAGGCTCACACTCAGTGTGGCATCCTTATACCCTTCCACCAACCAAACAACAGTCTCCCTGTCTGCCCGGAGGTGGACACTAGGGCTTCCAAGCCCTCCCGTGGCGCGTCCAGGACCGGCGGTACCTCTCTCCAATCACCCGTCAGCATCATTCTTGCCATCAGCAGGGACAGGTGGCGGGATGACGGACAGGGCTGCGGGTCGCAAGCCGGCCACCAGGCTGTGTCCAGCGGGCTGCTGCTGGCCAGCGCCTCCTCCTCCTCCAGACCCGTTCCCTATCTGAGACGGCTTCTGGTCCAGATCCCAGGTCCCTACGCTCCGGCCGATCCAGCTCACACTTCAGGAATGCAAGTTGGTCCTTTTAAGGTGCTGGTTTCTTAGCTCTGGTGTGAACTCAGATTTGTCTGGGATCAGCTGAGAGCAGGGTACGATTATCTAATTACTAACAACTACTCAAGTTAAGTTTCCAAATCATTTGTTTTTTTGTTTTTTTTTACCTGTTTTTACTTTTGTCTTCCCCCTGAAATAATACCCACAGAATGTGCATACATGTACGTGTTGACAGATATTAGAGGATCTTTGCAACCACCACAGAGTTCTTTCATTCACCATTAACTTTCATTCCTGAAACCTACTCTGGTTGTTGCACAGAGTTCCATGCAGCTCATTCATTTTCCTGCTGTTCAGTCATTTCCATTGTGAGTGTGAATACACCACAATTTTGTTATTTTACTGTCGATGGATGTGTGGGTCATTTCCTGCTTGGGGCTACTCTGAACAGTAGTAGCTGCTATGAACATGTCTGTGGGTATGTCCTGTTCCACACATGCCTGAATCCCTCAGGACAGTGCTTCGCAGAACTTTACAGGAATCACGTACGGCTATGTTAACACGCAGATTCTGATTTGCAGTAGGTCTGGCCGGGCCTGAGACTGCATTTCTAATGAGTCCCAGGCAATACCAAAGCTGCTGGTCCTTGTACCAAACTTTAAGAAACACAAATCTGCACAGTTAGAAAAACGCTTTCTGTAAAGGGCCAGATATAAGTATTTGGGGTTGTATGAGTTATACAGTCTCTGTCACAACGACTCAACTCTGCCTTGATAGCCAGAGACAATAGGTCAACAAATCGACATAGCTGTGTTCCAATAAAACTTTATTTACAAAATCAAACAGTGGGCCGGATTTGGCCTGTAGGTTGCCCATTTCTGATCTAGGGTACATCCTAGCAGGGGAATGGCTGGATCAAAGGGTTGGCCCATCTTTACTCTTAATAGATAATGCAAATGTGTTTTGCATGTTGGGTGTCATGTTACACGCCCACTGGTGATGTATGCGAGTTCCTGTTGCATTACATTCTCACCAGCTAGTGGCGTCATCAATCTTTCTGATTTTTCCAAACTGGTGGATATGCAATGCTATGATGTACTTCTTTATTGTTTGGGGTCAAAGTGACGCCTCTAACAAAGGGGCTGGCCCACTCTCTTGATTCTCAACCTGCAGAGAATGGGGGAGAGCTGCAGCTGCCACCCCGGCGATTCGCACAAAAACCAAGGCCAAGCTCATCTGCACCCCCAGCAGCATGTGGTCGGTCAGTCCCTTCCGAGTCACCTGGGAGCTTGAAAAAAGAAATTCCCAGGCCCCATGCCTCAGGATTAGTTCAACAAGTGGCATGAGGTCGGTGGTCTGTGTTTGTATGAAAGTTCCTCAGGTGACGCTGCTGTACAGCCAGTTCGTGACCCCCTGGTCCAAAGCCTCTGACCGTGTCTTAGCAGAGGAAACTGGGAAGTGGCATGTCCAGAGACCAGTAAGTGTGAGTGTGGGACTCCCCTCACCAGCGGATCCGCATTTTCACAAGGGAGAGACTGTAACCCTAAACTCAAGCAGGGGGCTTCCCTTTTACTCCATGTAACATCTGTGGTCTTTTTAAATTCATCATCTAAATGTATTTCACTTCTACTGAGTCTACCCGATCCAGAAAATAATAGCTTCGATTGAATTAAACATCAGGGTTTGATACTACGAACTTTTTTTTTTCCCTTTGTGAAATTATATTAAAGGGAATGAGAGAATTCCCCATCGAAACAGTAACAACAACTCACCTTTTTCAGATCCCATAAATAGATTCTGCAGAGGCAAAAAAAAAATTTAAGTTTTTAAAAACTTACTGGATTCTATGGTAAAAAAGACTTGTAAGATACTTAAATTAGTATTCAACAGCACTAAGACAATATGACCCACCATTTTCCAATAAAGTCAAATGAAAAATAGAAACATTTATTCAAAGGAGGAAAATACAGCTCACTAGAAACTACTGGAGATGCAAATTTTTAACTCGATTCAGGACTCTCAAAGTAAGCCAACAAACAGCAAAATTTTGGACAGTGGAGTCACGTGACAGCATTTAGCTTACTCTAAAGCAGGGTTTCACAACCTTGGTACTATTTACATTATGGGCTGGAAAATTCTGTGGAGGGGGCCGTCCTGTGCACTGAAGGATGTTTAGCAGCCACTGGTCCCCACCCACTAAATGCCAGGAGCATCCCCATAGCTGTAACAACCCAAAATGTCTTCAAATATCGCAGCGCGTCCTTTGGGCGGTAAAATTACACCTGGTTGAGAATCACTGCTCTAAGTTAACTTGATGCACTCAGAACATAAAAAGAAATAGCTAATAGCCCTGTCATTCCACCTGCCACTCTGCTCAGCAAGGAGCTGCCCTGCCTGGGGAACAAAGAGGCTTGTGGCCTTTTCTAGTCACCTGCCTGCCTCCCTACTCACAGCCCTGATTTTTTATGGGGACACTGTCACACTTCCCAGCTTCCCTTGCATCTGTGTACAACCCGTGACTACCTTTCAGACAAGTGTAAATGGATGTGTTGAGGGGGAAGCTGAGACGTCTCCGTAAATGAGACAAGGTACATCCTACTTTCCCTTTTTCCTCCTTCTGACAAGTTGGACACGAGGTGACACTGAACGTGACGGGGGAGCAAGACAGAAAGAGCCGGATCCCTGATGACTGTGGAGCTGCCACACCAGCCCTGGACCAAGCGCCTCTGGACACCTTTCCAGTGTCACGGGAGAAAAACGTCAGTCTTGTTTAGGTCGTCGGGGAAGGCTTCGGTTATAAGCAACTGTGCCCAAGCCTCCACTAACACAGGCATTCACCTGCGTTCCCTGGATGGTCTCGGCTCTCCCCAGCCTTTCCTTCTGAGGGCAACTTGCCCAGTACAGGGTTAGCCTGGAATTTCATACGTGTCCCCAGGCACAGGCCAACGACGCCCCCTAGCGGACACCCAAAGCAACTGACCTTCCAGCCCTGGAAGAAAGCCGGCTGTGACCCACACAAAGAGCAACAGCAGCTACAATGGCCAGATCCACACAACAAACCCCGACCACTTCTGGAGACGGCCCTGCGGTTCCAGTTCTTTCTCTGACCTGGGCCAGATCCCTGACTCTTAACATTTTGAGAAACCAATCTGTACATTTTTTCCCAACTAACACTGACATAAATGAAACTCATAGGGCCCGGGAGTTGGGGCAACATAACTGTTGACAGTGTGATTTATAAAAGAAATATATATTCGGTCTTCGTGGCACAGAGCTCCTAAAACCCTTGGAATTTCCTAAGTGATGATGAAGGTGTCCTTTGTTATGCTAATGAGGTGACTTCTGGACCGCACCTAAGGATGTGGCTGGTGGGCTGGTGTCCAGAGGAATGGACCATGTGATTAAAGGATTGGTTTCAGTCCCATCCCCTGATTTCCAGGGCAGGGAGAGGGACTGGAGACTGAGTTCAATCGCCAATGGCCAATGAGTTCATCAATCATACCTCTGGAATGACAGTCCCATAAAAACCCAAGAGGACAGGGTTGGGAGAGCTTCCGGGTTAGGAAACTGGACCATTTCCCTGGACCCCAACCCCATGGGGACAGAAGCTCCTTAGTGAGCGACCTCGCCCTATGCATCTCTTCATCTGACTGTTGATTCATTCCCTTTAATATCATTTGTAATAAACTGGTAATCCAGCAAGCACATGGGTTTCCTAAGTTCCGTGAGCCACTCTGGCAAATTAATCAAACCCGAGGAGGGGGTTGTGGGAAGCTCCGATTTACAGCCAGTTGGACAGAGGCACACACAGGTGACAACCTGGACTTAATGACTGGCATCTGCCATGGGGGGCAGACTTGGGCTAAGCCGTAGCATCTGACGCTGTCTCCAGGCGGACAGTGTCAGAACTGAGCCGACTTCTTGGGCACCCAGCCAGTGTCGGGGAACTGCTGGCTGGTGCTGGGGGGAAACTCACACAGCGGAACTGGGTGAAGAATCATCACAAAAAATTACTACTACATCTGAAGGCGACGCTGAGAGAAAAGTCTGCTGGGACTCACGATAGAGAGTTTTTCCGTGGTTGTGTAGCGGGCAAGGATCTCTCCTCGTTTGCTGGCCCAAGGCTCAAAATCTGATCCGACCACGGAGTTGTCATCTCGGTCACGTTTCTTTCTGGAACTGTCCTAAGGAAAGGCAAGACAATCTCTTCAGCAGCGATATCATTTTCATCTTAAAAAGATAAGCAAACACACGGTGACTATAGTTGACAACACGGCAGCGTAGAACTGAAATTTCCTAAGAGAGTAGAACTTAAATGTTCCATCCGAAAAAGAAAAAAAAAGGAAATACACGGGGTGAAGGATGTGTAGACTCGGCGGGAGGAATCCATTCACAACGTACATATGTATCAAATCATCACACTGTACGCTTTAAATGCCTCATAATTTTACTTGTCAATTATACTCAAAGGTTAAAAAAAAAAAGTATAAATATAGTTCAAATTATGTAAGCAAACAAATAAAAAAGTAAATAGATGGATGCAATGCCAGCACAGACTGGCGGCTGAGAATGTGGATTCTGGAGCCAGACGGGCCGGGTGGGAATTCCAGCTCGGCTACGACTTAGTATCTCTGTTCCTCCATGGGGGCCCCTCTTCAAATGGGGACCGTGATACATCTGTCACAGGTCGTCTGAGAGCTAAACCGGGACTGCACTTAGCAAAGGCCAGCCCCCTGGTGAGGGGATGCTATTACTAGTTGTTATTATCACTTATTAAATGAGTATGTGTGCAAGCGCTCAGAAACTGCTGTCAGAAATATCCATGGAAACACAGGGGACGTTACAGAATCCACACCACACCGATTGTCACTGATGACCTCCAGGTGGTGAAGAGAAGGACGGCAAGTGGTCAACAGGACGTCATCCGCAGTGGTTGACTACTTTTACATGAAAAATTAGTGAATCACTTACGTAACGACATAAAAATAAATCCGAAAGAACTATAAAAAGAGGGACATTAAAATAATGAATCAATTTTAAAATGCTTTCAAAAGAAGAAAGGAAGAAGCTTCCAGGCCCTACGCCAGCCTCTCCCAGCAGAGTCACCCTCTGGACGTTTGCACTGTTTGGACTGTTACAACCAGGTGGCACCATGCAGTTTAGACGACCCCACCCCTCCAATCCCTGCACCCCCAGAGCTGACCCCCAGTGGCACGATGGCCCTGAAGGATGTATTACCGTGGCGGCCGCCCTGCCCGCGGGGTCAGCAGTGGCCGCGAACATGGACAGGGGGTCGGTCCCATCCAGGACGCTGCTCAGCGGGTCCACCACACAGCTGGAGGACGACGAGGACGTTGAGGAGGTGCTTCCTTTCCGGCTCAGCTTCTTCGTCTTTGACTCCGTGACCTGTGGGGAACAGCTGTGAGGGTCAAAGGGAAGTCGCCCCAAGTCCTCCCAGTGAAACACTCAAACGGGTTTGCCCTGGTTCCAGGAGGTGATGTAACCATTCCTTTGAGGCAGGGACACTTCTTTTTATGACAAATGGACAGGACTCAGAATGCCAGTGGCCGAGGAAGGGAAGGTGGGAAGTCAGGGTCAGGAAGGGCCACCACGATTAGCAGCTGAGCTAGATGAATTCTGTGGGGCCTTCTCACTCAGCGGGGTCCCTGGACAAGCAGCAGCCACGTCACCCGGGAGCTTCTAATGGTGCAGAACCTCAGGCCCCACCATAAGCTCACAGCCTCGGCGGTGGTCCTTCCTTTCTGGAGAACTCTGCCCAGGGGCCACGTCCCGGAGTGTGTACTGCCAGGTGCCGGCGTGTGGAGCCACGCTTCTGTGCCACTGGCCCCCATCCCTCCCCAGCTTCAGACGACTGCATCAGGGGTGAACCCGAGCCAAGAGGGGCCAACCAGAGTCTCTGCTGAAAACTGGGAGCAACGTCCAGATGGGCTCATTATGGTCCACTCCTTCTCAAATGAGAAGCTGTGAAAACCCAGGGGCCAGGGGCCGGACAGTGATGGGCATTCTGGACGTGTGTCCATAGGGAAGTAGAGGAAACCAATCCTCAGAGAGACAGAAGGACGGGCCGGACCAGAAGGAAGGAGGGAGAAAAGAGCATTTGAAGTGCGAGTGGCCTGGGGCCCCCCAGTGTGCAGCTGGTGTCTGAGGCGAGCGCAGTCTTACGGAAGACCCTCCCCTAAACCTGCGGGGCCTGATACTAACCTGGGTGACTAGTACCTGTCACTGGTGCACATGTGGCATCTTCTCTGCCGGGCAGTCTTGTCACCTGTCCTCCCTCCCCCAGGCTCAACAGTCCAAACTATCTGTGGGAAAGCAGCCCTCCCCGACTCTCAGGCCTGGTGGGTGGACTCTGCTCCCAGTTCCCAGGCTCTCGCCCCAATCCCATCAATCAGCATATTCCACACCCCGGTCACCGCCCCAATCCCATCATTCAGCATATTCCACACCCCGGTCACCGCCCCAATCCCATCAATCAGCATATTCCACACCCCAGTCACCAAGCTTGGTTCAGAGAAGGACGCGTAACCCAACGGGCTAAACAAAAACTGCTGGAGAAGAGGTCCCCCTGCTGTGTCACCAGTGAGATGTGAGCTGCTGAAGCTACTCTGTCACCGTGGGGGGCGAGGTCCTGACAATGGAACCAACTCACTGGTGGGTCAGCTGCAGGGGCCCATGGGGATCTGAGCAGCCCTGGGAGGCTGAAGGTCAGGCTTGTGCCCTCCTGCTTTATGGCACTGCCTCTGTGCGTTGACGTCCGCCCTCCGCTGGAAGAATCTTCATGTCCTTGGTATCCACTGGCATCTGTCTGTCAAGCTCATCTCTACCCACGGTGACAACCCCACAGCTTCTACTCCTTGCGCTAACCCAGGAAGGAGTGACCAGCCAAGTCTCTTGCCTGCTTTTTGTTTTGTTTAGTTTTTTAAATAAATTCACAGACAGGCTACAATGCCACTCAGGCCAGCACCCTATACTGGGAATGACAGTGATTCTTAATATTCCAAATAGGTGAATCAAAAAAGCAAGATATACTCTGCTTATACCTCCACACCAGGAAGACAGCACCCCACACGCATGACAACCTCACTGATAGGAGAAAGGGGAGAATAAAACCGATGGTGGGCGAGGCCAACATGACAAACAAGGGGACAGGGAACAAGCTGGTTGATTTAAACAGGCAAAGAGTAAAAGACCCAGGAATGCAGCCTGTCATTTTCCCGAATGGGGATGTCACGTAGGGAGGCCCTTGACAAAACTTACAGTTATGGGTTTCAGCGGGTGATAGTCCCCAAGCTCCAAGGGCACGGCCTCCAACCGGCATGATGCAAATTCGGCCTTGTAGTTCCTGTTCCTGGAGTGCCTGGAAAACAGCAAAACCCAGAAACCCATTAGCTGATGGAGATACCGAACACACTAAAAACGATTTGCCCAGACTTCCGCAACGACGAGGCAATCTACAAGGGAACAGGATTTCTACCAAGAGCAACGAGAAATGCTATACTTAAAATTCTTTTTTTTTTACGTCAGTTTGAAGGTACAAGGAGCTGCCAACACACACAACACCTGTGAGGCCAGACACCAGAACCCAGGGAAGCTGGGTGAGGTGAAGCCAGCTCCCCCCACCACACACACAGGGCATTTGCCAGAGGGACGCGGGGCCAGAGCCAGGCAGACGGCGGCTGCTAGGAGCCAATCAGCCAGAAGAGCATCAAGGAAACCTCGCAGCGCTGGAAAGACGCATTAGGATACAGTCAGGGTTGGAAGGACGAGCTTCTGAAGACAAGGGGCTGCAGAGAAGTGAGAAATTGGCCCTGATTCCCCCTCAAAGCGTGCGCCAGCTAAGAGCATGCAGCAGAAGGAAGCGAGTCAGAATCAGAAAGCTGATGAAAAGCAGTTTTCAGATGAAAAGCAGTTTTCATCAGTCTTGTGAAGGCTTAACAAGTACGGGCACCCGTGAGATGGGAAATAAAAGGGGAGAGAGTCTCCACATTGAAACCTGAAGAGGAGAAGACGGGAAGCATGGAAGAGGGTAGACGGCAAAAGGGACGTGAAGGGGAGGTCTTAACACACGCGCGAGTGGAACCCCAAAGGGAAAGAGAGAAAGGATGGGCAGAAGCAGTATTTGAAGGGACAACAGCTGAAACTTTCCCCAAACTAAAGAAAGACATCAAGCTACAGACTCAAGACACACGTGTGTCCCAACGAAGGCTCAAAAACAAAACCAAGCAACCATGCTTAGGGTCCTCAGAGTAAAATGGCTAAAAACTAAAGAAAGGAGATTTCTTAAAAGAAAAAGAGAAACACCATTTTCAAAGGACGGCAAGAAAATTATGACCTCCGCACAGAGCTGGGAGCCTTCTAGAAGGTAAGTGAACTCATACCTTTAAAGTACTGAAACACAGCAACTGCCAACAAAGAGTTTCACCTCGTGAAACCATCCTTCAAACAGAAGAAAGAAACGTGCAAAGGAAAACCAAGAGCAGCGGCGGCAGCAGCACACTTTAAAACAAGAAAACCCTATATATTGAAATCTACAGAAGGTGCCAAAAAATGTATACACACTTTAAGAAAGGAAAGAACTGTATTAAAATTGTCATACTCGATAAATACCGTTAACAAAAGATGAATACAAGTCATGTGTATGCATTTTTTGGCACCCCCGGTATATGTGTGTAACACACATAAATGACTATTGACGGCAAGATAACAGGGTCCAGGGACCTGGCTGCTTTGTTCCTTAGCCGCCAAACCCCTTGACTTCATCCCCCACCTCTGCCCCATTCACATCAGCCCGGCTTCATTCCCATCTGTATGAAATCTGACCGCCCCCAACCTCACTGTGCCCATTACTCCAGCCCCCTCACTAACCAGAAAGCCAACGCAGTAGGAAAGAGCTGAGCTCCTGTGGTTTCATTTCTACCTTTTCTAAGTAAATCTGTCTTTGAGTGCAGGAGAAAGGCTGGTTAACATGGACCAGCTTCTCCTCTCTACTTTTTTTTTTTTTTTTTTAGAGAAAACCCCAACCGCAGTATATTGCCCAGTCCCTCTGAATCGTGTTTTACAAAATATACAGTCTTCATTGTAGTTGGAGTCTGTTGTGACATATTCTTCCCAGTTCCCTCTCATATGCGATCAGCCAATCCCTGACTTTTAAAACAAGCAAAACCCCAAGAATAAATACACTGGAATAATAGCCATCAACAGCCAGAATGAAGTTTTAAAAACCAAATCACACCTCTCTTCCTTTCAGGTCACTCTGAACCTCATCAATAGGATTCTGAAAGGCTAATTTAATAGAATGACTAGAAATGACGTCTGAGCTGAAATTCAGTTGCAAATGTGTTTTCATCCCTATAATGAACAAATCAATTGACAGCTGAGAAAAGCACTACCGTATTTCCCTGAAAATAAGACCTAGCCGGACCATCAGCTCCAATGCGTTTTTTGGAGCAAAAATTAATGTAAAACCCGGTTATGTTAGATAAGACCCGGTTTTATTAAGACCCGGTCTTATTTTACTATAAAGAAGACTGGGTCTTACAGTAAAATAAGACCGGGTCTTAGATTTATTTTTGCTCCAAAAGACACATTAGAGCTGATGGTCTGGCTAGGTCTTATTTTCCAGGAAACACGGTACATCATAACTGCATAATAACGGTTCTCATTTATTATGTGCTTACTGTATACCAGGATCCGGACCAAGGCCTTTACCTCCATTTCCTCATTTAATCAGCCCCAGGAGTTAGGTGGTATGATGATGCCCATTTGCAGACAGAGAAGCTGAGGCCGTTTGTGTCGGTAACTTGTCAGGTGACAGCAACAAGCAACAGAGATGGATGCAAACTGAGGCAGCAGTTTGCATCTGTCTCTGTCAGATGAAAGTTCTACATATCACCTATAAGTCGTCTTGAGAACTTGAAGAAGTAAGCAATGAACTGTCCACTTTTTTTTTAAGGACGAAGCTTTGAAATGATTTTAAGTTTGAGGGGAGGGAATTCTTGGGAAAATAAATACTGCTCTGGAAAAACCTTTTTAAAAAAGGAAACGTTTATCCTTCCTGAAAGTCAGGTCACACCTCTACATTTCGATTTTTCTATCACTTCTTCCATTATTGCCTCAAATTTGCTCCCTGCTCCCTACTATTTCCCGCAGTCTGAGATGTTCAAGCATTTTCCTCAATGCTTGGGTCTTTGTAAGGCTCACAGCGACCTCTAGTGGACATTTTCTCAAAAATTCTTTTTCCTGCTGACAGAGCTGGTACCCACCGTCTCTGCTCCCCAATCATCTCAGCCCCCAGCAATGCAAAAGGCTCCTCTGGATCCTTGACAGTTGCTTCACAGGAAAGGCCAGCCTTTCACACCTCCACTCCTGGCTGGGTCTAGCCTCTGAACCCCACTTATCTACCAAGGGCATAACCTGGGGAGTGTCTAAATACCCCAGACCTACAGAATCAGGAGCTGCATTTTAACAAAAACCCCATGTGATTTATAAACACATTAAAGGCTGACAAACGTACTGGGAGGCAGAGATGAAAAGAGCATCTTCCTGAATTTTTATTACAAAATTCCAGATAACTGAAGCCAGTGTTTCTCTCGTGTTTTGGGTATTTACATCTTAATAACTCCCTAAGAGCTGCCGGGCAGGACTAGCTCAAATGAAACGATGAAGAAGAGCTCAGGGCATCCAACCCTGCTTCTGGGCGTCAGAGCTTCGGAAAACGCTTCAAGAGTCAGCGAGGTGAAGGGAAGACAGCTGTGAATCAAGCAGGCAACCAGGTGGTGCAGGCAGGCCTCCTTTTACTGCGCTTGGCTTTACTGCGATTCACAAGTGTTGCCTCTTTTTTTTACAAACTGAATGCAAGACCCTCTACCAGCAAATTTTGATTGACTCGCTTCATGGCGGTGGTCTGGAATGCAACCCGCAGTGTCTCCGCAGTGTGCCTGTTACCGGGTTATTCGAGTCTAGGGCTGTATACTCTTTCATTTGCTCACTCACTCATTCAGCGGTAAACCACTACACATCATTTGCAGATGAACACCAGAAAATTATCTCCCTTTTTGAGACTCAGAGGAGAGCTTACATCTCCAAATAATTCTACTATCACTATCACAACCTGCTTGCGTTCTCCACGTACTCAGAGCACCCGTGGGGGCCGGAAGCGCCAATCACTCCCGGTTACACCAGCCACAAGAGTCCCGCCAGGCCCGTCAGGCTTTGCAGGTGCCATTCATTTCTGCATGGTGAGCTCCTACACATCCTGCAAAACCTCTTTTTACACTCTGCCTCTCTGACGCCTTGCCCAAGGCCACAGGTGAGGCTGTGCCTCATGCAAATGCCTTTTGACATCCTTCTGTTCTGTGTGTCTGCTGCATGAAAGTGTCAGCTCTCTGAGGCCAAGGAGCATATCAGAGGGCCCTGCACAGACCAGGACAAATGTAAGCCTTTTAACAGATGAGAAAAGCAAGTCTCCTCTAGACGAACTGAGTAGCTCAGGGAACAGCCAGGTGCCCTGACTCGTCCACACTCAGAGCTGAGTGAACCTTTCTCTGCATCCAGCGCCCCTAGAAACCGCACCAACTCTCCTGGGAAAGTGGAAGCTGGGAACTTGCGTTTCCTCTAGGAGAAGGGGTAGCGGGGGAGACAACCAACACCCCGCCGGTCCGGCTTCAGGGAGCTCCTCCACGCAAGACAACCCGGGGACGGGGTGAGAGGCTCCACTAACACCCAACACAGGGAGCAATTCATTCATGCATGTGCACATACACACACACTCGCAGAGACATACACCGATACAGAGACCCAGTGACAAACAAGGACAATCCCTTCCCAAAGCCCACCGGCCACTTCCACCTTACCAGGGAAAGACGGCCATCTTCCCGGGCACGTGACCGCTTGTTCTGGGGCCGCCAGCCCTTTTCTTCCTTCCCAGACCCCGCCCCACCCCGCCCTGGCCGCCATGATTGTGAGGGGCAGACGCCCGCGCCGCAGAGCGCAGGCGCGCCGTTCCCGGGCGCTGTCATTGTGGACAGTCGCCCATCGCGCAGAGCGCAGGCGCGAGGCTTCCTGGCGCCATGATTGTGAAGGGCAGGCGCCGGTCCTGCAGGGCGCAGGCGCGCCGTCCCCTGGCCCCACGACTGGGAAGAGCAGTGGGTTTTCTAGCCCACCTGCGCCGTCTGAAGACGGGCCGGAGAAGACTCCAGACGTGGGCTAAACGACAGTAACCATTGGAGTGGGGAGGGGGCGGAGGGAAGGGTTTTAGGTTCGACCTGACGGTGGTTTTACCGCTAATGAGCTGCTTGGGTTGGGTAAGCCACGCCCCCGCCCCGGGCCAACGCTTTTGCAGCTCGAGCACCCCCATCCCGGGACGGACAACCTGGGTCTCGAAAGGCTGCCCTAGGTCCAAGGACGACGGCCTTCAGCTGGAAGGGAATTAAACCACATGGGTAGCCCGGGGTTGGCCTTTCACCGCACTTGGCAAAGCTGTACGTTTTCATGAAGGTGGATATTCGTTTGGACCACAGAACTTGGGTGCTCTAGTGTTTGATCTGCTTTAAAAACAAACATCCCAGGATACCTTACTAACATTTACCATTTAGTAAATGCTTTCTCTGTGTGTCAGGTACTACGCTGGGCGCTTTGCATCCGATCTTGACTCCTCACTGCAAACCCCCGAAGTGAAAAATAACCAAAACACTTATTGTGGAGAAACTGCGAGTGAATTGCCCAAGGTTGGTAAGCGCCCCAAGCGGGACTGGACTGTTGGTGAATCACAAGATCTGACTCGCCCTTTGTTCCCCTTTTCCTTTCCAGTGTCTTTTCTGACAGTCAAGTGAGAAAAACCACATTCTCAAAAGCTCCTCGGGAAAACGCGATAGAAGATCCGATGGAGCTCGGCAGGCCGAGGCCTGGTTCCTTCATCCGTGATGTTACGATAATTTGGGCGTTAAGGTGAAGGGAGATGATTGTAAAATCCCCGGCAAATAGCCAGCACTGGTTTGAAGAGGTGCGTCCTTAGGCAGGCAAACGAGTCATACTGTGTCTTGTGTGACCGCTGGGTTTGCAGCTTTTCTCTCCACGACAGCCCAGCGTGCAAAGTACCCTAAAGCGGTGCTTCTCAGGCTTGAGAGTGCGAACTCTCATGGGCATCTACTTAACATGCGGGCCTGGGCTTCTGCAGGGACTAACGGAAGCCCCATGAGACGTTTGCAGAGGGGCTGGGGTCACTGCCGGCGGTGGAGGGCTGCGTGTGACTCAGGAGGTAGCGGAGCAGAGAAGCACCGCCCGCTAAGCATATTCAACCCTAGTCACGCGTATTATACAGACAATGCAAGTCACCCTGAAACAGGCTGTTAAAACTCATGGGAGGTGTGAATAAGGGATTTTCCCCAGCACAGGCTGAGAAGCAACAGCATTCAGGCGGCAACTTTGTCAGCCACCTCAACAAAGTGAAGACTTGAGAGCCACAGAGAATCTGACCAAAAAGGAACCGATTACATAAATAAGTGAAAAGGTAGTATTTTCCTAGTCAAGTCTAATTGTGGCTAGACACCATTTTTGTCCTCAGAGCTGTCTTTAGACCCTGATCACGGAAGTGAGGTCGTGGTACCATATTCCAGCTTGATTTGCCATATTCAACAACTAAAGTCTCCTTTGTTTTCTGAAATTTTGTTTATAACCTATACAGATGCCCACTACGGTCCCTTAGAGATAAAGCATGCCAACTCCATTTGCTTATTGTTTTATAACTATGACTTTTCGGGGGGCAGAGGGGTTCTCTTGGTTGTTCATGGGACGGTGATGCCTGATAGAAAAGACCCTCATCTCCAGAATGGGTCTTTGTTTTCAGCCCAGTGTGAGTAATGAGCAGTTTCCGGTCATACCCATTATTCTCAACACATGAAATGCACACGAGTTCAAGGGTGGCCGTGGGAAAGTGAGGGGCTCTTCTCCCACTGCCTGGCAGACTATGGGACGCATTACCTCCGTAAGAAGTGAAGTGAGCAGCTCTTACCACGCTCACGTGAGACGGCGAAGCGGTAACAAGAGCTGGACTCTTCGGAGCTGTGTGAATGAGGGCTTTGATGTGAGCTCCAGCCTCAGCACTCTCTCCCATTCGTTCCTTCACAGGCTTCTAGCTCTTAATAAGCCAAGACAGTCCCAGCTCTAGTGAACCTTCTGCCTTCTGAAAAGCCCAACTCCTGCAAAATCTAATGCTGGAATAAGCACTGGTATAGGTTACATATTAAATAGTGGGACATACCTTTCATGGGACGTTTAAGTGTAAAAAATGATCATACTACAGTATTAACGTTTTGGCCAGATACTTTTTAATATCTATCCCTTAACAGTCCTTTTCTTGGTAAATAAAAGATCAAGCTAGATTTCCTTTAAGATGAAAAGTTTATTTTGCCTTTTGCCTAGAAGCAAAACTAGTGAAAATTAAAGTATAAAAATAAATACAATTTACATTAATGGACATTCCACTTCAAAGTAAAAATAACAAAAATAACAAAAAAATAAATAAAAATCCGTTAAAAGCACAATGTCTGGCACTTTTAGGAGAAAAAGCTGTGAACAATAAAAAAATGTGTAAAACACACAAGCTCTTATCTTTAAATTAAAAAAAAAACACTCAAGTTTCTCATCCTTAATCTAAAACTAGTCTTAACTTTCTCCAAAACATACTATTTGTTTTCGCTAATTTGCATTAGTATACATAAAACTTTTAGTATCTATCTTACTGGAAAGACCCACAATTATATGAGTAAGCTACCTGTCTCCTGAGTTTTCAGAACGATAAAGCACAATGTATCATATTAAGATAATTTGATATACTTTGCCTACAAATAGCAAATTGGTAACTCAAACATTTTTAAATGTCTTCTAATTTCCTGGTTCACTCATTCAATAAATGACACATCTCAATAAGGAAAATCAAGTTTACACCCAGAGTAGGTTATTACTTTCTGTCTACACCTGGATATAAAAGTTAAACTTTAAATAGAACAGAAAATCAAAGAAAACAATCTTTATCTCCACATTCTTAAAAGGATATTAAGAATATATATAGTCTGCATTTTCAAAAGACCAGTATCTTTTTAAAATTCAAGTTAGATTAAATGTACACAATCCCAATTGTATGTGAAAAGCACAAAGCCCTTTTTGGAAATGGTACGATAAATTAACTGATATTCTCTTTCATAAAATCATGTTCCCTTGGTAACATTTTTTTGGTTTGTATTTTAAATGAATATGTTAGTGATGAAAAAAAAAAAAAAACCTTAAAAATTAGTGCCTCTTAATGCATAATTTCAATTAGACAATATTACTATCTCATTTGAAAAATTGAATTGATTATGTAGCCCTTTATTCTCTCCTAAATCAAGCATGCTAGAAAAAGCAGACTATGAAGAATCAAAATATACAGACTAAATAGAAAATAAAACTGCATGCAACGCGTCATTCTGTCACAGATGTGAATGTAATAATAATGCATGCCTAAATGCCACTCCACGCAAGAAAATTGTGCTGTCTTCACCAAAGTTGTCACCCTCCACAAGGAGACGTTATAATTTAGTAGAAATGTTTCCGAAGGACTCGGGGAACGTACATGAAACCTAACATTTCTGTAAGACAGCTGTTGAGAGGAAGGTGGACTTGTGAGCAAAATAGTGAGACCCAGCTGCTTCGGAGGTAACTGGTAGATGGACCACAATTAGCAGCAAGTGTTTTCGCCTCTGTGGTCCTCCTGTCAGCCCAAGACTGAGAGATTAACCAGAGATTTTTACAAAACCAGGGGAAAACATTCTTCTGCAATCATCTCCCCCTTGAACAGAACAGTAATTTGTTTATCAAGTTCAGCCAGCAGTCAGCAGAGATGAATGAAATCAATATTTCAGAACTTATCATTGATCACACCTTTTCAATATTTTGTAGAAATGAACCCAAATATCCTTTTAACTTTAGAAAAAGGATCTCAGCAGACATCTGGGTAGATAAACAGGTTCAGCACAGAGCTGAGTCAATTAACTAAATACTAATTAATCCTCACCCAAACCTAATATTATGAGGAATGGGGGGGCGGGAATGGACTGGCCAGACTGACCAAATCGTCCAGATGATTGTTTAGCCCTCCCAAGTCACTTCATGTGTGTAAACAGAATCCAGGGCTAAAGAAAAAGTCGTGGGCAAGGACAGTAAGATGGATGGAACCTTCCCCCCTTTTTCATCCTAATGAATGTTGTCTTCTTAAATTGTCGCAACATTTGGCCGCTTTCTTTGGATTTTTCCTGCATATACTCCTAAAAATAGAGCAAAACTAATATTATTTCTGAATGTTAGTTTTTCTGTGATAATAACTATTTAATGAGTGCTTACTATGTACCAGGTACGGAGCTAAGCAATATACATTATCATATTTAATCTTTACATAAATCAATCCTGAGGTAGAAATTGTTACCTCTATTTTACAGATAATAAATCTGAGACACAGGAGAGTAAGTAAGGGAGCTAGGGGTAGAGATTCTGAGAATTCAGTTCAACCTGATCTGTCTTAACCATTTTGTATTACTGCCTCCGTACTCTGCTTTAATTAGTGGTTTCTGAATTTCATTATCAACTATTGTGTCAAGCATAAAACATGAAATGAGTAAATATGTTTCAAAACATACGAGATCAGTGATTTAGCAATTCCGTTTGTGAAAACTATCAATAACTTGAAGTACTTTGCAGCAAACTTTGACACCTTAGAATCCTATTTCAGTGTAAGTATGACATTCTATCACCATAACAAAGAAGAGGTGCCTATAAATTGCTTAATGAAGGATTCGCTCTTCACGTAGATCAAGTCAAAGCATAATTTCAAATGTGTTTGAAACATAATGTAGGCCATTAAAAATTTAAGCAGGAAAGGCATCTTTTCAAGAACAACTATGTATATGGATCCCTGTGTTGAGACTCCAAGTTAGAATTTTAATCAGTCATATCCCAAATTTTCATTTTATGTAAAAGGATAAAATTCTTGAGTCTTTTTCAATTACCTAAATATGCATGCACTCTTGTATAAATAAATCTTTGGAAAAAATAGGAAAGAATTTTTGTACTTGTTCGGGTACATGTTAATGATACATATTCATTCAAGGGTTAAGTTTGTTTGTATTCATAACTCTGTTGCAGTTGAACCACAACAGTTGTAAATACTGAACTTCATTGTGTATTATTAACTGCAGTGACTTCCTCTTCATCTTTACACTGTTGAGTGTTACTGAATAAAAACAGTAGTTGTTATTTTGCTTAGAGGTTCACAAATGACAAAAAGTGGAGATGAAATGCATGAGACAAGAACATGGAGACTAGTCACTGTGGCAAATACGCAAGATTGGGCAAAATACTACTAATTCCTCAGTCATCTGCCAACTAGCTAGGATGGAACACTAACATGAGGAAAACACAGAAAATGTCGTAAAATTCCATATGACTTCGCAAGCAACATATTTGGTGTTTGGTCTGCCTTCTTCCAGTAATCTTTCAGACCCACTGACTCAGACGACCTCTGGAATAGCAGGATCTTCAATTATATAATCCCCTTGAAAAGAACCCACTGACTGTCACTCACGGTGACTTCCAAAAGACGATACTTAAATTATCCTCTACATATGCAAAGTTATGAATTAAATTCACCCTATACATGCAAACGGTCAGCAATCGTTTCAAAGTTATGATCAATATCTTGTTCCTTCTTTGAACTTACGTAAACGGTGAAAACATGAAAACATTTCTCATGTTGCTTGTTCCCTCCTAATTTGGAGGAAATCTCTTAGTAATAAAAGCTCTAAAATATGTTAATTGCATATTAATGAGATTAGAATTGATTAAAGATTTAATTTTCATTACCTAGTGATTAACTTAGATTTCTTTTAACTGCTTAGAAAGCAGTACAGTTAAAACCAAACATTTGGAAAGTATTTTTAATGGATCATGTAATTTCGCGTGAGCTCATCAAAGGGTGTTAACAAAGATACCTAAGACATTACTAAAACATTAGCTTAAGAGTTTTGCATTAGTTCAACATTCAATCTGTCTTCTTGCCACCATACATAGAATTTAAAAATAGTTTTTAATTTAGCCCTTAGATAATCCTCAAATAATGAACATAAAGAGAGATTTAGCTCAAGCTTCTTATTGAGCAAAAAATTAAGGGGAAAAAAACCCAAATAAAACTCACCCCTCCCACCTGTCATATTTACAGGTGATCTTGTGGTGAGAGGGAGAAACTTTCCCCTTATGTGCAGACAGCATTCCTGGGGGTTACACGCTCCCCAAACTGAACATGCCCAGATGTAGACATCAGACATTATCACACTTCACTCACTTATAAAAAGGTTTCTGAATTAAACAAGTAGAATTCTACCAATTTTTCAGATTAAAAATAAATAAATACAGTGTTTCCATGGGATTATTGCAGAAATCAAGGTTGGAAACACCGTTTTCCTAGGGCTCCCGACTGCCACAAAATGCTGACACAAACCATCGCTAGCAGGAGTGGCGGTGAATACGGCAGGATGATGGTGGCAAGGACAGACCACAGACCCCACGTGCGTGGCCTGTGTCACGGGGCAGCTTGTGCACTTCTGTCTTTTGAATGGGCTTCAGGGACTCGTGGCTACACACCTGACACAGGCGCTCTGTTAGGCATTCTGCTCTGTGAAGACTTCTGTCTATTTTGCACAACCCCCTTCACTGCTGTCTTAGGGCTTCTAATTGAATATAAAAAAATTAATAAGTCACTTGCATTAAGGTCTAAATGTTCAACATTCAAAGAAAGCAACCGTTCTGCATCAACTGTTCTCAGCAAAATAAACTTGAAAAGAATTTAAGTCTTATACACGCTTGTGTAAAGAAGCTGTACTCTTGCTTCAGCAGGAGACTAAGAGCCATGGCTTATGCTTTGCTGGAGAATCACTGGTGATGCTGAACTTACTCTACAGAGGCTTACAATACTTAATGAGCCAAATGGTATGAAATGAAGCGTAAAAACATGCCAACAGAAGATGACAACTAAAATACAACACACAACAGAACACCAAAGGGTTATCTCCGAACACAGGACTTTAAAAGATCTTAAGACTATAGGAGACAACGCATTTGGAAAAGAGTTCTCCTTTACATAAAGGGCACTAAATGATTTTCCCCTCACAGCTAATCCTGACTTGAACAGTTTTTAATGCCCGTGTGTCGCAGTCTTACCCTTGCCTACTTAGCAGCCTGGGAACAGGGGCATTCTGTCCTTGGTTTGGCTGAAGGACTCTGTTGACAAAGTAAACAAAAAATTAATTCAACAGGATGAATTCCTTCTCCCCCCATTTTCTCTCAAAAGATGAGAGCTGAGAGCAGTGAGGTGGGGGTCATCTACGCAACGCTATGGCCGATGTAATAGTGCAAAGCAAAGCAAGATGGTTAAAGCAGATTAACACAGTACGTATATTTTGTTCAACAAGAGCCCAAACTTTAGGTTTCTGTCAGGAAAGAGGCGTCCGACGTAAGTTTATTAATCCCTCTGCTTTTAGATAACTTATTTGTATACTTTCCAAAAGCCAATTTCCTTTCAAACATCTGAGATAAGAAACTTCACTCTTATAAGAGTAGAAAACGGGTCACAAATATTAAGCTCGCTTTCTAAGGTTTTGAAGTAAGTATCAAAGTCCACCTGGGCTGTGGGCTGAACTCAGGATACATGGGGCTCAAATGTCCACCAGAGACAGCACGTCCCACAGAACATTCCAGAACATGTGGGCTGACGTAACCAGGTACACGACCAGGTGTTAACATGGATTCTGCGCCTGAGACCCTCCAGCTGAACAGGGAGTGTCTTACTGATGTAACGTGGAACGAAGCCCACAAAGAGCAAGCTCGGGATTTATACCATTTTCTTATCTTTGAAAAGAAAAGAAAAAATAGCCTCACAGTGAGACTAAGTAATTTTTCTCACCTTGTTTCAGAAGGATTTTGTTTAACCAGAAATTTCTTATTTGGCATTCCCATTTCAGCAGCTCTAACAGTACAAAAACAAGGACACACAAACAGTGTATTTAGAAAGAAAGAAAAACATGTTTACAAATGTGATACAGGATGGCAGAAACAAATCATCATTTAAAAGTTGGCGAACCACTGAAAGACCTGTAACAAGCATACTAAAGACTACTGTCACGGCAGAAGAGTCTGAATATGATAGTTATTAGGATAATTGCATTACATTTTTCCTCCCATGAAGTCTTTAGGATATTAGAAAAAGAATGTATTTAAAAGATATAAAATTAACACTGAACGTAAAGGATGAACTATGTTTACAATTATTTGATTGGCTACCAATTACAAAAGTTGAACACTGACAAATTTAGTAGTTTACACATTTATCTGAAGAGGAAATCAGATTTTACCACCTCATTTTAATAAAACTCATTACATAAAAGGGGATTCTATCAGTTCAGCTGTAGAAAAGTGAACTGTTCCTTATTTCTAACATGAGTATACAAACAGACCAACCAATAACTAAAATTAGACGGTTTGATAATAAATACATGTGACACAACACAAGAAAAACTTACTTCATGTACTTCTTCCTGTCAAGAGACTTCTGTGTCGCAGCTGAAAGAGCCACTCGTGGACTCTTCATTTTATCCTTTCAAACACAAAAGTAACATAAAGTTTAGCGGTCTCCATGATACCCCTAAATTACAGCATAGGACAATCTCTAATGGCCGGGCAAGCATCTCTTACCAGCATTTTGAACTTTGACTTCGTCTTTACAACTGAAGCAGTCTGATGTTTAAAAACAAATTATTTTCCCACGGAAATAAAAAAATTGCTCGTTTTACTTTTGCCAACCACACTAAGATCATTGATTTAAACCACAGATCTCCAACATTGATCTATTTCAAATTAACTTGGAGCTTATTTTCTTACTCTGATTTCCAAATGATGCAAAAATCACGTGACAGTTTTAAGGCAATTCCACCAGGAACAAATGATAGTTTTCTTTAAGCCATCCAAGCAACAGTCAAAATCCAGTCGCAAAACAAAGTGTAATACTTTCACTGATTTCTTTTAAATCCATCTACAAGAACTGTAGGAAGGGTGCTGAAGTCAATAGAGACGAACCTCATTGTGAAATAAAAAGAAATATACACATAGCAGTGTCTGCCCCTGGTTCCTGCTAATATTCGGTCATTGACCCAAGTTCCTAACACAGAGCAAAGCTCCTAAAACCCTTGTAGTCTGAGTGATACAGTTGGTAGAAGCATCTTTTGTTCTAGTATTTGGTCTTTGACACTGGTTCCTGACACAGAACTCCTAAACGACTGGAGTTTTCTGGGTGATAGGAAGTGTTCTAATGAGGTGACTCTGCGTGGACCCCTGGACAGAGGCTAATTATCAGAAAGACCAAACATGATTAGAAGCTTGAAACTTTCAGCCTCACCCCCTATTCTCCAGAGACAGGAGAGGGGCTAGAGACTGAGTGAATAACTGGTCATGTCTATATAATGAAGCCTCCATGAAAATCCCTGATGATCAGAGAGCTTCCGGGTTAGTGAACTCCTACATGTGCCCGGAAGTCTGCGGGGACAGAAGCTCCGGCTCTCAGGCCCTATGCATCCCTTCATCTGGCTATTACTTTATTATATAATAAGCCAGTAAATGTAAGGAAGTGTGTCCCTGAGTTCTGTGAATCACCCTAGAAAACCTCAGACCCGAAGCGGGGGAGGGGTCATGGGAACCTTGCTTTACAGCCATCAGTCAGAAGTCCAACTGACGACCTGGGACTTGCGATTAGCGTCTGAAGTGGGGACAGTCCTAACTGCCTCCTTAACTTGTATTATAGTATCTGATAACTCCAGGTTGGCAGTCACAGAACTGAACTGAGTTGTAGGATAGCCAGCCTGTGTCAAAGAATTGGTTGGTGGGGGCGGGGAAACCCACACATCTGATGGCAGAAGTATTTTGTGACTTGTAGAAGAAATTGTTTTTCACTCATTCATGAAAAAATCAGAGAACGTACCATTTGCCTGAGCATTTTCTCTTTGCGAGCTTCTCGATCATGATGTAGAATCGACATTCTTTCAGCTGCATCCATCACAAAGAATATGTCATGAATACCATAGAGGGCAGCTCGCAACTAGGTTCAAAGGGAAAAAACATTGTACTCATTTAGAGGGTTCAGTAATGTTACACGCACTTGTATTTAGAGGGAAAGAATGAAGTTTCCATTGAAACATATTATCAGTGGGTAAGTGAGAGCCATAAAACAGCCCATTTCCCAGCACCCTCAGGACCTGCCACCTCACCTGAGCCAACACTCTGTCCTGAAGAGAAGCATCCTGTGCAGAAACAGCCCCCCTCTTTAACGGTGCTTCAGACTGAAAACTTCTGAGGAATTCCATAGTGTCCTGAAAGAAAACAATGCTCCTTCAGAAACCATCTTTCTAGAAAGATTCATGATCACTGTAGTTCCTTCTTGTTTTTTTTCTCAGTCAAGCCAAAATTACAAAGAACACAAAACTATTACTTATTACAAGTCAAACAGCTCTCACGTTAAGGTAAGATGAAAATACACAAACTACTTCATTTATGTATTTTTTTAAATTACCTGAATGAGATTAACAATCAGATTTCTAAAACTGTCTGTTACAGTAACTAAAAAATGTTTGATCTGCCCAAGTTCTAAACTAATTTGTCAACTCGGCTGTAACAAGACTGATAAAAACTGTGACAGAGTGAAATACGAATGATTTACAACAATCTTACTTTTACAGTTTGTCGAAGTTGCTTCAGTTTATCTGTCTGCATAAGCCTACGAGTAAGAAATCCTTTTGCCACAGCAGTTATTTTATTAAACTTTGCTTGTACTTCTGGACTGAAAACCTAGAAGAAATAAGATAGACACAATGTTTTAAGAAGCTGAGCATTACACTCAAGATTGTTTTCCTTAATCTACTACAATGAACTAAGTTCTTCTATGTACACATGTTCTACATAATTTCATCTCTAATAAAAACTAATAAGCTACTTGATGTACGGCAAACATATTCATGCTCATTTGTACAACCTAAGAGAATGCAGCTCTTTTAAAAACAGAAAGATAGCTAGATAAATAGACAGAAGAGAGACACATATATGTTAGATATCATTAAGATGCCCACCTGAGACCATTTAGTTGTGGCCCTTCCAAAAGGCCTTGTGACTAAGAGTTTGGTCAAGCCACTAGTTGATGGTCCCCAGAGGTAGAATGGTGCTTCATTTACAGAACCAAAGCTATGTTGTAGGGCAGAATTTGTGAAAGCTGGAGAAATATACATAGAGTGTTATACTTGATGCCACATAACCAGAAAATGCAGAACACCCAAATACACACTTGTGACAATCATTAAGGATAACAACCGCCTCTGAAACTGATCCACATGTGGGCTTGAAATATTGATGGAATTGAAGCTTAGGCACCAGATGGATCTTTTCAACATGAACAGCATCTCAGGATAACCGATGACGTGAAGATAAGCTCTTGCGGGGACTGAGGAATTAGATGTAGTAATTCAAGATCACTCCGGAGAGAGCAAACCGTGCTTTCCCTTGAAGCAAGTCACCTGCTGCGTGAATGAACAAAGACTGGACTCCAGGTCAGGTTTCCTGATATTTCCTTTGTGAAGGTGGCTTTTCTCAGGAACACCTGCTCACCTGTCTTTGATCTACTGCTCTCATTTAATTTTTCACCAGTTACTAAGCCATGGGTTGGACATGGAATTACTTGAAGAAGAAAGCTCCAGTTTTCAAGCGCGGCAAATGAAATACCTTACGATAGCATCATTTTTTTCCACACGGAAAAGGATTTGTAAATATTTACCAGAACTGTGAGAATGTGACGTGTGGAGTGAGTCCACGTGAGACAGCATCGCTTCCAGCACGCCGGAGTCACTTACTCTTCTCCATTCTATGGCCTCCGCACCGTTAATGCCCAGTTCATTGGCTTCCGCGGCAGTCGCCTTCTTCTCTTTGAACATTTTCTCCTGTTCTTCTATTTCCTGCACATTGACAGTTCGTTATCACACGCTAGGTAGTTTGTTCAATTGTATCCCAAAGTAGTATCATTTTAGGCTTAGCTAAAAGTATATAGAATTATCAAAAAATTACTATTTCAGGTTTTCCTCCCTCAGATAAAATTGACAATTTGTTTAATTGATTTTAAAATGTGATACGTTAACAATAATAATCTTAAAACAAGTATCTTCCTCTTACGATAATACTCTCGCAGAATGCATATTTTAGCATCTATTTATAAAATACCTTTTAAAGATATTAAGTGTTGAACCAAGGAGTGAATAAAGTATCCTTCTGATAAATTCTACATTTTTGGAAAAGAATAATCTAAATATTAAACCTCATATTCTGGCAATAAAAATATTATCCATGTATCAAAATCAATGAAGATATACGGGGGGAAATTACATGTATCCGTGACATGACCAAAGTTCACGGGTGTCCCAGCTAAACTCCACTGACCACCCTATTTCCCTCCGTTTAATTCCTCACCTTCTGCAATCTTTCCTGCTCCCGCTCCTGCTCAGCTATGAGAAGTGATAACTGCTGGGCGTGCTGTTCTTCTAGTCTCTTCCGCATTTCTTCAAGAGCTAACATCTTGCTTTTTACTGTCTCCTCACCTTCTGAAAAGAAACATGTCCCCCTCGGATTTAGAAAATCTGCAAGTCTAATATCTGATGTTTTATATCATTAACTTCAATTGTGATTCTCACTCGAGAGTATTCCTGGATCTGACATAATATAACCAAGACACAGCCAGGTCCCCACTTTGGACCACATTCTCTTTTGCCACTCTCCTTATTTCACGCTATCAAATAAAGGTCTGCATCTCACCGTCCTTACCCACTCATTCGACAGATCCCCTTATGATCTGAAGTGATGGTGCCCAAACTATGTTATGTTCAGTCTACATTCTCCTTACTCCACCTAACTTCAAAATGTGGGCTCCATCCCTAGAGGGGCTCCCTCCCTCGAGGGCTGCCTAGAGATAGCCCACAACGGTCAGCCTACTTTGAGTTTGGCCTTGGTGAAGAAAACTGCCTCTCCCAAGTTCAAGTTCATGCTCACGTCCAATGTCCCGATCAACACAACGGTACATAGCCCAGTCCCCTCACCCCAGCTCAGACCCACTGAAGGACCATCCACACTTCAGGGGGCCCCGTGGGGGCAGCTGAGGTCTTGGCTAAGGCTGTGTCCCAGCTCAACCTCTCCCTCAGCGCCTCCCCTCCTTCCACAGGTGTGGTCCCAAGAGCCCTCCCTCAGAAACAGCCTGCAGGCCCTTCTCCATCTCACAGTGGACTTCCCGAGCAACAAGCAGCTCTGGGCGGCTCTCCACACACGGCCCTGCCTCCCTGCCCACTCCGAGAGGGCCCAGGCTGCCAGGGCTGTACAACTGCCACGTGTGGGTTTTGCCTACTTCTGGGTTTCAGGGAGGCCGCCTCTGGCCATGTTACATGGTTTACCTGGAGAGTCCCGGTTATCAACTGTGGTTTTTGTTTCAGTTCTTACTAAGTTGCACAGGTGTATAACGATCTGCCCCCACACTATTTTTCCTACACACCATGTTATTTTCAGCATGCAATTTTAAAGAGTGTGAAGTGTTTTTTCAGGAAGATAAATATCACATTAGAGCAGAAATGTCTATGTGTAAATACTTAACTTACTTGATCATATGTCATCCACATCGATAATGAATTATGGCCATGACAACAAAGTAAGGAGTAATGCAGAAGACAGGTTGTACCAAGCTGTTGTTAATACACCAGATGCAACAGAAAATAACTTGGAATAATTTCAATCGCTAAAGACACTATTCCTGAAACTACTCACAAAGCCTTACAGGTGACACTTTCTCTAATAATTTGATGTTAAACTGTGTACTGAAGGCCCAATTCCACAAAGATCACATCACACATGAAAAGACAAACTGATGAAAATACTGGAAACCATCGTCCAAAAGGGAAACACCGTAGCAATACACTGGATTCAACTAGGAGGGATGTTTCATGCAAGACCTTTACCTGCCGTCTTTATCAGTACGCTCTATAATACCAAGCGGATAGTGAAAGATTCAAAATTTACATTAAAAACTAATTTAAGAAAGCCTATCAAACGGCGATAAACTGTAGCTAATTATACGCTCTCTGATAAGATAAATGAAGTTTGGTACCCTAATGAACACATGAAGACTATTACTATTATTTCACAAAATGTCCATCAGAAGTATTACATAAAGGTGCCATCTGCTTGGCAGGTATCAAACACCTTCAAATGTCCTCACCTTTGGAGCTACTTTCTAACATTTGATTCTTGCTGACGCAGACAGATCCCTTAGGGTATCTTTTGTCTGGCAAATGTTGCCTTTCCTGTTCAGCTATTGCAGGAGTTATGACATAAGGGCAGTTTTCTTTTTGCAAACCGTCAACATCCAAATCAAGTCTCTGTTTCACATTCTCAAAACTGTCATCCAAAAAGTGTTCATTTGCACAGACCACTGTAGGGGTGTCGACCGGCTGCCTGGCACTCTGGTTTTGCATCAGTAAAGGAGACGGGTTCTTCACATCATAAGACTTATTCAGTTCCATTTGTAAATTGCAGGAGTTTTTCTCTAACACGCTGGCTGACTTGAGTCCACTTGTGGTTCCAAAGTTTGGACTCGCTATGCACGGACCGGTGGCGTAGGGCTCATGCAATCTTGGCATTGGAGGACACGGACTGTCCAATTTGTGTGGTCCTCTTCCGTCACATGCCAACTGACCTTCCACAACAGCAAGTCCATGAATGACTTTATTTTCTATGTGATCTCCTGAAGACTGACATACCTGATCTGATTTACCTAAAACCATTTCCTGGACGGCTTCTGGTGTATTTTTGCTGACATAAACCTTGCTTGAACAAACGTCTGTTAAATTGATCGGTAACTTTGGCACAGTTTCAGGGATGTTTGTTTTTTCATCAGTACCTTGGACAACTAAGTCTACCGTCTGTTCTTTTCCTTTAGGACTCAATTCACAGGCATTTATGGGGTTATTTATAAGTATATGACACACTGATGATGGCCTAGAACGCCTTCGATGCATTTTAGGACTCAGGCTGGGCTCCGGACTAGGTAATTTGGCATATGAACCAGTAAGACTTTTGATAACATTATTTTCAGTAACAAAAGTGGGAATGACTTTAAAATCAGAATCAGGATCTGAAACAGCGGGATGGCCGGTTCCTATAGGTATGTCCGCTTTAGAAAAGCTACCTAAGACTGATGGATTCACATTGCTTGCTTGAGTGGAAGCACCTTGGAGAAGAACGTTTGACTTATTAAGGCTGGGCTTGTCAGGAATGATGGAACCGCAGTGTTTGCCGATCAGCTGGGTTTTCTCCTTTACACAGCCAGTCACCATGACATCATTTTCTTTGTCTGAATGGCTCTCGTTAATACTCCTCTTTGCACTACTTCTCAGACTGCGTCTCGATTGTTCTCTTTCTATATATTCCTTTGACTTTTTCATCAGGCTCTGAAGACTCAGGATGTAGGGATCTGCAGGAACTTCTTCCAAAAGGGATGGTTCCTGTTTTTCATTTGTTGAGAACAGACCATCAGAAGTAAGAGTCTCTTGTGGGGTTACTGCGGAGGTCTTCTGAGAAGCTTCGTTTTCTGTGTGGCTAATATTGGAACAGTCACATTGCTTCAGAGAACTGAGTTCTTCTGAGTTCCTCGCTAAGTCTATCCCATTGGATTGAAACTGGCCCTCATTATTCAATGGTAAAAGTCCAGTTATCTTTTCAAACTTTGCTAAAGTGGAGTGTTCAGCAGGGCTTGGCAAGATATTTGGAAATGTAGCAGGAACATTCAAGTTTGTGACTTCTGAATGAGAGTAAACTGTTTCTGTCTCCCACTGATCAAAATCACTGGTATGAGGTGCTTTTCTAACCTGAAAAATGGAGATTTAAAAATTAATGTTTCCTCATTGCACAAAAGCCTTTAATTTCATTGTTTTCTACGATAAAACAAATTAAAGACTCAGAGTTCTGATATTTGAAAACACAGACAAACAAAAACGAAGACGACCTTTTTGTACGGTATGCTTTGTCACATGGAGCTCAAATTACTATAAATAACATGTCGGTCACCCAGGACTATTTATTAAGGTGTTTTTTTAAAAAAGGAATTTATTAATTCTGATACAAATAAGAACATATTTGCAAGTGTATACACACACACATTCATATATCCATGTGTGATTTAACCTTGGAATAGAAGCATTTTCCTTAACTTTCATCTGATTATGTTATTAATGTCACCAACTGTTCCTCCACAAGAGCCATCATCTCAGGATAACGACATGTAAGATAAACAGTAAGTAGTTAAATGTCTTACACAAATGCGTCCCTCTTTAACAAAGACTAACGTGCCCTGGATACTGATTAAGGGAAAATAATTTAGTAACAAGACTCTGGCTTCCCACATGCTTACTCCAAATTTTAACTAAAATCCTTTTGTATGAGGTAAACTTGAGTAAACGATAGCTCAGCCATGTAGCTTAAATAACTTAAAAATAAGAAAAATTTCAACTTAACACTCAATTTACTAAAGCAAATTTCAATTTGATTAAATGATGGTCATTTAAAATAGGAACCTGTTAATGAGCTTTAGAACAAGCGAAATTAAGTAAAAAATTGATAAATTAAGATGAGAACAACTGTATACACAAGAAATACAACAGGAAAAAAAATAAAATTACATTTTGTATCTAAATATTTCAACTTTGCAAAAAAATTAACAGTGAACTAGGATGGTTTCTAAAGATTATACAAGATTATATTAAAAAATTATTTTATGAATATAGGCTCCAGAATCCTGAATATTAAGATTTTTTTAGTTTTTTTTCCTAGATCACATGCTACTCCTGTTTTACCTTACAAACCCCAAGACATGTAATCGTTTTCAGATACTATGCAATGAACAGGACAAGGGGTACGCAGTCACAACCTCAGGACCAAAGTAAAACAAAAAGAATACATAGTCACAAAATCCATGCATATATTCATAGGTTTAAGTAAAATCAATTATTTCCTTAAAATATCTCACATTTCGCATTTGAGGTATTCAGCAACTACGTTTTTTGTATACCACTAATATGAGCCTTTGGTTAGATGATTTAAATAACAACCACAAAAGTCTATCATAGACTAATATCTTTCACAAATGAAACAGACCTTAGAAATCTAGTTTTAATATACGAAATTACCTGCATAATCAATTCATCACTCTACAGTTCAACATTGTACATGCTCTATCAAAACAGTTTTCAAACTCAACAATAATCGCATTAGTAATATATTTGATATATTCCCTCAAGGGACCAAAAATGATATGCCATTTTTGTTTCAATAATAAAAAAATACCTAGTAATTCAAAAACCCACCCTTACTGTGATACACATTATATTTTTTTAAACTTAATATGAACAGTAATTATAACCTGCAAATTAAAATCTATTACCCATAGAGAAATGAAAGTAGCAGTTAATATCCTAAAGTACATTGTACATATATTATCCAGTAGAATTACACAAACCACAAACTCATAAGAGTATGGAAAATTAAAAAGATGTAATCAGCAAAACAGTGCTATACATGGCAGAAATTATTTATTCAATCAAATTCATTTATTTTTCTTTTTGGTATGAAATGATCCAGACCTAAACACAGACTGTTTATATAATTTTAAATTAAGCTAAATAAAAACAATTACAGAGGTATGGATGTGTTGTTTAAATGGTTTTAATTAGGATCTAAGATGCATCTGGGCAATTCTACTTATCTAATCTAAATTGCATTTGTGTATCTATGAGCAGAATTTTCACCAAAAAATAATTGGGGGCAGTTGTTTACAGAGAATGAGAATAAGAGCATTGAGTCAATAGTCTGATTAGTTCAGAGGTAAACTACAATGGACAATTCTATCCTTTTGTCACTGAGAATTCAATGTTTTTAATCGTAAGACACAGACAATAAGCAATTATATTCAGTGTAGGGCTCCACTGCCTAAGTACCCTCCGATCAAGGACTGGGCATCACTAACAAGCAAGGGAACTTTCTTTGGAGCAACTGAAATGGAATATCACAAATTATGAAGCTTCTCAAACACAACAGTAAAGTATGTTGGTAACTAGTAAGTGCAAATATATTTCTGAAACATTATCATCAATGCTTATACAATTATGATTCCTTAATAATTTAAAAGAGCTTAAATTACACACCTGAACATTTTCAAGAACTTCCTGGACACGAGTCAGTAAAGCTTTCTTCCTATTAACCTGCTTTCTCGCTTCTACATCAAGTGCTTTCTGCTTTTCTTGTTGCATTTCCTTCCTTTTCTCAATGTTAAGCTGCAAAACGTCATAAGTATGTAATTATTTATCATAAATACAAAAATAGCATAAAATCAGGACGTTTTCAATTAGAATGACTAAAAGTATCTATAGTGAAAGAAATCTGAGCAGCAGTCGGGTTTAATGGCTGGGATGGGGTATGCAAGATCTTTAGGTGGTGATGGAAATGTCCTCTGTACGAGTTACACAACACATGAAATTTGAATGCTAAAGATGTGTACATTTTACTGTATGTAAATTATTCTCAACTGAAAAAATAAGTTGAAAGAAAGAAAGAAAAAGAAAGAAAGAAAGCCTGTTCTCTTATCAATTCCTCTAAAATGAGAGATAAAATTTACTTTTGGCCACTGATGAGCTTTTCACTTGGCAATGTCATACTTCACTGAGTCAGTTACATTCTTCACAATCAGTGTACATTTTACCTCTCTGCTACCTCAAGAAAATCTCCAAAGGTTTAATGATAAAAGAAACAGATGTTTTATTTGCCTACAAAATCAGAACACATATTTAATTCTACTTCACCGTAACCTCCAATGAAAACATAAATGTACCTAAAAAACTGAAAGCCTCCAAGCATTATATCTTTTTACAGTGGATTTAAGTCTTATTTATTAAGTCCTGGGAAGTCTTCTCACTATTTTAAGGAGTTGAGGCTTATTTTAGACTTATGCATATGGAAAACATGTCCTAAAAAATTATTCCAAAGTTGCAATATTCTTCTATCAAATACAACATAAAAAATGGATGAGTGTCAATAAATATAGATTTTGCTTATAAATAATTAACTGACGGAGTCACAATGCTAAGCTGTAAGGCACAGACATTTTGGTCCACATTAAACTAATCAAGCCTTATGTCATCAAGTAGCTGATAAAAATGGTTGCAAAATTTTTTCTCCTTTGCATGGTACCAAAGAATCACTCCACAGTTTTCTTGGTAATAAAAAGGGGGAAAGAAAATTTATACCTTTAAAGAATCATCTGGCAGTCACCACTGTAAAAGCAATATTTAAACTAAACATTGAAACAGAGGAACAAGGAGGCATTAGGTAACTTCTGATTTAATTTACTATGAAGTACATGGCATCATCTCCAAAGAATTCTTGCCCAAAATATGTAACCTGACTCTAATCAAAGTTTTAGACACACTTTCCAGTTTATAGGAACTATAGGGACTGGAATACAAGTTAAATTATCACTGAAGGAAACAATTAGACAAATCCAATGGAAGGCACTCTACAGGATAACCGGTCTGGTCTCTTTAAAAACTCACTATCATAAAAACAAAAAACAAAATTTTTAAGAGGTAGAGGCACTGTTCCAAATCAAGAGAGATTAAAAAAATCATAACAAGCAAATGCTATTTGTCAATTTTGACTGGACCCAAATTACAAAAAAGAAATTATAAAAGACATTTTAAGCACAAATTGAGAAATTTGAGTATCAATGGAATATTAGATGCTATTAAAATTATTATTCATTTTCTAAAGGTGTGATCATGGTATTGGGGTTTTATGTAAGAAAATGTCCTTATTTTTATAATATGTATACCAAAATATTCAGGGGAGAGATGTCATGTCTCTGCAATTTTCAAATGGCTCAGCAATAAAACAAAAAGAGTAGGCAAATATATACACACATATATACATATATAAAATCACAAACACAATAAAGCAAAAATGTTAAAAAACGGTTGACTCTAACTAGCAGATATAAGGGTGGTCATGGTACTATCCTCTCAACTTTTATGCATGTTTGGAAATTTAATTATAAAAAGTTGGCAGAAATTACTTCTCTTTTAACTCCTGTTATATAAGAAAAAATTAACTCACTTTCAATCATATCAATTTTCTGATTTGAAATAAAATCACATGCATATGAAAAATATTCAATCCATATCGAAGGGTAGTGATGAAAAGCATGTCTTCCTTCTCATCCTATACTCCTTTACCCCTCCCCAGAGAAGGAGTACAATATCCTTATTTAAAAATCCAAATAGTTAACACAGATTGATTACCTCTTATGATCTAAGTAGTGGTTCTACCCATTTTAAATGGATTAGTTCATTTAATCCTCAAAACAGCTCTGTGAGGTAGGCATTATTTTTATTGTCATTTAACAAATAAAGAAAATGGACTTGCAAGTTCACAGAGCAGGTAAGTGGCAGAGCAATGATTTGAACCCAGGCCAGAAGGTAGCAGAGCTGGGCTTCTAACCACGGCTCTTCCCTGCCCCTGAGAGCATGCCTTGTGCAGTGACTTATAGTAACTTGTGGAGATTCTTCCAGGCCCATATCTTAGGTGTACTGTACTCACTTTAATGGCATGGATGAGATTCTATAAAACGGACCAGTTAAACGAGTCCACTACTGATGGATACTTAGGTTGTTCAATCATTTTCTATTTTAAACAACGCTTCTATAACTTTACAAAGATTTCTTTGGTCACATAGATGAGTATAACTGTAAGATATTCCCCAAAAATGGAATTGCTGAATCAAAGGTTACGTATACTTTTAAATTCTGATAAACACTACCATATTGCTCACCAAAAAATAAAATTAACTGATTCTCTCAGCAAAAGTGTAACATAAGTGCCTTTTCCCCATAGATCCTATCAGATCTTTTCAAATCTAGTAGACAAAAAAATAAAAAAAGCTCAAAAAAAACCCAACTCATTTGTATTTCTTTAATTATGAATACGTTAGGCATCTTTCTGATGTTCATAACTCTTTCTTTTGTTTTTCTATGAACGGCCTTTGTGGGCCACTATAGAAAACAAGGTTATGTAAAAATCAAAGAATGTTTACCAGTGGAGAAAGCACAGCCACTCCATGGAAGCGAATAAGTGAGATGCTTTCAGACTGGACAGGTAAAAAGCTCTCAGTGGACAGTGATGCTTCTTGGATTCTGGCAAGACTCTTCTCACAGAATTTCTCATATTCCTCCATCTTCCCACCACCACACTACAAAAGAGAAGAATGTCATTTTGAATGTGCTGAGAAAAATACATCTTAATTATTTGGCCAATTGTATAGAGCACTGAAATATTCCTAGAATTCACGATTCCTAGAACTGTCCCTCCCAGAATTTTTTCACTGATCAGGAGCTAAATCTTGAGTATAAGGTAAAACATAGGTCACGATCCTCCCCAGTTGAAGCTTGCTTCCGATAGTAAACATTTTTGAACACTTGCATGTAAATCAATCTTTGAATGTGATTAGTTTAGAAAAGTACTAAGAACTCACTCACCAATGAAATCTACTTTAAAAACACAAAGTTCTATACCACTTTACTAACTTTAGATTACAAAATAGAATACATTTTCTCAAGCAGGACTTATCTACACAGCACAAGAAAAACTAAATTATAGAAAGGTAGAAATGCTTTACCACAAAAAAAAAAAAAAAGACAAAAGGGTTATTTAAATAAAAGAGGATATTTATTTTTTAAAATTCTTTTTCTATCATGGAGTTCAAAGTCTATTACTTACATATCTAAAAAACATAGTATGACTCCATGGTCACTGGCCAAATCAGTCAGCAGTGGAAAACAGAAAATCTATCGGCTCTCATAATAATTCTAATTGATCACTGAAAACTGAAACCATTGCCAAACTACTTAAAACAATCAACCCTGTAACTTCACAATTTCTGGAAAATTGTAATGGTGGCTATGAAAATACAAGGGAACCAGGAAGGATTAGCCACCATATTCATTCAGCTAGCAAGCATTAAATATTTGATTGCCTGTTTCCATAGCATTATGTCTGGCATTGTTTCCTTTAAATAAGCAAGGGAAAATAAAAAGGGAGTCATCATCAGACTCCTAACCAACAAGGGAATGAACTGTGAGAACAGAAAAACTAATACAATAATGTTCCTTTCAGTGTGCATTTTAAAACAATTAATTAATTAACAAAAGACAGAGGGCAGGGAAATTCAATTCATGATGTAGGATATGCAAAGATGAAATAAGATAGAATATGATACTGTCCTAAGCCTCCAAATACTTAAAAATTCAGTACACTGAAATGCCAGGGACAAATTATAATACAATTAGAAATGAAGAAAAAGCATATGAAAACTATGATTAGATTGACCAACTGGTAGTCTTAATAACTTCTTCCTACCATCCCATCAATTCTAAATCTTTCTATATTCAAATTATGCAAAGTGAGAGTTTAATTCAAAGAAATGTAACCATAGCAAGGCCTCAATTTTCAGTCTAGATTCCAACCTACATTATAATTATGATTATCTTAAAAACCAAAATATGCAGAAGCTAAGATGTAAGAGAAATTCAAACGACCCCATTTTTACTAAAATACTTCCAAATATTTTTTATCACAATCCATGCATCCAGCATTTTGCGGAACATAAATAGATTACTCATACAATTAATGTTAATAGACTTCCTATGGCTACACAAAGAATGAAATTCTATTTTAAAGGTCTGGGAAATTTAAGGAAACAAAGTATCTTTACAATAGTTTTAGTTTTCTTTCAACAACATCACATAGATATGCCTCATTGCTTCAGAAAGTTAAATTCATATCCCTTAAACAGTACATGTATGTCATACACACTGCAGGTGGACAGTAATTTCTTACAATTACAGCATAACTTGTGGCATCAGCTATTGCATGAAATATCCAAATATAAGTGCTAATATGATGACTATGGAAATTACCAAATGATTCTAGAAGAGCATGACTGGATCCTTCTTATCCTTCAGCCTCAGCTTGTTGGTCCCCTCCCTGGAGAGCCTATCCCTGGTTATTCCATCTAAATTAACCCTGCATCAGTCACGACCACATTACACTGCTGCTTCCCAATTTCCACAGCACTTACCACTAACTGAAATTATCTTGTTTGTTGCCTTGGTTTTTGTCTGCCTTTCTCCAGTGAAACGCGAGCTCCATAAGCACAGGTGCTTTCTCAGTCTTGCTCACCACTGAATCCCCACGACGCAGGCACAGCGCCAGCACTCAGTAGCACTTGATAAAAGAATGGAACAAATACATCAGGGTAGTTAGCGCAAAGAATAACGTAAACCAGGAAAAAGATGAGCATCGACTATATAGCAAGGCAGCTAGCAAGGAAGAATGGTAGTTTCACGGATGACCCTATTCTCAGAGAAACTGGCACCTCTGAACTGCAAAGGCAGCCACTTAAAAAGTGAGCATCCATAGCCTGTACGATTGAGCAAGACGGAGCCTACTTTCTCACAATACAAACACCTCCGTCAGCAGGATTTTATTTTTAGGGAGCCCTGACTACAAGGCCACACCAACCACAAATCTACTGCCCCATACTTGACCATCAGGCATTACCGGCTCACGTGAACTAATAATCTGTCAGCTGCATCAAGTTCAGACATGCCTCTTCTTTTCCATCTATACCAGGACCCTTCTCCAAGTAAGCCTCTTTGCGAACCCCATCGACTCGTGGCCCTGCTCCCTGTTCCTCACCAGTGCTTTACGAGTCACATCACTGAAGGGAGTGGTAAAAGCAACACAGAACAGATCTTGCCTTCTTCTCAGATTCTAGATGGTTGGTTACCCATCAGTCCTCCCAAAGACATAAACCTCTGGTAGAGGCCACACGGGGGAAGGTTTCTTATCCAGGCACACACTAGCTGCAAGTTCTTGGCAATTCACTTACCATCTCTATGCCTCAGTCTCCTCATCTGCAAAATAGGGATAATCTCATCTGCCTCAAAGAGATCCTGCGAGGATTCAAGAAACTAATACACGGATGGCAATCAGTATCCTGCAGGACATGCAGAAAGCATCAATGAAAGGGGGGCTGCTTTTATTATGCAGATGATGATAGTGATGATGATGACTTATCACTAAATTACGAACTCCTGGAGGGCAGTGAACAGTGCTGGTTCCTGGTAAGACTCAAACATAACTGTAAAACATGGACAGGAACACAACAGCTTCCTCATTTCTTTTTTTTCCAGACCCCTTCCCATTGAATCAATCTCTAGCACCTGCCATTAGCCTCAACGTGGGGGTAGGGAACTGGGATCAAAACCAGAGAGAAGCAAAGATTGGGAACCACGTAGCAGCATGAGCGGCAATCACGAGGATTTGCTTTATTATCCTCATGCTTCTGCCCCCAGAGAGTCGCGCAGGCAGAGTAAACAGCGCTCCCAGGGCCTCCGGTTGTGGTAACCCGCGTTCAGAAATGGCCAGCACACACCCTGGGGACGCCTCCCTCGCCGGCCTCGTGGCCCAGTGATTTGAAAAGGCCCAGTTGTATCAATAGGAGATCGGCTCGGGCCGGAGTTTATTTACCCGGGACCCTCTGCCCTCACGCCAGCGCCCCACTTCCACCTCCCCCAGCTCCTTGGTTAAGGCGCCATCCCGAGGGCCCACCAGGCGGTGGTGCCAACATCCGAGCATCACCTCCGCGCTGGGTGCCGCCGGCCCCCGGGCCCCCGCCTCCCCACACCGGCGCCTTTCCAGGGGCTCGAGGCCCGGGAGCCCAGCATTGGCGCTCGGGTTCCGTACGGAGCCCGCCCTCAGCTCCTCAGGGCGCCAGTTCCGCCTCGCCCGGTGGCCCCGCAGCCGGGACCCTCCGAGTCAAAGCCCCTCCTCGCGCACACACCTGATCTCCTACGGCTGGGTCAGCTTTCCTCCCCTCACCACAGGCCTTGTCAGGAAGCAAATGGCTCAACTGGTACTGACAGAGAGCAGCTCGGTCCACCGCCGCCTCCTCCTCCTCCTCCCCGCCATATTACGGGTCTCTGGCGGCAACGCGGGCTCCTGGCAACCGCCGCCGCCGCCCAGACTCCACCTCTCAGGGAGGGCACTTCCGGTGGTTGCTTCCCGGGCCGTTGAAAGCGTTGGGCCACCAGAAAACTACAGTCCCCGAGGTGCATTGCGCGCCTGGGTAAGGCTCCTTGCCCAGTGATGAAAGGGCGTGGTACTTACGGGACGCGCGGTGCGCGCCGGGAAACGTAGTCTTCACTGCGAGCTAGCGCCTCTAGCATTACAAATTATGATATACTGACCCCTTTCATTTTTTAACTTGGCTTTACGCTCTGCCTCTCTTATTGACCCTCCTCCCCGTGCCTATTTTTGCATAGGTAAAATGAGAATTTTAAAAGTGACTGTCACAAGGGTGGTTATGAGGAGCAACAGATACTTCTCGCCCAATGACTGGCTCGTAAGCCCCACGACCAGCCCTTGGTAGGACGTAAGGTTAGGAGGAGAGGTAGCAGTGGAAAAGTCACTGGCCTAAAACTGGGGTGGCTTGAGTCAGTCTTAACTCTGCCATTAACGGCCCAATTCACTTCACCTCTCCTGGCCTCAGTTTCCTCATTTGCACAAGGAGGGAATCATTCAAATCCCTTCCAGCTTTATAATCTGGTTTTGCCTCATTTTGCTATGCCCTTTCACTCCCTCAGAGTCTGAACAACCCTCCTAAAAATCAACTGAATTCAGTCTCCTGAGATGATACCTACCCACTGAGGCCGTTGTGAGAATGAGATAACGCATAAAGCGTTCGCTGGCACAGAACCTGGGCCATGGCAGGTGCGCTATGAAGGTTAGCTGTACCCCGGCACACAATTATTTCCCCCCACGATTATGTAAGCCCCACAAGAGTAGGAACCCTGTAGATGCTGTTCACTGCTGGGCGGTGTCACCCCTCGAAGGCAGAATGAAGGAGTCACTAAGATCCCTTCCAGTCCTACAACCATACAACGCCTCTCGTATCCCTCCCCTTCTAGAGTCTGAAAGCTCAGGTTGAAGTCCAGACCCCGGAGTAACCCAAAAGCCACTTTTGGACTTTTGGAACGCGGGCCTGGGGCGGGGCCTGGGGCCTGGGCCCGCCTCCGTTGCCATGCCAGTGGCTCCGCCCCCGTCCTCTGGAGATCCCGGGCCCTGATTGGCTGGACTCCCAGCTCCTTCCAGGGATGTGGCCGCCGCCGCCGCCATTGTGAGGCGCTAGTCCCCTTGAAGGGTGTCCCTGCGGCGAGTGCCTTGGGCTCTCGCCCTCGCTTCTCGGTTTCCTGTCCCAGGAGCCCGGCGGGTCCGGGACTCCCGTCCGTGCCGGTGCGGGCGCCGGCATGTGGCTGTGGGAGGAACAGGGGGGCCTCCTGGGCCCCTTCTCTTTCCTGCTGCTGCTGCTTCTGCTGGTGACACGTAGCCCCTTCAATGCCTGCCTCTTCACCGGCATCCTCTACCTTCTGCTCCGCCTCTTCAGCTTTGAGCCTGTGCCCTCCCGCAGGGCGCTGCAGGTGCTCAAGCCACGAGACCGCGTCGCCGCCATCGCCCACCGCGGCGGCAGCCACGACGCGCCCGAAAACACGCTGGCGGCCATTCGGCAGGTGAGCCCCCCCCCCCGCTTCCCCCGTCACCCCCTCCCGCCTCTCCCCCCCGCCTCTCCCCCCCCCCGCCTCGCGCCTCCACCCCGCCTCTCCCCCCCCGTTTGCCCCCCATCCGCCCTCCCCCCCCGCCTCGCGCCTCCACCCCGCCTCTCCCCCCCCTGTTTGCCCCCCATCCCCCCCCCCCCCGCCTCGCTCCCCCCCCCGCCGCTCTTGGGAGTTTGGACTGCTGCTTGCCCTTCCCACGGTTCCCCGGTCTTCTCACGACAGCCTTCCCAGTACCGCATCCGTCCGCCAGGAGGACATTCAAGTGGCCCTCCACGCCTCTGCAGGTTGGAAAATCTTCAAGAATTTGTAGACCAGCAGCAAATACTGACATATTCGCTATGTGCCAGGCACTGCGGATACACTGACAAACAAGTCAGTAAGGGCCCTGCTTTCACAGAGCCGTGCATTGGAGTGGGAGAGACAGGCCTTAAACGAGGAAACCCATAAACGAGACACTTGAAGAGAGCGAAAAGCGCAAGAAACAAATCGGGTAATGGTACAAGGAATGACTGAGAGGAGGAGTTACGCTGTTGTAGACAAAGTAATCAGAGACATCCTCTGGAAGAGAAGCACTTGCCAACTGAAATCGAGATGATGAGAAAGACCCAGACAGGGATGTGGGGGGAAGGTGTCCCAGGAAAAGGGAACAGCAAGAGCGAAAGTCCTGAAGTGGGAAGGGTGTTGGAATGTTCCGGTGACAGAATAGGCAGTCATGTGGCCCGACTTCAAGGAACAGAATGAAAGCTGGTGAGGGAGTGAAGTAAGAAATGTGGCCGGGCCAAGCAGAGTCTTGATCAGTGGTTGAGTTTCCTCTAAATGGATCCCCTTCCCAGGAGCTGCCGTTGCTTGTCGTCCAAATTGTCCACGTCATCTCCTTATCACCTTTTCCCCCAAACACACATTGACACCCAGACAACCACGTCAGCGGGACTCCTGATGAATTTCTGCCTCCCCTTTTCACAAGGCTCTCCTGGCAGTCTCGCGGCTTCATAATCATAATGACAGCTTACATAGCAAGAGAGCTTTTACGTTGTCTAGGTTCTTTTGCATCTGAGGAAATATATCTGGTCCTCTCGTTTCTTTGAGACATTATTTTAACATAGAATGGGTAGGAAAACTGACTCAAATACATGGCTCCTTGAATTCAGCCTTCTGATTCCAAGCCCCAATCCACGTTGTCATAGATTAGAATTGTTCCAGGATGTAAAAATGTGGACTGAATATTCTTTATTTGTCCAGCTAGGGACAGACAATGTTGTGTAAGGAGCAAGTTACTTAAGTTGTCTGTGTCCCAGTTAGACTCATGACTAGGGTGTGGCAGGCCAGGCACCTTAGGACACCTCCCTTCACTCTAGTCCTAGCCCTGACCTCAATTGCCCCATCTGTACAATGGGAATAATATTGGCATCCACTTAGTAGGTTGTGATTCAGTGAGACAGTCGACACAAAGTGCTTGGCCCATGATAAGACTTCCATTAATGTAAGATCTTTAGGCCAAGAATCTAAAGATGGCTTGATTCTTTAAAATCATCTCCGAGTAAAGGTTAAAAAAAATAAGTGAAGAAGGAAGGGAGTCTGGAAGGCAGCCTGTAATTTAGTGGCGCGCATTTCACTCTGTTTTTATAAACCAAGTTAAACTTCTCTTATGCTTCTTTCCCCGTGGTTCTTTGTGATGGAAGGGAGGCAGAACAGCTCTTTTAGCCTTCTGTTTACAAAGAAATCTAAAGATATTGAAGGGTGTATTTTACATTCTAAACTAAAACTCAGAGAGGTCGGATGAAGTAACATAGCTACACAGGAGATAGAATTGTCATGAAAAGGAAGATGACATTACTATAGGAAAACAACCTACGAGAAGTTCTACCATTGTCAGAAAGTCTTCCCTGATTTTTTACATCATAGAAAGTTTAAGAATATAAATTATGAGATGCAAACATGCAGAGGGAGGAAGAACAGGACAAAAACCAAACTTCGATGGAAATACACTATGTATTTCTTTTGAACTCAAGATGGAGATAGAGAAGGAAACAACTGAGAGATGAAATGAATGTATCCCAAAAGCATACACAATTATGCATAGTGACAGTGATGAGGTCATACCCACAGTCCATTCTCCACACGGGCCAGAGTACAGTTTTAAAGTATAAATCAGATTGCATTATCCTGCCCTTATTTAAAACCTTCCAGTGGTTTTCTGTTGCAGTTAGATAAACTCCAAACACCTTTCTATCTTGTGTCTTTCTCACACTCCATACTCTGTCTGTTCCAACCACCTGGGTGTTTGTTAGAATGCTTTTGGCTTCGTGTAATAGAGAATTAAATACAAATATCTCAAACAATAAGGGGATTATTATCTCACATGACAAGTGTGTGTGGGAGAGGTGACTTCCGGGATTGTTTATTCAGCCATTCAGTTTGTGAGCATGAAGGACTCAGGTTTTATGGATCCATCTGCTCTGCCATCTGCAGCATATCTGTACTAGTCCTCTGTGTGGTTGCCAGGTGGCCATTGCACCCCCCAGGCATCACCTTCTTACACATCAGCATCTAATCTCAAGAAAAGGCTGCACTTCCTCTCCCACGTTTCTTTCCCAGAAGCCTCTGTCACGCACGCACACACACAGAGGGATTGGGAATAGTCCACTTACTCTGAGCCCATGAGAAACTGCACACTGGGGCAAGGGCCGGTCTCTGCCAGCAGAGACGAAGGATAGATTTGTGCCCCTTCTCCTTGGTGGCCTTTGTAGCTTAGAAGAAAATATGGGTGTATATGTTTATAAATGGGGGATAGAAAAAGATTTTAAAAGTATAGAAAACTCTCTATCTGTAAAGAACATTGATAAATTTGACTATAATACAATAAAAAAATGTGTTTAAAAACAATCCAGTACATAACAATGGCTAATATTTATTGAATGCTTACTGTGCGTTAGTAGAGTGCTATAGGTTGTTTATGGGCACTTATGTGTTCAGCAGATACACAAAGGCCTCTGGGAAATGATAAGGGAAGGATGCACGTCTACTTTAAGCGGTGAGGAAGGGGGAGAATTTCAGCTGCCTCTGTAGTGTCCATAGTAACGTCACAGTGATTAATAAATAGTGCAGCATCTACCACATCTTTCTTTGTGTAACCCAGAGCAAGTTTCTTTATTTCTGTTTCCTCATCTGAAAATGAGAATGCTAATAACCTCCCAAAGCGTTGTGAGGAACAAGTGCGTTAATACATTTGAAGCACTTAGAATAGTGCCCAACACATAGAAAAGGCTCAGTAGATAACAGCTTTTATTATGTTGTTAAGGCAGCAAGAGATCGAAGCCAATATGGCCAACAAGGGTTTACATCTGAGTAAGTCTTTTTTGCTGTATAAGCATGGCTGGCGGCAAAAGTGACAAAACTGAAACTGTCCTACTTTGGACACATCAGGAGAGGGCAGGGTTCTTTGGAAAAGACAATAATGCTGGAAAATAGAAGATAGTAAGAAAAGAGGAAGACTGAATATGAGATGGATGGAGTCCATAAAAGAAGCCACAGGGAGGAGTCTAGGAGCTGAGCAGGGCAGTGAGGACGGGACATTGTGGATGTCGCTCACTCACAGGGTCACCAGGAGTCAGAGCCGACTCAATGGCACGTAACACACACTATGCTTGCATGATGTAAAAGTTTTTTGGTTTTTTTTTGGGGGGGGGTCTTGTTTTTTTCGTCTTGTTTTTCACTCGTCTTGTTTGTGCCAAGGTAGTGAACACCCGACTTAATCAGCAAACACCGAGGAGTCTCAGAGATGCTGTGCCAAACAGTGTGAAGGGAAACAGCAGGATCTGTCAAAATACATGCAACTGTAAGCCGCCAATGGCGCATATAATTAAGGCAACCAGAGAAATTAAATTCCGGAAGTCTCCCCGTCTGCCACTGTGAGAGCGGGAAGAGTGTGGAAATTGAAGTTTTTGAGGCCTCCCTAAGTGTAGATGCTGAGTAAGGGTACCACCCATGGAAACCAGCAATGGCTTGGGTTGCTCTTTGGTACAGGAAGGGAAGGAGTCGGTAAGGGCAGCTGTCTATTTACCCAGCCCTCTGCGTGGTCATGTTGAGTGTTTAGACTGCAAAGGGACTTCTGTGGCCACTTGACGTTAATGTCGTTGGTGTTTTTGTTAAGGCAGCTAAGAACGGAGCAGCAGGCGTGGAGTTGGACATCGAGTTTTCTTCTGACGGGGTTCCTGTCTTAATGCACGATAACACAGTAGACAGGACGACAGATGGCACCGGTCGATTGTGTGATTTGACATTTGAACAAATTAGGAAGCTTAATCCTGCAGCAAATCACAGATTAAGGTAAGTGGTGTGTTGGCAACCTCAACATTACCTTCAGCTTTTGTTGGCGATCGCAGAAAGACCCTGGCACCTTCAAATGACATCTTGTGCTCCCGGAGAGTTGTTTTGTTGTGTTTCGTTTTGCACTGGATACATGTTTCCTGAGTAATAAGCAGGTGCCAGGAACAACAGAAATGTAGCATGGATATTTCCGTCTTTTCCCACGGAGGCCAAATTTGGCCTCAGAATTACTCTTTCTAGTAACTAATGTGACAGTGACTTCGTACTGTCATATAAATTTTATATAGATGGATATACGTATATCTATATCTATTTAGATACAGACATCAGAGCTAGTCCTATGCTTCCCCAAGAAAGGGGTACTATGATCAAATAAAATCAAACACTCTAAGTGTTCCCCTTTGGGGAATAAACAGTCCATATCAATCAATTCTTAACGATTAGTTTGTGTTTCTCAAGCACATATGACCGAGAGCCCTCACCCTTCCCACCACTAACAGCTGTAAACACCTTGGAATTAGTGAACTGGGTACTAATGTACTTTGCAATGTCGTCGTTTAAATCCCTCTCCCTTGTCGTCTTTGTAATGCTGAAAACTGTGGTCACTGTTCCTCACGTCGTATTAATTCTGTGGACGATGACGAATACTCCTTGAGTACTGAGTATTCTGCCCAGTGAATAAGCTGTAGTCCTCCCTGAAAGATGATTCAGACTTTATTTTCCTAAGATCTGAAGGAAATTAAAGTCAGCCAAAGGAAATGATACTTTAGAAAAAATATTGATAACACTTGAAAGTTCCGAGTCCCAGCTGCTGGGATTACTCTTGACTGTCATCAGATATTTCATCGCTCTGCTGTGTGGTTTTAATGTTACAGTGACACCGCACATAAGACGTCAACACTTGGCACAGAAGATGCGTAGGGCCAGCATCACCCTTAAAATTCTTCAAAAAGGCACGATATTGGAGTCAATGTAGCATCTTTATATCTTCAAGACAACCAACCAGTCTTTATTCCACATGGGGACGGTTTGCATTTTCTGAGCTTGAACACCAAATGAAGTAATTGACTTGTGTTTGGGGACCATGTTGTAGGAAAAATAGTTATTTTCTCTGGAAGTACCCATTGTTGTGAGATGCTCATGCGGAGGGGGCATGGAAGCCAAGACCGGCCAAGGGAATAGCAATTTCCGTCTCCATCTCTCACTCCCAGGGAGTAGGCGTTGAATAGAGTGTCTGGCAGAAGTGCCTGTATTACATAAATTGTCTTTTTTTAAAGCCAAGATCCTACAGTTGAAATAATATAGTTGGATTAGCATTAAGTTAAATCACGTACGTGAAATCTCATGTGAGAAAAGCCGATATGTTAATTTATCAGGCACTCTTCTTTATCAGAAAATTATGTTTCAGAAAACTTTTTCAAATCGTTGCACTTAAGTGCACAACTATACAGTCAACAGATGTAGGTATTCCTAGGAATTTCTTCTGCAAAGGATCTATTAGGGCAATTACAATCAGAAACTAAGTCTCTGAGTTTCCAAAGGTGGCATATACTCTGCACTCTGGTTACTAATTGTATGATTAATTCCGTGGAAATCCAGTGACTTCCTAAAAATGACATGATTTTTGCTGTTGTTGCTCTTCTTTGGTCTAGAATATCTGTACTTTGGTTTAAGTACCTACAGTAAATGATCCTTGGACACCCTTTCCTTTAGGTTGGGAGACATTCGTCACATGGCTGCCCCACTAAACTTTGATCTTGTTTCCCTCACTCTCATACAGGAATGATTTCCCTCATGAAAAGGTCCCCACCCTGAGAGAAGCTGTGGCAGAGTCCCTAAACCATAACCTCATAATCTTCTTTGACGTCAAGGGCCATGCAAATAAGGTACAGTTTATAGCACAGACTTCACTTCTTACAAAAGACACCTTTGATTGGTAGTCGTTTCCAAAATTAACTATGTATCTTGTTATTTATTCTTCAATTATTTTTACAAATCATATTTGCTTAATGGAAGTGAACAATGCAAAAATCCACATCTCTAAGGAAACAGTAAATTATAGCACCTTCTAAACCTTTTAAGCTTTGATGGAACCTTTTAACAATTCCTGATATTCTACAACTAGCACAAAATGGAAGAGTCAGGTTTCTTTTATTTGCATAAAGCATTTACCAAAGGTATTAAATAAACAGTAAAGAGGCACTTCCTGAACAGACCAGTTAAGTAACCACATAAAAAGGAACTCGAGTGGGGCACAAGACCAGTTGTTTCTGGCTGATAAGTGAAAGGGTCTCAGATGGACAACTATAGACTAAATTTAAAGAGAACTCCTGAATTTAAGCTTCTGATGGCTACTAGGATATTTATCTTTTACGTGACTTGTCCCTCCTTTATGACTTCTATCCCTTATGTATAGTTTTCTTATTCTATAATTTGAGTAGTTACACTTTATCAGAAAATTAACTTCAAATATATATGACATTGCTAAACAGAATTGTAGAACAGATACCTGTACTCATAAAAACATATTATTGCGAGGGAAAATATGGTTCAGGTTACATGTGTTCTCTTATCACCTGCTTTTCAAGGACAAACACTTTTTTCTGCATTTGGACAACTTGGGTAATTTCCCCCTTACCGTTACAATCAATAATGGCCATCTATGGGTTGAGAATTCTGATAATGTTGGATTTTTTTTATTAATCCCAGGATATAGTTGAAACCACTTGTTATATATTGAGGAACCTCAATATATAATATTCTAACTTTAAAGCATATATATATATATGTATAGTAAACTCCTCTATTTTTGAAGAAAAAGGAGAATGGTGCTCTGGCTGATTTATTATTCTGCTAAATTGATAGTTGTACGCTTCTAGGTTTATCAGTTGGTCTGTGTCAGAATCACAAGAAATGTCTGTGGATTCCTGACTGTGGATTCCTGAGCCATACCACTTAGAGAAGAAATTCTGAAAGTGTCGAGGGTGACGAAGTCAAAGCACATGTATTTTTAATGAGCACTTCAGGTTTGGGTGGTACTATGGCCCACGTTTGGGAGCCCTGACAGGTCCCACATTTCACCCACGGTGTACCGACCTTCACGCTTATTAGAAGAAGCATGAGGAAAAGAAGAAGAAGAAACACTCTTTTAAAAATCCAGCTCTGTAAGCTTTTTGGTTGGGTGCTCGCAGGTGGTTTGGGCAAGACTGAGTAGAACAGTGATCTCATTCACCAAAATGCTAGTCTAAAGGCAGCAAATTTGGCAGCAACCTGGAGATAGTAGGACACAGGAGCCAAGGTCATGGGTCATGAGTCCAGCAGACCATGAGTAAGCTCTGTCACTTACTACAGTGTAACCTCAACCTTGATGAGCTTCGCTTTTCTCGTGGGCACAGTGGGAATACTTAAACCACCACGTAGGGTTGTTGTGAGAATTAAATAACTAAGGTAGGTGAGGGGGTACACACAGTGCATATGGTATTAATAGTTCCAACAGCAAGCAAACAACTTGGCTCTCCAGCTCACACTCCGTCACATTAGTGAAGGGGAAACATGACATGAATAATTTCTATGTTCTTTTGTGTCTTTTGGAATGCATTTTGTTGTTTATATTTGGTCACAGGGATGTATGACTTTCTAGACATTAAGGGTATTTCAAGAGTTACGATGCAGGACCCTCAGTCAGTGGCCAGGTCTGTGAATTCACTAGCGATTTCAAAATGTCAACATCTTAATTCTACCATTTCTTTTTCATTTACTCGCTGGACTACTACAAACAGGAATTTCTGCTCACCTTGGGAAAAGTTAGTAGACTGCCAGCTCTTCCCTGTTCCTCCCCTGGCCCATTGCTTCTGCCTTCGCATTGGGGATGGACGGCGTTTCCTCTCAGTCCAGGGACTGAGAAAACTACCCTGTGTAGTTCCCAGGCTGGTTGGCTCGTGCTTCAGCTAGGGAAAGCAGACGGTGATAGAGTTGTGGGTATAAAAGAACTTTTCCTAGTGGCTAAACTAGGGTGTAAGGAAAAGATTTTAAAATTTTGCTTCCAGCCTCCACTGGCCTGCAGTCTGCCAAACTTTCCAAACATATGACAAAAGAGGTGAGCCTCTCAGCAAGGTAGTAAAGCAGAAGCACTCCAGCTTCTCCCTTATCTGCTGCAGGTGTAAGTGTAACATGTATCCCAATGGTAATGGATCCTGCCACTACTCCTTCCGTTGTCCCCATGTATTAGTAACCTTCTGATTTATTTGCTAGGGTTGTACTTGATATATAATAGTTATTGCCTAAGACCATTACATTTTAATAGATTTAAAATACCTGAGTCTCTCTGTTTTACAGGCCACTGACGCTCTAAAGAAAATATATATGGAGTTTCCTCAACTATACAATAATAGTATTGTCTGCTCTTTCTTGCCAGAAGTTATCTACAAGGTAAAATTCAGGATTTTTGTTGTGCATAATATCATGTTAGCTGGTGCTGACAATAGCAGTGGGCCGAGTAAGCATAAGATAGATGCCTGTTGAATTGAACTGAATCTGCTGAAATTTAGAAAGAGGACTGTACTCAGACCCCATTTTAAAAAAACCAGGCTTCCTCTTTAGCTCCCTTTTTTATGTTGTTTATGGGCTGAATGAGACTACTTTGATAAGTGTCCTCAGAACAGAAAGAATTATGTAGCTCAATGTCTCCCTATGTAATAGCAGGATAGTCCTTTAAAAAATAACCCTTAATTCGGGAGAGTTTCAAATATGCATAAAGGTGTGTAGTAATACCGTGAGCCTGTTAACCATGCTCCGCTGTTTCACCCACACCTGCACTTCTCTTCCCCAGTGTTATTTTGAAGCCGATCCCAGACATCATATCATTTCATCCATAAAAACTGCATTAAGTATCTTTAAAAAGAGATCCCTTTTTAAAAAACATAGCCACAATACCATGATTTCATCTAAAACCAATAACAATTTAACATCATTAAATATCCAGTCAATAGTTATGATAGTAATTGCCTAAGACTATGATATTTTAATCGATTTAAAATATGTGAACCTTTCTGTTTTACAGGCTACTGATGCCTGTAAATAGCAGAAATGGTTTTTTGGTTTTTTACAAATTGCTAATTTGAATCAGGACCCAATTAAAGACGGCATGTTATAATTTTAAATCGTAAAACGTGCAAGTTCTCTCTCTTTTTTCCCCACCTTGTGATGTATTTGTTGAAGAAACCAGGTTGTTTTTATAGAGTTTACCCAAGTCTGGATTTTGCTAATTATGCCACGATGCAATGTAACACGTTTTTCACCTCTGTGTATTTCCTGTAAGTTGGTAGTGAGAGCTAAAGGCTTGACCAGACGAGGTTCAATTATTCTTGGCAAGATAGTTTCATAGGTGAGGGTGTTTTTCCATCAGAAGGCACGTCACATCTGGTTGACTGGTTGCTCTTAGCAGCCACTATTGATGCCAATGGCCAGCTCTGCCAATTTATTAGGGGTTGCAAAATGTCAATATTTTAATTCTATCTTTCTATCATTTGTTTGTGTATTACCATATTTCCCCGAAAATAAGACCTAGCAGGACAATCAGCTCTAATGCATCTTTTGGAGCAAAAATTAATATAAGACCCGGCCTTATTTTAATATAAGACCGGGTCTTAATATAATATGATATAATGTAATATAATACAGTATAAGACCGGGTCTTATATTAATTTTTGCCCCAAAAGACACGTTAGAGCTGATTGTCTGGCTAGGTCTTATTTTCGGGGAAACAGGGTAGCTAGAATACTTATATAAAAAGAAACTCTCATCTGCTATTTAGTTTACGCAATAGACAAATAAATGCTTCATCTTTCCCTTAATTTACCAGTTTCCAAAATACTGAGTTGGTGCTGTCGCATTCTTCAACAGCGACCAACAGCGTACGTATTTAAACTTTTACAGTAAGAGTGCATCCTATGCAGATATAAACTGTCACTGAGATGAATAGGGTCGCAGGGCTCTCAGACTTTGGATCAGTGTTTCCCAGACTTATTTGACCATAGAGGCCTTTAAAATGTGTGATATATTCTCCAGAGGAGAACAGAGAACAGACTGAAAGTCTTCCAGCCTCATTCCTGTTTCTCCTTTGCCTCTTCCTGTCCCCTGCCCCGACTTTTTCCCCTCTCTGTGCTGTCTTCTCTCATCCTCACCCTGCTTTCCCACCCACCTTGTCAGAATGAGTACATTGGCTAAATCGAAAGAACAGATGAGAAGTACTGGACTTAAGATATGATCACTGTTTTATTTTCCACAATTCCTTTTCAGATGAGACAGACAGATCAGAATGTAGTGACAGCGTTAACTCACAGACCTTGGAGCCTTAGCCATACAGGAGACGGGAAACCACGCTATGATACTTTATGGAGGCACTCTCTGTTTGTGGTGATGGACATTTTGCTTGATTGGAGCCTGCATAACCTCTTGTGGTACCTGTGTGGAATTTCAGCTTTCCTCATACAAAAGGATTTTGTATCCCCGTAAGTTGGAAGGTTTTTTTCATCTCCTCCTGACACAGTTCCTCAATGCTCTTCTCAGAAAGGCAGGATTAATGGCAGAACGCCCGGATGGGTTCCCACCCGGAAAGCCCACCTGTGCCTTTATTCAGTTGGAAAGCCACGAGCTTCTCAGGTGGGAAGAGTTCAGGCACATTTTACTATTTCCAAACAAACATGGCATATTCTTGTTTTAGATTACATTTCCTGATGATTAGCTGTCTCTGAAAACCCACCCAGGATCCAGGGCAGAGCCGGGAAGAGGCCCTGGGGCGCCTCCCTCAGCCCTCCCACCTTTCCTCCCACTCCCCTATACGGGACAGGTTCTGCTCCATCTTTCCAAGCAACTCTTTGTTCCCTAACCTGCCAGTAATCTCGGGATCTTTCTTTTGGCAGTTTTATAACTGTATTTCAGCCGATGATAATTTTAAGTTTCATAGTATCTCAGGCATGTATGCATTCAATTCACTAAATAGTTGGTGTATGCCTACATTATTGCAGGGTACTGTATTAAGAAGTTGAAGGTACTGCGGAAAAGAAACAAAGCCATGGTCTGTCCTCATGAAGTTTATAATCAAGTGGAACAGACAGATGCCAATCAAATAATCCAATAAATAAAACTATAGCTCAGATAAATGCTATGTAGGGGAGAACAGTGTACATACATCATTTGACCTAGTGGGGGAGTAGGGAAAACATCCCCAAGGGAGTGCCTGCTAAGCTAAGCTCTGAAGGGTGAGTAGGGAGTGAGGGGGACGGAGGAGGAGACCCACGTCAGAGGGAGAAACACGCTGGAGTGTTGTGGCAGGAAGGAGCCTGGTTCTTTCAGGGAACTGAGAGGAAGTCAATATTCTGCAGCACAGAAAAGAAAGGGGAGTGTGGTATAAGATCAGGCCACAGAAACAGGTGGGGCTAAGCCAGGTACGGTCTCCAGTATGATTGGAACAAGACAGAGAAGGTTCTGCTGGCTTCTGGAATGTTCCCTCTGATGGCAGTGCGGGGCCAGTTACGAGGCTCTTTCTGAGCACTGTTAGTACTCGCTGAATTCCATCTATAGTGATCCTTATAGATTCCTGGGCCAGCTGGCCGTTACTCTAACGGGATTGGTTTCTCCCCTTTCCCCAGGGCCTACTTGAGGAAGTGGTCAGCTAAAGGCATTCACGTTGTTGGCTGGACTGTGAATAGCTTTGATGAAAAGAGTTACTATGAGTCCCATCTTGGTGCCAGCTATATCACCGACAGCCTGTTGGAAGACTGTGGACCTCATTTCTAGACTTTTCTCCAAGGAACGAACCATAGGTACAGAAACTGCCTACTGGCCTCATGCAGGGATATTGAAATGCCCTCTGTGCTAGCCCCAGCCCTGGGCAATCTGGTGGCCCACACAAGCAGTCGTCAGTGATTGCATCTTTACCCGAACCACAGCAAAACCCAGTGTTGCCACCATGCTCTGTGGAGTGCCTGAGCTCCACACCATTGCTCTTGAAAACCTGGGTCTGCAAAAAAGCACAGCAGCTCTGCCCAGACCTAGCTGAGCCCTCCACCCAGACCCAGTGAGGATAAGCACAGATTGAGTTGTGCAATTTGGGGTGCAGATGCAAACGCATGGGAAATGCATGATCACTCAGAGTTGACATTTTAAAACTTGACACACTTATGTAATGTATTTATTTAAAATATTTGTATTCCGCTATGTTATCAAGGTACTATAGAGGTCCGAGTTGTGACTATACTAATAAAATCATTAAAAGGAGCACGAAGGGAAAACTGCGTGCTGAGCAGCCTATCTTAAGACAAGGAATATAAGCTACACACCACTCGGGAGTCACACTCTTTCAGGCGACTCTACAAGAGGAGACCATAGCCAAGTAGAACCAGAAGAAACTTCCAAGGACATCGAGGCTTATCCTCATTTTACCAATGAGAAAACAAACCGATGGAAAGTTAGGGTCTTCCTCAGAAATAACCCAGCTGGTGACATAGCAGAGCCTGCCTGATCTCATAACAGTCTTCTTATTTACTATTTGCCAGCAACTCTGGTAGTTTAACGCTTTATGTTAATTCTCACAAAAATCTTACAGAGGAATTGTTCTCTTTACTGGTGTGGAAGCTGCAAACTGATAGTCACTTACTCGAGGTCTCAAATTCCCTGGTGCAAGTGGGATTTCACACACCCTGTTCTTAACCGCCCCACTGGGATTCACATCCGAGTTGGTCCGACAGCCCCTGCTCTTAACCGCCCATCTGCCTTTATAAAGCCCTTGATCCCCAGCCCCTTCCCACGAGCTTTCTGGGGTCTTATTGTGAAACAGCAACATTTGACATGAAGTCGAGTCTTTACAAATTGCAAAGCTGTCTTTCTCTAGCCGCCCACCCTCCCTCCCACTTTTCAGCCCCACCTGCAGCCTGAACACGGCCCCACAGCTTAGTCAGGACTTGGCTCCCGAGTCCCAAGGCGTCTCCATCGGCCTCACGCACCAGGCGGGCCCCCAGGCCACACAGCTGATGCCACTAGGAAACAAACTGGCTTTAGCTACAGTTGGGGTTGGCAGGAGCATATCGATGGGGCTTGTGACATTGTCAATCAACATTTACAAAATTTTCTTGAATTTTAAAATCAGAGAAAGATTTATTCAATGAATGGAGCATTATCTAAACTTCATGTACTTCCCTGCCACCTTACGCCTAGACTGACAGGAGAAACTGACCCCAAAAAATCTATAGACTGATTCCCCCTTTGACATACCTTCAGAGTGCAGGTCAATTGGCAGGAAAGGAATTCTCTTGGGGGCAGAAGAGTTAACAACATCCCTTCTGTTCTGTGAAGAGCTGGTGAGAGCCAGTTGCCGTCTCCACCTTTGTCCCAGGAGCCTTTTTTGGCTCCTGACTCAGCCATATCCAGTTAAGGATTTAGATCCTATGCTAAAGAGGTCCAGGCCTTGAAGAATGGAGAATTTGGATGAAGAAAGGGGGTGTTAACAAGTACTGTTAAACACTTGAAAGGCTTAGCATAGGGGTTAAAAAAACAGCACTTGGGATCAGAGAAAGCTAAATCCGATTTCCTGATCTATAGTTTCCCATGTGTATGACCTTGGGTAAGTTACTTAGTTCATCCGTAAAATAGGGGCAGCATGAGTACTGCCCCAGAGGGTGGCTGTGAAGAAATGAAAGGACAGGTAAAATGCTTGTTAATAACTAGTGTCGTTAATAAGTAGACACTTTCAAACGCTTTCCATGTGTTTGCAGCAACACCGTGAGGTAGGTACCATTATAATCCCATTTGATACTGAAGGAAACCCAAGCAAGGAAAGTTAAGTAACTTGCCTAAAGTCACACAACAGTAATAGGATTCAGACTCAGGCCCCGATGATATAATTCCAGAGCCTGTACCCTAAACCCTGCTTAGCATGTCTGGTCCAGACCAGTCACACAGTGGTTGCTCAATAAATGTTTGTTGAAGGAATGAATTGTGCGATATCAGGGGAAGCTTCCTTAAGGAAACGAGATACAGATCTAGAGTGAGATGAAACTTTGGGACTATAGATAAATGATTCAGGATTCAGCAGTATCAGGGGCCATCCAAAGTCATGACAAGTAGCATTTTTTCCCAAGACCGTCAATACAGGAAAATGTCACATCCTCTGACGCTCGTTGGATGCTGGAGACACACCATCAAAGGGCTATCTCAAAAGGCTTAAGAAATCCACTACTTACTTGATTAAACAATTCTCACTTTCTTATTTGGAGACTACTATTGGCAATCAAGAATTTCACCATGCCATAAATACTCTGTTTGTATTGGATGCAAATTTCTAGATTAAATGACACTATTTCCTAAAGTCGGTCTAGTGCTTCAACAGGACAGTAAACCACAGCTTTGTGGAGAACAGGAAGGGTGTGAGTGGTGAAGTGTCCAAACATCCACGCCAACCCTTAGCTGGAGTAATGGTTACTGCAGGGGTAAGGGGATTTGGTTTCTTTGATTAAAAATACTGAAGATTATGACTTTCTGTGTTCTATTACCAAACTTAACATGATGCTCCAAATCGAACGACCTACAGAGCATTACGTGTTAAGAGGCTGGATACCAGCTACCGTGTTTCCTGAAAATAAGACCTAGCCAGACCATCAGCTCTAATGCGTCTTTTGGAGCAAAAATTAATATAAGACCCGGTCTTATTTTACTGTAATATAAGACCCGGTCTTATGTTAGATAAGACCGGGACTTATATTAGTTTTTGCTCCAAAAGATGCATTAGAGATGATGGTCCGATTAGGTCTTATTTTCGGGGAAACACGATAGCAGCCAGGCCTGGTGGTTTTCAAGGGATGTCCCTGAGACACGTGTAAGAGAGAACTTGTTAGAAATGCAAATTCTCAGTGCCCATCCCAAACTTACTGAGTCCTAAACAGCACCTGTTTTAACAAGGCCTCCAGGCAGTTCTGATAAATACACAGATTGAGAACCACTCAGCCAAAGAAAACCCAATGGCTCCGGTTCTGCCACCAGTTAGCTGTACGACCTTCAACAAACCACTTGACCCGTGTGTGCCTAAGTTTTCGTCATCTATCAAATGGAGATCATGATGTTTACACTAATGATCTTCTAGCGATACCGTTACGAGGTTCAAATGAGAAAAGTGGAAGTGTGTTTCAAAAGACATGTGAACAGTGATAATACCGCTATAAAGATGAAAAGAAGGAATAAAGTGGAGGGGCTCGAAATCCGTCCTACTCAGGACACGGTCCCCAGACCCACAGCACTAGATGGAATGCAGACTCTCAGGCCCCCTCCCCAACCTCACAAATTAGAACCCGTTTTTCAACGAGAGCCCCAGGTGATTAAAGTGGGAGATAACACTACAGAGGTGTGAGGCACCACCCATGTCAGACAGGTGCGGTCCTGAGGCAAGCGGGAAGCCCTCTGTTCCACACCTGAGCTCCTCTCCGTGGTCTGTCTCCCAGGGCATCAGACAAGAAAAGGCTATGAAACAGTCACATGCCTGTGAATCTTGTGGCAAGTCTGCAGAAGAATGCCACACACACACACAGACATATACAGGTATATACTGGGGGTGCCCAAAAAATGTATACCAGTGGACACTTTGGTCAGCATCACTCAGACAGTAGTTCGCCATCATCAGAAGTGTCTGGACGCTGATGGGAACCTCTTTGAGCACCTCTTGTCATTGCAGAAGTCAAATGTGACTTGTATTCATCATTTATTATCGGTATGATTACAATTTTAATAGTTTTTTTTCTTAAAATGTGCACACTTTTTTTGGCACCCTCTGTATATACACCTATGTATACATATACATACACACATGTATTCATTCCACACACATATACATACACATATATATATATATTCCACACATCACCACTGGTCTTATGTTTGATTCAACATAAGACTGTGATAGTCACATAGAAAACGTCATGGGGCAGACTTCCCGTCCACACCTCCCCCCCAACCCCAGTCCAACCCCAAAGACTCATGTACTCGACATGCAATGAAGTTCGTAGACGAGACCTCCAATGTATTTCACCTTTGGGTAACGTGGGACGTTTTCAGTTCAAAGTCATGAACAGATTGCAGGTTTCACAAGTCAGAGGCTCCGGGGCCCTGATGGAAGATCACATTTTTATTCAGGCTGGACCGCTTGCCTTAGCTGATATTTCACGTGCACATGTCTTAAAGATAAAATACATCATTCCCACATTGTCTCTTACCAGGTTTTTGCGAATTAGTTAAAATATTACAACAGTCTTCATTAGAAAATCCCAAATACTATCTGTTGAAAAATCAGCAATTCAAGTGTAAAACACCGGCAGGGAATCGCCAATTTTACTCAGTTATTTACATTGTGATCAGTTTCGACTCCTGGCAAATGGTTTGAATTCCGGGAAGCGCCGAAAGGCTCAGGTATCATGGAAGAAGCTCTTCCCTTTCTATCTTCTTTCCTCCTTTGATACGTGTCTGGCTACCACACTCAGCGTCAGGCTGATGATGCATTATTTTCTTGAACGGATCGCCTGAATCGCAGGTCGGGGGCTGACACGGGAAAGAGAAGTTAGCACAGACCCACACAGCCCCACGTCTCCCAGGGAAAGACCAAATTGGCCTTCAGTGTCGCTCCGCTTCTTGTGCCTTCCCTGCCTCTTCAGGAATCTTCAGTGCTGCCCCTTGAACTCCTGCCATTGGATGCTCTCAGGAAATGCTATCCCAATAAAGACGAATGGGTTTGTTTGTTTCCTCCCCAGCATGCCTTCCCCTTCTGGCGTCAGCCACAGGTTTCCTTTAGGAAGCCACTCTTCCCCAATCTTTGTCCCTGCAGTCTGTATGGTTGTTCCACCTGTCTTGTACAGTCTGGGACTCAGATCTGACCAATGAAATCATCACGTTTGCTTGGCCACAGCAACTGGCCCTCACCTACTCCGATCAGTGAAACACCATGAGAATTCTGGGTCTCTCAAATTTGCCCACTAGGCTTGAATCTGAGAAGACGGAAGAAGCCGATAAAGCAGTCTTACACCGAATTATTAGGAAGCGCCTTTTTGAGAAAGGAGCTAACACGGAAAATAATTGAACAGGAAGAAACCAGGTGCTGGTGACATATTGTGAACCCCAGCTTCTAAAGCAAGACTTACTCCCAGGTTTGTGCTCAAGCCTGCTTGGGTCAGTTCTGGCAATTGAATGAGTAACTGCCATGTGAGCAAGTCTGCCCTCTGTCTGGGGTGTGTCATCTGGATAAATCTGGTCTTTGGGCCAGTTTGGTCACTCACCATGAGTGGCGTCATGTCCCCTGGTGTGCAAAGGGCTGGGCTGCTGCAAAAGAAGAAAACAGGCGGCCTCATCACGGGAAGATAATGTGGACCCCGGGCCCTGCTGCATAGTTGGTAAGATGTGTGAGCCCCCGTGACTTTCAAACTAAGAGGCGACAGATGGGAAACAAGGACCAGCCATAGAAACATCAAACACATTTTGTTTTGCTTTTTAGGGGCAGTGATTCCATTCATTTTTCATTCATTCACTAAACACCAAAGCACTCATACAGTGGGGCGAGATTTCAGGGCACTTTTTATCTCCGTGGGATAGACTTCTGCACGATTGGGTTATTGAGAGGACACATGCAAGCTCCATGAAAGCAGCGTCTGTTTTTTCCCCCACAATAACCCCAGCACCCAGAGCAAGGCCCGGCATGGAAAGTGTTAAATGAGTACTAATTCCTAAATGCAAAATGCAGAAATGTTTCAATATAGAAAGTCAAGTGCTCCTGTGTGACTTTGTTTCCCCGATGCCCTGTTCACAGGGAGGCAAGTGTGTGTCACCAGAACCCCAACACAGCCTCTGTCCTCACCTCTTCATCTTGCCTTTCTAGTGTCAGCGAGCTGGGGTTTGCTCTCTTCTCTGCCTCCTGCAGCTTCGTCAATTTTTCTATCAGGAACATTTTATCTTTGCCCTCCTGCCGAAAAGAAAAATGAAAACAAAGACAGGGAAGATCAGTGATGGTGTGGGGCTGAGAAGCAACTGATGGAAAGAAGGGTGATTTTTTTTTTTAGGCAGGTAGGGTCCCAGACATTGGATGGAGACCACCGCCGTGTTTTCTCCTGATGAAAGAAACATTTCACAGCCAAGCCAAACTATCCCCCAAGGCCTTTCTGAATTATAATATTCTCCTCTAAAGCAATTTTCCTCTCAGGCTTGAGTATTATCAGCCTTCTCTAGCCTGGCTGCTAGAAGCAACATACACGCCACAGTCTGAAGGTCCAGGACAAATGGTGTATTGTACCCCACTCTGTGGCATACAAGAACCAACTCAAGTGACCCGAAACCCCCAAGATTCAAGCAGACAGAACCCTGGTGAGTCCCGCTTTTTTCCCCCGCCCTTAGACACGAGTGCTCGTGCCATGATGATGCGGGTCAGTAGAAGAACAGGGAACCAGCCCAGCAGTGAGTGTCCCTGTGCCCAGACGGTGGTCTCTAAAAACCATTTTACCAGGACCCTTGACTAAATTGAAGGAATGGCTGATTCCCGTTCTGGGCCAGAAAATGAGCAAGATGAGTCTGGAAATCTTACCCTCCCAGAGAGCAAGGAAGCTGTGAAACACCTCTGGAGTCGTGTCAAAAGAACCCATGAGCTAATTCAAGACAATGGGACAGTGGGGGGAATCTGACCAGTGGTTGAATATGAGATGACAGTAAGGAATTATTAAGTTTTTTTAGGTGTGATAATTGGTATTATGGTTACTTTTTTTTTTTTAAGTCTGTGTCTTTTACGTATATGGAAGTTTTTACAGATAAAGTAGTATAAATCTATGCATAGGATTTTCTTTAAAATACCCAGAGATCTGCAGCGAAGGGCTGGTATAGATGAAATAAGAGTATACAAACTCTGATGGTTGTTGGGGCTGGGTGGTGGGCGAGTAGGGGTTCAGTGTACTATTCTGTTTTGGAATATGTCCGGAAGTTTCATTATAAAATGAACGGAACTCACGTTAACGATCTGTTCATGAAGCAGTCTGATCATAACCTTCCTTCCTTGTGTGATCTGCCAGTAAAGATATGTGATGATTCTGGAAGACAAGCAAAGAAAGCATGGCAGACACTTTCGCCAGTGTTTGGCAGGCTCTGAATTCCAACGGGCTGTGAAGGAACTGGGATATTTGCGTGCAAATGGATTTGGTCCAACTGTGCTCCTGAAAAGTTGTGTCTGGTTGAGTTAATGGTTAAATAACATTGTATCAGTGGTTCTCCCCATTCTACACACGGAATCACCTGAGAGGTAGAGCAAAGACTCAGGCCAAGGGTCTCCTCCGATCAATTCATTGAGCTCCTCTGGGCATGGGGCCACACAGCAGTATTTCAAAAATGAGCATGAATCTAATACGCAACCAGAATTGGTGAATCTGGACGGTGCTGTTCAAACTTCAATGGCGTGCAAATGCCCCGGGAGTTTGTTAAGATGCAGCTTTTGATTCTGCAGGTCTGGGGTAGGGCCTGAGAGGCTGCATTTCTAACAAGTGCCCAACAAGTGAATTAGAAGTTTGAAGGAGCAAGGCACTAAGGGAACTCCCCGTTGTAAAGAGGGCAACAGCAACCCAGCGCTGGGGAGCGCAGGCCTGCCTGAGGAGCTGCACGTTCAAATGCCATGAGGCCTGGGGTTCTCCAGAGGCACAGCCACTGGTCAGCGAGCCAACTGTTCACGCAGGAAAGGGCCCTGGGCTTGGCAGATCCACTTTTTCACAAGAATTCAGAAATTGATCTTTTTCTATTTAAAAATGAAAATACACTACCCTACATATCAGTAATGCCCAGCCCGTTTTACTATATCCGTCTCAGAAAGAATCACACGTCTAATTTCCCTAAGCATTCTCATGTCCGTTTTTGTTCAGTTCATTTTCATGTTCTCTCTTAAGATGGGCAGAGCAGGAACTGCTTTCTTCTTCATAACACACACACACACACACACACACACACACACACACACGGATAACAAGACAGTAAATCACTTTTAAAACTTCCAGGGCAGAGGCAGGGTCCTCCCGAACAGGGACCTGTGCTCTAGCCCTGGGCTCTCCCACCAGAAGCCCACATGCTGACCATGTGCCATGTTAATGACGTGTCTCCCCCACCCCACCCCGCTAGCATCCCGAGGCACCCCACTTACAGGACAATGAGGGTGAGGATGAAAAAGAAATGCACGCTCCCAATGAGGTTCTGGTAGATCCACACCACCCACAGGTAGCTGGGCCTGTGGCTCAGGGTGTCGATCCAGCTGTAGATGCACTGAATGAAGACGGGCAGGCCCCGGAACGGGCCACAGTCAGCTGACGGCGTCAACCTGGCAAGACAAGGGAGAGGATAACATTTCCCGTGGGAGATGTTGGTTCTAGAACCAGGGCGTCCCTTCAGGACTCTGGACCTGGAACCAGCAATTCTGGCCTGCGCCACCCGCACCACCCTTCCGGAGGAAAGGCTCTTGCTCACGGCCTCTGCTGGTTTGTTTTCCACTCGTGACACATGTCCTGGATGGCGGTGTCACCTGATCCAATGGTAGCCGATCCAAAGGCCAGGCAGTGGCCTCTTAGCTCAAAGAAATGAACTGAGGTGATCAGATTCTCTTTTTTGGAAACTTGAACTAAGGAATAGGAAGGGGGGACCCTGTAATCTATGGGAGCTGAAGCTATGTCAAGGATGGCCGTGCACCGTCAGTTGTTACGAACAAGCAGAAACCAGGGGGCAACAGGGGCTAGTTAGGACCAGACAGATAAGAGAGTAGCACGACATCGTGAAACAACAGAGTGGCCTGTCCTGAAGCCACTTGAACTGCTGATGGTCCCAGTTCCACATGTATCCTAAAAGTCAGCTTCCTCAGTTGTTTGTTTGTTCCCTCATCCATTTATTCATTCTACAAGGATTTCCTGCACTCGGACCAGGTACTATGCTAGATAGGAAGCCCTGAAGATTCCATAGTAAACAAGACAGACGGGGTACCTGCCGTCTGCAGTTTCTGTTCTTCGGGGAAAGATGGCAACCGGCAAGTAAACAATCAAACGGATTCACTCTAAGGCATTTCTGACTTTGAACTATGGAATGAGAAGAAGAAAGTGCCCTGCGAGAGTAGAGGTGGAACTGACAACAGACAAGGAGGGTCGTAAAGGTCAGAGCTCGGAGATGGCTTCTGAGCTGAGAACCAGAGGGTGCAAAGAAGGCTGTCGAGCAAAGAGAATGAAAGAGCACCTCAAACAGTGGAGACACCCTGCGTGGGGAGGGTTTCTCACGGTCCCAGAAACGGAGCTGGAGCTCTGGGCCTGGTGTAGGATGGAGGCGGGTGGGAGGGGGAGGCAGAGATAGGAGGGAGTCTGATTAGACAGGACCTTTCAGTTCGTTTAGATGAAGTTCTGTTCTCCAGGTGGGGAAACGGGCCTCTCCCCATTCTCGGGGAAGTGAGGAGGCTATGCCAGTCACGGCTGTGGGCACCTAACGAGGATACAGTCCCTCTCTTGCTTGTAGCGTCTGTTGGTTACCAAGGGAACTTGGCTTAAACGTTGTGTTAAGCATGTCTATTTAGTCTGATGGTTTGACCTCTGGGACCGTATGGACCCTGGAGAGACTGCCCTTGCTTCCCAGGGCTAGCCGACAAAGCAAGTCCTTCACAGACAAACGAACCCATCCAGCGCCCGCCTCCCAGCCCCACCTCCTCCATCAGCTCTCACACTATTGGGCCACTGTTCTCCTGCCCTAATCACCCCTGGGCCAGGTATCAGGCAACTCCAGAGAGCACCAAGGCCCTTCAAACTGGCCAATCCTGAGCCTGCTTACCCTGCCGTGCCCCTCCCCTCCCATGGAAACCACAATAAAGGCTCTTGCCTGCATTTTCTCCTCACTCCCTCTGCCTCTGGACCCACCCTGGTGCCTGAACGTGTACCTTCCACCCAAGGCGTGGTTTAGTGTGCCCCCTTTCTTTGGGATCTGGGAGTATAACAAAGGATCTTTTCAATGGCCATGGTCTCCTTAATAATAACGAAACCTACTCGGGGAAACACTCCCCTACCCCCATCTCTAAGACCTCCCCCGGAGGCCGCCATCTCCTACCTCCAGATGGTGATGGCCAGGGTACAGAGGACGCTGGTGAAGGACGGGAAAAAGAGCACGAAGATGAAGCAAGTCATCATCTGCGAGGCCCGCCAGGCTTTGCTCGGAGGCTGGAAGTTCATCATCAGGCTGACCTGACGACAGAGGAGTGGCCACCTCCCATCGGTGATCTGCGGCCAGAGGGGCAGGCCAGAGGGGCAGGCCGGACAGACCCCAGGCAGGACCAGTCTCCTGATGCCCTCCCCCTGCCCCCAATTCCAACCACCACTTGGTCACATGTCACTGAGCAAAGCTGATTGGTTCCAACTTTGCACTGACTCACATTTTTGACGTAAAACATGATGGAAAGAGTAATCATTTGGATAAAAGGCAGCAGAGGGCAGAAGAAGGTTCCAATCCTACGAAGGAGAGAAAGTGTCAGAAATCAGGGGAGACACGGGAGTGGGGGCAGACATGGGGTGTGGGGGGAAGGGGAAGAGGGTGTTATGGGCTATGTCAGGTCCCCCCCCCAAATCCATATGCTGAAGTCCTAACCCCAGGGCCTCAGAATGTGACTTTATTTAGAGATGGAGCCTTTACAGAGGTGAATAAGGTAAAAGGCGGTCAATCCAATCCTCATCAAAGAAGAGGCGATTAGGACACAGACACACAGAGAGAAGGCCATGCAAGGACACGGGGAGAAGACGGCCATCTGTGAGCCAAGGGGAGAGAAACTAAGTCTGCCCACACCTTGATGTTAGACGTCTGGCTTCCAGAGCTGTGAGGAAATACGTGTGTGTGGTGTAAACTGCCTAGTCTGTGGCTCTTCATTATGGAAGCCTAATAAACAACTTAGGAGGGAGACAGCTGCCATCACTGCAAACCAGGCGAATCCCCACCATACCCAGTGTCCACGGCTGCCCTCTTCCCAGCTCCGGAAAAGAGAATTTACAGAGAACCCACCCACGCAGCCACTAAACCACCGGATGGCCATCGGCAATCCCCAAGCGAGGTGTCCCAAACGTGGGACATGTCTCCCTCTTTTCTCCATCGTATTCTAGAAGGTCTGAGGTCTTGCACAAATGGGCATTAAACTGCACTGAGCTACACGTGAGAGGGCTTTCCTTCTTCAACTCTGCTCAGTGCCCCTGAGCCCACAGGAAGAGCTCAGTTTGGTGCTAGCATGTCTTGTACCCCTAACCCTTGCCAACCTCCCATTTTTTGAAGAAAGCAGCAGGCTTTACACTGGGAGTCTTGCCAGACAGCAGTGTCTCGCTAGAATTTAATGACTGCTTAAGATGGGACTGATTTTATTTTTCAAGTTACTCGCAATGTCTGTCAACTGACACTGGTTTCCCATTTGTAAAATAAAGACTCCTTTAAAATGTGTTTAAGGTTTTAAAAAAAAGGCAAATAATTTAAAGATACTATTTGGTTAAAAAGAATACAGGCGATACGTAGCTATGCTAAAAATAGGCAGATAGGTGTACAAAAGACTGAAGTTTGGAAAACACTTTCCTCACCTCATCTCTACCGTCAGCCATAACATCACTCCATTTCTGTCTTTATATTACCTTCTTTAAAAGCTCACCAAAGGCAATACTCTCAGAGGTTAAATCTATAATTGCCCCAGAGAAAGGAAAAGAAATGTGATGCTTTATTCACAAAAACCTTCAAGGCCCAGAAGTAACAATGGCCATCTCAGATTGTGACTTTCCCCCCACTCATAACACCTTCCTGAATCGGGTCCCCACTGAGCCTTCGTACATACGGTTCTCATTTCATCCTCATCTAAACCTGTGCAGTGGGTACTACAATCTCTCCCTTGCACAGATTAGAAAACTGTTTGGAGAGAGTTGAGTAACTTGCCCCAAGGCGTCCATCCCACTGGCTGACATAATATGGGTGAAAGGCTTCTGGAAGCTGTCCAGTCGCTAGGAGGTGTGACCTGGCAGTGTGTACATGCATCCCTCTAAACCACACAAAGAAAAAGTTTTCACTACCTCTAAAAATAAATTCACTGACATGAGTTATTTGCAGATAGCCAAATCACCCAGGGAAACTTTCAAGAGCTGGAAAAGAGAACGTTTTACAGTTGTATGGCCTATTAGCGATGGCAACAGTTTTCATACAGCATCTGACTTAACCCTGAACACTATTGGAAGGCAGTTGGTATTATGTGTGTTTTACAGATGAGGAGACTGAGGCCCAGAGAAGCTCAGTGATCTCAGTAAGTGTCAGAGCCAGCCCCAGAATCCAAGTCTATCCAACTCCAAGGCCTTTACTTTCAAATTATCAAATTCCCAACAGATTGAATCAGGGGATGTAATCCACCCTGCAGAATTTTGGCCTTAATTGCATCGTGTTAAAATAAATAAATAAAATGGTCACTGGCTATTGGCTTGGGTTTCTAGGTGAGCCGGTCAAAAATATGATGTAACTAGCTGGCTATTCCCAAAACACACACGCGTTGCACACACACATGCACACACACAGTTGCTAAAACAGGTCGCAGACCCCATCAGGTATTATATCGGTGAGTGAAACAGGCCAGGTAGAAATAAACGGCCCTCTCTGCCTGTCTTCATTTTCCCACTTCTGTTGAGATGTGATTAGAAAGTAAAACTTTTCTACCAGGAGAAGACTAACAGCATAAGGGCAACATGAAGTGGCAAATGTGTGTTGCAGAAAAAATAGGTCAAGGTGGAGACCGGCCAGCTGAGGACGTCGGCCCTGCTCAAGGACCCAACCAACTGTTACCACAATGCGAGATGGTCTAGATCTTTCCTTTTGCTGCAGAGAAGCCAGAATTTTAAAATTTTATGTGGCATCTCTGATTTTTAAATAGTGGTGGTTAATTCAAATGTTTAGAGATAGCACCGTGGGGGATGAGCCAAACACAGCTGCAGGCTGGATCCGGCCTGGAGGCCTCCCAGTTGGGAGCCCTGCTTTACACTTATTCTTGCCTGAAGTCCTCATAAGGAAAAGGGACATAAGTGTGTGGCCGGCAGTGGTATCGCCCATACAGCTTTGACAACAACAGATGTCGGGGGCTTGTCACCAAAACTCCAAGTCCACAGTCAGGTGGGATCCACCGGGTGCAATGCAGTCTTGAACTTACCACACCAGCGTCTGGGCGTAGATCAGTTCTAGGACATTCCTGGCAATGTCGAACTCTGGTAAGCCAAGGCTTGTGATGAACTTCATCCCAATGATTCTGTAAAAACATACAGAGTTTAGTACCCAAACCATCAACTTCCTCCTTTAAAAGAGTTCCCACAACCTCCCAGTGTGGCGTAAACTTCCAAGGCCCCTTACCAACTTCTGAAAAGTTCCGTATAAGCGTGTTTTGCAAGAAAGAATTGAGGGAATTGAGGGAAAACGGAAGTAACACAACGCGTTCAAATGAAGGGCTGTGGTTAACATGGTTTAAAAAAATTCTAGAGAACACTTGTTACCTTATCATTTAAATTATCCCATGTACAACTCTTAGTTTCTTAAACCACTTTTTCATGAGCAAATAAATTCAGACCCTCCCAATCTAAATAAATTTTTTCCAATTTTTGATTACTGCTATTGCATCAGTGTTTCCCTATTTCTAAATCCACAAGGAGGAAACCCAGGTCTACATTTACTCTTGAAATTTGAGACCGCTTTTATTTCTTCCTACAGAGGAGTTGCCAATAAAAATTGCTGTCAAAAAAAATAAAAAAGAAAAGAAAAACTTCTCATCTTTATGTCCAGATCACAGACAGAGGCTGGACTAAAACTGAGTTTGGGGAGACTGAGTGAGGAATTTGGGCATTCACCCTACCCACTGGGGGAAGAATCAGCATTGTGTCATGCCATCTCATCACTAGGGCATCTTGGAGGAATGTGCAAATGTCTGTAAGGCGTGAGATGGTCACCGTATCAGTAAAAAAGGAATACATAAATAAAAGAGGACTCCACATGGGCCGATGAGGGCACTGCCTCAATTCTGCACAGCTGGGGGCTAAAATGAAAGTTAGGACATTAACCGTACAATTGTACAAAAATTAGTACAATTACATGAATCATGAGATAAATCTATATATTCTGGCATGGAAGGGTACCAAGCTATAACGATGAGGTGAGTAAGAGCAAACTCCACATGCTGTTGCAGTGTGACCCCATTTTTGTCTTTAAAAATTATATAGTATACACACACACACACACACACGCGTGCGCACACATACACACACACACACACACACATACACATAGCAGTCTGTGCATAGAAAAATGTGGAGGAATATATACTAGAATATTAAATGTATCTACAGTGGGTAAGATCGCAAATAGCTCTCAGTTTTTGTGTCTTATCCTAGAACATTTCCCCCCCTGTTCATACGCCTCCCCCGCCCCCCACTCCGGTTCAAGCCGTTGTTTCTCAGTCTAGCTGTGTAGGACACAGCTCCCTGGCCCATGTGGTATTATGAGCCTTGTGCTCCCCCTCGGCTGAGGCAGTTGGTCGTCAGTCGTCGGTTGGCAGCTCACAGCAGCCCACAGCATCTCACACCAACCTCCGGTTGCTCACGGCAGCACAGCTCCAGGGAGAGCTGTTGTTCACAATCTTAGCTGTAGAGGGCGCAGCTCACTGGCCCATCTGGGAATCGAACCAGAGACCTAGGTTAGGAGCATGGCGCTCCAACCACCTGAGCCACCAGGCTGGCCCTAGAACATTTTTGTAAGAGAAAGTTGGAAAGGGCCAACTGAACCAAATGAACTTTGACAATAGGATCTGAAGTTCTCAGTCCTGAAATTTCAAGATGAAGTTTCGGTTAATTTAGAAAGAAAAACCCCAATATCCCGAAGGGCTGTAGGCAGCTTTAGAACAAAGCACACTTAAAGAAGTGAGGGACCCATGCTACATGCTCAGTCAAGACACTGGCTCAGATTACAACTCCAGGTACTAATTACTTAAGACAGACAAATATTTACCTCCTCAGGAACTCCCCCAGAAGGGAATCAGCTAAAGAGAACACGAAATCCATCAGAAGGAGACGGTAGATTTCCTGGCCAATGAGGGTTTCCCAACACTGGAAGGGAAACAAGAGCCAGGCTGTGGGAAGGCACCGCTGCCACCTCTCAATGTCCATCTGTTCCTGGCACCCTGTACTCATGACGACGTGGCTGGTGGTTCAGCCTGACCAAGTCCCCAGGTCCCCAGGAAACAGACCCACTCTTAGCAGAAATGCATCATTAGGCCAAACTTGTTTTCAGGGTGTTTATTCCTTTACTGTGTTCCCTATTCCCCCATTAAGGCCTGCCCTCCATATGCACCCAAACTTTCCCTTTTCTCTCTTTTAACACTTTTCAGCTCTGTCCTATGCTCTCTGGATCTCATTTCTCAGCCAGGACTAATCAGTTTCTTTGGGAGAGCTGGAGGCATCGATGGTTAACAATGCCTCCACTTTTTGGTTGTTAGCCTTATGAAAAATCAGTAACTGCTTGGCCAAGAAAGTGGCTTAGAGGTTTAGCAGGCTAATACATACTGGAAGCTTGAATTAGTCAGTTTATGAAACTGGTGGTCAGAAAATTAGGGCTATGAGCTGATAAACTGGGAGCTTTTAGATTTGACTGAATGAGGGAAGAAAAGTTTTGGGAGCATAGCCCGAAGATGGATGGACGGATGGATGGATGGATGGATGGATGGATGGATGGATGGATGGATGGATGGATGGAACAGCATGATATTTGCTTTCATATCATGAGCAGAAACTCTCAAGAAACTTGAGAAACTCACTTCCTCCCTGGTGGTCAAAGTGTAAGAACCCAAATTTCAGGCAGAACAGCATGGATATCTCACCTTTTCACCAGTTAGAGCCACGATGCTGAGCCAATAGTAACAAAGAATTCCAATGATTGACATTTTCAGAAAGATGTTTCTAAATAATAGGAGAGAAAACAACTGCCATTACCTTCTGTGGCAGTCATCAGTGCTGTTTGCCAGTATTTCCTCCTGAGCACATAATAACATGGAAATTCCTGCCCCCCGATGGATGAGTGGGGCCATCTAGCTACTTCTGGCAAATGAACTGTGAGCAGAAGTGATGTATGTCACGCTGCGTCACTTCTAGGCTGGAGCATTTAAGTGCCCGTGAGACCCGCCAGAACTCAGTCTTGCCTCTGGAATGGCCACCAGCGATATTCAAGGTGGTCGCTGCTCTGTCAGCCTGGATCCATGCATGACTAACACGAGCAATCCCCCCGCCAATGTACGATGGACATGCAGCATGAGCAGCGCCATTTCTAACTCCGTGCCCATCTCTGCTGGTGAACATGGGGAAACGGGCGCTGGGAGGACCAGACACATGTACCGGATCAGAAGCACGCTGACTTCATGCTGTGGCATCTCGTACTGTTCCACCAGCCTGAACGCGGAGTAGAAGCGTGGCACGGCCAGGTTGATGCAGGAAACGACGAAAGGCAGCAACAGCACCGCCCCGGGGTCCTTGTGGCTCTCCAGGAACTGCAGGGGATGGCGGGAGAGACTTGAGATGCCCACTGCACACCGGACCCCTCTCTCCTCGCTCACAAGACTCCTCACGATGGGAAAGCCCCACAAGTAGCCGCTCTGCGGTTACGTGTTAAGCGAGTGGTTATGGGGCACTTACCCTGGGCCAAGCATCACCCACATGACTTCATCGTCACTGCAGCCCAGCAGAGGGGTATTGACAGACGTCACAGACACACAAACCAAGGCACAGAGAGGTGAAGATGCTTGCCCAGCGTCACCCAGCCAGAAAGTGGCAGAGTGAACCCAGGTCTATGTGACTCAGGAGCCTGAACTCAAACAACCATTCCGTGACCTTCCTTTCCTTGCAAGAGGTCTGGGTCAATGCCAGTGAGCTCCCCCGCTGCTGGAGCAAAAGCTTGAGTGTACTGAAGCCATAGAACAAGGGTGTCCACCCTGTGGAATTTCTCCTCCCTGCTCCTGCGTGGCCTGCTTCATGGTCACCAGACTTCACCGGCCCTTGGGTGCTGAATTAGGGGCAGGGGAGCCTCTGCTAGCCCAGGCCGCACCTTTGTGTGGGATCAGAAGAGGTACCCCTGCCTTCAGGTGGACACAACACCCTGGTGTTTGGCTCGCGGTGGAGCCCGGACTGGCCTTCTGCCAGGAGTCCAGTGGATTTATCTGCCATTTCACAATCCCCCTTCTTTCGCCCCAGGCCTGACGCTGCCTCCATCTACTTCTGGATTGTTTTGAAAGCACCACTCGAATTTTTGGTATTATCTTTGGAGGCAGTATAGCCACTCGAATTTTTGGCAGTATCTTTGGAGCCAGCAGAAGAAATTCTGTCCCCCTTCCCATATTTATAAACTGCAAGGTCCGGGGACAGAAAAAAGGCTTCTCTGAGCCTCTTGTTCTCCATCTGTATAATGGGGGGGTTGTCACGTAACCCACAGAGACAATGTGAGAATTAAATGAGACCCATAAGGCAAGGTCTGGCCCCTAAATGCCATGGCGGGCACCATTCACATGAACTTGTACTTGGCAGTGAATGTAACCCCTGGGGTTGTGAAAGGGTTGATCCTGGCTGGCACAGACTAGATGTCCCAACAATGGAAATGGTTCCATTTCCACCTCCTCTCCTCCTCTGCGGCCCTCCTTCACTTCAGGTGGGTCTGGAGAGAACCTTGTTGGTAAAGAGGAAACTCAGGAGTCTGCTTTCTACCTACAGCTGCCCAGTCACAGCTTCCAGCCTAGTTAGCAATGCCAGGCCCCGGAGGACCCAACTTCCCCTTTCAGGGCACACTTAGTATGGTTAATGGCAAACCCAGAGGGTCGTGTGGTCCCACACACATTTTCTTGGTGGCTTCTCCTTCACTTATTCAGCCATTTGAGCACCTACTATGTGCCAGGTATTGGGCCAGGTGCTTATCTGCAGTCTTTTGTAGAAAGACTTAGAAACAGATGCCTAAACAGGTGTTTTGAGGCTGCATGTGACGAGAGTACAAGGAAAGCCTGCAGGGTAAGAAGCACCTAACTCAGCCTAGTGAGGGTGGTGGTGGTGAGAGAAGGCTGCCTGGAGGAAGTGACACCCATGAGGTCTAGAGGCAGAAAAGGAGGAGTCTGCGAAAAGGTGAGTGGTGGGGTGCAGATTGAACTGCATGTTTCCCATCTAGAGATGAGGGAAAGCATGGAATGTTCAGGGAACTATGGACACACCAATTAGTGTTGCTCGTGTGGCATATGGGTGGTTGTGGGGTTCCGAGGCTAGAGACATGGGCAGGGGTCAGATCATAAAAGATCTACCAATCAGGCCACAAAGGGTAGATTTTATATTAAGCAGAATGGGAAGCCATTAAAGAAAGTGACATCATTAGACCAACCTGCACCACAATTTTAGAGGTCAGCAAACTGGCTACAATGAGCCCCATGAAACCTACGGAAAAACAGTACTTTGCCACCCAGCTAATTAATCTCAGAGTTCATATCATTAAAAGAAACAACAACTAACTAACATTCCCTCGTCACCCACAGAACCAGGCACTAAGTGAACCCTCTGCATAACTTGGCCATGACCACACCCCTACAAAGCCAGGGGTGACTGTTTCCATTTCACAGGTGAGGAATTTGGGACTTGGAAAGAGCACATCACTTGCCAGAGTCCATCAGATCACAACATGTATTGAGTGTCTGTGAAGGGTCAGCAGCTGTGGGGGGCATTAGGGTTATCATAATACAGGAAGAAACAGGAACTTGGTCCCAGGTCTGCGGCCAAAGTTGCCATCTCTCCGTCAGCGCACAGCTTGTCACTCTAAGATGTGCACACACGTCACCTAGGGACGTTATTAAGACACAGATTCTGAGTCCATGGACCCAGAGGGGGGACCTGAGTTTTGCATTTGCTAACACGTTTCCAGCAGATGCCGACACCACTGGCCACGAAGCCGGTTTGAGTAGCGGCCTCTACTCCGCTCGCCGCTCCAGCATCCCGTCCCTTCACCTGGTTCTCTGGACTCTGGTCCCGGTCCTCCTGCCTCTCTGGTTACCTACCTCTGTGTTGTTCTCAGCCAGGTAATAAACAGCCACACAGCAGGCAATGGCCATGCCGGTGGAGACAACCCAGGCTGCCAGGTGAGTAGACCAGCGGGTCAGCCGCTGACTGAGCGTCAACTTGACATTCTCCTGACGGATTTCTGACAGGTTCTCCTATCAACACAAGAAGTCACGTTGGCCCACAGACCCCTCCCCACTGTTAGCAAAGACCTCCCCCCACGTGAATACTCTCCACTCCCAGAGACACAAACGCACCCCAAATCCACAGGCGAGAGAGGGGGACAGTCCACGATGATTCTGGATTATGGGAGACCCCTGGGAAAAGCTCAAATGGGCAAGAACCCCCATCACTGCCCCAAACGCCTTCTCTATCTTAGAACAGAGAGGACCAACAGATTGGGACTGAGGAAAGTACATTGAGGTCATGAAACTCTTGAATTTAAGAACTTAACATCCACAATCCTTGTAACAAGGCCTCTTGGTTTATACACTCTGCTTGCTCTTTCTTTTTAATAAGACTTTTCTGCAGACCAGGGTTTCTCAGCCTCAGCATGATTGACATGTGGGGCCAGATAGTTCTCTGTTGCGGCAGCTGTCCTGTGCATTGCAGGATATTTAGCTGCATCTACCCACGAGATGCCAGAAACACCCCCTCCTCAATTTGGTAACAACCTTCAAAGTCTCCAGACATTCACTGGTTCGAGTCCCACATGGACCAGGGAGAAGCAACAGCTTGAGCTTGGAGCTTGGCCACCGGTGGGCAGCCAATTGGCTCAGTGGCTGGAGTGAAGTGCTCATAGCACCAAGGTCACTGGTTCGAGTCCTACATTGGCCAGTGAGTTATGCCCCCCATAACTAAATTGAAAAAACAATATCTTGACATCCTGGAAAAATAAACTGTTCCCCAATGTTCCCCAATAAAAAAATTTTTTTTTAAAGCTGTTGAGACTGTCACATGTCTCCTGAGCGGCAACTTGGCCTGGGTTGAAAACCACTGGATAAAAATTTAAACCTGGAACTATGAGGTCAAGAAATATTTACAGTTAACATTTTGCTATTAATTGCTACCCTGCCTTCCAGTAAGCTTGTACTAATTACAAAGCCAGCCATAGCATGTGAAAAATGTCCATTTCCCTACACCATCACAAGCACCGGGCATTGTATTTTTTCTGGGTTTTGGGATTTTTTTGTTTGTTTTGTTTTGTTTTTGCCAATCTCATGGGTGGACAATGATTCATTATTACTTTTAGTCACAGACACACTGAAGGAGGGAAGGAGACTAGCCGAGGAAGATGCTGTGAAGAGCAAGCTTGTCTTACCTTTATCTCAGTGCTTAGGTTCTTCTGTTTCAGCTTCACAGCTCTTTCATGAGTGACAGTGAAGTCCCAGCAAAAAATAAGCTTAGTGATCCCTCTGGAGTAAACGTGGGGGTTAATGAAGTTTTTCCGGAAATGCCTGGCCATGCTAGGGAGGGCAGAAACCAAAATGTGCACGGGTTATTTGGATAAGCATTGAGGAGTGCAGGGATAAAAACAAAAGTCCTATGCTTCGATGTGAGAGGCAACATGGAAGAGTTAACTACAAGTTCTTCTGGAACAGTGTGCTCACAACCGTAATGGTTAAGTGCACTGGCTTCGGGATCTGACAGGCCTGACTTACAATCCTAGGTTGCCAGTAGGCGGATCTTCGTCATTTTATTATAACTGTCCTAAGCCTCAGTTTCCACATCAATATAATGGGGATAATAATAGGACCCACCTCACAGAGTTGTTACGAGAGGCATATTTGTTTCTTATTGCTGCTGTAACCAATTGCCCCAAACTTAGTGGCTTAAAACGACACAAATTTATTCTCTTACTGGAGATCAGAAATCAGAACATGGATCTAAAGTTAAGGTGTTGGCAGGGCTGTGTTCTTTCTGGAAGCTCTGGCAGACAATCTGTTTTGTTGCCTTTTCCAGCTTCCCGAGGCTGCCTGCATTCCTTGGCTGGTAACCCCTTCCTCCATCTTCAAAGTGACCAGAGTCGCATCTTCCACACTCTCTGTCTCTGACCCTCCTGCCTCTCACTTATAAGGACACTTGTGATTACCTTGGTCCCACCTGTATAATCCAGGATAACTCTCCCATTTCAACATCCTTAATTTAATCACATCTGCAAACTCCTTTTTACCAGGTGAGAGAACATACTCATAGGCTCTGGGGATCAGGACGGGGACAGTTTTGGGGGGTGTCGAGGGTATTATTCAGCCTACGTACTACACGAGTCAATGCAGCGCCTAGAGCAGTAAGCACTCAATAATGGCAGGTGTTCTTATCATGAAGATATCAGGAGGACTCAATGAAATCAGGCCCAGGATAAATAAATGCTAAATGAAAAATGGACACTACCCTTCTGACAATTTCCACCACTGAGTAACAGCAACTTAGAAAGCATTTCCTAGTTTGATGGGACAAAACAGAATCTCATTTTCCTTTGAATTATTGTGCTGCCAGGAAGGTTGCTATAGGCTTTATTGTATCCCCTAAAGATGTGTATGTATGTTGAAGCCCTAGCCTCCAGGACCTCAGAATGTGACTGTATTTGCCGGGAGGGTCTTTAAGTTACAATGAGGTCATTAAGGTGGCCCTAATCCCATATGACCTGTGTCCTTTACAAGAAGAGAACATTAGGACACAGATGTGGACAGACCACATGAGAACACAGGGAGAAGACGGCCGTCTCAAAAACCCAAGGACAAATGCCTCAGAGAAACCAGTACTGTCAACACCTTGGTCCTGGGCTTCCAGCCTCCAGAACTTGAGAAAATAAATTCCTGTCCTTTTAGCCCCCAATCTATGGCACTTTGTCACTCAGACCTGCAAACGAATGCAGAGGTTGAACACCTGTCCCTTCTCTTTGACAACTGGCAATTGTCCGTCCGTGTCCTTCTCTCTATACAACACCTTGAGTCATTGCATTCTTCGGTTTGGACTGACTCATTTCTTTAAAAGCACACAAAAACCTCTCTCCTCTGTCCACACTCCTATTTTTGGTTGCAGCACAAGGAATGATCAAACAGATGACAGACAAACTGTTTCCTAGGTAACTTTCGAGTCTCTTGAATTTCATCTAAATCTAAAAAAGAGCTTAGAATCAAGAAATGCAGACCCTCCGTACCTGAACAGCAAACTGAAAAAGCAGATGGTCAAATAGGCTCCGATTGTGAAGATGTAGGCTAGCGGCATATCATAGGATGCTGCATCGTCCCCGTGCTGGATTGTAGAGTTGGTGTAAAAGCCATAGTACATCACTGTGTCACTGAAATAATCCTAAAAGGGACAAGAAGCCCTAGGTCAGGTGGGTCTCTTGAGAAAATGATGACCGACTGTGGTCAGGATGGTTGACTTCTTCTATCTACAGGAAGCTTGGACCCGTCAATGTAGACGTTTTGTTTGCCAGGAGAGGGGCACCCAAGGCCACTGAGAACCTGGACATTGTATCACGAGGCTCTCAGATGTGGAAAGGAATCCCAAACCAACATTACTTTACAATAGAGGGACCCAGTTGTCACCACTTGAACCCAGGAACCAAGCAAAGTAGGACTCAAAAGCAGGATGCATGTTGCAGAAATTCACAGTGAAATGTCCTGATGTCTATAATTTACTGTAAAATGCCTCCCCAAATAATAAGCTAAAACAAATACGGCAAAATGTTAACAATATTAAATCTATGTAAAGTGTATGTGGGTGCTTATTGTATGACTTTTACTTTTCCGTATAATTGAAATTTTTCATAATAAAATGTTTCATAGATACAAACACACAAAATATACACAGTAATGAGGGAAAAAGAAGAAATTTACACAATAATTCCATTTACATGCATCTATCCCAAGGAAATTTTTTTAACAGAAAAAGAAGAAAAAAAAGACAAATGGAAGAACCTTACTTTGAACATTCCACTGCAAGAGTTAGGAGACTTTTCTGTAAAGAGTTAGATAGCAAATATCTTTGGCTTGGTGGCCAATATGGCAGCCACAGCAAGGATTCAGCTCTATGGACAGCAGAAAAGCAGCACAGACTGCCAACAAATAAATGAGGGTGACCATGTTCCAAAAGTACATTATTCATAGATGCTGAAATTTGAATTTCATATAATTTTCATGTTTCTCCAATGGTTATCCTTCTTTTGATTTTTTTCAAACATTTAAAAATATGGAAACCAATCTTAGCTTGCAGGCTGATCAAAAACAGGTGGCCAGCCAGATTTGGCGCTTGGACTGTAGTTTGTCAATCCCTGGTCTACAAAATATCAATGGTAGAAATCTCTTCTAGAAGGTGAACTCACAAAGGGCTATGTGCCTCAATAAGGTGCTGGGTAAATAAGTTATGGTTGCTATTAAGTAGAATCTATATAGGATCTATATAGATATCTAAGACACACAGTGAAGCAAAAAATGTTGAAAACAAGACTTGTGGTGTTCTATCCTCTTTTTATTTTTTAAAAGAATGTCTGTCTATCTATTCATGCATCCATCCATCCATCCACCTACCTACCTACCTACCTATATACCGTTCCCCGAAAATAAGACCTAGCCGGACAATCAGTTCTAATGCGTCTTTTGGAGCAAAAATTAATATAAGACCTGGTATTATATTATATTATATTATATTATATTATATTATATTATATTATATTATATTATATTATATTATACCTGGCCTTATATTATAGTAAGATAAGACCGGGTCTTATGTTAATTTTTGCTCCAAAAGATGCATTAGAGCTGATTGTCCAGCTAGGTCTTATTTTCAGGGAAACACAGTATATATCTATGTTTGTAAAGGAAGAAAAGCAGTGAAGAAAGATGCCCTCTGAACTGGGGCATTACACAAGGGAAGAAGGGTAAAATGAACTTTCTCTTAGTTTGTTCTCTTCTATAATAGGAACTTTTCAAAAGGAGCGTTGCATTTTGTAGAATGAAAAATGAAAAAGACAGAAAAGGTAGATCTATGAACACTAACACAAGATAGCCACCACATCTTAGGTGAAAAAAACAAGTCGGCGGCGTTATATAGGAATAATGCACCTTTTGTTAACCAAGACAAAAGAATGCATATGTACATCTATATATGTGTCCCTATGTGCTCAGAGAAGACGATTCTGAACGGCAGAAACTGTTAGCTCTGGAGCCAGAAATTCTTCTATGTTGTGTATATGTTACTTTTGGGGAAACAAGAAAAACGTTATTTACACACCCATGTTCCCCATCAGTTGACTCCCAGGAAAAATGAGAGGTCTGGAGTGGTGACCAGTAAGGTGTGTCTGTAGGTTTCCAAGGTGGTGAACTTGGAGGACTTACCGCCCCGGTGAAAAACTCCAGTCCAGTGAATTGAAGCGTGTTCCCTGAGGCCACGGTTAACTGCGGGATTATGATAAAGCCAAAGGTCACGATGAACGAGAAAATGTTGAACTTCAGAAGCCACCTGAGAAAGTTGAAATAGGACAGGACGCTGGTTCCGAACTTGCCCCCGATGACCTTGAGCGTCTTCTGCCACAGGTTGATGGAATTGAGCAGCTCCGATAGGCTGTTCTTGGATCTCCGGTATGCCTGGGGTTGGGGTGCAAAGCACGAGAGTTGACATTCCCTCAACAAGTATCTACCCAAAGGGTCCCCCAGTTGCTATTCCAGCCACGGTTTCTAGAGCATGACTATGTGCCAGGCCCTTCCATAAGCACATTTGCAAATGTCATCACATTTAATACAAGGGACCACCCGCTAAAATGAGTGCTATTATTACCTTCCCAGGTTTGCTGCTGAAGGGGACACTCGCAGTGGCTAAGTTGCCCAGATAACTCAGACCTTCGAATGCCCACCTGGTTTTCCCGCATCTACACTGACTCAATTTCTGTGACTTTCAGTGAAACAGCCCTGAATTTTGGTTCCTCTTCCCCTGCGTCCTCTTTCATCCCCACTCTCCCACCTCCCTGTTTTTACCCTCTTGGGGTGCCCATTTTTCTGACGACAGTAAAGGCTGACTTACCAGTGAAATGGAGTTCAGACACTGAGTGCAGCAGTTGAGCTCAAAGATACGAGACTTCTTACTTTTCTCTTTATCAACTACTTTCCTGTGGGGAATGGAAAAAGAAAGCGAGAGATATCAACGCTATAATAGTCATTCCCAAAATATATACTGAGTGCCACGACGTGCCCATCATGGTCCCAGGTGGAAAGAGACCAGTTTCCCTGCCTCAGGAGCTGACATCCTAGTGGGAAGAGAAAGACAAGCGACAATGAACATAATAATAAAATGGGTAAACGATATAGGATATTAAGAGGTGATTTGTATTATGGAAAAGAAAATGGGAAAACAGAGCAGGGAAGGGAGATAGGAAATGCTCGGGTGGGAACCCTGTTACAATTTGAAAGAGAGTGATATTTAAGCAAAGTCTTGGAGGAAAGGAGGGGTTAGTCGTATGCATAGGGAATAGGTAAGGCTAAGCCCCAAGGAGACTGGGATGGCTGGAATTTTCTATGCCAGGATCTCATCCCACATTGCAGTTCGTCATCATATCTCTTTAGAACCCTCTAGTCTGTGACAGTTCCTCACACTTTCCTCATTTGTGATGACCTTGACAGGTCTGAGGAGTACTGGTCGGGTGTTTTGTAGAATGGCCCTCACTTGGGGTTTGCCTGATTTTTTCCTCTGGTTAGACTGGGGGGATGGGTTTTAGGAGCCTGCCACAGAAGGGGTGTCCTGGTCACACGACTAACCTCTGGGGACGACGTCAGCCTTGATCACCTGGCTGAGGTAGGATTTGCTGGAATTCGCCTGTGGAAAGTGATTCCCCCTCCCATCCCACCCTCTACAGTCTACTCTTTGGAATCTAGTCACCAAACCCAGCCCACACTCCAGGCGGGAGGAGACGGGAACACCTACCTACACAGATTGTGTAGAATTCTTCTGAAGCAGGACTGTCTCTTCTCTCGTATGTATTTATTTATGCTCTACCTCTCTAAGACGGGGCAGAAGTAGGAGATTACAATCCGCATGAAATCTGGGCTAGAAGGAAAGCTTTGGTCCATACCTGAGGTTCCTTTTCTCTTCCATGGTCCTTGGCTGATTCCTGATGGCTTTCATTCTGTCTCTAGATGTCATGGAAATCAGAGATGCAATTAACTTTTGTCCTGAGGAAGAAAATAAATGGAGTTTCATTTTTTTTATTTTCTTTTTACCTTCAACAGGATAATAGCATTTTAAAAGATGGCGCTGAAGTGAGCGCCGTGTTTTTATCAGAGCACAAGGAAAGAAGACTCTACGGACTCCTGATTCCTAAAGGTCACACACAAAAGGGGGACGACAGCATGCGTCTGTGTTACATTTCAAATGATGCTTTGCATGCAATTCCGAGTGTTTTCCATTTCCCGTGACGAAAAAACATCTCACAAGGCCAACAAGACCCTGCATTTGGTCAGCCTCTCTCTCCTCTCTCACTTTAATAGCTCGCATCCCTTTCTTGTTTCCCATGGACTCCTGGCACACGCACCATCTTTACAATCCTTGATGTTGTCATATGTGCTTCTACGGCCCTGCGACGACTCCCCGCTCTTCTCCTACTAACTTACATTTACATCTTGGGTCAATATGGTGGATATTGTTGGTGGCCTGCCCCAAACTCATTTCTCCTTGTTAATAGAATCCCGATTTTGTTTGGAAACCTACATTCCTCCCTCCCACAACCCTGAGCTTCTGCAGCATGTGGGGCCCATCTCCAGGCACAGGGGACATGTCACCATAAGTCCAGGTCAATCCCGATGGCCCTGTGCCCCTAGCAGGTGACCAACGTAGGCACAGACATGGGACACAATATTGGTCAATGTTCTGTGAGGGGTGGACTGCTGCCAAGAGGGTTGCTTCTTGGTAAAGGTTTCTTCCTTCTTGAAAAAGCAAAACTCAGAAAACAAGGAAAAGATGGATCCTTCTTCCTCTGGATGTTGTATGTCTGCATATGACACCTGGGACTGCTGCCACATCTTGCAACAGTGACGAAGCCAGCTAGGAGCCCCGGCTGGAGTCACAATCGAGGGAACAGACTGGCTCCCTGGTCGAGCTATTGAGCCAGAACCCCTCATTTTAATGACATAGTGTAGTTAAGGTGGAGGGAGCGTCTCCAGTAGAGACCCACCACAGACTCACTGGGCTGAACACAAGGAATTTGCTCTCTCCTGAGAGGGAAGGGGGAGCAGACAGAGAGGAAGAAAGCAGAAGGAGGGAGATGGGAAAAACACAGAGATTCAGGGAGACAGCAGCATGACAGGAGATGTCCCACCCTTCATTTAAGGGGCTAACCCCACACAATGCTTTGCTGTAACTAGACTTTTCACCCCCTTAGAAATCACTGAGAGAGGCTGGACTTTATGCCTGAAGTATTATGGGCTGAAACAAAAATCCATCCAAGAAACTAAGCAGTATTTGGGCTCAGGAGCAGAGGCAGGGCGGTCTCGGCTGAGGACTGTGTTCATGGTGGGTTTGGCAGAAAGAGGCATCCTGTGTTGCTGAATCCAGGCTGGGAAGGAATTGGACCAAAGCAGGACAGTATCAGGCTTGGGAATCAGGCAGACCTGCATTTGGGCCCAAATCTGCCAGATCACTTAACTTCCCCGAACCTCAGTTTCCTCATTAAGCAAATGGAAATGACAAACGTGCTTGCCTCCCAGGTGTGGAGCATGGGAAGGAAATAAAACTAAACTCAATGGAAAACAAACAGGAAGTGCTGGGCAGAGCACCAGACACCTGCAACGAGCTTGGTCAAGGTCAACTCCTGTTTAGGTGTTAGATGCTCTCAAAGTCACCCCCTCCTCGGTTTCTAGCATCTTCAGGTCAATTTCCCAATCCTTCAACCTACTGGATGTCTTAAAACTAAGAAACCCTGTGGACCCCTTGGAAACCTTCTTTGCTCTCATCCTAGCAGCTCTGCCCCGGCGTCTGACTACCTTGAATATTTTCATGGGAAGTCCAAGGAGTGTCTGCGCCTGTGCTCTCTGGGCTATGAAGGGTCTGAGAAAACGATTCATTTGAGGATGTTGAAAACCGTAACCACTGCTTGGCATTTCTGTCATTCCGGGGACTGAAAGTCTGAGAGTCTGACCCGTCAACGTCAGATGTGGATGAGACCATGCTGAAGGCCGAGTTCACCAGCTTTCCCGGCACCATCTGATTTGGGTGCCTTTGGACCCCAGATGGGACAGTCTCAACCTCGATGATGACGTCATTCCCTTGGGCATCAGACAGCATCTCTCGCTTCATCCAAGCCTAATTCTGCACTGGGGTGGGTTTCCACAGACCTCACACAGCCGCCACGGCGGCACTGTTGAGACCCGCCGTGAAAAGGGAGGACAATCACAGAGCGATGCCCCATCCACATTCTTTAAAACGCCAGGATGAGCTCGCCAAAGCCAGCCCCACACAAATCACAATGTAACTCCCCACGGCTATACTAGAGGCATCTCCTAGGAGGAGGTGTGGGTTTCTGAAGACAGTTCCATCTCGGTAGCTAGGTAAGAAACTGCAAACAGAATCCTTCATTGAAGACAATGGGATTCTAGAAACAGAAGGGAGAGATTCTTCTAATTGACTCATAATCAAAGGGAAAGACTTTCTTTTTCGTTTGGTGCTTCCGACCTAAAACTTTACTTTATGTTCATAATTGTAAATGCCTATGTAAGTCCAGATGGGTTTCTAGTGAGACGATTATTATCTCCTGACTGCCTTGGGGGGGCCAATCCTGCTGTCAGCCTCTCAATATCCATTCTCCACTTCTCTCCTACCAGCAGAAACTTCCTTTCCTGGACGGGCACTGTGCTCGGTTACAACTCTCCCAGATTCTTTTGTGGCTGAGGATAGACCCACCCGTGACTCCATTTTGGCCCATGAGACACGTGGTTTCCAGGAATGCTCTTTCCAAGGTGACATTGTGCCTGGTTTCACCTTTTGCCCTTCACCATTTCGCCTTCTTCCTGACCGGGGCTGCCATTTTGAAAACAAGAGGACAGATATTCACCGACTAAGATGGTGGAGAGAGAAGCTATAGAAGGAGCCTCAGTCCTGACAGCACGATGGGCAGAGCTGCTGCACAAACTCTGGCCTCTCTCCCTCCACACTTCCTGTTACATCAGAAAATAAACCCCATAATTGCTAAGTCAATGCCCTGTTTTAGAGCCAGGCACTTGAACACAATTCCTAGCCAAGTGACGTGATTGGGAAATCACTTCGGCTCAGTTTGTTTAACATTTGGAGAAACTGAGGTGCAGAGAAATGAACTGAACTCCCTCCTCATCACACCCTCATTAAATGACAGGATTGAACTAGAACTCTACTCCTGTCCCCACCAATGATGAATAACAGTAACAATACCTGCCATTTGCTGCAGGCAAACTACTTATAGAGAGTATATCATTTAATATTCACAATCACCCTATGAAATAAGTACTATAATCAACCCCATTTTATAGATGAGAACACTGAGGCCCAAAGAGGTAATTTGCCTCAGGTCACAACACCAGCAGGTAGCAGATCTGAATGTCAAACCCAGATCTCTCTGGCCCCAAAGCAGGACCCCTTCATCACTTCACCCTGGCCCCTTCCTACAACAAGAATGTTGATGTAGCATTCATTCATTCATTCATTCATTCATTCATTCATAAATGAATATTTATGAGTGCCTACTATGGGCTGGATGCTTCCTAGGTTCATAGCGTAGTCCATTGAAGTCATGCTTTGTCAGGAGGCTGTCCACCAGTTAACTGTAGGCAGCCTGAGAATGAGGACCGATGCAAAGCAAAGTGGTGACAAAAGCCAGGTTCATGTGTGTCCTCCACTTCTTTACTTGCCTCTGCCTTCTGGGGGCTCCGCTTTGACCAGAGGCCCCAAACCTCATGCTGGCTAGAAAGAGCAGTCTCAGGAAGAGTAAAGGCATTTCTCTTCTCCAATAGTTACAGCCATTCTCTGTTCCAGGGGGCACCAAATGGAGATTATGTCCCCGAGGTTTTCCCTCCCCAGCAACAATAGCTAATTGTTGTGGAAGAGACAGGCCTCCTTGAGAAGGTTCTTAAGATGAGGCTAAAGGTTATCATACAGGCTAGGGGCCTGGCGGTGAGAGATACTATAGTTTGAAGTCATGAAGCTCCTCAGTTTGGGTTATTACGGAGACAATGGGTTTATTTCTTGTTGTTCACAGATTTGCTTTTAGGTCCCAGCATTCCCTGGCCGCTCTCCTCTGTTGCTTTCTTTTCATCTCTCGGTCTTTGCCTCTGCTCAGACCTTCATCACTACATACAGTGGTCCTTCCAGAGCTTCCTGACTGATTTCAAAGCCTTCTGTCTTCTATCAGCACAACTGCGTCTACGCTCCACCATCACTAACAGCTATATACCGCCTCAGAAAAATTTTGGTCAGTGCACTGCCACCTCACCAACACATGTATCAGACATAGGATGGACATGTGACCCAGTCTTCTTTCCTACAGTGAACATGACTGGTCCACGTGGAGGCAGGCGTGCGGCCCAAACAGAGGCGGACAGAGTCTTTCCTCAGCATTGCCTGAGAGACCCACAGAGAAAGGGAGACTTGCCATTGAGGCTGCTGAGCTGAGGGTGTGTGTCTAGGCCTCCTATTGGTCACACTCCCTGGCCTGCAGAGGCCTGACTGCGGTTGAAGCATGTGAGATGAAGCTTAAAGAGAAGCTGGGTCAAGCACAGATGAGCTATAGATGGAGAAAAAGAGAGTCCAGGTAGCACTGAGCCTCTGACTTCAGACTCAGAGGCCCTGGTTCCTGTAACTCATTCCATACATGAATTCGACAAATATCTCTGAGCCCCCACTATGTGCCAGGCACTGTCCAGGGGCCAGAAGGTAATTCGCTCTTCAATTCTTTGTTTCTCCCATATCCTCCCTTTCCCCACAAGCCAATAAATTCAATGTGGGCCAGTGCGAGTTGGGTTTCTGTCACTTGCAACCAGAAGAGTCCTGAGGAAGACACCTTGGTGTCCAGAGGAGAAAAAAAACTCTGCACGTCTACAAGAAAACCCCGTTCGATACACTTAGGAAGTGCGGCTCAGCTACCACACCCGAGGCCGAGAGGAAATGGCCACCTCTGCATTGCCTTGATCATTCTTTCTCCAGCACTGAATGTTTGCTCACTTCCCGTTCACGTCGTAATTACCTTGGGGTGACTGGTGCCAATCACTCCTGGGCAGGGGGTTTCCATAAGCTTGGTCAGGGTGACCTTCACCCACATACGCGGGATTCACTGGAATGAAGAGACAGAAGATGTTGCCATTAATCCCACCACGTTAGATATTACTGAGCACACAACAGTTGGTAGGGCCTGAGACCTTGACCTTGAGGTTCTACCAGACTAACAATGAAGCACTTGGGTGTAAAATAGGGCACTGATATGAAAACAACGCTGTTAAATTACAAACAGCCTCCATAGATGGCTCTCATTTGACTACAAGCCATACTTAAAAATAACTGTTACACTGAGATCCAGGACATACCTACACATATGTAACTAAAACCCAAGTTTCACAAAACAACACTTTGCTTGACGACATAAACAGCACTCTGATATAGTCTTATTCTTTTCCATTCTTTTCTATTTCATTTTAAAAAGTTAATTTCACAGCTTGTTAATGGGCTACAACTCAGTTTGACAAATACTTGCCTGGGGGGGCAGGAGGGAGGGATGAATGGGCAGAGCACCAAGGGTTTGGGGTAGTGAAACTATTCTGTATGATCTACTGAGGGATACATGTCATTATACATTTCCAAACCCATAGAATGGACACCGCCAAGAACGAACACTGATGTAAACCATGGGCTTTCGGTGATGTTTATACGCCAGAGCAGGCTCACTGATGGTAACAAATGTGGTACCAGTCAGGTGGGGACGTTGATAATGGGGGAGGCTGTACATGTGGGGCCTGGGGGTACAGGTACTATATTTGTTACCATCAGTGAGCCTGCTCTGGCGTACAAACATCACCAAAAGCCCACGGTTTATATGGGAAATTTCAATTTTACTGTGAACCTAAAACTGCTCTAAAAAAACAGTTGTTAAATTTTTAAAAAATTAAGCAAAAAAAAACAAACAACTTGTCTAGATGGTTAGAGAGGTTCCTTCCAGTTCCGGCATTTTAGGATGATGTGTGAACGAATGTGAAACGGCATGATTTTCTTAGGGACAGAGTCCATTCTCAGCACCTACACAGCAGTGTCACATTTTAATACATTTTTATTCAACCCACGGTAAACATTAAAGGCTAAAGTCCTCAACAGAGAACATGGAGCATGTTTTGATGGTGACGTGTACAAAATTACACTGTAGGAAGTTCTGGAACTTCTCACCAGGGATCAATTCCCAGATTTGTTACTTACTAGCTGTGTGCCCTTGGGCCTGTTACTTAACCTCTCTGAGCTTCAATAGCTTAGTCTCTAAAACAGAGATAATATCTTTTTTGTTGTTGTTATTGGCCCCCTAAGGAGTCTTTAGACATTTCTGCCTTAATGCTTCCCCCCATGAAATGTTAATACCACAGACAGACTGTTTATCTGTTCATATATTGTGCATGTATCTGTGCTTTATACATAAGAAAAGAGAGATCTTTTCTGGCTTTTCAAGGATAAATTTCATCTCTCGAGATTGATTTTGTCCTATTGCGAATGCATGGCACAAGGTTTGGAATAGCCTGAATGAATGTTTTCTATGCAAATGTGTAACAGTCGGTGGTTTTCATTAGTGTCTGGCAATGCATCCCACCCCCTCTTCTGCCTGTATCAACTCTTCCCCACCTGCCCCCTCAGGGCTGAGCCATCGTCCATGTGCTCTGGCCAGCACTTGGGTCCTTCGTTCTGTTCTTGGCTCAACACCCGTTCTTGGCTCAACACCCACCCTTTTCTGGCCGCCGTGGGCTCTTAATTCCTATAACATTGATTTGTGTGGAATAAACTGGTTCCCTCTCACAGCAAGTCCCTCTTTCCTCCGGGAAGATAAGACCCGGTAGAATTTCCTTTGCCACCCAGAGCTAACCCTTGACACACAGCAGATTCTGAACACGGGGTGATTTTTCACATATTAATAGTCTGCTTGCTAACTTGCTTTCGTCTTAGTGGGCCAGTGTTCCCTGCCCTCTCAGGCCTTAAGTACCTCAGGGACAGAGTTGCCTCCTCCTCCCGTTGTCCCCCAGAGGTTCCGAGCACACAGATGCTCTCTGACTGAACACACACCTTCTGGATGCACTAAACTAACGCAGGCCACTGGCCGCACACAAACTGAGTCCAGCCCACCAGAAATTTTGTTGGCCGGGTTCAGTGTTTTTACTTTTTTATTATTGTTTTGGAGCATGTCAAAATTAAGGGAGTTCACCTAAAAACCCAGATTTCTCGCCCCTTTAGAAAATCTGGGGCTCTGGCCACCCCGAGGCCACATTCCCACACACACGCAGTGCATCGAATCCGAACACTGGCTCCCTCGTGTAAGCACAGGGCGCGCACACCCCAGTTTTTCATAAGCCTACCTGGCCTGTTCTGATAACTGATGATACTGCTTTGGCTCTAGACGTTGAGTTCTCAGCCCCTGTAAGGTGGGTGTTTGATGGGGGGAGGGATAAACCAATTCTCCTGTTGCTGTACATCTTTCATGCTTGCTCCCCTAAGTCCACTGAACTTTTTTTTTTGTTGTTTTTTGTTTTTGTTTTTGTTGTTGTTGTTTTTAGTCCACTGAATTTTACTTTCTTCCCGGGAGATGAGCCTCATTTGAACAAAAGCTTACTTACCATAGCCAATGGTGGGAGCACCTGGCACAGAGAGGCCGTATGCATTTTCCATCTCCATGGAGTTCATTTCAATGCTTTCAGGGTCATCTTCATTCTCTCTCACAAGGATGCCCAAGGGGCTGTCACCCCGATGATGAAATGAGGACCGAATTGGAGCTGTTCTGCGGAGCACCCTGAAATCCCAAAATGATGCATCAATGTCCATCCAGGAGCATAGTAAGGACAGTCATCCATCCATCCATCCATCCATCCATCCATCCATCCATCCATCCATTCCCCAAATGCCGACTGAATACCAGCCATGTGTTTGGCACAGGCTAGGGGGTGAGGACACAAAGATAAAGACACATGGCTGTCTCCCCTCCAGGAACTGCCAGTACACTCTGGTGGAGCTTCTTAGACTCAGCCATAAGCAATTATAATACAGTAGCAACTGCTGAGTATCAGACGACAGGCCCAGTCGTTCAGAGGCAGGAGAGAAGAATTCTGGTTGGGAGTTTGGGGGAAAATCTACACGGAAGAGAGACATCCGAGCTGGGTTTGGAAAGATCAATTCATCCATAAAGAGTTAGGAGGAGGGCATTCCAAGGATGAAGAATCGCATAAAGGTGTGAGACCGGACAAAGGGAATGTTATAGAAAATCAGTGAACCCAGAGCAATGGTTCTCAGTTTGATGTTTATACCAATTCCCCGGCCCCACCCCAGACAATTAAATCAGAAGCTCTGAAAGTTGGGTCCTGGCATCTGGACTGTTTTTTAAAGCTCCCCAGGTGGTCAGATAATTAAGAACCACTGACCTTGAGTAGAGAGGGTGGAGGTAGGGAGGGGACAGCAGAGGTGAAAAGAGGTCAAGTCAGGCTGGTCTTTGGCTGGCATCTTACTGTTAGCCCAATGCGTCCTCATTCTTAACCATTCTCAGAGGTGAAGCAGTGTGGCCTTTCCCCCAAAGGTTATGGGGAACCGTGCATGTATTGTGGAATGATGAATCAGGCCGGGGGACAAAATCAAGGACCTGATCCTGTTAACCCTACTATTTAGGATCTGAAGACATTTTGACCTTGCTGCGCACCCCAATCCCATATCCTTGTTCCTTGAGATACATACAAGGAATTCCATTCGTTTGGGTTGATCGCATAAATATTGCTAGTAGAAATAGCACACACAAAATGAGACTCATATTGGTTAAAATGTCACGTGGTAAAATTTGTCATCGATGTTTTAAAAAACCTGAAGGAAGAATCACATCTTGTTGGCAACATGTACGTTGAAAAAATTTAACCCAGGAAAAAAATAGATTTAGTCAAATTAAGTCACCCACACCAGCACTGTCCATGTCCAGAGCTGCACCTTGTAAAATTTGTCAATGACCAAAAATTAATGGATGACTGAAGATTTTTTTATGGCTCAGCCATAAAAAAAATATAAGAATAAAAAAAATTTTTTAAATTTTAAAAAAATTGAGGAATTAAATTGACCTCATGGAGTTAGATCTTCAAAAGATTTTCTTGATTACAATGCATTCCTGTTGATTTAATTCTGGTGAAAATGTTTGTGTTCAGAATTATCACGTCTTAACCCTACCCTCACTGGCTAAGTAGCAGGTCAAAATATCGGGGATCTAAGTGTTTTGCAGGGTTTCGCAAGGAAGAGGTAGGAGATTAGGGAGGATGTTATCCAAACCAGAGGTGATTAAAGATTACGTTTAGGTAAGGGCTTGAAGCCTCAGACTGAGGGTCCCTGGCCCACGTGAGGCTTCCAGGTAGGTGTGATCTACAGGTAGATAGGAAGGTTTTGCCACAACTTCAGGGCACGGAAACCATCATCCACGTCCCTAACCCAAATAATGCCAACCAAGGTCCACTGACTTGATGATTTAGTACTCAGCCCCCACCCCAGTGGTCATACTCCCTGGTCATTTCTGGAGTCTTCGGAGAGCCATAGTCTCGAACGTCCTCAGCATGTGGGTAATCAGGCTCCCCCCAAAAGTTTGGAGACTGCTGATAGTCCTCAGCACCGGGATAGTCTGGTTCCCCCAAAAAGTTGGAAGCATTAGGTTGGTTCTCATTGCCCGGATAATCAGGCTCACTCAGAACGTCTATGTAGGAGTTGATTCTGGACCCAGCACGTTCTGGATTTCTTCTGGATCCTGGGTGGTTGGAAGTGTCTCTGGGACCGGGATAGGTAGAGCTTCCCCGAGCTCCAGGGTAGTCTGGTTCTTCAAAGGAGCCAAGATGACCAGGATTTGTTCTGGAGCCTGCATAGTTCCCACTGGCTCTAGAACCTGCAAAATCAGGGTTTCGTCGCAATTCAGAGTAGTCTGGCTCTCTGGATGAGCCTGGATGATATGGATTGCTCCAAGATCCAGGATAACCTGGCTCTGCTAGAGACCCAGGATGGTCAGAACTTCTTCTGGAGCCTGCAGAGTACGGATTGCTCCTGGTGCCAGGGTAGTCTGGATTATTCTGAGATCCAGGGTAATCTGGTTCTGCTAGAGACTCGAGATACTCTGAGCTTCTGGAGCCTGCAGCATACGGATTGCTACTGGTGCCAGGGTAGTCTGGATGACTCCGAGATCCAGGGTAATCTGGTTCTGCTAGAGGCCTGGAATAATCTGAGCTTGTTCTGGAGCCTGCAGCGTATGGATTGCTGCTGGTGCCAGGGTAGTCCGGATGACTCCGAGATTCAGGGTAATCTGGTTCTGCTAGAGGCCTGGAATAATCTGAGCTTGTTCTGGAGCCTGCAGCGTATGGATTGCTGCTGGTGCCAGGGTAGTCTGGATGACTCCGAGATCCAGGGTAATCTGGTTCTGCTAGAGGCCTGGAATAGTCTGAGCTTGTTCTGGAGCCTGCAGCGTACGGATTGCTTCTGATTTTAGAGTAATCTGAGTTGTTCAGAGGACCTGGAGAGCCTGGATGCTGCTGAGTTTTCAAGTACTCCTGCATGTGGTTCCGAGACTGTGAATAGTCAGGGTAATCTGGATCTCCCTCATACTCGTCGTGCCGGTAGTAGGCAGACATGCTGGCACAGATTCTTTACCCTGGAGGGTTGAAGTGTTCCTGCATTTGCAGTTACCCAGGGATCTTTGCTTTAACCTGCGAAACAAAAAGGAAAGAAAAGGTCAGATGTTTTTCCTTTATTCCCTGCAGAGATTGCTGGTTACCGTCCAGTGTTTGTCTTCCTTTATCGCATAGGTGGGTACCCGGCTGCCCAGAATAAAGTCTCTGTTTCCCAGCCTCCTGGGCACCTCAGTGTGGCCATGAGCATGGTCAGTGGGGTGTGAGCACAAGCGACAGATCCAGCATCCAGGCTGTGCTGCTCAAGAGAAGGGGTATTCCTTGCTTTCTCAGTCCTTGCTTCCTGTGAACTGGGAATGTGACAGGGCACCATCTCGGCCCACGCACACAAAGGCAGCACCCCTGTGAGAACAGCAGCACAGCAGAGGGAAGAAGGCTGGGCTGCTGATGACTTCCCAGGCCAGTGCTGGCGTATCAGCGTGGGCTCTTACGTAAAGAAACAAAGAGATGTCTATCTGACGTATACCACTGTTCTTTGGGTTTCCCACACATATGGCCACATTTATATCCTGACCAATACAATCCCTTGATTGGGAGGGAGGGGCACACTGAGCCAAAAGATGGGAAGAAAGGACTTTTTGAGCACTTTCGTTGCTCGTGGTTCTAGGGTTCAAAGCATAAATGAGTATGAGTGCCCGAAGGAAGAATAGATAATGGTAACTAGAGGACTTGGGTAAGGAGACAATTGCTACCATCCCTTCCAGTTTGAAAATAATGATTTTATGAGTTCCATGAGCTCGACTCTACAGACACAGCATACTTTCAAGTCGGAAGTGAGGGAGTTTTCATTTCTAAGTGTGTCGGATATCTGTTTTCCCTGCCTATTACCTATTTCCCCTTCTTTTTGGCACCAATGCCCTGATTTTCCTCTGGACATCTGCCTCTCCCCGACTCTTGGTCCAGGTGATTCAGGAAGAGCTAGTGGCATTCCCGATTCCAAGATGGTCACATGACCCAGGCCTGGCCAATCAGTGTTCACCATGGCCCTGGCCACAGGGTTTCATTCAGGAATAGACACAAAACCCTAGAAAGTCTTCCAGCGTCCTGACAAGACTGGGGGTGACGTGCTCTTGTTTCACTAGGGTTCGCTCCAGTGATAGGCTGCAAGCTTGGAACTGCCGGTGTAATGTCAGTAGGAAGAGTGAAGAAAATAATAAGTGAGGGAGAAAATTTAAAGCAAGAACTGACAGGATTTGTGGACAGACCCAACATGGGAAGGGCGACAGGGAAGAAAAATAAAAGACAAAACTATCTCCAGGGAGATGAATAGTGATGCCTTTGAAAGAAAGAGGTAGATGATTTTTAAAGTTCAGCCAATGTTTACCAGCTTATCTCTATGCAAACGAAAACGGTTCGACTTTCTGTTGAGTAATCAGAGATAAAAACAATATTAACCTTCTGTCATCACCTCTCGTCTTAGAAAGTTCGTTTGCCGCCTCGATCCCATATTTCTCAGCACAGTGGAAGTCCGTTTTTCTTTATTTTGTCCTTGCCCAGCATCCATTTCTCTCTTTTATGGTAACATTTTTGCTTCAGTCACACCCCTACTCTCAGTCCATATGGGCCAGGTGTGGATATATGACCCAATTAGAATTATTTTCTCTCTGGCCACAGTGATTTGGTCAGAGTATATAGTCCAGTCATAACCAATGAGATTCAATTCTGGGAGTTTTGTCAGAAATGCTGGGAAGAGAGAAGCTCCTTGGTGCCAACAGGGAGGGGAACAGAGCCAAGAGATAACAGAACTTGGGATCCAATGCTGATACGTTATTTAAGCCCCTAAACCCAGCCACGCCTATAGGCTGCTCACCACTGGATACTCGAGTCATTACATTCCCTTTTGGACTTAAGTTAGTTAAGGAGTTGGGTTTCTGTCATTTGCAAATTAAAGAGAATTCTGACTAATATGCTGCGTTTTGCAAAGGGACATCTACCCAAACTGATATCTCTGAAGACTAAATGTGAATGCTTTATTATTAATTGTTTTTCGTAAGATGGAAATTGAACACATTCATTCAGTTACATTGTAAGACTAGACAATATATTTATGGTCTAGGACTTCCACGGCCTACAAAACCCCCAGCCATTACATCTAACAAGCCAAATAACGCCTACTAAATTGAAGAAATGAAAAAGCAGGTACCATAAGACCAGCCCCAGAGACATGAATATATCTACCGATAGGCAATAAGAGTGTTCGCAGAACCTTTTTTTGTTCACAGGTGTCAGAAACTGGAAACACCCCAAACGTCATTCACCAGCGGAAGAAGTAAATCACGGCATGTGCAGAAGATGAAAGACTGCACGGCAGGAGCAATTCTACAAAATTCATAGGTGGATCTAGTGGCTGTAACGAAGTTTGGCTGTGAGCTTATTCGCTCAGACTGAAAGGAAGTCATGACAAGTTATCTCATACTCACTACTTGTGAAAAAGAGGAAGTATAGCAGTTTTTCAAGAGAGCCTCCCCTCTTCCCAGGATAAATTTCTGAAAAGACTGTATCATGGGAAGCCTTCCTAAGGGATCAGAAAACCACATCCTGAAACCAGGGCTCAGGGTCACCAGCAAAGAGCTCAGATGCTCTAGAAATTCCAAGATGAGCAGCAGCAATGGAGGGGGGAGGAGACCCTGGAGGCCCCCCCAGGCCACTGCGAGGAGGAGAGCAGACTCCTTGCAGTAAGGCAGTGACATATGGCTATTTCTAGCCAGTGGGCTGTGAGCATAGGTGACTGTGACACTTCCAAGCCAAAGCTTGTAAGAGCCAAAACACACCCTCTGGCTCCCCGTTTCCCTACCAAGGTAACCAGTGACGTTTCAGATGGGGCCCCATTCACCAGCCAGAGTTCCTGCAGGACTAAATGGAGCATAGCCCACCCCTGCTTCCACCAACCCACCAAGCTTTTCACGAGCAAGAAATAAATGCTTATGTGTTAAGCCACTGAGATTTCGAGGTTGTTTCTTGATGCAGCAGAGCTTAGCCTCACCTGACTGATGTAAGGTCATCTTTGCTCAGAATTTTGGACAAATGTATTAACATATATATTTTTTCATATATATATTCATAGAGCACACACAAACACACATTTGTACAAGGTCTGACAAGTTCGCGAACTTGTTGCAATGATGTTGCTAACCTTTTTTGATATCAGAGGGATTATTCATTATAAATTTGTATCAACTGGACAAACAGTGAACCAAGTTTGCTATTTGGAAATGCTGAAAAAGCTGCATGAAAATGTTAGATGACCTGAGCTTTTCGCCAGCAATTCATGGCTCTTGCATCACGACAATGCACCAGCTCACACGGCACTGTCTGTGAGGGAGTTTTTAGCCAATAAACAAATAACTGTATTGGAACACCCTCCCGACTCACCTGATCTGGCCCCCAGTGACTTCTTTCTTTACCTGAAGATAAAAGAAATATTGAAAGAAAGACATTTTGATGCCATTCAGGACATCAAGGGTAATACGATGACAGCTCTGATGACCATTCCAGAAAAAGAGTTCCAAAATTGCTTTGAAGGGTGGACTAGGCGCTGGCGTCAGTGCACAGCTTCCCAAGGGGAGTACTTCAAAGGTGACCGTAGTGATATTCAGCAATGAGGTATGTAGCACTTTTTCTAGGATGCGTTCATGAACTTAATTGTCCGACCTCATAGGTAGATACAAAGATAGATGATAAACGAGTAGAAAGTAGGTAGGTGGATGGGAGGGTAGGTAGATAGATAGAAGGATAGATAGATAGACAGACAGACAGACAGACAGATGTTACATGTGATCAGCAACAACTAGTTTCAAGGTTGTTGGTTCAGTTCTCTGTCCTTCTGATGTCATTTAACAGGGGCTTGTATATTGCACCTTTGTCAAAGTTCAGATGCAAATGGTGCTCTAGCCATTATCACCTGCATTGGGGCAAATTCCTAAACCAACAAAAAGTTAAGCCTACAGAAAAGGATCTGGGACAGAAGGAGGAGGAGGAAATAACTCTAAGGAAATAGTCTTGTGTTAATCGTCAAATGAAGTGGGTGTGGTCTTCTGGGAACCTTACTCATAGTTTCCTGTTAACTATTAGAGGAAAAATATCCCGCCCTTTCAAAGAAATAGTTCGCTTTGTGCCTTGGAAAAAGCACAGAGAGGATCCATACTTTATTCCCATCCGAATGTTATTGTCTCATACCTGACTGAGAATGAGGGCCATTGAACCCTCTAGTCGGGGTCCTCTTTTGGACACGCCATTTAGGGGTTCCCACTTCACTGTTTCAGTGGTTTTCAGTCACATTGCCAGGCAATTATATGCCTTCAAAGTCTGTTCATTGTGGACTCCCTATTTGACCTTGAAAGACTCCTGGTTTGAATGGGTGATCATAACAATCTTGCACTTGTCATTCCAGGAATGTTCCAGATTAAATTACAGCAGGTCCTCGAATAATGTCGTTTCGCTCAGCGTTGTTTCATTATAATGTTGATGAGATACTGTAGGAACTGAACTCTCGTTCATAGCAATTAGCCTGTGGGAACACTGGTCTCGTTATCCACTTTGTCACTAAAAGTGGCAGAACCTACCCACAGCGTTAAGTGAGGACTTACTCGACATCCTATAACCGCGATGAGGTCATGTTGAGGCTATTTATCTGGATCCCTGCTGCCTCTTAGCTTGGCCAGACTTAAGCCAACATAAGCCACGGCAAACCACCCACAAGCTCTGTTCTGCAGCCGCCAAAGTGACCTTATAAAATATAGGACCCTGGAGTCATTAAGCGTTGTCAGGCCAAGCTCTGTAATGACAAAACACTAAACAATCCAAAAACTCATCCACAGGGGATGGGCCAAATCAGTAACAACACATCTGTGTAACATAATATTATGAAGTTATCAAAAAAGAATGGTTTCTATCTACATGGGCCAGCAGAAGATGGTTGGTCATAGTTCTCCCCTCTAACCTCCTCTTCCCATCTCTTGCTCCAGGGTCAGGCTAGACTATCATGGCCATGCAGTCGTGAACTGTGCAAAGATTAGTTTTGCTAACTGAGGGCATTTATTACCCAGAGGACACAGACAGAGAAATCAGGGGCTCATCAAACAGCACACCTGGTCACCAGCAAATGCAGGACCTCACCCCATAAGCGGCAAAGCAAGGCCACAAAACATTATTTCAGGTGTACCTTTTATTTTCTAAAGGGAAACACTTTGTCGCCAATACATGGCAAGGGAACCCTTTTAAGGTAAATGAAATCAAAGTTGCTTATGCAAATTATATAAGATATATGCATGTTTATGGCCCACAGTCAAAATTATCAACGTGATTCTATAGACATTCTTAGAGAACCATGCGATTTCACTGATATGTGGTATATAAACCAAAAACAACAAAAGAACAAGACAAACAAATGAGAAACAGAAACTCATAGACACAGACAATAGTTTAGTGGTTACCAGAGGGTAAGGGGGGTGGGGGGTGGGAGACGAGGGTAAAGGGGATCAAATATATGGTGATGGAAGGAGAACTGACTCTGGGTGGTGAACACATTATGGGATTTATAGATGATGTAATACAGAATTGTACACCTGAAATCTATGTAATTTTACTAACAATTGTCATCCCAATAAATTTAAAAAAAAAAAAGAAATTCTTAACTAGTTCCAATAAGTCACCATCCATTTGATTTCAAATAGACCCATTAAAAAAATTTTTTTTTAATTTTGGGGAGAAGAAACATTTTATTTTGCTAAATGAGGACATGAAAAGCAACCGCAGCTACCGTACCACGACCTGCCATCACTGTTATTTCATAAAACATTTCCTGGACATTTAAGAAAAAAGGAGAGGGTTCCAATCTCAAAAGGAAGGGAGGCCATTTAATTGACTGGATTTCGCTTCATAAAAACTTACTCCTCTCTCCGTATTTTTCTCACTTTGTCCCACACGGAGACAAACCGTGCAAACGAGCTTGGTCAGCACAGGCTGTGGGAGTTACCTGTGTCAGATGAGCTTCGGGCTTCTGTCAGGCTGGCTTTCGATAAGAGCTGGACTGCACACGGTTACCGGAGGTTGCAATCTCTGCCACTGTCTGAAGTCTGAATTTTTCAAGTTGCTGAATGCAGGTAGAGCCACATGTCCTGAAAATCAGAAAACAGAGGACTTTGACTTCTATAAAAGTTTATCTCATACTGCACCGTCCAGTTAGGTACATAAACAAGCACGAAACTGGCTCTCGTGCCTGCTTGTTTGCTCTTAAGCACTTAGAAAACTGTACTACAGTAAAACACAGAGAATAAAGGAACAGATAGTAGCAAATGCTACACTTGTTCATGTTAACTCCAGATCTGTGTTTATTTCTTCAAGGAAATAAAAGCACGACTAGGAAAGCTGAAGCCTCTTACGCTTTTCCCTGATCCGGTTTCCCAACAACTTCTCCTTCTCTGTCCAGAAACCACCACTGGCATGACTTTGGTGGGTGACTTTCCAGGTCATAGTGTTTATACTTTGGCCGCTGTGAGGGGTTGAATCGCGCCCCCAGAGAAAGGTACGTTGAAGTCCCAACCCTGGCCTCTCATCATGTGACCTTATTTGGTTATAAGGTCTTTGCACAGGGGATGAAGTTCAGATGAGGTCATTAAGGGGGGCTCTAATTCATGTGACTGCCGTCTTCATCAAAAGGGAAATGTGGACACAGACACACACAGAGGGAGGAGTCGGTGAAGAGACGCTGGGAGAACGCCATCTAAGACTGGAGTTACCCTGCCGCAAGACAAGGAACGTTGGGGGTACCCGAAACTGAAAGAGGCAAGTAAGGATACATCCCCTACGGGTGTCAGAGGGACCCTGACCCTGCCCACACCTGGAATTCGGACTTCCAGGCCTCCGGAACTGTGAGATAATAAATTGCAGTTGTTGAAGCCATGTACACGGGAGGTGCTTTAGTACAGCTGCCCTAGGCAATTCGTGGGGCCACATATATAAGTATCACCAGGTGACAGTGCCTAACAGTGATACGTATGGCTCGCTATAGCTTACCCTACATATTGTCTGCAACTTGCCTTTTTTAAACATAGAATGGGCTTTGAGATCTAGCCATGCTGGTAGTTGTAGTAACTGAAGTCAGGAGTCCACTCATCAATCTAGAAGCGTTCTCCACCTTAAAGACTGTCACTGCCCCACTCCACGATCAGACTGCATTGCACTCACTCCTTCTCTTCCTGGGGACACTTCGGCCATTTCCCATTTTTCAGTGTCAAAATGATCTGAGTGTACCCCATCGGCGTCTCCGTGTGCCCACATGAGAAAAGGTCCCCGAGGAGGAGACCTGGAAGTGGTTTTGCCAGGTTGTTTGCACTCAGTGTTTTCAACCTCACTGGAGATAACCCCCAAATGGTTGTACTAATTTCCAATAGCTACAGAAGAGTAGCTTATTGTAGTATTATTGATTTTTACATTGTCACCTACGAAGGACAACCAGGAAAATCCCCCAAATTGATCTGTCTTCCCTTTTCTCTGGATTATACCCAGTCAGTGCCACACACAGCTTGCAAAAACGCAAGAGCAAGACGCTAATATAGAAAAACAAGACTGGTAGGATTTGCCTCAGGTAAACTAGATTTTTCTCCTTCTCAGTACCATTGACATTTGGGGCCAGATAATTCTTTGTTGTGGGGGGTGTCCTGGGCACGGTAGGATGTTTAGCAGTATCTATGTTTCTGCCCATTAGCTGCCAGTAGCATCTCCCTGAAGTAGAGACATCCAGAAATGTCCAGACATTGCCAAATGTCTTCGGGGGACAAAATCACCACTCCCCCACCCCCCACTCTGCATTTGAGAATGACCAAGTTAAACTGCGATTAACATGGGAGATTTAAAGGGGCTTTTCCAACTCTCCAAGTCACTGACATGTAAAAAAAAAAAATATATATATATATATATAGGAGAAAAAGAAAAAGGAAGGGAAGCAGATGGGAGACTTTCTCCTTAAAGAGAAAGGAGAGGGCATTTGGGATGAAAGTGAAATCTAAGTTAGGAAGTGAAATGGACAAAGTAAGAAAATGTGTACGTTTGAGGCATGACTTCTACTGCCTACTCTGAGCCAGGCATTGAGCAGAGCAATGTACATTCACATTCCCCCTTAAACTTCACTCAATTCAGCGTGACGGACTCTTCACGCTCCCATTATATGGATGAGGAAACTGAGGCTTAGAAGGATTTGGTAACTTCTCCAAGTTCGTAAAGATAGTTAATCCAGACAGAGTTTAACATAAGTTTCTGATTTACACTCAATCATCTCCCATGCAGACTGCCTTCTTCACTTTTTAATTTACTTATTCAATTACTTACGCTGTTTTGAACCATTAGTGAAGACTGCTACAGGAGAAAAGGAAATAGGGGCAGAGCCTCTTCCCTTGTTAAAGATACAAAATAAAAACAGCACAATTTTGATCCATGTAAAAAGAAGCCTTCTTGGTAGACCGGAAAATAATAAACAAAGCTGAGTAAAAGGAAGCAAGACTTGGCATAAAGACAGACACATAGACTAAGAGAATAGAACAGAGAGCCCAGAAATGAGCCCTTTTATAGAGAATCAAGTGATTTTTGACAAAGGTGCCAAAACCATTCAGTGGGGGAAAAGACAGCCTTTTCAACAAATGGTGTTGGGAACCTGGATATCCGCATACAAAAGAATAGAGTCGGCCTTTTACCTTACACTATATATAAAAATTAATTCAAAATGGATCAAAGACCTAAAAGTAAGACCTAAAACTATAAAACTCTTAGAAGAAAACAGAGGGAAAGATTCATGACATTGGATTTGGCAATGATTTCTCACATGTGACACCAAAAGCACAGGCAGCAAAAGTAAAGCAGACAAATTGGACTACATTAAAAATTTTAAACTCCTGTACATCAAATGACACAACCAAAAGAGTGAAAAGGTGACACATGGAATCGGAGAAAATAACTGTAAATCAGACATCTGAGGAGGGATTAATATCCAGCATACTTAAAGAACTTCTACAACTCAACCACAAGAACGAACATAACCGGATTTCGAAATGGCCAAAGGACTTGAATAGACATTTCTCCAAAGAAGACATACAAATGGCCAAAAAGTATATGAAATGACACTCAACATCACTAATCATTAAGAAATGTAAATCAAAACCACGATGAGATATCACTTGATCTGCATTAGGACGTCCACTATAAAATTAAAAAGCAAAAAAAAACCACCAAAACAGAAAATAACAAGTGTTGGTAAAGATGTGGACAAATTGCAACCCTTGTGCACTGTTGGTGGGAATGTAAAATAGTGTAGCTGCTATGCAAACAGTAGGTGGTTCCTCAAAAAATTAAAAATAGAATTACCACGTGATTCGGCAATGCCCCTTGTGGGTATATATCCAAAAGAAATCGAAAGCAGGGCCTCAAAGAGATATATGTGCCCCCATATTCGTAGCAGCATTATTCACCAGGGCCCCAAAGTGGAAGCAACACACGAGTTCATTCACAGATTAATAGATAAACAAAATTGGTATCGAATAAACAACGCAATATTATTCAGCCTTAAAAAGGAAGGAAATTCTGACTCGTGCTAAAACATGGGTAAACCTTCAGGATATTGTGCGAAAGTGAAAAAAGCCAGTCAGAACAAGGCAAATACTTCATGACTCCAGTTATAGGAGTTATGTAGAGCAGTCAAACTCATAGAAATAGAAAACAGGGTGTTGTTAGTTGTTGAAGTTCTTGCAAGACGTTTTGCAGACAAAAACGTTCTGGAGATGGGATGTTTTTGCAAGATGAACAAGTTCTGGAGATTGGTTGTATAACATTGTGAATGTACTTGACACTATTGGACTGTATACTTAAAAATGGGTAAGACGGTAAATTTAATTTTACGTGTATTTCACACAATTATAAAAGTAGTAAAGATGGGAAAAAAGGAGACAAGAATTTTTCCAAACCACAGTCAATTTAAAATGAAAACTATTTTTTACAATGAGTTAAACACTAAAGCACTATGGGGGGAAGGGGGAGAGAAAAAGCTGGAATAAGTTGGCTGTGTGAATGCCTTTTTCCCCCAATCCCCCAAAAAGCTGTGGAGGCTTAAAAATAAATCAAGGTGAGCTACAAAGCATTTTGAGTTTGTAAACGGTGCCATTTACTTAAAGCCTCAAAACAAGCACACAAAAACCATGATTGACATGCTGAACATGACATGCATCACAGCAATAAAAGAAAATTTAAAAATCAACAGCCCTGAATGCATTCCCCATGCCACCTGCACTTGACAAAGACAGCTGACAGCCCCTGACAATGCAGAATTGAGTGGGTGTGTACATTCCAATTTCTGGACACCAAAATGTAAATGTCATCATTTTCACGTGCCACGAACGTATTATTCTTTTGAGTTCTGTCAACAGTTGCCAAATATAAAAACCATTCTTAGTTCACAGACCACATTTGAACTGCATGGCGTAGTTTGCTGAGCCCTGCACTATACTCCCTGGCCTGTTTTTCTGGATCATGGCCTTTGCACATGCCATTCCCTCTGCCTAGAATGCTTTTCCCTCCACTCTTGGCATGGCTAACTGCTCTTTCGCAGAGAGGCCTCCTTTTCCCCTCCACATCCAAATAGTTCCCCTTGAAAGTTTCTCGCAACACCCTGCCCTCTCCCCGTAGGACTTACCAGACTGTAATTATATGCTAACTTGATGCAAGTATTGTTCAATCTTTGTCCTCCACTGGGCTGAGAGCTCTGAAAGGGCAGGGCTTACTGTATTTTGTTCACTATATTCTCAGCATCTAACAGCGTGCCTGGCATGTAGGAGGCACTCAATTAATATTGTTGAATGAATGAATGAATGAATGAATGCTGCCCCACAATGTTCTCATTCATCTCATCCATCACTTGGAGTATATCTTGGTGGTGGCCAATCTCAGCCAGTGGGAAGAGAAACAAACCTACACTGGCACCAGCGAGTCTACCCTGGGGGAGGGAGGGAAGGGGAGGGGAAAAGAGAGGGGACGGTTCCCTCAGGCCTGTTCTCATGCCTGGATCCACATTTGGCACAAATACATCCCATTTATAAATTGAGGGTGTCAGATCAGTTCGGGAATTCTTGAAAGGATCATTTCCCTCGTGGAAAATCAGCAGTGGTAGGTCCTTCCATTTTAATTCCCATTCAATATTTCTAAATAACAACTAGGGAAAGTCTCCACTGGTTCTAATAGGTCTTTAATACCTCTCTGAATTGGCCAAAGTCTCTTTTTCAACGAAGATAGAGAAAAGCTCCAAGCTCAGAACCTTCATGAGGCCACAACTTACGATGAGAATTTAACTGTTGTGTTTTTTAAATCAATATACGGTAAAATATTTTTGGTGCACGTTTCTGTGAGTTTGAACACAGGCGTAGCCACCACTGTAATCAGGACACAGAGCGGTCCCATCACCCCAAAACTCCCTCAAGCCACCCATTTGTCCTCAACCCCTCCTCCCACCCACCGTTTGCCCACCACTGAGGTATTTCCCCATCCCGATAGTTTTGCCTTTTCCAAAATGTCATGTAGATGGAATTACACAGAATGCAGCCCTTTGAGACGAGCTTCTTTCACTCAAGATAATCTAGCTAGAATTTCATAACACGGTTTGGTATTCCCTATATGTATGTATGCATATAAATATATAGTCACCTATATTTATAAGCCAACGATGTAAGTTTTCCATATACAATAATGACATGTTTCCTTTCAAAACAAATCTATTAGGTAAAAAGAATAAATATTAGTATGCATGGTAAGAAACAGGGCAAACATTATGAAGGTGGAACGCAAACGACTAAATTTTGGGGAACAATGGGCGTTACACAATAATATAATTGCATACTCGCCTCTTCCCCCAACACACACACACACACACACACACACACACACACACACACACACTCAAGTTTGTGCTTCTAAGAATTCCTGAAAAGGAATTAAAAAGAACTTAACAAGAAGAAATGGCTCATTCCCAGGCATCTCATTTCAACCAAGCTTTCTTAGTCACAGTTCTGGAAGCTTCTATGCCTTTCTCCTGATCTTGGAAAGATAATTCCAACACAAAGCATGAAGGCTACCACACGTCCCCGAGAGGTTGCCAGGGCACCAGGCCATCCAAGGCTCAAACACACCCCCATTTCAGCAGAGACGTTGATTTTGTTTGCTCACAAGGGCTCCGTTGTTCTCCCTGGGCTTATCAGGTTAGCTCAACGATTAGTCTGGCTGTCATCATCGATGCCACTACAAACAAATGCTTCAGAATCCTGTATCTGAAGTATGTAATGTTTAGAACAAGGAAATACAGGCAATGTAAACAGTTTCTTAAAAGCATGTGAGGGCAAAACCTCTAATCATCATTTTAACAAAACCCTCCCCTAAAAACCTCTAATCACCAGTTTAACAAACCCCTCCCCTAACTAAGCATTGGCCCCCTGGGGTTTTCCAGGGCGTGTTCTGCCTCTGACCCAGGCACCTTCATAGCCATAGGCTTAGACCCTTCAGGAAATAAGGTCTGTGTGTGCAAGAGATCCGTATCAAAGCCACGAACAGAAGCAGAAAATTCTAAACGAGAATAAAAAAAAAATTGTCCTTCATGCTTTCTCTTCACCAAGGAATTGACTAAATTTTCAAGAAATTTAGTAGGACTTTCTTCTCTTTTTCTTTTTTTTTTTTTCTTCTCTTTTTCTAAATGGGATGTTCACCCAGATTCAAATGCTATAGGAAACGGAACCTGTTTGTTCTGGCATTTTTGAAAACACAAAAATCGTACGCAGCCCCTTCTTTCTTTCCCCACAAATAAGGACCATCCTTCCTGTAAATGACCCAACCTAGTGATTAGCATTTCCTCAGCTGGGGTTTATCTTGGGGAACATTGACCCTTAGGTGGTGGGAAATCGCCTAAGCTGTAAGAGTGTCCTGTCTCCGAGCACTCCACTCTGGGAACTCAGGGCCAACATGGAGCGATTCACTAACCTTGAACTTTGAACCTGACTGCATCCTGGCATAATACAGAGCATAAAGACAGCACCATTTACACAGCACTTACTGGAGCGCCAGGCACTGCACTATGCCTCTCCCATGCAGTAGCCATTGAATCCTCAAGCAACCTTATGGAGAGGATTTATTATCCCTGTGAGGCCCAGAGAGGTTAAGTAATTTGCCCAAAGTCACACAGCTAAACAGAGGCAGAATGGGATTTAAACCCCTGCCTCTCTGAACTTTGATTATCATCATCAACATCATTGTTCCCAGCGGAAGAAGAGAAATACAAGAAGGAAGAGAAGGAGTTAGAGCGAATATTTATTGAGTGCTTACAATGCACCACATTTTCTTATTAGCCCTAATATCCACCGGTGGAGGTGGGAGCTCTTAGCATACTACCCATTGTACAGACAAGCAAACTAAGGCCAGCAAATACAGTGACTCACCCAGAGTCTCTAGTTACGACCCAGGGAAGCCCAGATTCCAACTCAGAGAGACAGCTCTTGAGCTTTTACAGCCAACACATTCTCTCTCGCCTCCTACTTCCCCAGTCATTGTTTCCTCTAACAAATATTTGTTGTGCATTTTTCGGTACCTGGCATCTGGCGATAAGCTGCAGGACAGCCCCAGTTTCTGTCCTCGTCCCATGACACATTCCCAAGGGTTCCCCCTCGTGTCTATGTTGTCCCCGCCCTCCGGCAAAGCACCCCCTCTTACCTGTAGGAACATACAGGTGTTTCTCCTCTCTGCAGAGACAGTGGGCCCTCTCGTTTTTACTGACCCATCTTTTTCTGCCTTCAACACAACCCTGTTTGAGCTCTTAGTCACGTTGCTGGGCTCCCAGGGAGGGAATGTTTACTGTCTTGTGACAATTTTATGCCACTCTGGTCTCCCTTTGTCAGCCAGAGAATAACCACTAACTGCGTCTTGCCCACTAAACACAGATCAGTCCTTGAACTCCAACATTACGTCTGTACCCTGGCCTCCGTGTGCTAGCGTTGAGCAGAAGCCCTAACTCAGGGACCAAATTGTGTATTTCTTTCTTCCTGAACCCCAAGCCCTCCCTCTCATCAATCTTATTTCCGTATCAGTGCAATAAAAAGAACAAAGTCCTTTCTAGAGATTACTCTATTTCTTGGACACCATAAGGAAAGGTAGCGTTGGTTGGTTTTGTTGTTGTTGTTGGTGGTGGTGGTTCCCTCCCACCCCGGAGACTAAGGTAGAGTTCTCTATTCAATAAAGAACTCTTCTGCAACCGGATGCTCCATTAGATACCCTCAGGCACTGGCCACTTTATTCTGTAGACTCAGCCCTTAAGAGTTTCACTCCACAATGACGAAGGCTTGTCCCTGCAAGGAATGAAGGACAGCCCACATTCTGGAACCACAGCTGCTTCCATGCTGGAACCCGCCCACCTTCAAGGCTGCTGACTTGACCAAATCCTGACTCGCACTTTAAGACTCTACCCCTCTGAGATGATACTACCCTTCAGAGTCTCAGTTCCTGCCCTCCACGGACAAAATGGGGAAGATATACTCTACCTCTCTGGAAAGAAAGACGGAAGTAGACTATCCAGGGCTGGGTAACATTTCCATAGGTTTATGTGCGCTAGAACACACAGTCCTGTTTCCTATGGCATTTGAATCATTTAGAAGAAGAGTAGAAAGTCCTATTTCTATGATTTGCGAGCATTGGAGGCCCATAGGTACAGGTGCCACCCTTTCATGTATTTTATGAAAGGTGCCCATAGTAAATGTAAACCACCACCTTTCAAAAAAAAAAAAAAGGCGGGATTTACCCATGATGGAGACAGAGACTTGACTTATCCTATAAATTGCATGATCAAAGGAAAGGTCTTAAAATGAGAGGAGGTGGATGGTGATCTCCTAGAAGATGGTTTTACTTGCCACAAGAACTGTCTGCCCTTCCCGAGGTGAGATGACAGGACCTGGCAGCACGTGACTCACGGAACACGTGGGATGCAGGGTCCTGCCCGCCAATCAGTATGGAGCTGAGCCAGATCAGAGTCCGAGCAAAAGGACATGTCAGTAATTCTTTTGTAGGTATAAGTGAGGGTTTCTCAATCTCGGCTCTACTGACTTTTGGGGTCAGATAGCTGTCTGCTGTGCCAAGCGGTCCTGAATATTGTCGGATGTTCGCAGCATCCCTGGCTTCTGTCCATTGGATGCTAGTGGAACACTCCCCATCACCACCCCCGCAAGCTGGGACCACCACAAATGTCTCCAGAAATAGACAAATGTTCTCTGGGAGACAAAACTGTCCCAGTTGAGAGCCACTGCTATGGATATGTTCCGTGAACTTTGTATCTCCCAACTCACCATTACGTAGGAGAAGAAAAGCAGCACCTCAGCATTTTTCCCTTGTAAAGTTTTTTCTCCACCTCCATTTCCATAAATTTCTAGAAACGATACCATGTTCTTATATAGTGTGGTTTATGACACATATTCTGCCCTGGAAACTGGAATTACATGTTTCTTCCTTTCTTTGCAGGCGGACTGTAAATTGGCAAGTGTGGCAGGTTCTGGAGAGAGCTACTGGGTAGTTGGGGACAAATACGAAGGGAGAGATTTTTCGATATTTGCTTAGACATCTTTTGGATTTTACACCACGTGGAAATGTAGTGCTCAACAAATACATTAAGTTCTGAAAATTTTCTGCTGTGCACTGCACATAGTTTGGACAGTATGATCTCATTTTTGTTCAAGACAACTCAAAAAAAGATTTATCTTATTATAGTGGGGGAAGGGGGAGAAACCTACAGGGACATACATGAAACTCTAAATAATGATTATCACCAGGGGATGAAAGTGCAGATTTTCTCACATCCTATGCAAATAGTTTTATAAGGCATACATTTTTAAAGTAACTTGGTTCCGCATTATATTACTAATCAGATAAAACAATGGAAAGAGTAAAACAAAAAGAACTAAGTCCAAGATCACTGGGAAACCCCTAAAGTTTTGGAAGTGAAGGAGACAGAGAACCTTCTGGAAGCTGCAGATGCTGGGAGCCCCAAACACAGGAAACAGAGATCCTAGACGGGGTCAGCTGAAGAAATCTGGACATGGAAAGAGGGAGGCTTGAATGAAGATGGTGGCAGTGGAATGGAAATGAATGGGCAGTTGCGAGACAAGAAAAGATTGCTTTGTCTTTGGACAGATTCTTCATTTCCCTGAGCCTCAGTTTCCTCAGCTGTAAAATGGAGAGACTCATGACATACATAAATGGCTAATGTTTATCATGACGTTGTTCTTATCACCATATATATGTTGTTTACATTTAATCCTCACAGCAGCTCTATTAGTTAGGTATTTTACAATCATCCCATTTTACAGATTTGCAGCACAGAGAGGTTAAGGAACTCGGCCCAAGGCCACACAGCTAAAAAGTGGCAGAGGCAGGATTGGAACTCAGGCAGCCCGGCTCTGGAGCCCAGGTTCCACTGATTACTAGAGCTGGAGCTTAGCATAACTCTTAGCATAACAGAGCAAGCAGAGCAAATGTGAACGACTCAAATGATACTAAAAGGCTAGGATCCCACCACCACCATGTGCCCACATTAAAGGGTGGAGTTCCCTAAGGATGGCACAGTGCCCTTCCCATCACATGCCAGCTTACTGTCCCCAGGAACTGCTCTGGCACACTTCAGGGCACCACTTGCCCTATGAGCACACAACGCTCCAAGGATTTGAATGGGGAATCCCTGGAATGTGACTCTCTACATCAGAAGGAGTTTGAGGGAAAGGCACTTTATTTAATGTTCCTGGAATAGTTTCACCTGCATAGCAGCAGATCCTAAGGTCAGGATAGAAAGAAAGAAGCTTCAAGCATCAAATAATACAGGCAACAACAGCTGCCAGGAGTTATGTGCCAGACACTGTGCCAAATGCCGTCTAGACATGAGTTCAGATTTCCCTTCCGACAACCCTATGAGGTCCTATTATTGGGCCCATTTAACAGATCGGGGAACTGGGGCTCAGAAAGCAACTTGACAAAGTCCCAGAGCTGGATGATACTTAGAGATGATATTTGAACAGGTGTAGCTAGAATCGCCACTGCATAACTGTCCTTGCCACCAGAAATCCTCCTCCCAAAAGCCTCATCTGCCAACAAGGAATCAACTGAAGCAGAGAGAACAACAGGAGGCTTGCCGGTCCTTGTGACAGGCTGCCGCCTGCACATAAGATGGAGAGTGGGACACCTGTGACACCCCTCCCTTTGTGCTCAGGAATGTTCCAGAGAGCAAACGGGGCCTCTGACCTCCACTCTCCTCTCTGCCTCCCCTCCACTCTAGGAGTGGGCCGTCGGCTGTCACCGTACCAGTGTTTACTGCGTTCCTGCGACGTGCCAGCACTGCGCAGAATGCCTTCTCTTTATTTAATCCTGACAACACGACACGGCGTAGGTACCATTAGTGTCCCCACTTTAGATATAAGGAAACTGGGGCACAGAAGAGTTAAGTCACTTGCCACAGTCACCCTACCAGGAGGTGATGGAACCTGGATTGGACGTCAAGACCGAACAGACTGGAGGAGGAAACAGACCTGGGTTCATATGTTGATTCGTCTACCCGGCACCTGTCACCTCCCATGAGTCACTTAACCTTTCTGAACCTCAGTCTCCTCGTCAGGCATGTGGGGCAAGCAGGGATCATTGTAAGGACAAAAAGTAGTGGGTGCTCCTTAGTCGTTCAACAAGTATTAATTGGGCATCTAGTATGTGCCAGGCACTGGGGGAGTATCTGCCAGCAAAACCGAAAAAAAAAATCCTACCCCGGGGGCTTGTACACGCTAGTAGGGAGGCATACTGTGTGTTAGTTCAGTTAATCCACAGTAACCCACTGGTTAGGTGCTATTACTGTACCCATTACACAGGCGGAGAGAAGGGATCTCAGGAGCATCTTAGCCCCACCTCCATCTTTGTAAGAAAAAGTGGGACCTGGATTAGACATTGAGGTCCAGTCTCTGGAGTTCTACTTCCTGGGTTCAAATCTGCTGTTTCCATCTAATTGCGATGGCAAGTTACTTAACCTGTCTGAGGCCGTGTCTCCTCATGGGTAAAATGAGGCCTGGAGATATCCTATCTCAGGAGATCAACCCTGGGGAAATAACAACATCTAACATTTAGGAAGCGCTTCCTGGGTCCCTAGCACACAGAAGGCCCACAGAAATCCTTTGGGGGGGGGGGGGCGTCCTCTAGTTTCAGCTCTTCTTTTACAGAGGTGGAAACTGGAGTCCAGAGAGGGTAGGTAACTTGCCCAGAGGCGCACAGCGCATAAACTGAGATTCCAAAGCCCGCTATCCGAAACAAGTGGCTGCGCAGAGAAAAGCTAACCCGGTCAGACACAGTAGGCTGAGCGCCTGATACATGGGCGCGGTTATTCTTCTCTCCCTGCAACTGCGGAGCCCGCTGAATGGAGGCGACCGATTGCTTGCGCTCCTCGAAGCTTTCCTAGCCGGAGGTCAGCGCGCAGCTGCCCGGAGTTGGAGCCACTACCCGGATCACCCCACTCCCAGATTCCCGACCCTGGGTGGGTCTCCCCGCATTACTCGTCCCCACCTCCACCCACTCCCCCAGCCAAGAGTGCCACCTCTGGCCACCTTGCTGCCAAGCGCGTTGGGGACATCCCCAGTGAGGCGCCCCACTTTCCCCATCGATCCCCTATCAGAGCCAAGGCGGGGGCTTTGCAAGTCGCCCAGTCTCGGTGGATACCTGGGAAGTCTGTGCCAGCGCTGGTCCCAGAACCTGGTGAGCCGCGTCACCTCCCACCAGCTGTCACCCATCCCCTGTACCTGGGGCTCCCGTAGCCCCCCGCCCTGTCTGCTCACCCGCAGGGTCACGGCATGTTGGAGACCCCGGCCTGGGGCAGTCCTGTAGGCTGCGTGTCCTGGCACCAGAGCTGGACTTCCTGCCTGGAAGGCTGATCGCTTTCTTCTTGGAATCAAGCCAAGTTCCTGTGAGAGCGGGGTTTGTACACCTGTTGGCATCGGAGACCTCTATTCACTGCCCCACGGCTGCATTCATTCTTTCCTTCCATCCAGCACACCTTACCAAGCGCCCACCAGATGCCAGGCGCCGGCTTGGGTACTGCAGGGTCCCAGAGGACCTGGAGGGCCACGGGCTTGGGCTGCACTCTCCCAAGCATTCGCCACTAGCCACACGCCCTTATGAAGCACTTGAAATAGTGGCTCCAATGAACTGAGGTGTTTTTAAGACATAAGACCGAAAAAGGATTTTATAAAACCTCATTTACAAGCTCTAAATTGATTGCGTGTTAAAATGATAATATTTTGGATACAGTTTAAGGAAAATATATGATTAAAATTAATTTCACCTGTCTCTCTTTTTCTAAAATACAGCTCCTAAATGATTTAAAATCATATCTCTCACTACACTTCTCTATTGGATAGTATTGGTCTTGGGCAGGAAGCCATAGGGTGTTCCCAAATACCTCTCCCGGTTCTTCCGGGAGAATTTATTCAGCCCTTCCTTATTGCCTTCGGGAAATATCTGGGGAAGACCTCGTATGCACCAGCCATGGCACTAGTGAAAACTCTGGAGCTTCTCCGGTGAAATCTGAAACCTCCCCCCACCATCAACATGGAGGGCAAGAAGAGAGGGCAGAGAGAGACGAACTGCTCCATCCAGATGGGTAGGAAGGCAGGGTTGACAACCAAGGGAACTTACTTACGAGGCCACAAGACGAGTAGCTCTCCACACCCACAGGCCAGAATCTTGACGTTTCTACAGAGGCCCTAACTGGGTTCAGTCATGTGTACCGTCCAGATGGTCTCCACAACTCATTGCTCTCTTAAGGCTGCATTCTTGAAACCTCTCTTAGTGTGGGCAGAACTTTCATTCCAAGGACAGGGGAGCAAGTGAGGAGCCTCTCTGTGCCCCAGGATCCAGCGCTCCTGACAACTGGCAATCAGATTGCCAGGACCCAGCTCTCTGGTCCACTGGTGGCCACATCCTCTCAACGACTTTCCCCAACAGCTAGACACTGGGGGACTAGACACTGGGGGACTAGAATGGCAGATACTGCCCTTCACTTCATAGAGCTGATAGGTCAGGTGAGATAGGGCTATTAAAATTTATGATGACTAGTGTCAACAAAATGTTACTGCCACCAATCTAATGCCAACAGGAGTCCCAAGTCTAGGGTACAGTAAAAGGTAAAACCTTTTTCAGGCAAACAGTTTGCAAATGGAAAATGCACCCTCTGCTAGAAACCAAAAGTGCACTGGTGGAGACAAGGAGAGGGTGCTTTTCATAGAGAAAGTTCTTGCCCTGGTTCCTGATTGGTCCATTTTTAAGCAAATGAGGAATCCAAATATGCACAGTCTGACTGGTTCAAATAGCACTATCCTGATTGGTTAGATTCTTGTGTTCTGATTGGTCACTGTGGAGCTGCTCTGATTGGTTGGTATAGATGCAAATGATTAGACAGGGCAGGTCTTGGTCCAGTGTTTGGAAGATGACACCAGGAATTCCCTGAGTTCAGCTCACTCTACGGCTTTTCCCTGGAATGCAGAGTGTATGAGAGGCTTCTGTCAGCAATGACTGCTAGACTCTAGTTATAAATGTGTGTCCAGCTAACCACAAGGAGTCCTTCTTGGCAGATATATTCCTTTTGAGGTCCACACTAGAAATGGCAACCTAAGGAACGAGGGAAAATATTTGCAAATCATATATCTGGTAAACTGTTAATATCCAGAACATATATCTTAAAACCCCTACATCTCAACAATAACAAAAAACCACCAGATTTAAAAATCGTCCAAGTTTTTACTGATATATCTCATTAAGAAAAGGAAACAAAAGAAAAAATAAACAAATGGGACTACATCAAACTAAAAGTTTTTGCACAGCAAAGGAAACTGTCAACAAAACAAAAAGACATCCTACTGAAAGGGAGAAGATATTTGTCAAAGATACATATGGTAAGGGGTTAATATCCAAAATTTATTTAAAAAAAAAAACTCACACAACTCAGCACCATAAAACTCCAAACAATCCAATTAAGAAATGTGTAGAGGACCTAAATAGACATTTCTCAAAGAGGACATACAGATGGCCAACAGACATATGAAAAGATGCTCAAAGAATTAAAACCACAATGAGATATCACCTTATACCTGTCAGAATGGCCATCATCAATACATCAGCAAACAGGTGTTGGTGAGGATGTGGAGAAAAGGGAACCCTTGTGCACTTTTGGTGGGATTGCAGATTGGTGCAGCCACTGTGAAAAACCGTATGGAGGTTCCTCAAAAAGTTAAAAATAGAACTCCCTTATGACCCAGCAATTCTGCTCCTGGGTCTTTAGCCAAAGAAATCCAAAACACTAATCCAAATGCACCCCTACGTTGATTGCAGCGCTATTCTCAATAGTCAAGATACGGAAATCAAAATGTCCATCAATATACAACTGGATAAAGAAATTGTGGTACATGGAGCATTACTCTGCCATAAGAAATGATGAAATCTTACCATTTGCAACAACATGGATGGACCTAGATGATATTATGCTAAATAAATCAGATTGAGAAAGACAGATACCATATGATCTCACTAATATGTGGAATCTAAAGAACAGAATAAATGAACAAACAAAACAGATGCAGAGAACAAACTGATGGTTGCCAGATGGGAGGGGGATTGGGGAGATGGTGAGAAAGGTGAAGGGATTACGAAGTACAAATTGGTAGTCACAAAATAGTCATGGGGATGTGAAGTACAGTGTGGGGAATATAATCAATAATATTGTAAAACCTATGTATAGAGTCAGATGGGTACTAGACTTGTGGGGGGATCATTTAATAAATTATATAAATGCCTAACCACGATGCTATACACCTGAAACTAGTATAAAATAATATTGAATGTGAACTATAATTTTATAAAAATATGTATAGTCATGGGATGTAAAGTACAGCATAGGGAATATAGTCACTAGTATTGTAATAGCTGTGTACGGTGTCAGATGGGTAGTAGACTTGTTGGGGTTATCCCTTTGTGAGGTGTGTAAATGTCTAATCCCTATGTTGTTTTGTATACCTGAAACTAATAATAAAAACAAGTCTAGGACACAGACACACACAGACACACAAACACACACACAATGTACTCAGCCCAATATAACTCAGGACTTCATAATAATCAACCTCTGGATAGTTTATATTCAGAAAAATAATAAAAACGAGAACGTATAATAAAGTATGTAAACTCTCAAAAAAAAATAAAAGTAGTCAAAGGACTTAAATAGACATTTCCCCAAATATACACAAATGGCCAACAAGCACATGAAAAGATGCTCAACATCACTAACCATGAGAGAAACGCAAATCAAAACCATGATGAGATATCACCTCATATCAATTAGGATAGTCACTGTTAAAAAAAACAACAATGACAGAAAATAGCACGTGTTGGAGAGGATGTGGGAAAACTGAAACCCTTGTGCACTGTTGGCGAGAATGGAAAGTGGTGAAACCACTATGGGAAACTATGGAAGTCCTTAAAAAAATAAAAAATAGCAATCTCACTTCTGGATGTCTATGTCCAGAAGAATTCAAAGCAGGACCTCAAAGTGATATTTGCACACCTGGGTTCACTGCAGAATTATTCACATTAGCCAAGAGGTAGAAACAGCCCAAATGTCCATCCACGGATGAATGGATAAAGCAAATGTGCCACGTACACACAGTGGAACACTATGCAATGTTTCAAAAGAAAGAAATAGTTCTGATGTATGCTACTACATGGAGGAACCTGAAAGACGTTATGCTAAGTAAAATAAACCAGTCACTAGAAAGCAAGCAGTGTTTCATTGTACTCAATATGAAGTGTCTGAGGTAGTCAAAATCATAGACAGGACAAAGGGCTGGGAGGAAGGGAGAGGGGATTCATGTTTAATGGGTATAGAGTTTCCATTCTGCAAGACGAAACATTTCTAAAGATCTGTTACACAACAATGTGAATGTACTTCACACTACGGAACTGTACACGTACACATGGTGAAGATGGTAAATTTAATGTTTTGTGTTTTTTTTTGCAGAGGAAGCCGCTCATGTGAAGAGGAAGACCCCAGGGCAACAGGGCACATGGTGAGTCTGAATTTATTTTATATGGTGTAGTTCTCTTGAAATTTCCTGCTTCGTGCATCCATTCGATGATAATGATGACAACAGCCAATGTGTACAAAAGTTAATTCACTTAATTACTTAATTAACATGTTAAGTGCAGGGATTCTGAACAGGACTACTTGGGTTCAACTTCCAGCTCTGCTGTGTTCTTACTAGCTTCATAATCTTGGGCAAATTACTTAACCTCTGTGCCTCAGTTTTCTTATCTGTAAAATGGGGACAATAACAGGAGCTACCACATGGGGCTCTTGTGAGGATCTAATGAGGTAGCATATATCATGAGTTATATTATATATACAGTGCCTGCCACACCCTACGGGGTATATAAGTGCTTGTTAAATAAAATAAAATGTAATTACATGCCACTAACTGCTGATTTACATGCTATGATATATTGCAAAACGGTCAAAAATTCCTCCCATCCCTGTAAAGCATGCCCTTTTGCAAACGTAATCTTGCAGAATCAGAATCCATCTTCCCATGTAAAAATAGGGTGCAGGGTGCTTCCCAAACCAGCAAGGCTAGAATTGACCCCCAAGGGTGCCCCCCTCTAGCCTGTTCTTCACAGTCTCCCTCTCAGGAAGTGGCAGCTCCCTCCTTCTCCAGGTCAGAGACCTTGGAGAAATCAATGTCTCTTCTATTTTTACTCCTCACATTCGCTCTGTCAGCAAATCCTGGTCATGGTCAGAATCTGACCACTTCTCCTTGTATCCACTGCCACCTCCCTGGTCCAGGCCACCATTATCTTCTGATGAGTGCACGGACCTCTTCACGGTCTCCCTGCATCCATCTTTGTCCCTCCACGGCTTGTTCTCAAGCCATTGGTCAGGGAGATACTGCCGAGGCACAATCAGATCCTGTCCCTCCTTTGCCCGAGTCCCTTTGTCCAGCTCCCACTGGACCCAGAGTAAAAGCCAAAATCCCTGCCACGCCTGTGAGGCCCTCCGTGCTCTGGCCTGTGCCCTTCTGACTTCCTCCCCCGCCATTCCCCACCCGGCTCACTCAGCTTCACTGCAGAGGCTTCAGAGCAGTCCTGCCTCAGGGCTGTGGCACTTGTTGTGCCCTCTGCCTGGAGCAACACTGCCTCAGAAATCTACATAACCCACTGCCTAGTCTCTTTCATGTCAGACTCAGATAGCCACAGCTGCTTCCTTATCACTCTAGTGACATCTGCATATTGCCCCTGGCTTTGTACACCTCTTTACAGTTTGCAAAGCATATGTGAAATATGGCACCTACACAACCCTGTGAGAGGGATATTAGTGAAGAGTCGCACTCTCCTTAGACCACAATTGTTGATGGAGAAACAGTTAAAACCAGGAGATTTGCCTAGGACCAATTTACTCAGTATAAAAATACTGATCCAACCATGTCATCTGGCTCCAGTTCAGGCATCTTTATCTCAAGCAGAATGGCTACTTGTGCAATGGTTAGGCATGCAAGCTGTGGAGTTTGGACAGACAAGACTAAAACTTGCCTCTACCACTCCTTAGCTGTGTGATGTTGGGAAAGTTGCTAGCCCTCTCTGTGTCTCCATTTTCTCAATTATCAAACAGGGAAAATAATAGTACCTACCTTAGAGGGTTGTTCTGAGGGTTGAATGAGAGGCGATCTGGAACAGCATGATTAGCCGGTTTTAAAAAATACTTTAAAAATAATGTAAGCATGTTACTTTGTGTTCGTTCATTCCAGCACTTTTCTGAGTGGCTCCCAACTGTGTGCAAATTTATTCAGCTATCCTAATGGGTAGGACTGGAAAGTACAACGCCATCTATCATAAAGGTGGCAAAACTAAGGCTTTTGGTCACAAAAGGGATTTGACTCGGTGCCTTTGGAAACAAGAGTGGCTGTGACGATTCCATAGCAACCAGAAGGCATGCTCCCCCAGAGCGGAGCTGTTGCCACTCTCTGGGGCACTCATTATGTCTAAGACACAATTTTGTTATGCCATCCCTTGAAAGGATGGTGTTTACACACTGGAGGGCTGCTTGCAATGAATACACAGCCCCTGAGCTTCTGCCAGCCCCAGCTATGCTCAGCCCAAGGGCTGCGATCCACGCAGGCCCGCTCACCTGCGCCCCCTGGTGGGAAGTCCCGAAGTCTGTCCTGTGGTTGCAGGAAAGGTCCCTCACCTAGACTGACTGAGTCCCTCAGTCTGGGGGCCTGAGGGATGTTACTTTTTATTCTTGTTTCTGTGCCATTGGGAACAAGCACATGTTAGACGTATTTCTGCAAAGGTGAACATGCATTATTATTTCAGAAGTTCAAAAACCATTTAAAATTGAGAGAGATCCAAGATGGCTGAGTAGATAAATGCTGTATTCTCCTCCTGTGAACACATTAAAATGACAACTAAATTACAGAACAATCAACCTGGAGACTATCTGAAGTCTAACTGAACTGAAGTTTTATAACTAAGGATATAAAGAAGCAGCCGCGTTGAGCCTGGTAGGAGGGGCACCGATGTGGAATGGGCCCCAAACCTCCCTGAGGTGGTTGAAAATAGGAAGGGCTCAACCTCGGCCATGGAGATGCCCCCGGGAGGAGCAAAGGACTGCAGCCTCACACCAGGTTCCCCAGCCCAATTAATGGTGCAGGGAAGAGGAGCCCCCACAACATCTGGCAGTGAAAAATAGTGAGCATTCCGATAACAGGGTGGGGACAAAAGACTGCGGGAAACCCAGACTTCCTCTTAAAGGGCCCGCACAGACTCACTTGGTTGCAGGCTCTCACCCTGGGCTCCACTGGAGGCACAGTGACTCAGGGGGGCATCAGAAACCTACAGGGAGAGACTGAGGTGTGTGGCTTTGAGGCAAGGGGTGGAGGACAGTCGCCATTTTCCCTGTGTGTAGCTCTAGTCCCCTGCAGCGGGGCTCCACCTTTCCTGTGTTGACCCCGCCCCCTACGCTTAAGGCCAAATCGGAATCTGATTGGTCTGGAGAGCGTCGCTCACTACGCCCCGCTGACGCACTGAGACCCCGCCCCACCCAACTTCCCAGGCTGGAGGCACTTTCTCCTGAGGAGCCGGACCCGCCCAACCACATTACACTCTCTCCGGCAGTTCTCTGGGGTCTGCAGGCCCCAGGCGGGCAGAGGCAGGCCTGGGGTGCTCTGAGGCTTCTGCTGAGTAGTTCCAGGCTCCGCATTGGCACCAAACCAGAACGTACATTAACCTGGTGACCGATATGCATCTGACTCTGAGATCCCTGCTCCTTCAACTCGCAAAGGAGGCGTTATCAGTGGCTATGCCTGTGGGAGCTGGCAGGCGGCAGCAGGCCTCGGTTCACAGTGTGGCTTCTCCCAAGCGAATTCAGGTGTACTTCAGGCAGCGTCCTACCACGGAGTCCCCGGTCAGTCACAGGCAGTGGGTGACCTGGACCTGCACTGGAGCCTCTCCCCAGAGGCCCCAAAACAAACATACCTGGAGGTCGGCTTCAGACCACAGCAGTGCACTGCCCAGTTAGCACCACAAGTGACACGCACACGATGGTCTCAACTGGCACCAGAACCCGCTGGGGTGAATCCCACACCATAGGGTAAGACCCCCTGTGCCCCACCCCCACCCTGGGCAGCAGCTATGGACGTGACTAAAACCCAGAGCCAGGCAAGCTGAGGGTCAATTATAATAGGAAGGCACACGCAACTCACACACAGGCCACATCTGGAGCACCCAGTGCAGGTGACTGGGGACACTGTGCCACTGGGCCCCACAGGGCACCTACTACATAAGGCGCCCCCCCCCCACCCAGGGCCAAGACAAGGAGACCTAGCAGATCTACCTAATACGTAGAAACAAATGGAGTTTGGTTCTTGGCTCAGGTCATTAGAACAGTTTTTCACCTGCTTTTGTGCCTCCTGGGATCATGGAACATGGGTGTCCTGAGTAACAGGATGTTTATTGTGGGGGCTGAGACTGATCAGCTCCTTGCTAGAGGGCAACCTTGCTTTCACCCTTGACTGAAAAGCCAGGGACAGCCCCTATTCCTGGTGAGGACTAAACCATCTCCCCACAGTTCCAAATGCTCCCCAGGGGGCAGTATCACCCCAAGTTGAACACCGCGGCTCCAATCCAGGTATTTTGCACACGTGAAACGAGAGGTCTCCATGGGTGAAACGATGGGTCTGTGATCACACAGCCCAACTAGCAGGACTAGATTATTATCACCAGTGATACGATGACAAAAATGATAGAATCTGTGTCTTTGGGTTTTTCAATTAAGAGTTTGACCTAAGAGGAAACCTACGGATAAAGAACGGGTATCCTAGAATATGTTTGAAAATAATACCTTTCGTTTCTCAGTTATGAATGCTGTGACCGCTGGCTGGGCCAGGAAAGCTCGGACAAGGCAGAGAGACAGTCATTCAGAAGGCAGTGCTTGCCGTGGCTGTGGCAATGGTGCTTGGGTTAGGTGGTCGCTATGGGGGAAGGAGGGAGGAGGGGGATTCACTCTGCCCCTCTTTTAGAGAAAAGCATGGTGCTTTTTTCTGTTTAAAAAAAAATGGGGATTGAAGGTTCCTACGGTCTTCTTAGGGAGGATGAAAGTTAAACGAGGTAATGCGATGGCAAGAGTGTGGTCCATAAGAAGTCCTCCATAAGTGGTATTTGTTGTTGTTGTTACCCCCCTAATAATAAAAGAAAGCCATCACCGAGCTTATGTCCTAGTGTGGGAAATACTGGAACTAAAACAAAACGTAAAAATAAAGTGCTAGACAGGAGACAGCCCATAGGGGGCGATGTGGCAAGACATGTGCCTCCCCTTGAAATAAAGCAGTAAATAGAATCACAGATTCCTTTTTTGGTTCCTACCAGCCATCCATCTGTCTGAGTTTCTGTTGATCTAGCTGCCAGTCTCCTTCCTCTTCTACTTCCTTCAGACAGGAGATATTTGTGACCTTTTCCCCAAGAACCACCCCGTTTCTATTCTTGTAAAATTAGTCTTCTCTCGGGAGAGAGGCGCCTACTTCAGGAGCGTGGGCTGGTGTCCCACCCCCGGGAGAGAACCTGAAGCTTTGCCTGGACAGGCCTCAGGGATTCTGAGCCTTCGCTCCAGGGTCACTGACCAGTCACCACCACTTCCACCCCATTCTATCTTCCATTTGTAAAGAAAATGGGTTCCATCCATCTTCTTCCAGATCTGTGGGCTAGAATTGGGGGCAGAGAGGTGGCCTCTGGTGAGGAAAGGAAGAGGGAGGCATTGTCTTAGGATAGAAATGGCTATCATTTATGGACACTTCTCTGTGCCATAGACTCTAAAGGTAATTTTTAAAGATTCGAGCACGTGTTTTTGTCTATGCAATACAAAAAAAAAAAAGGATAATCAGTCAATACCCCCTACTCTTGTCCTGAGATATACTATGCCTTTACAAATATATACATATTCTTGTTTTTTTCTTTACCCAAACGAGAGCTTACCTAATACACTTCTTCTGCACCTTGCTTTTTTCACTTAATTATATACTTCTATAGATAGAACTTTCTATATGTCTCCGAGTACATAGAGAGCTATATAATAGCTGGACGTATGTGTCAAAATGTATTTAACCAGCCTCCTTTCTATGGAGATTTAGGCTGCTTCCTCTTTTGCTATTATAAACAACATGCAAGGAATAGCCTTATACAAATGCCATTGCTAGTGTTGCAGAATTTAAAGTTTTTATGTAGTTAAGTTTCTCATGCTTTTTGGGCTTCTGGGTTTGGGGCAAACTTAGTAAGGCCTTCCCTTCTCTGATACTTAAAACAAACAAACAAACAAAACCATTTTTTTTATTTTTATTTTTTTTAGTACTTTCATGGTTTTCCTTTTTACATTTACATCTTTGTTTGGATTTTCTTTGGTGTAAGTGTGATGTTGGCATCAGATAATTTTTTTCCCCTTAGTTGCTCTGCCCAGGCACTTCAGGTGATTGTTCTCGCCACAGCTGGGGACCTAGCAATAGATCAATCCCCTTTTTACAGGTGAGAAAACAGGTTCAGAGAGTTTGAGGCATGTGGCCTAGCTCACTCAGGGAATAATTGGAAACTCAGTTCCCGTTGGAAACCCAGTGACCTCACCCTTAACTACAATAAACATCGCCTTTATTTTGAGCCAGGGAATTATTTTATATATGTATATAAAAATAAACGTTCTATTTTGGAATAGCCTTGGAGTTAAGAGAAAAAATTTGAGAGCAGTACAGCGAGTTTCCATACACCTGGGTCTCAGTTTATCTGATTATTCCTTACATCAGGAGGGTCTGTTGCTCACAGTAGATGAACCATTAACACGTTGTTATCTGAAGTCCCCACTTTATTAAGGTTGGCTTACTTGTTACCTTTTCCTGTTCCACATTCCCAACCTGGCGACATTATACTGAAGTGGTCATGTCCCTTAGGCTCCTCTTGGCTGTGAGTTTCTCAGACTTCCCTTGTTTTGGATGGCCTTGACAGACAGTGTTGAAGAGCTGATCAGGCGACCTATAGAATGTCCCTCAGCTGGGGTTTGCCTGGTGTTTTCTTATGATGAGACTGGGAGTGTGGGTTTTGGGGAGAGAGACTCCCCAGGTTAACTATCATTCTCATGACATCATATCAAGGGTGCATACCATCCACATGACTTATCAGTGTTGATGTTGACCTTGATCGTCTGTCTGAGAGGGTTTGCCAGGTTGTATTCAAGGAAAGCTACTTGTGTGGCCCGCCCTTCCTCTCCATACTCTCCTCTTTGGAAAGAAGTCACTGTGTGCAGCCTACATTAAGGTTGGGCAGTTACGCTCCACCTCTTTGTAGTATCCACGACTAATATTTGGAATTCTTCTGCACAGGAGATGTAGCTACACTTCTCCATGTATGTACTTAATTTGGCAACTACTTATATACAAATGTATATACAATCACATTTAGGTATTGGGCATTTATGTTTGGCAATTACTCTTCATTCTATGTGTACACGGCACATGGATAGATGTGTAGAGGCAGAAGTGAAACATGGATACGCTGTAAAATTTAAAAGACAAACACAGCATATAGTAAAAACTCCCTCTTAAACCTTTCTCACCCGGCCACCCAGCTCCCCACTTGAGAGATAAGCTTTTGCATTTACCAACATGTACAACTATATTCGATTTTTTCCTTTTGGCACCCAAATGGTAACTTAACTATAATAGAAACACTTGTTGGCCGTCGCGGTTATTTTTATTATGCGTTTTTACATTTAGTAAGACATTAGGGAGGTCGCTCCTTATCAGGCCGCTGGATGGAGCCTTCCTGGATCTCCAGCAGCCTTTCCCACCCCGGCTCCCGGACGCTGCGGGGCTAGCATCCCCTGCCCCCCTGCTGGCACAGCCCGGCTGCGCACGCGCGCACGCCTGCGGTGGGAGCGGGGGGATGGGCCCATCGGGTGGTCCAGCGCCGCCGGGCAGGCGTGGGAAGAGCGATCTAGGCGCCCCGCCCTGGCCTCTGTGACGTTGGCGCCGGAACCTGGAATCCCGGCTTCAGTAGCGAAGAACCAGAGGCAGCTGCGGCTGCCGGAGTGCGTCTCCGGCGGCCTCTCCGGGGCGCGGGGCGCAGCCATGGACGAGTCCAGTGCCAGGGCGCTCCCCTCAGGCGGATCCAGGAGGCAGTCCTTCATCCACCCAGGTAGGGCGGCGGGACGGTGCTCCCAGCCGTGGGAGGGCGCACGGTGTCTCGGGGTGCCAGGAACGTGGCGCGGGCTTCGCTCCCTCCCCACCTCTCAGGCTGTGAAGGAAAGCGGCTCTTTCTTATTCCTGCCCTATTCAGAGGGCATATGCCCTAACAAAGGAGCACTAGAATGGCAGTGGGGACCGTGGTGGCTTTGCTTTCCAGTTTCTGGCCGAGGGATCTCAGGTTAGTCTCTAAAATACCCTTACCTGTTAAGTGAAAACATTGTGAGATCCCTGCCAGTCCTAACATTTTGGTACGAGGTCCCTGACACCCACACATTTCAGGATTTACAATTAGATAGACTTGGAACCGAATTCTGCCTCAGCTGTGCATAGCTGTGTGACCTTTGGTAAGTGGCTTGCCTTCTCTGAGCCTCAGATTCTTCAGCAGTAAAACGTGAATAGGATGTTGGTGGGATTAGCTGAGAGGAAAACGGGTGATGTGCGTAGCACTGTGCCTGGTACATAGAAAAGCACAATAAATGGTAGCCAAGCAAGTATTATAATCTTTTTTTTTCTTTTTTATTGGGTAAAAGTTGTGTCCTGCTTTGTGCATTTTCCCAAAATTATGTACAACCATCACCCAGTCAAGATAGAAAAGTTGCCAGCACCCTGGCAGGCTTCTTTGTAACGTTTATATCTTATATTTGCCCTTAACAAAACACAAGACTCTACTGTGAGCTTTATGTGCAGCGTTTTCTCTATTTTAATTTGAGAATAGAGGTTTTGTTACAAGGATTTACAGTAAAACACGACTGTAGACTTGGGCATTAGGCCCTTCCTATTGGCTTGTTCTCAGCATCTAGAAGAAAAACATACATCCAGAAGGGACCCAAACCCCGGGAACTTGCTCAGGAATCAGAACTCACAGTGGATTTGATGATAACTCTTTTCTAGCTCATTATTAATACAGCTGGCATCAGCTCAATGTCAGCCTTTCCATAATGGCCAGGCAAGGATTTTTCTAGTTGGTTTCTATTTATCTTCCTCTTATTTTTGCACAGTCCATCCCATTTAAGGTGCCAACTCCCGTTTCCCGTACAGAGGGCGTGAGATTCATGTTTCTTGGATCTTTACTGGGTGTTTAGGGAACTCTCTAAGCATCTTCTTAGGAGTATTATAACTGATCCCTCCAAGGTCTCCCCCATCCCTCTGGCGGATGATGTGTGTTTATGCTCTTGTACCCACCAGCATGGGTGGGAAGCTCAGCAGGGATGTGTTTGTAACTTTGTAGCGCTTTGTAAATGGTTATCTCCCTTATGGGCATCATGGGAGGACAGTTGGAGGTGGGCAGGAGACAAAGGGGATCTGGTTTACACAATGGGCAGTGAGCCTCTGAAATGACGAAACAGATCCCGCCACTCCCCTTCTTCATTGAAACTTCCCAGGGGTTTCCCACTGCTCTGAGAATAAACTCCAGGCTTTTCTATGGTGGCCAACAAGGCCTGATGCTTGGAGCCCAGCCCCCTCTCCAGGCCCTCATCACCGATGTCCCTCCCTTAACCCGTCCTGCTGCAGCTACACTGGCTGCCTTCCCACGCCTCCAACATATCACGGTTGTTTCTAAACAGCCTTTGCACCTGCTCTTCTCTTTTCCTGGAGTGCATTTCTCTTTGCTCTTCATGGGGCAGCCTCTTCCTCCTCTTGTCAGGTCTCTGCTCAGATGTCACCTCAAGAGGCAGGCCTCTGGAGTCATCTTATCTGAAGAAGTGCCCCCAGCTCGCTTCCCCCCGATCGTTACCTTGCTTATTCCTTCAAAGCACTTGTCACCATCTGCAGTTGTCTAGTTGGATTTTCTTGTTTATTAGCTGTCTCTCCTTCTAGAATGTGTGTGCTTTGTCTTGTTCGGCTAGGAGCTAGATCAGTGTCTGGCACATAGTAGATGCTAAATATGTGAGGAAGGGAGGGAGGGAGGGAGGGAGGGAGGGTAATCTCAGCTGCACTGGCAGCTATAGTGTAGCAATTGCGAGTTGCGACCCTGGAGTCCCAGATGCAATGCTTATTTTCCCATTTACTGGTTTTGTCTTTGGGCAAGGCACGTAACTGCGTGGTGCCTCAGTTTCCTTATGTATGAAGTGGAGATAACGATAGAACCTACGTAAGGGGGTTATTGTAAGGATTAAGAGAGTTAATTTATATAAAGAACTTAGTGTTTGTATTAGTTATCTATACTGTGTAACAAATTACCCCCAAACTTAATGGCTTCGAACAGTAGTACTCACTTACTATCTTACAATGTCCGATGGTCAGGAGTTTGGGAATGACCCGCCTCGTGGTTCTGGCTCCGGGTCTGTCATGAGGTTGCAGCCGTGGTGACAGCCAGGGAGGCAGTCAGTCATCTGAAGGCTTGTCTGGGGCTGGAAGACCCCGTCCAAGATGACTTGCTCACACGGGTGGTGAACTGACACTCGCTGTTGGCAGGAGGCGTGAGTTGCTTTCCTCATGGACCTCCCTGTCATTGTGACATGAAGGCTGGCTGTCCCCAGAGCAGATGATCCAAGAGAGAGGAGAGCGGAAGGTGTCATGTCCTTTCTGATCTGGTGTCGGAAGTCACACTGCACTATCTCTGTACTTTCTTATTGGTCCATGGGGCAGCCCTGAATTCAGTGTGGAAGGGACCTGTGTAAAGGTGTGACCGTCAGGATGTTGGGGGGTGAGGATCCGTGGGGGCAAGCTTGGATACTGGTCCCCCCCTTGCCCCCCCCCCACCATGAGAGTGTTAACTGTTATTAACATGTCTGACTCCCCTACTAGGTGATACGCTCGGGGCAGGGCGGAGCCTGTTTGGCTCACCATTGCTTGGCACAGTGCTTGCTGCATAGTAGGCCTCTGGTGAATACTAGTTGAGGGATGCCCTTCATTATTTGGTCCCTTTCTTAGCGCCCATATCACTGGCGTGTTCTGTGTCTGTTGAATGGACTGACTCTTCATGGCTTTTCCCCCTTGCCAAATGTTTTGATATCCCAGTCACTAAGCACTTCATGCCAGCTCATCTTTAACTACCATGCGTGCAGGGACATTTTCTCTAACCAAGTTAGAATCCACATAACCATTTGAAAGTGTACAGTTCAGCAGCGTTTAGTCCTCGCAAGTGTTGTGAAACCATCACCTCGACCTCGTTCCAAAGCATTTTCATGACCCCCAAAGGAAACCCTGTGCCCAGGGAGCGGTCAACTTCCCCTGCATCCTTTCCCAAGCCCGTGGCTACCACCAGTCTGCTTTCTGTCTGTAGGTGTTTACCTGTCCTGGACATTTCATGTAAATGGAATCATACAGTCTGTGACGTCTCATGGTGGCTTTTTCACTTAGCACAGGTAACATTTGTGAGTGTCACCCATTTTGTAGCAGGTGTCACTGCTCCATTCCTTTTTGTGGCTGAGCAAATTCCCATTGTCTGGATGGACCAGTTAGCTCATGCATTCATCAATGGACACTTGGATTGTTGCCGCGTTTTGGCTTTTGTGAGTAGCGCGGCTGTGAACATTCAGGTACAAGTTTTCGTTTAAACATCTATTTTCAGTTCTTTTAGGCATATATCTAGGAGTAGAATTGCTGGGTGCTATGTTTATTCTGTGTGGAACCGTTTGAGGAACTGCCAAACTCAGAGACTCATGATCCTCTGTGTGGGGGTGACAGTGACCATTACCCCATTGTTAGAGGGGGAACCGAAGTGACTCAACTGGATGGCCCGATTGACATTATGTGGTGACCAGGCAGCCTTGAAGCCTGTGTGGTGACCACAGAGCCACTGATCTCTCCTCTCTCCTCCTCCAGGGGCACTGCTCTTGGAAGGGGACCTGCAGGGCCCGATGTGACCCAGTTTGGATTGACCCTACCTGCCAGGTGGAACTTGGTCTGGGTCTTTGGAGCAGGGAACACCTGGAAGGGTGAAGGAATAAAACTAAACAGCCTCTTTAGACTCCTCCTGTGAGGGGACTTGGACCTGCTTTTCTTTTGTTTTTTAAAGATAAATGAATGGAACCTCTGGTGGAGCTGCCTGGCCTAGGTATGAATTCCAATTTGGCCAGGTATCAGCTGTGTGACCTTGAACAAGGCTTGTTTCCTCTCTGAGCCTCAGTTTTCTTATCTGTATAGTGGGCACAATCATGCTCCTATCTGCTAGGGTGGCGGAGAAGATGTAACAAGATAAGCCTGTCAAGACTGGAGCACCACAGCTGCAGATACTGTGCCCCTGAACGGTAGCCATAGCTATGACGATTCATTGGGCCTTTTCTAGCCCTGATGTTATAAGACTTGACAACTGTGTGTGCTGTGTGTGCCTGTACTTTTTGGAGATAGGCTATTAGATATGTATATAGTTAAAAACTATTCTTTGGGCTATTTTAGTCCAACAGACTGCATGAAAGTTGACGACAGGTAACCATTCAGCCTGCGATGTTTGTTTTTTTACCCTTGTCTGCTAAGCCCATTCACCTGGGTCACTCATCACCCTTACACGTATTCCAGGAGGGAGGGATCTTCTGCAGGTCTGCACACACCTGGAGATGGCACAGGCCCTTTTCAGGCTGTAGCGGTTCTCTGCTGAGCCAGACAGCTGACTTATTTTCTCCCCTCCCTCTGGAAGCGGCTGAGCTCTGCCTGGCAACTCAGGCCTGGAGGCGGCCCAAAGCCCCTAGGTGGCCTTTTGTGTTTGTGTTTTTGTTTTAGGAAGTGAAGAATGTAGAGGGATAAAAGGGGGAAATGACGTCTCAGTGCTGTAACCTTTGTTGCACACTGGTTGCTTTTTAAAGGAGCATTGTTTGGGTGTGGGACCCACCCAGACTTTCTACAGGGGTTTCCCCTCCACCCACTGGGAGGAGGAGGAAGGGAACTGACCCCTGAACCTCACCGTGCAGCAGGTGTGGGGTCTAGTGGTGCAAAAGGCAGGCCAGGGACATGCTTTCACGAAGCTTCTAGCCAGGCAGGGGAGACACTCACTAAAGAGGTCGACATGCAAATAGGGCAATTACAGCTAACCGGAACTGCTGAGGAGGAACTAGCCAGGTGATGGCCCAGAGAGGGAGGTGGGGGCCCTGATGTAAAGGAATCCCATAGGTGACTTCAGAGGTGCAGGTGGAAATCGCACTCAGAGGGGTGTACAGGAAGAGCAAAGGGCTGCAGGTGGCAATGACCTTGGAGTGTTGGTGGAGGCAATGACCTCGGCTGGAGCTTAGAGAAGGAGATGGGATTTGGTCAAGTCAGCATGAGCCTCTTCCTGAGCATCTGGTGGGCCCGGGTCAGCTGTTTCATTTTGGATTCGGACTCGGCGTGCGTACCTTTCTTGAATGCCTCACAGCAACTCGGTGAAGTAGGTGTTACGTGCCCACGTTACCTCTGTGGAAACTGACGCCCTGAGAAGTTAACTGGTCAAGCTTCTGACACAGCTGGCCTATAATGTTGTGAGTCTAGAGCCAGCGTGTCCGTGTAGTCATCCGACAGATGTTTATTGAGCACCTGTCACATGTCCGTCCCCCTGGGCCTCGGCTCAGCGGGGGCAAAGCGCTACCTTCTCTGACATTTCCATGTTGCAAAATCAGGGTACTCCATGAGGTCTTTGAGGGAATCACAGGAAATACGTATGTAAAGAGCTTGGCGTAATCACGGCACACGGTAAATGCTAGTTGTCGTGAATGTCACTCCCAGCAGCTTTGGAAACCTCCTTAGGAGAGGTCCTGGCCAAGGAGGATAATCGCTGTGTATTAGGAGTACCTTGGTCCACGGCAAGATGCCCCACTGCAAATACATACAGGTCTTCATCAGTAAATAGCTAGAGTCAGTTATTAGTCAGCAATAACTACAGCCAGTTCATCGGTAAATAACTACGCGTGTGTCGCTCAGTGTGCCAGGCGTTGCTCTAAGCCAGGATCTGCCAAGTGCAGACCACCAGCCAAATCCAGGCTGCCATCTATGTTTGTAAATAAAGTTTTATTAGAACACAGTCATGCCTGTGTATGTATGGATGACGGGTGCTTTCTTGCTACAAAGTAGTTGTGACACAGACCGTGTGATAAATGGGATTTACTCTCCGGGCCTTTACAGAAAAGGTTTGCTGACCTGTTTTCTAAGCACTTGACCTGTCATCGCCGTGTAACCCTCAGGATGGCAGTGGGAGGTGGGGAACTACTATCCTCATTTCACATGTGTGAGACCTGAGGCACAGATTGGTCAAGAAACTTGCCGGCTGGGCTGCACACCTGAAACTAATATAATATATTATGGAATGTCAACTGTCATTGAAAAGTAAAACTAAGCATAGAAAAGAGAAACGTGCCAGGTCCCACAGGTGGCAGGTGGAGCTGGGATTTGAATCCAGGCAGCCGGCCTTGGAAGCTGTGCCCTTAACCACCGTGTGATGTCACCTGCTCAGAGAGACAGAATCACAGTAATAGCTCCAAGGACAGTCCATGGAGTGCTCCACTGGCTTGAAAGCCTAGGAGCCTCGGGGTTTAGGGCCCAGCGCGGCTCTGCTGACGCAGTGAGTCACAGCTCCGGAAGGCTGTTTGCTCACCTGTTCAGGAGGCCTTGGACCCAGCCGGTCCTCAGGCCCCACCCAGGTGCCAGGTACTGTGATTCATGCAGATCCTCCCAGCCCTGCAGCGCTGAAGTCTGGCAGGTGGAGGAGGCGCCCAAAGCCCCTGGCTCCACCCCCTTCTTAGACGAGGCTCTGGGCTCCTGGGAAGGAGGCCCCACTACATTGTCCGATGCAGGAGCCACCAGCCCCATGTGGCTCTGGAAATGTGCACGTAATAGAGTCTGCTGAAATTCAAACTTCATTTCCTCCGTCTCAGCAGCCTCACGTCGGTTGCTCAGTGAGCGCACGTGGCTAACGGTTAGCAGATTGGGCAGTGCAGAGAGAAAACATTCACACCGTTGCAGAAGGGCACTGCAGCCTGACACATGATGCCCTGGCATGGGACATAGCCATGCCAACCTGCACAGCTCAAGGACAGAAGCAGCCGCAAGACTGGCCAGAGAAATCCTGTTAAATCTGGTGTAGATTATGTCCTTCCTCTGCTGAAGTCCCCTCACGGTTCCCACCTTACTCAAGTAAAAGCTGTGGCCTCCCTATGGCCCATAGCGCCTGGTGGCCTTGACCCCAACACGCCCCTGCTGACTCTCCTCCAGATGCACTGACCTTCTTCCTGTTCCTCAGACGGTCCTGCCTCGGGGCTTTTGCACCTGCTCTTCTCCCAGCTAGCCATGTGGTTCTTCCGCTCCCTTCTTTCAAGCTTTGCTCAAACGCATCCCCACCTTATTTTTCTCCACACACTAATCACTGTCTGAAACATATTGTTCTTGCCTGTTGACTGTCTCCTCCCGCTAGAATGGAAGTCCCCTAAAGGCAAGGGAATTTGTGTGGCGTCTTCAGGGCTGTGTTCCAGGCCTACCGCAGCGCTTGGCACATAGCAGTTGCTCATTGAAGGTTTCAAGTGTGAGTGAACGCATGAAGGGTGGGTGGCCTTCAACAGGCCTCGCAGCTTCAACTAGGTTCCCTGGACTGTGAGCCCCTGGTTAAGACCCTTTGGTAGCTGTGAGCCACGGGTCACTCAGGTACCCCATGTCCGATTAAGCATCCAAAATTAAAACAGTATCAAGCCATAGACTATTAGTAGGAAGAAGCCCCAAAAGTTCTGCAATTGATGCTCTCATGCCTTATTAGTAATAACAAACAGGGTGTACATGTGCCCTCTGATCATTTCTTGATAAATAATTAGCAAAGCATTATTCTAATTGGGCTGGTTAGTGCAAAGTACCTGAAAAGGGAAGAATACGATATATGGTCAGCATCTCAATTAATATTTTTGCCAACTTTTTTCCCCCTCCTCTAAAGTTTTTTATCAATTGTGAAAAACATATCCATATAGAAACGAATAATGTTAAATACTTAAATTCCTTAAATCTTTTCCTCGTTTTTTGGTGCCCCTGCTCTGCGAAGCACATACTTTGGTCTATTTGGTAGGTGATCCAATGTTGCCTGTATCCCCAGCTCCAAATTCATTCATTCATGATTCATTCATTCAGTGGTGAAGGAGAGAAATAGGGCCCCTGCCCTCATGGAGGTTACAGTCTAATGGGGGAGGGGGAGGGTCAGAGACAACACAGAAGGAAACCATTCGGCAGGAGGCTGGAGTCATGATGGAGATGTGGACAGTGGGCGGGCACATGGAGATGTGTGCTGGTGGAAGGAGTGAGTGACAGCTCAAGGCAGGAAGCAAGGCAGTCAAACCATCATCCTCTGAGGCCCAGCCCCCGGCCTAGAGTCCCATGCAGAGAAGGACTCCGTGCCACCAAGCTAATTCCCACAGCAGCTGGCCAGGGGCTGGGCCTGGGTGCCCCACAGGGTCCCTGCTTACCCAGAGTTTCCATGATTCTGTGAGTGGGAAGAAAAACCCTGACGTGAACCCAGCACCGAATACGGTTGGGCTCGGTTCTTGGCAAGCACTCGAGGGAGGCTGGTGGTGGTTTCGGTACCATTCAGAGCATAGTTGGCCTGTGCCCACTTCCTGGGAGTGTCCACGCCCCAGATGTGGTGTCGTTCAGAGCATCAAGTGTGGTGACGCATACTGAGGACCTCGAATAGCCTGGCACAAAGTAGGTGCTCAGTAAATCCGAGCCCCGATTGTTTATGTTGTATGTACCTCTGCACTCACAATCACGCCCATGAGGTCCATGGATTCATAGCCCCAGTTCCAGAGATGAGAAGCATGTGACTTAGATACCTGGGGTGGCCTGGCTGGTGGGTGACTGGCTAGCCCAGGCTCTGGCACTTGGTCCCTGACCCGTGGCTGCTGAATATTCAATAGGTCAGTACTGCTCCATATTCAAAGACCTTTGTTCAGTTAATAACAGCTCTTTGTTGCTGTGCTGAGGGAGGAGTGGCCTCCAGCCAGGGTGTGGACACTCTAGCCTCCCCCACCCATATTTGCTTAGGGAGCCACCGTTACTAATTGGACATGTGTCATATCCTCAGGGTGTGCTGGGGCGGGGAAGTGAAAGGTGGAGTGGGGCTAGCAGGCTTGCACTTGACCCCTGGCAGGGAGGGCTCCTGTCGCATGGCTGTGTGTCATCGGCAGTGGGACAGCTGTTCTGTTGTGTCTGGGCATGTCCATCAGTCAGACTCCATCTGGCAGTGAGGCCTTGGTGCCCTCCCCCCTCCCCAGCACTCCCTCTGTCCCGCGGGAGCCCTTCCTGGTCCCATTTGCTACACGTCTGTGTATGGAGCCCACTGCGTGTGGGGCACTGGGCTGGGGTCTTCTGTCTGTGTGATCACCTTTAATGCTCCTAAGTTGGGCCCCTGTGGGGTCCTGCCCGTAGCCTTGCAGTCTGGCGTGATCCTTTAAAACGTGGTCAGATCATGACATGCTTGGCTCGGAGCCCTCGGTGGCTTCCCATCTGCCACATCCAAGGGTCGTCGTCACTCAGCCCACCAGTCTGACTTGGTCTGACGCCAGCCACCTCTCTGACCTCCGCTTTTCCTTTCTCTCAAACCCAGTTACCTATTGTCGCTTAACCAACGAATGCAAACGTGATGGTGAAAAATCCCTTTTACAGTTTCTGCTGATTCTGTGCTTCAGGAAATCAACAGAGCCTGGAGGAGACGGTTTGCCCTGTTGCCTGTCATGTCTGCTGGGGCCAGAGCGTCCAGATGGCCTCTTCACCACCATGGCATTGCCCAGTGAGGATGCCCTGGAGGCCTGGGGACTGGCTGCCATGGCCGCTGGGACCATAAGCCTGCGACCTTGGTTCTCCTTGGAGGCTTACATGTAGCTGTCCCAACAGCCTAGCCGGACTTCTTATACGGCAGCCCTGGGCTCACAAGAGTGCAAAAGTGGAAGCTTTCAGCCTTTTTAAGGCTTCAGTCTGGAACTGACAGCGTCACTTCTGTTTCGTCTTTTGTTTAAAGCAAGTCACAGATCCAGCCCAGATTCAAGGGAGAGCGGGGGGTTGACAGAAGGGCTGGTGTGGCTTTCCAGGGGCCTTCTCTGTTCATTCACTCTCCTCCAGCTACATAGGCCTCCGTGCTCTTCTTCAAACATGCCACGCACATCCCTGCCCCAGGACCTTTGCACGTTCCCTCTTCCAGGACGCTCTTCCCCAAATACCCACAGAGCTTACGCCCTCCCTTTGTTCAGCCTCAGCTTAAATGCTACGTTAATAGAGAGACCATGCTTGACCCCACCTTATCAAAAACAGTGCACCCTTCCCGTCACCTGCCCGCTTACCCCACTCTGGTTTTTGTTTTTTTATTGCCCTTATCATTCCTGGCGTAATATTTATTGCCTTTTTATTGTTTGATCCTCCCCCACTGTAGAATGTAAGTGCCATGTGAGTAGGGCGTTTGCTTTGTTCCCTGTGGGAATCTCTATCTCCAGCTCTGACACATGGTAGGTATTTGTTGAATGAATGGGTATTTGAAGTGAGCAAACTAAAGCTCAGAGAGGTTAAGTAACTTTCCCAAAGATACACAGCTGTAATTAACACAGCTAGAATTCAAGCCCAAGGAATTTAACATCTAACATAAAGCAATAGAAGCTTTGCTGCCTGTAAGGGTAATTGCTTAGGTATTTATGTCTGCCTCCTCCTATCTTCTCTCCCTGTGTTCTGTCTGTCTCCACTTAAGAGTGGTCTTCCCACGTCTAAAATTGGATCGGGCATACAACCCCCCTTGAAGGTGGTGTCCCTCACCTTCAACAGAAAGCCCCCCACCTTCTTAGACCGCTGCACAAAACACAGCAAAGCTTAGCCTCCAGCTGTGGCCTAATGTAGTGGAACAAATAGAGATTTGTGAGTCAGGCAGACCCTGTTCTGTTTCCAGCACCCCTGCTCACAGGCTCTCTAAACATGAGCAAATTTGGAATGTCATCTAGTCATCCAATAAGTATTTATTACCTCCTACCTGTGAGGTACTTGGTCTACTGGAAGATGGGGGACAGACATACTCACATAGTCACCCAAGAAATATGTATTTACAGATTGTAAGTGCTGTAAAGGACTCATGGAATGTGGGAAATGTGTAACAAGACACCTATAGTAGTGCAGTGAGATAGGGACAGTTCCCCGAGGAAGTGACCTTTGAGTAGGAGCTACTAGGATAAAGAAGTAGGACAAGTCCATTCCAGGCAGAGGGAACAGCATATGCAAAGGCTCTGAGGAGGAGAGAACAGTCCAAGTCTCCTGTACAAATTGTGTTTGTTGGCTCCCAAGCTCACTGGGGTGAACGACGCTTTTCTTTTTACTTCCCCAGAGAGCCTCTCTTTGGACTCCAGTTGCTTTGCTTCTTCACCTGTGGATTTCCTCCAAGAATTGCCGAGCTACCGGTCCATTGCACGCAAGAGGACAAACATCCTTTCCCGAGACAAGCAAAGTGGCACTTTGCTGAAGCCAGCAGACTCTTACAGCTCCCAGCTGGAGGAAGGAATCACTGAAAACCTCAATAGCCAATCGATTCGAAACTATGCACTGAACATCTCTGAGAAGAGGAGACTAAGGTTTGTTCAGTAGCCTGCCATCTGGAAGGCATCTCCTGTAGGTTTTGGGCAGAGGTGTGTTTTATGCATGGACTGCATTTCCTGAAGAGCTCACTTAGCCCTAACTGTATTACTTAGGTTAAGCCAAGCTGCTGTGACAAAGATACCCAAACATGTAAAAACTCAACTTATTAGAAGTTTATTTCTTGTTCACATAAGATCGAGTCATTTGCAATCATTCAGAGAGACCCAGGTTCTTTCCATCTTGTGGCTCTGCAACCCCCGTACCCCTGCCCCTAACCCTCAGTGTTGTCTGCATCCAGCCAGTGGCAAAGGAAAGAGTATGGAATATGAGTGTACCAGTGAGCTATGCTGTGTAATGTCACCCCATAAGTTAGAAGCTTAAAACAACAATGTTACGAGTCTACAAGTCAGTGCTGGGTAATTCTTTTCATTCCAGTAAGGCTCATTGTGTATCTATGGTGACTCTGCTGATCCAGGCTCGGGGTCAGCTGGCGGTAGGCTGGTCCGGGACGATCTCATCCTCCAGCAGGTTAGCTCAGCCTTGTTCGCATGGCAGCAGTGGGTGTCCAGGAGAGGAGCAGAAACCTGTAAGACTTCTTGAAGCCTGAGCTTAGAGCTGGCACAGAACCACTTCTGTGCCATTCTGTGGTCTAAACAGATCCCAAAGCTAGTCCAGAACATAATGTTTTTGAGGTTCATCCGTGTGGTAGCATGCATTAGTGTTTCATCCTTTTTCACGGCCGAATAATATTCCATTGTGTGGCTATGGCTCATTTTGTTTATCCATCCGTTGATAGACGTTTGATTTGTTTCCACCCTTTGACTATTATTCATGGTGCTACGATGAACATTCTAGTACAAGTTTTTGTTTGAGACCTTGTTTTCCATTCATTTGGGATGTCTGCATAGGAGTAGAGTTGCTGGGTCATGTGATAATCCTATGTTTAACTTTCTGAGGAACGGCCAACACTGTTTTCCCCAGTGGCCACACAGTTTTACATCCCCACCGCAATATAGGAGGGCTCCAGGTTTCCCACATCCTCTCTGCTGAGGTTTTATGTGATGCTGGGGTGTGGCGATGTTTCCACGGTCATTGTCGTGTTCATTTTTCAATGCAGGGACATTCAGGAAACCCAGATGAAGTATTTATCTGAGTGGGACCAGTGGAAACGGTACAGCAGCAAGTCTTGGAAGAGGTTCACAGAGAAGGCTCGGGAGATGGCGGCCCACCTGGAGCTGTGGCGGGAGGACATCCGCAGCATAGACGGTACGTGCCACGCACTCTGCAGAAGTCTGGGGAAAGTGCAGCGTCGTGTTCTCTAACCTGGAGCTGAAATCTAACATTGCCTTTCGTGATGAATATGGGCGACGCCACAGTTAGCATGGGCAGAACCTGTGTCTGTCACCAGGAAGATCACAGATGTTTTCCTGACCCGTCCAGCTGTCGTTGTCTTGGAAAACCACGTATGCTTCTCACTGCTTTGAAATTACAGCCATTGCCAGGTCTGCCCCTCATGTTGTTGTTTAATGGGCTAGTGAAGATGATCGTGTGATTCTATCCCGAACTTGGTCTTGAGTATGATGCTGAGCACATGTCCATTTGTATGTTGTGCGTTTAAAACATTATCCTGAGATGGGCTTCGTTAGGCTTCCCAGGCTGCCACCTGTGCCCGGGGCTCAGAAGACAATGAGAATCCCTACTTTTTCATAATGGTGACAAGGAGATGCAATATTGCAGTTGGCAGCTCGGGCTGCCATGACGAGGTACCATAGACTGGGGGGCTTAGACAATAGACATTCATTTTCTTACAGTTCTGGCGATGGCAAGTGCTAGATCCTTCTCACTATGTCCTCACCCGTGTGTATGCCCGAGGAGAGAGACAGAGAGAGAGCGAGAGAGAGAGAGGCTTGTACTGGTGCCTCTTCTTCTAGGGGCACTAACCCCATCACGAGGGTCCCATCCTCACACCTCTTCTGAACCTCATTACCTCCCAAAGGCCCCTTTCTAAATACCGTCACACTGCGGGTTAGGGCTCCAGCATATGTCCAACATTTTACTCATATTATCTCAGTTAATCCTCACAAGATCCTTCCACACACGTTATGTGTTATTTGCATAGCACGGAGAAGTGAAAATACTTAGTGCGAGTTCACTGGCTAGGTCAAGGAGACTCAAAATTTGAACCAGGCAGTCGGAGTCTTAAGGTTTGAGCTGCCATGCCCACCTTCTAGGAAGTGGTGGTCTTCCTAGAGATTTTCATTCAGAAAGTGGCTTGTATATTGGAGGGTAGTTTCTCCCTGGGGAACTGGGACCTTGATTTTTCTCTTCAGTCATTCCACTCCTGTGATTTCTTGACTGGCTAGGGACTTATCTGGCAGAAAACAGAAGTGTGATAGTCTAGCTCCTTGCCTCTGGCAAGATTGATGGGTTTGTTCATATTCACGTGAGCAAAGATTGTGGATCTCTTATATCTTCAGTCTCAGAAGGTAAATTCTTTGTCCCACCCCCACCCCGGCCAAGAACAAGCAGACACCCTCACTCTTCAGGTGCTCCCTGTCTATCCTTAGTAATTTAATTATCATCTGCTGGTAGGTTCATTTTTCTATTTGAAAATCAATGAATGTAATTCACTACTTAGCAGAATAAAGGAGAAAAATTATATGATTATCCCCATAGATGCAGAAAAAGCATTGATACAATTCAGGTCTCATTCTTAGCAGATAAGAAATAGATGGGAACGTTCTTAATCTGGCAAAAAAAAAAAAATCTATAAAAAATCCTTCGGCAACTATTGTAGTTAAATATACTGTGTTCATGGATCAGAACACTCAATATTGTAAAGATGTCACTTGTCTTCAAATTGACCAATGAGAATCTCAGCAGCTGTGTGTGTATGTGTATGTGTGAAAATTAATATGCATATTCTAAAATTTATATAGAAATGCAGAGGACCAAGGATACTTGAAGAAAAACAAAGCTGAAAGACTTAACATATATCAAGTATTGTTAGAAGTCTACAATAATTAGTCTACTGTTGGTGCCAGGATGGACAAATGGACCAACAGGACAGAACAGAATTCAGAAGCAGATTCATACATATATAGTCAATTACAAAAAACACTACTGAAATTCATTGGGGGAAAGGATAGCCTTCTCTATGAATGGTACTGCGCCAACGAGATATTCATGTGAGACAAGATAGCTGTTGAACCCTTTGCATCATTCTCAAATGGTTAATTCAAGATCGAGTGTAGATTTACAAGTGCAAGTTTAAACCATAAGGAAGTAGAACCTTTCAGGTGCTACCAACAGTAGAAAAATCAAAATGTTTCTTCCTCCTTTCCCCACTGAGAATCCTCCCACTTCAGCTGTCTGTGGCTGATTGACTCTACAGTGGGGAGTGGGTCAATACTCCAAGTCACTGATGTCTGGATTTCTTTTTTCCAGGGAAATTTGGCACTGGCATTCAGTCGTATTTCTCCTTCTTACGGTTTCTGGTGTTACTGAATTTAGTGATCTTTCTGATCATCTTCCTGCTGGTTTTGCTGCCCGTCTTGCTCACCAAATACAAGATCACCAACAGCAGTTTTGTGTTCATTCCATCCAAAGCCGTGGGTGAGTCTAAGGCCTGCTTTGCCCTGAAGAGTGTGCTGTCACTGTGTCCCTGGCTACAGTACTTCCTTCTGTAGGAATCTTCATGTTCGTAGTAACTGTGAGTCAGGACGGGCTAGGTTATGCTACAGAAACAAATGACCCCACAACTTCTAGCACCTGGTCACCATAAAGGTTTCTTTCTTGCTCACAGTGCATGTCCAGCACTGTTTGGTGGTGGCTTTGTTCCATCTGATCTTCACTCTGGAGCCCAAGCTGATGGACCAGCCTTTATGTGGAACCTTGGCAGTCACTGTGTAGAAAGGAAAAAGAGCCATGACAAACAGGCTGACTCCTAAAGCTTTTGCCTGGAGATGACGCATGTCATTTCTGCCACATGTCAGTAGCCAAAGCGAGTCATTTGGCCACTCCTGAGTGCGGCAAGGCATGTGGGAAGGGAACCGCAGGGTCGGAAAGTGGAATATTTAGGAAACGTAATACAATATACTCCGCTGGTTTTATTTCCAGACTTCCGTCTCTAATAAGGGTGATGCTTGGGGCTACTGTTTATTACACACCAATCACATGCCAATGGCAAGTGCTGGACCTGTGTCTTTTTACTGAATTTTCCACATAAGTCAGATCTTCTGGGCATCTTGTTTGTGCTCCGGGCTAGAGGTGGAGACCTCATGCTTCTCTATCACATAACTCCTTTCTCTGGAAGAACCCTCTTCTAGAATCACTGCTGTGATTCCATCTCATCATATTTGCTTCTGTCCTAATTCTGTTACACTTAAAAATAAAATAGCGTGGAAACTCTGACTTAGTTCAGGGCCCTGGCACTCATATTGAGTGCCTACCGTATACCAGATGCTACATTCTCATTTTCTAGTATGTGCGTTTTATGCATATGTGCATTTTACAGATAAATATTACCTGCTGCTGTGTGAAAACCCTGCTTCAGTGTCAAGGCCTAGTTCTGCTAGTGGATTACACTTTCTGAGCCTCGGTTTCCTTATCCATAGAATAATTTAAATAATATTTAAATATTTAAAGTGATAAGTTATAATATTTACATAAGGTGATAATTTAAATAATGAGATGATTTCGTTATTCAAATAACACCTCACTAATTAATACTTGGCTCATTAAAAAATAATAAATACTTATTTAAATGATGAATAATTGAAAACAACAATATAAATGCTATATTAATATAGAAAATAAAAACACATCATTGTTATTTAAGCAATACTCATAATTTTAAAATGAGTATTAAATATGATAATACAGTTCTGGACACGTGGAAAAACACTCAATAGATGGCAGCTGCTACTTTTCTTCAGTGTTATTGCTTTCTAGGAAACCTGATTGCCATTCTCTCTCCTGTGAATTTGGAGCCCAGGCACTTAACCACTGGCCTCAGCTGCCTGTTCACTTCTCTCTATAGCTGTACGCGGGGCCTTGGTCGGACGGAAGCCCCCTTTCTGGAGAAAATGCAGTGGGACTCTTAGCATGGTCACCACACATGCCTTCTTTCTCATCATTATTTCCTCTGATTTTATCCTCCCCCTGCACACACATGCTTTTATGTTTTTTAACTTACCTAGTGATCTTTGTCCCTTAAGAAAAGGATCGGAAGTCCCTCTCTTCCTTTTCTCACCTTCCATCCCTTCTTGTGACTTTGTAGGGCCTCTCACTGCAGGCAGAGAGTACTTCCTGCCCCATTGGTCTTGCACTTGGCCATGTGGCTTGTGTTTGTCTAGTGGGGAGTGAGTTTGAAGTGGCTTTGTGTGACTTGCCTTATGACATGAGCCATGAGGAGAGCATCCCCAGGTGAGCCATTTCCTCGTTAGTCTGGGCCCCAGGATGGAGTCATGTGGAGCAGACCTGAGTCCCTTCTGGCTCAGCCCAAATCCAAATGCATGGACTCCAACTGCAGATCCATGAATGGAAAAGTAAATGGTCGGTATGTTAAGTCACTGAGACTTTGAGGTTATGGGTATTTGTTACACAGCAGTAGCTGACGGATACAGAGGAAGTGAGTTAGTTGTTCAAGGTTAAGGCAATGTCACTAAAGTTGGTATTCAGATAATTTCTTGGTTACTTAGACATCTGTAAACAGATGCATTTTTCAAAGGAAACTGCATATTTTTTACACACACATAGAAATCTTTTAGAATTAGATATTCTTAAAAGGGAGTAACGATTATAGCAATCACATATTCCAAAATATGTGCACACATGAACCCCAAAACAAAATAAGCAGAAAACACAAAATGTAAGTGAACCCACATGCAAAATGTGTAGAAAAAACACACTTCTCCAGATGTTTAGGAAGACTAGTGCTGCTGTACTTGGTGCATTGAGGTCTGGTCTACAAACAGAAAATCACAAATATACTAGGTTGGTGTAACAGTAATTGCGGTGTTTGCAATTTTTAACCTTTTAAACTGCAATTACTGTTGTACCAACCTAATACAAACACACCCATACACAAATATGCCAAAATGTGTGACACACCTAAATGTGTACACAGGCGCAAACTGTGATTGACAGGTTACAGACTCTGATGTGCTTGTTTTTGTCTTTTGCAGATACTCAGTGCACAGTCTACCCCAGAAGCAGCTCTGGACTCATTTACTTTTACACTTACATCATAGACTTGCTCTCTGGCACTGTAAGTACTGAACATAATTCTGTATTTGGGCCCTCAGTAGCCTGCGAATAGATTCATTGAAACACCCTGAATGTCTTCAGGGAGAGCCAAACACAGTAAAAGAAACAGGATTTGCAGTGACCTCATGTGCAGGAACAAGGCCCACCCAGCTCCTGCTAACATATACAAGGAATATGCTTTGTCACTTGCAGCCATTGTCTTTTTCTTGGTCCCTGCCCACTTCGTATTGACCTGCAACAAAATGCTGAATTCCCCCATAGAAAGGAGTTTTAGTGAAAGTAAACACAGTTAGAATTTATTTGATTTCTCTGACATTGAGAAACCTTCCATTTTGGGGTCCTAGACTAACTGGATAAAAACTGTGTCTCTTCCCAGAAATCATGCGTGATGCACACACATGACCATACACACCACATTTTTACACATACATACATACATACTCATTCCCTGGAACCCCTTAAAAGTCTATTAATCCCAGGATAACACCCCCTGCTCTAAAGTGGAATTGATCTCATCCTTCTTACAGTAGTGCCAAGAGGTTTCTTTGAATCTTCTGAAAAATGATTTTTTTGTGAGTTTCCTTTTTTTTTTTTTTTTAATCCCCCGTATTTTTTTTTAGCAAATAAGGTCACTGTGGGAAGTGACCCTCTCTGCCCTCTAGATCAGGGTTTCTTAATTTCGACACTATTGACACTTAGGGCCTGGTAATTCTCTGTTGTGGGGGCCGTCTGTGTATTGTAGGATGTTTAGTGGCGTCCTTAGCCTCCATCTACTAGAAGCCAGTAGCAGTTCCACAGTTGTGACAACCAAAAATGTCTCCAGACATTGCTAAATGTTTTCTGGGGGACAAACTTGTCCCTAGTTGAGAGCCACTTCTTTTGATGTTTCAACAATACAAGCATATGAACATACCTTTCTGAAAGTTACTGGTAGGAAAATGCCATGGCATTGAACTTCCATCATTCTGAATAAATAAGTAGAAAGTATTGAATTTGTCTGGTGCATTTGATTCTGAAAAAATTGTTCTTACATCTCTGACGTGTTCCCAAAACAGCTGAGTGGAATTGTCAGGTGGGTGTTGAAATGTCCACTCTGCAAGGAGAAAAGAAACTCAGCGACTCACTCAAGGTCACACTGCTAGTGAAAGCAAAGTGGGATCAAATCCCGGGACTGCTATGGGCCCCATTTCTTTCGATGACATCCCCAAAGTGAAATTTATTTGTTGATCTCCACACATCATAACCTTCTTCCTTATAGGAAAGATTTTTAGGAGACTTAGATGCACTTGGTCATCAGTGTTCAATAAGGTATGCCTGATAAAGAACAGCCTTGTCCAAAAGAATTTTCTACAGTGACGAGAAAGTTCTGGAACTGTGTGTTACCACACGATAGTTGCTAACTCTTGAACCTTTGAAGTAGGGTGATGGGAGACTGAATTTTAATTTGATTATCCAGAATTTAAATGTAAGTAGAGAGATCTAACAGTAGTTTGTCGTTGCTGAAAACAATTAAGTCAAACTCTATGAAATCAGAAAAATTATTTTCCTTGCCCAGTGGACCTTTGCCCTGTAATGCTGCATTATTTTGAGGGAAGAGATTAATGACAGCCCTGATATCAACCCCGGGGCAATAGAAACAGGTGTCATGTCATTGGGCAAGATTTAATGGCCTGTGTGCCCCACCTTTGGGAGCGTTAAAAACAAGATGGAGTCTTCTGTTAAAAAATTTACTTTTCTATTAAAAAAATTACTCAGTTGTCATAAAAAAATATAGACTATAAAGACTTAAAGTATCCCTCCCCAGAGGTCACTAACCTGTAATACCGTGGTTCTTAGCTTTCTCACCCTTGCTCAGGCACTGACGTGGTCTTGCTTAATATTTTATCATTTGGATTTTTCTTGATCTAGCCTGGCCCCTATCGATGGACATTTAGATTGCTTCCATCTTCCTTGTTGATAAACAATGCTGTGGTGAACATCTCACTTCCTACACTGCTTCTGCTTTTATGAGTTTCTCTCCTCGCTCTCCTGGACTTTTCCTGCCATCCAAGGAGGAATTTGAAGTGTTCCAATGCCCTTTCCTTAAGAAGTCTGTGCTGTATTTCCACACAGGTCCCCTCCCTTCCTTCTTTCTTCCCTCCCTCCCTCCTTCCTTTCCTTTTCTTTCTCCCTCTCTCCTCATTTGCTGACAGCTTTATTGAGATATAACTTACCTACCATATAATTCACCCATTTAAAATGTTCGATTCAGTGGTTGTCAGTCTGTTCACTGAGTTGTGCAGCCATCACCTCAGTCAATTTTAGAACATTTTCGTCATCTCAAAAAGAAATTCCATGCTCTTTAGCTATCACTTCCCAATCCCCTGACCGACCCTAAGCAACCATTATCTGCTTCCTGTCTCTATGAAATGCTTAGTCTGGACTTTTCATGTAAATGGAATCATATACCATGTGGTCTTTTGTCTCTGGCTTCCTTCACTTGGCATGTTTTTAAGGTCCATCCACATTGTAGCCTCTGTCAGTCTTTCAGGCCTTGTTATGGCCAAATAAGACTCTGTTGTATGGAAATAGCACATTTTGGTTATCCATTCATGATGGACATTTGGATTGTTGTTTCTACCTTTTGGCTATCACTTCTTTGGGGGTATATACCCAGGAGTGGAATCACTGGATCAAATGGTAACTCTATGTTTGACTTTTTGAGGAACTGCCAGACTTAACCTGGAGCTGAGCTGCGCCCCCACAACTAGATTGAAAACAACAACTTGACATGGAGCTGATGGGTCCTAGAAAAACACACTGTGCCCAAATATTCCCCAATAAAAATTTAAAAAAAATCAATTGACCGTAAATGCATGGGTTCATTTTTAGACTCAATTCTGTTCTATTGATCAATATATATGTCTTTTCGTATGCTAGTGCCACACTATTTTGCTTACTGTTGTTTTGAAGTAAGTTTTGAAATGGACATGTGAGTCCTCCAACTTTGTTCTTTTTCAAGATTGTTTAGGCCATTCTGGGTCCCTTGCAATTCCATATGAATTCTAGGATTAGCTTGTCAGTTTCTACAAAGAAGCCAGAGGGGATTCTGGTAAGGATTTGGGGAGTTTTGCCTTGGAACTGCTGATCCATAAACACAGGATGTTTTTCCATTTATTTAGGTCTTTAAAAAAATTTTTTAATGTAAGATTTACATTTCACTTGTTAAATCGATTCCTAAGTATAGTATTCTTTTTGCTGTTATTGCACATGAAATTGTTTTCTTAATTTCATTTTTGGATCATACACCTGTATTTTTAATGCTTAGGTTTTGTCTGTGCTTTATTCCCCAAACATTGACTGAGTACCCCATCTACCTCTGAGGTTGTTCCAGTATCTGGGGATACTAATGACACTGGAATGTGAATTCTTGAGGCAGAGACTGGTCTCTTGGTTCTCTGCAGTGAACTCACCAGTCTGACCTCATGCCGTTGGCTTTGTTTCAGGGTTTCTTGGAGGAGACCAGCCTCTTTTATGGGCGTTACACCATTGACGGGGTGAAATTTCAGAACTTCACCTATGACCTGCCCCTGGCTTATTTGTTAAGCACAATTGCCTACCTGGCCCTGAGCCTTCTTTGGATCGTGAAGAGGTAATGTTTGATCTTATCACTGTGTTTTCTTTCAGTTACACTGATGGCTGGAGTTTATTGCAGGTCATGGACTCTGCGAACCATTGCCCAATGGATTAGCAGAACCCAGGGTTGGGCTTTGTGGGGGAAAGTTTTGTGGGTGTGTTGGAGGGCTGGGTGTAATGTAACCGGGACATGACCACCTGGCAGGAGGAAGTGCTATGGAGTGGCAAAGAACAGGACTGTGGGATCCAGAGACCAAGGTTCAAATGTCACTTTACCTCTTAAACCTCACTTTCTTCATCTATGAAATGTGCACACCTGCTTGATGGGATTCACTGAAACAAGGCAGGTAAAGAACCTTGCACTGGGTCTGGTACCTGGTAAACCTTTACTAAATTAAAATCGTCGTCATCGTCATTGTCAAATTTGCTTCCAGTTCTGCCACTAACTCTGATTCTAGGGAAATAATTTTCTCTTCTCTGAACCTTAGCTTTCTCATCTGTAGGTTTGGTCTAAATCAGACATTTTCACCTGGAATGGGACCTCAGAATCACCATGGAGCTTTATAAAATAACACATTTCTGGACCCCACATGAGCCCCACTGAAGTAAAAGTCACAGGGTGTGAAACCACTTGGGAGTCTGCATTTTGGAAAAGCACCCCAGGGGGTTCTGATATAAATTTGGCAGAATGACTTATTGCTATAATTCCTTCCACGTCTTATTGTCCTCACAACTCACTAGTAAATCCTAAAACTCCCTGTTTCATCTACAGTGGGTGGCATCTGACATAGTTGCAGCATTAAGTGCCAAAGTGTATTTTTTCCACAAAAGCATTTGCATGCGTAACAGTTATGAAGTGTGCAACAGAGTTGCATCTGACCTAAACAGGTGCTCTCAAAAAATTTGGTTAATTTACTATTTAGGTCATTTATCCATCAATTGGGTAGTGGCCGTATTATGGTCCAGGCATTCTGGATATAAAGGTGGCAAGGCAGCCAAAGTAACTGTCCTCAAGGAATTTAAAATGTAATCAGAGTAAAGGGCTATAAGCAGTCAAGAGACAAATGAGATAATTTCAGAGTAGGCTCATTGCTGAGAAGGAAGTGAAAAAAGCTAAGTTGAAGTGGGGGGGGGTCACAGCTTTAGATGGGGTGATGGTGAATCCATGGAGGGACGATTTGAGCCGAAACCTGAAAGATGGGAAGAAAGCAGCCACAGGAGGAGTCAGGGAAGAACTGTCCCAGGAGAGGGTAGCAGGAACTTTAAGGGTAAAGGCCCTGAGGCAGGAATAGAGGTTTGCATGTTTATGAAAAGGACAAAAAGCCAGTGTAGTATTAGCAGAGTGGCCATCAGGGAGAAAAGATGGCATCACGCAGGACCGCTAGCCTGTGTTAATGAGTTTGGGTTCTCTGAGAAGAGCCATCGGGTGGATGAAAGGAAATGATTTTCAATAATGAGATGCCTGGTTAGCGGTCACGTTTATTTAGGGTGGTCCAACACCTGACCATGTCAGAATGGGGGGAACAGGCTGCCATGTGTAACTGTTTTATTTCAGACAAAGCCCATCCGTGGCCTGTATTTTGTTGTTGTTCTGATCAGAAGCATGATTGTGTTTTGTGGTCAGGTCGGTGGAGGGCTTCAAAATCAGCCTGATCCGGAGTGAGGAACACTCTCAGAGTTACTGCAACAAGATCTTTGCCGGCTGGGACTTCTGTATCACCAGCCGCAGCATGGCTGACCTGAAACACAGCAGCCTGCGGTATGAGCTTCGAGTGAGTGCTGCTGGGGTTCCCTCCATGGCTTCCTGGCCAGCAGGTCATGTCTTGGGAGGCAGGTGTGCAGCTTGCAGAGGAGCGAGGTGGGGGCCCGGTGGTCCCCAGTGCTTAGCAAGTCTCTCCCTTGTGGTTTTCCAGAGCTTTTTGCAGCGCACAGCTTCCTGGGGTTGATGACTTTAGGCTCAAGCATGGAGCTGGTGAAATGGGGCTGGGAAGAGAGGTGGGGCCATGCCTGCAGGTGCGAGGAGATGGGGCCTTCCTTCCTCCTTTGTCACCCTGTTATTTTTCTACTGTGTGTGACCCTGTCATAAACATCGCTTATACCAGAAGGAATAAGACTAAGGACGGAATACTAGGATGATAAAGTTGAGTGGAGAGAATGTGAAAAAGTAGAAGAGAATTTCTAAAGCTAATAAGGAGAGAAGGCGTCATAAATAGCATCGTGATCAAACCTACCGGGGAAAAAAAAGGAGGAGGGGACAGTTACATCAAAGCGGAATAAAGTAAGATGAAGAAAACAAATCAAATGCATTATTTGTTACACTAAATATGAATAGATTGAATCCTATTAAAAACAAATTGGGTTAAAAAAACAAACAAACCACCCACCTATATACTGTTTAAAGAAATAACATATACAACATATATAAGTAATGTCGTGAATAGCTTATAGTTCTCTTTTCACATTTATTGCAAAGTCTAATTGAATACTTCAATAGGTGGTGCTCCTTTGACTTAGGCCGTTTGTAGACATGCAAACTAGTTAGGTTTCATCTGGAAGGTGTCTCTTGGGGGAGATGAATATTGAAGGGGAGTCTAAAAGATGGACAGGGAGCGTTATGGTGATGCAAAGGAGGTTCCACCCCTGACTCACAAATGAGTTTTCTTTGGTCCTTAGGCCGACCTGGAGGAAGAAAGAATACGGCAGAAAATAGCAGAAAGGACCTCAGAAGAAACAATACGGATTTACTCTTTGAGACTGTTTTTGAACTGTATTGTGCTGGCCGTCCTAGCAGCATGCTTTTATGCAATCTATAGAGCAACTATATTCTCGCAAGAACACATGAAAAAAGTAAGGACTGCATGAAAGTCAATTTAGCTTTTACTCTGGTTGGACGTTATGCTAAGTGCCTTGTAAACCTCTGAGACAGATACCATCATCACTTCTATTTTACATACAGGGATACAAATTTGGCTGATATGACAGAGAACCAAAATTCAGAGGTGACCGATTTCCACTTAAAAAAAAAAAAAAAAAAAAGCATCCAAAATGGAGCATTTGGGATACCTATTCCTCTTGGAATTCACAAATTCAAATCCAGCTGACCTGCCTGATGTAATCCCCAAGTTCTCCACTTAACCTTGTTGGGGCCTCAGTTTACCCAAAAGAATAGTGGTTTTTAAAAACCCAAGTTGGTTGTGGCTCTGCTTCATGAAATCAATCATAGGAGCCCAGGTTCCTTCCATCTTGTGGCTCTGCCATCCTTAGGGTGTGACCCTCTTCTGTGTACTACTTGATAGTTTACCACATCCACATTCCAGCCAATGGAAAGGAGATGGGGAGGGCACACCCCTCCCCTTCAAGGTCGTGACCTGGAGGTTGCGCTTACAACTTCTACTCACATCCCTTTGGCCATAATTTAGTCAGATGGCTATACCTAGCTGCAAGGGAGGCCGGGACATTTAGTTTTATCCTGGGTAGCCCTATCGGTGGCTAAATAGTCTATTATTATGAAAGAAAGAGAATGGCTAATCTAAGTCAATTAGTATCACAGCCTTGAAAACACTTACATTGACCATTGATATGTGGATTTTTTTATACCGCACCTAAATTAATCCAATAGAGCTCATTTTTCTTCTAGTATGGTATTAGCTAATGTTTCCTCTATTTGAGGAAAGGAGGAAGGCAATGGTTCATGGTAGGGGCCATGTTGAATTACATGTGAATTTCATTTTGTTTTTTTGCTAGTAAACATGTATAGTTGAGTTCTTTTTTTTCTTCCAGTTTTATTGAGGTATAATTGACATATAGCACTGTGTACGTTTAAGGTGTACAGTATAATGACTTGACATAGGTATAGCTGAGTTCTTTTAAGGTCGACTCATTTGTGATATAACCTTCCTTATTATACTCTTGACCCATTTTGTTATCTTCATAGGAAATTGACAAGATGGTTTTTGGAGAGAACCTCTTGATATTGTACCTGCCTTCTATTGTGATCACGCTGGCCAATTTTATCACCCCAATGATCTTCGCCAAGATCATCCACTATGAGGATTATTCCCCAGGCTTTGAGATCCGGCTGACAATCCTTAGGTAATGCCTAGACATGCCAAGCAGATCACCAACCACTTGCCCGCTCCCTTGCCCTTGGCAGACATTGCTAATCAATTGTGGCACCTGTTCCTGCTGAGCCAAGAAGCCCCTTCAACATTCAGACAATCCCCATGAATGAATTAGGCTTTGCACATGCAGTGAAATCTATGAGATGTAGGAGTCTACTTATCAGTGGTATATTTTTGGTTCATGTATTAGCACTTCGACAGATGAGGGTGTAGGGTGGGGTCCTAGGAGGAGGTGTTGCTCTGAAGATATTCGAAATAAGGGGAGTGAGGAAGAGAGAGAGAAGGGAAGGCAGCTGACAAAGGATGTTACTGAGCAAATCGCCGCTGTTTAGCAACTGGGGTCCAGTCCTGCTGGGTAACTCGGAGTTGTGTGGGCAATATCTGAGAGTTTTCCCACCAAACCAGATATTCAGCTTCTACCGCCTAAGGGTGGCCGCTCCCAGAAACATTAAGTCTCCCACACTTCTACCCACTAATCCCACACATGCGCCTTGGGTGCAGAGTTCCAAGCACTTGCAGTAGGAACGTGAGGCATTTGCTGGAATAGGGAATGCTGAGAAAATATGCCCAGGTCACCTGCAGTGTGGGCTGCAGTTGACTTTTTATAAGTTGCTGTAATACCGCTTCTCCTTTCAAAGCACTACTCTGTGTCATTTAAAAAATGACAGGTATAAAGCAGAGTGCAGCGAGGCAGCCCAAATAAGTTGAAGAGGACCAGGTGGGGGTCCTGGGAAACGAGCTTCTCAAATGTCTCGCGTTGTACGTGCATATCTTTAAAAAAAGAAAAAACACAACTTTTTGTTTTAGAAATTTTCAAACAGAACAAATGGTATCACAACCCCCCTTTATGTTCCACTTACCCACATTTTGCTAGTCTTGTTTCAGCTTCTCCCCCCACTTTTGCTGGATTGTTTGAAGCAAATCTGAGGCAACAAGGTCATTTCACCTGTAAACACTTCAGTATATCTCTAAGTGAGAAGGACTTTTTTTTTTTTTTAACATAACCATCATGACCTCTAATAAAATTGAGTCCGTTCCCTGATGGAAATGCAGATGGTCTTGGACGATTGGTTTGTTCAAACCAGGGTCCAAACAATGACCACGAGCTATGTTTGGTGGTTATGTCTCTTAGGTCCCTTTTATTCTTTTAAGAATTCCCCCTGCCCTTATGTTACGCCCTTGATTTGTGGGAGAAACTGGGGTACTTGTCCTGCAGAATGTCTGCTAGTCTGGATTTAGTTCATTGTTTCTTCATGGTGCGTTTTTTCTGTACCTATAGTCACTGTAAACTACTGTGTAGATTCAGACTTGTTGTTAGATTCCGTTTCAGTTTTTGATTTGGAAACCTCGGTGGAGCTGGGCTCTCGCCCCACCGGGAGGCGCCTAGTGTCAGATGGATACTGAATAATGAGAACAGTGAGCAGATGGTGTGGACTAGCTTCTTCCTTTCGCCCACTTTATGTTTCTATTGTATTTATTTTTTATTACAAACCACACAATAGAAAAGTATCTTTTTAAAAAAAATCGCACTTACTATATATGTTCTTCTTGAATCCTGCTTTCCCCGGCAGCCCTAAGCTGCATGGTTCCTCTTGTTTATGCCAACGCTTACACGTTTTGTTTTCTTTTAGAAATAGGGTTGTATGGATGCAAAACTCTGCAGTGTACTTTTTCCACTTTCCAATATATCAGACATCTCTCAAAGCTGATAACTTATGAGATTCAATTCGTTCTTCTTCAGAAATGCATAAAGTTCTGTCGCGTGGCTATATTATCATAGATTCAGGAGTTCCCAGCTTTTTTATCTTTTTTTTCTGCCATTTGAAAAAAGGAGTGGTAATATATTAGCATAAACGTTGCCAGTTTTAAGTATACAACTCAGTGGCATTAACTACATTCCCAATGTTGAGCCATCCTCACCCCTATCTGTTTCCAAAACTTACTCATTATCCCAAACAGAAACACGACCTGTTTGTGGGTTTGCGTCTCTGCTCCCAAGGGCCCAGCCTGCCCCAGGGCCTCTTCTTCCCCTCCTCTCTCCTCCCTCTCTTCCTGCAGGTGTGTCTTCATGCGGCTGGCCACCATCTGTGTGCTGGTCTTCACCCTGGGCTCCAAGATTACATCCTGTGATAACAACTCGTGTGAGCTTTGTGGCTACAACCAGAAACTCTACCCGGTGAGGCTGCGGGGATGGGAGCGTCTTGCTGGGTGGGTCATTTGGGAATAACAAGCTCGGGGTCAGAGAACAACCTTGAAGCCACAGTTCTGAGTCCCAGTTGATCCACTCTTGCTGCATAGCAGTCTGGCACACCAGACACCGCTAAGGGCTTGGAAACCAAAGCCTGAGCTGGAATCCAGGGCGGTGTCGGCTGGTGGCCTCCCAAGGCAGCAGGATCTGGGGATGGAAAGGGCGTTGGGAGGAGTCTGAGAAGCTGGTTTGCTCTGCTCCGAGTCGCGTCTCAGCGTCGCTTCCTGTCTCTGCTTTCAGTGCTGGGAGACCCAAGTTGGGCAGGAAATGTACAAGCTGATGATCTTTGATCTCATCATCATCTTGGCCATGACGCTCTTTGTGGATTTTCCTAGAAAGTAAGTGTGAGGGGTACCTCGCTCTTCTCTGCCCCCACTCCTCCCACCCCTGCTCCTGCCCCAACGGGAGGATCTTCTCACAGCGGCTCTCCATAAAGTGCTGGGTGATTCCACAGTCCCTGGAAGCCACTGACAACCATCCAGTGACGTTCAGACAGCACCAGGCCATTGGTCCCCCTCAGATAGGCCACGGGAAGAGCGGAAATGGCACTGCTTTCCATGGGGCTTCAGTGGGCATGGCTTCCTGCTGTCAGCACAACCCCGGGTGTCCGTGGAGACCCTCCACGCCGCAGTGGACACCACATTTCCTGGTGTGGGTTCAAGCCCCAGCACTGCTACTTGCTAGTCATGTGACCTTGGGCAAGTTATGTAAGCACTGTGCCTATTTTCCCACCTGTGAAATGGGGATAGTAGCAGTACCCACCCCATAGCATTGTGGGCGGATTAAATGAGAAAACGCAGATGAACGTGCTAAGAACACTCCAGACTTCAGAACTAGACAGAACGTCCACTGTCACCATGATGATTATTGTTACTATGCCATCATTTTAAAAATTATTCTCAGCATCTCCTTAAGCCTTAAGTGAAACACTATTCGCGTAATCAGTTTTTTACCCAGATCTACAAATTCTCCAGGCATGTCAGAGGTCCAGTAGGCCCTGACAAATAAACATTAAACTAGAAACTTTTCCTTTAAAAAATGACACAAACATGACATGAATATGTGCTTATTGAAAATTCAAAAGTATTTAGAATTTAAGTAAATACAGAAGTCTGGAGAATAGTGGGAGATTTTGTTGGTTGCCACCCAACTCCTCAGAGGTTGCCATTGTTACACTTTGGGGAAGATCCAGCAGTCCTTGAAAACAAAAACACATTTGCATAAATCCATGTATAAGTAAACACATAGTCCTGAGAGAAGTGTTCTTTCCCCTACGCCTAAATGGGATCACGTTACATCCACATAGGTCTGCAGCTTTCTTTTTGTACCTCCTACAAACAAAATATCATGAACTTTCCATGCCAGGACACATGGATTTTCCGCATTCATTTTAAGGTCTGTCTAATATTCCACTATATCCATGGCTTATCATTTGTCAGCCCAGCCCCTACTGATGGGCATATGTGTTGTTGCCAGTATTTTTCCTAATACAGTGCCACAGTGAGCAACGGTGTGTGTTTCCCTCGGCCGCTTGCCCTCAGGAAATTTCTAGGAGTCCAGCATGCTAGGTGGTAGCGTCCTCACAAGCTATTTTCTGTGTGGATGCCCATGACATCTGGGGCTCAGTGGCAAGCCAGAGCACAGAGACTGCCCAGGTCATGCATTGTCACCACAAGCTGGTCAAATAGGTTGCGTTACAATCCCCCCACATTCCAGATGAGAAAAATGAGCCTTGTCTAAATCTATTTGGCTCAGAAGTTGTAGATCTGAGACTCGGACCCTGGTCTTCATGATTCCAGAATTCACTCTGCTGTGAATCTTCTCGACTTGTGATGAGCCAGTGTCCATGAGAGATCTGTGTGGAAACAGCCCTGATTTTGGAGACGTGGTTCTGTGGCCGTGGCAGACGCTTTGTATCCAAGTGAGAAATGGTCCCATTTGTTTCCAGGCTCCTGGTGTCCTACTGTTCCTCTTGGAAGCTGATGCAGTGCTTGGGACAGCAGGAATTTGCCATTCCTGATAATGTTCTGGGGATCGTTTATGGGCAAACCATTTGCTGGATCGGAGCCTTTTTCTCACCCCTTCTCCCTGCCATTGCAACCTTGAAATTCATTATCATCTTCTATGTGAAAGAGGTAAGGAGAGGTGGGCATGGGGGCTGGTACCCTGAACCATTCTTGCTTGAATTTGAAAGTTGTATGTTTGGAGCTCATCTGCATCCTGTCAGATGTATCAAAATGACATCCCTTATTGGAGATATAGATTTATTCTGGCAAAAAGGCTGGATGGATTTTCACGTTTTCATAATTTTGAGAGTTTTGTTAAGAATTGTTGTGCTCCCGTGATTTAAGGGTCAGTTTTATATGTTGTAACTGTTTTTAAGAGTTGAGTTGCAATTGATTGATCTGTTGACTGTGGTACATTTTGGTGATGTTTAACGGAATGTTGATTCATTTAAATGTTGTAGTTTTCTGTTTGGATTTTTGAGCCAGTGCGTGTATTTCCAGGTCTCAGTTATTTGTGTAGGTTCTTGAACAGCTCGTAGGCCCTATGCACTGTGCTTGAACTAAATGCTTAATGGAAGAAGTGGCCCCGCAGACCACTAACCTATCTGGGCTTATTCATAAAACTTTTTCCTTTATTATAGAGGAAATATATGCTCAACATTAAACATTGAAACAATCCAGATGTGGATTGTTTCATCTCTTCTTCCAGAAGAACCCTCTGTTAACAAGTCCAACATGTGCTGATTACTTACTATGCTAAGCCCTGAGGATTCAGAAATGGAAATAATAATAGTATTAATAATAATGACGAGGATAATAGCAGATGCTAATAATACCATGTTCCCCTACTCTGCTGAACACTTAGAAGCTGAAGTTCAGAGAGGTTAAGTAACTGGTCCAAGGTCACACAGCTTACACGTGACTCCTAGGATTTGAAACCAGGCTTATCTCACTCCAGAGCCACGTAAACAGGGCCTTGAAGTGGGCGAAACTTTCTGCCGTGATGTTTTGGCCTTTGAAGAGTTTTTGATGCTTTCATTTGAATGAAGTCACCGAAGGAGAGATGGATGTGAGAAAGCTCTTAGGAACTTTTTCCGTTTCCAGAAAACACTGGTTGGCCAGTGGCTTCCCAGTGTGTAGCACAGTAAAGAAAGTGTGGGGGCAGTGGAATGGGCCACGGACACCGGGCGGAGTTCTGACACTCACTCCAGGCCTGACCGGCCAGCTGCCCCCACACAGGACACTGGGTATTCTGGGTACTCAGTGACTTCCACTCAGAAGATGCTTTGGCTCCTGCTGACGTCAGAAGAGCCTGATGCCACTTCCCAGTAATGCAGCTTTGAAAAATATTAAAGAGAAAGTGTATGTTGTTACTATACCTCTCTCCTCCCCAGTTGATATTGCCTTCACGTCGTCTTTCCCTCCGTGGAAATATTTCTTTTTACAATCAGAAAAAAACAAGTACACTTGTAAAAAAATTCAAGGCAAATCTCTCTCAATTTGTTGCCGATCCATTTAATATATCTCTAGACCCCTAGAAAGAGTGCATTTTCAAAACTTTGGTGAGCTATGGGACAGAGTGCTGGAATCGACCGTTTCCATTTCATAGTGCCTCGTGGGACGTAAAGCTCCCTTTCTCGTCCTTTCTAAAGGGTACAGGGTAGACCATGTGTGGATGCACTTTAACCCATGAGGACCCGAGTGATAGCTCTTTCGCTTGCTTCCAGTTATCCCGTTACCAACAGCTGTAAGTAGTACACATCCATCCACCACATCTGTGTATTTGGGCCCATTTTTCCTCTTTTCTCATCAAGATGAACCCCCCAGTGTGGGGATCTGGATTAAACACTTTGCATTTTGGATCTACAGTGCTGACTGCCCTCTAGAAAGGTTAGACCCACTTACATTCCCACCGTAATGTGTGAATGTGCTCGTTTGTTGTCAAGGAGACTGGACTCTTAATTCTTTTTCTTTCTCTCCCTCCCCTTAGATGAGTCTTATTCATACCTGCAGACCCTCCCCGAAGCAGTTCAGAGCATCCAACTCCAATTTCTTCTTCCTGTTGGTGCTGTTGATTGGACTGTGTTTGGCAATAATACCTCTGACAATCAGCATGGCACAGTAAGTATGACTGTTTTCTAGAACCTATCCCTGCTTCCTGGCATGTTCTTCTCTCATGTTCAAGGGTCTGTTGCATTCTTCATGGGCTTTCCTCACCGTGTGTCACCAGCAGAGGTCAGTAAGTCGCTCCAGGCTTAGCCAGGCCCACCCTTGCTTGGCAATCTCCCTCTGGATGCTGGAATGTCTTGGTCCACTTCTGGAACTTGGACTTGCAGGGTCACCATTGTTTCTGAGAGTGTCGGTTGAGTCTGTCTTACCCAGCTCCCTTTTCCTAAGCCCTGTCTTCTCTTTCTCCCTTTGGATTGTTTTTGTGTTTCTGGTTATGAAAATAATACATGGTCATTGTAGAAGAAAACAGAGTTTCTTCTACATTGTAGAAGAAAACAGAAAGAGTGTAGGATAAAACAGAAAGCAGGAAGTCACCCACATTCCTGCCATTGTGGTTGAGGGTTTGTACTTAGCAAACATTTATTTAGTACCTTCTCTGTGCCAAGCACTATGCTAGATGCGAGGGTAGAAAGACATTTAACATATGACACAAGGTGCTAGGGGTATAAAGATATTTAACATATGACTCTAGTGTGGAATTTGAAAGAACTGAGAATCAGAAGTTGAGGTTTCAAGCTCCAGTGATGCCAATCCCTAGGGGTTTAACCATTTATACAAGAGGCTGGCAAACTTTTTCTGGAAAGGACAAGAAAGTAAATAATTTAGGCTTTGTGGGCCAAATGGTGTCTTTCGTAGCTATTCAACTCTACTGTGTAGTATCATGAAAGGAGCCATAGACAATACATAAACTAATGGGCGTGACCCTGTTCCAATAAAACTTTATTTATAAAACAAGTGGTGGGCCACATTTAGCCCTTGGGCTCTAATTTGCCAATTCCTGACTTATACTCTCATGGAATTTCATTTCTTCATCTTTAAATTAAAATCCTTGAACTTTGAATCTCTCTCTCACATTTTATTTTTTAAGTAATTTGAATGTATATTTTTATTATTATAGTAATATGTATTATATATAAAAAATTGCAAATAGTACAGAGGAGTATAACTTAAGGGAAAAAATTGCTTCTCTCCTCACCTTCGTCCCACTCTGCACAGGTAACCACTGTTAATGGTTTATGAATATTTCTAGAAATTCATTATGAAAAAATGTACTTATTTTTTAAAAATACATATGGAATAATACTGTAATCCTGTTTGGCAGCTTATTTTTTTCTCTTAATTTTATGTTGTGCCCTTTTCCATGACAGCACAGTTAGGACTCTCATTCTTTAAAAATATTTCTTAGCTTTGACTTAAAAAAAAAGAAAAAAAAGAAATACATTCACATGGCACAAAACCCAAAAAGCATAAAAGAGTAGATGGTGGAAATTCATTTTCCAATCCTATTTCTCTACTCCTTACTTAGTTTCTCTCTGGGAGACAGTCATATCTATGTGTGTGTCTGTCTCAGTGGCTCTTTCTTTCTTTCTTTCTTTTTTTCTTTCTTTTTCTTTTCCCCCTGCCCTGCCCTCTTTAGTATTCCATTGTTTGAGTGGATCATAGATTGTTCATTCATTTTCTTAAACAACACGTAGATGATTTTCAGGAATTTTGTTGTTGTTGTTGTTGTTTTTTAAGATTTTATTGGGGAAGGGGAACAGGATTTTATTGGGGAACAGTGTGTACTTCCAGGATTTTTTCCAGGTCAGGTTGTTGTCCTTTCAATCTTAGTTGTGGAGGGTGCCGTTCAGCTTCAAGTTGTTGTCCTTTCAGTCTTAGTTGTGGAGGGTGCAGCTCAGCTCCAGGTCCAGTTGCCATTGTTAGTTGCAGGGGGCATAGCCCACCATCCCTTGCGGGAGTTGAACCTGCAATCTTGTGGTTAAGAGGACGCGCTCCAACCAACTGAGCCATCTGGAAGCTCAGCGGCAGCTCAGCTCAAGGTGCTGTGATCAATCTTAGTTGCAGAGGGCAGAGCCCACCATCCCTAGCAGGACTCAAGGAATCGAACTGGCAGCCTTGTGGTTGAGAGCCCACTGGCCCATGTGGGAATCTAACTGGCAGCCTTCAGTGTTAGAAGCACCAAACTCCAACCACCTGAGCCACTGGGTCAGCCCCAGGAATTTGTTTTTATCATTAAAAATAGCATTGTAATAGAAAATCTTACACATAGAACTTTGTGATGTGAATGTAGGCAATTCTTTGTAGGGCTTAATTTAATTTTTTTGCATTGTAATTTTACTTTTTTCCCTACTTTGTATTTTGAAAACTTTCCAAGCTATAGAAAAGTTGAAGAAATAGCCATTGTGAAAACTCATATACCCTTCAACTGATTGTCCCAAATGTTCACATTTTGCTGCAGTGTTTTTCTCTCTCTGTGCATACATTTTTGTGTGTGTGATGAACCGTTTAAAATAAATTGGAGTTGCCATGATATTTATCCGAAATACTTGAGTGCAAAGTTCCTAAAACTGAAGACATTCTCCTTCCTGTGCGTCCACAATCACATTAGCACACCTCAGAAAATTAATACGGGCATCCTATTCCTGCCATTTCCAAATTTCTCCCAGTGTCTCCAAATAGTCTTTCATAGCTTTATTTTTAAAGTGAGGATCTTTAAAGTTTTACCCATTGCTTTTGATGGTTATATCTTTTTAGTCTCTTAATCTTTGATTCTTCAAAGAATCCAGGCCAGTTCCCTCACCTCTACATGAAGAAACTGGAGACTTATATCCCCACATTCTGGATTTGTCTGATTATTTTCTCACCGTGTCACTGAACTTGTCCTTCTCTCCTGAATTTCCCGTAAACTGAAAGTCAGGTCTAGAGACATGATGAGGTTTCAGGGTAAGCATTTTTGATAGAATATTCCAGAAAGCCATGAGGTCAGGCGGTTCCTCACAGGTCACTGTGAACAAAGACTTGTGGGCATTCCAAGGAGGGACCGTCAGCCTTACCGGGCTCCTTGGTCTGTGTCCTGGCAGCATCCCTTCCTCGAAAGCCTGCGGGCCGTTCACCAACGTCAACACCACGTGGGAAGTGGTCCCCAAGACGGTGAGCACCTTCCCTAGCTCGCTGCAGTCCCTGCTCCACGGCGTCACGTCCGAAGCCTTTGCGGTGCCGTTTTTCATGATCATCTGGTGAGTGAGCACCCCTGGACCCCTGCGAGTATTTCCCACGGCGGCACCTGCTCTCCACTGGGGAGCGAGAGCTCACCTGCTGCTCTCGATATGTTACTGAGCCTCCTGAGCCTCACTTCCCCATCTCTAAAATGGGCACAATAATAGTAATTCTTTTAGAAGGTCATTGAGCAGTAAGAGCCCACATGTAAGGCACTTTACCTAATATCTGACATAAAAACCCAATAAATGTTGCCTGTTATTCGTATTACTGACTAGTCACAAAATCACTTGCTCTTTGAAAAAGGAACTGATTCCTGGGCAGAGAGAAGATGACAAGATTAGGAGCATACACTTGATTCCTGGCTCTACCATGAATAAGCTGTCTGGCCTTTGGTCATTACCTATCCTCTCTGAGCCTCAGTTTCCTTACCTGGAAAATGGGGCTAAGAATGGCCTGTGCCTCATAAGGTTGTGAGAAGAAGGGAATGTGGTGATGCCCGTAAAGTGCTTAGGAGAGAACTGGGCCATTAAAGGCTGAGTAAATGACAAGTGTTACACGCGAGCGTGACAAGGGTCTTTGCTGCACAGTGATTCGTTTTGGGTGTTAAAGTCATTCTAATCATGGATGTGTACTGAGGGTTTACTGTGTGCTAGACATTGTTCTAATTACAGTCCGTCCTCAGTATTCACGGATTCCTTCCCCCCCCCTCCATTCTGTGAATGTACCCACTCACTCCTCTTGGGGAACCATTCTCGTCTTTGGCTATGGGGACTTCCAAAAGAGTATCATTGGTGTCAGTGGTTCCAATGGCCCTCATTTCCTTAGCTCTATCTGGGGAGATTGGACAAGAAACCACCTCCCCTTCATGGAATGAGCATACCTGCTGTTTGCCTGGGGGCTTGCCCTCCCCTGCACTTGTCCTGCTTCCCAAAGATAACAATTTCAACCACCCCCATGTGAGATCTGGGGCTGCACAGAAAACAGGAACCATTGCCAATTGCTTTTATTAAAAACTATATTATCTTAGGCTTGGGTTTTACTGTATTATCCCCATTGTACAGATGAAGAAACTGAGGCCAAAGAGATTCCACAGGGTTCATCCACAGCCAGTTCATGTTGAGCTGAGCTGACTTCCTGGACCAGCTCCTTGTCTTTGCCTGTCATGTTGCGTGTGCTGGGGGGAAACATCAGCAACTTTTAATAGTAACTTTAAAACCAAGGCGAATCACACACACAGTCTCTGCGACCACTGCCAAATAAAAACCCTCTGGCTATTTCTGATGCCCTCTGCTTGCGGGAGATGGGGGTTTTCTTTTTCGAGCAGAAGTCCAATTGTTCCAGGTAAAATGTGGCGGGCTGTTTTTCTAGTGGCCTTCGAAGGGTGCAAACTCCCTAGTGACCTGTCCGCCTTGTGTTGTTGCAGCCTCATTATGTTTTATTTCATCGCCCTGGCCGGAGCACACAAACGGGTGGTCGTCCAGCTCCGAGAGCAGCTGTCCCTGGTAAGGAAGCATGCAGGCCCATTGGGGCATGTCTGGGAACTGACAGAACGTGGCACTTTCCCCAGGAATGCTGTGGTTCCCCTCCCCCTACCACCCCCCCAAAACTCTGCCTGCAGGCCGGGCCTCCTCCAACATCATTCATTCACTGACTCGTTCATTCCTTCCTCGTGGATATTTAGCATGATATATGACCTACGCTGTGCTGGGTTACAGTGGTGAAGAAGGGAGACAGGTCTGCTAAAGAAAAAAGACACATTCTGGTAGCGATGACTGCTATGAAGAGAACAGAAACACGGGAGTTAGAGTGACAAGCGGGCCCTCTGCTGCTGTAGATGGTGACCACTGGAGGCCTGTTTGAGGAGGCGACATTGCATAGCTGAGGCGTGAATGATGAGGAACCGATGCTGGGAGGTCTTACCGATGAGAGTAACTGGCAGAGGCTAGAGTGAGGGAATGAACGGGGACTGCTGGGGGTCAGGAGGGAGGCTGGGGAGGCCAGATGATGCTGGAATAGCAGCCCGGATCCCAACACAGCCCGAGGGCTCTCATCAGACGTGTGGGTGCACTTCTGAGCACGATAGGAAGCCATTGGAGGGTGCGAAGTACAAGTGTGATCTACATTTTAAAAAGATGATTGGCCGCTCTGTGGATGGGGCTGTGGAAGGGACAGGAGTGAAAGAGGCAGGCCAGTTGGGAGGCCATTACAATTGTCCCATGTGTAGGACCCTTGCTCTTGAGTCAGATAGGTAATTTATTAGGTCGAAATGATGATATTTGTTTCCAAATATACCAAATGTGTTCTGGAACCTGTTTCTTTTTTAGGAAAGTCGTGACAAGCGTTATTTAATCCAGAAACTAACGGAAGCCCAGCGGGATGTGAGGAAGTGACTCGACTGGTGGTGAACACACTGCTGCCTGTTGCCTATAAGTTGACTTAGTGACCTGCCGAGCCTACAACACCCACCTGCCTTTTAAGAGAAGTGTTTAAAAATATTTTTTCTGGAGTTCGGACCGTTCCTGAAGGTGCGTGCAGCTCCGGTGGCCGTGTTTACACAACCCAGCCTGTACTTAGGGCTTTAATGACTTAAAAAAGCAGGTTCAAACACCAAGTCTTTGCCTGTTGACCAGCCACTCAGTGACTCTACCAAACAACTGACTTATGAAGACGTTGAAGCTTTTATACCAAAAATGGAGGAGGAGACCTTTTATATTTGTGAAAGCGTCTGTGTGTCATCTTTTAACGTCAGCTGTCGAGGTCATCCGTTCCTGAGGCTGGTTCTAGGGGTTTAGGCTGAGAAGTGTTCCTTAAGAAGCAGTAATGACCCTTTGAATGGTTCTGTAGATTTAAAATGAGACCTTCTTATTTTTTTTAATGAAGAGAAAGCCTTGAGTCATGATTTTTGGAACAGACAGTGGCAACGTGGAGGATGGTTATGCAGTTTCAGCGACTGATTGTGATGAGAGAGAAAAGCCATTTCTGCCGTGTAAGTCTCTGAATGACCCAGATGAAGCCTTTGGAGGAGAAGGGTTGCTGCAGGATGGCAGCCTTGATTGGTCAGCTCCTGGGGCATTCTGCCACCACCTTATTACTCGGGAAAGCTGCCTTCAAGGGGCTGGATATTCACAAGCCTTCAGTTCCCTTCTAGGGCTGATTTCAGAGACTTGGCTGAAGGTCCTCTGCCATCCACATTAAGAGGCAGACAGAATTTGTCTCTCTTCCAAATGCCATTTCCCTCCCTGCACTGAGCTCTCTGTTTCTGAAGCACAGTCATTTCAGAGCCAGGCTGGAAAAGGCTCTATAGTATTTATTTGAGTCGTGGGTTTCTGTGAAAAAGGGTTTGGGGGTATTGTGTATTGCACGTCTGCCTGTGCCAGTTGACCAGTCTAGACTGAATGTTTGTTTCTTAAATACACATATCCATATTTTAAGGGTTATCGTTAGTTGTGCTTAAAATTTTAAATGCATGTGCCTTTATGTGATAAAACATGCAATCTCAAGATTTCCGTTACAGTAAAAAGTATGCACTAAATACCTCATCATAAGCTTACCGAAAGTGATAGCTCTGAACCTTTTAATGTGAGTGTAAGTTATTGTTTAATGCAGTCAGTTTTTATTTTTATATCTTCAGAATTGTTTTCAAAGTACTTGAGTTTTGTCACAGACCGTTGGAAGCTTCCTTCCTTTCCCTGGCTCTAAACCATTCCTGGAGGTGCCCTGGAATCTCACGCTGGGTGCAGGTTTTAGAAAGTTGCTGCTGTTAAGAACATTTCCAAGCCCCTCCCACATTACTCAAAAATGACTGGCTCTTTGGTCTGTGCAGCAGGGCAAGCTTACCACAGCTTCCACATATCTGTCTATTTGTCCCTTTGCCGGACCACTTTCTTGCCTTTCACAAAGATAGCATTAATGGGATGTTTTTGTACCTTTGAGACCACTAAGTTTTTCTAGCTTTTCCTGTCTTTGTTGAGGTTTATGACTTTTTTGGGAGGAGGGGGGATCACACATCTGCCTTTATTGTCAGCAGCAGGTAGGACACTTGCAGCAATAGCTAAAAAAAAATTAATTTACAAAAGCAGGGATTCGGTGAAGCTGTCGTTGGGATCTCATATATAGATGCCAACCCAGAGCAGCAAGAAGGGGACCCCAAAGCCCATGAAGAGCGAGGCCACCAAGGAGATGAGGAGCTCTTTGTAGATGTCCCCAGTGAACTTGGTGGAGGTGACCTCATAAACCACCAGGTGGTGTAGAACATGCCAATGGCCAGCAGCACCCCCGTCAGATGGGGAGTAGACAGCAGATGCACTGGGCTGGTGAATCTGTTCATGGCCTTGAGCTCCATCCGGCCGGATGCTTAAGGTTTATGACTTTCTCAGTCTAATAACTAGCATCATGGAATTTTGAGTAAACGAAAGTTCATTCCACCCTTACTTTTTAAAAATTCTAATGGTTGGCATGTCTGCCTGGTGTATTTATATAATGTTCTTGCCTTCATGCTTCTGAGGACAATCAGGTTTCTCTCTCTCTCTCTCTCTCTCTCTCTCTCTCTCTGATAGAAGCTTTGTTTTCTTTCCCTATTATAAAACTGATACTAAAATATGCTAATATATTTGTTGTAGTTAAATGCTGCTAATTTGCATACCTTCTACTTGAATGTTTTCACATATTTTGGTAACGTTAATAACTTCAAGTGATGTCTGTATAATTGTTTAAGTGCAGCTCTCATTAACCAGCGTGCATTAAAACTACTGATTAAACAGTCTTGAAGGGTTTTTTAAGTGTGGTTGTATATATTTGAATCCATGAAGGTTTCTCGTCAGCAAATAAGTGATCAGGGAAAACTCTCTAACAGTTTGTAAAGTTCTTGGCCTTTCCCTAGAACCAGAGAGAAAAAAGAAGTGTTTAATTATAATCCAAGGGTGTAAAGTAGAAAATGAAAGCCCCCTTCTCACAATCCCAACCCTCTGAAGTTACCTGTATTACATGTTTTATTATATACTCGTATATCTTTCCAGATATGCATTTTTGATTTTTTCCCCTCACATACATACTTTATACATTCGAAAAATTATTTCTCCTGGGTAGATCCCCAGAAGCAGGATTGCTATATCAGGGGATATGTATTTTTAAAACATTGCCAACAAAATATTTTCTCTTATGACTTCGTCTTTGGAGCAGTTTTAGACTCACAGCAAAATTGAGAGGAAGGTGCCAAGATTTCCCATATCCCCTCTGTCCCCACACTTGTACAGACTCCCCGAATGTCAGCATTCCCCCATCAGAGTGGTACCTTTGTTACAACTGATGAATCTGCATTGACACAGTGGCTATGCACTTTTAAAAGTATGGTATATGTTGCTAAATCTCCCCTCCTCTCCATCCCCCAAGAAACTAATTTGCACCCATATAAGCCCACACTAACAGTGAAGTGGACACAAAAATAACGATACATGTTCTCTGTAGGAAACCTGAAAATAGAGAAAAGGACTAGGAAGAAATTTTAAGTCGTCTGTCAGCCCCAACACCTAGAGATAACACTATTGGCCACGTGAATTTAATTTTAACGTAACTTTTACTATTTTAAAGTGGATGTAGGATGTAGATAGAGAAAAATCTTCCTTGTTGGTAAAGCAGAAAGTACGATGATTACGCCAATAAATAATTCCCTCATGATCCTCTTTCCCAGGAATTTAGGTGAGAAATTTTTACCCTGTCCATCTTTGAAAGAACAAGTTAGCATTCTCGTCTCCGTGGCAACGCAAGGCTCCATCACTTGTGGCGCTTTTGAGTGATTGATAGTGACCGCGTCCAATTGAATCTTTTCATTGGCCGCTTCCAACCAATCGAAAGGAAGCAGGGGCCTAGGGGCGTTTCCTCCAGTGCAGGGGCGGGCAGCGTCTTCCTTACGTCTGTCGTGCGTCATCAGTCTGCGTCAAGGGGACGTTTGGCGCGCTTCGCTCAAAGGACTGGCTGCTGTTTTGCCGCGATGAGCTGCGCCGGGGCGGTGGCGTCTTGCTCCCTGTGGTGGCTGCGTACGGGCGCCCCACGGCCCCTCTCAGGTAAACGGGGAGCCCGGCTGCGTTCCTCCGTTGCCCGGGAGTTTTCGCCTGGGGTTTGGGCCGGAGAGGTCACGGGGAGACGTTTCAGTGCGTCACAGGCCTGCGACGGGGCGACGAAACACCGGTGCGGGCGGCGGGACGGGGCCTGTAGTGAGCAGCGCGAATGCGGGGCGAGAAACGGGTGCTTTTCAGTGGTGACGCTCTGGGGCGGCTCCTCAGGGTGGGCGCGTTGCGAAATGGCACACCTGTGCCGTGACGTCACTGCAGGTGTGGTCAGCCTTCCGGGATGGGGACAGTGGGCGACCTTGAGAGTTCAGTGCCCCGGGGGTGCCTTCGTTGCCAGCCCTCAGGGCCTTGCCAGGCAGAGTGTAGTCATGCGACCAGCAGCGTCTGCCAACCCCATTCCCACCCCCGAACTTGCTCGAAAAGCAGCTTTTCAGGTCCCTGCCCTGACTGACCTACAGGGTCACGGAATCTGTAGTATTTTAACAAGTCCTTGGAATGATCCGTATGCTCTAGAAAGTTTGAGAAGCACCAGGGTAGCGGAAGGAGCATCGCATTTGGAGTCGGGAGACTTGGGTTTGAATCCTGGCTGCTTCTCCTTTCCTTGTTTCATCGGAGCTGCCTCAGAAAAGTGTGAGCTCCTGCTCTCAAGGTTACATCGTTCGCGTACCATCTTCATAATTTTGCCTTCTAGCAATGCCACTTGTGTTTTTCCTTATTTAATGTGGTTTTTTTTTTCCTATAACTGTGTTCCATTTTTTTAATTAAGTACTTTCCGGGAAACTACATCCTTATGGGAAACAGATGACCAGTATCGCCTGCCCCGAATAGAGTAATCATAAAAAATAAATACGCTGAAAACAAAAAGTTATTAAATTGCATTACATACTGTTGTCTACCAAGGCTTGAGCCCAAGACTTCCTTTCTGGTTAAAAAGGGGAGATGAGCAAGTGTTAGGAAGGTGTAAACTGAGGCAGTTTCCTTGATGAAATCAAAAGGATTGGAAGAGAATTAAAAAAAAAATAACGCTTACTCCAGGGTGTTTTGTACTGCACATTCATAAGCCCCGTAAGACCTTCCCATATGCCACTTAAAATCTCCCAGGTATTTAAAAAAAAGAAAAAAATCTCCCAGGTATCACCACTGGTGTGTATTTCACACTTCGGGAAAACACAAATATAAAATGATGCATTCGAGTGCTTCTAGCACTCAGCTTCAAGTATATTTTATTTTTTTCTGAAATTTATTTAAAAGTGTGTGGCAATGCAGGCAAAACTCAGAGGATTGTTGAACATGACTTTTGATGCTACTTTACTGGGCCAAGGAACATAACAAGAATCATTCTGTTCCATTTATAAAGTTACTTTGATTCCTGTATCTCATTTTGTCTACATGATAACTCAGTAAGAAAGGTTTTAGTGTATGTGTCCCCTTAAAAAGGAAATGACCTGGTTATTACCAATTTTATATGTAGGAAATGGCACTTGTGATTTGTCTAAGGTTAGCGTTTGAGACAGAACACGTATTTTCTGACACTAGCTCTGCCTTTTCTGTGGTCCATCCATACTTATTAAAGACACCTTGCAGAGATTGTGCAAAGATAGAAATGACAAATATTACAATACCTGATCCTTCCCATATCACCCCCAAAACTTTCTGAGGTGCCTGAATCTGGAAAGATGGTGCAGTGCTAGGAAACAGTCTGGTGTGTTTTTAATATAAATATAATCCTACCCATCAGAAGTCAGCTGTGTGTTTGAACTCTTCCTATGGCCTCAGCCCCTTGCTATTTTTCAGTATATGGTTTTTTTTGAAAGCTGAGTACTGGGTTGTCTTTAAAGTTCTTTCCCATTAACATGTTTCTGGATGGGAGTAACAAATGAAAGAACAAGCAAACAAGTTTATTTTGAGAAATAGAGCTAGCTCATCATTTTCAGTTTCAATTCCTGGGCCCCATCTTTCTGCAGGGAGGTCAGGGTGGTGGAAACAGCAGTCCTTGAACTTGGAGGCAAAAGCTTAGGACAGGCTACCTTGACATTGTCAAATGTCTCAAGTTGTTCTCCGCATAAAAACATGGCTGCGGACCACAGTGACCCATTGAAGGCACAGAACTGAGTGGTACGTTACATTTGGTAAAACTTGGACTGCATCCAGTTCTTGGGGTCCAGTTCCTGGACTCCATCCACTTTCTTGAGTCAAATACACTCAGTGGGATGGAGCTGGTTTTCAGAAGAGTTCAAGATCAAAGCTGGGTCACCATGCTTCAGACCCCTATGTCTACGCTCCTTTGTTTAGAGTGAGGCATTTAAAACCCCACATGACCAGAAAGTTCACATGCAGAACCACCCCAAATTCCACCCCATCACCTTGTGTCCAAAGCACTCAAGTCTTTAATGAAAAAATTGTAGATGTGCCCAGAATGAAATTCTGGGTGTTGACATTAGCTTAAATGAAAAGAAGTATCTATGAAAGACATACTAGTCACACATAAGAGCCTTGGAACCCCCCAAGATGGTACCAATACAGGTCAAAGTTCAAATTACAAACTAAATGGTCTCTGTGGGTCTCCATTTCCATATCTGCAAAGTGGGGTGATAAGACCTTACACACCTAAACACATTACAAAACCCTTAGGGGGAAAAGAACTTTTGGGATGCCCTCATACAAGGCTCAGAGAATCAAGTGGTTAACAGAAAAATTTAAAAGGCAATATCAAATCTGTCCTGAAGAATTTACATTTTGAAGGCAAGAAGAGTTTGGTTGAATTGGTTACGTACCATAATGAGGTGAAACCCGAGTTCTGAGGCTTATTTCTCAACGTCAGATGCCCATGGATGTGGGTGTTTGAAGAGAACGTAAATCTGTGGTTCCCAGCCTTGGCTGCAGAGAAGATTCATACACACAGCTTTTTAAAAATATCAGTGCCCCCCTCCCAGAGATTGGCTGGGGAAGACCATCCCTGCTTTTGAAAGATCCCTTGGAAGTTCTGTGCAGCAGGGTTGGGAACAAACTGGACCAGAAGGGGTTGGGTGAGCTTGAGAACCACGCCCATGTAGACAGTTGCCACATTAACTGCCTGAGAAGACAGGCTCAGAATTTCCAGATCTTCATACACTTAAAAGTGAAGCCAGAAATCCAGATCGTTAGCTAAAAATCTTCTGTGTTAAGTGTTGGTAACGAATTCACTTTAAAAAAACACACAAAAACACTGCAGGTTAAACAATACGCTGATGGCACCTCCCTGTGGACCTTTGCTCTAAGGTGTCTGTCAAAGGAAAGATCTCAATTTGACCTGAGAGTAACGAAGAATCAACACTTGCATTGCAGCTTCTGGAAGAAGGATCGGTGTCAGGTTGTGCAGTTCGGGAATGGTCGCAGACAATATCAATCGGGCAACTGTGCACCGGATACTCAGGGTGGATCATGCCGGGGAATACGGAGCGAACCGCATCTACGCGGGGCAGATGGCCGTCCTGGGTCGGTCGAGTGTGGGGCCGGTCATTCAGGTGAGCGCTGCTTTCTCAGCCTGGTCTACTCAATGGGGAGGGGAAGGGGAAGGATCCTTCCCCTTCAGGTAATGAGTCCCAGTAGGTCTTGCGTTCTCAAGGGACATGCCATTGTCCTCAAGAGAGTGAAAATTGGATATGGAGGGCAGTGAAAAGCATATTATTTTTATGTATGGAGCACAGATAGACATGTAGTACATAAACAGATATATGGTATATCTGTAGCATTAACATTTCTGGGGCCGACCTGGTGGCTCAGGTGGTTGGAGTTGTGCTCCTAACGCCAAGGCCACCGGTTTGATTCCCACATGGATCCATGAGCTGTGCCCCCTACAGCTAAGATTGTGAACACCAGCTCTCCCTGGAGCTGGGCTGCCGTGAGCGGCCAGTGGCCAGCGTGAGGGGCCAGCAGTCATCGTGAGTGGCCGGCAGCAGGCGAGAGCTGCCATGAGCTGCCATGAGTGGCTGACCGAGAACTGACGACTGACTGCCTCAGCTGGGGGGAGCACAAGGCCATAATACCACATGGGCCAGGGAGCTGTGTCCTACACAGCTAGACTGAGAAACAGCGGCTTGAACCGGAGTCGGAGAGAGGTAGGCAGAAGAAGGGGGGGGAAATTTCCTGGTGGAGGTAGGTGATAATGAAAAAGGGGTTGAGAAACACCACATTCAAGGGAAGTAACAGTTTCTGAGAGGCTGTGGTCCTGCCCCCAGTGGAGATACTTTATACTGAGATGCAGAGGAGGAGGCCTAGGCTTTGTAGTCACACAGACCTGGCTTCACATTCCAACTCTCCCACCTCCTGCTTCCCTTGGGGAAGTCACATGACCTTTGGGTCTCCATTTCCATATTTGCAAAATGGGCTGATAATACCTACCTCTGGATTTTGGTGAAGAATAAATGAGCTCCTGTAGAACATCTAATACCACGCCTGGCATGTAACAGACACTCAGCCAAGTTAAATTGCCTGCTCTGAGTCCTAGGGCAAGTTACTTAACCTCTCTGTGCCTTACTTTATTTATCTGTATAATGGGGATAATGACAGTTTGTCCTTTACAGAATGGTCATGCAGCTTTAATAAGCTGCCACATAAAGCGGTTCGACAGCGCCTGGCACTGGAAGTGCCTTTGTTAGCTGTTACTGTCATCTTCCCTTTCTCCTTTGTGGGAAATGATACTTACGTGCTAGCAATCTGGAAGGAAACTACACAATAGCTAATAGGTAAACTACACAGTAGCTCATTCTGCCCTCCTGATTTGGAAATGAGCTGAACATCTCATTCCCAGGGGTGTGGACCCATCTCCTTGAGTAGGCACATTGTGGGTCTGAGGGGCTTCGGCCAGAGCCATGGCTCATGGACAGAACACGTAGCTTCCTTGGGATATAGCAGGCGGCCTATCGAGAATGCTGACATGTCTTAATGTTTCTTACAGAAAATGTGGGATCAAGAAAAGGACCACTTGAAAAAGTTCAATGAATTGATGGTTACATTCAGGGTCCGGCCGACGATTCTGATGCCCTTTTGGAACGTGGTGGGGTTTGCACTAGGTGCGTGTCTGTCTAGAAGAGCTTATGGGAGCTGAGGGGTCGGGGATGATTAAATTGTTCAAGTACCACTTCACAATCCTTGTTGTGTCCTCCTATAGCCTCTTTTTATTTGCTGAATATTTTCCTAAAGTTAAATTTACTTACTCTTTTCACTTATATTTATTTAAGATAGAATCTTAAAATCATAGTTTTATAAACAGAAGGTACAGTAAAAATAAATAACGGGGGGTGGGGGAAGGTAGAGCAATTCCGTTGCAGCCCGATAATGTGCCCTGACAAAGGTTCTAAACCTGAGATCCGCTCACTCTTAAAGAGGGAGAGAGTACATGGCATCGGAGGATCAAGACGTACCCCAAATGACGGCTTTGTCCTTGCCGTCATCAGAAGGCTTTGAAAAGCGAATAGCACTCTCACTGTGTGATTCGAGGTTTAACACGGTCCCCTGGTGCCACCTGGAACAGTGGTTTTCAACGTGTGTGAGCTGCTCCCGAGGACATTTGGCAATATCTAGAGACTTTTTTGGTGTCCCCTCTGGGGACACCACCAGCCTCTAGTGGATAGAAGCCAGGGACGCTGCTGGACATCCTACGATGCTCAGGGTGACCCTCACAGCAAGGCCTTACCCAGCCCAAAGTTCCTAGCGCCCAGGGTGACAAGCCCTGGCCTGCTGTGACCTCCCTTATGAGTGTCAGTCAGTCCCATCCTCTCCCGCTCGGGGTTTGACAATTCCAGGTGCGGGAACCGCCCTGCTTGGGAAGGAGGGAGCGATGGCGTGTACCGTGGCCGTGGAGGAGTCTATTGCACGTCACTACAACAACCAGATCAGGACACTGATGGAGGAGGACCCAGAAAAGTATGAGGAGCTGCTTCAGGTGTGTATGTGGCTACACTCTGGGAAGGGGCTGGGGAAAGGCACAGGGCTAACGCAGTTTGGTAAGAAGGGACAAGTACAGTGTGAGGGACCTTAGAAGTCTCGGCAGGCGCACTGAGGCACAGAAAGCTGAAGCCATGTGCCCTGGTCACACGGGGCAGAGCTGGGACTCGAGCCCGTGTCTCCTGAGCCCGGGCCTGCATTCCCTCCACTTCCGGATGATTGGTAGATGGAGCAAATGCTGCGAGCACGAACCCCTCAGATCCAATACATGAACTAAGAGATACTCTCGGTTAAGTTTCCACAGTGGATAAGGGAACGGGTGTTTTTTTGTATTTTGTTCTTTTAAGCCTACATCAGGGGTTGGTAAACTATGGCCTATGGCCACCATCTGTTTCTGTAAACCAAGTTTTGTCGGGACACAGCCACACCGATGCATTTACATGTCCATGGCTGCTGTCCTCTCCACAGTGGCAGAGTTGAGTAGCTGCGATGGGGACCCTACAGCTTACATGTTTGCCTGCTGCCGTCTTAGACAATGATATAAGGCTTTAGCCTCCAAAATTAGCCAGCACCGCAGGAGAGGTGGGGTGCTGACTTGATTCGATTTCTTTAACAAGGTGATCAAGAAATTTCGGGATGAAGAGCTGGAGCACCATGACACAGGCCTTGAACACGACGCAGAACTGGTGAGACCTACCTCTACTGTTTGCTTGTGGTGCTCTGGGCACCTCTTTGGACGGTGGAGGGGCAGGAGGGTTTCCATCCCCAGAAAAATAGATTTCAGCGTGACCGTCAAAGACAGGAAGCCCATGCAGTCCCTTGCTTTGGCCAAAATCACGCAAATGCATTGCTCCCAACCGGGAATCTCATTTCTTGCTTCCTCCCTCATCCTATTGGCTAACAGCTTTTTTTCCTGTTCTGGTGAGAAACCAGGCAGCTCATAGCTTTGGCAGTAGCGGAGTCGTTCTCATTTGAATTGATTTTTTTCCCCCCCAAATTAAAATGAATTGTTTCTTAGCTCTTATTTCCTACCCAGAGAAGTCCCAGCGGTGCCATGCCAGGCTTGGATCTCACAACTAACAGTGAATGTTGAACGTGTTTCTTTTGTTTGTGTGTTGTTAACAGGCGCCAGCGTATGCCGTTTTGAAGAGGGTTATCCAGGCCGGATGCAGCACCGCGATATATTTATCAGAAAGATTTTAAGGTATGTCCCCTTTTCCCTGTCTATAAAAGATGATAGTGATTTAACAGGTGACATTGGCAGAAAAGGAAATGTACAGTTATTGTGACAGAGCAAGGACTGGGTGCCCGACACGCATGCATAGAAGCCGATACTATTTCTGAGAAATGGCTTTATTGCGAGCTCTGCCCGCAATGAGACAGGAGGCAAAGCTCCAATCTGTTTCCATGACCGAGGGTTTTCGGGCTCCGTTGAAAGGAAGAAGCGGGGGAAGCTGTGCATATTCTGTGGAGTTCCACGGATTCAGCATAATGAGAACCTGGTTCGAAGGTGTTTGAAAATCAGGGCTTTCGTGCGTCGCATGTTTGAATTTGGGGGTGGGGCATCTAGTCTGTCGTCCACGGTGGATTTTGACCCATGGGCGGTTACTTTCTCTAGTGCGTGTCCAACTGTCCGACTTTGTGTCTGTGGCCTTGTTTTGTTATCTCTGAAAACCGACTTCCTATCTCTTTAGAAACAGGACAAGGCCACGTTAGGCTGGTTCTGAGGTTACGTTGTTAATGGGAATTTTGTTAATAAACTGCGAGAGGTTTTTTTAATTAATAAAACTCTCCAGTGTTGCTTTTTTTCTGTGCGGCTTTAAGTCCTTAGGCTGACAGCTCACCAGGTGTGTTCCAATTACAGCAAACCAAGCTGGTCCTTGTTTGGTTGGTAGCTAATTTTTTCCTAAAACATCAAGAATGAATCATTAGGAACGTTATAGGAATCTAAGAGAAAAATATTTGAGTTTACTGGTAACAGAAGGTAATTTAAAGCACAGGGATGTTTAATATTGACAAAGCAGGACTGTCAAGTTGACCAAGTAAGTAAAAGATCCATTGTTTCGATTTTGAATTGTGGATTGAGGGCAGGTTACTTCCATCAGAGAATATACTAAGTTGCAGATTATTTGCCGAATTGCATTATCATCATTTCCTTTAGGTCTGTTACCAAACGAATGGACCAACATGGTCTAAAATTTTCATAGTGTTGAAATCTTTTACGATTTGCCAATTTTCACATAATTTACGAAAAACCTTGGTTGGTCCGTGGTTCTCTCTGACTGCACATTAGAATGTCCTGAGGAACTTTTTACAAATGGTGAGATTGTAAACCAAAGATACTAGATCAGAATGGCTTCCAGTGGTTTCCAGGTGATTCTCGTGTGCGTTTGGACTGGGACCCTCCAGCCCCAGCTTGCAGAGTCAGCTTCTCGTGGTGACGAGAAGTGTCACTAAGGCTGGGCCATCGCCGCATCCTGGGTTGATTAGCTCCGTGTGTTGGGGCGTGACCTGCCTCAGTGGGGTTCAGTTTCGAAGGGTAGTTTTCCTAAGTCAAGAGTGAATTCAATTTTATGTGCTCCAGTAAATGAATCTGATGATAATAACTGTAACCCAACATGGGGGAGGACGGTTAAAGACCATTTGAGATTCCAGACTCTTTTGTGCTGGGTTCCAGTCGTCTGGAGTGTGGTTTAGTGTAGTTGGTGAACTGAAAAGCCGAGTTCCTTCCTCCACAGCTACGGCCTCGTGTTGGTGTGATTTATATGTGTGCATTTTGCGTCTTTCCTATTGAAGACCATGCGTTTCTTGGGGGCAAAACATCTTTTCCAGTTCCTGGTATGTTCTAGGTGCCCATTTAAAGGAAGGGAGATGAGATGGAGGGAAGGAGAAGGAAATAGGAAAGGAGGAGAAGGGAGACAGGGAGGGAAGGGTCAGTGTGTTTCTAAGCAGCTGCAGAACTGCTGTGGAAACGCCCTCCTGGGCCGCTCTCCCTTTCCTCTAGGTCTCTCGATGCTCGTGATCCCAGGCTGAGGTCCTTGGCCCCACCTGTCTCTCATTTTTCCTTGGTGTCTCATCCCACCATGGGGCTGATTCCTTCACATGTGTATCACCACCCCAGATTTCTCACTGTCGAAAGTCCCACTTCCCACCCAACCCCTCTGCTTGGAAGTTGAAGAGACTGTCAAGCTCCGCCTGCCCCAATGGCTTTCCCCATCACAGTAATGGCAGCTCTGTGCTCTCACTCTCAGGCCGAATCTCTGGCATCACCTTTGACACCTGCCTCCCTTATACTCCCATCCAGGTTACCAGGCCATCAGGTCCACCAACCTTTTTCCACTGCGTTCACTGCTGCCACTCGGGGCGCAGCCACCCTCCTCTGTCACCTGCGTTATGTGAGAAGCCTTCTAACTCTCCTTCCTACCTTATCCTCATCCACCTGCAATCCATTCTCAACCCAGCAGGTCGGGTGAGCCTCTGAACCGTCAGCCAGACTGCGTTAGCTCTCAGCTCAGAACCTCCCAGCGGCTTTTCCCAGTTTTCTCAGACTGAATGTCAAAGTCTGTAAAATGGTTTACAAGACCTTACGTGACCCCATTCCATCTGCCTCACTCTGCCCCAGCCTGCAGGCCCGCTCCTGCCTTGTGGTCTTTGCCGTGGCTGCCCTCCCCCTGGAACACTCTTTCCCAGGTATCCACATGTCAAATCCCTCAGCAACTCCGAAGGTTCTGCTCAAATGTCACCTTTTCAAGGAGGCCACCCTGACTGCCTTTTTCAAAATTGCAAACCCCACCCCCTTGCTCCGCTCTGCGCTTTTTCCCTCCATCCCACTTAGCACCTTCTAGCATATTATATAATATACTTACTTGTCTGTTTCTTGTCTGCAAGAATGTAAGCTCGGTGGGGCAGGCATCCTTGTTTTAGTCACTGACCAGATACTCGGTGCTCAAGACATCGTTACTGATGGGAATGAGGGAAGAAATAGTTAGAAGGCATTTTCACAGAACTGGCCATTCAGGACTACTCCTGTGTGCTTCTCAGCAAAATTCAGTGGACATGTATTGTAAGGGTGCTGCCAAGCCAGGTGAGCCCCTGGGCCCCTGGTCTGTACAAATTGTTTTGCCATAACACTCAAAACCTTGCAGCCGAGAGAGAGAGAGAGAGAGAGAGAGAGAGAGAGAGGATGCTACCAGGAAACCAAAGGAAGGCCATTCTTTATGCTTTTTGCTGATGATTAAAACAGACTGTATAGCCACACGGAAGAATGATCTCAAAATGGACTGAAAATCTAAATGTTGATGCTAAAACTCTAAAGCTCTTAGAATAAAACATAAGGGTAAATCTGTGTGATCTTGGATTAGATGTGACACCAAAAGCACATGCAACAAAAGAGAAAAATCGGTAAATTGGACTTTGTCAAAATATTTGAGTTTGTCAGAATAAAAGCTTTTGTGCTTTGAAAGACGCTATCAAGAGAGTGAAAGACAACTCACAGAATGGGAGAAAATATTTGCAAACCATATATCTCATAAGGGATTTGTATCTAGAATATGTAAAGATATTACAACTCAACTGTAAGACAACTAGCCCAATTAAAGACAGGCAAAGGATTTGCATAGATGTGGCTCCAAAGAAGACATACAAATGGTCAATAGCACATGAAATGGTGCTCAACGTCATTAGTCATTAGAAAAAAACACCATGAGGTACCACTTCACACTCGCGAGGCTGGCTACAGTCAAAAAGACAATAAATCAAAAAGAAAATAATAAACATTGGTGAGGATGTGGAGAAACTGGAATTCTCATACACCGCTGGTGGGATTGTAAAATGTTGGAGCCCCTTTGGAACATGGTGTGGCAGTTCCTCAGACAGTTAAACAAAAGTAATGGTCATAGAATTAAGGATATCACGCAGTAACTCCTCTCCTGGGTATAAACCTAAAAGGAATGAAAACATGTTCAAACAGATACTTGTACGTGAATATTTGTAGCAACGTTACTCACAATAGCCAAAAAGTGGAAATAACCCAAAAGTCCATTAGCTGGTGAATGGATAACCAAAATGTGGTCTAGCCACACAGTGGAATATTATTCAGCCATAAAAAGGGATGAAGTAATGAGATGTGCTACAACGTGGATAAACCTTACAAAACCTGGGGCTTGGGTACAAAGTTTCAGTCCAGAAAGATGAAAATAATTCTGGAGGTGCGTGGTGGTGATGGTCACACAACAGTGTCCAGAATGCCACTAAACTCGACACACAAAAATGGTAAAAATGGTAAATTTTATGTTATACATATCTTACCACTATAATAATAAAAATAATTATGCTAAGTGAAGGAAGCAAGACACAAAAGGCCACATATTGTATGATTCCATTTATGTGAGAATTCCAGAAGAGGCAAATCCGTAGACACAGAAAATATACCTGGTTGCCTCGGGCTGCAAGGGATGGGGAGTAACTGCTAATGGACATGGGGTTCCTTTCTGAGGTGACGAATGTTCTAGGATTAGATGGTGATAATTGCACAGCCTTGTGAATACACTAGAAAAACCACTGAATCGTACACATTACAGAGGTACATCTTATGCTTTGTGGATCCTAGCAATAAAGCAATACAGGATGTAGAGTTTTATGCTGTATTTGAAAGCAGATTTCTGTCCAGGCTGTTGAATGGGGAAATGCTTCCTCTCACGGATCATCCTTTCAGCCAGCAGAGCATCTAGAAGCCTGGATCTGAGACGCTGGTGCTGTTTGTCGCCCTCCTGTGTCAAAGCTGATTTTGTCAACATGGCAGTCCGGAGCCGTAGGCATCTGAAGGCACTTTGTACAATCCTTATTAAAAGCCCAGATTTGCTGCTGTTTGGTTAGCATCCCCTTTGGAATCGATGGCTGATGCCTTGTGCTTCCGAGAGCTTCCAGAACAAGACCAGAGACATTTTCTGAATCCCCCTCTGATTGTTTTTTATTTCATTACAGCTTGTCCTCATGTATTAACAAGGTAATCTTGCCTTCCCCTTACTTTACTGCTCTGACCTTTCAGGGGAAATGTGATTTTAAAATTGGACACCGCCCAAAGATGATGCCAGGACGACAGAGGATGTTATTCTTGCAAGCAGTGCAGCTCCGAAGATGTGATCTGAGCTATTGTTCTTTGCATGTGTTTGATTCCCTCTCTACTCCGTGTGATGCGACAGCACTGGTGTCACCTGGGAGCGTGTTGGAGATACGGAACTTTGGGCTTCTCCCCCAGACCTGCTAGCTCACCATGTGCATTTTAACAAGACGTGGTTTTACAGTGTGTCCCCCAATTCCTTGGTACTCCCTGTTCAGTGGCCGAGTGTGGGCTATACTTAGTGACTTGTTTCTAACAAACAGTATAGTGGAAGTGATGGAATGTGACTTCCAGGGCTTCTAGGTCATAAAAGACATTGCAGCTTCCCCCTTTCCAGGATCATTTTCTTGGCGGGGCTAGGAGGCAGCCAGCTGCCCTGTGGTGTGGACACTCAGCAGTTACTCTGTGGAGAGGGTCACGTGGCCAAGAACCAAGGCCCCCGGCCAACAGCCATGTTTGTGCAACATCTTAGAAGTGACTCCATCAGCCCCAGTCAAGCCGTCGGATGACTGCAGCCTCATGAGAGACCCAGAGCCAGAATCACCCAGCTCAGTCACTCCTGAATTCCTGACTCTTAGCCACCACGTTAGATAATAAATGTTTGTGGTTTTCAGCTGCAGAGTTTGGGGCTGATTTGTTAGACAGCCATAGATGACACTCACGCAACAGTTGCAGGCGATTTGGAAGCACAGTCAAGTGGGAGAAGTCCTGAACTAGACCATGAATTCCTGGAAGGCAGAGACCACCTCAGTCATTTCTGTATCTTCAGAGCTTAGCACAATGCCTGAAACTCAGGAAGGTTTTTTTTAGCCCAAATGCAAAGTTAAGCTGCCCTGTTTTTTAAAAAATTACAACTCTTTTTTGTAATAAATAATACATGTATGCACATGGTGAAATATTCCAACAGTGGTAAAGGTTTTTACAATCCAAGTAAATTTCCCTGCAGACCACTTGCTGATTACCAGAAAGCTGACCACTTGCCTTACTTTGTGATTATTAGCAATCCGTCACATAAGATGGTACACTTTTTTTTCTTTTTCTTTTTTCTATTGCTTCCAGAAGTAATGTTTGCCTCAACATCAATATAAACTGCATATAGGAAAGAAAAAAAAGAAAGCGCCCCCTAGGCTACCGAGTCTCTTCTTATTTCCTCTTTTCCCCTAGGAGTGGATATTTGGGTTATTAATAACAGACTTTGGGGACCTCTAATGCCTCAAGGGGACCACCTTTGAACATAATTCCCATAGAATTTCAGGAGGCGTGACCCCTTGGGGGTCTTGGCCCTTTGGAGATGCCACACCACCTTGAGAATATATTAAAAACTCTGGACCCTCAGCTAGGGCCTACTTAAGACCTCGTGATCCAGTGGTTTGAGAAGAAAATCCGACCTTTCCCAAGGGAGAGGAACAAAAGAAACTTCCTCAAAGCAGCCCTTCTCTGGCTATGCCTAAGCACAAAGCACTTTCTGTTGAATACGTTCTCAAAGGTTTAAAAGGCTCCCTTTGCCTTAAGGGACGTGTTTCTTCCCACTCTTGCCTCCCGAAATGGCAGCCCTGCAGGGCTGTGCCTGAGCAGGACCGGTCCTTTGATGATGGATGGTGTAGGAAGAAGGTGTGCCCCTGGGCGCCTCAAGGGCAGGGAAGGTCTCCGACTTCCCGGCGCCCGCCTCTGGCCACCAGAGGGCACCCTCGCCTCGGAGTCCCAAGTCCCGCCGGCCGCACCAACCCTGCTAGTCATTTCCAGAATGACAGGGACAGTGACCGGCGACCAGGGCCAGGCGATTGCTACGTGCTGTGAAAATCTGGCCTCGTCATCCCACTTCCTGATCTCCGGCCGTGGACGGGAGTGGAATGGCGCATTTGCCCACCGCACGATGCGGAGGTCTCATTGGGCTGCCCGGCTCTGCGCTGGGTCACGGACGTGAGCGTCCTCATCGGGGCGGAGGCATTTTCTTTTTCAGGAAAGAGACAACACGGGGGAGGCCGATGAGTCTCTGTGCACAGTACCCCATGGAGGAAGGAGCTTCGGGCGCCCAGCGCTTCTCCGTAGTTGGCGCCGCTCCCCGGACGTCTTCCTTCCGTCCACATGCCCTGCCCTTCAATGAGGAAGGCTCTTCACCCTTTCAGGGACCCCTGTCTCTTAGATGAAGTCATCCCACCCCCTCCCGTCCCAATATGCCCCACTTCCCGCGCTGGTGTTGCATTCTATCGCTGCGTGGTGCTTCCCTGCTTTCCTTCTCTGTCTCCAACCTGCCAGCGAACTTCTCAGATTGGTCAAGGGCTGTCCCAGCGCCTGGAGCTCAGCAGGCCCTCAGCCAACGTTTGCTAAACGAATCTAAGCCGGGGGGGGGGGGGGGGGGGGGGGGGGGGGAAATCAGGTGGGCTCATAGAAAGGAAGGGGATGACTTGAAACAAGTAATGACAGGTACTGACAGATGATCTGATCTCAGTATGAACACACCTAGAAACTTCTGGATGAAAGTAGGAAGTGGGGAAGGAGGGTCAACCTTGTGAGTGTCCTTCAGTCCTCTTGTCCATCTGCACCCCGAACCCTGCCCGAGCCTGGCAAACATGTCACCTGAAACCATGTCTCAGCTCTTCCCCTCACAATGCTTTTGATTTATTTGTTGAGAATTTCTCATTGCGGTACTTCGTTCTTTTTCTTGTTTAAAATCTCAGAGTTACGTTTCCAGTTATACGGAATGTCCTAATGCGTAATCCTGGAATTCTTAACTAGGCGTGTACCTCAGAATAAACTCTTGAGATTAAGAACAAATTACAGATGTTCTCCCTACTCCCCCCCCACCCCCCGCCAGTCCTGCTGAAGCAGATGCTGTGGGGTTGGGCCTAGGGGATGGATATGGTTTAAAAACTAACACGGGCTCGATGTGCAGCCCTGGTTAAGAATCACTGGGTTAATTCCACAAGGACTTTATTTTAAATCTGCCCCAGATGGACGCTCCTCCCTGCTTTCCAGCCGACTGTCTGGGTTGAGTCAGGGTTTCCAAGATGTGACTTGTTGTTCCGATTTTCTGCAGCCCATTCGGTGCCATGACAGCTGGTAACATGTTCCAGACCAAGTTGTCTCCATCAGGTGGAAACAGTGGTGACAGCAGTGCTCCCCGTTATGCTGGAGGGAGCAGCTTTTGTGTGGTATTTTTCAGGCCTAACTTCCAAGTGGCTTTATGGAAACAATAAAAAAAATCGCATGGAGATGCCGCCTGTTGCACTCACTTGCGCATGCTGTGTGTGTGTGTGTGTGAGTGTGTGTGTTTAAATAAGACAACATAGGCATAAAAAGATTATCTCAGTTACTTATTTGGCTGCTTTTAGGGAGCATGTTATTCTAAGTGCTAAAAGAATTTCAGAACATGACATTCTCACTCCTCCCTTATAAATCATTTAGAAGAGACACAAAACATCTCACCTTTGCTTCTAATACGCTATTAACTCTGCTAAATGAAAAATCCTTCCCTCATTTTCTTCAGGTATGGTTTGATCCAGCAGCTCACATCAGATACCTGGCTTCTGTCTCACTCTCCTTTCTCTGCTCTTCAGTGTCAAAATTGGTCTCCCAGTCGCCCTCCTCATGTATGGCAGCAGAATAGCTGCAACACTTCCATACATCACCTCCCAACACCCCTCCAGCCACAAGAAGGGTGAGAGTATCTTCCTCTGTCTTCTGCCGAAGAGAGAGAAAACTTTGCTTTGCCAGAATCCACAGTACATGCTCCTCCCCCAGTCAGGTCACATTCTTTGCCCTCGACCAATCACTGTGGCCCGGGGAATTGTGGTGCTCTCATTGGCCAGACCGGGTCACATGGTTGCTCCTGAAGTTGGTGGAGTAGGGACAGTTCCATGCAAGCCACTTGGGCCCAGAGTGGGGTAGGGATGGTTTTCACAAAGGAAGCCAGAGTCCCCTTTGGCTTCCAGGAGAAGGGAGAAGAGATGTTGGGCAGGTAAAAAGGCCCGATGTCCCCTGAGCTCAGAGTTCATGATGGAGACAGAACTTGCGTAGATATACATGGGGCAGTGGGGTGGACTGGATCAGGAAAGATGAGAGCGGAGGGGGCATTGCTCTAGCACTCCCCTTGAGGATGGGTGAGGGCTTTGTGGTGCCTGAGGCAGCGTAGCTTAATGCTCTAAAGCACCCGGGTGTGAGTTCTTGCTGTGCCACTTGCCAGGTGTCACTAACCTCTCTGTGCCTTAATTTACCCACTTGTAAAATGACCACACTTGTTGTCATGGATGCACCTGAAAACAATATGCTATGTGGAAGAAACTAGTCACAAAGGACCACATATCATATGAGTCCGTGCACACAAAATGTCCAGAATAGGCAAATCCATAGAGACAGAAAGTAGATTAGTGCTTACCTTGGTCTGGGAGGAGTGGGGGTGCTGGGGGTGATAGCTAAGGGGTTCAGGGTTTCTTTTCAGGATAATGAAAATGTCCTAAAATCGACTCTGGTGATGGTTGTACAACTCTGAATAGACCAAAAGCCATTGAACTGTACCCCTTCAATCTGAATCATATGGTGTGTGAATTATGTCTCAATAAAACCTTTTTTTGAGGGCAATATGTGTCCAGTGCTTTGAACAGTGCCTGGCACATCCCCTCTGCCTGCCCCATCAGACCGGATGTCATAGCAGCTTCCACTGTCGCAGGGCTTCACCTGGGACAGTTCCCTTCATCCTGCCCTCGCCTTTCTGAATAGTCCCATCATTAGACTCCATTCAGTGACCCTCTTTTGCGTGCTTCTCTTTCCTGCCGGGACCCTGGCTGCATAGAAAGAACCTCTCCAGAAGAGCAGGACTCGTTGGCCAGTCAGGTGGACACATCAGATTGACTAGTGATGGTCAGTTTTAGGCGTCCACTTGACTGGGTCACAGGGTGCCCGGACATTTGGTCAAAAATTATTCTGGGTGTTTCTGGGAGGGTGTTTTGGTTGAGATTAACACTTGAATTCGTAGATTGAGTAAAGCAGATTGCCCTCCCCGGTGTGGGTGGGCCTCAGCCAATCAGTTGAAGGTCTGAATAGAACAAAAAGACTGACCCTCCTGAAAGTAAAGGGAATTCTCCCTGCCTGACTGCCGAGCTGGGACATTGGTCTTTTCCTGCCTTCAGACTTGAACTGAGACATTTGTTCTTCTTGGGTCTTGAGCCTGCTGGCTTTTGAAATGGCACTCCACCATCTGCTCTCCTGGGTCTCCAGCTGGCTGACTGCAGATCTTGGAGACTTGTCAGCCTCTGTAATCATGTGAGCCAGTTACTTATAAGTTCTCTCTCTCTCTCTCTCTCTCTCTCTCTCTCTCTCTCTCTATATATATATATATATATATATATATATACACACACACACATATATATACATATACATACATATACATATACACATATATATATATGTCCTATTGGTTCTGTTCTCTGGAGAACCTTGACTAATACACCAGCCAAAGGAAAAAATGAGTCAATAGTGAGTTTCATGCTGAATAACTAGGAAAACGATCAAAATATAGGACAGAAATAAGAAAATCATATCAAGGGAAGTGACTGGTTTTGGAAGAAGGTTTCTTTTATTCACAAACATTTCACTAAGCATCTGCTCTGTGCCAGGTGAAGTGCCAGCCAAAGGGGAATCAAAGATCTGCCCAGCTGTGCAAACTAGAGGCCCAAACCCAGCCTTCTGACTCTCTTCAGCCTTACCCTCCACATCAAATTAACCTTAAGATCTGTCATTTCACCTCCTCGAATCGCTCTCAGGTCCATTCCCTTGGCAGGTAGGGATGCTTTCATTGGAATCACCATCCCCCATCCTGTTAGATCCACGATGTTTTGTAATGATTTCACTTCGGGAGTGAGTAGGTCAGGAGGAACATGGGCCTATTTAAAGTATTTGAAGAGTTGTCTGTCGTATGTGAAATTAGGAAATGGGAAGTCCCTGGCATTGATTGGAGTATATGGGCACAAACTATATTTCACATTGCCGTATTACTTAAGGTGATAAGGAAGGGTGCAGCTAACAATGTGAATTGTTTATTAGGGGGAAGAGGTAGCGTCTGAAGAAAAATTACCTGCAGTTTTTCTATAAAATGCCCTTAGTCAAAACAGGGCCTAGAGTAAAGATGGGAAGGAGAGAGAGGGCATCTCCAGATAGGGGGGAAAGACACCCCTCCACCCCCAGGTGACAGCTACGTCTGAGTCCGGTTTCCCAAGGGTCACTTCATACTTCATCCACGTCTGAGGGAAGGGAACCTTAAGGAAGTCACAGTAAGGAGAGGCAGCTTCGACCACCCTCCCGTCTTTGGCGTTCTGTGGGGCATCGCGCTCATCCAGCCAGTTCCACGGGAGTCCCGGGGAGGTGCTCAGACTGTCCGTCACCTTGGGCGAGGTGGGGTGGGGCTTGTCCATTCCCCACAGGGAGAGTCCAACAGCAGGAAGCCTCCTCCCCACGTTCCCCATTTCCTTCTTTTTGTTCTAGATGAACCGAGATGAAGGAATAAATCACTTTGTAGAAGAGCATCAGGCTTTGGTATTGATTCCTAAGTGGCCCTGAACAAAGCTGGAGATTATTTGGAAGTTTGATCAGGTTTTGAAAAGTTCAGACCCATCGCCACTTCCCAAGTGTTAGCCACCATCCTCTCATACCCGATGCCACAGTCTCCAACTTGGGCTCCCTTCACGTGGCAACTGGATGTGCCCATAGGACTGTGCTTGGGTCAGTGATATATAAACAGTTCTTCGGTGGGTGGGACTCCCAGGAAAGCATCTTAGGAATAGGGCAGACAGCTGAAACGGGTTCTTTTTGCCTTCCCCCAAATGTTGCACCCACCCTGGGATGTGGATATGATGGCTGGCACTCCAGCAGCTGTGATTCAGAAAATCTCCAAGGTTTACTGTCGTGGGGGTAAACCAAGATGCAGGACAGTGTAAGTGGAGTTCAGATCCCAGCTAAACCACTGCACTAGCCTGATGAGCTTGCGCCAGCTTCTCCAGCTTCAGGTCAGGGATGTGCACTCTGGCCCTGGAGCAAATCCAGCTGTTGTAAAGCAAGTTTTATTGGAACACAGCACGTCCTCTGTTTCCGAGCCTGTGGCTGCTTTCCTGCTACATTCGCAGACTTGAGTGGTTTCAGCAGAATGCCTGTGGCCGCAAAGCCTAACGTATTTCTTTACTGGGCCTCACAAAAAACATTCGCTGACCATCTGATCTAGGCCTTATTCTCATTGTCTTTAAAATGGGTTGAAGAAAACATGACTTTCTTCATAAAGATCGTAAGGACGAAGGGACACAACAGAAAAACTACTTAGCACTTACAGTAAACTCTCAACGTGGCTTGTAATGATTATGATCTCATTGAGTTTAGTCTCCTTTTCCTACAGCAGAAACTTTTCCTGCAGCTATTTAACCAATGTAAGTTTCTTGCAAATCCACGTGGATTGCTTTAGGTATTAAAGTGGAGCTTCCAAAGCTAGTAAACGTGTGTGTGTTGCGGGAGGTTGGCATTGAGTTGAGGGATGAGAAACCAGTGGTTGTTAAGTATGGAGAGCAGGTCGTTGTGTTCAGTGTCCTTTCGTTACAACGCAGATACGGTGCTGTAGGAACTCAATTCTTGTTTACAGCAACGAGCCTGTGGTAAAATCGGTTTCATTGTATGTCGTTTCGCTTCAAGGTGCAGGACCTATTGACGTTGTTCAGTGAGGAGTTCATGTTCTGTGCGCTCGTGTGCGGTACCTGCTTTCCCTGTGTTACTTCACTTACTACCGGAAACTCGAAGATCAGAAAAAAGCCACGAATAGTTGATGGCACCCAGGGAGTAAGTCTCTGGGCGGGAGACTCATACCCAGCGCTGCTTACCTACAACGCACGTGTTCTTCCTGCTCCAGAAGCATCTAATTACTGAGCCATGTCCACTACCAGACAGGCTCTGGGACCACTGCACACTTCCCTGTAGTTTGCCCAGAGCGACCCTGGCCATGCCTATTGTCCGACGTAACTATCCACGGCATCCATTTCCCTCTCAAGAGTGTCTGAGTTTGGACGCTGAATTCTATGGCCTCCGTTGTAACGTACGGGGCTTCCAATGTCAGCTCAGTGAGGGATGAGATCTTTGTTTTGTTCATGGTGTTTATTCCAAACACCTAGAACGGAGGATGGCACAGAGTAGGTTAGGTGGTCAATAAATGTGTGTTGAATCAATGACGGTTGAGTGGATTATCAGGTGAAGAAAAGCCACACTGTGGGGCGAGGATTGTTCTCATAATATAGCTCTGAACACACACGGATGCCTGGCTCTTGGTCCCTCTCTGTGGTTACAGCAAGCTGGGCCTGGTCAGGGTCTTGTGTTTTGACTCGTGCAAATCAGACACCTACTTCATACCGGTATGGTCCAGTTGGTCATCTCAGATGAAGGAAGTATTGTTCAAAGCCTCCCACAGAATGGGGGTGTGGCGGGGGGGGTCCCTCACGCAGGGTCAGAAATGAAGAACATCAAATCGAGCCCCGGGTGACTTTATGGAGGAAAAGGGAGGTAAATTATGTCCTCGGCACAGCTTGACGTGCAGGCCGGGCTGGTAATCCATCCCTTTTATGCGTAGTGTGTCGTGGCCACTTCCAGCTGCAGAAGAAAGCCTGACCTTTGAGAGGGCTATAAAAAGACGGCTGATTTCACTCCTCTCCTCACAATGTGCCTTTAACAAAGGAGGAAAAGTGAAGGGCTTCTGTGTTCAAGTGAAAGGTACACAAAAGCAACCCAGCATTTTGTCAGCTCCGGGCAGCCTGATGTGGCTGGGCAAGAACCTAACTGTGGCTGCTGGCAGAGGGGCATCCTTTCACGCCAGCCCTCCAGCACCGTCAGGCTGGGGCCGGGCAGGTGGTTTGGGAAGGCTGGGCCAGAGCTTCAGAGCCAGGAGTCTGAGATTGTTGGCTATGCTGGCTCTGGAAGATTTAGCAATCACACCCACAGTGTGATGGGCTCAAGGTCGGATGAAGGGCATCATACCCTTCAGTGAGTCTTCGAAGCTGCAATTGATAAAGACATTCCAAAGGCTGATAGTTGCTGCGGGTTTCAGAGAGAGGGTTTCAGAGGAAGGGAGCGACTTGTGCCTGCTCCCCATCCCTCCCAGTGTGGGGCTGGGGTGGGGGAGCTTCCCAAGTCAGCAGGGGCCAGGAAGGCACGGATTGTCAGCAATAGCCTTGAAATCATTTCCTAAATTCCCTAGGAAATACAGCTTGCGCTGTCTCCCAGAAACCCTACACACCTAGCTGACTTTTTCCGGGGCTGGAACCCGTCACTGCATTTCTCTGGTTGAGCTCCATGAGATGTTGTTTCTTGGGACCGTGTTGAAGGGAAATAGCCGTCTTTAAATGCTAATCACAGGCAGCAGACGGGAACTGGGAGAGAGTGAGGGGACAGCAGATTGCCAGTTCCCATGGTACGCGTGCAATCGGGAGGCCATGTGCTCGATGTGCTCGGTGGTAGGCAGGCACTTCCCCTGCAGTGTTTATATTGTGACTCTCCTCCCCTCCGCCCTCCCCCATTTCCTGCTCCAGCCTCTTTCTGCCACATACTTAGGGTTGAACTCACATAAATTACAAGTGCTCCTCCTGTTTTCCAGACCGCAACAATTTCCACCCATTTCCATATGTTCCGCCTTCATTTTCAAATGTTTTCTCCTGAACAGTCTTATGGGTACACATGGCCAAATGGTGAACAGCGTGGGGTTTGGTTTAGGGATGAGGCTTCTTTGTTTGACCCTAACAGAAAAACTGTAAATGCTGGAGAGTTGGCTGCCCGTGGAGAGATTCAGATACCACCAAAACAGTGATCAGTATCTCAGATCAGGCACCTCTTCCAGGTCACAGGGTTCCAGCCGACCTGCTCAGCATGAAATTGGTATGTGACCACATTGCTGGCATCTTTCCTGAAAAGCCCTGCAGCCTTAGCTTCTCTGCTGAAGTGAAAGCAGACACTCATGTGAAACCCACCAGGCCTGTCTTCTTTACCAACCTGACCCTCACTCCCAGCGCCATGGGAATCTTTTATTTCAGAAGGAGAACAAAAGATGCCATAACAAATGGAATCCAAGGGACAGTGCTCTAGGCTGCATGTTTGTTGCCCACCCCCAAATTCATACGTAGAAATCTGGCCCCCAGTATGATGGCATTAGAGGTGGAGCCTTTGGGGTGATTAAGTCATGAGGATGGAGCCCTCACAGATGGGATTAGTGTCCTTAGAAAACAGACTCCAGAGAGTTCCTTTGCCCCTTCTGCCCAATGAGGCTGCAGCGAGAGGAGGGCTGTCTGTGAGCCAGAAATCAGACTCTCACCAGACACTGCTGGCGTCTCGATTGGGCACGACCCAGTTTCCAGAACTATGAGAAATACATTTTCGTTGTTCGTAAGCATCTAGTCTACGCTATGGTTACAGCGGCCCGAACGGACGTGAGACAGACAGCATCCAATTATGGAGGACAGCCGCTGCCGCCGTTCCAGACGTGGGCTTTGGGATGCTGTGGGAATCCGATGAAGGTGTTCAGAAGAAAGGAAACCCTCCTTTCTCTCACTTCCAATCCCTTAAAGGGAGACTCAAACCGACCTACATATCAAAAGCCTACCTTCAGGCATGGCTGAATCCAGGAGCCCAAACGAAGCCATCAGCAATTTCTTTCTCTAGTCTCTGTGGTCTTTTCTGCTCCAGCAAGCCTTTCTCCTGTGGTAGCAAGAAGCCTGCCAGCACCTCTAGGCTTACAGCCTAATGGATCAGCCACTGTGATGGAAAAAGGACTTCTCTTTCTACATTTCCCAGTGAAAGTCCCAAGATTGACTCTGGAGTAAATTGCACATGGCCTCAGATGATTTTCAGCTCCTTCCACAAAGAGGTGGAACTTATTATTCCATTTCCTGAATCTGGGCTGGATTTGTTACTCGCGTTCACCAGTAGAATGTGGTAAAAATGACCGAGTCTGAGTTCCAAGCCTAAGGCTCACTCTGCTTTCCAGTCTTTGCTCTGGATCTCTGAATGCTGCAATAACCGGCAATAGTGCGCTGGAGGATGGGGAATTATGTGGGGCAGGAACATGGCAGTGCCAGCTGTCCTCGACAAACCCGCCTGCCAACCACTGCACACTAGGTAGGCCGTCCTACACCAGGCCGCTCCAGGCAAGCCACCAAGAGACCACAGAGCTCAGCTGAGCTGGCCTAGAGCAGAAGAAGCACCCTGCCAACCCACAGAGCCGTGCAAGATAATAAATAAGTGCTTGTCATTTAAGCCTTTAAGGTTTGGGCAACGAACGCTCACCGATACTTTTGGATCAGCTTGGGTCACCCTCTCACCCTGCATCCCAGAGTAAGGAAAACTGAACTCTCAACGGACAGGCCTACGTCATGTGTCTGCTTCTGGAGTTGGGGGATGTGGCCACCCCAATCACACAAACTGAGAGCGGGGGGAGGGGGTTCCCAAGAAAAATCGGTACCGTCACCAGAAGAGAGAATGGATGCCAAGGAAGCAGAAATAAAGAGACACCCCCTAGAGCGTGCTAATGCGTCCTTCTAACCCATAGGAACTCGTGTTAACGGCCTCCGTTCTAGTTCTCGTTTGCAGCGTAGCCCAGGACAACGCTGCCTCTGACATTCAATTCAGAGAGTCATCATGGCATAGTGACCAGGCATTGGTGTGGGGCTCGGAGGGGGTGGAGTTTCCTTATTGGCTCTCTCCGCTTCTGGCTGGATGGCTTTGGACAAATTTTGTAATCTCTCTGAATTTCAGTTTCCTCCTCTGGAAAGTGGGAGATGATAGTAATACCCACCTGAAAAGGTAATACCCACCTGAAAAGTTGGCCGTGAGCATCAGTGACAACTCATATGGGAAGCACAGTGTTTGACACATAGCAGGGGCTCAGGAATGTGGATAGTTGTGGGTTTGTGGATACACCCAGGTGCCAAGAAGCCAGGCCTGGTGAGTAAGTGGTAGAATTTCCCACCGTGCCACCCCGAGTGCAGGGAAAGGTGCTCCCCTATGGGTTTCCAGGGTTTGTCGGTGCCGTGTTTCCTTGAAACACCTATTTTCTTCTTCCTGGACCAGTGGTGGGCAGATCCCACGTGATCCTTTTTGGGGAGTGAGAATACAAGGGTCCCGTTGGCTTTTGAGATACATGAAAGACCAGTACTTTCCTTCTTTGGGGGAAGGATGTGCCGAGTGAAATAGGCGGGGGTCTGAGTTCCACGGGGGATCCTGCCAGGATCCAGTTCTGTCCTTGCCGGTAGGAATGCCTCGATGGCTGTGTCCTTACGGGGACGACACAAGCCGTCCATGCGGGGCCGGGCCGCGCTCGTGCTGGCCGGTCCGTCTGTCCATCCACGGGCTCAGTAATGACTTCTCTCACCTCGGTGCAGACTTTTCTTCTGCCCTACACTTTGGATTTCACAGGCCTGGAAAATGAATCCAACAAATATTTATTTAGTGAGTGACAGGTGCCAGGCACTGGGGAGATAACGGGGCACAAAGCAGACAGAACCCCGCCCACTTGTGCGTGACAGTTGAAGTGGTTTGGGAGCCTGACCTAGGCTCGCCGGCTTTTCATTTTGCTGAGTTAGGCCTGAAGGGAAGAAACCAATCTCCCTTGATTCTCATTAATATCCATTTCTCCTTAGAAGAAAATGGTTGTTTAACCTCCAACAGCGTGGAAGGGCATACTCTTAAAGGACTGACTTTTCTTAATGACTGTATTAGAACCACATCACATGCAAATTTAAGTGGTTGGCATTTGGCTGCATAAACAAAAAGGCTTTCGGAGTGGGAGCAAGCCCTTTAAATCGTGTGGACAACCTCGCTTTACTTAGGTCACTACTTACAGAGCTGGCCTGGCGTTGTCGCCCATTGCCCACGTCTGACGGTGGCTCACTCATCCTGCTGAGTGCTTGAGGGTCCGTCCTCTGCACACATCTTGGCCCGTGAACTCAAACCATTTCCTTCACCGGGTGCTCAACTGATGCAACTTTGGTTTCAATGAGAAAAATCTGACTGTGACAGCCAATGAGAGACAGAACGTCAGTTTCCAAAATAGCAGCTTCCTAACAGGTTTCCAGATGTATTTTTTTTTCCTCAACATTAAAAATATTTTTTTTCCAACAAGCAGAGACATCCGAAGAACTGTATAGAGGGCACCCATATACCCACCACTGACATTCCATCATTAATGTTTAATCTCACCGCCTGTAGCCTATGTCTATCTACCCGTCCCTCTCTTCCTCCATCAGGCTGTCTTGTTTTGGGATATATTTCAAAGGCAGCTGCCAAGGCCAGCACACTTCACCCCAAAACACTCAGCATTCATCTCATTCACTAGAATCCAATATGTGTTTGTGAGTTTTTTGAGATAAAATTTAGATACAGTGAAACGCGTGAGTCGGAAGTGGACCATGCAATGAGTTTTGATACGTGTGTAATTCAAAGCTCTGTGCTGATCTGTCAAGGGCAATTTGAACTAAATACAATTTTCTTTTGCTACGTGCTGACTGTGAAATGTGCCAACCCCGAAAGAGGAGACTCCACTGTAAACTGGGCTTTGTGAGAAAATTCCCTTCATGTGTCTTCAGTGGATCTTTTTCCCCAGACCCTGGAAAACATCCTCCGATGCCCATTTGGAGCTGGCTCAAGGCAGTGTAGTGTGTAGGGTTGTTAAAGCTTTCAGCACGGGAGGTGTGGGTTCAAATCCCAGCTCTGCCACTTCCTTGCCCTATGACCTGGGGCAAAGTGTTTCTTGGCTTATGCCTCAGTTTCCCCATGGAGATAAAAATAGAACCTACCTCAGAAGGTTTTTCTGTGTGGTGAGGGCTGAAGGGGTGAAATCACGGAACGTGCTCCATTAGAACATTGTGTGTGGAGTGGTCAACACGTGCTGACCCTTATCTCCACGCTGATAGCAGGAGGCACAGAAGAGGGGGGCATTGTATCTGACTCATTAACTTTGTAGACAGTGGCTTTCTGAACTCGGTGATTTTATGTTCCACTCAGTTCCGAGTCTCTTTGGGCCCCGTTGGCCCTCCAGGCAGAAATTAAATGACTGTCAAAATTCTCACCATGATATCACCAGACAATGTCCGTGGGAAGTGTATCCATAAAATGACTCAAAGAGCTGGAGCAGGGAGGGAACTGGGCTCTTCATGTCTAATTGTGTTGGGTTTACAGTGTAAATCTCATGGCCTTGAATTTAATATCGCACCATTTTATTGCCATGAAATTACATTACAGACTCATTAGCTCCCTCTTGGCCCTTCATCTCTGCCAGACGAAAGCTTCTCTGTGACTGATGTTGGTTTTGCTGTTCATGACGCTCACGTAAACAGTGGCTTTGAAAACGGAGACCAGGGAAGAACATTCTCAAGTGAAAAATCTCCTTATTAGTGTAATATTGATCAATACTTTGCTGGACTTCTACAATAAGATTCATTCATTCACTCAGTCATTCAGTTAGTAATTGAGTGTGTACAGGACAGGTATGGCTCCTGTTCACAAAGCTTACAGTATATTTAGAAATACATTTAATCAGTAATCGTGCAAATCGTGAATCACAACCAGGAGAGACCTGATCCAACAGCAGCCTGTGGAACAGATACTGTTGGTTGCCTACTATGGCAGAGGCTCATGATTTATACCCTTCCGTTTCCATAGTAATGAGACACTTACTCTAGCAAGATACATGCTATCAAGGATAATGCCTACATTTCCCAGCCTCCTTTGCTGTAGTACCTGTGGCCATGTGCATTTCTGAGACCAGTTCCAATGTGTGGAAGGGGATTTTCCCACACCACCAAGCTCGGTGTCCTACAATTCAACTCAATGCTGCCAATATCTACGTGGAGATACCGTCAACCCCCCAGGTTAAGTGCTCAGTCCCACAGCACATCCCCCCCCCCCCCCACTGTATGTGCCAATTGCCAGTGCAGGCTGTCACCTTTACTTCTGACCAACCAGCTATGGATTGGAGGTTCCAATGACCGCCCCCCCCCCCCCCACTTCTTGGATTTGGTTAACTTGTTAGAGTGGCCCACAGAACTCAGAGAAATATCTGACTGACGAGATTACCAGTTTGCTATGAAAGGATAGAACTGAGGGCCAGCCAGATGAAAGGGATGCAGAGGGCCAGGCATGGGGAAGGAACGTGGAGCTTCCATGCCCTCGCCCAGCATACCACTCCCCCACGTCTCTACCCGTTCATCTATCTGACGCTCCCCAAGTCCTGTCCTTCTGAGTTTTCATGGATGTTTCATTACATGGGCAAGATTGATTAAATCATCGGCCATTTGGTGATTGATTCAACCTCCAACCCTTTTCCCCTCCCTGGAGACTGGGGGAGGGGGTGGGACTGAAAATTTTAACCTTCTAATCCCATGAGCCATCCTCCTGGCAAGCAGCCCCCATCCTTAGATGCTATTTAAAAAAAAAGTCGCCTCACTCACATAACAGAAGACACCTTACTGCTCTCATCATTTAGGAAACCACAAAGATTTTAGGAGCTCTGTGCCAGAAATGGGGACAAAGACCACATACACGTCTCTCATTCAGTATCGCTCCGTGTGACTAAGCTCTGGCCAGTGGAACGGGCCGATGTGGCACGTGCGATTCCATGTCATGCCCTTCCTTTGTCCTTCATCCCTTCCACCCTCTCGCACTGTAGATGTCAGGGCAGCACCTCGGCATGGTGGGACAAGGCGATGGCAGGAGCCCGGCTTCCTGACACCGTGACTGGGCCTGGACATGATGTGATCCTGGGTCATGACTTGCAGAAAGGTCTGCTGGGGGATTTCTGTGAAATCGTTCCTTGCTCTAAAATAGAGATCCACGGGAGACAGCCACCTCCACAAAGCTAGGTCCGTCCGTCGTCTGAGGGGTGTTGCTGCGTCTGGATGTGATGCTTGGCATGGGGGCAGCCGTTTTGTAACCAGGAGGAGAGCGAGTCTGTAGATGGTAGAACAGAAAGGTGGCAGGAAGCTGCCGGTGTGGCTGGGCCCCTGAATTAAGGAAGCGTGGAGCCATTTCACCCGCAGACTTGCAGTGGGTGAGGTGGCGGTGTGTCCTTGCTGTTTACATCGGCTGGCTTGGGGTCTTCTGTTACCCGTCACCGAGAGCTGCCTCTCCGAACGGTACAGGACGCAAGCTGGTGAGCAGATCTCCACATCGCTCCACACTTCAGACGCACTGAAATCCAAACTGTGCTCTTCCATTCATCTGGGCTGCTGCACCGCTGGCCCTTCTCTAGCCTCTGTCTGGCGATTCATCCAACAGGATCAGTAGAGCGGACACCTCCCCAGGGAGCCTTCTGAACCAGTCCCAGCTGATGGGCCACCCACCTCCACTGGCCCTGTCTGCACACCTGGGCCCGTGCTCTCTCTTTGCTTCCTGCCCAGAGCAGCCCACATGACAACGGACTCCATGTCACAGTTGGAAAGAGCCAGCTGCCGCCACTGTCACCACCCGAGTGCTTCCTGTGCGAGGAGCCAGCTGAGAAGGAGAGGCTGTCAGCGTGTGCACACAGCAGGGGAGGCCTGCACACTCTGGCTTCTCTCTCCATCAGGCTGATGGCGCAGCCAGGAAGTGCCCGGTGCGGGGTGGGAGATGGGAAGGAACCATCCAGTGACTTCGCTGCCCCTCTCACCCCCCACCCCCCACCGGCTGTTTAGAGACGAGGGGCTCCTTGCCGTGTCTTTGGAGACTTTGGTGGCTGGGCCGCCAGCTGTGTTTGCCACAGAGCTGTGGCCACCTCAGTAACGCACCACTGTGTGTGTACCCCCCTCCCTTCTCTCGTCACTTCCCCTCTGCCCTCACTTCTGCGTAGACAGGTTTGGGTCGCCTGGTCCCCATCCAGTATTGGGTGGCTTTGTTGGCAGAGCTGTGTGGCAGGCCCCTTGTTACTGGCTGCACTGCTCCAGTCCCTTGAGATTCAGTGTTTAGCAACATCTGTGTCCACAAAACATTGCTATAACGTTTCCAAAAGTGTGGTTGATGGGCTTGTCTCTCTGAACAGAGGACAGGCCTGGGTGGGTGTTCTGAGTAGTATGTGCCATGTGCTGTGCCGTAGCAGAAGCAACAGGACATTTTTAAACATCAATGCAGATAGAGGTGGGAAAGCTGCAGGAAAGGACTCAGCGGAACTTCTGGAAAGGCTTCCAAGCCCCATAGCAGACTGGGCCACCAAGGGAGCTGCTGCCTCTGCGCCACCAGCAGGCAGCCTGTGGAATCAGGCCCCTGCTGTGGGTTCCAGAACTACCCACTGCTGTCGCCAGCGGCACTGGCAAAGCGGGTGTCTTGGGCAGCTCCTGCTAGGGAATGTGCGCATGTGTTCTGCCCTCCAGCCCTCTGCAGAGGAAGGCTTTCTGGAAGAAGGCTGGCATGGGTGGCCAGGGAACCCCACAGTGTCCACTCACAAACTCGACTTCTGCAACGACAGGCTTGACGCCCCGTTCCCTGGACTGTCACATGCTCCTGGACCTCTGTGCATTTGCACATTCTGTTTCCGTTACCTGGAATGGCCTCCCTGAATATCTGCTGGTAAAAATATTGTTTTCATTCATTCGTTTGTTCGTTCATTTGTTGGTTTGTTCATTCAACAAACCCCTGTAAATTTCCAGTCATGGAGTTCTGCTAAGTCCTGCTTCCAAAAACCTCATCACCTGGTTAGGGAGACAGATACAAACATAAATTAACCTGTCTTCCCAGAACGCTCCCTTTCTGTGCTATAAAACCCTTTCCCATGTGAAAGGGAATGAAGCATGGATTTTAAAAGCCCAGCCCTGGAGTCAGCCTTGCCAGCTGTGACTTTGAATAAGTTGCTTACCCTCTCTGAGCCTTATTTTTCCGATGTGTAAAATGGCATTGATAATAGCACCATCCTTACTGGGTTTGTTCTGAGCGTTTTAGGAGATACTGCACAGGAAGGGCTGTGTCCAGGAGGCACATGATAGCTATGAAACGAAGCACTGTCCTTTCCCATCCTTCACGGCCAGGTCACATGTCCCCTCCCGTGAACCTTCCCTGGGCCTCCAATGGGACATGAGTCACCTCCTCTCTTCCTCTCATCAGCATGGTTATTCTTCCTCGTCGGGACACACCTCTGGGATATCAGAAATGTTGGGAGGGCTGTATGCATATATTTGCTGAGCCATTAAAAAAGCACAGCAGTCGCCTTTGTCAAATATTAAACATTGAAGGAGAGTTTTCATGAACTAATTATCAAAAGTCTACACAACGGTGCTGTTTTCTGAATCCACCCACACTGTGCAGCGTTTTCATCCATCAGCTCCGAGCACCCTGTTTGCATTTACATTCCCCTCTGCCTGGCACATGGTAAGAACCCACAGAGGTGGGTAACAACTTCATGACTAAATGAATTTGCATTTGCTCTGACACGTACAGTAGATTTTCAGGTGCAACGTTCTGAGGCCTGTACCCTGAACTCTTTGGAGGAAATGAGCTGTGGAGACCGGTTACAGGCAGGAAAAACAGTAACACGTCATTTACTCAGCAGAGTGGGGTGAATCGTACCCTGTGAGATAATAGAAAATGTATGGATTGGTCTCTGCCCCCGGTTCCTGGCACAGAGCTCCTGAACCGCTTGTCATTTCCTAAGTGATAAGAGCAGTAGGAGCGTCTTTTGTTCTAAGGACGCCACTTTGGGTGGCTCCTGGATGCCAGCTGGTCACCAGAAAGACCAAGCCACGATTAGAAGCTTAGAATTTGCAGCTCTACCTCGCACACTTCTCCAGAGAGAAATGGAGTTAGTAAGTTATCATGCCTGCATGAGGAAGCCTCCATGAAGTCCCAATAGTGTGGGGTTCAGGGAGCTTCCAGGTGGGTGGACACATCCATACACCGAAAGGGTGGCACAACCCAGGTGAAATTCCTGCGCTCGGGGACCCTCCCAGACCTCGCCCTCTGTATCTCTTTATCTGGCTGCTGATGTGAGCCCTTTATCATGTCCTTTCACACACCGGTAAATGTGTTTCCTTGAGTTCTGTGAGCTGCTCTAGAAATTAATTGAATCCGAGAAGGGGGTTGTGGGATCCTCCAATTTGTAGACAAGTCTGACAGAAGTTGTGGGTGACCTGGGACCTACTACTTGGCGATTGGCGTCTGAAGTCGGTTGGGGGCAGTTTTGTGGGAAGTGTCGTAATTGAGTTCAATTGGAGGACACCCAGCTGGTGTGGCCGAGAATTGCTTGTTGTGGGGACAAAAAACCTCCACGTGTTTGGTGACGAAGGGTCGGAAGTGAAGTGTTCTGTGTAAGTAGTAAAGGAGACAGAGGACGGAAGCTGAGGTGTTTCCAGTATACTCCCCCGAAAGATATGCCCACACCCTAACCCTCAGAACCCCTGAATGGGACCTTGCTTGGAAAAAGGGGCTGTACAGACGGAATGAAGTTAAGGTTCTCCCGATGAGCTCACTGGGCCCTCAGTCCAGTGACAGGTGTCCTTATAAGGGATGGAAAAGGAGAAGATACAGACACAGAGATGGAGGCAAAGATTGGGGTGATGCAGCCACACGCCAGGTAACGCCTGGAGCCCCCAGAAGGAGGACGCGGCAGGAAGGGCTCTCCCCTAGAACATCAGACGGAGCATGGTCCTATCACCTTCCAGAATGGGACAGTAAATTCCCGTTGTTCTAAGCCGCCCAGTTTGTGGTTCTGTGTTCCAGCAGCCCCAGAAAACGAGTACAGCTGCTTTGGACCCCAACCTGAGTCGTTGTAACAGAGACTGTATGGTCTACAAGCCGAGAAGATTTACAAAACATGTTGGCCGACCTCTGAGCATCGCCCTTATTTGTATGGTTGATGATAGCACGCCACCCTATCCACCAGGGAAAAAATACATCACCTTGTTAGTGTCACCCCTGTTTCACAGATGGGGAGATGAAAGCAGTGAGATTAAGGGACTTATCAAAATACGGTGCCGCCTGTTGTTTTCACATGCCAAGACGTCTCCTCCCTCTTCTCCAGCACAGCACCCCGACTTTCTTTGGCGGACACCTCTTCCATGGTCTCCAGGGTTTGGACAGGGCTTAGCTCACCTCCTGGTTCCAGAGTTGGGTACCCAACCGTCTTAGTCAGCTGATGCTGCATATATAACAAATCCACATGCCAGGGAGCTTCAACAACAGAAATTAATTTTCTCACAGTTCTGGAGGCTGAAAGTCCAAGATCAAGGTCTGGCAGGGTCTCGCTTCCGGTGAGGGCTCTCCTGCTGGCCGCTGATGGTGGCCTTTCACTGTGTCTTCACAGGCCTTTCCTTGGTGTGTGCTCGAGGAGAGCTCTCTCTGTCCCTCTTAGAAGGACACCAGTCCCGTTGGATAAGGGCTCGTCCTTATGACCTCATGTGACCTCAATTATCTCCTGAAGGCCCTGTTTCCAAATACAGTCACATTGGGGGTTGGGGCTTCAACATGTGAGGGGACACAGTTCAATCACAGCACCACCCCAGGCAAGCTCATCAGTGCATTCTCTCACTTGGTCACTTGGAGCATGTGACCCAAGGCTAGCCCAGGCATGGCATTTGCTGCAACCTTCAGGCAAGCAAAGCTCTCTTTTCCTCTGTGGCTGAGGATGGTGAGGCTGGAGCAGCCAGCGGCATATGGAGAGGGGTGGGCAGAGTGCAGCCGGCTGGGAGAGTGAGTAGATCCCACCGTGCGGTAGGGGCCCCACGACTCGGTTAATGGGATACAATCCATTCTTTCTGAGCTGTTTCAGTCACTTGCAACCCGAAGAATCCTGACTGACAAACTCAAGTCTCATAGCTAACACTAGTGGAGGTGGGATCTGGAAGCAGGTCTGCTTGGCTCTGAGGGCTCAACCCAGGATTTCCTGGGAGTAATCTTGGTCTTAACCCAGGCGTCATCCTCAATCCTGACTCCCGGGTGGCAGCTGGGTTCTGGACATTTTTATTGCATCCACCCTTGCTCTCCTAATTGATGATGGGAGCAAGGATGATGCAATGAGTGTAAATAAACATAATTTTAAAAATCCAGATTATCTCGGGGAGTGCTCCCTAGTTATTCCACAAAACAAAGCTTCCCCTGGGCTGAGGTCCCCAGGGTAGGTCCTTTTGCAAAAGGACACACATTAATTCCCAGCAGTTGAGGAAGGGAACCCCTGAGTCTTGACCCCTGGCTTCTCTGGAGCCAGGTGCCTCCGTTTGAGGCACAGCGCTGCTAAAGTTGTGTGCCCTTGGGCAAGCAGCTGACCCTGCCTGTGCCCCAGTATCCTCACCTTAAAAAATGGGGAAAATAAGTGTCTCTTTCACAGGATTAACGTGAGGAGAGAATGACTGTGTGAGGTGATTGGCACAGTCCAGACTGCTGTGATTAGTCCCAAGGTTGGCCCCTCCTCGTTCAGCTCTCAGCCCCAATGTCACCCCCACAGAGCTTCCAGCTTCCACGTGGCAACCCCACCTTCTCCCTCCCTCCTACGGTTTTGTTTCACTCGGAGCATTTTCTGCAATCCCTTCTCTTTTTGTAAGGTTTCGGTTTTTTTAAAGGCTGCAAGGTTTAGGAAGGGAAGAAAACTTGTCTGTTTTGCCAACTGCTGTTTCCGCAGCACCCAGCCTCCGGCTTGGCACATAGTGGGTGCTCAGTAAATATTTTGGATAAAAGCCGGCGGCACACTGCAGGCAGGGGCTGCTTTTATCCCTGGGCCAGCTCCACCTCCCACCCCGCGCCGCCCCGGCTCGCTGGAGCCTGCGTTCTGGAGCACGTATGAGGCTGCTGGGGAGACAGTCTCGGTGTGAGCGCTTTTCTCCTCCTCTCCACTTCCCAGTGTAACTTGATGTGAGCACAACTGCAGAAGCTCCCTGGCCAAGGCCACCGCCCCGGAATCGGGGCCTTCCCAGCCCTGCCTTCGGGGAGGGTGGCCCGCGGGAGGCCAGTTCCTAGCGCGTCCTGAAGTCCCTCCCGCCGCCCCGCGTCGCTTTAAGGCGGAGGTCCGGGAGGGGGGCGACCCCGCCCGCCGGCTCGGCGCGCAGTCCCAGACTTCGGCATTTCCTCCCCGCTGGCTGGCGCGGCCTCGCCTCCCCTCGGAAGAGGAAACTCCCGGAGCCCGAGTAACGGGAAGGAGCGCGAAGGGGAGCGGTGGGGGAGCCCGGCGTCAGGAGGGCTTCCCAGGGTAGGAGGCGAGCCCAGTGGGGCCAGAAGCTTGCCGCGGGCAGCGCGCCGGGGCGCGGGGCAGGGAGGGCGGCTGGGCCGGACTCAGCAAGCCGCCGGCGCAGGGCGCGGCCCCGAGCCCGGGAGCGCAGGGCGGGCCGCAGCTGGAAGGAGAACTTAAGCTGGGAGAGGAGGCCGAGCTGGAGGGCGGCTTCCCCGGGCCGTGCGAGGGGGGAGCCGCCGCGGAGGCGAAGGAGACCGGGGCAGCGGGGCTGCCGGGGCGCTGCTCGCATGCTGGGCCGGTCGCGCCGCCGGGGCTCGCGCCCTGGGCTGGCCGGGCGCCCGGCATGTCGGTGCACTACACCCTCAACCTGCGCGTCTTCTGGCCCCTGGTGACCGGCCTGTGCACGGCCCTCGTGTGCCTCTACCATGTCCTGCGGGGGAGCGGGGGTGCCCGGGCCGAGCCCCCCGACGGCGCGGACAGCGGCTTCCCGCTGCTCAAAGTGGCCGTCCTGCTCCTGCTGGGCTACATCCTCCTGCGCTGTCGCCACGCTCTGCGGCAGCGCTTCCTGCCCGGGTCTCCCCGCCTGGGGGGCCACTCCGCTTTCTCTCCAAGACACTTTGGAGAGCCAAGCCTCGGCATCCTGCTGGAGAGTTACTACGAGCACGAGGTGCGCCTGTCGCCGCACGTGTTGGGCCACAGCAAGGCACACGTGAGCCGGATTGTGGGCGAGCTGGTGCGGGCTGGGCGCGCCCATGGGTCCCCAGGCCCCATCCCCGGGGGAGGGCTGGCCTTAGCCTTCCGCGGAGACTTCATCCAGGTGGGCAGTGCCTACGAGCAGCATAAAATCCGTCGGCCCGACGCCTTCGACGTGCTGGTGCCCCTGCGCCTTCCGCCGCTGGTGGCGCTGGAGCCCCGGAGCCTGGGCACCGAGCCCGCGCTGGCCCCAGCCTTCCACGGCTGCTTCGTGTGCGCACTCAAGGCGCCTCTGGGAGCCTCCGGGAGCCACTGGCTCCGGGACTGCAAACCCTTCGCCGACGGCTTCTGCGTGGACGTGCGCGGGCGGCGCCACCTCTCAGCCACCCTGGTGCTGCGCTGGTTCCAGTCGCACCTGCAGCGCTCCCTGGCCACCGTGCGCTACAGCCTGGAAGGTCGCTGTCGGGTCAGCCTGACCCCGGGCGGCCTGGAGCAGCCTCCCACTCTGCACATCCTGCCCTGCCGCACCGATTACGGCTGCTGCCGCCTCTCCATGGCCGTGCGTCTCATCCCCGCGGTCCATTTGGGCGACGGCGTCTTCCTTGTGACACCCCCACTGCCACCATCGCCGGTTGGGCCCCTGTCGGAGCTCCCCGGAGGCCTGTGCGCCGATGCACTGTGGAGCATGAACACATCACGCCAGGAGCAGAAGCTGCTGGGCTGCCTGCAGGAACGGGCCCCTCCGGGGGCTTGCTACCTCAAGTGCCTGCAGTTGCTTAAAGCCCTGCGAGACCTGGGCGCCCGTGGGCTGGACCCCACGGCCGCCGCCCAGTGGGGACGAATCCTGTCCTCATACGTGCTCAAGACGGTGCTGCTGGCGGTGCTGCTGCGTGACAGGGCAGCGGAGCAAGGCTGGGACGAGGCGCACCTGGTCAGGCGCTTGGAAGAGTTAGTGCAGTTCCTTAGGGACTGCCTGCTGCGACGCCAGACGCTCTTCCACTGTGTCCTGGGCCCTGGCGGGGCGGCTGCCGAGGTGGGCCCACTGCCCAAGGTGCTGCGTGAAGCTGCCCCAGTCGACCTTCTGGCTGCTTTTGACAGGCACACCCGTGAACTTGCGGCGGCCAGGTTGCTGTCCACATGGCGAAGGCTTCCCCAGCTTCTCCGGGCCTATGGGGGTCCCCGTTACCTTGCTAGGTGTCCCCCACCCCGGAGTCAGCGCACCCAGGGGTTCCCTAAAGATGAACCATAAATAGTGACAGCTCCCCTAATTGGCCTAATGCTCCTGAAGCCTCTCTCACCGGGTGGGGGTGGGGATGGCAATGAAGCCAGTTCCACACAAGGAAGATGAGCAGGTGTTGGAAAGTTGGGAGCATGATATTTGGTGGCTTAAATAGCGCCCCTGGCCCCATCGTCCAGTGTGGTTATGGCATCTTCAGGCCCACCAGAGTGTCCTAGGCAGGCTGCGGAAGACAGACATGCAACGGCCACCCGCTGAGTTGGTCCCCGTGTTGGTTTGTGTGGAATGATTCTGTAGAAGGATCCGCTGCTTTTAGGGAAGTCCAGTAAAGGAAGCAAGAACTAGCCTTAGTTCCCTCTGCCGGTGTTTGAGGCACAGATCTCTGTGGCCTCAGATTTCAAGCAGCTAATGTTTCTGTGGCATCACGACTTGCTAGGTCCTGGGTTCCCCGTTGTCTTTTTTAAAAATCTGAGTGTCTCCAACTGGAATTGAAATTCTATTGCAGGGGCTACTGTTCTGAGGAACATAGTTTCCACTTACTGAAATTAGTGTATTTTTTAAATGGTGCAATCATGGGATTGTGAAGAAGGCACACAGGTGGAGAGGCAATGAAGAGTTGGTTGGAGAAACTTCCAGAGCAAATAGCACTTTATTTTGATTATTTCGCTTTGTGGTGATAGCTCAAAGGGAGGCCAGGTTGATTCAGCACAGGTCTTGCAAAGCATTTCGCTTATGTATAGCTCAGTGTCTTGGGCTCTGTGCTTGAAGATCAGTGACTCCCCCGTTGGTCACCAGAGGAGAAATACAGTAGAGGCGAGCAAGTTGCAGGGAGACGGAGGGAGGCAGCCCGTGTCAGCAGTCAGCTCTTTTTTTGTCTTTGGGCAGAAATATCACTGGGTTGGGTGCCTATTGCAGCCAAGAAAAGCCCATTCTGAAATCCCTCCTTCTCCTAAATTTCTAACAGCCCACAATTGCATCAGTTGACTTAAATCTCCGTTTAAGTTTAGAATGCTCCATCCTATGCTCGCCTATTAGAAACTGCAGCCAGTCCCTGTGTTATACTTTGGGATGTTTTTATTTTTTTTTTTAACAAAGACATGTACTCCCTTAGACTCTTAAAGGTAAAAAACTCAGAAGCCGGAAGGAGCTACCTGAATAGGGCCATTGTTCAATTTCTGAGTTATTTTGAGGGAACTCCTTAAACTTTCTGTAGAGGACCTACGTGGCCACTGCAAGAAATCATTACGAATAAATGATTTATAGGAAATCCTTGCCATCAGGCAACCTTGGACTGTTAGAGAAACGGTTGCAAATGTTGTGCTTTCTCTTTGAGGTTGTTTTGGGGACCATTCCCCTTGATACCACAAAGGTCATTCCTAGCTTTTGAGGTCAGTGTTAGGTCATGAGGTACTGCATTTAGCAAAGGGATTAGTCTACCAACTTCCTGCAAAGCTATAAACTGCACAGTGTTTTTTAAAGTTACTTTTTAAAATAAATGTCAAGAGAAAATAGATCTTTATATATATATGTATGTTTATAATCTTTCCAAAGTCAGCCACGACTTCTCCTGTAGTCATTATGTCTACTGGAGTGGAGGGTGGCAGCGAGGCTCTTGGAGGGATTATAAAGCTTATTTTTAAAAGCTGAATTTTCCAAATATTGCTAGCTGAGTTGATAGTTTTCTTTTTTTCTTAACAGTGTTTTGAAGTTTAGATCTGGTAACAGTGTTCTTGTAGGTTTTTCGTTGTTTTTTTTTTCCTTCAGGTTAATTACCCAAAGCCTCATCCATCCTCACGATTTTAAAATGTTATTATTTTTTTAAATTAATGGGGCATTGTGTTTGTGAATTTATAAAATATTAGTGTTTTTTTATTTAAATGCCATGCTGAGCATTTGTTCTCTGTACATGGTAACCAAAACTTAGAAATTTCGATCAATTTTGATCAATTTTAGTAATCCTAAACCTGTACTGTGTACAAATGAAATAATATGGCATATTAGCCAAGTATGACGGTTGCCCGAGGCACTTAAAGGAAGCTCAGTTCTGTATTTCATCAGGGCTCCGTCATGTTCTTGGTCAGCAGTGTACACATTGTTGGTGTATACTTGGTACTGGAGAGTCATGTCTGCGATATTCTTATACAGGAAGACTCAGAATGGCTCACATTAAAAAAAATGAATAAATAATTGTCCAGCCAGTGCCCAGAGAAAAATGTTTGGGGAAAATGACTCAGTCATTTTGCCACGAGACACCCTTCAGCAACTCCCACTGACCAGTCTTGGGAGCCATCCTGGAATGCGTGTGGGCTGAGTAGGAGATGCTTTTTTTTTTTGCAAAATGAAACTGAAGCTGAAAGACAGGAGAATGTGAGTAAACCAAGAGAGAACGCTGAAGGATTCGGGAAGGAGGACTTAAGAGGGAAGGGAAGGGAAGGGGAGGTGGGGTGGAAATCATATGAGGGCGTGAGCGAGGTCTGGGTTAGGAAACACAGTTTTTAGGTCTGTGCTATTTCAAAGCAGGGGTCGCAAACTCAGTAGCCTGGAGAAGCAAGGTAGGGAGGGGTGGGTGGTGATAGGGACGACCTTTAGGGGGACAGCCATTGCTTGGCTCCATGTGGGGAAAAGAGGTAGAGGGGCTAGAAATCACGATTTTTTTTTTTAAGTGAAACTTTATGATTTTTAAACACAATAGTTTAAAAATGTTCAAAACACCATGTGGGCTAAACAAAACATTTTGTGGAGCTTTCGGGCCACCAGTTTGCAACCCCTGCCTTACACCGTTAACCCCCCAAGTATGTATAAGGTTATATTTATTGTTATGGTTATAATGTTGTTACACATAGTTGGGGGAGGGACATTTCAAGGCTTCTTTATCTCTCAGAGCTAAGCTTTATTGTAGAAACAAACCAAAACAAATGAACCCAGCCACAGATAACACTTAACTCACAATTCCCAGAAAGACCCTTGGTCCTGGAGCTGTTCTTTGCAGTCAGATTCTCCATCAAACCACTGGAGGCTCGTTCGTTGGTTCTTGGCATTTCCTTCCTGGTGGCTAACCTGCTGGGCTCCAGTTGGAGTTTGCAAATGACTCATCAGGAAGGATTGCAGAATAACTTGTTTCTTTTTTACCTGCGTTTTATCTGTAGTTTTCAATTCTTTATTTTTTCAGTGGTATCCTTGCCTGTGCCTTAGCGATGGTGGCTGGTGAATACCAGAAGAGCAGGCCTGGGTCTTTGGGCCAAGCTTCTCAGGCTAACAAGCTTGGTAACAACCATTCCCACGGCCAGGAACACTGCTCTGCTCAGAGGGGTCTGTCCCCTCCAGATTGGGCTGCTCCCACCAAAACGCTGACATCCTAGCGTTCTGAAGGAAGTAACCTAACAGCTTCCAAAGCGTCTCTTTTAACCTCAAGGACTAAGTCACTTTTTCCGTAAAATGTGGGTTTTGACCTTGATGCTGAAGATGTAACCTTCCTCCCCAGTCGTGGAAAAAAGGAACCTCCACAACATTCCCAGTGCCCCTTGAGAGGGAAAAAAATTCACTGTTATCATGTGGCGTGGAATATTTCTTAAGTCGCACATCTGTTATTCAGACACTACTGTTTATTTTCTTATACCTACATAGCATATGATTTGGGGGGGATAAAGCCAGTAGAAGTTGGGGGAGGGTAAAGATATACACGATTATCTATACAGAGAGAATGGACTAAAACATGCAGCTCAATTATATGTAATCTGGTTTTTGAAGTATCAGATATTCAGGAATACTTTGAGCACCTTTTGCTTTAAAAAAATGTGCCTTGATTGAGTCACCCGACTTTAAAACATTCCTCTTATTTTATTGTGATTTTTAATGTGTATTCGGACCCCTAACTGTGTATTATGATGCAGTGTGTCAGCTGCAATCATAGCATATGCTTTGTTCAAATAACAGAGACCAAAGAGTTCATCAATTATGGGTCAGCTGCTACAGTTGTGTGATTAAAAGGCATTTTAATCTCACCAAATTTCCATGGTCCCAACAGTTGAGTCTTGCGACGTATTTTCTATTTCAGGTTGGAGTAAATTTGCACTTTTAATCAGCTGGGTCATTTGTCGGCCTTGTTCTTTTATACTTTGCTTTGTTAATAAAGGAACTTGTAGAAACCTCTGGGCTGGACGTCAGATTTGGGGAGGGGTGTCGTCTTCTTGGCGGGCAGCCTGTGACTGCACTCACTGGCTTATGATTCTTTATGAAAGCTTCACCTGCTTTCAGCGTCTGAGTCTTTTCCCATCACTGTTTGTGCAGAATTGGCTCCAGTTCACAGTTTCGTAGGCTGGCAGCCTGGGGTCCCGCCTTGAAATCTTCTTTTTCTTCTGCTCGAGAACCTTCTGCTCCTGCCCCTCTTCCCCTGCTCCCACACACGCTCCAAAAACCCAATTCAAGTCTTGGCCTGTGGCTAATTTATAGCTCAAAAATTTTGCCCAGAAATATCTTAGGTCCTTGGGCCCTTTCCAGATGGTAAACAATTGCTAATATGAAAAACCACCAGGCTTAGTGAAAGATGGAATCTTGAAGACTGTGTAGGACTCTTCAGAGCCTTGGAGGCAGGCGGAAGTTTAGGGAAACCTGCACCCACAGGCTGATTAAACAGTAGTTGTGTAGGACGCTTGCTCCGGGGGAGGGTGGCAGGGTGTGTTTCTTTTAGTTGTCAACAAGTAGTTATTCCGTGGCTGTCGTCCCTGGGCATTGAGGACACACGCAGCAGTGAAGACCAAGGCAAATGAGGTCTCACGAGCGCTCAAACTGTTGTGGGAGGCAGGCAATTAAAGAAATCGTCTTCATACAGTGTGCTGGGTGCTGGGTGGGGGAAGCGTTATGGAAGCAAGGGGAGGGGCACCTCATGCAGTTGAGCGGCTGCAGGGAGGGCTGCTAGGAGGACGTGATGATGTCTGCGCTGAAATCCAGAGACAGGTAGGAATTCGCAGTGAGCTGGGCTGGAAGAGAATGCATGGAGCACAGCGGTGAAAGGAGCGTCTCAGTTTGGCTGGAAAGTGGGGGTGGGTAGGTAGGAGGAGGTTTCCGTGGCCAAGGATGTGGAGGGAGAGGTAGGTAGGAAGGTACCAGGACACCAGGGGTCTTGAAGCCAGAGCTTTTCCAAGCTGGAGTGTGCGGATCGGATCCCCTGCGAGTCTTGCTGGAATACAGGTTCTGATTCGGCAGGTCTGGGTGGGGCCTGAGACTCTGCATTTCTCAAACAAGCTTCCAGGTGATGGTGATGTTGCTCCCAGGGGCCACACTTTGATTGCAAGCCTGTAAACCACACTGCAAGTTTGAACTGATCCAGACGGGGCTGGTGAACCACTTCAGGCGAGGAATGGCAGGGTCCCGTTTGAGTTTGGCTCATGCTGGCTGCAAGGTGGGGCATGGATGGGGCAGGGGTTGACAAACGATTTATTTTTATGTATTTACAGAATTTAGTTTGTAAGCAAAGTTTTATGGGAACGCAGCCACGCCCATTCATTTACATACCATCAGGTTGCTCTCACCCTAAATCATCAGAGTTGAGTAATTGGGACGCAATACTGAAAATACTTACTCTGGCCCTTTACAGAAAATGTTGGCTAGAATTAATCAGACTGGAAGTCCTCGGATGCTGCAGTGGTCCCAGCCTGGGGGGGGGGGGGGGGCTGAGGTGGGAACAGAAAGTTACCCTAGAGACAGAACAGTGTCATGGTTAGGGCCAGGACTTTTTCACCAAGAGACCTGTCTTGTACTCCTTCCTGCACTTCTCATCTGTGTGTCTCTCTGCAGGTTTCCTAGTCCTCTCTGAGCCTCGAGTCCCTCATCTGTAAAATGGCATGAATAGTAGAATCTGTCTCATAGGAGTAAGTGGAGATTAAGTGCTTGACACATATTAAGCACCCAATGTGTGACTTAAACAATTAGGGGCTTGTGTTTTCTCGTCAGCCAGAAGCCTGGAGGTAGGCAGCCAACAGTTCAGGGATGAATCAGGGACCCAGGCATATTTTTGCTCTGCCCGTCTGGGTATCTTCACTTTTATCCTTTTGATGTCAAGATCCCACAGTAACTACTACAAGCATGGAGAAGAGAGAATGGATTAGAAAATGCAGTAGACTTCCTCTTGCATCTTATTGGCCAGAATGGTATCACATGACCTCTCTTAGCTGCAAGGGAAGCTGGGAAAGAGAGCCTGGCACCTGGCATATAGCAGCCCTGAGCCAATTATGCAGGAAGAATGAGTATTTGTGGGTAAATAATATTCTGCAACATGTGCTACAAACAAATAGCTGAAGATTGTGTCAAAGAAATGAGAAGTAATTAGGGAATTTATACTTCCATAATTTATACTTGCCCAAGTCCTAGCATATAGTAAATGCTCCATAAATGTTAGGATTGAAGTCCCAGCTCTACCATTCACTGGCCGTAATAATTTGGGCAAGTCATTTAACTTGTTAGGTCGTCTATTGACTCATTTGCAGACTGGTGATTATAGTCCTCCATTTACAGGTTTATGGGGAAAATCAAAGAATGATGCATGTGAAATTGAGAAGCACTTTCCACGTTAGCTGTGGTTTCTTAGGGAGTACTGCCCCAGCGCCTTTGGAACACAGACAGGGGAATCCATTTCTTAAGAGGGTGTCACCTTCGGGCACTCTGCCCAATGCCTCCCCATCACCAAACCTCCCTTCCCACAGAACAGCATGAGCCTGCCGTTGTGAATATGTGTTGTACATGTTCCCAGACGGGAGGACATCCAGTGAGAGGACTGACCACCCCCATATCTCTTTCTGCTGAATTAAGTCATCTTCTCATGAGCTTTCTCCCCATTTCATTTCTCAAATGAAATCTGATTTCCGTTGAGTCCTTGAGTCCTGGCAGAAAGCTCAAGCTAATGGTTCTCAATCACGGTCTTACAATAATACACAAAGGGCTTTGTAAAATTACCCATGCTCAGGACTCCACCAGGGCCCAATGAGGTCAGAGACCCAGGGTGCAGCCCAGGCATGGGTAGTTTCACAGCTCCCTGGATGATTCTAGAATGTAGCCAGGGTTGTGAACCATTGACTTGGGTCAGATGGCCCTTCTGAAACCTTTCAGTAGCAAACCTGTGGTGAAACCACCAGCTGGTGTGTGTGAAGTTTGCTTTGTGGCAGAGACAGAAGGGAGGGTGGTGGTGGTGGAATAAAATCCTAGGACAGAACTCTTTAGCTAAGAGACACAAGGCAAAATATTGCTAGGCAGGCACAGGATATAATCCTATTGGCAGTTCCCCTTCCTCTGACCCCAGGCAGGTGGAATCGATGAAAAAAAATTTGAAAAAATAAAAAAAGCAATCAGAGTCATCCTGAAACTTACCAGCAAAGAAAAGCCTCTATATTCGGAGGGACAGTAAGCTCATTCTTTTAGTCTACTGGCCTGGAGAGACCATGCCTCAGATGCAGCTGTCTTCACAAAATACTGGCTCTTTTCATGAATATTCAATGCTCTCGCCCACACTTTGTCTCAATCTCTCCCACTGCCCGCAGTGACTTTGAGTTAGCAGTTAAGAAAAACTAAAGTCCATCGAGATACCCTCCAATGAAGCCGGGCTGGGGTCAAATTAGGATTCCTACTGGCCACCAGACTCAAACTAAAAGCTTCTGAGGACCTTTTCTCAGCGAAAGATTTTTTATCTTCCTGGTTTATTTAATCATTGGTCTCCTTGAATTAGGAGCTATGCCTGTGATGTCAACTGCTGCCCGTCCTTATCGAAATGAAACCATTAAAACATATTTCAGCCATGGAGAAAAATGGTGTGGCATTTGGAGATAGGGGACCTTCGGGGTCCTGCATGGCCAGAAACTGCACTGAAAACACTGCTCCACGTTTTAAGCAAAAGATTTCTGATGATTATTTTTCCTCAGACACATTCCTGGTTTTCAAAAGCAGTCTGATTAGGAATCTCCACTTTGCAAGCCTTCAAAACGCATTTGGGGGTCCTTTCACTAAACCCACCCCTGAGACCAGCCAAGAAGTCTGAACCCTTTCCGTATGTGGCAGAGACACTTCTGCTTGCTCAGTATCGTTGAGGAACCCATCTCCCAGCCCAGCAGCAGGTAGGCAGGGCCACGTGACTGGTTCTGACCAATGGGACTTATCATGAGCCAGCAGAGACGATAAAGGCCACACGTGAAGATGGCGGCGTCACATGGTGGAACTGAGTCACTAGGAAGAACACAGCTGCCCTTGTCACCTGATTCATATTGGACCGTGCATGAGAAAAATAAACCTTTGTGATGTTAGGTTTCCAAAACGAAACATTAGGGATCTTTGTTACTGTCGCATAGCCCAGCCTAACCTAACTAATGCAACAGGAGGCTGAGGAGGGGACTTGTACCCCTGTTTTGGAAGACCCTTTGGAAGCCCCTCAAATTGATGCGTTGATTAAAAATGAGGAGAGAATGCGCTTCCCTAGGGCCCCAGGGAATATCAAACAACAAAGTGCTCTATCTCCATTCACTCATTCAGTAAATAATCATTGAGTGCCAGCTATGTGCCAGGTCCAGAGAAAGTGATTGGCAAAACAGACCCCATCTCATTGTCTGCAGCTTCCAGTCTGCTGGAGCAGACAGATGCTTTCAAATACGCACACCAGTAAGTGCTGACTCACTAACGGAGGGGAATGCTTTGAAGGAAAGAATCGGGTTTCTATGACACTAAAGCAGAAGGGCCCTGACCGAGCCCCGGGGAGATTAGGGAAGGCTGCCCTGGAGTCCTGAAGCCCCGCACCCTGATCCATGCAGGTCTGCGCAGTGTCAGCTTGCAGGGCACTCACTGTGCGCGAAGCTCCGGGCCAAATGCTTGACATACTCCATCCTCATTCCATCATCCCAATCCTAGAAGGTGGTACTGATATCATCCCCATTTCACAGATGAGTAAACAGGCTCAGCAAAATGAGGTCCCAAGTCTCGAGGACACTTAGCAAAGTAAGTAGAAGATAGGGATTGGAATCTACGTCTGCCCCTTCCTGAAAGGAAGTGCTTGCCTCACTTCTGGCCCTGGCAGCCAGGAGGTTAGTCATGCAGGCACTAGTCCCACAGGGGGAGATCAAAATGAAACCAGCAGGCAGATGTATGTAGCATTCTCCCCAATCCCCAAGTCCTTCCTTAAAAGCTCAGAGTTCCTTTTTCAGTGTTACAGTGTCCCCACCCCATACCTCCCAGAGGGCTGACCTCATCCTCCTTTGAGCAGAAGTAGCTGGGCTGCGGGCCCTACAGTAGCCCAGCCACCGACTATGGCTTCCCTCCAAACCTAACCCAGATGCAAACAACAGGGACATACCAGCCCTTTCTTCTCCTGGCTTTCTAACATGCTTCCCTTTCTCCCCAGAATAGAAGTGGCAAGGCCTGGGGTAGCTTTGTTGAAACGTTGGCTGGTACAAACTTACTGCTTGGTTTTTACAGGACTAAACAGAATATGCATGTAGACACATTTACACTCATTCAGACACACATGTTCCACACACATGCATGTACACATATGCACGCATAGACATCCACACGCTTGAACTCACACACACACTCATGGCTAGCACTGTTATAGCACTTACTATGTTCCAGGCAGTTTTCTAGGTCTGGGCAAATGACCAATTAATTTGGACCAATCAAACTACAAATTTGGATCCATCATTTGCATAACAATGGACCAATCAGGGACCAGGGTGGGCACTTTCTCTATAAAAGTGAGCCTCCCTTTGTCTGGAGGAGCACACTTTTGAATTGTTGCAGAGACTGTGTTTCCCCATTTGCAAACTGTTTAATCTGAATAGTCTCTCCTTTCAACTGCCTCCCAGATTGGGGACTCCTGTTGGCATTGGATTGGTGGCAGTGACCTTTTGTTGACAATTTGCTGCACAACTAACCATCCTAAAATGTAATCGCTTAAAACAACCCCCACCATTATTATCTGCCACAATTCTATGTGTTAACTGAGATCTGCTGGGGGTTCTGTGCTTTGTGATGTCAGCTGGGACCACAGTCTTCTAAGGATCGACTGAAATGGATTGTCCTGTCCAGGAGGGCTCCTTGGTGCCTGAGGGATCTGGAAAAGATTACTCTGACCTTTCAAAGATATGTCATTTTAGATGCAAAAAGACAATAGACAGGCTCAGTAAAGGTGAAGATTGACCTTTGTCAAGAAAGTTACAGACAGGCCTAAGATGCAACTGCCAGCCATGACCCGCTTTTCGTTAGGAATGTTTATGTTCAGACCATCCTATGTGGTTACTTTCAGTCTTTGAGTTTGTGGGGTCCACTATACTGGCCTCCCCCGAGCTTGTCAGGTGTAGTATGTGGCCCCTTTTTCGTCCACACCACGTTAGAGTCAGAGTACTCTGCAGTTGAAAAAACCAGAAGCTTCCCGTCTGTTAGATTATTTTTACAGAGAGCCAGGCCCAGGAGCAAATGACTCAGCTGGGTCAGAAACTGACCTTGGGAATCTAGAAGGGTGCACGCTGGCTCTGGATTAGTTTTTCAAAGTGAAACAGCTTGTTTTATTGTTTGCGATCATAGAAGTAATACATGCTCACTGAAAAATGTTCAAATCATGCAGAAATGTATGAGAAAGAAGTAAAGATCTTTGGACACCCGTGGAACTTCAGGAACAACCAGCCATGGGAGAGAAGGGCTGCCCTGTGAAGGCCCTTCCCACCCACCCTTGCCCATCCTTTCAGGACAAAAGCATCAGTTCCCATGACATCATCTCCCTGCCTGGAGGCTGGGGTGTTGGGGACAATGGCAGGATGTGGGCTTCCAACTTAGAATTCTGACATCAGCCTAGTTGGAAAGTACTTGGCCTGGAGCTGGGACCTGCCCCGTCAAAGCCTCTGGGAGAGAGAGTTTCAGTTTGGTCCAGAGCTGTTCCCAGAGTGACTGACAATGATGGCTGAACACTCACAATGGACCAGGCATCACTCAAAAGGTGAATTCGCTCATCAAATCCTCGTGACCACCCTAGCAGTGAGGTACCACTGTGCCCGTCGTATGGAAGGGGATGCAGGCTCAGAGAGGTAGAGGAAATTGCCCAAGGTCACACAGCTGGTGAGCATCAGAGCCAGGACCGGTGCCTGGTTCCAAGCCCTGTGCTCTTCATCACAAGCCTGATGTCATGCTCAGAACAGCCATACGGGGCGCGTCCTCGTGAGACAGATGAGGCACTCTGGGCTCTGAGTGACTTACTTGCCCAGGGTCCTACTGCATGAGCAGGGGTGCCAGGAAACAAGTTCAAGTTCATCTGCCTTCAGAGCCGGCTCTTAGTACTGAGTTTCCAGGTCCAGCTTTTGAGGTACCCTCTCCATTGTCTTCACCCCATCAGTGCACCTTATTTCTTTGATGTTTTTTTCTTAATACTGCTCTTTTCCCCTCTGGCCTCATTCAAACAATATCTGTAAAATGATTGGTTTACTGTGCTAGTTTTACCTGTTTTTCTAATACGTTAAACACCTACTGAAGTAATCCACGCATGTCCTCTGTTCCACCAATTATACGTGTACTCAGCTATAAAAAACACAGGAGTGTCTCTGACCAGACACGCACTGCACCTTTATGGAGCTTGCCGGTGAGTGGAGGAGATAGTTTTATGGGCTGAGTCGTGTGCCCCCAAAATTCACAGATTGAAGCCCTAACCCCCAGTCCTCAGGATGTAACGTATTTGGAGATGATAATTCTCCACGTCCTTTTTTATGTATGAGAGAAATGGTGTTTCAGCTTAGCCTTGTTGTTTTGAGGTTTTTCGGTATAAGGAGGGGACCTGATTGAACTGCTTACAAAAGTGGAAAGATGTCACATTCTCATCCAGATTTCTGTCTTCGCTTGGAAAATGAGATCTGGCCACCCTGGGCCCCCAGTCCCATGTGGCCACATTGGTGGTAGGGCTGGGGGTGCTGTGCTCCTTTTGCTGGGCTGGAGCCCCCATGTCTGGTTCGCACTAATCACAACTGGTGTCTCCCATCACCCACCTCCCCCATTTATATTGCCTGCCTGCCCCTGGGGGCCTTGGAGTGTGTTACCCCTGACCCAGAGCCTCAGTTTCCCCCAAGGCCAGCTGAGCTAACAGCAGAACCTCGGTCTTAGGCTTTTGGGCAGTGGGAACATGACATGAGTTACTTGAGGTAGAGTTCTTACCAAAGTGACACCTGCAAGTTGCAGTCCTGAGAACCGCTGTTGATTTATCGTCACCATCCTCATTCTCATCATCGTCAATATAAGAAGGAATTTGACTATTTTGGCCGATGACCCAAAAATCAGAAGAGAAAATGGGGGGCCAGCTCAGACTCCAGCAAGAGTTCCTAGGGTGTGATCATGCCTTCAGGCACCTTTTCTTCCCATCCCAGGGACAGTTTCCAATGTGCATTTCATCTCTCTCTTTAAAAGTGTCACTGGCTCGGGCATCTGTAAAGGATGGAGCTGCTTTGGATCTCTTCAGTGAATGCTCAGTTTCTCCCTTCTCAAAGGCAAGGGCCTCTCGGCTTCCGCCCACAGGCCGTGGGTCTGTCTGCCATCACTCCTCTGTGGGGCTGGGGCTGAGGGCAGGGCTGCCAGGCCCCCTGAGGAGGGGAGACTCCAGGTTAACCCATAGGCTAGGGGAGAGTGGGCATTTTCCTTTGTGTCCTCATTTCCCTGGGGCTGGGCCCTCCCAAGCAGGGCATTCTGGAGTGTAACTCGAGGCTGGGAAGGGGACCCACCTGTCGTGTACTGAGGTCTGGGGGCTATGCTGCAGAGACCACCCTCTGCCCGTGCAGTGAAGTTGCACTCACTTCCTCTCTCTGAAGGCTGCCTCCTGTAATACCCGCACCCTAAGCCCAACGGCTCTTCATGAGCTGCGGCAGGACCATCCTCCCATGGGCAGGACCAGACGGAAGTGCTGGAGCAGACCTCAGCCAGGGACAATGGGTGGGCAGGTACCCCAGCTCCCTCACCTTGCAGGCAGGAGAGCTCTGGAATGCATGGTAGGGATGGTGGAAGAAAGGGGCTGGGGGCCCAGATGCCGGTAGGGACAGGGAGGGAGGCCCCTGCTAAAAGGAATGAGTTGACTGGACTAGGGAAGCCCCTCCCACCCCACCTGTGGCCTTTTCATTGGGGAAGAACTGATGGACCGGCCTTTGGGATGCCGTGCCTTTGGGATGCCGTGCCTTTGGGATGCCGTGCCTTTGGGATGCAGTGCGTGCGTGCTCCCTACGCTGACAGGCCTGCTCTTCTTGATTGTACCATTCCTCCATGGTACCAGAGCGGGTCGTCACATGGTACAGAGGTTAGAGCTCAGGCTCTGGGAATAAAGTGATCTGAGGTCAGATCTTGACTTTCGGATTCACAAGCTGTGTGATCTTCAGCTAGTTGCTTAACCCCTCCGAGCCTCAGTTTGCCATCCCAGCATCACTGCGGCCAGCATCCCTGTCCCCCTCTCCCTGGGCAGTGGGCAGGAGTTGGTCTCGAGCCCATCCCTGGGGTCCACAGTGTGAGCGACGTCCCTGTTATGGATAAGGGTCAGTGGCACCTGCAGAGATGAACAGTTTACACGCCCATCAGCCATCAGCGGTGTGTGCGTCCCCTGCTCTGGGGAATCCTTTACAAACAAACGGAGTCGCCGATGTGCATTCTTCAGCTTGCTTTTAGTTTTCATTTACCGTGGGTATTGGAGATCTTTCCATGTCAACCCATCTAGATATGCCTTGTTTTTTTAAAGAAAAGCATTTTACTGAATTTTAACATAACGATAGAAAAATACACACAGCATGATGAATCTCCAGAGTGAAAACCGCCTGAGTGATCAGTCAGTACTTCAGTTCAGACACAGAATGTCCCTCTCATCCCAGAAGCCCCCTGCCTGCCCCTCCTTTCTCCCTAATACCAGATGGCTTTATAAATAATGTGTACGTGAGAGTGTGTGTGTGTGTGTGTCTGGCTCCTTTGGCTCAACAGTATGTGTGCCAGATGTATCCCTGTTGCTGCATGTAGTGACATTTGGGCAGTGTCTGCAGACATTTGTGGTTGTCACAACTTGCAGGGGGCGGTGCCACTGGCATCGCAGGGCTGGGATCAGGGCTGCTACGCGTCCTACAGCTCACAGCCCAGCCCCACAACAGCGCTCACCCCGCCCCAAGTGTCTGTCGTGCCCACGCTGAGAAGGCCTGGGGTAGACCAGGCTGAGAACTTTGGATTTTTTTTTCAGATCAACTAGATCCTGTCAAACTACTCTCCAAAGTGGATGTGCCTTCATTCTCGGTTAATGCTTGCATCCTTTTCTGGCCCCGTGGGCATGTATCGTCTTCCCAGTTCCCATTGATTAGCTTTACATCGTTTCCAATCTTTGGCCATTACACCAGCGCCAAAATGAGAATCCTGTCACAGTCGATTTAGAGAGAGAATAGCACATTTGGATGTAAACACATACACACTCTGTCTCACACACAGTTGCTCTTTATGGAGATTCTAGACAATGGGAGCATGACCGAAATTTAACTGACCCGTAAATTTCCTTCACCCGGCATGGTTAACATAGAACTGACTTAAATAGCTCCTGGCCTCTAGGCTTCTGCCACCAGTTCGCATCTTCTGCAAGTGGACACACGATCTGGAAAGATAAACAGGAAATCCCTCGCAGCATGGGAAAATGGAGCAAGGCCTCTGTCCCTCTGAGAGCTGGGACTTGAAAAGGCGGAACGTCAGCCCGCGTGGGGCCCAGAGAACACGGAGCCAACTCAGACAGGGCTGACCAGCTCTGAGGGTGATTTCCAATTGCTTTTTCTCTGAATGCGTCACGTGAACTAATTCCACTTTGAAGTTCCTCTCTGGCATCTGCGTGCCTTGTATCTTTAGCTGAAATTCAAGTAATGAGTAATGCTTTGATTTTAAATGCACTGCTTTAAGCGATAACTACAAGCTGTGTCTTGATTATTTTACCTCACCTGGTTTTCAAGCAGCTGGAATAACAATTTTTACAAATTAACTCTAAATAACTTAAAAATTAACTCTAAGTGAACTCTAAACAGAACAATAAAGTCAGCAGAACAGAGATTTAAAAATACATATTACGTAATTGAAGACTAAACCCAGACTCATCCAGTTCCTATGAATAAGAATTAAGTTTAGCCTTGAGCTTTCTGGCAGCCAAAGCAAAAAGGGAAACACAATGCAACACACCGTTTCTTGTTTTCTAATGAAAGGAAAATGGCACATCTTTAGCTGAGATAATTAATTTCTTTTTTTTTAATTTTTTAAAATTTGTTTCTATTTATTTATTTTTTATAATTAATTTCTTGATCCTAAGTTCTGCAAGGATCAGAATGGGGAAATTTCACATTTATTCTTTCAGTCTGTGTTTGTATCTCTGACCCTCTTCTTCTCCCTGGATGGGCTGTAGGTGCAGCGTTGTTGGTGTCATAAAATGCTGGTACAAGGTTACTGGGCCAAGTGCTTTCCCTCGGGATATGGGCTATGGGGACAGAGTCCCAGAGAGCAGTTTCCAGGCTCTCGGCCTCACGTGGAAAGGTGCTGGCTCGGTTCCTAGATGGCCATCCGCTGTGGCTGGGTGGCCATCACCTGTTGCCAGTTAGCCACTAGCTCCTAAAATAACTGCCGTGGCACCGCCAGGGGGTTGGTTGGTTGGCAGAGAAGCGGACGGCGGATGGCGCATCTTGTGGCTCCTGCTTCCTATATCTCCAACCCAGATGCCAGCGAGACTATAGTTGTATGAACCCCCCATCCATGGCTCTGTTGGTGTTCCTTTTTGGCCTAGCCATATCCTGCGTTCTTATGCGGGGAGTGGGACCAGAGACCCCACACGACATGGGCTGTTATTAATATTATCCCCATTTTACAGCTAAGGGAACTGAGGCTCAGAGAGGCTAACCCCCAGCTCACACTTGTCCAGCAATGGAGCTGACTCGCAGGCAGGGCAGTCCCTCCGAGAAGGAATATAACTCGTCCTTCTGGAAAGGACAAGTGGGAAGTGCCAGAGCTGGGATCCAAACAGGAGAATTTAGATCCCTTAAGTATTTCTAGCCCTTACTAAATGCCAGGCGCACCTTAGGCATTTTGTATAGTTGTGAGGGGGTGTAGGTCCAAGTTAAGAGAATGGCTGATTTGGGCTCACTTCTGCCTCTTAATAGCCATACGACTCTGGGCAATTATTTAACTCCTTGGACGCTCAGTTTCTTCATCTGAAAAATGGGTAGATAATAGCACCAACCTGAGGCGGTGTTGTGGGGATTCAGCAAATTGATTCCTGGGGAGGACTTAGCACAGAATCTGGCCAGGAGGGTGCCAACTGATGCTCTCAATATCAAGAATCCTTGATGATAAAGAAAATGTGGCATATATTATATATATATAGAGAGAGAGAGAATGGAATATTATTCAGCCTTGAAAAAGAAGGACGTCCTGCCATTTGCAACAACATGGATGGACCTAGAGGACATTATGCTCAGTGAAATAAGCCTGACACAGAAAGTCAAATACTGCATGATCTCACTTATATGGGGACTCCGACATACAAACCCCTGGAAGCAGAGAGTAGAGTGGTGGTTGCCAGGGGCTGGGGGAGAGGGAGAAATGGGGAGATGTTGGTGAAAGGGGCAGAGTTTCACTTATGCAAAATAAATAAGTTCTGGCAATCTGTGCAACATAGAGCCTCTGACTAACAGATACTGTGTCATGTACTTAACGTTTGGCTAAGAAGGTAGATCTTCTGTTAAGTGCTCTTCTCACAAAAGGGAACAAAACACAGAAAAAACAAAGGGCTCAGGAGGAAACTTTTGGAGGTGACCGACAAGTTTATGGCATTGATAATGATGGTTTCACAGGTGTATACGTCTCTCCAAACAAATCAAGTTGTGTATATGACATGCGCAGATTTTATATATATATATATATAGTGTGTGTGTGTGTGTGTGTGTTCCTTGATGAGGCAGGAATGGCCAGCTTTGCACCTCAGGTGGGATCAGCCTCCCTTTCCCCTTTTATGAGCTCTTCTTCTCCCCAGCCCTGCACTCCCCCAGCTGTCTGATTGCTGTGGTGGGGGAGTGAGGAGAAACACCCAGGACAAAAGCTGGAGTTTAATCAATCAGCTCCCTTTGAAATGGCCAGGAGGGCGCCAGCTCTGAGCTGTCTGCGGTGGTTTTCACTGCAAGCTTCATAGCAATACCTTCTGTTTTTATTTAATATGTTTCCTTGTTTATTAAGCCCTACTGCTACGTGCCCTCCCTCTTCTGCCTCACTTCACTTCTCTGGCTGTTCTGTGCAGGGGCAGGATTCTCATCTCCATGTTGTAAATGAAGCGAAAGAGGATCAGAGAGGTTAAGTGACTTCCTCAAGGTCGCCGAGCAGAGCAGATACAAAACCCAGCTCTTCTGGCTCCAAGTTCAGGGCTTTCCTCTCCCACATCGGGCTGCAGTCCAGCAGTTAATAAAGCTGTTTCCGGAAATCATTAAGAGCCAGAGCCAGAAAAAAACATTTTGGATTGGTCAGGAGAGATTTGAGAAATAACACATGTCAAATCCCCGGCTTTTCTCCTGGTGTGGTTGCCTGTCCCTTGTCCCCTGTTCCTCTAGTCATTGTATTCCTCCAAATGCCTTCACTCTGCCACCCAGAAGAAAAGCAGCAGACTGGTTCGTTTGTTCATTCATTCATTCATTCATTCATTCATTCATTCCCTCCCTCCCTGTTATGGACTGAAGTGTATCCTCCCTCCAATTAATATGCTAAAGTCCTAACCCCCAGTACTTTAGCACGTGACTGTATTTGGAGAAGGGACCTTGACAGAGATAACTAAGGTAAAGTGAAGTCTTAGGTGGGCTTTATCCCAATAGGACTGGTGTCCTCAGAAGACAACGAGGTTAGGACATGGACACAAAGATGGAGGGGACACGTGAGGGCACAGAGAGATGGTGGCCATCTGTAAACTAAGGAAAGAGGCCTCAGGAGAAACCAAAACTGCTGACACTTCGATGTTGGACTTCCAGAACTTTGAGAAAGAAACGTATTGTCTGTGGCCCTTTGTTGTGGCAGCCCTAGGCGGCGAATACTGACTCGCTCCTTCATTCACACTTTCCTGTGTACCTTGCCTCATGCAGGTTATCTTAACTGTCGCCCAACTTCCTGACCACTCTCTTTAAAACTGCAACCCCATTTCCTCTTGCCTTACACCCCGATCCCTTCTCTGCTTCATTTTTCTCGGTAGCACTTATCACGACCTGGAACTCCATATGTTTGCTCATTTGCATATTTCTTATCACCCACCCACCCCCACACACTGGTATATAAACACAACAAGGGCTGGGATTTGGGGGGCCCTGTTTTGTTCACTGCTGCTTCCACATGCCTAGGTCACAGGAGGTGCTCAGGAGTGTATCTTGGATGAATAAGGCCGTGCATCCACTCAACCAGTCAACAGTGAGCTGTGATCAGTGCCAGGAACTGTGGCAGGGGCCAGGGTATCCCTGGGGACCCACGCATGTGTTTCCCCTACTGGACTCGGGCTGACGGATTCTGGATGTCAGGGACCACTTTGTATTCACTCCTGCAACCTCTGCCCCCACCCCAGGCTTGGCTGGCGGTAGTCCTGGACCAATGCTTGTTGAATGACTGACTGTTGGGAGAAAGGAGCTGACATCCTGGTGTGAGGGTGAATGGTCCGTCCCACTGTGGGGTCATGATGTGGCAGATAATTTCTTACTTATTTATAACGAAGTACCAAAGTGTACAGGAATGGAGGATGTAGCCTTCCTCTCCAGGACTTGATTCTACTGTATCCTCCCGAGTGTGAGAAAAAGGACGGATGATGCTTTCCAAGCAGAGCCCTGCCCAGAACCCGTAGAACTTCTTGGACCCACGGAGATCCGTGTTCCCCCCCGTTCTGCCTTCCATCCATGGGTTGGGGGACTTTGAGCTGTTATTTTAGGATTACATGCACTTGCCTGTCATGGTACCCATGGGGATATGTTTACTGAGGCGGAAGGCCAGCATGGTCGACAAAAGCACGAGCACAGGACACTTTTGGGGTAAGGGAGATGTTTCAGTGGCCCAGTTGGGTGCCTTTGTCAAAACCCTTTGCATGAGGTCCTTAAGATTCGTGCAAATTACTATCTGGAATTTCACCTCTAAACAGATACCAACTCTAGGGAATGATAGTCTTGGGGAAGTTTTTAGGAGGAAGCCAGGATGTCTGCAAGTTCCTTTGAAATGCACCAGAACTCAAGATGAGTGAACAGAGGGAAAGCAGGATGAACAGCTTAGTGACAAAGGACAGAGAGTGCAGTCTTAATGGCAGCGTCTGTGTGTGGTCACTGTACAAAGTTCTTTAGCCTTTTTGTGTGTTTGGAAATTTTTATGATCAGATATTGGGGGCAACAAGCATGAGTAGAGCACTTGTCATTTTGGGGAGGAGGCGGATACACAGGTTTCTTGGACAAGGAGGAAGGCTGGACGAGGGAGTGGGACGAGGCGTTTCCAGGTAGTTTCTCTGTGCTCCTCACTTCCTGTTCCTTCGTGGTTCAAGGGTTGCAGTGTTGACGCCGTCAGAAACAGACAGAACGGTGGCTCCCAGCTTGTCCCCAGGTGTCTCAATTTATCAAGTAGATTGCAGGTATTTTAGAGAACCCTATTGTATTTCTGATACTTAATAGAGGAATTATTAATGTTATTAAATAATAATAAATATTCTCTTGGGATTTGGGGACACTCATTCTCTCACACAGTCATTCATTTTTCCCACCCACTCACCTCTTCTTTCCTGCCTTTCATTCTTTCTTTCACTAACTCCTTTAGTCAGTCACTCGTATAGAATTAATTCTACCATGTGTCCCCGAAAATAAGACCTAATCGGACCCTCAGCTCTAATGCGTCTTTTGGAGCAAAAATTAATATAATCCCCAGAGCTATTTGGGCGTAAGCTTGCAGGGGAGGTGGTTTTTGTGCTTGGTTTTTTGTGTTGCTTTTTAGTTTCTAATACTAGGTGAGAGTGGGGCTGGGCTGCGGGGAAGGAAGAGGGGGTGAGTGACTTGGAGAAGGAAAGGTACTCAAGTCCTCCACATGGGACGAGGGAGAAGAAATGTGTGTCATGCAGACAAGGCAGCTTTCGTAGCCGTGGCACAGATCTCGTCCTCACAAAGGTCCCGAGCTTGGTTTGATGCTCCGCTGTCATTGCCATCTTGAAATTATTAGTCATTTTAATCAAGGGCCTTGAATTTTCGTTTTGCACTGAGCTCTGACCATGAGGTGTAGCCAGGCCTGACTCGTGGACTTGGGCTGCCGCCCACGCGGATTAGCCAGTGACTGTCACCTTTGGACCCCATGCTACCCCAGGATCAACACTGTTCAGTCCTCATGGATGGAAGGAGGACTCGGGGTGTCTGGGGTGGCTTTAAGAAGGCAAAATCATGCTGCCTCTGATCAAGGTGGATCTGAATATAACGAAGGCATTTCCCTGTGAGCAGCTGTTAGATTGTCGCCTGTGAAGGGTTGATGCTCTCCGAAGTCCACACTGGCTGCCCTCGCGCCTGGGACCTTTTGCCCGATTAGGATTTTTCCCACGTGGGAATAACACAATGGCTACTGAATGTTTCTGCCTTCTCAGCACCCTGATTTCCTTTGTGGGAACTGCTCTTCCCTTTTCCATGTGTTTCCAGTGGGGCTGCCAATCATGGTGGGCTGTCCTCAGCCCCTGGACACGTGACCTGGGCTGGGCCAATCGCAGTGCTATGTCCCCCTCACATCTGGGATTGATCCAGGGTGGCAGTTTAGGGGCTTCCAGAGTCGGAGCTACCTCTGTCCTCTGATTGCATTGAGATGGAAATTGCAGGTCACCAGGAAACAAGCTAATCAGAGCATTTTATTCTCCTCAATGCCCTGTGATTACAGTGCAACTGTCCCTGCCCCCTCCAGGAACGTGGGGACTCGTCAGTTGCTCTGATGGGCACACATCCCTGGAGCTGGTGCAGTGCACTCAGTGACGGGTTGGGACAACAAAGGGTCTGCAAACAGGACCGGGAAGCCAAAAGGGCAGAGTGTGATCCCCCTTTTATTACCTGACCTGGGGCAGAAATAGGCCTGTCTTTTTAAAATTTACTTATAACCTTCATTTATATTATTTGGACACCAGTGGGTGCTTTTCCTTGATTTTCCCATAGATACCTAAAAAGTTATGGTGTGATCAAAAAATATGGTGAATGTTTAAATTTAAAAAAATTATTATACTAAAAGATACATTGCCATTAATCCCCCTCAAAATACTCCCCCTCACTTCGAACACACTTATCCCATCGTTCTTGCCACTTTCTGAAGCAGTTCTGGAAGTCCTCTTTCCTGAGTGTCTTTAGTTGCACTGTCGTGGCTGCCTCGACGTCCTGAATTTATCTGAAGCTTTTTCCTTTCATGGTCATTTTGACTTTGGGGAAGAGCCAGAAGTCGCACGGTGCCAGGTCCAGTGAATAATGTGGATGAGGACACACCGTAATGTTTTTATTTGACAGAAATGGTTGTACAGGAAGGGATGTGTGACACAGAACCTCATAAAATGTTTTTGAGGTTATCTGTGCTGTAGCTGCATCAGTAGTTTAGTAGTTCGCTCCTTTTTATTGCTGCAAAGCACCCCGTTGTATGCCTACCCCACCTTTTGTCTACCCATTCACCCGTCATGGACATTTGGGTTCTTCCCTCTTCGTGGAAGTTATAAATAATGCAGCTCTGAATGTTCGTACCCAAGTCCTCATGGGGAGCGATGGCTGTTTAGACAACGCTGAACTCTTCCTCCTCACCCCAGATCGGAATGCTCTTTCTTGGAAGAACCTTTGTGAATCTCGCTTGAGAATAATGGATGGGGTGGTAAAACCCATCTGCCAGTCTTGAAAAGGCTACGTTGTTACTGGGGGTGTCAGAGGTATTTTTAACAAGATAACCCCTGTCAATCTCTCCCACCCCAGCTTCTACACATAGTCAAGTTTGAGAACCACTGTCCTTAAGGGTGAAACGGCTCTTTCTCTTCTCCATCCTGGCCACCAACAAAAAAGGAAAACTGTTCGGGGTAAATAGTGACTTATCTGTGTGGTGTATTTGAAAATAAAAAAATAGTAGTAGCTAGCATTTCTTGAGTGCTTCTTCAGGGGCAGGAACTGTGCTAAGGGAGAGAAATAGGCTGCTCCGTGGAGTCTTCACCTCCAGGAAACAGTGGCTGTTAATATCTCATTCCCTGAGAAGGAGGCACTGCGGCTACAGATTAAATGTATGCTGGGGGGAAAGAAACCACTAAGTTTGAACTATGTGCTAACGCTTCATGTGCGTTTTTCTCGTTTGCCTTACCTTACACCAGCCCTGGGGAGGAGTATTATACCCATTCTGCGGGTGAGGAAAACTGAGGCTCCCAAGGATTGAGTGGATTGCCTGAGGCCACACAGCTATTCCGTAGGCAAGGCTGGACTAGGAGCCGGATCTCTTGCTGTCAAACCATACGGCCCCTGGTGAGAATGGAGATGAAAGGGGTCTGACTCTTAACCTGGGGTTACTTGGTTATGTCAGCCTGGGGATCATACTTAACAGGTGGCCGTCCTTTCTATTTCCAGACCAGTTGTTTAATTAGCTCGGAGACTTCTTACTTCTCGGGCATTCAGAAACACTGCCCAGGTTTACGGGCATAGCTAAAACAGGATCTAAATAGCATGTTCGGTGAAGCTATATAATTAAAACTAACTTAGGAGACAAATGCCATCAGCCTGTATGGCAGAAATAGAAAGTCACCTCATCAGATGTGCATTGCCTGTATAGATTCCACTGACTGCTTTTGCCGGTCTGGCGCTTTTTAATTATAATAGGTACCCTAAGGTCTGTGGTTTGCATCGCCACCTCCTAAGGGTCCTGCAGAGAAAACCATTATTATGTGCCTGCATCTGCCATCCAAAGCTGGGTCTTGGCGGGGAGAAGGTGAGAGGCCAGGCTCCTTTTATGCTATAGACTGAGATGAGCCCAGAAGTGCCACCAGGAGGTGACTGACGCCTTCTCTCCTGATCTTCAGCAGCTCAAGTGTCAGTCCCTGCTAGGAGGGACTGTGTTGCCCATTGGACATCTCCGCCTGGATGTTTCACAGCCACGTCGTCTTGGGCGTGTTGTTTTTGTCTCCCAGAATCTTTTTTAGAGAACCCGCTTCATCGTAGGTCCTTGTGGGATCACAGCTTACGTTGCCCACACATCTCTGATCACCTGGTCCAGGTAGACTCAAGGAGACTGCTGGGTTTTCTAGACACAGCGCTTGGTCCAGAAGGAGGCATGTGACCCAAGCAGGACCAATCAGCGTTTTTCCTTAAGATTTCATAAAGAGTCTGTCCTGCTTTTGGAGCATAAGCTGTTAAAAAACAAGCTCAAGGCCACGAGTGACCATTTTTCTGCTATGTGAGGCAAACCTAACTCTAGGGGGAAAAAATCCAGTTTTCAGAGAGAAACTGTGAAGAGGTGAGATATGGAGAGAGAAAGCAAGTCCTCGCGACATCAGTTGCATCCCTAAATCCAGCCATGCCTGTAGGATTTGCCCTTGGATTCCCAGTTATTGGGCCACCTTTGCTCAAGGTGGATTAAATTGGAGGTCTTTCAGGAACTCTAGATAACACACCTAGATAACATCATCGTATCCACACACCAAAGCCTAACTCCTCTGCCAGCAAATCTGCTTTCCTCTAGTTTCCCCTGCTTCCCACGACCTCATCACCGCCCATTCAGTTCCGGCCATTATTCACTGCCGTGACCTTAGTTCAGACACGCATCACTTCTTACCTGCATTGCAGCAATGGCCTCCTGCCTCCAGGCTTGTCTGCTCCATGCCCACAGACACACACACACACACACACACACACACAAACAGACACAATCTTTCTGAGCCTGATCCTTCCTGCCTTTCTATGGGGTAATTCCGAGGCGCCCAACATTTGGCCCCTCCTCCCTCTCACGCCTCACCTGGCATCACCCTCCCCTGGCTCCAGCCAGGGAACCACTTGGCAGTTCCCACTCGCCCCTCTAAGCTAACACACATGCTACTTTTAGGGGTTCCTACTCCTTTCTGTGCCATGGACCCCCACCAGTCTGTTGAAGCCTCTAGACCCCATCTCAAAATAATGTTTTGTTAAATGATACAGTAGAATACATAAAATTATAAGGAAATTATATTGACAGAGTGATCAGAATAGTAAAACCAATATACTCGTATGTATGCTAATATATGTCCTTCTTCATTTATGCATTAAATAGAAAGAGCTAGTGGTGGGCCTCATAACTTATTTTCAAGCAGTAAAGAGTGTAAAAGAAATTTCAAGTTATTTGTAACAACTGTAATATGATATGAATATACGTGATTTCTATTGGTGACCAAATCCCAGGGAAGTACTAATATGGCTGCCTGACTTCATAATGAAAGGACATGCTGAATTTCAGGTAGAGGTTAGGGACAATAGAGATGTAAGTTTTTTCTTTTCTAAGTTCATGGACCCCCCAGAATTCTATCCATGGACCTGCCTGTGAAGCCCCATTGTTTTCTAGAATATCTCCCCATCTTTTGTTCTTTGGGGCTCAGCTTAATGTCATCCCCTCCAGGGAGCCTGCTCTGACCCTAAACACACTAGGTTGGGGCCCTCCTCTGTACCCCCACAACCATATGGCCCTTCTTCATCACACCACGAGTCCCAGGCAATTGCACACATTCGTCAGTCCCCTGGACTGGTGGCTTCTCCCCCGAGAAGTGTGAAGGTGACAGCTGCCTTTTCCAAACAGGCACAGCCTTGCTCTGAGTCCAGGTTACACCTCAAAGCCAGACTGCAGGTTTCTACAAAGGGCAGAGGTGGGGACCCCGAAATACAGTCTTGGAGCAACATCTGACCCTTCCCTGGTGAAGGGCTTAGAACTGACTTCCCGTTCATTGTTACATCCAAAGCAAGATGGCACCGCCATGAAGAGCTGGGCCTGTCCCTTTTCACCTGTTTACCTTGGGGAACTCACTTCCTCTCAGAGCCTCAGCCTCCTCATCTGTAAAATGGGACGAGACGATCATACTACCCACCTTGCAGGGCTCTCGTGAGGGTTTAAAAGAAGACATGTGCAGTGCTCAGCCCTCCATCCTAGTAATGACTCAAGAGTTAGAAGCATCCATAGTAGCCATAACTACCATCTATTTATTCATTCAGCAAGCATTTATTAAGTACCTGCTGCATGCCGGCTGCTTTACATACATGACAACATTTAATATCCTTAGAGGTAGGTTCTGTCGTCCCCATTTAAATAACCTCCTGTGCTTGGTAGTTCAAATCCTTAGGGATTAAGGTCCCAAACTAACCCTAAAGATTTCATCCCCCTCCACCCAAGACTCTGCACTGTGAGGCAGCCAGGTGAGTGGCTGGGGCAGGACTTGGTTTCGGGGTCTTTGAACCCCAGCTCTTCCGCGCCAGATACCCCCCGGGCAAGTTCCTTCGCCTCTGCATGCCTCCTTGTTTCTCATCTAAAGAGTGGGATAGTAATAGTGCCCACCTCACGGTTGTCAGAATGAAAAGATTGAATTGATGTGAAAGATTTCAAACCGTCTCTCAGGCACACGGTCTCATGGGAACCCGTGGCAAACCCTTCATGTCCCTCAGGTTCCCTCCGGGAGCCCCTGTCCCAGCAGGCACCCCTCTCCACCAGGCACCCCTTCCCATCAGTGCTGAAGAAACACTGGATACATACCACGAACTGGTAGGGGTTCCGACCGTGTGGGTTCCGAGGCCCCATGCTGCCAGCTGCCAGCTCTCATGCCTCTGTGAGTGGCTTTCCCCCTCTGCACCTCAGTTCCCTCATCTGTAGATTGGGGACAGTTGCAGCACCTCCCTCAGCAGCAGGAACAGAAACACTAAGTGCCCGCTCTGGCTGGACCCTCTGCTGGGTGTACAGGAGTGAGCCAGGAGAAGGAGCCGATGACATCGTGCTCGTTAATGTCGAGTCCAGCGGCTGCCGAGTTATAATATAAGCGCTCACCCTGGTACATGCCAGGTCCTGCAAAGGAAATACTCTATCACTCAAAACCTACATGTATGCTAGATGTTTACACAATATACATCACATCTTTTGCTTATTATTGCATTTATTCCCACAGAACAGCCCTGGAGAATAGGCAGGGCAGAGGTTTTACGCCGTTTGTACTGACACAAAGTGGCGCTGGGAGGTTAAGAGGCTGATAAACTGGTGACTGGCAACTGGAGATGGCTGGGCATCTCAGAAAGAGAACCGGCGGAGGGCAGTGTTCCACCTCAGATCCCTCAGTGGGGAGCCAGCCCCGGCCCTGCGGCCTTGGGATGGGAGGATCCGTGTGGAGTTGGCCTCCAGGCCCAAGCTCCACAGCCACGTGGGCCGGCTGTGGGGCGGACACGCCCTGGGGCGCAAGCTCGCTGGCGCGGAGCTTGGAGCGGAGCAGAGGCGCGCGCGACTCCCGACGCGACGCTGGGTGGCGCTGCCGCGCCGCCTCGCATCAGACCTGTTGCGCCCAGGGTACAACTCCGGTCGGTTTAGGGTAAAGGGGCGCTCGGTTGTCCCCGGGCGCCCCCTGCGAACCCGGGCCGTAGCACCCCCCTTGGGGTCCCTGACACCCAACCTTGACTTGAGGCTCCCATTCATTTGGCCTCTGCGTTCTTCACTGCAACAGTTCTAGGCGCGTCGGGTGAGGCGGGAATAAAGTTTTTCCAAGCTGGTCTGGAAGAGGGCTGGGTGAGGACCCTCCCAGCTCCAGACTCCATGGCCGGCTGGACTGTTGCCCCGTTGGCTTCACGGCCACCCTGGGAGCTCTGCTCTGGGTAGGTGCCAGGCCCCACGCGCGCGGGATGGACTGACCCGTGCACCGCCCCCTCCCACCCGCTTCCCCATCCCCATCCCCTCCCCCGCCTCTGGCGTGCACGGCCCCGCCGTCTCCGGCCCCGCCTGCGCTGGGGTCGCTGCAGTCCCTGCGGCTACCCCTGGGCTCCCTCCTAAGGCGCCCGGGCCTCCTTCCAGCCTGGGGAGCGCCTCGGGGGGAGCGCGGGACAGCAAGGGAGGCCGAGGCGGGGGCCCTGGGCACCCCAGCTCCCAACCTGCGAGGCGGCCCGGACTCCGGGAGCCGGCACGCTGGGAAAGGCAAGGACGGGGCGGTCGGCGGAGGGGCGGGCGCCGCTCATCAGCCACGCCAGTCACGTCTGGGGCCACCCGGCTGCCTTTTCTTCCTCTCCCCCTTTGCTCTCTCCCCCTCTCCTGTTGGCGAGGGCAAAGTGGCTGTGGCGGCGCTATGCCCGGGCCGGAGTGAGTCGCGCGGGCGAAAATGGCGTACATCCAGGTAGGGCTGAGCCTGGGGGGCCAGGTCCGCGGTGGGGGGGGCGCGCCCCCTTCGACCGTGAGCGCATGGAAGGGAGGGCATGCGGCTGGGCTCCCACAAACTTGCCTCGAGGAAAAAAAGGGTGCCCGAGGCAACCTGTGCGCCCTAAGAGAAGAGGCTGGGGTCCCCCCACCCCAGAATGAAGGGCCCCCTGCAGATTCTGCATGGGCTCCCTCGCCTTCTGGGGAGGGAATGGGGGTTGGGGCGGACTTTTCTCCCCACTACCCCTGCCCCCTCCTTTTGCACCCCACCCCAGGGGAGGGGCCGCGGGGAGGGCGGCCTGGGGCTCGCCAGCCACCGGGTCCGCCGGCTGCCGTTGCCGTGGTGACGGCTCCGGCTAATTGGCCGGCAGAGCGAGCCTGAGGCAGCTGTTCCGGCCAGGAGGGACAAGGACGTCGTCTCTCTTGGGCACTGGGTGCTGAGGGATTGGGGACATACCAGAGTCGTGCTGGTGGTGGTGGTGGGGCGGCCGATTACTTCAGGCCATTGCATTGGGGTTGGGAGTTGTGGACCCCCATCATCTGTAGGAAACTCCCCCAAGAATCCTTGGGCTGAAATTATTTCCAAGCATGTTGGGGGTGGGGGGTGGCTGCTTGACTAAGAGACCTTTCTCCTTAGTGCAAGGCTGGAAGTGGTGACAGGTCAGCGCCAAGGTCACGCAGTCAGACCCATTGAGCTGCTGATTCTGGGATGGGCTCCTCAGAGCCGGGCAGAGAAGACTACATGCTCCCACATCCAGGGTGCATCTGGGTTCACTTCTCTGCCCCTCGGCCACAGTTGGGGGGCTGCTGGTCCCCTAGTTCCCCTCTAGTTCACGCACCCCCTCCTCTTGTCCTCAGACTTTTCAGTCTGCCAGGAACTCCGTGCTCTGTCACCTGGCGTAGGCTCCTCGTCCTGTCCTGATACATTAGCTCCATTGGCTGCCCTTTCCTGAAACCCCAGGTCATCTTTTCAAGTTCATTGAAGGTCACACGTACTGTACACCCACTGTGTGCTGGATATTGTTGGCGGGACTATTCAACAGTCACTCAGACCGTTGGTGACCACCTACTATGTGTGGGCACTGGGTGTACAGCTGTGAAGACAGCCCGGTCCCTGCCCCTCAGAAGGCGCAGTCTGGTGAGACATGAACATTAGAACAGGCTTCTGTTGTTCTTAGTGACCACCTTCAGCACAGAGAAATTAGGTGGCTTGCCTCAGGCCACACAGCTAGCTGCTTAGGGGGTCATGGTGAGCTCTAAAGGGGGTGGTGGTGGCTGGGATGGGGGGGTTGTTAAGCGTGGCGTTTGAGTACGGCCTGGTGATGTTGGCTTAACTCCTAGCACAACTTCTAAACTTTGTCTGTAAAGGGCCAGATAGTAAATATGTTTTTCTTTGAGAGCTGCAAGGTCTGTCATAACCACTCACCTCTGACTGTGGTGCTGAAGAGCCATAGACAATAGTAAATGAGTGGGCGTGGCTGTGTCCCAATAAAACTTTATTTGTGGACACTGAAACTTGAATTTCATATATGTTGCATGAGTCAAGAAGTATTCATCTTCTTTCAACTGTTTTTCAACCATTTAAGAATGTACGAAACGTTCTTAGCTAGAGGGCCGTACCAAAATAGGCTGCAGGCCGGATTTGCCAACCCCTGTTCTAGAATGTCTGAGTTCTACTTCTTGTTTCTGGCTCGGATCAGTTCTCCTTGATGGGATGAAACATAAGAACCCAGTGGACCCAATGTGAGGAAAGCCTCAAGTCATGCCAGGGCGCCTCACCTGGGCCTTGAGAAGGCTGGGTGGTTGTTCCTTAGCCAGGGCCCGAGGTGGCCTTGTCTCTGCTCACCATGGTTTTATAAATAGTTCTCTTTCGATCACCACATACCTGGGAAACCCCTGAATGAAGGGAATGGGCATGGGTTGTTTTGAGAAAGCATCCCTTGATCCTAAGCGTTGTAAAGCGCTTGCTCTTGTGAGCCCCGCGAGGGCATATAGCCTTTTGCTGTTTTGTTCACTGCCGAAGCAGCTGGGATGGTCCCTGGTGCCTAGTAGGTGCCAGCTGGTGTTGGCAAACCACCTTGTTCTCAGAAGCCACTGAAAGGGTGCAGATATTTTTCTGCTGGGCAGCACACAAGCATTTTCATAGTCAATGTCCCAGCTTAGCCCTTCCACTAAAGAAAAGAGGTAACTGAGGCTCAGAGTGGCCCCCTGACTGGCCCACGGCACATGATTGGCCAGTGGTGAGGCCAAAACGAGCGGTTCTCCACTCAGCTCTTTGCGTGGCCCCCTAGTACCTCCAGGTCTTCTTCTAGTTTAAGTTTTGATTTTGGAAAAGTTTGTGATTAGTGCCTGAGACTTTGTTTCCCAAGCTGCAATCATTCCATTATACTTCAAGGATTTTGAATTTTTCCCAAGCTACATACCACCTGTACCGTTATTTACGTAAGTTTTTTTTTCTAAAAATGAACTCACTTTTTTAACTTTAAAAAAATATATATGAAAAGGAAACTTGATGTCACTACCACAGTAGAAAACTAGAATCACAATGTAAACAGGAGGCGACTGGGAAAAAGAAACATAATGAGAATAATGCCACGTTCTTAGCTGGAAAGGGCTTTCTCCAAGGCTCAGCCGGGTCTTCTCTCTGTGTAAAAAGGAAGAGGTGGGGGGAGATTTGCAAGTGTTAGAAAGATGTTAACATACAGTGGTACACAATTCAGTCTGTCTCCTTGCAAAAGAATTGAAAAAGACAATGACTGTCTCTGTCTTGATTCAAGTTCTGAGTTCAAGTTCCTCCTCAGTGCATCTCAGGGCTGTGTCCCAGGCTAGGATGCGGGCTCGGCCTAACCTACCTGGCTTACTTGGCCTATTTGGGAAGCCATCAGCTCTTCCCTGGAAGAGGGGAGGGAACCTGTGCCTCGGGAACCTGTAAGAAGACTGGGTGGGAGGTGGGGCCAAAGAAGGGAGGGAGCCCCTCCCTCCCCGAGGACCCGATTATGGCTTCCTTGTCGGCTGGCTCCCTCTTATTTGTGGGTGGTCATATGAAGCTCCCCACCATCACCATTGGAGCAGAATTGGAAGGTAGGGCCTCCAGGAGGGTGGGGGAGCCGAGTCGCATTCACTCGGTGTCTGCTCGCACGTTAGCTAGTCATGTCCTTTGGAGGTTGGCTACATGGCTATTTCTATATGGGAAGGTTTGCTCTTCTGAAGTGTGGTTGCCTTGGCTAGCATGACTGTCTGTCCGCCTGCTCTGATTCATAACACCATACGGTGTAAATCAAACCGAAATGCTCAAGTTTCCCATGTATTCGGCGTTGGTTAGCCAGCGGGCTGCCAGCAGCCCTGGAGATAGCAACACCTTGTTAGGAAGTCACCTCCCTTCCCAGGATGGTAAGTGGAAAGATCCAGGGCTTTTTTTTTCTTTTTCTTTTTTGAGTTGCTGGACTATTGCTAAACTGGTCTTGTCTCTCTCTTTTTGTCACTTCCTCACCCCGTACATCCCGTGGCCTCATCATGGATCTCTAAAAGGGCAGTTGGAACCTTTAAACGAGGTGGGTTAATTCTGTGATTCGTTTGGTCTGGCTTCTAATCAAGAAACGCTTGCCTTTCGTTTTGGAGTCTCATGTGAGGCTGTGGGGAGTATTGAATATTAAACAATAACCAGATGTTGCTAATGGCGTGGTTTCCATGCCTGTCTGTGGCAGGGAGATCCCGGTGAAAAGACACTAGTTGACAAGCTAGGTTTCCCTCCCCACCCCCCACTTATTCCATTTGATTCTCTCTGCTTTCATGTCGCTGAGATTCGTTCTTAAAAAAAATATTTCTGTTTTCCTTGCAAGAAGGCAGAGTCCTACTCCTTCCTGTTTCGGGAACATACTGTGTAGCCCTCATGATGTTGAATACACCGCCCACATGTCAAGCAAGACTTTCCCATAAACTACAAAAGAATCTACCTGCAAATGTTTTGCTTGCTGTTAACGGCCCCGGCGGCGAGATGGTGTTTGCCATCTTTGTGCCTGCAGTTGGTAAATAGAAGTGGAAAACATTGTGTTCCAAGCGTTTACAGCCGAGACAGACCTCCTGCATGTCATTTGTCACCAGGGATGGGCTGCTTGTAATTCGGGTGTTTTTCCTCTTCCTCCTCTCCACCCTTCCCTCTCGCGTCCCCTCTCCCCCCCTCCACTGCCCACCTCCCCCAATGGCCTCAGGGTTTTCTTTCTAGAATCTCGGATCTGCTGCTATGCAGATGGACTTGCCGGCACTGCTGTCAGAAGTGCTATGAGGCCAGCTGTTGCCAGTCCAGTGAGGATGAAGTTGAAATCCTGGGACCTTTTCCTGCCCAGACTCCTCCCTGGCTGTAAGTGAAACTGTTTGAACGCGCTCGATTGCAATCTCAAGACCTTTCTTCTCTCAGTTTCTGAGACGGGGTCTGGGCCATGGGAAGCAGGATTTGGGCTATGGTGGAGGGAAAGGCAGTTTCCCTGGACCTCTTCGCTGCTGATGGGGACATACTCTGTGCCTCTCGCATGGTTTGGCAAGCTGGCGAGACCAGCTGGGGGTGGGGCTTCAGTTTAGCTGGTTTCACATCTTCTGAGATGTGGAGTGTGTAACGCTAAGCATGTGGGCACTTTTAATCACGCTGAGTGCCATTCCAAGCGGGAAAAGAGATGTGTGAGCATCTACAGTCTTCGGGGGATGTCCAAACTCTAAAGGTTTCTGTCCAAGTCAATATGACAAATTGTCCTAGCACCTGAACCCCGCTTGGCATGTAGTAGCTGCTCAGTAAGCATTAGTTGCACGGAGAGGTGGATGGAATGAATAACCAAGGCATTTCTGTCGCTCTGACCAAGAGCTTCAGAAACAGGGAAGCCAAAAGCACCTCCAGGCTCCATCCTGTCCTCCAACGCTGTTTATGTTCTCTCTGGCATCTTTCATTTCATCTCCAATTCGTTCTCCTCCCGCGCCTGCATACTTCTCCATCTGCCAGCCGCTCAGATATTTTGGGAACGCAGTTTTGAAGCTTCTCGGCCACGTGTCTGGTCCACCCCTCTGTGGCTGGCAGAGGACCGCGACCAGAGAGTCTGGGCTGCGTCTAGAGGGTCAGCACCTGGGAATCATCGAGTGCCACTTGTGGAGGGGGAGGCTCAGAGAGGGAGAGAGACATTGCAAAGGCCCAGTGCTGGAGCCTCAGCTAAATCCTTGGGCTGAGAGTCCAAAAGCCTGTGGCACCCCATCTTTCCCTCCATATCGGGAGTCATGCCTCAGTCCTCTCATTTTCTTTTCTTAGAAGCAAGTGTCTAATATTTTCAGAACAAGCTGGTTCTGTGGCAGGCTCTGTGGTTTCAAATCCTATTTCTCCTACTTTTATCTAGGTCTGTGACCTTGGGCAAGTTGCTTGATCTCTCTGTGCCTTGATTTGCCATCTGTAAAATGGGGATGATAAAAATAATGGTATTTATGTCATAGCATTGTTGTGGTGGTGACGTGAATTACTGGCACATGGAAAAGGACTGAAAAATGCTTGACACCTGCTTGGCTATCCAAAATGCAATTCTTTTGTCCCCGTTTTGGTCTCGGTTTCCTCATCCTTAAAGCGGGAACAATAATGGCAGTCATTTTATAGGGTTGTTATTAAGACTCATGAGAATGCACATAACGTGCTTAGCACAGCAGTAAGTATTCATTTCTCTCATTACTAGGTATTGATAGTCTTTGACTGGATGTAAAGGCGATGTTTAGGCAACCCCTTCCGTTAGTCGCCAGTGGGAGCCTGAGACCTGCAGGTGTGTGCAGAGCTGCCGTGTTTGGTGACTCCATCTCATTTGTCAGGAGCTTATTCCCACTTCCCACGGCCCTTGGTGGTGGAGGTTGGCCTCACCCGGTTCTTTAAAGCCAACTCATATGCGTGCCAGCTCCATGAGGGCAGGGGCTTTCGTCTGTCTGGTTCACTTCCAAAAATAGTTGTGGGCCAGCTGACTAACCGCAGGCAGCAGCTGCATCCGGAAAGTGCCAATCATCCCGTCGAAAAGTTCATCTCGCTGTCTTTGCTGTTTGTTTCCCACAGGTACTGTGGGATCCACAGGTTAGATAGAGTCCTATTACTATGCTCAGGGGACTTAAAATCTAGCAGAGGCGGTAAGGTGGGTACTGAAGTCCAGTCACCCCCTAAAGTGCGTTCACTTCCTGCACACCCACAGGACCGTCTTGCATAGAATTTTTTAATGGAAAAATCCAGGGGGAATGGCTTCAGGTGTAGCTGGATCCAGGGGCTCAAATAATATCGTGGGTATGCACACCTGTCCTCTCTCTCTTTTTTTTTTCTGTTACTTTCTTAACAGCAGCAGAAACACCGGGAAAGCCTCTCATTGTCCTGGCTCGGGGTAAATGTGCCAATCACTTGATCCAGTTGTTTTTGCCCGGAGGGAATGGTGCCAGGGTCATGGCTGGGTGGCCTGACCATCCTGGAACCAGGGAAATGGTCAGTCCCACCTGAAACACATGAATTAGGCTATTAGAACAGGGGTTGGCACACTTTTCCTGTAAAGGGCCAGACTGTAAATATTTCAGCCCCATAGACTTAGTCTCTCTTGCAACTACTTGCTTCTATCATTGCGGAAGCAGCCATAGAAGGACAATACGTCAATGAATGGGCCTGGCCGTGTTCCCCTAATACTTGATTGACAAACATCAGGCAGTGGATTTGGCCCTGTAGTTTGCTCACCTTTGTCATGGGCAGTTTGGGTACCGTAACCGGGATCCAGGGCAGACAAACTTGACAAATGGACACGACATCCAGGAAGGATGGGGTGAGGGGTGGGTCACAGACAATGAACGTGCAAGCTCAGCTCGTGCGGGGCCTTGGATACCAGGTTAAGGAATTTGGATTTTCTTCCGAACCAGTGGAGACCCCAGTGGACGCTGAAGATTATGGATGGGTCTCTGATGTTGGGTGTTACAGGTGCATTGTCACTCAGCTGGATGACAGTTGTGCTTTGCCCAGGCTGCAGGCCCTTTGTGTAAGCAGAGGACTCTTTCTGGCGGCAAGGGGTGCGACCCTCAGGGGAAACACTTTGGGCTTTGCTACAAGCAGAGAAGTGGGCTGGAAACTTCGCGGCAGAGCCAACACACCACACAACTTCAGGAGGTGCCATTCACTAGGTGCTTAAAATGAATGACACTACCTAGAGTTGTGCAGTCTGCAGCCTGAACAACTGTACACGACCTTTGTGCTTCCCAGGATGAACCAGGCCTTCCTTGAATCCTGGGCAGCCCTTACTGCATTTTTGGCACTCGACACAATGTAAAATGTTAAGAGAAACCTGTAAAGGGGAGGCGGGTTAAATCATTCAGAAAGCGAATTTACAGCTTGGGCTTTCCCCAGATTTATTTACCGAGTGGGCAGTTGCATGTTATCAAACAGGCAGGAAGTAGAAATGTCAAGTGTACAGGCTTTGCAGTGCCCTTCGTACTGTGACATTTGAGTCAAGAAGCACAGGACATGCCTCCAAGATGAGCTAGCCCTTTGGGTATGTGATTTTGGGGGGCACCATTAATCGTCACATATGCTTCTGTCGTGAGGGTTCCCAGCTTGTTTTGGCTGGGCTGGCTTGATGAGGGTCAGGAAACCTGGACAGTCTGATGGCTCCTTTTGGGGCAATGCCAGAAAGCCCCTCACTGAAGAGTGATAAAAGTCAGGTTATTTGTCCAACAAGCACGTGTTGAGTACCTACTGTGTACAAAGCTCTGCAGGCCTTGCAAGGGTGCCCAGCTCACAAGTGTGGCCCTGGGATCCGGAGTCCGGGATTACTCGGCCCACTTGGGGTTCTACCCTTTAAAAGTGGTGCCAATTCATTATCCATCCTCCCCCACCCACCCAGGGCTTCCATTTCCCCACCTCTAAAGGGGAGCAGGGATTTTTGTAAGGGTGAAATGAGATGGCTTGGTTAGCACTTAGCACAGTACCTGTCAAATGGTAGGTGCTCGGCACCTGGTACCTTTGATTCAAACGTAAGTACGGATCTCACCATGAAGTGTACCCTGGTGTGGGAGGGGTGACCAGACGTGCACTCAGCTCTTTGTGACACAAGATGAATCAGATGAGAACCACAGAAGAACGCATTCATACATTCGTTCACTCACTCACTCACTCACTGAGAAGGTAAATGGGGAACGCCCCAGACGTGCCAAGGTCCGTGCTAGGGCAAGGTCGGCAGTGGGGAATGAGACACTGTCCCCCACATGGAGCTGCGGCTTGGTTTCAGGTGCAGAAGAGGGGCAAGCAAGCCCCCAAAAAGATGAGTTATGTGCAATGTTGGCAAGAGAAAAAGAAAAGTACATGGATAAGGTCTGATGGGGATGGGAGGAGGTGACAGGGACAGGGTGGGGCCTCTCTGAAGAGGTGCTGTTGAAGCTGAGACCTGAATGATGAGGAGGAACCAAGACTGGAACAGCATTTGGGCAGAGGGAACAGCATGGCTCAGTGTGTTAGAGGAAGGGCACGAAGGCCTGGCCGTTGCAGAGAAGGCAGGAGTGGCTCAGCCATACACGTACTGTCTGAGAGGACACAACCAGGGTTTTGGGGCGATGGCGTTTAAGCTGATCCTTCAAGGCTGGATGGGACTTCACAGGTGGAGGTGACAGCCACAGAGGTGTGACAGCCGGGAAACAGGCCATGCAGGGTGGCTGTAGCGTTTGGCTCTGTTTTCCTTGGAAGATGCTGCTGCTTTTATTTAAGGGAGAGCGAGAAGAATGATTGGTACAGTGTGGCCCCATTTCTGTGCCCTCCCCTGCTGTTTGCCCCCTACATTTCACCTGCTGCACTGACCTATCGGCCAGGAACAGGAGGCAGGCAAGGACTGCATTTCCCCCCTTGTAACACGCCGGGTGTTGTCCTCCCTGTGACCCTTGTATTGCTTTGGGAGAACATCAGATCTGTCTTATTTCGTGCTCAGGATGCATCTGAAGACCTCATAGAATTTGAACTTGGATTTTTCAAGACTCGTTTCCCCGCAGGCTTGAATGTCAAGTTAGGTGGATGCAGTCTCAGAACGAATCAGTCTACTGCTGTGATAGCTTAGGGACGTGTTATTAGCAGCATCCATCTCACGGCCACTTTGCCAGCTTTTGTTCCCTCCCTCCAGCATCCTAACCCAGCCTTATGAACATTGGGGGAATAAGCCCCCTCTGCTGTGATATAATAATACCAGCTGAAATGTATTGAGCAGCTGCCTGTGGCATACCAGGCGCTGTCCTAAGCATTTTACATGTGTGAACTCATCCAGTGTTCACAGCAACCAGGTAAGGTGGGTACTGCTATTCCCATTTTACAGATGGGGAGAGGGAGGCAGAGAGAGGAACGGACTTGCCCAAGGTGACCCAGCCAGGGTTCCAACCAAAGTTTGTGCTCTTAATTACTCCCCTGGGTCTCCCCACCCCGCAACCCAGTGCTTTTCATTTTTTCAGCATTTCTCATGCTCATTGGGAGCACATTGGATCATGCCTGCTGCTAATTCACAGCCGTTTCTTCACATCGAGCTATTGTTCTTAAATCATTGACTCTCAGGGCCATTTTGTAGCTATAGCGCTGCCACTCAAAGAACCTTGCGCGACATAGGTCATAGGATATGTTTCTGAAAGATGTTGAATTGTAGACACAGGGACTGTTGAAATGAGCAGGGCGTTTCTCACCAAAAGTCACTCACAAAAGTTGGGACGCACTTAAACAGCCATATGGTTCCTTCCAGACTGAGGATTGACAGGTCTCCTCTTAGCCAAAGTGACGCCCCCGTGTGGCCATATCCTGAATACCTTTCAATATCCCTTCCCTCAGCCCCAGCTTTGAAATTATGCAAATTCTTGACAGATTGTTCTAAATTGCGAAACCGTCATTCATATCATTTCACATTTTGTGCACAAAGCAAGACGTTGTTGAGAGTTTACGGTTACCACACTATTTCAACTTTGTATCATTCTACGTTGCATAAACTGGGTGGGACAGCTGTTTCGTCATGGGTCTGTCCTCCAAAGGACAGAGATGCCAGCCCCTGGGGGTTCTTTGACAGCCATTGAGACCTTTCCCCTCCCGTAGGATGACCAGCCGGAGCAGTGACAAGGATGGGGATTCTGTCCACACAGTCAGCGATGTCCCGCTGACCCCACGTAGCAACTCTCCGGATCGGAGATGCTCGTCCTCAGACACGTCTAAGTCCACGTACAGCCTGACCCGAAGGATTTCAAGTAAGCGTCTCTGCTGCGATTGCCCGGGGTCCTGGCTCCAACAGTGTGTGCTGCTCAGCCTCCGTTCAAAGTCCGTGGATTCAAACCCCATTAGCCGGGTCTCCAGGGCAGGGGAGGAGAGCGGCTTCCGCACACACTTGGCAGCACCCCCCAGGGAAGCGGTGAGGGACAGGGTGGTTCCCTGGTGGGGTGGAGCGGGATGACAGAGCAAGACTGCGAGACTGACAGTGTGACGAGAGGACATTGCAGCTGATTTCTGCTGAGTTCAGTCTGCAGCGATCGTTTTAACTGATTCTTGTTTTTCCTGATCACATTTCATTGAATTGGCTCAATTGGTTGACATTGTCAGCATATATCATGTCAGGCCCTGAAAGGCGAGTGTTACCATGTTTACAGCAGGGCTTGCAAATCCACTGGCTCTAGGGGCCAGGCGGGTTGTGTCAGTGGCTGAGTGAACAGGGTTGCATAGGGACACATATCACCCTAATGGCAGCTGACTCTACCTGGAGAGTCGCTAGGGGTGGGGACTGGCCAACAGGGAAGTTACTGCCCCATTGAAGGGGCAGCTGCTACTCAGCTCTAGCCATGTGGGATCGTGGGCCCAGCACTGCCTGATGTTTCTAAAGCGAAACTGGCAATCTGGGTTGTTATATGAAGCTTCCTGACTTTTAAACCCAAACAAAATGTATCTATGGTAGCAGTTGGCCCACAGGCCACCCCGTTTGTCCCCTGTGATGTGAGCATATGTGTTTGAGCAAATGGGAGGAGGAAGGAGGGTAAAGCCCAAGGACTCCCTGAATAGGGTCCTTGAAGAAGTACAATAATAGCTACTTTGAGGCAGGTGCCGTTGTTGGCTCCATTTCACAGATGAGGAGGCTGAGTCCCAGAGAGTGTAAAGAATGTGCCCAGGGCCACATGGCTTATTACTAGTGAGTCACTAGGTCACGAGCAAGTAGCTGAGTTGGATTTTGACCCAGGTACTCTGGCCCCCGAGTCCACTCTGAAAATGGAGGCCGTGAAGGGTAAGGGTTAGAGTCAAGACTGGGCCCATCCTGGCTCCTCTTTCTGGTTGTGCGACCTTTGGCAAGATACTTCACGTTTCTGTTTCCTCGTCTGTAAGATTGGGGGGGATGGTCATCGGCGAGCACCTGTGACGATGAGGTGACTTGATAGGTGCAATGCATTTAGAGCAGTGCGTGGCGCTTAGCTGCGCTGGTGACGGTGACGGAGCGCACGGGGCCGTCATGCCGCCGCCGCTCAGCATAAACAGCGTTTCAAGGTGTGGAGCGCAGATGGCGCGGAGCGCGGCGATGCAGAGCGGCCGGTGCCACAGTCTGGGAAGCGCTGCCAACTGACGCCGTGGCGCAGGTTCGGTCCCCCGAGTTCACTGTGGTTTCTGGCGCCTGTTTAGGTCTCGAGTCCAGACGGCCCAGCTCCCCGCTCGTGGACATTAAACCCATCGAGTTCGGTGTGTTCGGCGCCAAGAAGGAGCCCGTCCAGCCGTCGCTGCTCAGACGGACCTATACCCCCGACGACTATTTCCGCAAGTTCGAGCCCCGGCTCTACTCCCTGGACTCGAGCGGCGACGACGTGGACTTCCTGACGGACGAGGAGATCTCGTCCAAGTACCAGCTGGGCATGCTGCACTTCAGCGCCCAGTACGACGTGCTGCACAACCACCTGACGGTGCGCGTGATCGAGGCGCGGGACCTGCCGCCGCCCGTGTCCCACGACGGCGCGCGCCAGGACATGGCGCGCTCCAACCCCTACGTCAAGATCTGCCTCCTGCCCGACCAGAAGAACTCGAAGCAGACGGGGGTCAAGCGCAAGACGCAGAAGCCGGTGTTCGAGGAGCGCTACACCTTCGACATCCCCTTCCCGGAGGCGCAGCGGAGGACGCTGCTGCTCACCGTGCTGGACTTCGACAAGTTCTCCCGCCACTGCGTCATCGGGAAGGTGTCCCTGCCACTGAGCGACGTGGACCTGGTGAAAGGCGGGCACTGGTGGAAGGCGCTGATCCCCAGTTCGCAGGTAAGGGGGGAGGGTGTGCGGTGTCTTCTCCAGGGCTTCCGTAGGAAAACCAATGGGTTTTTTCATTTTACTATTTAAAAAAAAAAAAAGTACATTTTTTTCCTTTTCCTTTTTTTTTTTTGCGCGTTTTTAAAACTTTTTGTTTTGAAATAACTTTCGACTTACAGGACGTTTGCAAACACGGTGCAGAGAGTTCCAGTGTACCCTTCGTTCATCTAGCAACCCCCATGATAAATCTTCACAACCAGAGTGTGAGTGATGCTGGGACAGTGACGTTGGCAGCTGAACTGCAGACCTGACTCAGTTTTCACATGCACGTGTGTGTGTGTGTGTGTGTGTGTGTGGTTCTGAAATTGTATCACATATTAATATATAGATTCATGTAACCACCACCCCACTGGGAGCTTTCTGGCCATTGGTTCTGGGTTATTTAATAAGCAGAATGATTGTCCGGGGTATGAAGCTATCCGTCATTCTGACTCTCAGAAATTGCTACGGGAAAAATAAAATGAGGCCTGAAGAGCAGGATGGTAGGTGGATGCTTTTCAGGAAGATTGTGACATTGGCTTCCTTCCCCTTCCAGCCCAGGGACATGCCATTGGCTGTGTGGGGAGCCACCCACGGACCAGACTTTCTCTCCAGGGGGCTGTTAGAGCCCCCCCCTTGGGCAGTCTGTGGGTGCAACGATGTGGGAGTCCCAGGGAAGGGAAAGACCCGGCCGGTGTAGCCCATCCCCACTGGGGACAGCAGTCCTGTGTGATGGAGGCGGGGTTACTTTGCATCAAACACACCAAGGTGTTTCTCAAAGCTGAGCTCTACTGCCTAGGGATTTGGTGACCCAGCGTCACATTTGGGGTGCAGGTTTCAAACATGAGGACTGGAGGGGCTGTCCCACTGTTAGAGAGTGTGTGAGGGAGAGAGACCTCAAAGATAGGTTTACCTGTCTCCTTGTTTGGATTCCCTGTGAAGGATACCCTGAGGCAAGGGAAGTCATTTATTAGGAAGGTGACACCAGAGGACACACCAGGAGGAAGTAGGGATGTCACATAAAGGACACATTATTGGGCTGGTACCACTGGGGGTGACTGGAGCTGAAACCTGCTGGGGAAACTGGGTTCCGGCGTCACACTTGCGCCCAAGAGTCTTTCCACCTGAGGGACAGGCAGCTGGGGTGTTTCTACGCCAATTCCTGTCAGCCATGAGATGAGGGCTGCTGGGGAATGCGCACGTCCATGCTGGCATTTTCGACCTGTTACTCTGGCAGATAAAGAAAACTTTGATATCCACAGAGGCAAAAACGTGCGTTGGCTGGCAGCTGGACATGGGCCCGTGTGTGCCGAAGTGGTCAGGGCACAGAGGTGGTGGGCAAGGTGTTGCAGCATCTGCTATAGCCCCAAACCTCCTTCCCATCTCATGATCAAGATATAAGGGGGCTTTTCCACGTCTCCTTCTTAATATTTGATGTCACTGGGTTTTCAACTGTCAAGACACTTAGAGTTGAAAGAGGCAGACCCACCCGACAAAATAAATTCTGTGTGACCAAACTGCATTCTTCACATCAGTAGAAGGTCCCGGAAACACAGAGAGTGTGGACCCCCCACACCATGTTTCCTTTAGCTCGGGCTGAAATGCCTGGACTAATAGTGCAGTTGGACGTCTTGGTAGGGATTTGAGATACATGGTATATGCATTTGTCAAACTCCTCTGCTACACTTAAGGTTTGTGCATTTCATTGAATATAAATTTTATCTGGAAAAAAAGAGCCATAAACAAATACTAAATTCTGGTTAATGATACGCCTGCTGAAGTGTTTAGGGGAAGTGTATTATGTCTGCAAGTGACTTTAAAATGTACTCAAAAAAGATTGACGGTACGTGAGGGAGCAGATACAGCATATTTCAAAACTACTAATTTTAGAATTACTGATATTAACTATTCATTGAAGAATCGAGGTGATGTATGAAAAGGGGTTCACTGTACAGTTCTTTTCAGCTTTTCTGTATTTGACAATGTTCACAGTAAAATGTTGGGGAGGTAAAGAGAGAAGGAAGCAGAGGCGCCAGTTAGGGGTCATTTGCTGCTGCGGTTGTCTAGGTGGGAGGTCGTGATGGCCTGCTGCCAGGTGTCAGGTGAAAGAGGACACAGGTGGCTGGTTTCAGGACCAGGAATAGCCCTTATGTAAACAAGGGCCGTCAGACAGAGTGGGGACTTCCGCTGTCATGCCGCTGTTCCTGTGACCATGGGGGTTCCCAGACCTCAGCCTCAGTGCCCTAAGTCTTGAGTGAGTATGCACTTTAGCGAATGTGCTAGAGATAGGATTCTAATACAGGCGAACTGTGGACCTCATTCTGAGAAACATAGGGTGGCCCTTGGAAGGCAGGAAGGGTTTGGCTGTTTGAGCTGGACGGATGGGTGTGAAGCGTGACCTGCCACTCACTGGTGGGTGTTGCAATAGCTGAATGAGGTGGCGTGGCTGCTCGAGTCTCAGGACAGGCTGCCATTGGGATTAGGTGTGATGGAGCCTTTGGGGGCAGAGCAGACTCCGGGGACGTGCTCTTAGAAGTCCTTTAGGGATCATTCTGTGTCATGTGGGGTGGAGTATCTTTTATTACCAAGCCAGATTCCCCATGGAGAAGGAATGTTTGATTTGAGCCCAGAAGAAGAAAATGTGTTTAGTCAAAAGTGATATTTGCACACCAGAATGCTGAATATTTATGTTTTGGAAAATTGCTTTAACCTGAGATTTGCTCAGTCCAGAGAAACGCCCGTTAGACCCTGGATGCCTGGAATTCGGGGTCCTACGGCTTGGGAGGTGAAAGCTGTGTGTGCTGTGTTTGCCAAGTGAGATTCAGAGACAGTGGCAGTAAAGGTTTTCTGGTACTCACCACATACCAGACCCTGGGCTGCGTGCAATACTCACGTTACCCTACCAGATGGATAGTCATGGCACCTATACCTTATAAATGGGGACCCTGAGGCTCAGAGAGGTTAAGAAACTTGCCCTACGTTGCACAGCTGGAATGGGGACTTGAACCTGAGACTAATTCCAAACCCACACCTATAACTGCTGTGAAATGATCTATTCCGGAGACAGTGCTGCCTGAGGACTTTGTAAATGGATCTCCCCCAGGTGACTCGAGCGTGAGAAGACTGTATTTTCCATCAGTATGTCCACGTTTATATAAATATGTCTCTTGCTTTCTTCCACCTTTGGAGCCACAGCCCTAGAAGGCTTCTGCGTTTGCTCGGAGACTGTCTTCTAGGAAAGCCTTCCAAGTCTGGGGACTGTTCCCGCGGCTCTGCTCAGGAGCACCGAATTGGCTGGACTTTGGGAAATGGCCAAAGGCCAGTCCCGTTTGGTAACCAAGACAGGTGTCGGGGTGGGAACCACTGTTTTCACTGGGGAGTAGAACAAAGAATTTCATGACTCTGAGGTAAAGAGACTGACTTTCTTGGTTAAAACTGACAGAATCCATCGCAAACTCGCTTTGGCCGAAGCAGAAGGTCTGTGGTCGTGTGGGCTCCTGGCACCACTGGGTCTGCGGCTCCCGTTGAGCCCTGGGAATCCTTGTCAGCCGGAATGTTCCTCAGCTCCGCCTTCCTCTGTCACCTTTCTCTCAGGAAGGTATCCTACAAGTGGAGAGAGAGCTTCTCTTCCAAAAGTTCCCGAAGTCCCAGGGAGGGTGCTCATAGGCCTGTCCTCCTGTGAGTCCCGCCCTTGTCACATCCATGTTTCAGCCTGTCATCACCACTGCAGACCCAGAAGTGGGCAGGAGTGTCTGTAAGAAGGTTTAGGAGCAGGAAAAGCGAATGTCTCCTTATTTAGCTGCCGTGGCTACAGTTCTCTTTGTTCTTCTTGCCATTTCTCTGGCTGACGTCCCCACTGAAGGACCTTGGCAGGCAGGGTTCACGCTGGCCCTAGTGACAGACACATGTCAACTCTGTGGAAGGTCCGGGCAGTGGGTGGGGGCTGCCCTGACCCTGGGAGTGTGTCCCATGGTTTCTTACTATTGGGGTCCTTTCACCAGGAGAGCAGCTGTCAAGAATGGGTCCTGGTCAGGTGTCCCAAACCCAGCTACCTCCTCTGGGGCCCACTGACCCATGGGAAAGTCATCTGTCATCCTAGATTGGACTCCCCTAGAAATAGACCCTGAGACCAAGATTTGAGTGCAAGTATTTTATTTGGGGGGTGAGGCCAAGAAAAACCAGAGGGAAGCGGGGGAAATGAGACCTATAATACAGAGCGTGCTGTCAGGCAGGTGACCGCTGGGGGCAGCTGGGTGGTGGTCCTCCCCGGCACTGACGGTAGCCGGCCCGAGGGGTGAGGGGCTGTGGTGTTTACTCACCAGCTCCCAGCAGGCACAGGGCAAAGGAAGCTTCCAGAAGCCTTGAATTCCTCAGGCTCCCCCAGCCGGCCTCATGGGCACGAGGAGAGACAACTCTGGTGGCCAGAGAGACTCCTCAGGACACGGGGTGCCGGGCTGGCAACAGGGAGCTGGGCAAATCCAGTGGTCACATGGTCAGGACTGGGGTTGGGGCGGCACCTTCAGCGTCGCCACACTCAGTCTTGCCGCCTCCAGGGCTCCGACTGCAGTGTCTTCCATTGTCTCCCTTCTCTCTGCTGGCCTTGTCCCTCCATTGTCCTCTGTTCAGGAAGGTGCAAAGCAGATGAGAAGGTTCCGTGGCTCAGCAGACGCCCAGGGAGAAAAAGGCGCCAGTGTCCCCTTCCCATAGAGGTGTCTGGTCTTGTGTGACTCTAGTAGCTATCTCTCTCTCGGCTTTTGGGTGGGTGGGCAGGGACAGTCCCCAGCTGTCCCCACTCAGCCAGTGTCTCCCTTTCTGCTCATAGAGGCGGGGAATGGGGATGGTGTGTCTACTGCAGGACCCATCTCTGCCCCTTAAAAATCCCAGAAGGAGGGCTAGGCCCTGGTTGTTGCTGGCTCCTTGGTACGTCCTTTGTCCCCAGCATTGGGGCCCAGACAGCTAGTTCTGGGGTCAACTGGAAAAGTCCCCCTCTGTATCCTGTCGACACACAGCTGGAGGTTTGGCCAGACCCTCCATAGCATCAGCCTTTACTCTCGGTCTCTTTGGCGCTGAGAAGGAACTTGGGAGATGGTTTTTGAATGGAGTAATATCATTGTGTAAAGAGTGTTAGCTTTTGAGTTAGACTGACCTGGTTAAGGTCCCGGCTTCACCATCTATTGGCCGTATGAACTTGGGCCTGACTCCTCACCTATAAATTAGGGATAATAATGCTCAGTGCACGGGGATTATTGCGATACCAGCCATGATTGGTGACTCTTACGGAGCACTCGCTGTGTGCCAGGCACGAGGCTGAAAGCTTCTGTAGTATTAACTATCATCCCACTCAGTCACCATCCCATTTTATATATGGGGAAACTGAGGCATGCGCTAACTAACCTGTGCGAGGCCACAGAACTGGGGCTTGAACCCAGGCTGTCTAGCTCCAGAGGCTGTGCCCTTAGCCACGCTGCTCCACACCCCATCGCCTCTTGATAAACTCTGGTCAGGCAGACAGAAAGCACATGGTGTGTAAGGTACACTGAGTAGTGACTGGTGGGGGGAAGCTTGGGCACCGGAGGCTGGGGGAGGGACCTGGGGAGGGAACGGGGGAGGGACCTGGGGAGGGAACGGGGGAGGGACCTGGGGAGGATGGGCACCAGAAAGAGAAGCAGAGGTGGGCGGGGAGCCCTTGAGCCTGAGGCAGTGGCCTTAGAATCCACTTGTGTTTCAGTGTCTGCTACTTCGGCATAAACATGCCCCAGGCAGATGGAGGTAGAAGGAATTTAGGGCAGTTTTTTCAAAGGAAAAATAGTAGCTGATTGGAGGCGCCAAGTTCTGTGCTGATGGGGCCTCCTGGAGTGTCACCAACCAATTTTGTATCTTGTGCTCATTCACCACCGGATACTGTAACAAGGCCAGTGTCAGTTATTTAATGAGCATCTCTCTTTAACTAGCCCCGAGCTGCTGCCTGCTCTGACCTCTCAGCAGAATCCTGGCCCCTGTGTGTGTGTTAAAAGGGTTTCCTGCCTGGGTTTTGATAAACAGCAGTGTTTTGACAACACTGCAGTCAGGGCTGGGCCCAGGCCAGAACCTTACAAGGCAGCGTTAACTAGAAGTTTGTTCTCAGTGTGCTCATTCCGGTTTTCTTCCTCCTGAAATGGAAATGGAGTTGCATTTCAGACCTCATCATGAGCTTTTGATTCGGAGTTACAATGTGAACGAGAAGGGGAACCAGAGATGATTTGGACCAAGCCTATTTTATGGATTAGAAAACTGCAGCACAGTGAAGTTGAGTGACTTGTCCAGGGTCACACAGCTTTCAGTGACAGAAACGAGACTAGCATTAGATCGCCTGGCTTCCAGGCAGGAGATCTTTCCACCGTGCCAGAATGCATTACCACACGAGGGAAGGGGTGTGTGTTGGCTAAGAGGACAGGCCCTGGAGTCATACAGACCTGGGTTCAAGTCCCAGCTTTGCCACCCTCTAGCGTTGTGGGCCCAGGAGAATTAACGTATCATCTCTAAGCCTCAGTTTCTTCGTCTGTACTGCTTCTGGTGGTATGACCCTAGGCAGTTACTCAGTGTGAGTACCAGAGGGTGTCAGCCTTGGGGACCATCTTAGAATTGGGGCTCCCACACCTCCCATGGGAGAGGATGCTGGCTAGTTTGGTCACGTGGCCATCTCTGACTCAGTCACCTGGCCAGGGACAGAAGGGGGTACTCTAGCCAGGTGGTGTCAAATGCCCAGGGTTAGCTCCACCCAAACCACAGCCAAAGAGGTTGTGATACCAGAAGTGAGGGGCATATTGAACATACAGAAACACCAGTACCTTCTATAGGGCCTCCCCAAAACCCAAGACAGAGAGAAAAGTGCAGTGTTTCTTAACAGTGAGGGCTTCTAAATGCAATGGATGTAAGAAAAGGAAGTAGCTGCAAGGGATGGCCTGTGCTTTTCTTTCTTTTTTCTTTTTTTAATCCATCAACAGATGTAGTAGACTCTTAACCACGTGCAGAGCCCTGGACTGTGGGCTTTGAAGTCTGACAGACCTGAGTTCAAATCCTGCCTTGATGACTAACACCTTCATCCATTCAATTAACATTTACTGAGCACTTAGGCACGATGCCAGTGTTGTCACAGGGGACAGTCACTGTGTGACCTTGGGAAAGTTACTTGACTTCTCTGAGTTTTCAGTGGAGAGGATGTGGGGCTAAAAGCCAAAGAGTATGGTTGTCAAGAGTGTCCAATCTGGAGTTTGCTTCTTTAGGTGCATACCCCATAAACCATTTTTGCTCATAACACTTCTGATACCCAATGCATGGGGCTTTTCTCCACACCAACAAATTCTCCGTCTCTCCCAACACCGAGTGGGTGCCCCAGTTCTGATACTAACTGCCTGGGCGAGCTCAGACCCCACCAGACGGCCCTCACGTAAGACGCGAATAGCAAATCCCACATTGTCACCCATACTTCTGACCGACCCAGCTGTAAATCGAGTTCTCGTGACCTCTCCCTCACGCCCCATAATGGGCAGAATGGCCCACAGAACTCATGAAGGCACCTTACTTACTACTAGCAGTTTATTATAGAAGACACCACTCAGAAACAGCCAAATAGAAGAGATGCACAGGGCGCGGTGGGGGGTGGGGCTTCCATTCTCCCTGTAGGGGCACCACCCTCCCAGCACCTTGATGTGTTCATCCAGCTAGAAGCTCTAAACCCAGTTATGGAGGCGTTTTCATGGAAGTTTCATTACGTAGACATAACTGATTGAATAGTCGGCCATTGGTGATTGAACTCAGCCTCTGGGTCTTCTCCCCTCCCAATGAATGAGGGTTGGAGCTGAGAGTTCCCTCCCGCTAACCATGCTTTGGTTTTTCTGGTGACCAGTCTTCATCGGGAAGCTATCTAGGGACTCTGCCATCTGTCCTCTCAGCATACAGAAGATACTCTTATTTCTCTGGAGATTCTGAGGGCTTTAGGAGCTGTGTGCCAGGAACCAAGGACAAAGACCAAATATTTCTTATTGTATCACCCCTTGGCTCTGCGCTTGCCTGCTGTGTGATGTCCAGCACGTTCCTTAGCCTTCCAGGATCTCAGTTTACTCATGCGTACAATGAGGATACCAGTAGACCCTCTCCTGGAGGGGGTAGTGAAGATTAAATGGGAAAATAAAGTACTCAGAACTCTGCCTGGCACCTGGTATGCTCTCAGTAATGTTGGTTATTATCACCATCACCATCACCAGCATCATCACCACCACCGCCATCATCACCATCATTAACACCGTCATCACCATCACCACCATCATCATCATCATCATCACCATCATCATCATCACCATCATCATCATCATCACCGTCATCACCACCATCACCATCATCATCATCACCGTCATCACCACCACCATCACCATCACCACCATCACCACCATCATCATCACCGTCATCACCACCACCATCACCATCACCACCATCACCACCATCACCATCATTACCATCATCATCATCACCATCATCATTATCACCACCATCACCACCATCACCACCATCATCATCACCGTCATCACCACCACCATCACCATCACCACCATCACCACCATCACCATCATTACCATCATCATCATCACCATCATCATTATCACCACCATCACCACCGTCACCACCATCACCATCACCACCATCACCATCATCACCATCACCACCACCATCATCATCGTCACCACCGTCACCACCATCACCACCACCATCACCATCACCACCATCACCACCATCATCACCATCACCACCATCATCACCATCACCATCATCATCATCATCATCACCATCACCACCGTCTGACATGTAGATACTCTTAAGTATCTGTTAACTGGGTGGTTGGGTCGAATCTGAGGTGGAATAGGGTTTGGTGAGACACAGAAGTACAGGGGGGCTTCCTACGCAGAAAAGGAATGCGCAGACAGAGGAAGGGGCTGGGGACTCGACCCTGCTGGCTCCCTGCTGGCTCGAGGGCCCTCCCTTAGCGGGCAGAGCGTCTCCCACCCTTCCCCGTAAGTGCCCCGGTACGTCCTGGCTGCTGCTGCTACTACGTGAGGGCACTCACCCTAACATAATCTCTCCACTATTGGTCCTTTGTTCTGAACACAGGTTTGGGCTGGAACATTGCATGTTCTGGGCAACCTGCTGCAGCACTGGGAGCCCAGTTTAGGACAGAATCATTCTCTTTCAAGAAGCTTGAGTGGATCTGAAGCAGTTGATCTAACTTGGATGGCCATAGAGTCCTAGACATAAACTCTCAGACGTCAAAAGCTTGAGCTTCTCTTGCGTCGTCCTGGAAAGTGTGGCTTTTCATACAAAGGATATAAATGAACATTTCTCTTTGCCAGCACTCACCGAGCGTGTGTTACGTACCTGGGGAGATGGAGGGAAGTAACAACATGGGAGCACGACCCTCAGTGAGCTCACAGCCTCGTGGGGCAGGAAAGATGGGAGGAAAGAGGGTCACTGCCTCAAAAATGAAAAAAGAGCCTTGTCTCACACCATCCACCAAAGCCAATTCCAGACAGTCCAAGGAATTCCATTTGAAAGGCCAGCTTGTAAGTTTTAGAAGGAAGAAAAGGAGAATATCTTTCTGACTTCAGCAAAGAATTTCTAGAAAAGCCATCAAGTGTGAACCACAGAGGGGGAAAAATACATGTGTTCTACCACATTCAAATTATGCATTCTGCTCATCAGAAAATGTGGTAAAAAAAACGATGACCAGGCTGCCCACCAACTGGAGAATATGTTTACTCTGGACATGTATTAGTTTGTTAGGGCTGTTGTAACAAAGGACCACAAATTGAGTGAGTGGCTCAAACAACAGAAATTGACTGTCTCGCAGTTCTGGAGGCTGGAAATCCGAGATCCAGATGTTGGTAGGGCCCTGCTCACTCTGCAGGTTCTTGGAAGGTTCTGTTCCAGACCTCTCTCTGCTTCTGGTAGTTCCTTGGCCTGTGGCAGCATAAATCCAGTCTTCACATGGTATTGTGTGTGTGTGTGCGTGGCTGTGTCAAAGTTTCCCCTTTTATAAGGGTGGGCCTCATATTGGATCAGAGGCTCACCTCCTCCAGGAAGACCTCCTCACTAAGTACATCTGCAGAGACCCTGTTTTCAGATAAGTCCCTTCTGAGATGCTGGGTGTTGGGACATAAACATACGCATTTTGGTGGGACACAATTCAACCCATCACAACACATGACTGCTGAATAATTGAGCAGTATCCATAGTATTGAAAAGCCTTCTTACAAATGAATAAGAGAAAGACAAATACCCAATAGAAAAAAATGGCGCTAGGAAACAAACAGGGCTTTCAGAGAAGAGAAAGCATGAATAGTTGATAAACGTGCAAAGATGTTCCCCCTTTCCAGCAGTCAGGGAAATATGAGCTAAATCCACAATAAGATATCCCGTGGACAGGAATGATTGGAAAGCCTGATAGTAGCAGACACATTCAGTCCCGTGCAAAATGTGTCTTGTAGCCGTGCCCCGGGCAGAGCAAGTATTCCTATTTCAGTCGAACCGTGACTAGGTGGCCAGTGAAATGCAAACAAAACCTATTTTGGCAACCAAGCAGTCCCACACTGGTGACGGGGGCAGACCTCTGTTTCCCTCTGCTAATGGCTGCGAAGTTAGTTTAGCCCTTTCGGCCAACGCTCTGGCAGTTCACATCGAGAGGCAGAAAAAGGTCTGGGTATTTTTTTACCTGGCAGTTCACATCGAGAGGCAGAAAAAGGTCTGGGTATTTTTTTACCTATCTCGATATATTCTTGGACCTAGTAATCCCACCCTGGCTTTTCCTGGAAGGATGGAATCTAAAAGAAGAAAATTGCCCTAAATGCCCAATTTTAAGTGGTTAGAAATAATCCCGAGTACCTCGCAATAGGAAAAAGGTTAAAGTAAATTACGGTATTTCAGCTCAACGGAATCTTCTATGCAGATGTTAAAAATGGTGCTTTCCATGTCTAGATAGTAACACGGAAAAGGTGTGTCTATTTAGTCTATTTAAGTTTAGAGGACAGGGAGGATTTGAGAATTTGCCTGTGTTGTCAGCACAGCTATGCAAACACGGTTCTGGTGTATGCACAAGATCTGGAAAGGGACCCGAAGGCGGGAGGGCTGGAGAAAGGAACGCATCGGATGAAATGTGTGAAGCGCTGGAATAGGGGCAGGATTTTGCTTTTTGCTTTTTTTTTTTCTGTTTTTTTTTTTTTTGCTTTTTAACCAATGCATTCCTACTTTAATGTTGTTTGTGCAGTAAGTGGCGAGACAAAATGTTTCTCTCCACCTGTGAGAACAAAGGCAGGAGAGCTCAGAGCAGCCATGCTCCGGCTTGGATGAAAGTTGTGTGCACACGCCTGAAACCCTCTGCTAGGCGAGGGAGCAGCCATGTTCTGTAGAAGCACTTCAGAGGAAGTATGGCGGGAGGACAGCTGGGCTGTCGTCTTCCCCAGAAAGCGCCTTTTGTCCCACATGGTTGTCTTTGATTTCCTTTTTATCGATCAGAACTTAGCTGTGTTCAAAGGCTCAGGGAGAGAGCATTTTTGTCTGGGAAGAGAGCAGAGCATTTGCATAAGACGGCTGCTGGGAGCGTGCAGGGTTCTGGATTCATTTGAGTAATTCACAGTCTATTTCGGTTCTCCCAAGCTACCCGTGCGGGGCAACCAAATTAAGCTCCCCAGGCTCTTGAAAAAGGAAACAATGCCTGTTTATTTGTGACATTGCCTTGGAAAGGGAAAAAGTAGAAGGGCAGTCAGGTTCTTCCCCCTCCGCAGCTTCCATTCTCTTGAGGGTGGATAGGGTCGGTGACACATCATGCTGATGACCTCTCTTCGACCAGGATGTGGCAGTGGTGAGGTGGGGGGCGGCAGTTGGCTCCCATGGTCATCTGGATTGCAGTTGTTCCAGGTGCCGTGAGGATGGTGGTGGAGACGGTCCTGGCCTTTGCAGAAAACGAGAAAATAGCCAATAAAGACAAAGTACCACGAAAGAAAGCAAACAAGGTGATGTGATGAAAAGTGATGGAAGCAGCAAAGTGTTTCCCAAAGGGCGGTTGGGGAAAGCTCCGATGAGGAGGTGACATTTGAGTTGAGATTCCCAAGCTGAGGGAGCGACAGGTACAAATCCTGGGGCCGGAATGGTCTTTTGTTTTCAAGGCCTAGAAAGAACGCAGCTGCGGCTGATGGATGAGGTCTGAGATGTCGCAGGGGCCAAGTTATTGACATTAATATTTAGATCCTGGTGGACCCCTGGCTCTCAACTGGGCGGTCTTTCCTTCAGGAGACATTGGTGCTGTCTAGAGACTTCTGAATTGTCATCATGGGGGTGGTATACTCCTGGTATCACTGGGTAGAGACCGGGCTGCTGCTAAACATCCTCCAGTGCACAGGACGGCCCCCCACGGCACTGTGACCCCGCCCCAAATGGAAATGGTACCAAGGTTGACTGGACCTATTGCAGGTGACGCTAAGGATTTGGGATTTCATTCTGAGAGTGATGGAGGGTGCTGTGCAGGGAAGTGAGAGAACGGCCTGGTTCCGTTTTCTTTCGTAAATCTCGAGTATTGGACCAAATGACTCCAGCTCTGACACGCCAACCTTCTCTGACTACACGTGGGTAGGAGAAGGGAGACTTCAGAGAGTTGGGGATCCTCCCAGAATAGGCAGTCCATTCTCCGTGGGACAGCTGAGCCCCCTGCCCGGGAGGAGATTTCTGTCCGGTGCTTAGGGTTCTGTTTGCATAAAGAAGAAAGCCCTAAGGAAGAAGTGGAAGGATAGGAATTGCAGCGTGAGCCTTGGCTTGCAGCTCGTGCTTTTGGCCTCTTCCGGTCTGGGGAAAAAGTCAGTCTGGTTGCTCTTAACATTTGTTCAGGCTAGAATCCTGTATAAGAAAAAAATCTGAATCAGCCCGAGGTTCATAGGTTTAGTTAAGATTTCTCCACCTCCACGCTATTGATATTTTGGGCCCGACTATTCTGTGGGGGAGGGCGGGAGGGGGTCGTGTACTTTGTAGGATGTTCAGCCGCATCCCTGCCTCCACCCACTAGATGCCAGTAGCACCCCCTCCCCAGTTGTGACAACCAAAAATGTCTCCAGACACGGCCACATGTCCCTGGAGGTGGCGGGAGGGTAAAACTGCCCCAGGTTGATGTCAGTTGACTGTGCCAGTACTTATGGGGTGTCCACAAAGATCACCGTAAATCCCATGATCCTTCAGGAAAAGGGTCAGGTTGGGGAGCCCCTGGACTGGATGGCCCTGCTTTCTGTTCCTTAACAGCTGGCTGCTGGTCAGCTTTTAAATGTAGCATCAGACACTTCTAGGGAGCAGAGACTAAGAAGACCCTGGCTTCAGGAAGCCTCCCGGAATAGTTTGCCCTCAGGTTGTTCAGCGCTTCAGTGTTTGATATCCACATGGACGTGTGTGCCACACAATCTGGGCTAGGAGCCCCGAGTGTAGTGAGGACTCTCCATTTTCTCCAGGGCTGGGTTAAGATCCGACCTTGTGACCCTGTGTGGCCTCGGATAAGTATTTAACGCCTCTGAGCCTCAGTTTCCTCATCTGTTAAATGAGAATCAAACTCATATTTCAGAGACTTATTATGAAGACCGAGCCAGTTATTACATGGAAGGTGCTTAGCAGAATACTTCACAGGTTGCATTGATTTCTCGTTGATGCTTTTGTTACTACATTGTTGCTGCTGTTAAGCCTTCTAAGAACAGAAAGAGCTTTCTGACATAAAAAAACTGGGAGGGGGTGGGCAGAGGCTAAAAGAAGTCAAAGAGGCACCCACTGTCGACTGATCCGCCCACAGAAGCCCAATTGTGAGCTGCTGGGATCAATTTCCTGCGTGGTAGGTGCAAAATAAAAGGAAAAAGGCAACTTCCTATTTCCTTTCTCTGCAGAATGAAGTGGAGCTGGGGGAGCTGCTTCTGTCACTGAATTACCTCCCAAGTGCTGGGAGACTAAATGTGGATGTCATTCGAGCAAAGCAACTTCTTCAGACAGATGTGAGCCAAGGTTCAGGTACAGTGTGATCCCCTCCTTCCCCCATTTCTTTAATGGGCCATCTATGTTTGTTGGACACAAAGGACCCAATGTTCGTTCTCAGCATCCTGGATACTGTTAACAAGATAAGACCCTGTGAGGGTAGATAGCATCCAGAACTAGGATGTTAGTTCAAGAAGAAACATAAATGATCAGACGTTTCTTAGAATGAGGCAGGTAAATGATGCCATCTCATAACCCCATTTGAATTGGGGATTTGACTGAGACCGGTTATGACAATGACTCAAAACTAGATCCTCTTTGTACACTTGCAGCCCCCTAGGAAGTCACTTGGCTTTCCAGATTCTATGCCTGCAATAGAGACACCATCCTCCAGGTGGCGGTAGTGTGCATTGAACGTGCATCCTAATCTGGGAGTAGTGGACACACCCTAAGGTTTTTTCCCAGCTCATTTCAAGTGTACCATAAATCTTTATAAATCCCAGCTCTGAAAAGACTGTTGTATTTAAAGTGTCTACTTTATGGCAAACCAATTCAAACATGACTTAACGAAACGGAAGAGATTACATTCCATCTGTATGTAACTCCTCCCGAGACAGCAAAGGATATTGTCATGAAAGCAGCCATGGTTGCTGGGATCTCTTCAGCTCAGTGGTGGAAATACTGTCTTCTCTAAGTGCAATAACTAAAATAAATTACTGTTGCTATCAGGTGACAGCTGAATTTAGAAGACAGTGTGCCTTCTCGAAAACCGCATTACAAAAGCAAGTTTTGAAGGGTCCTGTGGAGGGAATGGTATTAACGCTGGAGAGTTTCAGACTCACCACAGTGGGAGAGTCTGTATGACAAAATAATTAAGGGTTTCAGAGTCACACTGCCTGGAACCAAATCCCATTTCTAGTGCTTGCAAATAATGTGGCCTTGGGGGCGTTACATAACCTCCAGAAGCCTCAATTTCTCCATCTGAAAAACTGACAGAATAACAGTATTCATCTCATTGGGTTGTTTAAACAATATTCAGTTAGATGATGTACGTGATTCTCACTGTAAACTGTAAAGGGATTTAAGAATGATCGTTAGAAGTCTGCCATCTCTCTTCTATGTGTGGGCGATGGGCTCCCTACGACAGTGCGTTTCCAGAACAGGAAGCCAACACAGGCTCTGGGTCTGGCTCTGCCTCCACTAGCCAGATCTCAGGCAAATCATTTCTCATCCTGAGTCGTCACTTTTTTCATCTGTAAAATGAACAGAATGCCTGACACATGGGAGGAGCTCGATGAATATTGGATGGCTGGAAGAAGAGAGGAAGGGATGAGCAGATAAGCAGCTATTATAGATGGGGAAAGGAGGAATTAATAATAGATGGATAGATGGGAAAGAGGGTGAATGAAAGGGGGGATGAATGCCTGGACTGATGGATGGAAAGGATGGATGGATAGAAAAATAGAGAGATGAAAGGATGGGTAGGTGGTTGGGCTGTCAGCTAAGTGGGAAGATGAATGGATGGAAGGAAGGCAGGGAAGAGGGGGAAGGAAGGAAGGAAGGAAGGAAGGAAGGAAGGAAGGAAGGAAGGAAGGAAGAAGGAAGGCAGGGAAGGGGGGAAGGAAGGAAGGAAGGAAGGAAGGAAGGAAGGAAGGAAGGAAGGAAGATGGATGGATGGGAAATTGAATGGATGAATGGACGGATGGATTGGGTTTCATAATCTCCAATAATCTCTGATGTTGTATCCAATTCTCAGACCCCTTTGTGAAAATCCAGCTGGTACATGGACTCAAGCTTGTGAAAACAAAGAAGACATCCTTCTTAAGAGGCACAATCGATCCTTTCTACAATGAATCCTTCAGCTTCAAAGTTCCCCAAGAAGAATTGGAAAACGCCAGCTTAGTGTTTACAGGTAGGGGGTGCTCCAGACCCTGATGACCCCCAGGTGAGGTGAAGCGTGTTCAGCGTAACTGTTTTAGAGGTAGAAGGCACCTAGAGAGAGTAATTGAGCTGGGAGGTATCTAGGCAAAGCTATAGTTCTCCTGAATTCAAATCCATAAGGTTCTAAGTTGCTTTATCTATCAACTAGGGAAAAGAGCTGTCACCTCCAGACTAAGGACCTGAAACCCAGCTCATTCGCTTGTTTCCAAACATTCCATAATAAAAGTAAGGTTGAACTTGTAATTTAAGCATTTGCTGAGAATCCTGGTAAAAGCCTGTAATTAGCTGGGCTGGGCTTTCTGAGCAGTTCCTTTCTTGTGTGGGATTCTTCTGTAATTTTCAATCAGGTGATTTCTGCAGCTGAAGTTTCAAAGAAAAGAGGGAGGGAAATTGCTTTTCAACTCCTGAGACAGCAACAGGCAGGCAGTCCGCAGACCGTCTGGGAAAGTAGACTGGGGTTGGCCACTCAGGTTGCTGGGCTGTGATTGGAAGTAGTGGAAAAAAAGGAAAGAAATGCAGCTTGACGATGGCTCTTCAAAAATTAAAAATAGAATTACCATATCATCCTGCCATTCTACTTCTGGGTGTGTACCCAAAAGAACTGAAAGCAGGACTCGGATATTTGCACACTTATGTTCACAGCAGCGTTACTCACAATTGTAAAAGGTGGAAGCAACCCAGTTGTCTTACCGATGGATGGATAAATGGATAAACAAAATGTGGTCTATACACACAATGCAATATTGTTTAGCCTGAAAAAGGAAGGCAGTTTCCTCCAACATGGAGGAACCTTGAGGACGTTACACTGAGCGAAGTAAAGCAGATGTGAAAGGAGAAATAGTGTATGATCCCATTTGTGCGGGGTAACCTAGGGCGGATAAGTTCCCAGAGACAGAAGGTGGAATATAGGTAATGCGGGAATGAATGGGGAGGGGGAGCGGGGAGTTAGTGTGCGACGGGCACGAGGGCAGTTTGGGAAGACAAAGATTCTGGGGTGGATGGCACTGATGGTTGCACACCAAGGCGGACTGTCTTCGTGCCACTGAATTGCATACCTACAACTGGTTAAAATGATAAGTTTTACATTACGTGCATTTCACCACAATTTGAAAAAAAGAAAGAAAAAGAAAAGAAATGCAGTGTGAGCCCCCCAGAACCCAGAATTCATTCCTCTGAGCAGCTCAGAGTAGTCCCTGGTTGCTGAGGCTGGACCCTGGAGATTGTTCTCTCCCTGGGACAAGTCACCGTTCTTTCATTGCCCCTCTGAGGCGGTAAGTACAGAGGTTAGGGCCCAGACCCTTGAGTCAGATGCCTGGGGTTCACTGTGTGACCTTGGCACTTTCCTTGGCCTCTCTGTGCCTCAGCTTCCTCATCTGTATAATGGGGATAGTGGTCCTTACCTCAGTGGGTTGTTGTCAAGTCCAAAATGGCTTCATGTATGTAAAGGCTCAGAAAGTGCTCATAGGTATTAGCTCTTCTTATTGTTACTGGAAGGACGTCAAATTGATGCAACCAGATGCCACCCTAAGGCTTTTCTGAAAGAAGGAGGGGAATAGATACGTAAATAATATATTCTACCCACTTTGTCAACTTAGAGTCTGAGTGTCTGTGGTAAACCCAAAAAGGGAAGGAAAAGCTTACTTTTCAGCCTGACCTGGGTGGGGTATTATTGTCTTCCTATCCCCCCACCCCCGCCAACGTGAGAGGACAACCCCTCTGTCCACCTGGAGGTGAAGTTTTGGTGAAATTGCATGGTAGCAGGAGCTAGATGTTACGCATGCTCCTCCTTCGGCTCCCCCTAAGTCTAGCCTGGCCTCCTGGCTTCCTGAAAAGCACAACTTACTCATCTGGTGAACTTGGTCAAGAGGCACTTGGCTTTGGAAAGGTGCCCAGTGCCTGAAAGAAGCAGGCGTGAGAGCATGCTGCCTGTGGCGGGGGGAGGGGTGCAGCTCCCCGGGTGAGGAGCTGACCAGGTGTCAGTCGCCACGCATTATTGTTTTGAGCACCGACTGTCTGCCCAGGACTGCCCATTAGATGCTGCATATTCAATAGGGAAGCAGACGTTCATGGCACGTGTGGTCATCGAGCCTGATCCTAGCAGGGGGCAGACATTGATCAAATGCCATGCCAGTCATGATTTCCTCGGGAACTGGCCTCGGTTCTGACGGAGAGAGGCCGTAGAGTAGCATGCCCACTAGTCGGGGAGTAAGGTGCCGTGGGAGCAGAGAGCTGAAGGTTGTAGGGGGTGAGGGGCGATCAGACAGGGCTCCAGGAGGGAAACTGAGGTCTGGATGAGAAATAGAGGAAGCTGAGGTCCGACAGGCTGCTGGGGATCTGCGTGGAGGACCCGCGCCCTGCTGCCCGCCGGCCCCGTTAGAGTTTCTCAAGGCAGCTGCTGTAGGAGTTAAGCTGGGCACAGGCTTAGAAGAGGCCCGTCGGTGATAAGCAGTGCCGGGCACTGGGGCACAGCGAGAAGGGAAAGCCATGACCGAGGCCCCTTACCCACCAGCTCTGTCTGTAGCTGGACCAGCGTACATGGCGCCTGTAACTTGAACACGCATAGGCATCTCCCAGGGATTTGTGAGAATAGAGATTCTGACTCATTCGGTCTGAGGTGGGGCCTGGGAGTCTGCATTTCTGACAGCTGCTGTGGGTCTGCAGACCACGCTTGGGGGACCGAATCCATAGAAACCCCAGGAAGTACAGCAGGGCGAGTGACAGTCACTCCACTTGTTAGAAAGATCAGACTCCAGCAGTCATCAGGGGTCCTAACCTCGTCTGTACATTCGTATTACGTGGGGACTTTCACAAATCCTGGTGCCCAGGCCTCAGAGCAAGTGAATCAGCCAGGGTATCTGTACTGGGGGAGGGACTGCACTTTTCAGAGCTCCCACGTGGTTCTCTTGTACCGCTGGGTTGGCAGGCTCTTGCCGTACTGTTCTGCTGTCTGCTTGGAGGCCTCCCAGGCCCCTCCATGAGAGTGAGTTCCAAGGCACCTGGTCTGTTGTCCATAATCGTTTGGCTTTCTGCAGCTGTAGCATCACATTGGTTAATTGAATCTGCTGGTGAGATGAGCTGGGTGGGGAATGAGATGGGCAGTCTGGAGCACAGTGCTGCCGCCCTCTTGCCCTGGGAGACCCCAGGGTCGAATGGGCCCCAGAGGACGTGCTAAAAATGTGTCGGAGTTTAGGAGGTGGGACAGAGCAGAAGCTGCGGGTTGCCAGCGCAGGAAGCCAGTCTGAGAGGGGTAGGGCCGTTCTGCGAGAGCCAGAAATTCCCTGAGGTCGAGAGGTGCTGTGGGTTTTCTGGGGTGCAGATGTTGCCCAGCATCGGGCCTCAGCCCGCCCAGGCCATGCTTGCTCTCTGCAGCCTCCCAGCAGCCTCTGGCTTCTCCCCTCCCAGCCCAGCTTACTGGGCACCAGGCCCCCTTTGCCTCCTAGAGAGGTGGTCGCGTGGCTATTCAGAGTATGGATTGGAGTGAGATACAGTTTGGTTCGAATGTCACCTTTACCACTTAGCAAGTGTGTGTGACCTCGGGCAAGTGATGTCCCTTTTCTGATCCACAGTTTCCTCCTCTGTTATATTCTTCCAATCTCAACAGTTCACATACAAAGCTTTAGAAAAGGCCTTATACATAGTTAGTGCTCAATAAATTACCCGATTGATGATGATGGTGGTGGTGATGATGATGATATTATTGACGGATTCTGCCCTAAAAGAGGGGACCCTGGAATTACACAGACAGCTTTGAATCTTGGCCCCACTGTCAACGAGCTGTGTGACTTCAAGCAAATGACTCCACCTCTCTGAGTCCCAACTTTCTGTTGTGTAAAAGGTAGCAAATCATTCCTTTTATGGGAATTAAAGGCAAATCAGCAGGTGGACCCATCCGTGCCAGGAGTAGCCACTTGAAAAGTCATATCTGCTGTTTTAATAATTGTAATGTTTAATAATCGTAATGTGTCTGAGAGTTGAAACACTGACACTTTTGAGATGATTAGCTCAGCCCAGCTGCCTGTAGTTATCTCCCTAGCATCGTCCTCACCTAATCACCATCACCCCAAAGCTGCCAGCTGGTACAGTGTCCGGGAACAGGTCACTGATACTAAAACTGTGCCAACTGGTTTGTGCTCCCAGCAGTGCCCTGGGCTTGGCAACATGCAAAAGAAGTTGGCAGTTGGCCGTTGGAGCCAGACTCAGACCCAGTCACATGAAATGAGAGGCAGAGGGGACATTAACGCCTCTGTTTTCTAGCCAAAGGACCATGACAGTGGGCCCCTAGGAGCCAGAGTGTGGGGATGATTGCAGGAAGGAGGCAGCTCAAGAGGGGATCCCCTAAACTTATATACAAACTCCTGGGCTCGTTCCCAGCTGCGCATGAGTGGCTCTGACCCTCCAGTACATCAACACCTTTGAGAACTGAAGTGCAGGCGAGACCACCACCCAGGTCCGGAGCTGGCCCCTCGGGGACACACCTGAGGGGCCAATACAAATAGCACTGCAAAGTCTTTGAAAACTGAAGTGACACTGGGACAACAGCACACAGAAAGCAGGTCTGAACCTAACCTGGTCTATTGCCTGCTACAGGTAGAAAACCAGCGTGTTAATAGGACTTAAACACGACCTAGAGTCTCGTAACGTGATATTCAAAATGTCCAGAATGCAATCCACAATTACTATGTATGAAGACCCGTAAAATCTGGCAAACTCTTGGAGGAAATATAATCAGTAGACACCAACCACAAGATGACCCATGTATTGGAATTACCAGACAAAGACTTTATAGCAGTTATTATAACCATTCTCTGAGAAGTAAGGGTGAACTCTCTTGAAAAGGATAGTAGGATACACGAGATCAGCAGATCAGCAGAGAAATAGAAGACATGAAACAGAACCAAATGACAGTTTTAGAATGGAGAAGCACAATAGGAAAAAGAAATACTCACCGAATGGGCTCAATGACAGACTGGAGAAGACAGAAGAAAGAATCTATGAACTTGAAGATAGGTCACAAGAAATAATGCAGCCTGAACAACAGTAAAAAGATTGGGGGAAAGGACCAGAGGGGGAAAGAGAGAACTATGGAGTAATGTCAGAAAGTCTAATATTCATGTCATGTGATTCCCAGAAGGAGCGAGGCAGTGGGGAGCAGTGGCGTGGGGGTGGATGACACCCCCCAAAGGACTCGAGTTCCTGACCAGGTTGCTGGGCCCCCAGCCATACTGTCCTTCCCGTCCCAGAAAGCATCAGCAAGTCACGAGGAGGCAGCATTGCAAGTCAGCCAGACCTGGCTTCAGACTGACTATGAGCAGATCGCTTTACATCTCTGTGCCTCAGTTTCCTTGTCTGAGCAATGGGGACAGTCATAGTTACATGTATCAGGAACCTCTTGTGTGTTCGTTCTCCCATTTAATCTTTTAACAAACATGTATGATCTATTTTCTGCCTGCTTTCCAGTTGGGGAAACTGAGGCTCGGAGAAGGGAAGTGCAATGAATTGAGCCAATGCAAAGCCTGAGAGAACAGTCCTCACAAAACTGGCCTCACTTCAGACACCAGCTGCAGGTTCAGGGGTCCCCAGAAGCACCCTCACTTCGGACCCGTTGGCTACCAATCTAGGGTCCCTGTGACCACCGTGAGGGTCAGTAATTCACAAGAACGACTCACAGAACTCAGGAAAACACTACTTATGACCACAGTTTTATGACAGCAAAAGGGTACACATTAAAATCAGCCCAGGAAAGAGACACACAGGGCAAGTGACCCAGACAGGGCGCTTCCAGTCGTCTTCTCCCTGTGGAGTCATGGGTGGTGTGACTTCCTCCTGTCACTTATCAGTGACAATATATGGAGTATTGCTGACCAGAGAATGTACCGAGTCTCTGATGTCCAGAACTGTTACTGGGGCTCAGTCACATCCCGTCCGTTGGCTGACCTTGGTCCGGCTCACAGCTTTAGTCACTAGTGTCTCCGAAGGTCTGAGCTGACACTGTGTGGCCCTCAAGCTCCTGTCACGTTGTTACGCTGTCCAGCGGCCAGAGCCCTCAGATAAGCAAAGGCACTTCTGCAGGACATTCCAGTGACCCGGAGACCAGTGACCCGGAGACCAGCTCCCCGGAGCCAGGAGCCAAGGCCAGACCTCTGTTTGGGTAGGATGGGTTCTTCGCGGCACAGGAAGTAACTGTCACTTGTGCTGTCACCCAGCAGGTGAGTGGTTGAGCCAAGCTTCACCTGCTGTTTGGTTCCAAAGTCCTCCTCACTCTTAATCACCTCCTTGATGTACGTGTGGGTCACCTGGGGACCTTGTTAAAGTGCAGATTCTGAGTCAGTAAGTCTGGGGTGGGGCCTGAGCATCTGTATTTCTTTATTTTTTAAGTTTAATATAGTTTTTATTTTTTTTATTTTGTTTTTTTTTATTTTTATTATTTTTATTAGTTTCAGGTGTACAAAACAATGTAATAGTTAGACATTTATCATTCATATCCCTCACACAGTGATAACCCCCCTCCCCATCCACTACCCCTCTGACATCGCACATAGCCATTACATTTCCACTGTCTCTATTCCTAATGCTGTACTCTGCTTCTTGTAAATATATATATAAGACACTGTAGTTGACATTCAGCATCTGTATTTCTAATAAGCTCCGTGTGACACTTGCTGATCTGAGGGCCACAGTTTGCGCAGCACGAAGACGCTGCCTCTCCTTCATGACCTCTGTCCATCTAGAGCAGGGAAGGAGTGTGCGTGTGAGGAAGTAGCAGAGGGAGGGTCAAGTAGAGACCGTAAGGTTAGGGTGTGGATTGTTTTTCTGAGTGCATTGAGAGGCCTTTGGAGGGTTCTGACCAGGGCAGGGATATGATCTGGAGAATGTTTTACAATATCATTCCAGCTGTTGCGTGGAGAATGGGTTATGGGAGAGCAAAAGGGGAAACCAGTGACCACCTGGGAGGCGGTGGTGCTGGTTCAGGAGAGAGATAGTGGCTTGGACCAGGGAGGTGGCAGAGTGTTCCAGAGAAGCTACTCAGTGGGTATAACCGTGGTGCCGGAGTCAACAGGATGTGCTGGTGGGTTCTCTGTAAAGGACCGTTCCCCGTCTTGACCAGTGATTTAACTCCTCTGACCCAGGATTTCCTTGTCTGTAGATCTCAGTTGCCGCCTCACAGAGTGTTGTGGGGACCAGAGGAGATGGTGTGTGTGCTGTGCTTACCACACAAAGTGCTGGCATTTAGGGAGGGCTTGGATTGCGACATTGAACCTGGAGGTGGGCAGAGGCGGACTTCCAGCCAGGTGGTCAGGAGATGGAAACGGAGCCTGCCCCTTGGGGCTCTCCTGGCAGCACCCCTGGTGGCACCTCCTCCTCAGCCTCTCCTCCAGAGAGCTCCTTGAGGCTGCCTGAGTCCACCCGGGTGGGAAACTTGGCTGGATCTTAAACATTCACTTCGGGTTCCAGTGACAGCCTTTGAAGACCTGGCCAGCTGCCAGGGCGCTGGGGATTTTGTCCCATTCGCATGGCTGTTTTCATGGTTTGGACCCCCTTAGCTGGAGTCTCATTCTAAGCAAATCCTTATGGGGGAGAACGTCAGGGGGCTGGAGATTTATCCAACCTCACATGGGCCTGGAGAGCCTGAGCTGGATGGCTCTGGGAGATGGGAAAGGTCACCACCACAGCCGGGTTCAGCCTTGCCTTGGGCCTCAGTGCTGGCTGCAAGCAATCGGCTTAGCAGCCAAGGTCAGCACCTGGGTGGGTGTGAGATGAAGGCTTGTGCGTGAAATCAAATCAGAAACTGAGAATATCCTTTGCAGACATCCCTTCTGTTCCTCGCGTCATCCTGATTTCACCAACCCAGAGCTGTCCATCAGCGGGAGAAGGCTTAACCTTTAAAACGCCAGGGCCTACAAGGCCCAAGCTACCGGTGGTGTCACCAGTCTCTCTACATTGCAAGGAAACCTTTGGCTGCGGTGAAAATCGCTTTGGCGTAGACATCAGAAAACCAGATTCCCAGAGCTGGGTTGCTATATCTTGAGTGGGACCCATTTTCCTTCTTTCACGTGTGTGTAATAAACCTATCTCAGGATTGTTCATTCAACTTTTAACAACAGCAGTAGCAAACGCATAATGAGGTCTGACAGTTAAGTTCGTGAACTTGTGGCAACAATGTTGCTAACCTTTTTTGATATCAGAGGGATTGTTCATTATGAATTTGTACCAACTGGATAAACAGTTAACCAAGTTGACTATTTGGAAGTGCTGAAAAGGCTGCGTGAAAAAGTTAGATGACCTGAGCTTTTCTCCAACATTTCATGGCTCTTGCATCACGACAATGCACCAGCTCACACGGCACTGTCTGTGAGGGAGTTTTTAGCCAGTAAACAAATAACTGTATTGGAACACCCTCCCTACTCTCCTGATCTGGCCCCCAGTGACTTCTTTCTTTACCAGAAAATAAAGGAAATATTGAAAGGAAGACGTTTTGATCACATTTGGGACATCCAGGGTAATACAACGACAGCTCTGATGGCCATTCCAGAAAAAGAGTTCCAAAATTTCTTTGAAGGGTGGGCTAGGTACTGGTGTCAGTGCATAGCTTCCCAAGGTGGGGTACTCCGAAGGAGACCGCAGTGATACTCAGCAATGAGGTATGTAGCACTTTTTCTAGGATAAGTTCGCGAACTTAACTGTCAGACCGTGTGCATTGCTTTTTATGTGCCGGGCAGCGCTCCAGGAGTTTCGTATGCATTACACCATTTCATCCTCAGAGCAGCACTAACGCCCCAGTGCCCCAGCCAGGCCCAAAACAAGCTTGCTCTGCTCCCTGCCTGAGCGCCTCTTGCCTCTGAGTTCATGGTCAGTGTCAGCGTGGGGATCCCGCAGCAGCAACTCCAGGCTCGGGGAATTCAGCCAGACTGGAGCCGTCCCTGCAGAGACTTCACCAGATACCTTTGGACCGGCAAGCCTCGGGCCCTGCCGACGGAGAAGAGCAGTTAGGCCAGTGGTTCTCAGCCGGGGCTGCTTTGGGCCCCCTGTGGACATTGGGCAATGTCTGGAGGCAGTTTTGGTTGTCACAATTCAGAGGATATTATTGGCACCTGGTGGGTAGCTGCCAGGGATGCCAAACAGCCTGCAGTGCGCAGGACGGCGCCCACCACAGAGGACGTCATTGGTGCTGAGGTTGAGACACCCTGCGCTCGAGCCTCCTGGCATTTGTGGGGTGGGTGGTGACCTCCGCCAGCAGCTGTGAATGGCAGTTGGGCTTGGGCTCCGAGCCAGTCGGATCCTGTTATGTGCCTGCGTGAGGCTGTTTGCTCTCCTTATGGCACTTCAGCCTCTCGTCTTTCCCAGTGGCTTCACTTGAGCTGCCTGAGTGTGAAGAATTCAGAGGCAGAGCCTGTTGAGTGAATTCGCGCTCATCTGTGCAGTTTGTTCAGAGGGCTTCCCTGTTTCCACCCATAAAAACTGAGGCCGATGGAAACATCGTGCTCTGCAAGCAAACTCTGTTTCTCAGGTGGTATGGCCTGGGCAGGTGGGCTGCAGCCGCCCAGTGGGATGGGGAGGCAGCCCTCTTGGGAAGAGGGCCAGGGTATTTGTAGGACAGGTCTCTACCTCTCCCTTACCTTGTGGCGCGTGTCACCTGCATGTGGTGTAAAGGGCTTACATGGGAAAGGCGGGTTGTCCACAAAAAATCACGTACGCAGGTGTTCCCAGAAGCATTATTTGTAATAGCCAAAAAGGGGAAACAGTACAGACATTCATCACCTTGAATGAATGAGCAAATTGTGGTACATCCCCACGTTAGAATACCACCCAGCAAGAGACTAATACCCGTGTCTGACTCTCAGAAGCATTATACAAATGACTGTATACTGTAAGACTCCATTTTTGTGGAATTCTAGCAAAGGCAGAACACTGTAGTGCCAGGAAGCAGCAGATCCGTGATTCCCTGGGGCCAGGGCCCACTTGGCTGGGTTTGGGGCGGGTAGAGGGAAAGGGGCAAGAGGGAACTTTTTCAGGGAGAGAACCATTCTGTATCTGATTGTGGTGGTGGTTACACATTCGTATATAATGACTAGAACTCATCCGATTGTGTACTAAAAGTCGATGGGTTTTATTCTTTGTAAATCTGTAGCCAGCCTGTGAACTGAGTAGCCAGACAGACCTAGAAATTGATATGTGGGTCGCAAAGAAGCAAGTAAGGCTGTAAAAGGAGGACAGTGAGCTGTTTGTTTGTTTATCCCAACATTGTATTTAAAAGAAACGTTTTAAAAACACTGAAACAATTGTTCATGTAGTGTTTCCCACCATAGATTCTACCCTGAATCTTTTGCTGTTTGCTTTATCCCACATCTCTCCATCCTTCCATTTATCTCTCAGTTCATTCTTTCATACATTTCAAGGTCAGTTGCAGATATGAGTCCCATTCATTTGTTTTTGACAGTTGACATTTTGTGGCAGTGTCACGTACATACACATGTATACAGACAATCATTACGTGAGTGCGACTAATGAAATCATTGGCCTTTGGTGATTACGTCAGTGTCCTGCCCCTCTCCTCTCCAGAGATTGGGGTGGGGACTTGGGGCTGAAAGTTGCAGCCCTCTCATCTTGCCTTGGTCTTTCTGGCAGCCAGTCCGCCGTCCTGAGGCCATCGGGAGACCCCAGTCACCCGTCATCTCACTCACGTACAAGAGGCCACTTACCGCCCCTTAGATTCCAAGGGTCCTAGAAGCTCTTGTGTTAAGAACTGAGACTAAGATCAAATACAACAAAAGATGCTCTGATCACGCCTGTCACTCGGGAAATTACAAGGGTTTTAGGAGCTGCGTGTCAGGAAGTGGAGGCGGGACCAATACATACTTTTATTGTGTCACCAGCCATGTCCATCCATTTCATGTCGTCTGTGGCTACTGTCTGCTGCAATGGCCACGGATTGGTGACCGAGACGAGGTGGCCCTTGAAGCCTAAAATATTTACTAGTTGACCCTTTATGGGAAAAGGTTGCCTGCTCTGGCACTAAAGGAACACCTCTGGGCTCTCTTTTCTTCCATTTATTATTTTATGTATTCGCTTCCCTGTATTCACTCCCCGCAGGGAGAACTGACTTATCTGATTAGGGTCATAGTGAGTTTGTATCCAGAGGCCCATGGCCGTCTGCCAGATGGGATGAAGGTGCTGCAGTTGTCTCAGTCCCCTCCTCTCTCAGGGACGTCCCTGCATTCTCTGTAACTCCTTCAGTGAGTCTGCTGGTAGGGTCTGACCCTGCAGGAACAAGGCCTGCGTGGTTTTTGGTGAGTGAAGCTTAATTCAAGGTCAGGTCCCTTTCTACAATCCAGCTAAGCCACCAAAATCCAAGTGGTATTTTGATCTGCATCTAACACAGTGTACCTAACCTGACTGCACCTGAGAATCACCTGGGGAGCATTTGAAAAACGCCCAGTCCCTTACCCCAAACCAGTCAGCAGAATCTCTTGGGGGGTGAGGCCCCGGCACTGGCATTTTTAAAAAGTCTTCCAGGTGCCAACCCAAAATCTACGGTGTAATAATCGAGCAAAAAGCGTTTATTTGGGATCAAAGGAATTGCAATTCTGGAGGTACAGATCCAAGCGGAAGCCCAAATTGTGTCCCCTCCTGCAGGAGAGGGGCTCAGAGTCTTAAGGAAGGTGAGGTACGTTGTATTAAAGAAGAGTTCATTGGTGCTGGATGAGGTAAGGTTAGATGTGTTCTTCAGAGACTGGCCAGCGATTCGGTCGTCAGGCAAGGGGCTAGATTCATACTTCATTGATTGGTTAGCTGTTTGGTCATCACAAAGTCCAATTTCATCAGTCTTTACAAACAGGATATTTTCATTCTTACTGACTCCTTGGAATGTTGGCAGTTGGGTCCTGTTTGGAAGATCAAAAAAATAAGATGTGTAGGGCAACCAGACAGACTGGGGTCTTCAGCCAACTTCAGGGTGGGTATTCCGGCTCTGTTTTTATGTGGCTCCACTCATGTTATTTGTTGCACAAGTGTTTTGCATGTTCATGATATTTTTAACTTTCTTTTCTCAATTATTTTAGAAAATGGAAGGGAGGAGATTTGATTGGTTATCCCCCTAAAACTTCGACAGGTGTCTTGTAACTTCTTACGAGGACAGTTGGTCATGGACGCCTCCGCCAAAGCAATGCTAGCATCTCTAAAACAAATGCACAAAGACGGTCCTCGTTCAGATGTGTCAGTTTGGGTTGTTCCTGTGAAAACAAGCACATTACTTTATTGTCGCACTTTAAACGCTTCCTCCTAGACGGGGTGATTCACACCCAGATCCGAAAATGATTCTTCAGCCCACACGGCGCCTTCGTAAGCGCAGGCTCCACATGGCTCCGTTTCCACACAGAGGCAGGCAGAAGTGGTCCAGAGGAGTTTTACAAGAAATGTCAGTCCTGACTTCTGTGTCTTGAGGAAGGAGAAAGAGGTCTCATTCGGAAGCCATGGGGACATTTCTCAGAAGCCCCTCCCTCCACTCCCCAGTTCTCTCTCACCCTGAATTTGTTCCGGAATTTCATCCGTGTCAGACTCCCAAACCCTTTCCAGCTCAGCTGATGTGACTTCCCTCTTTCCCTTTCCCCAAGTCTCCCAGCTGTTTTTCCCTGTGCACCTGTATAGCCTCTCAGGTCTCAGTGACTTTCCTTTGGCGGTGATGGTGACAAAGGAGGAGGAGGAGTGGGTATCAATGGAGGGAAACCCTGTCACGCACACTTTTCCCTCAAGGCAGGGCTGTCAGCTCCAGCACGTGTTGACATTCTGGCCCAGATAATTCTTTGTGTGGGGGGCTGACCTGGTGCCTTGTCGGATGTTTAGCAGCGTCCCTGGCCTCTGTCCATTGGCAAGGACCACCACCACCCCCGTTGTGACAATCCAAATGTCTCCTGACGTTGCCAAACCTGGGGGGCAGAAATTGGCCCCCACAGAGAACCCCACATTAGCAGAATTCAGCAGTTCACTCTAAGCCAGTGTTGCCCATAGACTTGGGCAAAATAGGCCTCTGCCCTGGGCCTCGTCCTTTTAAATGGACTGAGGGATCTGAAGACGGCGAGTCGAGGTGGCGTGCCCACCTGGAGCCCCTGTCTTCCTTTCCACATCACCTCCAAGTCCTGGGTCCCTAGAATTTCCCAGCCGCATGATCCACGCTGGGGCCAGGCCTACTCAGGGCTCTCTCGAGTCTGTCCTCAGGAAGGTGGGCCGTGATGCCAGTGTGTGTCCTCTAGGCCCAAGGAGATGATGGCAATATTGTAAATGGAGTTGTGTAGATGAAACCCATGGGATAAGTACTGTGTACTATGATCTTGTTCATATCGGTACTCCCCAAACATAAGCCAACTTCCTGCCTGCTGCTTGCTTGGAAAAGCAGCCATCCACTCAGACATTGGAGGCAATCCTGACTGCTGGGCCCTGGAAAGATAGTGGGAAAGTCTCCTACCTGCACCTCCACGAGGGAGTTTCGAGGGCCCTTCTGACGGTTGGCACCTCTGGCCTTGCATGCCGTCTTGAGGACCTCACACAGGTGCAGTATGTTTTCACTTACCTCGTCCTTGTCACGTGTCAGTTCCTGCTGTGCCATGTGTACTGGCTGTGTGACCCTGGGCCCTCAACCTCTGAGCTCCTAGTTTCCCCATCTGCAAAATGGGGATGTAAATAGTATAAACAGTACCTCCCCTAATAGGATTGTGGGGTGGGTTCACTGAGAAATGTATATAAGGTACTTTGCTTGGTGCCTGGTGTACAGAACTCAGGATTCGATATGGCTGATTTTTAATTATTATAACGCTGTTATCTAAATTGTCATTATGATTGTTGGAAGGAAAAACATGGAGAAAAAAAGTTCTGCCCGAGCAGCTGCTATGAATCACAAAATGAGCCAAGAAAGCTTGAAAAACATCACCCTTAAGTCATGGATGAAATTCCTTAGAACCAAAGAAATGTTATAGCTGAAAGGGGCCTTAAAACCTACATATACCCACCCATTATACAACTGGGGAAACTGAGGCCTGGAGAAGGGATATGAGCTGCCCTTCTTTTCAGGTTTTGAAGAAAAACCTGAAACAGCTCCTATGCTTTAGAGAAGAAAGAGGGAGTGCTGTAGTTTGAGGAAATTTTGCAAAACTTGAAAAAAGGTGGGTACCACCTTTACTGGAGTGTCAGAGCTGGCCTGTCGGGGTGGGGAAACAGGGATGTGTTGATTGCTTTGGGTGCCACCAAGAGTTGAGATGACTCATGGGCATCCTGATGAATTGTGGGGGTCCCTCTGATGTGAGGAATTAGGGAGGACCGTGAAACAGCCCCGGATGGGTTTTGTTAGTTTAGTGCATCTTTTCAGAAATGGCGGCAACTCAACCCAGCACCCAAGACGTGGGGTGCAGGGGACAGTGCTAAAGGTGGGTTCCAGCCATGATCTGAGGGCACCCCTGCACTGTGCTGTCAGGCTCGGAGCTAGCTGCACAAGGCGGGCATCACCTTGTGAACCAGACATGTAAAATGGGAAGCTGGCGAGTCTGCTCCGGTTGGTAAAGCAAGATTTTTGTTCCCTTTTAATTTGCAGTGTTTATCACACCCACACTCTTAAGTCATCTAGGTTCTCTTCTAGAACCATCTTGGCAAACTAACTTAGCAAACAAAAGACTTCAGCTCTTGCTGGGAAGAACAAATTCCATTTTACAGCAAATATCAACACGTGAAAGACTCAACTTGCCTCAGAGTCACTCAGGGTAGCTCCAGTTTGACTGGGGCAGTGCGTGATCTCCCTGTCAGGGCCTCGGTCTTCCCACCTGCAAAATGGGCCAGTGATAGCAATTCCCCTAGAGCAGTGGGGGGCGGGGGTCATGCTCCCAGGGGACGCTGGGCAATGTCTGGAGATACTTTTGGTTGTCACAGCTGGGGAGAGGCCAGAGATGCTGCTAAGCATCCTACAATGTTCAGAACAGCCGAGCAACCTAGAGTGATCTGGCCCCAAACGTCAGGAGTGCCAAGGATGAGAAACCCCCCTCTAGAGGGCTGATGTGAAGATGACGGCTTAGCCCTGGGCCCTACACAGTAGGTGCTTAATAAAGCAGTGTGACTCTCTGTGCTTCTTCGGAGCCAATCACACAGCGAATAGCCCTGGGCGCTGCGAAGAAGCGAAGGGTTGCTTCACCAAGTGACCCCTTCTAGTGTGCTTTCTGCCTGGTAACCACAATCCACTAAATGAATTTAAGTGACTGCGGATGGGGAAACCCGATGCCCAGGTTTATTCGAAGTATGTCTAAGTCCGTGAATAGGATATAGGTTCCTAGAGAAAGCGTGAGGAGCCCTCTTCTGGAGTTTTGTGCACGAACTTTGGGACATCTGTTCTGGCTCTTTAGACGCCTTGTTGCCACTCTTCTGGATTGTACAGGGTGTTGGAAAGTTGCTTCCTGGGGTACACTGGAGTGTAAGCATTGCCCAGTGATAGACTAGTGCCTGCAGTAAAAGGAGTCCCCTGTAACCGCCAGTGGGCATCTGTGGGGTGCCTTCCAACCGAATTTTCTTAGATGCGATTATTTCTACAGAGGAGGCATGTAGGGATCTAGTCATGGAGAATTCGCTTCCTTTGAAGGTTATTTGCTGCAAATCCTGTGACTTTTATTACCAGCTAGCTCAGTGACTGGGTTGCCATATCTATAAAGTGGAGGAGGCAGGGGCACCTCACCCCTGTCTCTGAGCCCCTGTCTGTATTCTACACGCGTCCAGTCTCCATTCCTTATTCTCCAGTGATACACTCCCCAGGATATACAGCGATGGCAACTCCTGATATTCTCCCAGGCAACTTTTGTAACAGAAGTCGTTGGTGTATTCCGCCTCAGCGCATTGTCATTTGCATGTTAGATGTTGGGTTTTGAAAAATCTCTTCAGATTGCCATGACTTTATGGAGGGATCTGCAAGGTGCCAGGGAACTCAGATGGCCACAGCAGCCACTGCTTCCCATCGGAGAAGCTGAATCACTCGAGAGCTCCCCGCTTTCAAAGGGCCTAGTGACTCACGAAAGCCAAGTTACTTTGCAGATCGGGGGAAGGCGCGTAGGCTATTAGACTTCCTTTAGCCGTCTTCCCCTTCTGGCGATTTAGAAATGGATTCTCTAACAGCAACTTAGTTTTTTCTTTTGTTTTCTATCCAAAATAATATGCACTTGTTGTAAGAAGTGTAGACTGTACACAGTTATATCACACAAAAAGCCGAAAGTTCCCTCTGTTTCCCCTCCCTAGGGAGAGCCACTCTCTCAGTTTGGTGAACACTCCTCCAGATATTGCTTTCTAGACTATATATTAATATTTTTTTAACGAAAAGAGGTTGTTTACATAGACTGTTTTGCAACTTGCTTTTGTCTCCCAGCAGTAGGTCTTGGAGATTTTTCCAGCAGTATATATAGGTCTGTCTCATTTTTAACACCATTGGTTTCCATGGTATTGTTACTTCAGAAATTATCTAAATTAGTCCCCTCCAGGCTTAGTCTGGGCCCCTCCCAAATCTAATCCTAAGACAGTGATTTGGGTGCCAGCAGGTTACTAGGAAGGTGACCCCAGGAAGTGCTGATAAGAGACGAGGGAAGTGAGACAGGAAAGGGGGGTGAGCCAATCACGGACATTTGATGAATGGGTAACTGCAGCTCGCGGGGGCTCGAAGACCAGCATCGGGTTCAGGGATTCACTAGAAGGTCTCCCAGAACTCAGAGGAGCGGTGACGCTCGTGATTATGGTTTATTACAGTGAAAGGATACAGGCTCTAGTCGGCAAAGGGGAAAGATGCAGAGGGCAGCGTCCAGGAGAGACCTGGCATGAGAGCTGCCCACTGTCCTCTCCCCCGGCGTCACAGGGACAGCACCCACTTCTGCCCTTAATCATGTCGGGCAACAGGCGCGAGTGGTGCCAGCCGGAAGCTCACTCAGCCTTGTGTCCGGGATGTTGACCATCCAAGTGGCTGGCCGGAGTCTCCTGTCCCTTCAAAGGTCAAGTTGATACTGGGGGCCTAACGCCCTGACCATGAATCATACTGTGTGACCCGGGCAGAGAGCTGGGGTGCTCATGGGCAGCCCCTACCCACAGAAGCTGCGGGCAGCCTGCAGGGTGGGCTGAGAGGATGGGCAGGAGACCCATGACCTCAGCCACACTTCCTCATGGACAGTTTTGCTATTTCCATTTCTCATTCTTACAAATAGTACTCTAGAGCAGGAATCAGCAAACTTTTCCAGAAAAGGCCAGGTAGTAAATATTTCCATCTTGGTGGGCCACACGGTCTCTGTTAAAACCCAACTCTGCTGCGGTAATGGAATGGCTGCCGTGGACATGGCATAAACAAGTGGGTTTGACTGGGTTCCGATAAAACTTAACACAAAAGAGGTAGCAGGCCAGATTTGGCTTGGAGGCTCTGGTTTGCCGACCCCCGCTACAGAAAGTATACATATTCTTAGCAGTTTCCTTTATTAAGCAAGGATTTCATTCCTACTTTTTCCCTCTGTAAGGGAATTTCCTGTCAGTGAGTTCCACCTACGCCTACCGAGCACTTTACCGAATGTGCAAAAAATATACATGGTTCAATTTTTGTCCACGGAGCTGGCAGGTACGGGACACGCTTGATTGCCATGGCGTAGCTTTTCACTTAGCCTACTTTACTCTTAGGTGTTTTTTGTTTTTAGACAGCGGATGGGTTTTTGTTTTTGTTTTTCCTCTTTCTTTCCCCCCACCCCATTTTTATCATCTGGAATTCTTGCTGTGAACCCCACAGGGGAGAACTGGCTCATTAGCATTCAAGCTCCGTTTGGGGCTACATAGTTGAGCTGGTTGATTTGATAATCGGCTTCCTGGCTTCCCCCCTGGGACCAGTCTGCCTTTGCTCGGCTCTCGCTGGGTGAATCAGTGATATTTCCCATTCTGTAGCCCTTCATTTATAACACAGACACAGCCTGCTTTGCCGGTAGCGAGATGGCATGTCGGCACTACCCACACGCAGATAAAGAATTAGGCGGAACTTGGCTGGGAAGATAAATCAAGCTAACTGTCTCATTAGGCTTGAAAGACACAAATTAAGCTTGCACTGGAATGAACAGAGAAGCCTTCCAAAGAGACATGCAGTACAACAGGGGTACAAGAAATGGCTGTAGCCGTTTCTCTCAGGAAACGTACCTCGAAGTGGACCTCCGTGGCCTGGAACAGAGGAAACGGGACGTCTCTTTTTTTAAAAGTCAACAGACTGCAAGTTAGGATGGAAATTGCAGTGTAACATTAGTGGAGTGCTGCCTGTGTGCTAGGCGCTGTGCTGACAGCCTGACACATTATCTCCCGGAAACTTCACGACAACTTGTGGGGCAAAGTACTGTTAAGATGCCTACGGAACCGCCCGAGTCTCAGAATGGCTGCTGGTTCCTTTGCTTGCCTCGGCATCCCAGAGCTTGTCAGATGACAGCCAGGATTCACCTAGGATATCCAGGCCCCCATGGCCTGTAGCTTTACCTTGTGGTTCTCATCTGGAGTGACGTGGCCCACCCCCCACCCCCAAGGATATTGGGCATTTTGGGTTGTGACAGCTGGAGGAAGGGGTGCTACTGGCTTTAGCCTGTAGAGGCCCTAGGTTTTGCTAAACCTCCTGCAACGCACAGGTCAGCCTCAAATATCAACAGTGTCGTGAGGGAGAAACGCTGGTGTAACCACTCACCTCGACTCCAGTGACGGCTAACTCTTCCCCTGGGACTGTCCATTCAGCGAGCTCTGTAGGCGATGTGGCGAGGCAACGGGACATGAGTTTCCAGCTGCATATTGCAGGGAGGGCAGCTCTCCGGCAGAAGGAACAGCCAGTGGAAAGGCTGGGAGGCGGGAATGTGCCTGGCCTGGTGAGGGACAAGCAGGAAACCCCGTGCCACTGGGGCAGAGAGACTCCTGGGAGGATGAGATGAGGGAACCGGGATTCTCACCACTCAGGGAGACAGTGTCCTAAAAGCGAGGACCCCGTGTCTGCAGGTGAGGAATGTGTAGACTAATGGCCTCTGTCTTGTTCCCGCCTCCTGTTCCCCTCCTTCCTCTTGCCTCGCCCCCCCCCACCCCATCCTCGCCCCCATGGCTCCCTAGTGTTCGGTCACAACATGAAGAGCAGCAATGACTTCATCGGAAGGATTGTCATCGGCCAGTACTCTTCCGGCCCCTCCGAGTCCAACCACTGGCGACGGATGCTTAACACCCACCGCACCGCCGTGGAGCAGTGGCACAGCCTGAGGTCCCGGGCTGAGTGTGACCGCGTGTCTCCCGCCTCACTGGAGGTCACCTGAGGGCCACAGGGGAAGCAGCTATCATTTGTAAAAAAAAAAAAAAAAAATAGAAGGAAATTGAAGACAGAAAAAAATGTGTCACCTACCTATTACATCCATGCCCATATACACACTCACACACACACACACACACACAAACACACACAATCCTCTCAGAACTGAGAGGAAGCTGACTACTGATCACAAAATGGCCGCCCTCGATGAGCGAGGCCTGAGAAGTTTCCGGAAGCCCCATCCATATGCCATGAGCTGAGTGGGCTCTGTAGTGAGACTTACTGGCATTGCTTGCTCTTGTTGATACCCCCGCCCCGAAATGCACTTTCAACCTTCAGGCCAGAAATAGGGCCTCCCAAAGGGTGCCAGCCTCCATCGAGACAACATTTTCCAAGACTTTGGCCAGCGTGTGGGAGGCCACAATGCATACCCACTGGGTGACTTTGGAACAGGCTGCTGTTCCCGGGGTTCTTCAAACCTGATACCTTCCCCCCAAAGTGTAAGTATTTTGTCTTCTCTTTCGTGGACGTGATAAGTATTGTAGTCTAGATTATTTGGGGAACCAAACGCAACAATGAAAAAATACCCCAGTGTAAGAAACCGCTCCCAGCTGATCTGAACTTGTTCTTGTGTTAGCTTATCTCTGGGTATGTATGTGGATGTTCTCGTGCGTGTGCCTTCACAGGTGAACGTGTGAGTATGTATGTGTGTGTGTATGTGTGTGTGTGTGTCCTCTTGGCGAGCAAGGCGGTGGGCCAGACCGCAATCCTGACCACCCCCTTCTCTCCGCGTCTCCCATCAGTGAAATTTCACCCAGTGTCCTCTTGTCTGTCAAGACCCCACCTTCAGTAACAGTAGTGTGTGTGTATGTCAAGAAAATAGGGTGTGATAGAGCAAAAGCAACATTTTTGACCCAATCGTGGTGATTCTGACTCACGGAAGACCTGCAAAGGACAGTGACATGGATTAAGATGGCCACTGTACCCCACCCCCCATCCAAGATGGTCTCCTTTTCATGCTGTAAGCATCTCCCTGTGTCTGTATGTGCAGCAGAGTAGCTTCTCTCATGCTAAGGAATTAGTAGTTAGAACAGACCTCTCTCTGTGCGATGCTTCTGTATCTCTTCCCACAGTATATTGTCTGGTATCCGGGGAGCTATTTATTGAAATTAAAGCTTATTTATTTGTGCCATGCATTCGAGTTCTCTTTTTCTTCATGAACACGGGGCACAGAAGATGGGAGGGTGTTTCGGTTCCTGCTGCTGCATACCAAACCATCCCGATGGCTCAGAGCCCTGTACATATGTTATAATCACGGATTTTGTGGGTTAAGGATTGAGACCAGGCATGGCAGGGATGGCTCGTCTCTGCTCCCTGGTACCTGGGACCTCAGCAGGAAGACTCAAGGGCCGCAGTGGGTTGAACCAGACAGCCCGTCACGCCGGACATTGCTGGTCCCTTCAGAGCGTGGTCTTGAAGAACAGTTGAAACACTACAGTATATTAATCTGATGACTGATAAGAGAGCCCATACAAAGAGAAGATGGATTTACGTCAGGTCTCCTCAGTTGCAAGCAACAGAAAATTAACACAAACGTGTAAGTGGCAAAGGATGCCCTGGCTTCAGGCACGGCTGCGTCCAGGTGGCTCAGATGAGGCATCAGGGCTTTGTTTGTATCCTGGATAGGCTGTCCCCGTTCAGTGGTTCCCAGCAGCTTAAGAGTCGCATCTCATCATCAAGACCCAGCTTAAACTACCACTTCCTGATTTTCCAAGATACAGATAACAGCTCCTCCCTGGCCTCCCCACAGCAAGAAACTTACGTTTCTATTGAACTCTTGTAATAACAACTACCATTTAGCAAGGCCTGACTGTGTGTGTGTGTTGTAGGCCCAGTATGTGCACAGTCTTACTTAATCTTGATGTGGTCGTTGTAATCCCCATTTTCCAGATGAGGAAACTGAGGCTCCTTTCTATAAAACTCCATTTGTTCAGGGCAGGATCCATAGCTATTCAGCATTTTATTGGTCATGCCCAGCTCGGGCTTGACCCAGGTACATGCCCCTGGGCTGAGTTGGCTTCCCCATTCCTGACTACCTTGGGCACTGCAGGGTCTGCTCCTGGGGCCCTCCGGTATGTCCCACCTGGAGTGGAGGTGGCATGGAGGTCAAGGGGTGGCGGCAGGAGGTCTGAGTAAGGTTGTGTTTCTCTGTAAAATGGCTTCCTTACTGTGATTGTACAAAGAGGATACAAGCATGAGGGGACGAGCAGAATGAGGGAAGAGGGACACAGCAGGCATTCAGGACGAGAGATGAGGTAACACAGGGCTTGGGCCCATGGTCCTTGTGGTTCAAAGCCGGGGCCCACCCCTCAGTGTGTGCCCTTTGCCTGCCCAAGGCACATAACTGTTCTGAGCCTCGGTCCCCACATTATCCCAGGGTCCCTCAAAAGCAGACCTTGAAGCAAAGACCTGGGTGCAGATGGCTTGTTTGGGAGGTGACCCCAGAAGCATAAATGGAAGAATAATTCAGGGCAAGGAGGAAAAACAGATTAAAGCTGCATTAACGACCATTGTGGGCAGCTGGGGCTCCACCGCGCTGGGACCCACGTGGAATACACGTGAGAATTATCATTATGGGGAAGCTGGAGTATTTAACTGCTGGCCCTGTTCCCTCAGGCCCTGAGAGTTAGTTACCCCTGGAGGCATTTCGTGTTTGGCGCTTGAGGGCTTCCGTGTGGGCCGAGCAGGCTCCCACGGCACCGAGAATGCCCCGGGCGGAGAACGAAGAGGACGTGTGCCCTTTCAGGCAAGGTACGCGCATGGCCTGGCCCTCTGCAGCCCCTGGGAACTGAGGTGACCCGGGGCTGTGATGTGAGGCCTCTGCTGCCCTCAATAATAGTAACAAGAGGGCATACTGAGCACCGGTGAAGTGCCAGACATGTCCTTTAGTCCTCACGCAGCAACCCACGTGGGAGGGATGCTTCCCCTTTAACAAAGGTTTAGTGAGATTAGGTAGCAAGTGAGCGAGAGAACTGGCATGCCAGCCCAGGCCTGTCTGACTCTAAAGCCTGTCGTGGGCTCAACTGTGTCCCCTCAGAAAAGGGATGTTGGTGTCCTAACCCCCAGGACTTGAAATTGTGACCTTACGTGGAGATGGGTCTTTATAGAGGTCATCAAGTTGAAGTGAGGTCATTGGGGTGGGTCCTAACCGAATAGGACCGATGTCCTTATAAAAAGGGGAAATGAGGCCGTGGAAAGCAGCCTGGGACAGAGCCTTTCCTCAGCCCTCGGAAGGAAGCAGCCCCGCCCACACCTTGATCTTGGACTTCCAGCCTCCAGAACTGGGAGACAAATTTCTATTTAAGCTGCCCCGTCTGTGGTACGTTGTGACAGCAGCCCTGGGACACTCATCCAGAGCTGTGTGGCTAACGGTCCGCTGGGCTGGCTCGCTCCTCCGAAATAGGGCGGCACTGCGTACCTGGTACGGTTGACGAGGGGATGAGCCGGGATGATACCTGCAAGGTCAGCGTGCGGTGCTCCTGGGCTTGTGCTTGGTGGACTTCAGGAATGTGCGCTGGTTGGCGCGGGGGAACCGTGGTCGGCTGGGTGTCAGAGCTGTCCGCATCTCCAAGGAGAGTTTGGCAGGAGACGAGGGAAATGTGCGGAAAGGTGAAGGAGTGACTTGGTTTCTATAGAAACCTGGGCCCAAGGTGTCCTGTCGTGGGCTACCCACTCGTTTTAATTAGCATCCTCCTTCTCAGTGAGGAGGTGGGAAAGGAATGCACAGGCCACCCACAGCCCTCTTTGGGGGGCGAAGTGGGGGCAGGGGCCCCGGTTCAAAGGATGGAGGTGCGGAGGTGCGGAGGTGTGAACTTTAAAACCCTATTTTCCCAGGGCCAATCCTTGGGTCCTTTCACCTCTTGGGATCCAGAACCCCTCAGGATTCAAGTCTTCCTAGGACCTGACAGACGTGACAACCTCTGCCCAGCCCTGCTCAGACGTGGGGGTTCTCAGGGTGCCAGGAACAGCTCTTTTGGGGCACTGATATTTTACTCCCAGAACCACTGGGAGTCCTGCAGGGGACAGAGAAAGGATTGTTTTCCTTTCTGGGTGTCCTGTCTTCCACTGCCAATGGGATACTTGCCCTTTTTCATGTTCAAAAATACCCGTTAATGGCATTTAATCACTCAGGAATGATCACCGCTGTGTAACACCTAAAAACGTATGCCTGGAAGAAAGACTGGAAGCGTTGGCCAGGTTATTACACTTTGGGAAGCTGTTTTACTACCCAGCTTTACCCCTTCCTATATAGTATTTTCGAGGGTTCACAGTGATCTAATGGTAGCTGACATGTATTGAGCGCTTCTGATGTGTCAGGCCTTGTTCTCAGCACTTGTGTGAGGGAAGTATTGATTTATTCCCATTTTGCAGGTGAGGAAGCTAAGGCTTATAGGGTTAAATAATCAGTATGTGGTCACACAGCAGCAGGTCTGGAATTTGAACACGGGTCTGCCTGAATTGAAGGCCATGGAATGAACTAGCCTCTATTGTCCCTTTTATAATGGTGGGGAAGGGGCAGGGGGATTTATTGATTAATTAACAACATTTTTTTAAAAGCTAAGAAATTAAAGGAGAAGATAGATAGATAGATAGATAGATAGATAGATAAAAAGAAATAGATCTTCACTGAATCCCCAGGCTGCCATGAGCACAGTACATGTGTGAGTGTGTGAGTGTGTGTGGAGGGGAAAGTTGATAAATACAACTTAAAGAAGCCAGAAAATACCTACCGAAGAAATTTCGACTTCCTGGCCAGTAAATTTGAGGTCTAAAGCAGGGGTTGGGAAACTATTTGCCCACGGACCAAATCTGGCCCACTGCTTGTTTTTGTAAATAAAGTTTTATTGGAACCCAGCCAGGTCCTTTCCTATAGTCTCTGGCAGAGCTCAGTAGTTGTGACAGAGACCATGTGGCCTGCAAAACCTGAGAAACTTACTCTAGGGCTCTTTACAGAAGAAGTTTAAGCGACAGTTATATAAGATGAAAAGTTCTAGAGCTCTAATGTACAGTATGATGTCTGTAGTTTATACTGTACTGAATACTGGAAATTTGTGAAAGTAGATTTTTCAGGTACTCTCATCACAAAAGAGAGGTTACCAGATGAGGAGATGACATGTTAATTAGTTTGGCCGTAGTGTCATTTTGCTGTGTATATGTATATCGAATTATCGTGTCATACACCTTAACTATGTATAGTTTTTATTTAAAAATGGAATGTTTAAAAAAGCTCACCTACCCCCGTCTAGAACAATGCTTCCTAAATGTAAGTGTACACATGAGCCCCCTGGGAACCAATCAAATTCTGGTTCAGCAGGTCTGGGGTGGGGCCTGAGATTCTGCATTTTTAACGAGCTCCCAGGAAATGTGGAAGCTCCTGGTCCCGCCTGGACCACGCTTGGCATTGAACATATAATAAATACCTGTGTGTTTCCATCCAGAGAAGGGGCATGAACCAATGTAGCAAACCTTCAGCCATCACATAAGAACACAGATCGTTTGGGACACAGACCAAACAACCCACTTCCATGGGTGAGCTGGCTTTGGCCCAAGAGACCTCTGCACTTGTATTTTTACCTTGTGGTTTATGTTTCTCTACGGGACTGAGATGCTTTGTCTCCTTGGACAGGCTGAGATGTGAGCTCCGTTATTACCCCATCTTATAGAGGAGGAAACTGAGTCTCAGAGAAGCCATCGCATGCCCAAGGGCTGTGCTTTTTCTTAGCTCTGTGAAGGGGGCTGGCCCAGGGCAGCTTTCAGGCTGTCACTCTGAGCTGTCTCCAGCGGAGGGAGGGAGGAAGGGAAGGAGGAGGAGGAGACTGGGGTCCTGAGGTCTGGAGGCCAGGTATGGGATCAGATGGAGAGGAGGATACCCCACAAACACTTCACTGAGACTGTCAGTGAAGCCCGACTGCCTGGGCTGCAGGCCTGCCTCACCCGAGGAGTGTTGGGGGGCCGAGCTGAGCCTCCTGACTCATGGGCATTGTCCTAGGGCCGGACCGGAATCCTGATTTTAAATCCCAGCTTTGCATCTTAAATCGGTTGGTCTGGTGCAAGTTTCTTAACCTCTCTGTGCCTCAGCTTCCTTTGGACAGTGATGCACAATGGCACCGTCCAGGGCTGCTGGGGGAGGTGCTTGGTGCCTGGTACCTGGCACCGCGGGAGTTCTGAAAAGGGTATTTTTGTTAGGGGTTTGGCATCTGTGCTCCCCACCCCCACCTTGGCGGGGACTGCTGTTCCCAGGGAGTTTCAGACCTGCTGTCGTGCCACCACAGGCCGGACTTGCAGGAGGACGCAGTCATCATTCTAGTGGCTCCCTGGATGCCCAGCCCAGTGACACCCCACTCTGCAGGTTTTGTGGAGTGTCCCCAAGAATTGGGACCCATCAGTTTGGGGCGCGTGGCCTCCCGACATCCCATTTGGAGGATGCTGGACTTCAAATGAGCTCAATTTCTTTCTTGCTGCCATGGGGAGTCAGGGGGCTGACTCTGGGGGACCCCCATCTGAGTAAGAAGAGTCCTGAATCCTGCAGTTTGCTCAAGATCTAACCTGTCACCTCTGCCATGAGGGTTCTTCCCAAACGTTATTTTGAAAATACGATAATAATAATAATAATAATAAAATAATATTAATGACAGCAATTACGATTTACATAGCCTTCACTATATGCCAGGACTGTTTTAAGCACTTTTCATATATGGATTTATTTAATCCTCACAATAACTCTATAGCAGAAATACTGTTTTTATCCCCATTAAGGTAATATTAACAATGAAATACCTGTCAGGTTCACCCTCAAACATGCAGATATATGCAAATAGTTCAACTTGGCCACTCCCCTAGATTTGCTTTGGGAAAAAAAATCCTTTAGACAGCTCTGAGAGACCTGGGTGGATTTAGCCAGACTAGATCCTTCCCAAAACCTTGCTTTGATCACATTTTTTAAGTAGATTTACGAGTGTAGAGTGCTTAGAAGAGGGCCTGGCTGCTAGTAAAAGCTACATAAATATTTGCTATTATGACTCTTCAACCATAACCCATCAAACGTTTTCTTTCTCTAGCTCATGAGCCCAAGAACTCTCTACAGCAAAGGAAATTCTTTCTAGCTGTTTCGAAGCTCAGGGACTGCTTCCGCAAGGCTTCAGGGGTTGGGGGGCAGAAATTAGTCAAATTCTGTAGCCTCTTCCTCTCCCCTCCAAGAAGCTGGCATTGCATTGTTGGTTCCGGAAAAGTGAAGCAGGCACGATCATCATACCCATTTTACAGATGAGGAAACTGAGGCACAAGGAGCTGAGTTTCCAACTGGGGTCATCTGACTCCAGAGTCCAAGCTCTTAAGCTGGAGCACAGAGGCCTGGGCCACGGGTTGTCCTAACTTCCTAGAATATACTCCCCATTCTGGATCATAGAGTCAGGTCCTAGAGTGCCCCGTGGATACTCTGACCCATCGCCCACCTCTCCTCTATGGTCACAGAGCACTCCACATGCTTCTAGAATATCTCATAGTATGTGACGACCTGTTGCCATGTGTGTTGTGTGTTCCTTCCTCCAGACTGTGAGCAATTTGAGAGCACAGACCTCAAGCCAAATAGGCACGCAGGAAATGTGGAATTATCTGCTTAATTAAACTGTTGGGCTTAGTTCCGGCTGTTACAGCAAAATACCATAGCCTGGGAAGCTTAAACAACAGGAATTCATTTCTTACCGTTTTAGAGATTAAGAAGTCCAAGATCAAGGTTCTGGCCCATTCGTTTTCTGGTAAAGGCCCTTGTCCTGGGTTATAGGTGTCGTGTCTGCTTGCTGTGTCCTCATACAGCAGAGAGACACAGACGGAGCTCTGGTGTTCTTTCCTCTTCTTATGAGGGCACGAATCCCATCACGAGCGCCCCGCCCACATGGCTTTATCTAAACTAATCACCTCCCAAAGACCCCTCTCCAAATACCCTCCCACATGAATTGAGATTGGGACACAACCATTCTGTCCATCACATGGTTAAATTTTGTATTGGATGTGTTTCTTTTACAAATGAGAAAACCAAGATCAGAAAAAGATGTGTCTAAGCATCCTTTAAAAAGAGGCACTGTAGTGTTTAGGAATTTCCGAGTCCATCAGACCTGTCTCATCCTGATGCTGCCACTTGCTAGCTGTGGGAGCACATGACTTAACCTTTCTGAGCCTCAGTTTCCTCATCTGTAAAATGGGGATGACACTGATACTCCCTCCTAGGTTGGTCTCAAGGAGTTACGTACTAACCACCCAACGAATGGCCGCTGTTATCAGCAAGATAAGAAGTGACCTGGTGCTGGTTCCTCTGTATCGCGTGGCCCCAAGAGCAGCCCAGAGAAGGGAAAGCAGAGCTCAGGCACGAGAGGTCTGGGACTGCCAGTTTTGTTCACCAGGGCCAGGGCTCCCTGGCAGAGAGGATGCATGGGCTGGCAGTGGGACGCCTGGACCAGGGAGGCAGAGGAAGTGAAAGTGCTGAAAGTGACGGAGCCCTCCTAGTGGTCACTTTCCCCCGACACTGAGAGACACTTCCTCCCGGCACCCTGGGACATCTGGGGCCCAGTAGTGGGGGGTGGGAGGACCCACACAAATGTGGCCCCCAGAGCCTCCCCTCCTCCTCTCCTGGCTGGCTCCTGAGGCTGCTCTGGGCAGGAGGCGGCAGGCTAGTGCGTCTGTGGGTGGCTGGACTGGGGCCAGGGGAACGAGCAGACAGATTGAGTGGGAAGGTGACAATTTATTCTTTTAGAGAGACAGCGAGAGAGAGGAATGAGTCTGAACTCCACTGGTGTGTTGTTTCCATAACAAGCTCATTGGTCCCCAAGCTTTGACTCCCGTCCCAGCCAGGACCTTGGGGGCCATCGGTGTTGCTAACTGAAGTAAAAGACCTTGTGTTAATAGTTTGGCAGCCTGGTTTCCAGAGCAACAAGCTCCTTTCGGCGTTCCTGTCCCCCATCCCATTTCCCCCGCCCGCCCTCTGTCACCTCCCTGGCCTCTTCTCTTGCTTCCCGCCCTCTGCAAATCTTACTTGCAGTTCTCCAAATTCTCCATCCTCTTTCATACCTTTGGGCCTTTGCATATACTGTTCTGCTACCTGCAACACTCTTTCCTTGACTCTTATTCATCCTTCAGGTCCCAGTTGAGACACCACCTCCTCCAGGAAGCCTCTCTGATCTCCAAACGGGGGTCATGTGCCACTTTTAGATGCTCCTCTGGCAGCACCCTGTATTTCTACCATCTGGGAAGCGGACTCTGGTGCCTTGTCACAATCACCCAAGAGCTCCATGAAGACAGGAGCGGGGCAGCCACCACCAGTTCAACTAGGGGGAGAAAAGGGGCAAACAAATAACCAGCTTCCAAAATACTTAGGGGACCACTCCCTCAAGCTTTCCCTGCATGCACACACCCACACATGACATATTTATGTCTGCGCTTATTTTTCTTAACATCGCTCTCCACAGACTGCGAGACCATGGGTCAGAAGCCACCTGTGTGTAGTTTGCCCCAGTGTCTCCAGTGTGTAGCCAACTGCCTGAGACCAAGTAGATACTCACACAGGACTTGTTAACTGGATAAGGGAATGAATGAAGGTCCAGACCACGTAGACTGTGACAAAAGGGAGTGGGCATGAAGCCGGCAGGTGTGCAGCCAGACAGCCTGGCTTCATAAGTTAGATCTGCCACTTAGGAGCTGTGTGATCTTGGGCAGGTTCCCGAACCTCTCTGTGCTTTGGTGTCTTTCTCTGTAAAGGAGAGATGTGTGAAGTCTAAATGATTGATTAGGTACAGAGCACTTGACAGAATGCCTAGCTCAGATGAAAGCTCAGTAGAGTTGGCCCTGGTTGTACTCTGTTGCCAGTTATGGAGTGTCAAACTATTAAACTATAGAAATCCCTTCACAAGAGAGACAGAGATTAGCAAAGGCTACTCAGGTTGATGAAAGGCCTCTGGGAGCCTCTGTTCCCAGTTTCTAAAATCCCAGAGGAAAAGGCGGGGGGTGATACCCGGCAAATCAGAGTTCCTCACCATCCCAGTGCCAGCGAGTGGCTCCTTTCTGCCTCCTGGGTCCTCCCAATTAAAGGCCTTTGCCTGCCCGGGTGGAAAGGGGAGTCATTGAGCAGTGACATGTCACAGCCTCATGTTCTGGTCTGTTTCGCCCCAGGTATCCATAACCACCTTTGGCTCAGTGGAGAAAAGCAAAGGGACCAGGAGTGGGAAGGAGGGGATGTCAGTAGCTCTGTGAGGCCACACCTCAGGCACAACGACTTGCTTTTTAAATAGCCACCAGGCTTTAGGACCCCAGAAAAGCCTTGGGGCCTCCTCTAGGAGCAAGGGCCGTCCCCCTGCTCTCCCCTCCTAGCCCCTTTCATTGAATGAATGATTCAGTCTCCCTGGTCACCCGCCTCTGAGAGTGAGGGACTGATTGTACAGACTCCATCTTTGGGGCTGGCGCACTGTAGACCAGCACTCCCCAAACTTTCCCGTTCACAGGACTCATTGGCCCTCTGGTTAAAAGACAGGTTCTGCCTCAGGGGATCTGGGTCGAGACTCTGCATTGCTAACGAGCTCCCTGGTGACACTGCTCCTGAGTCCTTGTGCTAAATAACCCAGGAAACCCGATCAGCCTGTGCTCTGTTAGAACTGAGTCCAGGAACGCCATCCTACAGCCAGGACACACCCGTCTCGCCACTGTCCCCAAGAGGGCAGTTGCCAAAAGAAGCAGAATGTGATTCCCTAGCATGTATTCAGTCCTCATTGGGCACCTAGTATGTGCCAGGCCTGGGCAGCAGGGTGGTCACAACAGACATTGACCAGGGAGGAGCCCAGCACTGAGCGAGAATTCACGGGGACGTGTGAAAGGAGCCAGGACTTGACACTGGGCCCCCGAGCAGAGACACCTGACCGGAAGGGGACCCCAGGAGAAAATCAAAGCTCCTCCCACTGTCAGAGAGAAATCACAAAGAAATCTGCCAGCTCCATCTCAGCTCAGGGAGGGAAAAGCAAGACCTCCCTTCTGCAGCGTTCTTAGGTGAGGTCTGTGCCATTCAATGTAGATAGAATGTTCTAGCAACATGCCCAGTGCTTTGAAGCCATGGGTTTATAGTAGTAATACGTTTTAACTCGAAAATTAGAGAAAGGACCCAAACTCTACTTTTAATCAGTTGCGTGGCCCGTGGCTTAGTTTTTGTTAAAGACGATGCAGAGAAGCTGAGAAATGTGGATATTTGCTGTGACGTGTGGGGTCGTTTCACGTGTGGGATTCTGCCTTCCATCTCAGGCAGGGTTTCTATTGACACTTGGGGTTGGAAGACTTTGCGGTGGGGGACTGTCCTGTTCATTGTTGGGTGTGCGTCATCCCCGGCCTCCCACTGGATCCCTGTAGCACACACACACCTCGTTTTTGGCAACCACAAATGTCCAGTATCCCCTGGGGGTCAGTATCGCCATCGATTGAGACCTACTGCTCCACGATGACCAACTGAGGGAGACCAGGGACGTGGGACTTCCAGTTTTAAAACTGGGTCTGTCCTGGGCAAACTGGGAGGGTTTGGCCACCCCACTTCCATCTCTAATAGGGATAGTTAGGATGCTGAATAATTCTAGGGTGGTGGGAGTGGGGAAAGTGGTTCGGCACCAGAAATCCCATCCTCGTGGCCAATTATTCCAGCCAACACTTGGACAAACCCGGTCAAGTTCTCACCAATGAGTGTCCTTATTTACACGGGATGGGTGGAAAGCTGAAGGAAATGATTTGCTCAAGAGGCCTGGGTTCAGATCCAGGCCTGGGTTATCCACTTACTGGCAGGATAACCTTGGCCCAGCCTCTGTACCTGTCTGCGCCACAGTTTTCCCTAATAGGAAACTGACTCATCACAAATGCTCCATAAATGCTGTCCACTACATTTTGATTCATGAGCTCAGCCAGTTAGTACAGTGGCTATTACACAGGCAAAGATTCCACACCCATGGGCACCACTAAAGGGACCCAAAATGTCAGCCAGTTTGACAGCTGAGAAGGGAAGGAATGTGTCAGCATCAACACAGCACATCCGGTGCAGGACCAGTGGCTGGGACCCAGGCTTCCCCATCTTAGTCTAACAAAGGTCACCACTGGCCTCTGCCTGCCCTCATGGATTCGCCACCCAGCCTAGTTCAAGGATGGTTCCAGCCATCTTGAACTGTGGTTCAAAAAAAAAAAAGGTGTCTCCCAAGGGTCCTTCAGAGGGGCTGAAGCTTGGGGAGAACTGCTGTCTCAAACGTGGGTTTTTTCCTTTGTGCCTTTTCACAATTAAGAAAAAATCCTGAATCCCAGTATCGATGGGCCAAAGATATAAATAGCCCTTGGCTGTAGTTTGTCAATAAACACGTGGGAAAATGTTCCCCCTCGCCAGAGAGCCCAGACTGGCAAATGGAAACGAGATACCGTTTGTTTTTCACTTATAAAATTTGCAAAGATTGCCATTAAAGCGGGAACACTCAGCGTTGGCAAGGGCGGTGTGAGATGGGCACTCTTCAGATACGGCCGTGGGAGGATAAATGGCTTTCAGGAGGCAATTTAGCAAATTGTATCAAACCTTAAAAATCGCTCCTCAGAAAATCATGAGAAATGCTGAAAAGGTTTTATGCACACGGCTGTTCATCTCAGTATTATGTGTAATTGATTTTTTATAAAAGGGAAACAATCTAATTATCCATAAATAGGGGAATGATTAAATAACCCTAGAAGGGCCACTCAGTGGAGTCTTCAAGAGCTATTCAAAACGATGCTTGCTAAAACTTACAAGGACGTGGGGGAAATGCTTGTACTCTAGTTTTTAGAAATCTGGATACTAATAGGTGTGTATCGTACAATATAATCACAATTATATTTTTAAAAAGATCACTGCATTCAAGCATGACATGGAAAATATATCAGTGATGATATTTACCAAGTGTTCTATAGTGAGCGTAGATTACCTTCATTATTTGGTAAATTTTAGGTATGTGTGTTTTTTTGGGACCTCAAGGGTTGGATTGCATTAATCATAATGGAATGTGTTTTACTTTCCTTCTTGAAAATATGTCATAAGCTGTAGCAACAATGTTTGCACGGCCAGCCTTTCCTCCCAATCTGTTTTCTCTCTACCCCAGCCATGCCGGGGCTGCCCCAGGCTCCCCCAGGCTCCCCCGTGCCCCCTGAATGGAGTTCAGAGGCCACTGCTACTGATTTTTCGGTCTCAGTAAGACCTGAGCCGAGCCTGACTTCTACTGTTCTGAGTTCTCCATTGGCATGAAGTCCACCAGACTGGCCTCCATCCACAGGGGAGGGGACTCCTGGGTCCTCCGGAGCCCAGCCAAGCCCCCGCTTTGGAAAGGGGGAGTGGAGATGGGCGTTGCTTTTTGGTAACTGCAGCTAGTGTTTCTCCAGCCCAAAGTCTCATCGAAACGGTCCTTGGCAGCAGAAAGCAAAGCATTTAGCAAGGGCACGCCAGAAGGTGCATCTTTGTAAGAATTGATCTTGTGTTGTGTGCTCTGCACTGTATCACAGGGGGTTTGACCCTGCGTCACCACTCGCATAATACACACGCAAAGCATGTAAGGAATGCTAGCTGACGTTTATTTGCTAAGTGCTTGTACACGTCATTGTAGTCAAGCTGCCTCCAAATGGATTAGGGAGATGTCTTCATTTTGCAGGTGCAGAACCTGAGGTGCCGAGAAGAGGGTTAACTTGCTCAATATTACACCAGCTATAAAGCGGTGACCCTGGCCTTTGAACTTGAGCCGTCGAATTCCATAGCCCACCCACCAAGGCCTCCTTCAACGTCCTCTGTGTCTCCTGAGCCCCAGCCCCGCTGGCCATCTCAGGGTTCTCCGATCTGGCCCAGCCCTTTTACTCCACCACAGCTTCGCACATTCTGTTCCCTCTGCTCTGGGAATTCCCATCCCTGTCTTCTCCTCAGGTAGATACTTCCTCAATCTTCAAGGTCTCCCCGTCTCCGTGGCACCCTAATTGCACTCATTACCCAGCTCTCCTGCAGCACTTCCTTCTGCACCGTTTAAGGACCTGTTTTCACGCCTGACATCCTGGCTGATCTGTGGGTTCCTTGGAGCCCGGTGTGATACGTTCCATTGCCACCCAGACTACAAATTCACAATCTTGCCTCTGTTTTTCAAGAATCTCAGAGATTTGGAGTTAGAAAACCAGTTGGTTCTTTATGCGTTAGAGTCACTGAGTTTTGTTAAGAACAAAGAGGGGGTCCTCTAGTTTGGCTTTCAAAGGAATCTTAAGTCTTCCCATCTATTCATCCAACAGATATATTGAACACCCACTGTATTCTAGTGAGGATGTAGGGCCCGGCCAGGAAAAGAGGAACCACTACAAAGATTTAAAACACAGAGGATTGAATACATATGTAAGTGAGGGCCTATAGGACAAGAATTGACAAACGTCTGTGAGCTGCTTTGTCACTCAGACCTCCCACCCGTTTTTTGTACGCCCATGAGCTAAAAATGTGTTTTACATTTTTAAACAGTTGGGAAAAGAATATTTCATAACACGTGAGAACGACATGCAATCCCAGTTTCAGTGTCCATAGATGACGTTTTATTGGAATACAACCAAGCTCATTCAGAACAGTCTGCGGCCACTTTCGCAATACCGGGGTGGGGTCGAATGGTTGCAACAGAGATCGTATGGCCCACGAAGTCTACACTATCCCCCGGCCCTTCCCAGAAACGGTTTGCTGACCGCTGCTCTAGGATGATAGCATGCCAGGAATCTTTGAGGTTATCTTTTCTACTGGACAAAACTCAGTTGTCTCCGCTGGACAAAAATCATTTGCAACTTAATATCCTCCCAGTCAGTATCTAACTTTATGGAATCTGGGCCTAATCAATACCTAATCAAAGTTACCTCCCCTGGAAAATCAGATAACCTTTAAGCAGATGGTGTTCTGATTTGATTGGGAAAGGTTACGTGGCCATCTTTTTACTCTATTTGAAACTTTCGGGTAATTGTTCTTAACATTTGGGACCAAAAGCTGATTTAGTAACACGGACGCCGTGATCTGTCATGACCTACGAGTCTGGGTAACGTCCAGAAGGTCACGTCCTCCTCAGGAATGGGTGAGAAAGTTCAGAGCAAGTCTGAATTCGGCCAGTGCTTCTCAAATTCTAAGGTGTGCACGAGTCGGAATGGGCGGGGTGCCTGGTTACAGCGCACATCCTGCTTTGGCAGGTCTGGGGCAGGGCCTGGGATTCTGCATTTCTAAGAAGCTCCCAGGAGACACCTGTGCTGCAGGAGCCGTTTATTTTTAAACTGTTTATTGAGTTCCTCCTACGTCCTAGGAAGAATGGGACAGTGAAGCCACTGCTGAAATGCACAGCTATCTGAGTCGTGCTCAAGACAGAGGAACGGAAGTGAGAGTGGACGGGGCTGTCAAGCCCTATGCTGGACAACACGACGGGACGTCTTCCTCTTCCTCCTGCGTGCAGAGAACTTCGGGTCTCTGGGAAAGACCGTCTGGAGAGGCCGAGGGTCTGCTTTGTTCCGCTCGCAGACCCTGAAGGACGGGAAAGTGCTTTCACACTGCAGTGTCACTACCACCCCGTGGCATCTGCTCCGTTAGTCTGTGCCCGTGAATCATCTCCATCTGAGGACGCTGGTCCGTCACATTCCCAGACTTTGACTCAGCCCCATTAGTCTTTGTTACAGGGTCTCAAGTGGTTGCTTTGTGCACAAAAACAAGCACGTGACTGCAGAACAGGTGCCCATTTCTGGTGTTTCAATCTGTCCTGGGGAGAACAAGGTGGCCCCGTCGGTCCCCAGCCAAGCACATCACATCTTCTGTGTTCCCCCCTCCAGCAGTGATGGGGGGCTGTGGCTCATCACGCAGAAGCCGTTACGTTCTCCACTGACTCATGTCAGCCGCACTGTGTCTGGCGGTGCAGAGGACACGTGGCAGCCGTGTTTTAGGACCCCGCTGAGCCCTTTCAGAGGTGCAAGGGAAGAAACACCAGCCTGGATGTTAAGACACCTGGTTTCTAAGTCCTGAACCTGCCTGTGACTAGCTGTGTGATTCTTTTCTGTTGGCAACTGACAACACGTCAACTAGCTTCAGGAAAGAGCAGGGAACGCAGAGGCTCCTGTGAGTGACAGAGTCCAAAGTCAAGATGCGGCTGGGCACAGGGACTGTATTCACCGTGCTTCTGGCTCCTGGAAACTTGTTGCTTTTCACCATCTGTCCTGCACAGCGGTGCTGGACTTACCTTGACAACCTGACCCTCTACCTGAGTCCTGACCCCCCTGCATTGGCCACCTGCCTCCCTTGTCACCCTCCCTCCTTGGATGTGCCTTTTCAAATGCACACCAGCCAGCCCAGAGCCCAACCCCTAATCACGTCAGAGCCAGATGCCAGACAACCAAGGACAGCCCCGCCTCCCCAGAGCCCCATGAAATTATTCAGAGTAGCCAGTCGTAAGCTTGTTTACCCTGCCTCACCCATCCCTTCCTGCAGAACCCACAAGAAAGGCTCTTATCCACAGATCTCCCTTCCTCTGTCTGAAGACTGATCCTGGCGCTTCCCTGTGTGTCCCCCCACCATCCTGTGACATGTACTCCCTGTCCTGGGATTTGTGAGGATAATAAACTGTCTTCTCCATGGCAATCATATGCTCTCTGTTGGCCTGGCCGTACCTAAACAACAATATAACCTATTTAAAAAGGGACTCGGTGTCCTCAGGAGGCAGTCTCTCTCTAAGCCCTGCTTTCCCCCGTGCTGGCTTCGTTCCCAGACAGGCCTTCCCTGTGAGGTGGCAGAGGTCTGCTGGCAGCCCCATGGCACATCTGCGTGGAGTTTAGTGACCTGCATGGAAGGAGGGCTTCCCTTCCCAGCAACAGTCATACACTTGATTTCTATCGGCTCGGCTTGAGTGACATGCCCATCCTCGAACCAATCACTGTGGTCAGGAAGACGGGGAACTCTGGTTGGATGATATAGGAGACTTCCAACCCCTGGAGGCTGGAAGTGGGAACTGTCCCATCTAAGCCATGTGATGAGTACTTGGTACAAATAGTTTATGTGGCAGGTGGATCCCAGGTAGCACCAACAGAAGATGGAGACATGAGACAGGGAAGGGAATGAAGCCAGGACCAGTGCATCCCTGAGCAGGTCCCTGTTCAGGGCAGTTGGGAGCCAATCCAGCACCTCTGGGAGACCGTAGGACCTGTTTCAGGGACTCCAGGAACAGCTGGGATGAGGGAAACTCAGTTTGTGCAGGAGCCGCCTTGGAGCCTGACCCTGGGGAAGGGAATCCCTGCTTCTCATTCCAGCAGTTCCTAAATTGCCCTGGATCTAGTCTAAGGTGAAGCATCAAGAGGCTAAGTGACAGCTAGTGAGTGGCAGAGCCAGGGTTCTGTCCCCACTGTCTGCCTCTCCCTGTTTCTCTCCTTTCTCTCTATGTCTCTGTGTGTGTGCATGTCTGTGTGTATGTGTGTGTGTCTGGCTCTTTCTGTCTCTCTCACACTTAGACACACACACACACCTCACCTCCTCCAGTCCTTTCCTTCTCTGACCTTTCGGTGACTGGATAAGATAAAGCTTGTAGGTGCTTATAGTTTTGCTTTTGGAGTATAGTTTTGAAGAGCCAGAGGGATGGAGGTGTCTGAGGAAAGGAAGGAAAAGGGAGCTTGTAAATCCCAACATTTCTGATCACCCGGGACTACTGAGCACTTACTGTGTGCTATGCTAAGCACTTTACTTCCCTCATCGCAGTCATCCTCCCAGCAGCCCCAGCTGCTGTTATTACACTCATTTGACTGACAAGGCGTTGGGGGCTCAGAGAGGTTAAGCTACTTGCCCAAGGTCACACAGTAAGGGACCAGTATGGGATGCCCACTGACATTAGTCCGACCACCTGCTAGCTTTCCCCTGAACCCCCCAGAGCCTCGCCTCAGAGCCCCCTGGCTTCTCTCCCATCGTGGGGAGCAGCCAAGGCCGCCCCACAGCCCGAAACCGCCGCTCGCCTAGAACAGGAGCAGGAAGCAGCAGGCCCTGGTGCTCCCTGCCTCCCACCCCGAGGCGCTCCCGCCCCGCTTTACATTCACGACAACATCAATCTTGTTCAAGCCCCAGAGCCCATGAGCCCCGCTGGGTTGGCAGCCTGTGAGTCACCGCGCACTGGCAGACGGTGCTAAACTAATTTCCCTGTGTCTTTGGGAAGGATTTGGTTTCTGTCTCCCCAGCTAAGAGCCATGCAGACGGTGGCAGGAGGCCGGCAAGACCCAGGGGCTCCCTGCCTGGTCTGGGAGAGCCCAGACTGAGATGTGATAAGATCCTGATGAGGAACTGGCTGGGGCTTGGAGAGGGTCTGGGCTGCACCCGAACTGGATTAAAAAGGGTGGGACGTGTAGGTGCCAAACCCCAGGGATGGTGCTCAAACAGCCCTGGCCATGTAACCAGATAGAGAAAACTGTCATTATCTCTTACAGCGACTTACAGGGCTCTTAGTATGTGTACAGATGGATTCATTTTCATCAAGCCCTACAACGTAGGAACTATTTATTATATCATTTTGCAGATGAGGAAACTGAGGCACAGAGCTACGGGAACTTGCTCAAAGTCACACACCTGGTAGGTGATGGCGCCCGATTTTTACCTTGACCGCAGGACACTGCCTCATTGGCCTGTGCAGGTGCCCACACATCTTGATCCAGCCCTGGTCATAGCACCCACAGAAGGAAAAACAGTAAGTGGATTATCATCTTTCTCTCTCTGGAATTGGTTTGGAATCGGTCCGCAAGTGGGTAGTGATGCTGGATTTCAAACCAGGTCGAGCCATCGTCCCAATTCCCGTCTTCCTGCTTCCCTAACGCAGATCAGGATGCTGCTTTCCACTTGCTCCTTCCGGTCACAGAGGCAGCATGGTGTCATGCAAGGAGCCAGGGCAGAGGAGCCAAGTTCAAATCCCGGCTCTGCCACTGCCTGTGGCCTGGGCACTCACCTCTCTGAACTTCAGTTTCCTTGCCTGAAAATACAGGCAGTGATGACGCCTACCTTGCTGCGCTGTCCTCAGATAGAAGGGCGCACAGCCCTCAATCAGTGACAGTGGCAGGAGTGGCCCAGCAGTAACTGGTGCAGGGTAGCCTGTCGGGTAAGCACAGACTCCAAAGCCCATCTGGGGTCACAGCTGTAGAGTCCTTCAGATTTGTTGTTAATCTCAGAGACCTCGTCTGTCCAGCAGGGATACGAATAACATCTGCGTTTTAATGAGTTAAAATATATAAGGGTGCAGGGCAGCAGTGCCCCCTAAATACGCATCATGATTTTTAAAATCACAGTAGCAGAGAGGGGAGGTATCCGTTTCCGCCTTGACCTTGGCTTTGGCAGATGGATTTTAAGAGTCTGCCAAATGGACTCCTTTTAACCAAATCCTATTACAACAAAGGAATTAGTAACAGGGTGGCTATTGTGAACGATTCAGTGGCATTTAGTATAATAGGTGAAATTTCTCGTTGTGTGTATTTTACCACATTTTTTTATAAGAAGTGTTCTACTTATTTGTTCATCCCAGCAATGTCACAAAGTCTGGACTCTTTCAGACAGACAGATGTTGAGTGATCTGTGGGTTTCATGTTATTATTGGATGTAAAGGCTATTGCTAGCCGCACAGTGATATTTAAACAAGCAGAACTCTTCCCTCTGCTATGAGAGCAGTTTTCCCAGCCTGCAGCTTTGTGCTCATGCCTTACCGACTGACATAAGTCAGTGCAGCCAGGGAGAGCTCAGCTCTATGCAGATCCAGGGCCAAACAGAAAGGATGTGACTTGGTCACACCCCCCATCCAAACGCCGTTGATGACCTGGGTCGGCAGCTGTGGGAGTGGCCCTTTAGAGGCCGCCTGAATCCATATTTTAAATGGCTTCTCTGTGGTTCATGATGCATCATAAATTTATAATGTTAGACATGCCTCCTCCAAAATGTCAGGCTGGAAAGGATATGGCAAGCTCCAGCATTTTAAAACCCAGTTGTCCAAAACCACTGAAATGTGAGGCTTTGGAAGACTGCCTTTTGTCCCATCTGTCTGTCTTCTCTCCAGGTTAAGAGCTGCCATGTGGCTTTTAGAACTGAAGACCCCAAAGCCTCAGGTGTTTGAAAGGTGGTCGCTTCATGCAAAAGCCAAATGTCCTCTGTTCACCTTATTGGCGTCATTATGTTTTGGCAAGGCTTCTGAGCGACGCTCAGAGGGACACTGGTACTGCATGTATCTGGGCACTCGAGTGGTAGCAGGTGGCGATTGACCATAGCCGCCAGCACCACCTGACATTCCCAAACCCTTGCTGGAGCACATATGGCTCGCAAGTGCTTTGAATGTGATGTTGGGTTTGTGTAAAAGCCGGAGTCTGAGATCCACACAGGAACATCTTAACATGTGTTTAAAAATAATTTTTTAAAGCTTACAAATAGCAAAGAACTGTGTCTGTGATTGACTGAGATTTTGTTTAGTTTTTATTGTCAGAGCCAGTCAAAGATTTCATTCCTTCTACTTGGAGAAGGCCAAATCCCAGCCGAGTCCTGTAGACCCTTATCTTGTTTCTGGGTCATATCCTCTGAGTAATTGGCTCTGTGAACTCAATAAATTCCAGCCTTCCTCCTGGGAGACTGGGTAGCCTGTCTCAGAAATGTGTGGCAGTAAAAGTACTTTCTTGATTCTGAGGGTGCAATCAGGCTCCAGTTTCTCCATGAGACGTAGATCTTGGGCCTCATCAGGCCACCCCACTTCAAACCGCAGTTCTCGGCATCTCAGGGAACAGTGGTGTATTAGCAAATGGAACCCAACAAATCTGCAGTTAGAAGTAACTTGAGACATTATTATTTTAACTGGATCACTGATAACTAACTCCAACCTGTATATAACCAAATCTTCTGGGATCAGTCTTTCCTTTAATATTATAATAGTGTCAGCTACAGTGTTTTTAGCTGGAAGCAGACAATTCAACTGGCTTAAACAATGATAAATGTGCAATCTCATCTAACAAGAGGAAATCATACACAAAGCAAGAATGCTTATCCTCACTACGTTTATTCAACGTTGTATTGGCAGTTCCAGCCATTGCAGTATGGCAAGAAAAAGAAATAAAAGCCTAAAGATCAGAAAGGAAGAAGTAAAACTGTATTTGCAGATGACATGATCATTTACTAAAAAGCCTAAAGAATCTACAAAACAACTACTAGAGTGCGTTTAACAAGGTTGTAGAATGCAGAGTCAACATACAAAATAATCGTATAACAAGACTGAAGGGGGAGGAGGTCGCAGTGGTTCAACGATATTATCAAAGACCTAAGTTTTTTTGAAGTTTCCACGCCAAATACAGTGTTGTCCCTCATGGTTGCACGCTGACTGACACAGCTCCAAGCATCACATCCGCAGAAAACAACATCTAAAGCAAAAAAAAAAAAAAGGACGTCTCATCCATGTATAAGATAAGGAAAGTTTCGCGGAGCCCCACCCCACAAGCTTTCCTTCATTGGCCAGAATGGGGTCACATGCCCATTTACGAACCAATCACTGGCCAAGAAAGTGGAATTACCATGATTGGCTTGAAATACTCAGGATTCACCCTCCCCATTCAGTGGGGCTGGGAAGGGAGCCAGCATCCCTTAAAGTTTATGACCACAGAATGTCTGAACAAAAACAGAATTGGGTTGATGAGTAAAAAAAGGAAGTGACTACCAGGTGAGCCAGTAACAGTATCTGCCATGATATCCCACACACAATATCCAGGAATCTATTGGGTGTCTTGGGGGGTGGGGGGTGGTAGGAGGGAACTCCAGTCTGGTCACGAATGAGAGCTTAGCTTCTGTCAGCACTGGCACCTGCTGCCTCTGGGTGGTCTCCAGACCCTCTCTGGCCTTCAACTCAACCAGCAAAAACACCCTTTGCTATTTATTTATACATCGTTGAATGTTAAAAAAATATCTTCCACTCATAAGTACATTTTACACTTTTCATGGCAGTTCTCCATCCTTCCTATAAGTCTCTTCACGCCGCCAACCCCAGGAAGCCCAAAGATAATCTCTAAATGATGTCCCTCGGGCACCAGAAACAGGAAAAGCACATGTATTGATGACCTGCCATGCGGCAGGGTCCGTACCAGGCACTTTACACCTACTGTCTCATCTAATTCTCACTCCAACTCAATGAGGTAGATTTTATTACTGTCCATCCCTTTCGTAAAGGAGTGGCAGAGCCAGGACACACCTCACTCAGGTCTACCTGAGCCCCCAGTACCCTGCTCTTCAATCTCTACATTAGATTTCCTCCCCTTTTAATCACCTTTTGTCCCAAATACCATGTCATGCTCAGCTTGACTTACATAGAGATGGACTCATCCAGTATTTCCTTTGAAGTTTCTACCCATTCCTCGCAAATAAGAATAGTCTCGGAAGACAGAAACAACGAATGGGGAGAAGGGGGGCTGTTCTTCATTTCTGAAATCTGCCCAGCACCCCTCCTGCAAACCACTTCTTCTCCCCAACCCTCCCCACCCTGCACCAGCCCCTCAACCTGCAGCTCATCCACAGGCCTCTAACAGCCACACATCTGCACATTCTCAGCCCTGTCCTGTTTGCCCCACCTTGCCTTCCCCTCACAGTCGATAAATTCTGGACCTTCCTGACTTCTGACGTTGAAAATACTTTCTCTCTTTTTGCAGCCACGTGTCACTCCTTGAACCCAATTCTTAATGCTCTTTTTCTGCTCTGCCACTCTGGGAACCTGGTCGTGTTGGCCACCCTGTCTGTGGGCAGCGATCCTGCTCAGGTCTGCCAAGCCCTGAACCCCCACTTCTAACCAGACCTCCTCCCATCAGGGTGGAGAAACCATTCATTCGTATTCCATCCCATTCTTTCACATGCCGTGCTTCAACTCTGAGCCTGGAGCTCGGAACCTCTGGTACGTCTGTGAAAGGTGGTGGTGGTGGTGGTGTGAGTGCAGGTTTAAGAGAGCAAAGGGCTGGATGTAGGACCAGGGTCTCTCCTTCCCCCATGGGAACTCACTGCCACCCTCCTCTCCCTCCTTCCCCATCCCTGACTCTCACATCCCTGGTTAGCCAGTCACACATAACCATCCTCACACCCCCAAACAGACCAGAGGCCAGGCCCCTGTTGCACCCCCTCTTTAAAGGACACTTCCTACCCTCGATTTCATTAAAAAGGATAATATAAAAATATTGCTCCACCTGTGCTGTCTCCTCTCTCTGCAGCACAATTGGAATTAAATTTGGCCAGGAGACAAGAAGAACTCTCAACATCCCTCTTTTATCCACTGATTTCATTATAAATTGTGAGAATTAAAGCAATGTCATTATATCATTTAGAGAAGGTTTTTAGGAAATTGACATTAAAAAGGAATGGCAGGAAAAAAATCCTGTCCGTTTTTTATCTATTTAGTGAAAATTTGGAGAACATAATATTCTGTATGCAGACTTTGCCTGTTACCTCCGATAGATGCTTTTCGGCACCATTTGGAGAGTAAATGACATCAATATGGAAAGTGGAAAGGAATACCATACAAATATTCCCACTATTCTAATCAAACAAAAGCTGGTTTAGCAAGAAGTTTAAAGCAGTGAAGGCAGGATGATGGCTTTTGGCTGGATCTGGCCCACGAACATGGTCTGTTAGCTTCATATGATGTAACTTTTTAAAAATTAGTTGCTGTGGTTCGTTACCCCGATGGCTGTTCCCAACCTCCTCCTCTCTCGCCCACCATCCTCTGCAGAGATGGAGAAAAGCCAGATACTTGTATTAATGTGTCATTTCCTGATTTTGATTATTCTACCGTGGTTATATATAAAAATGAACTTGTACTTGGGAAATATATTCTGAAATGTGTAGAGGTCAAGGGCATTCTGCCTGCAATTTATTTTTAAATAATTTAGAAAAAAATATGAAAAAATAGAGAATTGTAAAGCAAATGTGGCAAAAAAATTAATTGGAGAACATGGGTGAAGGGTATGTGGAAGTGCTTTATATTTCCTCTGTGTCTTTGCTATGCGTTTGAAATTATCTCAAAATATTCAGTTGGTGCCAAAGTAATTGCGGTTTAAAAGGTTAAAAGTAGTTGCAGGGGCAGCCAGATGGCTCAGTGGGTCAGAGCGAGCTCTTAACAACAGGGTTGCCGGTTCAATTCCCACATGGGCCAGTGAGTTGCACCCTCCACAATTAGATTGAAAGACAACGACTTGGAGCTGATGGGCCCTGCAGAAACACACTGTTCTCCAATATCCCCCAATAAAAAAAATTAATTAATTAAAAAAATAATTACGAGAACCACAATTGCTTTTGCACCAACCTAACAGTTACCAAACAATAATAAAAGTAAGGACAATTTTTTTTAGAGAAAAGTCAGAGGCTCACTGGTGGTCATATGACCATCTGGCCCATGAGCTGTAAGGCAAGACCTGCTGAGCTTTTGTTTGCTCTGATAAAAGCCTCCAAAGGAGCGCACAGGGATGCCATCCGTCCTCTTCTTCACAACGGGGATGCAGATGTGATGCTGGTCGCCATCGTATGATCGTGAGACAGCAAGACTAAGGGCCAAAAAAAGCCAATACGTGAAGGGTGACAGTGCAGAGAGAGAGCCCGGCCCTGGATGACACGGTGGAACTCCTGGGTCAGCTCTGTGACCGCGTCTCTGGTTTCTTATAGCTTAAGCCGTTCATTGTAACTTGCCGCTGAAAGCATTCCTAATGCAGGTGCTAGCCTCTACTTTTTTTTTTTTTTTTAAACCTCCCAGCGTGTAAACTCACAAAATCGGGATTCCAATAGGTTCTTTTCCTATTGTCAAGACATCAAAAGGGGCAGATAGGTTCTCTGTCAGTTCCCTGCGAGTCGGGATGCTGGGACATGCGACCCAGGTGCTGCTGAGGACACACCCAACCTGGAGGGGGCAGTTGGAAGATGTCAGCGGCGGGCGGTGGGATTGATGGGCTAGAGGGCGTGTGCCCTACTTCCTGTGGCAGCGGTGCCAGTGTTAGCTTTTTACCAGCCTTCTCGTGATCGGGCTAGGTCCTCAGCTGCTGGGCTTCTCGTGGTTTTGCCCATTTCCTGAGCCTAATTCTCTGCCTTCAGGTAGTTTTCTCTGCTACCTGATGTACCCTTACCCATAAACCCTTTCTCCGCTTCAGGCAACCGTGGAGGACCCTGTTAGAGGTTGATAACCCTGACGGGTATAGTTGCACACATCAAATTCCACACTTCACATCCAATTCCACATTTCTGACTTGCCTTAAGAAGTGAGATGATGCATTAGTGGAGCTTACTTCCCGTGTGGGAGTGATGGGCAAGTACTAAATAGCATCCACCATCCTCCTTTAAATGATAGGTTTTGGTTACCTAACTAACACTTGGGCTTGTGTTTTCCAGCTCTAGCTATCCATATCAAATGTTTCCTTTCTTTCATTTATAACTTATCAGAAATCCGAGCGCTATAACATCCAGTGAACCCCTTTTAGCTCTATGTCAAAACTTTGTTGAGAGAGGTCAAGTTCAGTGACTGAATTTAGTAGGGACCGATAAATATATGCTAAGTGGGTGAATACATGAATATAGTGATTGTAGCATCTGGAGAGAGTCAACCTGGAGAAAAGGACATTCAGTCTGTAAATAACCAAAGAGGTATTAGGTGAAAGAAGAATGTGTGTGTTTTGGATTGACCCAAAAGTCAGAACTAGAAGCGTCGTGTGGAATTTATACAAAAGCAAATTTCCGTTGGGACTAAGAAAAACTGCAAATACTCTGAGCTGCTCCTCATGGAAGAGCTGGCTACTGAAGCACAAAAAAAGGCTCCCACGACTGACGATATTCGTGCAAAGACCAAGTAGGTATTGGGCAAGGAGGCAGGAATTTCTGCCCTCTGTGGAGAGCAAGGGGAGATGTGTAATGACTGCACAGGAGTTCTTATTAAAGTGCAGACTGTGATTCAGCAGGACTGGGGTGGGGCCTGAGGTTCTGCATTTTAACATGTTCTCGGGGCGTTGATGCTTCTGGTCCACACACCACACTTTGAGTAGCTGCGGGGTTCCCTCTGGGCCCCCCAGGACTCCTATGTTCCGTGAATCTACTGCGGATGTCTGTAAGCTCCAAACCAACGGGGACCATCGCTACCTTGTCTTTGGTTGTATCCCCAAGACCTAGCACAGAGCCCGGCACAGAGGAGGTGCTCCAGAAATGTTCCTGAGGAATAGTCCTCAGCAATGGAAACCTGAGTGACAGCGCCAGTCTCAAAAGAGGGGCTACTGTGTGATTACACGTATAGGACAGTTTTTGAGAAGATGGAGCTGTAGTGACATAGAGCATAGTGGCATTTGCCAGGAGTTCGGGGTGAGGGGAGAATGTAGTTGTAAAGGAAAAGCACAGTGAAGCTTCTTGGGGGGACGGAACCGTTCTGTATTCTGATGGTGGCGGTTATAGGATCCATACACGTGTCAAAATTCAGATCTGCACACCAAAAAAAAATAGAAGGTCAGCTTTACTGTGTGATCATTCTTAAATATTTTTTTAAATTACAGTTATTATCAAAAGCAGACATTTTCTGAGTCACATTAATTGAATACCTACCCCGGGCCAAGCCGGAACCAGGTACTGAGGATGCCAAGATGAGTAAGACAACCCCTCCCCCACTCCCGTCCTGTTTCCTCATTGCTGTTAAAACCGCTCTGTGAAAATAATTATCCGAGAGTCATACGTGACACATGGAAGTGCCGGAAACCATCTGAGTGTCCATCGGTTTATAATTGCCGTTCTTGATGCTGGGAATTGAGTTGACTATTCCATTACACTCTGCTTTGGATGGGCTTGGAAAAAACGTTCCAGAAATGCTGCTCAAACTGCCATGTATTGGCCTGTCCCCACTTAACAAACGCTCGTGTTTGCCTCCAGACTTAACCCTGTCGATTGTCAAATCCATCCAAGGGGAAAGCCAATTTGCATAATCCAGTCTAGCTGCCAACCGGCAGATGAAAGAGAGCCACAGAGCAAGGGGAATCTTGACTCAGATCTTGTAAAAATTCAAACAGTACAGAAATCGGAAACGGAGAGATATTCAAACAATACAGAAATCTAAAATGGGGAGATAGCTGCTGCTGACAGTTTGGTATATATTCCTCCAGTTTTTCGTTTTTTTTGGTTTCCATGCACATTACTAACGTATGTACGTAAATTGTTTCAAAACAATGTGATCATGCTGAATAAACTGTTCCACGACTTGGTGTTTTTTTTTTCACTTAATGTGGACTGTTCTCCATCTCAGTAATAGAGATTGACTTTTTTCTTTTTCTTTTTTTCTTTGCTAAGGCTACACAAATAGACGATTGGTGAACTGTACCATAATGTATTAACTTAGCCCCTGTGATGGATTATCAGCATTACTTCCGGTTTGCACTGTTGCAGATTCCGTGTGGATGGGCGAGGGTAGGGTGCTGTAATGAGTATTTCAAGTCTTAGTTGCTGAAAACAAGAAAGGTTTATTTCTTGCTCGTGATACATTTCCTCTGGTGGTCATAGGGGGCTCAGCCGCACGTCGTCCTCACCCCAGGAACCAGGCTCATGGAGCAGCCATTGTCGGAAATTAGCAGGACGGTATAACATGGAGAAAAGAGAGGGTGACAAGACATACATACGTAAAGCTTCTGCCAGGAAGTGGCACATGTGACTTGCTCACTTTTTTTTTTTCCCCTGAAAGAAGTCACATGGCCTTGTCTGAGTTCAAATGGCAAAAAAAGTAAGATCCTCCCACGGAAAGGGGAGCCATATGTTGGCGGAGTCGACCTGGCAACATATGCCCATCCTGCCACATGTGTCTTTATATTCTTGGAGTTTTTTGATAGGATAAATTCCTACCAGACTCCCCTCATGTTCTATTGGACAGATCAGGACCAAATTCCCACTGCTGAGCCTGGGAGCCACCAGGATGGGCTTAAACCAATCAGGGTTTACTCTGGAGTCACATGGGAAGGCTGGACACAGGGTGCAAGAGGGCAAATGTGGTCTTCCCAGCACGGTCCTCTGAGTGCAGCAAGAATTGAAAGAATGCTTCCTTCCATGTATAATTAGAAAAGCAAGTTAATAATCATAATCTCATCACCACCACATACACCCCCAAAGCTAGATTTTCTCTGTAAGCTGGGCTGTATTATGTCCTACCCAAATGCAGAGAGATGAAACAGATTTCAAGACCCTTCTATTCTGAAGAGTCTAAGATTATAAGACCTCGTCTGGCTGCATGACCTTGGACAAGTACCTGCCTTCCCTCTCAGTTGCACTGTCATCGATTGTAAAACAAATGTGGTACTGCGTCCAGTTCCCCACTCTCTCGAATTCCCTGCTTCCTGGTATTTCTTTGAAATGTACAAGTGTGATCTCCTAATTAATATTTTGTCATCTGTATTATTACATGTATTAAAGAGGCAGTATAGCCAAATGATGAAGCACGCAGACTGTATGAACATAAATCCCAAATTTATAGCAAATCCATCATTCACATCAGTGTGCCATGAGACAGGTTAATTATTCACTGTAGGCTTCGATTTCCTTGGCTGTAAAATAATAACATTTACCCCCTAGAAGAATTATACGAGGGGAGGCTTGTGATGTGCTTCAAATGTGTCTGGCACATAATAAACACTCAATAAACCTGACCCCTCTATTCATATTAGAATCAATATTGGCATCCATTCTCATATTATTACCTTCTCTCCTGCCATCATGTGGAGATAAATTAGGACAATCAGGCAAGGGCTAGAAGGGGCCAACAGTGGGTAGAATGACGGCCACCCCGAAGATGCCCCCGCCCTAATTCCCCAGAACTAGTGAATGTGTTACTTTATTTGGCAAAAGGAACTTTGCCGATTTAAACTGTGGACCTTGACATGGGGAGATGATCCTGGTTTATCCAGGGGGACCCAATCTAATCATAAGAGTCCTTAAAAAATGGAAGAGGGGGTCAGAGAGATTCAACATGAGAAAGACTCTACTCACCATTGCTGGCTTTGAAGATGGAGGAAGGGAACCAAGGACTGGGACAGCCTCTAGAATCTGAGAACAGCCCTCAGCTGACAGCCAGCAAGAAAATCGGACAAGATGGCGGAGTAGATACATGCTGTGCTCGCCTCCTCCCATCACCACATGAAAATGACAACTGCATTATCGAACAGTCAACCTGGAGAACCACCTGGAGACTAGCTGAACAGAACTCCTATCTATAACTTAATATAAAGAAGAGGCCACATCGAGCCTGCACACTGAATGTCAACTGTAATTGAAAAAGAAAAGAAAATTGGGCTTTGGCCCTATAATTGCAAGAACTAAATTCTGCCAACAACTCAAACGAGCAGGAAACTGAATTTCCCATAGAACTTGCTGAAAGACATGCAGCCCTGCTGACGCTTTATCCCATTTTGGACTTCTGATGTACAGACTTGTACAATAATATGTTTGTAGGGTTTTTTTATTGTGGTAAAAGACACATAACATAAAAGGTTCCATCTTAACCACTTTTAAGTGTACAATCTAGCAGTATTACCTGTGTGTACAGGGTTGTGCAACAGACCTCTAGAACTTTTTCATTTTGCAAAACAAACTTGATATTCATTGAACGAGTCTCCCTTCTCCCCTCCCCCGCTGCACCAGGCCCCAACAACCACCATTCTACTTTCTCTATGAACTTGACTGCTCTAGGAACCTCACAGAAGTGGAATCATACAGTAGTTGTCCTTTTGTAACTGGCTTATTTCACTCAGCATAATGTCCTCAAGTTTCATCCATGTTGTAGCATGTGTCAGAATGTCTTTCCTTTTTAAGGCTGAATAATATTCCGTTGTGTGGATGCGCCACATTTTGGTTATCCATCATCTGTGCATGCACGCTTGTCTTGCTTCTTCCTCTGGGCTGTTGTGAATAATGCTTTAGTGAACAGGGGTGTATAAGTATGTCTTCGAGCGTCTGTTTTCAATTATTCCGAATATATACCCAGAAGCGGGATTGCTGGATCATATGGTAGTTCTATTTATATTTTTTGAGGAAACCTACATACTGTTTTCCATAGCAACTGCATCATAAATTTGTGTTGTTTTAAGCCACTAAATTGGTGATAATTTGTTATGACAGCTGATAGGAAACTAATATTGGGCCTTTATTGATTTTGCTTTTTTTTTTTTTTACCCCTTTTTGAAATATAACATACAGACAGAAAAGTGCACCTATTATAAGTATACAGCTTTATAAATTTTTACAATCTGAGCACACCTGTATAACCAGCACCCAGATTAAGAAACAGAATTTTTCAACCCTTTACCCCTACCCAGGACCCCCCTCATGCCTGGAAGGGGCTTTGGAAACCATCTTTTCTGACTCCATTTTGCAGAAGGAAAAACCGAGGCCCAAGAAGGTGCAGGAAGTACCACCATATATATATATGTTTTAAGAAAATATGCGTGTTTCAAATACCAAGTACTCTTTGAAAATACTTAATAGATGAGATTGTTGGAGGAAAGAAAATCATTCCTCTTCTAGGGAAATTCATTTACCGTTTCCAGTTTTTAATGAGTTTTGAAAGAATTTCCCAAGAGAGTTTTCAATGCGCCATAAATAGAAATCATTCCATAAATTTGTGGAGCTGTTCGTAAGAACCATTTTTAAAACTGACCCTTGATCTAAATCTTAGGAAGAATGGCAACAGATTTTTTTGGTTAACTGTGGCCTAGCCTCTTGCGCCACCTGCTGGTTGTTTGTGGGAACCGCGTCACCACATCCTGTTGTAGGCATTCGTTCGTTTCTTCAACTGAACTCGTATGTGCCAGATATAATCCCATGTCTGTGAGGTTCAGGGTCTTGCAGAGGAGGCAGATATTCATTCACATATAATCAGCGTAAAATTCCAACTGTAATATATTCAACAGTGACACGTGATTCCCCAACCTGGTTGTGCATCAGATCAGTTGTAAGAATCTTGTGAGAATGACCTTTACCAAAACCCCACCGCCAAAGAGTTGAGTCCATAGACTGGAGGTGTAGGCGCCAGGGAATCTGCATGTTCTACCAACACCCAATAAGACTTTTGATGCACAAATGAGTGTGGACACCCATCGATTCCAGTAGATTGGTTTTGGAAGGATCAGGTGTAAAAGGACCTTTGAAAGTTGAATTCAATTTTAAAGGCACTAAGAGTAGAAATACGAGCAAAGCGAAGAGGTCAGGTGGACATCATCATGGTAGGAGGGTGGTTACAATTGGAGACCGTGCAGAGTGTTTTGAGAGAGACAGAGATAGAGAAGTAAACAGAGAACGGAGAGAATGGAGTTTTATGTGGGAGAAGAAGGTGAGAAAAAGCAAGAGGGGAAATAGATCTTGAAATAAATAGTCCCTGCTACTAGGAAACCACACCAGGATGCTCTACCCCACAAGTGTAAGGCATCGTGTCAGGTAAGGGCCCCAAAGAATCAAAACAGTAGCCATGATCTCAGTGCCCCCTGGAACACAGGCCATGACACACCGTGAACTCCAGGGTTACATATTTTGGCAATCCACCAAGCTATAAAAATAAATTCATTCTTAATTTTCCGGTTTTAGAAAAATTATTTGCTAAGCACTTATATGCTAAGCGATATGCTACATACATTGTCTCTCAACAACCTTACAAGATAGGTCATTTTTTGGTCTCCATTTTTCAAGTGCAGAAACTAAAATTTAATGGAAATTAAGCAATTGATCCAAGGTCAAACAGCCAGGAAGCGCCCAAGTTTGGAATCAAGCTTAGATTTCTCTGACTCCAGAGTTCAGACTCTTGATTAATGGCTAAACTGATTCTCATCTACATGATTATGCTCTAAACACATTCCCAGTTCATGATGATTTCTTCACAAACCCCATTTTTAATGGCTACATCAGTTTTTTTCTTACGGATATAGTATAGTTTAAGTCATTCCCAATTGTTGAATATTTAGGACACGCTTAATTATATACCATTATAAATGGCATTTTGTCCTAACTCTAAATCATCAAACTATATCCTTGTGGGCTAAATGTGGCCCTCGGCAGGTGTTTGTCAATGAAGTTTTATTGGAACACAGCCGCACACATTCATTTACATATTGTCAACAGAGACCGTATGTCCCACAAAGCCTCAACTATTTATGATCAGGCTCTTTATAGAAAGGTTTGGTGACTCTTGTTCTAAATATTTGTCTCCATCACTTATTATATCCTTAGGATAAACATGGAAACAGAATCAAGCCAAATCGATTTCCAGAAAGTTGATTCTGAACAACATCGCCACCAACAGTTTGTTTGAAGGATTTATGTCCCACACCTTCCACCTTGGCCAGCATAGTGCGTGCTTTTTTAACTCCCTGGTAGGGTTGTGCTGTGAGGTAGATGACCGCAGAGCTGATAAGTCAGAAGTCGTTTCTAGTTGACTCTGGAATCCCTGGTACTTGTTCGATGGCCGCAGCAGCGGATTTGCGTCGAGATTAGGTTTTGCTAAAGCTATCACTAAAATGAGTTTTCATTTCCTAAGTAAACAGCAGCTGGGTGTACATTTGGGGTGGAGAGCGGCCTGAATGAGCTGGGTACAGAAAAGGATCGTGAAGGGTTTTGTATTTTCTGGAGAGGGAGAGGCATGTCTCAGACCCCCTGGGCGAGGTGTCTTCTAAACTATACGAAGTTAGAAACCTCGCTATCCTCTGAGATGCTTTCTTCCTCGTCCCTTTCATTCATTCAGTCACCGAATCCTGTTAAATCTCCCTCAGAAAGAGCGCTTGATTCTGGCATCTCATCTCACTCGCCGTCATCACCACTGGACAGAGAGGGCTAGTTGTCCTTAATAACTAATCTCACCTTCTTCCTTCCTGAATTGTAGTTGGGCACAGAGCCATTCAAATTAAAGACTACATTTCCCATCCTCCTTTGCTGCCAGTGTGGTCATGTGAGCAGGAGTGATGGGTGCAGTTTCCTGATTGTGCCCTTAAAGTGAGGAGCATGACCTCCCCTCTTTCCTTTCCCTCTTCTCTCTGGCTGGAATGTACACATGCTGGCAGGAGCTGCAGCAGCTCTATTGGGTCAGAAGGTAAAAGCCCTGTGTTGAGAATACAAGGAGATGGAAAGAGCCTGGGTCCCCAACTCTTTCACCCGATGATTCCATCCCTACACCTCCACCATGGACTGTTATGTGAGAGAGAACCAAATACCTCATTGTTAGGTCTCTTAGTTAGAGCAGCCCCCACCTGTCTCCCGACCATCTCACTCTGTCTTCATTTACATTATGACAGCAGCCCCCAAATGGGCCTGCTCCCTCTGGCACATCTTTCTCCATCTTCTGGAGATACTGCCAGCAGAAGGAGTATCCTAAACCTGACCCTGTCACACCCCTGTCTTCATAACGTTTCTTGGGCCCCAGTTAAAATTCTTACGTGGCGTACCTGAGGCTCAGAACCCAACCCGCAAACTGCCCTTCCCTCCTCAACTCCTGCCACGCCCACCCCTAGATGTGCTATGTTTCTGCCAGGCTTTCTTCTCCTCCAATTGGTTCTGCGGTGGCCAGCCTCCAGGATGGCCTCCAGCCTCCAGGATGGCCACCAGTGATTGTCACCCCCTGGTGCTCACGCCCTTCGTCCTTTCCCACGTTGAGCAGGGCTGTGAAACCCATAGGACACTGGGGGATGGTAGCGTGTGCCTTCCAAGTCTAGATCCTGTGGTTTCCTCCAGAATCCCTCACTGGGAAAAAGTCCGCCCTCACGTGAGGACACTGAAACACCCCTGTGGAAATGTCCCTTTGGCGGGAAACTGAGGCTTCCGGCCCACAGCCCCGTGAGTAAGCCTCCTGGGACACTGACGTCCCCCAGCCATGTGACAACCTCTGATAAGTCTCCTGAAGCACTGGACTGATGGCCAGTGTCCTTATGCGTGTCCTACTCATTCACTTGCACTCCAGTCCCCTAGAATGCGAGGAGGAAAAAAGTCTCCAATCATGGCGAATTCAGGGTTCCAGTTGGTACAAGGTCATTTTTAATGAAAATAAGGTGGCCTGGTGCTTCTGCCACTCCTGTGATTTCTGATGGTAAAGTGCAACCTAGCCAGTCAAGAATTATTCCCCTGTAACTTGAGGTCATCCACTCCAAAGAGAACAAAACTATTCCTTGGTTCCAAAGTTGGGCATCTTCAGATGAACACAGAAGCTTCTCGAGTGGTAATGGTTGCTTTTAAAAAGTGGAATTTCCTGTGGAGTTTCCATAACTGCTCCAGAGTCAGCCGCCGAGTTAAGGTGTCACAGCGCTCAAACCCCTGGCACGTGAGGCTCACAGACGACTCAGGCTCTTCAGACAGAAACAATCCGTAGCGTTTGAGCCCAGCACAGCCTCCTGCCTGGTCACTCCCCAGAGGTCCAGGACCCATCACTAGCTGTGCCCCTGATTTAGTAGAGGACTAGCTGGCTAAAGAGAGAGGCAGTGCCCCTGAGACAGCGTACCTGAGAGTATACCTGCGGCAGTGTCCCTGAGGTAGTGCACCTGAAGCGTGTACGTGAGGCAGTGTACCTAGTGGTTAAGGACACACAGCCTCTGGAGTTTAAATCCTAGCAGGGGTTAACAAACTATGGCCAGGGGCCAAATTTGGCCTGTTACCTGTTTTTGTAAATAAAGTTTTATTGGGACACAGCCATGCACATTCACTTACATATGATCTATACCTGCTCCGTGAAGCTCAAATTAACTAGCATCTGGCCCATTACAGAAAAGGTTTGCCCATTGCTGAGAGCATTTACTAATTACCCTGCTTGACTTACATGACGCTTTCAGGAAATACAGCTTTTTTGTCGCAGGATTTTGATGAACAATCTACAATGGATTGCAGTCGTTTTACTGTCCTGTAAGATTGTGATGAGTTATGATTTTATAACCCAGTAACAAAGTCAACCCCAAACATGATTTTCAGGGTTTGTCTTGTAGAAAATTAGCCGGTCTCATATCTAACTTAGCGGTCTTGCTTGTTGTGTTCTTGTCCTGACGGTTACATAAGGCTTGTGCCTCCAGCACTCTTCATCCAGCTTGTTTGCTCCTGGCTGGTTCTCTCACCGGTAGTAACCAAAATGAACGTCACCACCTGGTGACAAACATAAAGCATTTACAGTTCTCAACAGCAGGGTTCTCAGGCTTTTGTGAAAGTGAAAAATGGCCCAAGGAACACAGATTCCACAGCTCTGTCTCCAAAGAGTTTGCCTCAGTAGATCCGGGTGAGTCCCGGGAATCTCCATTTGGAAATAAAGACCTCTTCCTCCCCTGGGGGATTCTGAAATACGTGACCTCCAGAGTCCACCTGAGAAACCTTATCCGACAACATGAGACCCAAGCTCCCTGGAATGATTGCCAAGGTCCTGGTTATCTGGCCCCACCCCTTCCTGACTAGTTCCTCCCCTCACTCAGCCACACTGAGCGCTTCAGGTGCTTCCCGCCTTTGGGCACGTGGGAAGGAGTTACCCCTCCCACCTTAGAAAGTTCTTCTGACACCAGAGGCGTGGGGCCTCCTCTGAGATGCCTTCCTGACTTCTCCCAGGTTTGACCACAGTTTTCTTTTATGTCCCCTCTCTCGTAGACCATATTACACAACAGGTGTTGATTTGCTGACGGGTCCGTCTGCCCAAGTACACAGTGGGCGCCTTAGGGTGGGGGCCACGGGTTACTGACTTCTGTATCCTCAGTTGCCAGCCCAGCAACCGGGAAGTGCCCTGTGAATGCTTGTGACAGGAAGGGGGCGGGGAGAGGCACTTTCAGTGTCATCCACCGCCTCTCAGATTGATTCCCTTCAACAGTAAGTAATGTGCCCATTCCACTGCCAGGAATATGTGCACCGTATGCAAAGATAGGAGAGTAACTGCTGCACTGTTGTAACTGAGAAGGAGGAGAAGGGATGGGCAGGGAGGAGAAGGGGACAATCTGTGTGTCCATCAGTAGGGGACTGTATGAAATTCAAGATGTTACAGCCATTAGAAAACAGGACGTCATCTGTGTGTGCTCGCGGGGAACTCTCCAGCATAACACTGTTAAGGGGGGGCTTGGGGACGAACAAAGTGCCAAACAGTTTTTAAAGTCGGTTGACCTCGATAACCCTTCCCGCACCCCCAAGCGGCACATGCTGAGACAGACTTTCCCGTTTAAGAGTGAATGAATTTGCGGGGGGCCCCTCCCCCTAGTGTGGCTGAAATTGGCCCCTGTTCTTCACTGCGATGGGGAACGAAGGGCAATTGCAGGACCTGCCACCAACGGCCACGAGAGGGCGCGCCGAAGTAGCCAAACCCACTAAGGCCCAGCGCGGTCCGCACCGACCCATCCCGAACAAAACACCGTCTTGTTTTCCAAAGGCTGATAGGGGTCCCCACAGGGTGTTCACACGCGGTCTCCTCATAAGTAAACGAACATAATTGCAATTTAATTTCTTCTAAATTGCATCAACAATTAAAGAGAAATTACTCCGCTCGCCCGTTCTATTTTTTTTTTTTTTTTGCAACAGGCTCCTTGGGTAATTTCAGCAATTTAAATGAAGTCCTTTGTGGGGAAGCAATCGGATTTCAATGACTTTCTCCCTGGAGCTCGGTGGTAGGTAGGCTCTGCCTCTAACGCCTACTTTTGATTTACTGTGAATCTCCCAACATCTTAATGTGTCGTTTCGCCTTTGCTGTCTGATGATAAGTAACCTCATTCCTCAGAACTAGGCATATAAATATGTCTCTCTGTGGCCATCATGACTCACCTTTTCAAGTTCAAAAGGTAAAAAATAGAAAGCTTTCCTCCCGCTGGGCCCCTCCCTTCCTCCTTCGCACAGCCTCCTACTGTTAAGGCCTGTCTGGTAATTTATTCTTTTGATCTCAGGTCTACAAACCTTTTAGTAATGCCTGTATGTCCCCGGAAGGATGGAAATTAGTAACCCTTGGCATACTCTCTCCCTGCCTCAGTTCTAGGCACCGGGAAACAGGGCCGGACCAGGAAAAAAAGGTCCTGCCCTGTTCACAGTGGCCAAAAGATAGAAACCCCCAGCTGTCTGTGTACAAATGAACCGATAAACCCAATGGGGTCTGTCCATACAATGGAATATTATTTGGCCATATAAAGGAATGGAACACTGAGACATGCTACATCGTGGGTAAATCTTGAAAACATCACGCTAAGGGAAGAGAACAGATACATATTATACAACTTAATTAGTATGAAATGTCCAGAATAGGCAAAATCCATAGAGACACAAGGAGACGAATGATTGCCAGCGGCTGGGGGGAGGGGGTAGGAGGGAGGGATTGCCTCATCGGTACGGGGTCTCCCTTAGGGTGATGAAAATGCTTTGGAATGTACTTAAGGCCACTGAATTGTACACTTTCCAGTGGTTAACCTTATATTATATGAATTTCACATCAATTAAAAAGAAAAGAAAAAAGCCCTGTCTTTATAGAATTTACATCCTAATGGGAGTAGGTTGAAAATAAACCCATAGATAAATAGATAATGTATCACATGAGTTTGAAGTCACGTGGGAGAGACAGACAAGTGAACAAATAATTTTATTTTAGTGTAGGCAGTGTCCTGACAGACACATGCTAAGAAGGAAGAAATTCCAGATAATACTGTACTGTAGAAGTTTCCAGCAGCTTCAGCTGGTGCCCTGGGGTTGAGTTCCAGCCCTGGCTAATTGGCTGTGTGACCTTGGGCAGGTCATGTATTTTTATTCATTTATTCACATGAGATGCGTTGAGTCTACAAAGATGCTGGGTTTTCCCGAGTCATTTCTGTTCTTTTCGAATGCGTCTGTCTTTTCTGTCTGTTTTTAAAGTCTGAAATCCTGCTTTACCCAGTGGCAATTTGACAAGTGCATGGAGTGATGCTACTTGGGGACTTGGAGAGCACGGGGGTTTCTGAGAAGCATTAGGGCCTTGTGATCTGCAGGACTGAGAGAGAGAAAACAGAGATGGGACTCCCTGGGGATTCACCCTGAGAATTCCCACCGTCGTGGTTTTTGCTTCCATATGGGATCTGGGGGCACTGGTTTGAGTGATCCGACCGCGAATCTCAAGCCACAGTGGATGCTCAGAAGCCAATGAAGACCCTTGGGCAGGCCCCGCTGGAGAGCCATCTCCCAGCCCTTAGTGACGCTGAGGAGGACAAACCTGACTCTACTGCAGCATTGAGCTGATTTATCCCCTGGGGAATCGCGTGACACAGGAAACGGTGGCTGCTGCTATGGAAACTTTGCAGCCATTGGGGGTGCTGGGGTAGCTTATATTTATATAAGTATATATTGTATATAAATTGAATTACGGCCTCTCCTCATGACCTTATTTTACCTTAATTACCTCTTTAACAGCTCGTCTCCAAATACTGGTCCCAGGGGTTGGGACTTCCACATATGAATTTTGAGGGGACACAGTTCAGCTCATAATGCTCCCGAACATCTGCAAGCATCTGAGTCCTAAAAACCCAACCCAGAAAGATTTCTGACTCTCCCCGTCTCTCACCTCCTCCTGGCTGGCGGTCTGGCCACTGAATACAGTTGTCCCCAGAAAAGCCCCATCTCCTCGTGGCCACTTCCTGAGAATGAAAGGGTGGGGGGTGACTTATTTTGAAAATTCAGAATTCGACCTTGACCATTTCTGGGCTGACAGCAACCTAGCGTATTCCCTCCTGGAATATATGACTAGTCTGGGATCTTCAGGTAAAAAGAAGCGATAGGAGCCAGTAAGCATACCTGTGTGATTATGCAGGCCGAGAAGTCCCAGGTCTGTAATTGGCAAGCGGGACACCCAGGAGAGACGGTGGCATCAGTTCCAGCTCAAGTCGGAGTCTGGAGGCAGAGGAAGACCAACGTCCCAGCGTGAGGACAGTTGGGCAGAGAGAAAGGGTCCTTTCTCACTCAGCCTTTTCTTCTCCTCTGCTTGAGTCTTCAATGATTGGCTGAGGCCCATGTGAAAGCAGCAACCTGCTTTATATAGGCCACTGATTCAAATGTGAGTCTCACCCAGAACCACCCACACGGACACACCCAGAATCACGTTTGACCACATGTCTGGGCACCCTGTGGCCCAGTCAGGTTGACACATAAAATTAACCATCACAGAGTGGGAACTTGGCCGGAGGGGGCCTAGGAGACGCACACGTAACTCTGTTTTGGCCAGCTGGACTCTCTTGTCGGATTAACAGGGTCCTAGATCATGGGGATGATGACCATTTCATCGAGTACCCCGCTCACTGAACCCCCCCACAGTGGCCCCCTAAAGTGGGGCCGTCATGGTTCTCTATCCGTTTCATTAAAATGCCCTTGTCCCTGTACCAGCCTTTCAGACAAGAGGGCTGGGTGCCAGCAGGGGATGACTGACTGGAAGAGGTGAGGTTATAGCTCCTGGAATGGACACGCTGATTTTGTGGCCGTGGAGAAAGCAACGGCCCAGGCAGCGGGGGAGGGGACCCCTTGGGCTCCAGGACGGATGGGGAAGGAAAGGACATTAAGAATCCTTGTCTCTCAGAGCCGCCGCTGGAGCCTCCTTACAAAGGAAAGGATTCCCAGGCTGCTGCAAATGCCTTAAGTCTGCCCCCGCCCCCCGGATGGCTCTGATCATTTGATCACTGTCTTCTTTACCTTACCTAGAAGTCTGTTGGGGACCACAGGGGTTGGCCCCAGCCCCTGTACCTCCCATGCAAAACCCCTCTTGTCTATCTCCATTCCCACAGCCACTGCTCATTCATTCTGTGGGGTGGACAGATGCCCCAGCTGGTGGCATGGACACGTTGGACTGACTGCTGCCCTCAGTCAAACTACTGATGCTGGTAGGTCGACCAGCCGGCCAGGAGGACATGCTCCAGACGTTGTCATCCTGTGCCCTCTGACTGGCGTAGGTTCCACTTGGGAGGCCCCAACCTTGGTAAGCAACACTCTCTTTCCGGGGACAGCATGTGCTCCCTTGGGAATCTACTCCTTGTGTGGAAGCCAGGCATGAGCTTGTCTTCCGCCTGAAAACCCCATGACGTGGACCAGAGGGTAGGCATAAGAGATCGTCAGTGTTTAAAGAAAAGTCACAGACACAGCCTTCCGATGGCTGCAGAGGTCTCGCTAAAATGAGGCTGCCCCAATCATCCTGGAATGATGCCTGCCTTTAGTTTTTGCATCCTGTACGCAGTTATCCCTGCGATGGAAGTTATCCCATTGGAATAGGTGGTATGAAACTTGGCCGTGACTTCAGCTGAAGGGATCAGTGTTACCTTCATCCCCGGAAGCCATTCAGATCACCCTCAACGCACCCACCAGGGTTGTTAGGAATGATATCATTGCCCCGGGCTTCTTTTCTGCAGGCCACAGAAGTATCCGTGCAGTTGCTAGTACATCCTGTTGTATCTGGTCCAGTGGCTTGGGCCAAAAGGAAAGGTCAATAGGAAAATTTAAGGAGAAAGCCACCTGGCTTTCTGAGCTCGACCCCGATGGTTTATGGGATTTGTTCAGGCGGCTGAGTCCGTGACCATGGGCAGGGGGAATTGCCGAGGCCAAGACGGTTGCTTGGAGTCCTGTTGACAGTAGCCTTACTTACGTGCTGTATGAGACAAAGCCTGGATTTGAGTGGATTTGGTTCTAGCCTCTCTTGATCAGATTAATTGAAATGGTGAATGGAGCAGCGTACTCGTGGGAGAATTTGCCGAAAGCCAACACAGCATAGAAAGGAGGGCCGGGTATGCGTCTCTTATGTTTCTGCATGTTTTATGAACAGCTTTTCCAGATTGTCTTTTTAAGAATGTGTAGCGAACAGCCTTGGAGAACACAGGTAGTCTCTCGCTCTGGAGCAAAGAGGAAGTTTGTTTACTGTCCAGTGTAGAAGGTAATGTCTCCTTCTGGGCAAAGTCCAGGTGGGTTTATTGCTCATTATGCACGATTCAGGGTCCCTCAGCTCAAGCTTGCTTTTTTGTAAGTCACTGTGTGTGCAAGCACCCCTGTCCCTTTTACACTGCGCTCTGTGAGTGGGGCTTGGGGAACTGGCACAAATGCTGCCCCACTAGCCATTGCTATTGCACTGATAAAGTCCGTACTTTCTGGCCTAGGAGTCTTGTTTCATTCTTAGCATCCATGAAGACATGGCTGACCAACTTGTTAACCTCCCAGTGCAATAAGATCTCAGACCCTTCAAAGTCCTTGACAAATCTACCTAGCGTACGTTTATGGAGAATCTGCTATTTTCTAAGGACGACTGTAAATATTGCGTCTACAGAGATGAACAAAACCAAACCTCTGTCTTCATGACGCTTATTCCAATCAGATGGAACGTGGGAGGGTAAATGGGGGCATCCTTTATGTAGAGCAGTTTGGCAAATCATACGTAAAACTTGAGAAATGTGCCTACCTCTCGAGCAATTATAAGAATTCATCCCAAGGAAATCATCAGACAAGTACACAAAAATATGTTCCCAAGGATGTTTATGTAGAATTGTTTATGGAACTTTTTTTAAACTTCTCTCATTTCAGCACTAAGTTCATGGTCTGTCTCATATCCACATGCCTCCATGCTGTTTTCTCAGTCTTTAAGTCAAGACACTTAGTTAAATGCACTTCATTCTTAAGTTATAATCAATATTATGTGACTGTCAAAAACTATTACATTGTTTGTAATGAATATCTAATTATAAGTAAATACATGTGTATGCAAATAAATATATAACTATTTAAAAGTTTAAAAATTCATCAATGTATTATCCAAGATCACATTTCATGACCCTAGTTACACATATCCCATTATAGAAATTATTGCTTTTTAACATAAAAAAATGAGAGGCAAAAGGACAGTTAAACAAATTGTAGTATATTTGTATAAATTAAAAGAATTTAGTAGGACTGCAAGTGATGATATAATGTATATGCGGTCAGACAATTAAGTTCGCGAACTTGCCGCCGTGCGCTTTCATGGGCAATGCTGTACAACAGCTCAGTAAGGTTTCATAACCTTGGTATATCAGTGTCTCACAGCTGTGTTTGTGCTGACATGTGGCGGGGTCTTGCTGAGTGGCATTCATTATTGTTGTTGCATGTTTTTGTGTGCTGTCATGAGAATATCTGAACTTGCATTAGAGCAACGAACAAACATTAAATTTCTTGTTAAACTTGGCAAGAGTGGAAGTGAAATCAGAGACATGTTAGTCCAAGTGTGTGGGGATAATGCTGTGAAGAGAATGGCAGTGTACAGATGGATTAAACGTTTTTGTGAGGGAAGAGAATGTGTCACTGATGAAGAGAGGTCACGGTGGCCAGTAACAAGCAGAACTGATGAAAACATTGCAAAAATTCGTCAAATTGTGGGTCAAAATTGTCGGCTGACTGTGAGAAGCATAGCAGACCAGGTAGACATCAATAGAGAAACAGTTAGGAAAATCGTAACTGAAAATCTTGGCATGAGAAAGGGGTGTGCAAAAAGGGTCCCGAAGGAGCTCACTGATGAACAAAAGCAAAGGAGAGTCGAAGTTGGCCAAGACCTTTCGGAGAGGAAGACAATGTTCTTCTCCCGTTCTGTGAGTTGCCCTTTGACTGTGTTCACAGTGCCTTTTGATGCACAAACATTTTTAATTTTTGTGAACACCAATTTGTCTATGTTTTCTTCTGTCGCCTGTGCCTTTGCGTCATATCCAAGAAATCACTGCTAATTCCAATATCGTGAGGCTTTTGCCTTATGTTTTCTTCTAAGAATTGTATAGTTTTAGCGCTCACATTTTGAGCTTTAATCCACTTAGTATTAATGGTGGATATGGTGTTACATCAGAGCTCAGCTTCATTCTCTTGCCTGTGAATGTTCAGTTGTTTAATGTGCTCCGTGCATACCCTTACCCCCACCCCTCGCCATCCAGTGCCCTCCCCCTGCGTTCCCACCACTCTTTACATCTCCTTCACACCACTTAAGAAATTGAATTGTCATTGCCTATTACTTCTCCGTCTCCCCCACGAAACTTCAAGCTCAGTGAAGGCCAGAACCACACCTTTTTTGTTCCCCCACCGTCCACTGTATCTCCAGCTCTCTGGCATAAAGCAGATAATCCGAAAATATGCACCAGTATGACGTAAGAGATGTATTTGATCTTTGTCCCAGGTTCCTGGCGCAGAGCTCCTAAAACCTTTGAATCTCCTGAGTGAAAGGAGTGTTTCTGTTATTCCTAAGAAGCCCCTTTCATCACATCTGAGTTTATGCTAATGAGGTAACTTAGGATGTGACTGTTCCATAGCTTCAGGCTGATTGTCAGAAATACCAAATTTGTGATTAGACGGTGGGAACTTTCCGCCCCACCCGCTGACCTCCAGGGGTCATACCTTCCATTCCTTGCCTGTGCGACTCTTCCATTTAGCGGTTCCTGAGTTTTATCCTTTATAGTAAATGGATAAGTATAAGTGAAGTGTATTCCTGCGTTCTATGAGCCATTCTAGCAAATAGTTGAACTTAAGGAGGGAGTTGTGGGAACCCCTGAATTTGTAGCCTGTTGTTTAGAGGTGTGGGTGGCCCGGGATTTGTGACTGGCATCAAAAGTGGGGGCAGTCTTGTGGGACTGAGCCCTTTAACTTGTCATCCATTACCTGACACTAAATCCAGGTAGTGTTAGAATTGAATTGCATTGTTGGACAGCCAGTTGGTGTTGGGAGAATCAGAGAACTGGTGTTGGAAGAAACCGCCATGTGTCCTAGGCCACGTGGTAGGTGTGCAGTAAATAGTAGCTACTTTTATAATTATAAAGCCATTTAGTCGTTATCACCAGCCCCCTCCTCCAACCTCTGCTAACGTCTACAGAGATAAATGTGAGTGCTTCCCCTTAGTTTTTCCTTCTGCTCAGAATTTAAGCCAACTTAGACATTTACATTTAGACATTGATAGTTCATTGAGGAACTCGAGATAATGACGGAACTTGGGGCCACCTCTTAAGATATGGCTCTTTGAAATTTTCTGAAATGGTCTACTTTAACACCTTCGGAAGCAAAACGCACCGGGATGATGGTAAAATCAAAGCATAGATCTTCATATCCATTTAGTGACCAAACAATGAAGGACAAAAATACATCCTGAGATGAAAGCAATCTAACGATTCTGAGAGGGGGAGGCAGGGGGCCCCTTGCCGCTGATTTAATGGAATATTTTCTTCTCATCCTTGGCTACTAGAGATTAATGTTGGTTTTGAAGGCAGGACACGGTGGCTGGGAGAAAATGCGAAAATGCAGCAGGAAGTTTGCTGGAGACAATCGTAGAAATGGTAGAGGCATCAACTTGGAGACACTTGGGGTGGGAACTAGAGGAGAAGAGATGTCATTCAACTCAAGGCCGGGCTGAGTCCTTCCGGCCCTGAGCCCCTGGGAAACAGCAGCTAATGCTGTGTGTCTTCCTGATGTGATGCATCCTGAGGGACCTATCACCTGTGACGTGTTCTTGTCCCCAAAGGAGTCAGCCTGAATCCAAACAAGCCTCTAGAACTAACTTCCAGTTTGCCAGAAAGACAAGGAAGGAGCAACCCACATTCAGAAAGTGGGATGTTTTTCATGACCACTGGTCTGATTCTTTCAAAAGCCAATGTCATTCATTCCAGAAAGTTGTTTGTTAATGTAAAGAACCGCTACTGATTTTCGTGTGTTGATTTTTCTGTCCTGCAACTTGACTGAATTCATTTATTCTAACAGTATTTTGTGGAATCTTTAGGATCTTCTTTCTATAGGATTGTGGCATCTGAAAACAGAGATAATTTTACTTCTTTTCCAACGTAGATGCCTTTTATGTCTTTTTCATGTGTACGTGCTCTGGCTGGGACTTCCAGTGCTAGTATGTTGAATAGAAGTGGTGAGAGTGGGTACCCTTGCCTTACTCCAGATTTTAGGGAAAAACCTTTCAGGTTTTACCATTAAGCATGATGTTAGCTGTCGGTTTTTCATATATGGCCTTTATTACGTTGAGGTAAGTTCCTTCAATACCTAATTTGTTGAGATATTTTTACCATGTTGGATTTTGTTGAATGCTTTCTCTGCATCCATTGAGATGATCGTGTGATTTTTGTTCTTCATTCTGTTAGGACGGTGTATCTGATTGATGGATTTGGGAAGCGTTAAACCATCCTTCCTTCCCAGGGATACATCCAACTTGGCCAGGGCGTGTGCTTCTTTTAATGTGTTGTGGAATTTGGGTTGCGTGTATTTTGAGGACTTTTGTATCTGTATTCATCGGGGATGTTGGCCTATAGTTTTCTTGTAATGTCTTTGTCCAGCTTTGGTATCAGAGTGATGCCGGTCTCATAAAATGCGTTTGGCCGTGTTCCCTCATCTTCTCTTTTTTAGAAGAGTTTAAAAAAGGACTGGTATTCATTCTACAACATGGAGGAACTTGGAGGACATTATGGCAAGTGACATAAACCAGACACAGAAGAACAAGTGCTACACGATCCCATTTATGTCAGGAATCTAAAACACTCAAACTCAGAGAAGAGAGAGTAGAATGGTGGTTTCCAGGGGCTGCGTGGAGGGGGAATCCGAGAGTTGTTGGTTCAAGGGCATACAGTTTCAGTTAGGCAAGGTGGATGATTCCTGGAGATCTACTATACAGCATAGTGCTGTAGTTAATGGTGCTGTATTGTATTCTTAAAAATGTGTTAGGCTAGATCTTATGTTAGATATTCTTATCACACGAAAAGGACCGAAGGAGGAAGCTCTTAGAGGAGATGGTTGTGTGGTTGTGTTTACAGCACCGTTCATGGTGACAGTTTCACAGGCGTATACTTACGTTCACACTCAAGATGTATATATTAAAGATGCACAGCTTTTTGTATGTGAAAAAAGAAGTCTGTGTCATTCAGAAAGTAGATTGGTGGTGGCCAGGGGCTGGGAGGAGAAGAAACGGGAGTTGCTGTGTAAAAGGTAAAGGGTTTCAGTTCTGCAAGATGGAGAAAGTTCTGGGGATGACGGATGGGGGGGGGGGGGCATAAAACAACGTGAATGTACTTAATGCCACTGAACTGAACACTTAAAAATGGTTAAGATCGCAAAGTTTATGTTATGTGTATTTTACACAATTAACGTCCATGCTCCCCGCGACCTCCCATCCCAAAACAAGATGGAAAGAAATGAGAGGACTGTTCTGAATAAAAAGAAATTCAAGAGACAACAGTACATGCCAAACATGAATTTTAATGGTATCCTGGTTTGAGAAAACGAAGCAGGCATGATTGACCTTCCGAAGACAGTTAGGGAAATGGAAATGTGGACTGGAGATTAGATGACAGTAGAGAATCACCGTTAATTTCCTGTGGTGTGACAATGGCATTGAGACTGTATAGTAGAGTGTCTTTATTCCTACAAGATGCGCGCTGAAGTATTTAGGAATATTCACCATGGCTGCACCTGACTTTCAAATGGTTCCGAAAAATAACCTAAGTCAAAGACAACAAAATACATCAACACTAGAGGGCAAAAATGACACAACGTTTACTTACCATTGTTGAATCCAGGTGGAAGGTGGACTGCTGTTCATCATATCATTTTTCCAGCCTTTAGGGATGTTTGACAGTTTTCATAATAAGATAATAGGATAAAATGGTTATGATTCCTCTCTGTCTTTTTTCTTATGTGATTCAAAATAGAAACAGAACTAGTGGCGGGGGAGAGATATATGGAAAATCACTGGGGATTTTAAGGGCAAACTGAAACTATTGTGTGTGATACTGAAATGGTGGGTACAGGAGATTAGGTATTTGTCAAAACACATAAACCTTTACACCACAAAGAACGAACCCCGATATAAGTAATGAACTTTAATTAATAATATGTTGATATTAGGTCATCAGTCTGCATCAAGCCCATGCAAATTGTGAATAATAAGGGGGAGTTTAAGGGGAGAGAGTATGTGGGAACTCCCTGTACTTTCTGCTCTGCAGGGCAGACCCAGGAATGGAGCAGGTTGTTCCTGTAAAATGACTCTAAAAGACAAAGTCCATCAAATAAAAAAAAAATGTAAAAAAACATAGTAAAGCTGGAAAAATAAAGGTCAAGAAACTAAGAAGAAAAATGAAGGTTCGATAATAATCTGCCAAGTTAGTCAGAAGTGCATGCACTTATATGGGCCACAAATTCAGCTCTGAGCTTCATGGACGCTAGGCAAAGAAGGAATCACAAGATTAAAAACATATTTGCTCAAAAAAAACACAAAAAACAAAAACAAAAAAACACACATATTTACTCAGTAGAGGTTATGATGTTTTTAAAAAGGAAGAAAAGAAATAAAAAGTCTCTCCCATGGGTCTTAATAAAAAAAGCTAACGAAAGGTTATGTAATTGTTCATATCCTCAGTATTCCTAACATTTATTCAAAAGGAAGTTTCACGTGTCAGTTATTACAGGTAAAATTGAGACCATAACCAAAAACCAAAAGCAAAACACAAAACAGAAACAAACCTAGACAGCAAAAGGAATGTAAGGAAGTTCAACCAAGTTCTCATTTCCTCATTTCTCCTTATTTTCTCTGAACTTTCTTCCTTTTATCCAGCTATTGAATATCAAATTCTTTCCCAATAGTTTGGGGAGGAGGGTTCCCCTGTTTTGCCACCGACCCTAAACTCTCCTGGGTAATCTTGCCCTGATACAGCTTTTTTCGTTAGCAAATATTTATTTGCTCAACAATTATTGACATTTTGGTATCAGCCGAATGCCAGGCATTGTGTTTGGTTCGGTGGTGACAGGGGTTAAAAGCCAAAGTCCGGTCTTCCAGGAACTTACATAACAAAGGGAAGGAAGGGAACTGACCAGCAGATCTCATCCTGGTGTGATGGGCATTAGTGAGTCACAGACAGTGAGCCACCTGCCAAGTAGGCAAAGGGGGAGGGGAAGAGGGAGCCGTCCCTGGCAGAGGCAGCAGCTGGGAGCAGCGGGAGGGCAGGGAGTGCCCGTGCATGCTCAAGGTTAGACTGTAGGCTGTACCAGAGTGAAAGCTGGAAAGGCGGGGAGGGCCAGGCCTGGGGGGTTCCAGAAAGCCCATTCTGATGGCGACCGAGAGGCTGCTGTGCAGGGCAGTCTGCTGGTCAGAAATGGCCTCTGGCTCTTTCAGAGGAGGCCGAGGGAAGGCAGCTAGACCAGTTCTGGGCTGTTGCTGCAAGGAAGGCCTGAGCCAGGAATGGAGCAGGCGGGTGTTCCAGAGGAGAAGCAGAGGGCTCGCCCGACGGGTTCCAGGTTGGGGAGGCTGGGCGGTTGGAGGTGGGCTGACTCCCCTGTTCCAGCTGGAGCACGCATTGGGGGTCCTGGGGAGCTTGGTGACCGGTAGGTCTGGGACACACTGAGTCCCAGGGGCCTGTGGATGTCCAGGCAGTGATGGAAAGTTGGCCACTGTGGGCAGGTCTGGAGTTCTAGAGAGGGTGGGGCTGTGATGAGACCAGAGAGTGTGTGGTGGGCCTCAGTGTCCCTGCAGGGGCCCCTCCTTGACAAGGTGTGTGCACCACCCACAGGGACGGGCCAGGCACCCCCTGTGTGCCAGGCCCTGTCCAGGGCATGGAGGCTGTGCAAATAGACAAAGACGGTGCAAAGGAGAACGAACAGAAGCTCTTTGCTCAGAGCTTGCTATGACAAGGAGCCAGCCACCATCATGCGTGTTTTGGCAGAGACTCAAAGGCAGGCAGAGTGGGGAAGCTTTATAGTTTAAAAAAAAAAAAAAAGGAAAAAAGAAAGGGAAGGTCCAGGTATGCCTTGAGTGGCGGCGGGGTGTGGGGGAGCTGGATGTGGGCTAACTCGAGGGGGGCATTCTATGTGATTGGGTAAGGGACTGCACGTTTGGCTTTCTCTGGTTGGTCCTGTTACAAGTGTGGACAAAAGTTAGGCACACTGGCACTTAGGAATGAAGCCCTGGCCATTTGGGGCTGATTATTACAGGGGTCAGTGTTTAGCTTCCTGGGCTGGTTGTTAGAGAGAATGGTCTGACTTCCTCCAACTCTGACTTAGAGAGAGCAGGCTGGCTCCCTGGGCTGCTTACTGCAGATAAATAAAGGGTGGGTTCCCTGGGCTGGTGACTGCACATAGTGGGTGGGTTCCCTGGGCTGGTGACTGCACATAGTGGGTGGGTTCCCTGGGCTGGTGACTGCACATAGTGGGTGGGTTTCCTGGCCTGCTTACTGCATATAGTGGGTGGGTTAGCTGGGCTGCTTACTGTACATAGTAGGTGGGTTTCCTGGGTTGGGGACTGCACATAGTGGGTGGGTTTCCTGGGCTGGTGACTGCACATAATGGGTAGGTTTCCTGGGCGGGTTGATGCACAGTGGAGGGTGAGAATTCTATTTTTAAATGTGGTCGGTCTGGCTGTTGTCTGTCGTGTATTCAGGCTCTCAAGGGGCGACAGTGAACTTAGCAGATTCAGTCCAGGCCCTCATGGTGCTTGCATTCCAGAAGGCGAGACAGGCATTAGGCAAGTGAACCAGTGCAGTACCAGGCCCCTTCACCCAGACTGCGGTCCTTCATGTCCTATCAACTACTGCCTTTTCTTCTAAGACGCTTAGCACGGCCTGAAAGTCTTTCATTTGGCCGGCTTTGAGCACACAGGAAATTTCATTTTTTTTAAGTGAAGCTATCAGCCACTGGATAGTCGATAAAATTCAAATGTGAAATATGAAGTGATATCATAGAAACGACAGCTCGTACTTAGGATGGACAGTTCACTTTCTAAACAAACTAAATTATCATTCAGGCTAAATGGGTTATTATTTCCCAGGCTTTTATATGATAACAAAGACAATAATTAATAATGGTGAGTAAAAAGGTGACTCTGTATTTGGCAAACATGAGTTTTCACATGTAAAAGATGCCACCTATAGAACAATAACTCAGTTTGAATTATTTTTGCAAAGTGACTAACAATACAATAATGTAATCCCTTTAAGGGGATGGAAAGGAACATTTTTTTCTACAATTAAATAACCCTGGTTCTTTGTATATTAGTCACTGAAAACCACTATCGATTTCAGAAAGCGTGGTTTTTGGTCTCAGTCTTCTGTTGGGCACAATTTGTTCTGCATTTTCTAGGCACTAAACTGGGAACCGTGCATAGTTACCTAATTGTCATCATCACTGCCACCTGCATTTTACATTTTACAGACAGGTCACATAACTGGCCCGGGTTCTCTCAGATGGTTAATAATGGACCTGGGGCTCGAGCCTCGCTGTATTTGATTCTATATCCTATTCTCTTAATCGACAAACTAGTTCTGTGAGGGGCCAGGGCGTTGAGGCTTTGGTGGCCATGCCGTCTCTGATGCAACTATTCAACTCTGGCTTCGTAGCGCGAAAGCACCACAGACAGGTCATAAGCAAATAAGCACGGTGGTGACTCCGGTTTTGATCGGGGCTCCAGCATTTTGAACGTTATCTAATTTTTGTACGTGTCATCACATAGTATTCTTTCACTTTTTTGCCCCAGCAATTTCGAAATTGGAAAACCATTCTGAGCGTGCAGGTCATACCGAACACTGGGACCTCCACTCTCGATCCCTGCCAGGCTCCCAAATCCAAGATGCACAGTGTCAGGCAGGTAACAAAATGTGTGAAACAGGCTGGGCAGACATTAGGGGTTAGTGGAGACTGTGGCTCATGGAAGAGCCCTCGGCTCCCTGTTGAGCTCTTAACTGTCGCTGCCACGTAAGAATGTGGGCCCAGTGCCTCCCAGGTTTTCAAAGAAGACAAGCTGGAAATTCTGGTTTGTGTTTGCAATCTCCCTGTTTCAATAGTAGCAGTGAATTCAAATTTCTGGAAGAAAATACAGTCTATCAAAACCCACTGTAGATCAGATGTGGCCCAGGGGTCCCCTTGTTTACAGCCTCTTCACTATGGTTGCACGGTTTCTCAACCCTGGCTACTTTTGGGAATCATTTTAGATTCTTAAAAAAAAAGAAAGAGAGAGAGAGATTTCTGTGCCTCAGCCCCAGAAACCGGATTTAAACGGTCTGCCATGGAGCATCATCTGTAAATGTTCAAAGCCCCCCAGTTAATTCTGAAGTGTGGCCAGGACTGCCTCCTTCGGCCGGTTGCATGGCTCAGCCCCGGAGCGCTGCACATACCCAGTAAAGGACAGCAGATTTCCAGAAACTGCTCTCGGTCCAAAAGTCAACTCGTTTAACCTGTGTCGGTGCCTGCCCCAGAGCTGTTGGCATACAAACGCTGCCCCAGAAGACTGGAGGCTTCTCTCTTGCTCATTAATCCCTCTACTTGTAGATGCCAAACAACACCTCTTCGTGTAGGACCGAGGAGTAAAATCATCCCGACCACTTGCCAGCGAAGTAGGAAGGCACAGGGGTCCAGCTGTGGGGCAGATTTGGGACATAGTCACGTGGCAGTGTTTTTGGCCCGTGCCCTCTCGGTTTAGAATCCTGGGAGCCGTGAACCCTGGCTGTAGTCAAAGGAGCCCCACCCACGGTGGAAGGCCAGCTGCCCGGCTCAGCATCTTTGAGAGCGTCCCTTGGCCTTTGCCTTGGCCTGTGTGTGTGGTCCATCGTATCTCCTACCAGTCAGGGCTCAGTGCAGGGACCCCGTGGTTGATGGGATAAGATTTAGTCTAGGGATCAGACCTTCCAGAGCTGGAGGAGGAGCGGGAGTGGACGGTCTGAGAGGGAAGCCGGAGGAGCAAAGGATGCACCGGCCAGTCCCGGGGACCAGCCCAGCACGTTCAGCCACCAGGATGGAATGTGGCCAAGAGCGGCCTCTTGGGCGAGCTGGGCCTCCGTGCAGTAGCCACCACAGGCACAGGGGGACACCGGGGCTGCCGTTGGCCCGCGCGGTTGGCAGTCAGGAGAAGAGCTGGATGCAGAGCCGAGGGGAGCAGACACGTGGAACCCAACCCACAGGCGTCTCCGTGTCTGTCGGTCACCGCGTCTGACCACGATGACCTGCGGCCACGGCTGCCACTGCGCTTGCTCCTTCCGGCCAACCTAACAGGGAAGAGGATTCTAGGAAACACTTCCGACTTCACCACGTGGACATGGTACAAACCACACATCCCTGCCCTCCTCTCCCGCCTCTTCTGGATGCCATCCTCAGGGACGGTTCCTTTTCTGTGTCAACTTGGCTGGGTCCCTGGATGCCCAGATACCTAGTTAAACAGGATTCTGGGTGTGTCTGTGAGGGTGTTTCCGGAAGAGATTAGCCTTTGATTGCGCAGGCTGAGTAGGTTGCCCTCCCGAACGTGGGTGGGCCTCGTCTAAGCAGTTGAAGCCATGGCTAGAACGAAATGACAGAGGAAGGGAGCATTCTGCCTTTCCGCCTGAGTGCTGGGCTGGGACATCGCTCTTCTCCTGCTTTGGACGGGAGCTTACACTCAGTCTCAGGCCTTCAGGCTTGACATGGAACTACCCCACTGGCTTTCCTGGCCCTCAGGCAGATTGTGGGATGCCTCAGCTTCCATAATCGTGTGAGCCAACTCATAATAAATCTCTCTCTCTACCCCCCCATATATATATCTCTCTCTACCCCTGCCCCATATATATATCTCCTGTTGGTTCTCTTTCTCTGGAAAACTGTGACTGAGCCCCACCCCCCGTCTCTTTCTACATGGTTCTTTCAGTTCCCAGAAGTCGCCAAGTTCTCTCCTACCCCAAGGCCCTTTCCCGTCTAGCTGCAATGTTCTTCCCCTCACCAACTCCTCACCTTGCACCTTTCCCTCCCCTCTAGGGCCCAGCCCAGATCCGTTGCCCTGCACCTGCCAACAGAAATGATCTCCCTGTTCTTCTTCTCTCACACCTACAACTTAGAGTTGTATCTCTGGAACAGAGGGACAAGTCTCAGTACACAGCTTGGGGCGGGGGTGTCTGTGCACTTGTTGGATCGGATCGCGTTCGTGTGCGAGCGCTGAAGCTCTTTGAAGAGCAGGATAGTGTGTGATGTTCACTGTCGTCAACCCAGTGTGTGGCGTGCAGCAGTTCCCAAAACAGACCTATTAAATGAATGGACATAGTTATTTGCAAGGCCAATGTTTGATAGAATATTTAGGGGGAAAACAACCAGTCGGTCCCTTGCCTACTTCCTGGCTTCATTTTGCTATAAATTTATGGTTTATATAGAACAAAACAGGCAAAACTGAACCTTACCACCTTCCAACCCTGCCTGGGTCCCCTGCAGGCTTGGAAAAACCGTATGAAGCAATTGATGAAACTTTGTAGGTCATGAATATGCGGCCCTCAGCAGGAGTTTTAATGCCACCCTGTGAGGTCCAGAAAGTTTCTGTGGTGCGATGGCCCACAGGCATCCCCGCTTGCTACAGGCTACTTTAATGCTTGGTGAGACTAGTCTATCTGAGTAGACTGTTTTGCTTAAAAAACTATTTTTCCAAAAAAAAAATCCAGAGAATCGTAATTCCCGCTGATAACAGAGCTTTCTACTGCAATCCATGAGCTAATGAGGACAAAGAGGTTTGTCTTCAACCTCTTTGAGACTTAGTAGGTGCTTGACCAAGGGTAGTTTTCTTCCCACCTCCCTGGGGCTGTTTTCTTCTAAGGGTTAAACAAACTTGCAACAAACAGTAAATAAGTCCTAGTGAATAGGGACAACACTATTGTATCATAATTCTCAAACTTGCTATGAGACTACATCTTAACTATTCCAACCACTAAAAGGAAATGATACTTATGTGATGTAACAGAGATGCTAATTATTGCTACAGTGGCTATCATATCACAACATATAAATGTACTAAACTAACATATTGTACACTTTAAATGTATACAATGTTACTTATCAAATATATTTCAATTAAAAAAAAAGTGCTACCTGGGGCAGCCGGTTAGCTCAGTTCGTTAGACCGTAGTGCTCTTAACAATAAGGTTGCCAGTTCGATCCCCACATGGGCCTCTGTGAGCTTCGGCCTCCACAACTAGATTGAAACAACTGCTGGACTTGGAGCTGATGGGTGCTGGAAAAACACACTTAAAATAAATAAAAGTTTAAAAAATAAGTAAATCGAATTTTAAAAAAGAGTGCCACCTAACTCAGACCACTGATTATGAAAATGTCCCTGAAGGACATAGGTAAAAAAGGAATTTTTTTTTGAGGAAGATTAAAAATGAATATTTAAAAAAGATCCACTCCAACTTGAAGCTTAGTTGTAAATCTATAGCATGCTTTTTTCTTATTTCTAATGTAAAAAGGGAATTCAAGTCTAGAGACAACATTACGCTGATTTGGAAAATAACTCTGAAGTGAGGCGCTCAGTGTTTTGTTTTGTTTTTTTAGGGACACTTCTGATTCTTCCCTGTGGTCCCATAAGTGAATTCTTACTCCTGCCACATGTCGATGTCCCTGTGTTTATAGTGTAGCTCTCCACCCTTTGCCTGAGAACCAGGGTCATTAAACCATCCCTGAGGATGGACTCACGGGCTTTTACAGAAACACGAGTGGGTGGATGTTCTGCCACCATCCAGACTTGCTGGGAGGTCTCCCACTTGCCCTGGTGTAGACATTCATCCTCCCCCATCAGCACCACCTCTCTGGGGACCAGACCACCACCCTCGATGCTGCAGGGGCTACAACTGGCTGGAACTATGGCACAGGGGCATGGCCATATGGAATGGGCAGGTTGGGGAACTGGCGCGTCTTATGGCACAAAACAGGCTGTCTGGGATTGGTGGCCGGTCCTCTCCAGGTGACCAGAGGACAGCCCACTCTGACAGTTGATGCTTCCTGAACTGCTTGCCTTCCCTTGGGGACACAGCTGCAGTCTGCGTGCCCTCCCTCCGCCTCGCCTCGCCTGCTACAGGCACTGGTTCTCCAAACGTGATCCCCAGACCAGCAGCGTCCACAGCACCTGGTCAGAATGCACATTCTCGCGCCCCACCCAGACCAACTGAAACCATGTAATGTGGGCCCCAGTGACCTGTGTGCTTTAACAGACCCTCCGGGCAACCCCGATGTGCACTACAGTTGGGGAACGACTGCCCCAGGGCTTCTCAGACTGTACTTTGTACTAGAATCTCCTGGGATGCTTTGCAAACTCCGAATGCCCAGGCTTCCCCACCACGAATTAGATCAGCATCAAGTGTTGAGACCCAGGCACCAGTAGTTCTCAATGGTCCCCAGGTGACTCAGAGGGACGGGAGTCTGAGAACCAGTGACCTGCTCTGGGGCCTGGCTACGCAAGAGTGTGGACACTGGCCCTGCAGCATCCACGGTCACCTGGGGGCTTGTTCCAAATGCAGAATCTCAGGCCACAGCCCAGACCAGCCGACTCCGTCTGCATTTTAGCAAGATCCCAAGTGACCGGTAAACAGTAACATATGACAAGCACTGGCCTGGGGTACCAAAAAACGCAATCTGAAGTGTGTGCCTGAAACTTTCTGACTTAGAGACCCACGATTTACTGAACTGCGTCCAGTGGTTGTTGCTTTTGTTTTGATGGTTTTCTGGAGATATTCTCCCGCTCCCCATCAATGGATATTCTGGTGGGGAGAGGAGAAAATGACGAGGGGGAGAGGACTTAAATTCAGTGAGCATCTCAAGGGGACCCTACAGAGTAAGGGAAGAGGAAACACTTTAATTAACATTGGGACACATTCCGCTCACCATTTTATTAATTACCACATTGTCTAATAGCTACTCCCAGGAAGCCTCCCCGTAAAACATCTGTTCCTTATTCTCTGTCTGCCCCGCCGTCCAGTTCTTTCTTTCGATCACCAGATCACTACCCAGTGATTTAGAAAGTGAAACCAAGGCTGACTCAGAATTGGAATAAATATGAACCTGGATTTACTATCCTCTTACGGAAGCGAAAAGAACTTCAGGTTAGAATAGGCCGATTTTGGGCTGAGAGTGGGTCTCGGTTTTCTCATTTCTGTAACAATGACAGTTGAGGTTGCAAATTCAAACGCCTACAAGAGCCAGGATAGAAATCTAAATGGGGCTCCCTCTCCCCTTGTCCACCTGTGGGTATGTGGATCCAGTGTTGCAAGATTTCAAGGGAAGTAAAAGAGAAAGAAAGAAAAAATTTTTGGATTTTTGTTTGCAATTTCCCAACTTCCAAATGCTGGGAACTAATATAACTTTTGTTTTGTTGCAGAATTTGGAAACTGCACAAAACAGTCCTGAGGCCATAGTCCACCTGGGACCAGCCAGAGAGTGACCTCTAGACTAAGTGAGCTTCCAGGGCTGTTGTAGAATTCCAGTTCTACCTTTGCAAAGTGGCGCTCGTTTCTATGTAGCCATATCTGTATCTCTAGTGTATTCTTCCAATAAACATTTGGGTGCCCATTATAAGCCGGTAACCGTAGGGGATTAAGAAAAGAATGGGGTTTCTAGTTTGGGTGAGCAAATGGGAGAGCGAAGTGAGATGCCCCAATGAATAATAAGGCTTCTTGAAAAACTGGACATGCCAAAAAGTCTAAGGAAAGGTGGATCTGATTCTTTAACAAGACACACAAATCTCTCCGAGTCTTAGTACTTTCATCTGTGAAATGGGGAGAAAGATACCTCCCCATGAAGCCTGTGTGAAGATGAGAATTCTGTCTCTAAAAGCGCCTGGCACATAGTAGATGCTCAGCAAATAACCTTCTGTATCTAGTGCGGCTCCTTTTATTATTACATTGTAAATTCCTTGGAGTTAGGGGTTGGGTCTGATTAAAATCACACAGTAGCAGTTCTTAACTTGCAAGCAGCAGGCAGTGTTCCCAAAATGTATTTATGCCTCGGGGCTTGTGTCCCATGGAGATGGCAGCCATTCATTGGGAACTTCCCCAGGCAAATCCGAAAAGCTTGTTTAAGCTGTAGGGTGGCTTAAATATTGCACAATTGCAATGTTTTGTTTTTTCATTTCTATTTTTTAATCACAAAGCAACACTAATGCGATGTAAATATAACAGAGGACACTCTTTCAGGTTCTTTTGTTCCAAATGATGCTACAAGGCCTTTTGCTCGTTGTGAGTGGTGTGTAAGATTCTAAGGCAGGTTTATTCAGAAAACCCAGACCAAGAGTTGCCCATACTTGAATCAGAAGGGGGCTTCTTGGGATGTTCAAGGGCCTTTCATTTAAAGTGGGTGATTCCAGGTGTTTTAATTGGCCTAGTTGCACTTAAAAACGCACAACGTTCCTTTTCTTGAGCCCACACGTTGTCTCTGACATTGTTTTCACACTTCCCTTAAAGGACCATCTTTAGGCTGATGAGATTCAACTTTGCATCTTTAGGCCACATTCTTACATATCCAGTCCCCAGCCTGGTGCCTGTACGCGGAGATCTCACACGTGTCGTGGCTATCACCTGGTCAGAACAGAACACTTGACCCTAACTTGCCTCCTTCCAAGCCTTTTCTATACCAGTAAGTGGCATTGCCGTACCCTGGTTGCTCAAGTCAAACCCTAAGCAATATTTTTCTTATTCCCGTAACACCCCACATCCAATCCCTCAAATAGCCCTGTGTACTGAGGCGCCTGTATCCCATGGCTTTATAGGCAAGGTGTGTTCACTTCTCACCGCGTACACTATTTCTCACAGGAACTTCTAGTTATCCTTTGATGTCTGTTCTTTTCCTTTTCCCCCGAAATGGAACCTCCTTTTTCTGGCTGAGTCCATAATAGGCCAGTCCCCGTTAACCTGGTATGGCTACGTGTTAGGTTCTGGCCAATGCAATATAGGCAGAAATATAACAGGGCAGTTTCCAAGAACCGTCCTTAAAAGATCATTGGCATATACCCTTTCCTTCACCCCCCCACCCTTTTATTTATTCTGCTGGCTGGAATGTGACATGATGGCTGGAGCTGGAGCAGCCACCTTAGACCATGAGGTAACCTTGGAATTGGAGGCTGTGTACAGCAGCGCAACAAAATCGATGGAGCCTGGGTCACTAAAGACTTCATGGAGCAGAATGGTCATAACAGAGCTGTATTACTTGCTTCTGGACTTTACTTGTGAGAGAAGTGGATTTGTATCTTGTTTAAGTCACTGTTATTTTGGATCCTGTTACCAACTTAATTCCTACTGATAGACTGTTCTGTATCCATATCCCCTGGAAGAGTGCGCAGCACGTAATAGGTGCTTCATAGATATGTGTGGAATGAATTGGTGAATGAACACCTACTGTGTGTCCGGGAGGAAAGATGGAAAGATGACTGACATGTCTCCTGAGTCCCTTGCCCAAGAATCTCACTGCCTAGTGGGAACTCACTCGCTTGTTTGAAAGGCAGTCGTCCTCATTGGATTCATCTAGAACAGTGGTTCTCAGCCAGGGGCAGTGTTGCTCTTCAGGGAGCATTTGTCAATGTCTAGAAACATTCCTGATGGTTGCAGTTTGGGGGCTGCTACTGGCAAAGTGAGTAGAGGCCAAGGGCGCTGCTAAACAACCGACAGTGACAGAACAGGCCCACAGCAGAGAATCATCCGGCCCCAAAGGCCAATAGTGTGAAGGGTGAGAAACCCTGACCTAGTGAAAATCAGTGCCCACTAGCTTTGCCAGGGAGAAAGCTGCTTGGGCGGCACAAGTGTGGGGACATGTGCCATGTGGTCTCTTCGATGGCATTCCTGAGTGTGGGATGAGGCCCCATGTCCGCTTCATGGTCAGATTCCGCACAGCTTTCCACTGAGAGGCCAACCCCAACCACGAACCTTTACTTGTCCCAGGGCCCACGTTTGAGGACATTGTACACTCACGACAGGCAAAATGATGTTCAGAACTCCAGAAACCAAACCGGAGCAGCTCTGTGAATGGTACCGTATTTCCTATCGAGAGCTCCAACCTGAATTTTCACGTTGCCTGGTTTCCTCGGGATGGCTGAGAGAGCTCCAAAGGCGCTCTCACTCTCTGCTGTAATAAATCTTGTCTCTATTTCTGTTTGGCGGAAGGGAGTGTGTCTATATTCCCAGCCAACCTGCAAAATGTAATTTTCTCTTGCGGGTAAACAAATGATAGATGAGCGTAGTCTAAGGGGCAGGAGATTATGGAGGTGATAGTTCTGAGCCACTTCATACTTTATCTTTTTTTTTCTTTTTCTAGCTTTCCAGTTTGTTAGATACTTGGTGACCTTGGCCAGGACATTTCATCTCCCTGAGCCTCAGTTTCCTCATCAGCAAACAGAGGGGTGGATCAGGCTATGGCTTCATTGCCTTCCTTCTAAATTACCATGATGATTCATCTCTTACCTGTTACCATCAGATACTTTATGGCAACAAATGCCTGGGTTTGAAGAAATAAATTTGAAAATAAAGGAAAGCCTATAGTGATTCCTAGTGTCAACAGATGTTTTCAAAAATAAAACAGCAGCATTAATCTTTGGAACAGCATTTCCTAAAACATGCTTCTTAGAACATAGCTCCTTAAGATAGGAAAATGGGACCCTATGTCAAAAAAATTGGGGAGCATACTAGATCCCCTTCTTGGAGAGGAACAAGAAATCATTTTCACTTGTTAGAAACCCTGTGTTTCTCACTTATTTGACTAGAGAATCCATTTTTCATTGACTATTTATTAATAGCATGTCCAACTATGTGTGCGATTCCCATGGTTCTGTTGATAGCCACTATTAATAAATCCAGTTATCGGCTTCATTTTACTGTTACATAGCCTGTGATGCAAAGAGTGAGAAATTTAAACTTGTGCCTCTTTGCTGAATTTCCCGTCAATCCTATTCACTAAGTGACTCTATTACACGGGTGGCAAATAGGTTTTTTTTCTCTCATGACAATTTTGATCAATGGGTAGCAGCTGCCTGGAGCTCTGTATTGAAAATGATAATAAGACCTTCAATGAGCTTGGAGAGAAAATATGCTATGATTGATTCTTAATGTCTGTCGTGGGTATAGTGCTGTGATTGATTGTTGATGTCTGTTGTGGGTATAGACTAGATAGAAGGTAAAAGATGATTATTATGTTTCCTCACCCCAAATCAGATACTTCTTAAAAACTACCCACGTTCGTTTGGTTAGGTAATTAAGACTTAATACACTTAAATGCCTTAAATGTGGGTAAGATAATTCTGCAGGGTCAAAAAAGGGGGAGTTTCTTTAGGTGTGAAGATAAAGATAAATTGTATACAAGAGTTGATTTGGGCCTTGAAGGGTAGAAAGGGTAGTTCTTGTGAGGAGACCCTGGGAGACAATCCTCAGCAGAGATTGCTGGTGAGCTGCCCAAGGCCCAGAAATAGCTTGCATCTCTGGAAGTGCCCAGACACAGCGTAAGTATCCCTTACACACAGAGAAACAGGTGACACTGATTTTAATAATATATTTAACCCTATAGAGCCAAAATAGTATCACTTCCTATAATCAATATAAAAAATTATTGAGACATTTTACACTCTAATTATCGGTAATAAGTCTTGGAAAGCTGGTATGTATTTTACTTACGGCATCTCTCAATGGGAGCCAGCCACACTTCAAGTGCTCAGAAGTCACAGTGGCTGGTGGCTGCCCTGTTGGATAATGTCAGTCTAAACTATCACTCTGTTCATGTGTTCTTTCTTCCAAAAGGTTTGAATACAGTTAATGAGGTTTTCAGCAGTTCATTAAAAACTATTTTGATAGGCAATTGGAACTAGCAGTATTTTCAATCTAAAAATTATTTCTATAAATAACACATAAGAAAAATCTATTAATTCAGTACTTTAAAAAATAACTTACATTATTAATTTGAAAAAAATAATAGATGAGTTTTGTTTCCTGTTAACATTAGAAAGGCAGGATTATTAAGTAGAGAACAGTAATAGTTCCCGTGACTTTTTCTTTCTCTCTTTTGTGGTAAAACATAAAATTTACCATTTATGTGTACAGTTCAGTGGCAGTAAGTACATTCACATTGTTGTATAACCGTCACCACCAGCCATCTCCAGAATCTTGTCAGCCTCCCAAACTGAAACTCTGTACCTGTTAAACCATAGCTCTGCATTCTTGCCTCCTCCCAACCCCTGGAAACTGCCTTCTGCTTCTGTGAGCCTGTGCTCTAGGCTCCTCATATAAGTAGAATCATACAGTACGCGTCCTTTTGTGTATGAGAGATCCTGGACTTATTTCATTTTGCATAATGTCTTTAAAGTTCATCTCTATGGTAGCATATGTCAGGATTTCCTTCCTTTTTAAGGTCGGATAGTATTGTCGTGTGGATGTATCACATTTGGTTTATCCATTCATCCATCGGGGGATACTTGGGCTGCTTCCATCTTAGGACTAGTGTGAGTAATGCTGCTGTGAACATGGGTATAAATACTGTTTGAGTCCCTGCTTTCAGTTCTTTGGAGCATATATTCAAAAGTGGAATTGCTGAATTGTGTGGTAATTCTATTCTTCAACTTTTTGAGGAACTTCCATACTGTTTTCCATGGTGTCCCACTAGTTTGCATGCCCACCAGCAATACACAGGGTTCCAATTTCTCCACATCCTCCCCAATGCTTGTTATTTTCTGTTTGTTTGTTTGTTTATAATAACTGTCCTAATGGGTATAAAGTGGTATCTTGTTGTGGTTTTGTTTTGAACTTCCCTAATGACTGGTGATGTTGAGGCACTTCTCATGTGCTTGTTGTCCATCTGTATATCTTCTCTGGAGAAATATCTATTCAAGTCCTTTGCCTATTTTTTAATCAAGTTTTTCGTTTTGTTGTTGTTGAGCTCTGAGAGTTCTTTGTATGTCCTAGATAGTAAACCCTTTTCAGATACATGATTTGCAAATATTTTCTCCCTTCCATGGGTTGCCTTTTCACTTGTTGATTACTGTCCTTTGATGTATATCATTTTGGCACATTACAGGATGGTCAGAAAAATGTTCCTCCTTCTGTTGCCCTCAAGTAGTTTTCAGGTGTGTGTGTGGGGGTGTGTCTTTGACATCAGGTAGCCCAGTGTTTAAAATCAGTTTCTGACAGTTTCAGAGACACAGAGGAAAAACTGAGGGTTGCTAGATGGGGGGGATAAGGGGGAAGGTGAGGGGATTAGAAAGCACAGTCAGTAACCACAAGATGGCCATGGGGATGTGAAAGTCAATTTGGGGAATGTAATCAATAATGTTGTAAAGATTTTGTAGGGTATCTGATGGACACTTGTCTCATTAGGGAGACCACCTCAGGGATGATATAGATGCCTGATCACTGCACTGTACACCTGAAGCTGAAGCTGAACAATAATGAATGTCAACTACAAGTTTATATATGTATATAGTTACAAGAAGTGGAGTACAGCATTAGGAATAGAGACAGTGGAAATGTAATGGCTGTGTGTGATGTCAGAGGGGTAGTGGATGGGGGGAGGGGGGCTGATGCAGTGTGAGGGATATAAATGATAAATGTCTAACTATTACATTGTTTTGTGCACCAGAAACTAATAAAAAAATAAAATAAAATAAAATCACACTTTTAAACTTAAATAAATAAAATCAGTTTCTGCCACTTACCAGTTAGATGGCCTAGGGCAAGTTACTCAATAAACTTTCTGAGTGCAGTTTCTTCCTATATAAAATAAGGATAATATTTTCCTCCCAGTGTTTGAGGAACAGTGGTAGATAGAAATAAATACAATTAAAATTCTTAGTAAGTAGTCTTTATTAGTTTTAACAAGCTGGTGGAAAAAGTGGTATCTGCTTTTGAATTGGGGAACACAGGGCCAGGCCTTGTCATTTATTAGCTCTCTTCCCTTCCTGGTATTTTCTGGGAATAAACACTTCCCAAACAGTTGCTGATAATTCGGAGATTAGGCTATTATTCTCCTACATTCCTATTATTTTCCTATTTCTGCTTCCCTTACCCGAGGTGATGTCATACTCGGCCATCTGCTCTGCCTGCATCCAAAAGCCACCTAGAGCTTTTTCTGAGAAGCTTCTTCCAGGGCCCAGCAGGTGGGGTCCCCGGAGAGGTGGCATGCCTGGGGGACAGTCCAAACACCGTGCCAAGCAGTGTGACCTTCAGATCATTTCAGCACAAGAAACCTTCCAGAATAAGCCTTCCTTTGTTTCCTTGGCGTGGGGCAAAGGGAGCATTTCAGTTATGACACCAATAACTGTCCACCTAAGAGGCCAACGGTTCTGTTTCAGCCAGAAGCTCTGGAGGGAGATACTTTACTTGGTGGGCTCTGTAACTCTTTAGCTCGAATGAATCTTGTGACACCCGATAGCTTTCAAGGACATGGGCTAGTCATACAAACTGACAGACTAAGCTGATTGTTGGTTAAAGTAAAATACAGGGCAGCATGGAGATGGGCGAGGCAACTGCATGGGGGGTTAAGCTGCAGCTCTGCCATTTACTGGCTACGTCACCTTGGGCATGTTGGATCCTCTGTGAGCCTCTGCTTCATCATCATTTGTAAAACAGGAGAAAGAGGAGCAACCAATTTTACGTAGTCTTGAGGATTCATTCAGCAAGGAGCTACTTATGTCAAGCCCTTAGCACAGTGCCTGGTGGGTAACAGGAGCCCAGTAAACGTGAGCGATTGTTACTATGAATTGCATCATATCACCACCATCATCACCATCATCATCATCATCATCATCACCACCATCACCACCGTCATCATCACCATCATCATCATCATCATCACCATCATCACCACCATCATCATCTTCACCACCATCATCATCACCATCATCATCATCATCACCATCATCACCATCGTCACCATCATCACCATCATCACCACCATCATCACCATCATCACCACCATCATCATCATCACCACCATCATCATCATCGTCACCATCATCAACACCATCACCACCATCATCACCATCATCAACACCATCACCACCATCACCATCATCACCACCATCACCACCATCACCACCATCATCATCATCAGCATCACCATCATCATCACCATTATCATCATCATCACCATCATCACTGTCATCACCACCATCACCATCGTCGTCATCGTCATCACCATCATCGTCACCATCACCACCATCACCATCGTCGTCATCGTCATCACCATCATCACCATCATCGTCACCATCACCATCATCACCATCATCACCATCGTTATCATCACCATCATCACTATCATCACAACATCACCATCATCACCATCATCACCATCACCACCATCATCATCACCACCATCATCATCACCACCATCACCATCATCATCATCGTCACCATCACCATCATCACCATCGTCACCATCGTCACCATCATCGTCATCACCATCATCATCACCACCATCATCACCACCATCATCACCACCATCACCACCACCATCATCATCATCATCACCATCATCGTCATCATCATCATCACCATCATCACCATCGTCACCATCGTCACCGTCATCATCATCACCATCATCACCACCATCACCACCATCATCGTCATCATCAGATTTGGGTGACTTCCAGTAGTGACACAGATCCTGAAGGCACCAGTCTCCTTCACCTGGCTCTAACTTTATCATCCACACACTTCTTCTTCCTGCCCCCACCACACATGAATATCTTTTCAACACCATCCCAGGGGACCCTGACTTTAGGCAAAGGGTAAAGAAGGCAGGAGTTGGGAAAGAACCCGGGGAAAGACATTTAGGAGCCTCAGATTAAAACATGAAGAAGGAACCGAAGGCTTCATTGCTAGGAGCTCCTACTGAAAAGGCCAGAGAGAAAGAGAACTGCACTATGTCTGGCCAAACAATGCTTGTCAATTAGCATGCAAAACAAAAAGTTTGGCTCCCACACAATCCAGTTCTTCAGGAAGACATTTACTAGGTAAAGGAAACCAATATGCCCAGGATATCTTTTTAAACTGGTAATGATAACTGTACAAACAGTAGATGGCAGTGACTGCTGCTGGAGATTTTATTTACATAATCTGCATTTTATTTACACATGTCCCTGATAATTGTTTTACTCTTGAGACGGCAAGGAGATGCCTCCTTTAGCTTCCCCGTGAAAATTAAGGCACCTGAGGGCCAGGCAGAGGGGAATGTCACCCTCTCTTTTCTCCCCGGCATAAGTCACAAGTAGCTTTGGCTGGGCATCCTCCCCATCCTATTGTATTGTTTGGAGAGTGCACGAGCCACTGGCCAGCAGTCCTGTGCCCTGGTTCACAGAAGCTTGGCCCTTGCCTCAAGCTGAGGCAGCCTGAGTGCAGATTTCAAATGTGTCATGAGCTTTCCCAGCCAAATTCCTCCCGCACCAACTAGAAAACTCACTATAAAAATAGCCCTTACGAAGGAAGCCTGACCTGTGACAAAGATTCCCTCGCTGGGAGCAGGAATAAGAGGGTTACTGTTTTTCTTTTTTTAAAAATCTTTTGTAATGTCTCTCAGATGGGGGTTTGCTTTTAAGATTGTGTTTTAAAAACCACTCTTGTACTCAAACCTCCTTCTCTTTTGAGACTGACGTTCCCCCATGCCGGGTGCCTCATTGGGGTTAATCCTGTGTCAGATTTGGCAATAAAAGGAAACAAAGAGAGAGCCTTATGTTTTGTTTACTTGTGATATAAATTTGAGTATCCATCTAGGAAATTGGAAGGTCTATGTAGGAAAATCCTGGTGGGGTTGGTTCAAATCCTGACACCTGGATTTTTCAGATGTTAAGAAAGGCTCAGGGGAACTCTCAGTATTTGAGGCTCTGACTACGTTAAAAATTTACGAAGTAGCAAACAGGGCGCACAATTTATAGTATATTGGAAGCGTTTTCCTTTCTACAATGGAACACTTTTAACACAAGGGGGAAAAAACTGCCATGCAACAGATTGACCTGTTCACCAGGTAATAATGTCATTTATTAGGACGCGCTCGTGCATAGTCCCTCCAGGTGTGTGGGCCCGTAAGGGGACACAGGGTTTTAAAATCCAGACTTCTTTTTTGGCAACGTGTCTCTGGGACTCTGAATAACCTCAGCAGGCAATACGTCAATGACCTAAATCTGAGGCCTTTGACGAATGTGAGGTAGGGACCAAATGTCCCTTCTGTCCCTGCCTGCTACCAGCAGGGTGACCTTGGGCAGGCTGCTTCGTTCCTCTTGGCATCGGCGTGGTTTGGGAGAATTCTATGAAGTCAGCCCCACAGAGCATTTGGCTCAGTGCTTGGTGGTAGTAAAAGCTCAATAAATATTAGCCAGAGTTGGTCACTATTATTAGAGCTAAGACTCAATGCCTTGGCCAAAGCTTATTTAATTGGTCTGTGTGGGTCATGCCGCACTCTTACGAGTATTCATTCTTTGTTCATTCAACACATACTTATTGAAGGCTTATTTTTAGTTTTTTAATACTTTGTTTTATGACGACCGCTTCTGTATTAGGAAACTAGCAATAAGCAGGGGGGGGAATCATTTATGGTCCTGCTACCACAGAACACCAGTAGTCGGTACATTTAATACATTTTCTTCTCATCTCTTTTCTATGAAACCTCCCCCACCCTCTTAATAGAGTTGAGGTCCTAGCACGTGTTCACTTCTGAGTCTCATACTTTTTAAAAAAAACACACAAAAAAAAACATGTTAATATTTTCCTGGTTTCGTTAAAAAGTCTTCATAAATATAATTTTCAGTGGTTGCAAACAATTCCAACTACACGTGTATTGTCTCCTAATCAGTTCCCTATTGTTGAGCATTGATATAAGGCCCCATTTTTTTGCTATTAGTAGCTAAAACTGAGGTTGACACTTTTATGTTCATCTTAGTCCATCTTTTGGCTAATTTCCATGTCATTCCTTCAATTACCAACTATATTTGAGTGCTTACTCTGGGTCAGGTGCTGTGTGCTGTGTGCTGGGGATTGAAGGGACAGAGGTGGGACAGGTGGGACCTTTGCTTTCACAGACAGAGCTCATCTCCTAAGGGGGAGACAGATAATAAATGTGCCAAGAAACCCAGTGCTTGCAGATGGTGGTGGGTGCTACCCAGGAAAGAAATAGGGTGTGTGACAGAGAGTACCTGGAAAGGGCACTGGCCAGCTTTAGGGGGCTGGGAGGTCAGAGAAAACCTCTTAGAAGACTTGAGATGGGCCAGGGAAACCTGCCAGGGCGAGGGTAAGGCAGGGTTGGCACTTTCATGACCCTGAGAGTAAGTGCCTCTTTAAACAGGGCATCATTGGAACTTAACTCACTTCACTCTGTCAAAATTAGTGACAGAGACCAACCAGGACAGGAATGGGGGGGGGGTCTGGAGGAGGAGCACGTACACCCCAGTCGGTTTTGAAAGCCCTGCAGGAAGAACTCTACAGTAATAAACTGTCCCCCGCCCCCAAACTTCCTCCTCCCCTCTATAAAATAACTTCCTCTCCTTTTCCCCCTAGACTTGCATGTGGGTCGCCATGGCTGCACATACTGGATTGCAATCCTTTATTCCCCACCCCCCGCCCCCGAATAAATCCTTTTTGCTAAAGGAATATCTAGCTGACTTTTTGTTGGCAGATGAAAACAAAAGTAGGAAAGGTATTCCAGGCAGAGGGAACAGCAAGTGCTAAAGCCCAGAGGCTGGAAAGCCTTCTTGTGTGTTTCAGGAACAGAAAATTGCTCCCTCTGACTGGAGTACAGCAGAGAAGTGCTAAGGGAACCAGTAAAGCAGAACCATCAAAAGACATGAGAAAAAAAACACTTTTATTAAGTTTTGAGAGTTTTGATCCTATTTGATAGATATATTTTGAAGTTTTGAAGTAGTTGCCATGATAAAAACTGGGCTTTCAGTTCTTCCGCAGTCGTTTAGAACTGTCTTAATAGCCCATGTATATTGGGAGGAGGCACAGATAACATTTTTAGTGCTTAGGGGCTCAAAAGCGGTGTTTCTAAACGTCAAAATGATTAATTGGCCATGTCAGCCATTCGCTCGTGGGGCTGAGGGTCCCAAAGAGGAGGGGAGAATCAACTCAGCTGGTGCAGAAAAAGTAAAGGATCTGAGGAAAGCAGGTCCAAGGACGTTTGGAACTTACAATTAAGAAAAAGCTTTGGAGGGAGTGTGCCTACCTGAGAATGTTACTGTCTAGAGAAAACCAGAGAGGAACGCAGCCCTTATCACATTATTTGAATCATGAGTGAGGCTGCACCCAAAGTAATGTCAGATCTACTTTCTTGAAGGTTTCAGATTTTAAACAGGTTCCTGTTTGGCTTATGGCAGTTTGGGTTGGTTATCCTTTTTTCAACCGGAAAAATGCTGATTCAAAGAGGAAAAGGGGTGGGTGGGGGGTGGGAGATGAAGGTAAGGGGGATCAAATATATGGTGATGGAAGGAGAACTGACTCTGGGTGATGAACACAATGGGATTTATAGCTGATGTAATACAGAATTGTACACCTGAAATCTATGTAATTTTACTAACAATCGTCACCCCAATAAATTTAATAAATAAATAAAAAGAGGCAAAGAAGCTAACCCTCTCTGGCTGTGGATTTCAGGGATGGCTAACTGGACAAGAGAAAGCCCCAGTTGAATTAAACTTTGAGAGGCAAGAAGGTCAGATCATCCAAGCGACGGAGACAGTGTCTTGGGGAAACTGCTTGCTGGAAGGTAAAATTTGAGATGCACAGACACCTTTGAGACGTGCTTCCACCTACCTTTCCTTAACTCACCTCTGGCTAATTCCTCGTTCATCCTCTTCCAGCCATACCAATACTTGATCCTTATACGATGCCATATTTTTACACTTCTGTCTAGGCTTTTGCAGATGCTTCCTCTGATGTAATGACTTTTCCCTTGAGGCCTCTTGAAAACTTGTTAGCTCCTGGATGGAGCCTCTCCCAAGTTTTTTCAGTTTGGATTTCTCCTGAGTTACGACTGCTCTTTGGGCCAACCACTATCTAGCCCAGATCACAATGATAATATAATTAACACTGATAGAGTACTGACTTAATACCAGCTACTGTTCTAAGTAGTTTATGTATTTAATATGGCCTGGGAGGCAGCTGTTGTTCTTATCCCCATTTTATAGGGGACAAAACTTGGAGCAGAGACATTATTTGCCCAAAGTAATACATACAAAGCCAGGCTCTGAAGCCAGGCCAGTTTGGCTCCTTAGCCACTACCACATACTGCCTCTCCTGATACACCATAATTCGTCATTTAGGTGTCTTTCCACCCTGCGACTTTCCGAATCTCTTAAAGCCAGGAGTCAATTCAGATACCCGTCCTTTGCGGGAAATCACGCATTGCTCTTAAGGACTTTATTACTCATGGCACAGCAAGCAGCATAAACTTCAAGTTCATGTTGGTTCCCCTTGCTCCCACGTCCCACTGGAGGATGCAGAGGGGCCCAGGTGAGTGTTCTGCATACAGTGGGTTTGCACTGTATTTGAGGAACCCAGAGCTTAGGAAACCCAAATCTTCTAAAATGAGCAGTAAGCCTGCCTGAACTTTACCCCAGAGGAACTGAGTGGTAAACAAAACTTTCTAACTGGCTCAAAAAAAAAAAAAAAAAAAAAAAGAAAAAAAGAAAGAAAAGGCTTTGGGAGAGGGGGACTTTATAATCAGATTGCAAGACAGGCTTGCAGGGTGCTGGAGAGAGGGCAAACATAAATTTTTCAGTCATTTCTTATAACAGATTTATCTTTCTGACCCCAGCATTTCTTTCTTTTTCTTTTTTTTTTTTCCTTCAGAATTTCTTGAGGATAGGAATTGAGTCTAAAGCACTATCCATGTCCCCAGCTGCTCAATAAATTTTGCTGAATGTCGAATGAAAGAATAAATTATGGTTAGGCTGTACATTAAAAACATACTCCTATATGAGGACAATATATTCATTATTCCATATGAAATTAAACATTAACTACAAACAAAACCGAAATAAGCTTGTGGCAGGAATAGCAGTTTCCCAGAGAGGGAACTACAGTCCCCGTAGTGAGGGAGGGGACCGGAATCTTGGGACTTGATTCAAGGGGGACTTTCCCTCTGCATAGAATAGGAAAGGGGAAATAAACAGAAGAAAGGACACTTCTTACAAGGCTTCTTTTACAACCGGAAGCATCCTTCCTCAGATCCTCCCCTCAGAAAAACGGAGGTGGGCAAGTGTGGGGGTGCTAAGGCAAATTTCAGAATGGCGTGTGTACACGTGGGCTATAGCCCTGTCATCTCAGGTGTATCTTTATTTTTTCACAGATGTGGGTGACCATGCTTGGGGCTGACCTAGTGGAAATTTCTGCTTTGAGTCAGTGATCAGCCCTAGTTCAGAGCAGGAGTTTCTTTTCCCCTGAGTGGGGGGATGGGCAGGGTGGGGGTTGGGTTCATTTGAAAATCTAACTTTTGGTTCTTTAGAATTGGCAAGATCATACTTTAGTGTGGGTTTGGTGGGGATAAGCAGGGAGCCAAAGGTTGAAGGAGGGTGTGTGTGGAGATACCAACATCTCATAATCTTCAAGTACCTTTCGCAATCATTTTAAATCACACAAGTGATAGATAAAGACTTTTCTTCTTGCAACATAAAGCAACAGGGTAAGACCCTCAGGGCAGATAAGGTTAAGTGAGACCCTCCCCGAAGCTAACTCCCGTTACCTGTTTGATGTACATCCTGCCCTCCTTTTCTCTTTTTATCTGCACCAACGGTATGGATTAGGTGCTTTAGTGAAGTCTTTTGGGGACACTGGGGGGTGGGGGAGAGAGTGCCCATTTTCGTTCCCCGCTAGCCGGGCTCTTTCTGGTGGGGAAGGTGGGCACGTGCTAGGGTGAGAGGGTTTGAAAGCACAGTTCACGACGCGGAGACAGGAGTTGATGGTCGTGGGTGCTCGTCTTCTCCCTCCACCTACGCAGTTTAGTTTTTTAGTGTGACGAAATGGTCCAGCCTCCACGGGCACATTGCAGGTGGGGGCTGGCAGGTGGATATCCACCTCCTCTCTTTTTTATTATTTTCACTTTCTACCGTGCAGGGTGGGAAAGGTGGGCGCACGTGAACCCTGAGGGCATGTTGGGGGAGAGGTGCGCGCGCTCGCGCGCCCGCGGGCACCCCAGGCCCTTGATTGGATGCCTGTTTACACCTGACTGCCCGGCCCTCGTGGGTCAGGTGCTTTCCCGGGCGCGCTGGGAGGGTGTGCGTCCAGGGGTGGGAGCGGAGATCCCCTCTCCCATGAGCCCCCGCGGCAGGGCCGGGACCTTGGCGCTGTCCGCGGGGAGCGGAGGCGATCCCCGGGCGCAGGAGGGCGGTCCGCTTGCCCCGCCCCTTTCTCCCGGCCCCGCCCCCTGTGCCCCGGCCGGGCCGGCGCCGGCACCGCCCCTCGCTCCCAGCATGCCGTGCGGTAGCGGCGGCGCGGCGGGCGGAGCCGGGAGGCGGGGAAGCCTTGACTGTGTGAGCGTGAGGAGCTGCCGCCACCGCCTCCTCCTCGCCGTCCTCCTCCTCCTCCTGGGCCCCGGCGTCGCGGGCCGCGTACGGCCCTGGAAGAGACGTCGCCTCCCCTTCCTCCGCCTCCCCCTCGCCGCGCCGCTCCCGCCGCCTCGTCCTGCGCTGCGGGCTCAGGCGGAACCCGGAACGGCCGTCCGCCTCCCCCGCCCTCCGCTGCCTCCTTCTCCTCGGCTTCCTTCTCAGCCCCGGGCCGGAGCGGAGTGTCGGCGAAGGCCGGTTCGGGCGGCGACTCGCGCTTCTTCGGGCGGCGGCGCTTGGCCATGTCGTGTCGGGGAAGGTAATGAGCCGCAGAGCCCCGGGGTCTCGGCTGAGCAGCGGCGGCGGCGGCGGCACCAAGTACCCGCGGAGCTGGAATGACTGGCAACCCAGGTGGGTGAGCCGGCTCCCAGCCCTGCGCCCCGACCCCCGGGCCCCGCCTCGGGCTGGCCGAGGCCTAAGGCCGCGGGGCTGGGAGGCGCGGCCTAGGCCCTCCGCTCCCCGGGAACCGGCCGCGGCTTCCTGGGTCTCCTCCCGCCCAGGCTGGGGAAGGAGGCCGCTCGGAGGCGAGGCCTGAACGCCTCCCCTCTCCCCCCTGGGCTGGAGCCGAGACCTGGGCGCCCAGCGGAGGCACTGGCCTAGGAGTTGGATCAAGGAGGGTGAAGAAAGGGGCCTGCGGGTGGGGGCACTTTCCACCCGCCACCTTCCCCCCGAGTTGGGATTAGAGTTCGGGGATCCTGCGAGTCCAGGACCCTCCCTGTTATCCTTTCACTTCCTTGGTCCCTCGCCCTCTCAGTCCTCATGTGAAAGACCTCCTTCACTGTGATCCTCCTGTGACCCCACGTGTTAGGTAATACTTAAAAAAACAACCACGGAACACCCAACTCTAAGGTTTTCCTCTGATTTTAGGCTGGGTAGTTACGGGGCGTGAGATGAGACGGTGACTGAGTTCATGGGCCCGACCCACCCTGGTCTTGGGAAATAAATTTTCCCCAAGTGCAGGGGCAGTGACCCTGGTGGAGAGCAATCCACCTGGACACTTAAGTGGGCCACTCAGGTGGAGAGAATTTTCTCTTGTATTGAGGATTTGCTCTTCACACCTCTTTGGGGCCTAGTGCGAATTGGATATAGTAAGTAATAGGAGCATCAGCTTTAAAAAAAAATAATTAATTTCGGTGTTTTTCTGATCAATCATGGGGCAGTTGTGCTTAAATTAGGGCTGATTTATTCTTACCTCTCTTAGGCTGCATAAGTGCTTGTAGTATTCAGAGACTATTTAGAATTTAGCCTGGTGCCCGGAACTCCCTACATGTAGGTAATATCTTAGAGTTCGTTGATTCATGGACCTTTCATGCTTTGCAGCACACTTGCGTTATGATTGTCCAGGAACTGGCCAAATAGATGCTAACACACGTTCTTGGGATGACTTTTCCTTCCTGATAGTTACATGTTAATTCTAGCAGTGTTTGGAAGGAAATAATTTTTTAGTAAGATGTTAGCATGTAACATTTCAAGACTTGATGGAGAAATCAAAATAATCTTTTGGCTAATTAGTGGTATGCATCTTGCTCTGTTTATTATGCTCCCCAAATCCTGTGTCTGTTGAGAACTGGTGTAGAACTAGATGACTTTAAAAGTTAATGCCTGAATCTAGAATTGAGATGTTAAGTGGTTTTTAAAAAATTGTTTGAAAAGCATAGTTTTACTTGTACTTGACCACTCAGGCTTTGTGGGTGCTTTAATAAAATCATGTGACTAGCTTGAGTCTTTTTATCTGTAATTGACGTTCTTAGTTGTTTTGTACTTTCATTAAAATGTGTGAAATTTGGGGTTATTTTTTGCATATAATGAATTAGATGGTAAATTATTTTGACACTTGAGAGCTCTTTGACGATGGATTTTTCATTATTTTTCAGTATGGTGGTCAGCGTATATTAATATAAAATAATTTAGTATCCATTTAGAGAACTAACTATAAAGTGCCTTTCTCAGAGTCCCAGAGCTTTTAGAAAAGAATAAATGGTAGCTTGTAATTCTAAATAAATGAAGTAGCAGAGTTGCAGCCACCTGCTGGGGTCACCTTTCTTCATTTGACAGGAATGAAGCAGAATGGCTTATTATGCAGTTATGGAATATGTACATGGGTTATTAGTACTATCCCACATTGTTTTGGGCTTTCACATGCTTTATTTCTTGACTGTGTGTGGTGGGGTGGGTGGGGGGAGGATGTAAGCTTTCTTTGAAGCTATGCTCTTGTAACAAAGTCTCAGAACTTACTGCCCAGGTGCACAGATACTGTGAGCAGGGCTTGGTTACATGGAGTAACAGTTGGGTAGGATGCTGGGGATACTTGGCTTTTCTGTAGAGGAGGGAACAGAGGAGAATGGACAGTACCCCTTAGTTTTATTTGCATGATCACCGTAGTTGTTTTGTTAAATAGCCAATAAAAAACCTCAGATATTTGCCAGGTCATAAATTTTCATAAGTTAAATTTGAGGTTGTTCTGTCCCCTCTTCACATTGGAAAGGTGACGGACTCCAGTTAACTGACAGAATGGAGCTTCGTCTTCCCCCTTAAAAGGGGTTTATTTTTCTGAACATCTGCAAATGCAGGCAGATTTGTATGGTTCATCTGAATCATTTTGGCCTTTTAAGATTCTTTGCCTTTCTGTACCATTCCTCCTTTGCTTTTTTTGGTTCTGTTTTCTAGATTTAGGCTTTTGAAGAAGTGGTGTTGAAAAAAGCAGTTCTTGTTGGTTTCTGTTAGTGTTTGTCAGTTAGTCTGGAAACCAACTATTTGAGTCAATCTCGGCCACACAGGTACTCCACATACATTGACAGGAAGTGTTCCAGGTAACAGAATAGATGAGTGTCATATGGCAACGGAGCAAACCCACCTTTGCTACTAGAAGCGTACTTTTAGCAGAAAGCATTTATCTAGCACTGGTTATAGTCTCTCTTTTTATTCACTGTACTCGCAATTAAAATTTAAGAACGATTAGGCAAATGAATGGTTTTTTATCATTGCCACTAGCCACGCCTGTCCTTTTCTTGACTTTATTTTGGGAAGTAATCTTCTAGTTGTACCAATCAAGATAGAGCTCAGTATGATTTGTTTTAAAATTAAATGTGTAATTATTGTACATTTTAATATTCCAAAGTGACATGATTACCTTGACATTGAAGTCCAATGTAGATTAGTTCAACAAACGAGGAAACATTCAGATCAGCAGAAAACAGATCTATTTTACTTCTACACTTGGGGGTCTTAGGACTTCATTCGTTTACCACATGTGTATCCTGGCTGTCATTACAATGACTGAACTTACGATCTTTCTACAATTCTAAAAGGATGAAACTATTAAAAATAGCTTTCATTTTTGATAAGATATAGGCAGATTAAAGTCCTCAAAAGTACAAATATCTTTATTCCCCATTGTCACAAACCAAAAGACAGGGAAGAGTGTTGTGAAGATAGAAAAGCCGGAAAACAGTATGTCTGACATTGTGAGAAGCTGGGTGTTTGAAGTCACAGTTGTCTAGGTCAGGCTTTTATGAGTCTGTTGTCTGACGTCCACATTTACATGATATAGTAAAATGCTTAAAGGGCAAAATTAAATGGAGTTACATAATTTATCGTTGTAATTAGAGCTTTAACTGAATAGAATTTAATGATTACCAATTCTTTTTTTTTTTTTTTAAGTTTATTGGGGTGACAATTGTAAAGTTATGTAGATTTCAGGTATACGATTCTGTAATACTTTATATATATGAATATATATGTGTGTATGTATGTATGTATATATGTACACACACACACACACACACACACACACATATATATCTCACATTGTTCACCGCCCAGAGTCAGTTCTCTTTCCATCATCATATATTTGAATGATTGCCAGTTCTATACCACAGATTTCCAAGTACACTAAGTTTTTTCAGATAATTGTGTATGGGTGTTTAATTTTGGGGGAAAGTTTATTCTTTCTGTTACAAAGTAAAATGTATTCCTTATGAAACATTTGGCAATTGTATCTTTAACTTGAACCTTCCCCCACCTCCTTCTGTTTTGGTTCCTTTTTAAATTGGGAGTGTTAACTGAAGGGTAGTTTAATAACAGGAGATTATGAAATATTCTAATTCAATGAAAATATTCTAATTCAGGAAATTAGAATATGCTTCAGGTATTTTTATGACTAGTAGAGGAGGTTATGGGTCAGTGTGGCAGATAAAGGTCTTTGTAAAAGGTAAAGCATTATATGGATAGTAAGTGTGATGTAATTCTTGGTATAATTATTTTTATAGGTTATTAACAGAGTTTAAAACCTGGAGAGTCAGGAGGGAAAGTTGCAGTTGAGTAGGGGGTAGTGGGGCCATGAAATTGATCTGTATACTTTGACAGTAAATTGGGGGGCAGTGGGGTGGTCTCTTAAAAAAGAAGAAGAAAGTAGGGAGATGTCAAAATGTGTTTTCCTTGGTAAAATATTTCTAGTTTGATTAGAAGGATGGGTTATTGTGAGGGGCGACATAAATAAGAGAGAAAGCTGAAGAGCTGTATTGTAGGCCTTGATACATAGTTTTGGTGTATTTGGAAGGACTTCAGGGAACCATTGACGTTTACCAGCAGGAAAGAGGCATCATTTAGGAAGATTAAAATTAGTTGGGGTGTATGTATGTATGTGTAACCACAGGAGGAAGCGATTGGAACAGTTTAGACAAGAGACTGCTAAGGACTTAAATATGCTGTTTATAATTCATGATTTTAATTCAGACACACTTATTCAGCCCAATATGTGGGAATTCCCATAAGCAAAAGCTGGTCATTTGTTAATCTGGTTTTGATTTTGAGGATGATCATGAGAGTGATACTTTTTATTGGCTCACACTTCAGTTCAGGTTAGGACACTTACATTATTTGGAGTGTGGTCCATGGTGTCTTTTGGAAGCACTGAAGTCTCATAACTTTGTCACTGAGGATTTCTCCTTCATTGCCTGGCATATTAGTGGCACTTGCTTCCTTGCTTTTCTTTCCCTATTCTAATCACCTAAAATAAACCCCTGGGGCTTCTTTCAGTGGACTTCTTTATGGATTCATAGAAGCTGTCATTTATTTGGTTTTCTTCATATTGTTACTCTTTTGGTTACTTGTCTTTGCTGTCTTAAAGTTTTCTTAGAGCCCACTTTAGTTTGGGGACTGCAAAATAAAACATACCCCCTCTGGTATAGAGGCTTAACAGTAAAGATTGCAGACGTTTTGTGGTTTAATTCCTATATGAAACACTCCAGCTTACTACATTTTGCTTTTTTAAAATGTAGGGTGTAATCTGTTAAATTTCTGTATGTAGTTTTTTGATGTAGAAACATTTGTGTTCTTAAAATAGTTCTACTCCATCTTGTATTAGTGGAGTGTACTTTTCTTAGTTGAATTCCCTTTAGAATTCCAGTACTTTTTTAAAGATAGAATTTACATATGTATAAATCTTAACTTCATTGAATTTTGACATCTATACACCTGTCAATATGCAGATACCCAATGACTTTTCAGTTGGGTTACACTCCCTTACCCCCCCACCCCCAAAAAAAAAACAACAACCAGAAAACCAAAACCAAAAAACCCGGTGGAATGTACAGGTAGACATTTTTTTTGTAGAAAGGAAACCCTGTTTGAGTATTATCTTATGATTTATTACCAACGTAATGGTTTCTGAGGACTGATAACCTCATCATCTTCAACACGTTTCTGTGATTCCTCTTGTGCCCTAAACATACTTACTTGGGATACCTGAAGATCCCTGCGAAAACAATTTCAGATGGTGCAGCTGCTGGTAACCTTTGCAGACATATGTCCCGGAACAGACGAGCTCCTGTGCTTGGCTCCGTTTATTCCCACGGGCTGCAGGTTCGGGGCCCTTTCTCCACCCTCCGTACCTGCTGTGTTCATGCTCTTAGAAGTCTCACCCCTGTGCTTTCCTGAAGACTTCTGCCCTTTGGGATCCGTCCTCTGGACCTTGCAGCAAGTCTACAGGGAAAGCTACCTGCGCTGTCGCTCCACTGATTGATCTCTTCTTCCCCAGCTAGTTTTAGTCCTGAAGGGCTCAGCCAGACTCCTCCTGCTTCTGTGTCTTACTTGCCCAGCAGCACTGCTTGAGCGCGTTTCTGCTTTCGGGCCTTTGCTTGCGCTGTTCTTGCTGTGTCGCTGCTGCACAGCTTGCTTTTCTCAGTGCTTGACCTGGGGTGCTCTCATGCTGTCTCAGCCTAAAAGTCACCCCCGTCAGTGAGCAGCAGCAGCGCTCTCTAATGCTCCACTGTGGTTTTCTTTATAGCACTTAACCGCTACCTGACATTTGCTTGTGTGTCTTCCCCAGTGAAACAACCTTCAGATGTGCATGCGTCTTGTACAACCATTTTACCTCTGAATCCCTTCTTCCCTACTGTGGTGCCTCAGATAGTATACACTCTGTCTTGTGTGTATTTCTAGTTTCTGCCTCAAGTAAATACATGAAAATGGAATTCTGCAAGTTTGTTTCTGTATTGAGAGCGAACTCCAGAGTTAAACACTGTCATTGTAGGAGGCGTTTTGAGGGGCACTGGTCCTTGTCCAGCTGCCCAGTTAGCCCGAGACTGTAGCTTAAACAAGCTGATCGACCGGGTTCAAAGGGACAATGTTCTGGTGGCCCACGGTGGCCAGATGTTTTATAGAAGAAAGAATACGGTCATTTAAGACTCATAGGTTCTCTCCATCTTAAAAAAATACCTTGCTCTCAGATTTTTTGGTCTCTATTGTACCTATTTCTACATTCTTTAAACAATCTGATCGCTAAAAAGTTAAGCCCTGGATTGAGCTTTCTGGCGTTCGGTCAGAATGACCTGGGGAGACAGACTTGGCCAGCTGTGTGCCTGCTGATTGGGGAGTGACTGAAACCCACATTTTCCAGAATCAACAGATTTCTAAACAGTGAGTTATTTCTTGTATATTAATCTTCATAGCCTTTCAAAAACGGAAATTGTATTCATGTCAGAAATTATTCCTTTGGAGGTTAATGTTCATATTGTTTATACATAGTATGTCTAGGACCTCGTGTTTATTATTTAAAAACCTTTCACAGACTTTTTGCATTTATTATGGAGAAACCTTTTTTTCAGAGGCGTTTCTGGTATCAGAATTACAGATTGGTTTTTGGTATGGAATTTACTGTTATGCTATTTCTTTATTTATAAGAGGTACTATTTTTTTCCTTCCCCTTCTTATCATAAAAAAGAACCTCAGCAGTGCTCTTACAGGTCCCCAAGAAAATTACTAATGGCTCTGCAGTGGCCTGAGGTAATTGTATGCTCATGTATCTGTCTACGGATTTTAAAACAATTGTTAAACTAAATATTCACTAGGTCTTTATTTTTGGGTGGCATCCAGCGTGTTAATACCTTTTCTGTTGATGAGGGGAAGGGCTCCACTAATAAGTACGTCTTGCAGTTTATAGTGACATACGTTAGTTCTTCCTCCATATTTGACAGCGTAGGCAACATTTTTTACTGAGGTCCTTTGAATTTAAAATTTCCCCTTATTTAAATTTATTAATAGAAAACTTGTCTTTACTCTTCAGCATTTTAATCTTCTGATTTTAACGGATGTGTGCGTTTGAAATTTCAGCTTCCATCTTGGAATAGTTAGTTCTTTGAAGCATCCATGACTTGCTAGTCAGCCTCTTGAGGGTCTCCTTGCTTTATATTCTTGATCATATGAACTTTGGAATTTTCTTGTCTGAAATGTAACACTTTCTTTATTTCCTGACTGTGTTTTGATTCTAACACTGGAAATTCAAATTCATCGCCCTAATAGCAGATTCCCTGTTGGTGCAGGGGCTAAAAAAAAATAATACTTTTTCTCCCACCTTCTGAGACAGAAATAAATTAACAGGGGGAAAATCAAATATGAATACGTATACATGGGGAATTCACATAAGCATGAAAATTCCAAGGACAGTGAGGCAAAATTGGGTATTTATGTCATTTTGGACAAAGGAGATGTGGGGGCAGTGATGGCATTTTAAAGGAAGTAGCCAGCTTACAGGTGGCGGAGGAAGAGCAGAAAGTACACGCAGGTCAGTTCTTGCTTCAGTGGGACGCAGGGAGGGACCCAGCTCCCAGGCCACTGCTTGGCGCCTTACCATCCACCGTGCTCGATTCAAGTTAAGCTAAGGTGCATAAGCGAAGATTTCTGTCCTGGAGCAGGTCTTTTTCTCATTTCAATCTCTTGGACAGGAAAGGGGGAGGGTCAAATGTTCTGAGTCTTTTGTTTCTGAATAACCAGCTTAAAATCACTGTCCCAAAAGGCAAAACTTGGGTGCCCTTCATTGGCTTCCTGAGATTTGCCAGAGTTTAGGCAGAAAATCCTATTAATTTGAGTCAGTATGTCACCTTTTTGTCCTCTTTATAGAACGGGGCTGTTTTCTGAAGAGATGACTGAAAAGGTAAGGGTGCCCTCGCCCACCAGTGTCTCATAACACGGCGGGGCTGGCTTCACCTGGTGCATTGAAACGAGGTCCTGGGTTTTCCTTCCTGAAAAGATATAGGGTTTTTTTTTTTGTTTTGTTTTTTGTTTTTACCTGTCCTTATATTCTTTGGATAACGTGAAGAAAAATGAAAGTGCAGCAGGTTTCCCAGCATCAAGACTATAAAAACTTGAGATTTGGTGTTTGTTAGTCAGGTCTGAAAGAATCTCTCTTAACACACAGTTTGTTTTGTTTTTGAAGGACTGGAGTTAGAATTCTGACTGTTAAAAGTGATTAATTCTGTAATTTCTTGAAATATTGATAACATTTTAATATGTGCTATCTTGTTCCTTTCTGGAAAATAATTGAAATTAAAAATGAACTTAGGCTTAACAAAGGTTGTGTGTAATCAGTTGACTGTAAAACAAAGCTTTGTAAAAGCAGCCTTTTATTTAAATGGCCTGTCTTGTATAGTTACTATAATGCTAACATTTACTGTTTTTATTGTAATCTTATTGAGGATATAAAAATTACACCAAGAGGGCTGTTCTTTCCACTCTTAGCCCATTTGAAAATCCGCTTGTTGTCTTAGTAGAATTGCATTGGAGAAGTTAGAAATAAATCCAGGGTGTTTTAGATTCCTCTCTAAGGTGTATTTATTTTTAGGAATGTGTGCATTTTTAGTATTGATCCTTCACAAATATTTATCTTAGGAGAGGCTGGTTTCGTGAAAATAGCAGTGGGCTGTGAATGGGAAGACCAAGGTCTCTTGTGCGGCCACTGCCAGCTGCCCCTCCGAGGAGGTGATTCTTGCCTCCCTAAGATGTAGGGTTAGCAGGTTAAAGACGAGGCTGGAGAAGTTACTTTCAAAACTTCAAGTGCTGCACAAGTGCTATAGATGTGGCTATGTCGGAACCAGATTTGGAATTTTAAAGAACCTCCCTCTTTTACCTCTTCCTCAAAAGGTTTTAGAATTGATTGCACATAGGCACACACACTCAAGTTCAAATTTCATTTTTCTCTTGTGTGTGTAGTAACTTCTAAAAGTTTCATAATTTCATAAAGGGTGTTTATGTCGAGTCCTAGAGGATATATGAGTGAAAGCACGCAACTGTTAAATTTCTGTTAAGTATGGCACGGGACATTAATGTGGTGCTGTTGTTACGCGTACTTAGTAATATATTGGTGGACATGCAGTTAATTGCTCTCCAGTATAGGAGTGGATTTCTTCCTACATTTTCTACTGTGCTTCCATTAGGCTATAAGCCTATTTCAAGTTGGCGAATGAGGAATTTGACTGTAGATCTGCATCATTCTTTATTTTTCTTCATATCTTTTTATTCACACTTGAAGAACTTGATACCAGTTGAAAGTGTGATCCAGCAGAAATAATCTTTGTGACAATTTACATACTAGGGGTGCCAAAAAATATATATACACATTTTAAGAGATGTTAACACTTTGGTCAGCGCTGCTCAAGCAGTAGTTCGTCGTCATCAGAAGTGTCTGGGCGCTGATGGGAACCACTTTAAACACCTCTTTGTAATTGCAGAAGTCACACGTGACCTGTACTCATCTTTTGTTATTGGTATATGTTAATACAGTTTTTTTCCTTTGTTAAAATGTGTATACATTTCTTGGCACCCTCTGTATGTTGGAGGGTAGGTGCAAATGGAATTATATAGAGGAAGGGTAGGTTAAAAGGTAGCTTGCACCATGCTTAGCTTTTATTATATAGTTGGAATTTAAGAACCAGTCTTCAAAGAACCCCAGTTGAGTGCTTCACTGCTTCCCCCGCCCCAGTCTAGTATATGTGTGTGTATGTTTATTTGAAAGGGAGTAGGGAGGATGGATCCGTGGAATCATGAACAGGATATATACTCTGCCGGTGTAGTAATTTGAAGTACTTTAAAAAAAGAGAACCACATGTATCGTCTAAACAAAGATGGGAGTTAATGAAATGTAGAGTATGAAGCTGTCATGAGATTTTGGTACTGTTTTAAATTACAGCACTATAAATTTACGCGAAATGGGTAAATGATGTTCCCTACGGAACTTTATATCTGGAAACACTGATTTTTTTTCTTTTGTAGTAAAAGGGAATTATAACAAGGTTTTATTTTAAACCACTTAAATCAATCTAATTGAAGTGTGTTTTGTATAAAATGTAACAAAATAAAAAGATAGGATTTGTACAGACCTTGTGGGTTTAACATGGCTTAAGTGATGATTTTGAACTGTTTCACAGCCTCCCTAAACGTGAGGCTAAATAGTTCAACTACCTCAGTGTATTTCTGGCCATTGATAAGCCCAGGGAAGCAGTGCTTCTGGCCCTCATCACTGCTTACTAGTATGTTTCAGTAACTGCAGCAGCTGTCTGCAGTTGTTAATACATTTTCTTTCAGTTGGAATAGTGTGATTATTCTGAAAAGTATCTCCCTTTCCCAACTATTTGATTTAGGAAACCCTACCTTTTGAGATTTATCTATGAAAACTTCTTATTTCTTTATGTTTAAGTAGTAGGAAATGGCTGTTTCAAGATCCCCCCCAAAAGAGACCCCAGTGCTTAAGTGTAGAAGGGTTTACCATACATATTTTACCTGATTACGGATAGTATGTTTCTTTGCCAGTTTGGTGTTTAACAGTGTATCTCCTACCTCAGGAGATAGATCCTGTAAGAGTGTTGGGGATGTTGAAAGGAATCAGAGTCCATTTAAAAATCCACTTGCTGTCTTAGTATAAATACATTGGTAAAGTCAGAAATAGAACCAGAGTGTTTTAGATTTCTTTTCAAGGTATATTTCTCTTTTAAGAAGGTTGGGATGGGGGTCATATTTTAATTTGAGAATTCCCTAAAGATATTTCTACTAATATTGTCTTCGTTGAGAATCACTGGTGTAGAATATGGAATTCAGTTAAGTGTCTTTCCCATCGTTTAATGTGTGTTGCATGTTAAGGGATGCAGGTAGAATATTGCTCTCTTGACGTCCCAAAACCTTGACGGTGCCCCAGATTTGTAGGGTGTGCCTTACCGTTGTGGCAGTGTAGTCGTTAGTGCCTGACTTGGTATTAGTTTTCTTTAAAAGCACCTCTGTCTAAATGGTCTGACATTTGTTGTAATGTGTTGCGAGTGATTTTTGGCAACCCCGTTTTCTTGACCAGTCTCACCTGTAACAAAGTAGTGACGTTATCCATTACATGGTACATTTATTTTTACAGGAGACCAAGAGTGTTTTTGAAGATTCGTTTTAAAGAGAAGGTTTAAAATATGTAGTAGTTAGAGGACCTCCCAGGCATGTCAGCCCCTTGGGGATACGCTTGCGTCTGTTAGCTCGAGTCATTGTCTGTTTTCAAGACTTTCTAAAGGTGGTGCACCCATTTCTTATATTAATTAGTAAAGCACTCTGCCCTTTCCTTGATTACAGAGCCCCAGTCTGGTTGCAGGAGTCTTCCTTTTAGGGTTCCTGTAGTGTTCAGCTCTCAGTGATTCTTGATCTCTGTCCTAACGTGCTGTTTGGCTTTCAACTGAAGAGCCTAGGGGTGGGACATGTTTCTTTGTAGACTTTCAGTCTTTTTGTTCTTCCTCCGCTACGGAGGTCATGGAGTAAAAGATTTCCTTTCAATCTTGGCCATTTCCCAGGCTGAATGGGATGTCACTAAGTACTTCCAGGACATGCTGACAAAGGGGAAGATACGCGATGCAGATGGGAGCTGAAGCAGGGTTTCTTTTTAAGGCTGTAAGCTAGCTTGGGTTAAAAATAAAGGCCTGGAAAAAGTGAGTCAAATAAGCACGGTGCCTTAGATTCAGGAGTCTTTAGGTGACCGATTATTTAGCATAAAATTATTTTTGTTAAGTACTGAACACTGGATTCACATTTGTATTGGACATTAAAAGCACACAAGATTCTATAACTACCAGTATTCGTAGTAGGAAGTTATGCCAGATGAGGTACAGAACCTCAGAATACTTAGATATTTAAATTAGCAGTGGATTTCATGTCTCTGTCTTAGCTAAGGATTTTCTGATGTTACAAGCCTTAGTGCCTTAACTTTGTAAATTTTTTGTGTTGTCTCGGTGGTTAATTAATAAGAATTCAGCCACAATTTTGAGAGGTATCAAAATGGGTAGGCAATAAAATAGTGAGAACTGTAGTGCATTTCTTTTTTTAAAAAAAATATTAAGTGCTACAAGACTACCAGGTTTTTTCTCAGGCATTGATAAATAATAAAATTTTCTATTTCATTAAAAATTTAGACCTTTTTATTACTAGTATAGTAACAGTTAGTTGTCTGTTACTGGTATGGTGCACTGTTTTGTTTCTGTACCCTGGCTAGGTTAATCCTCTTGGAGCTGTAAATTCCAGCTCTTTTTAGGTCTGATTAAGTGAATGCAGACACTCACAGTTTTAGGTTCAGTGGCATGCATGGTGACTTTAAGCTGGAATGGCTAAATATGGTAGGCAATACAAGACGTGCAGTACTGAATTATTAAAAATACGCCACAGTCTCTTATCTTTTATGACTTTACTGTAAAGAAATGTACTTCCTTTAAAGTCAGGTTTATTGAGGTATAATTTACATGCTGTGTAGTTCTTTGAGTTTTGACAAATGTGTACAGTAGTATAATCATGACCACCACAATCAAGCTATAGAGTAATTCCATCATCCCCCCAAGTTTCCTTGTGCTGCTTTGTAGTCAGCTTCTAATCCCAGCCCCTTGGTATCCACTGGTCTTTTTTCCCCTGTAATTTTGTCTTTTCAAGAATATCGTAAAGTGTTTTTAATTGTAAAGGGAACATGAAATTTACTATTTTACTACCCAGTGTTACTAAGTGCATTCATGACGTTGTGCAGCCATCACCACTGCCTGGTCCAGAACTTCGCGTTGCTCCAAACGGAAACCCTGTACCCAGTAAGCAGTCACTCTGCATTTTCCTGTCCTCCCAGCCAGCCCCCCGGCAACCAGAGGTCTGCTTTCTCTGTGGATCTGCCTGTTGTGGCATTTCCTATAAATGCAGCCGTACGCTATGCAGCCTTTTGTGTCTGGCCTCTTACTTGGCATAACCTTTCCAAGGGTCATCTGTGCAGTAGCAGGTATCAGGACTGCACTCCTTTTCATGGCTGAATACTATTCCATTGTACAGCTACACCACATTTTGTCCGTCTGTCCGTCCGTCCGTCCGTCCGTCCATCCGTCCATCCATCCATCCATCCATCCATCCTTTGATGGACATTTGGGTTTCTGCTTTTTGGCTATTGTGAACTGTGTTGTGACATTTGCATACATGTTTTTGTTTGAACACCTGTTTTCAGTATGTAAGAGTAGATTTGCTGGGTCATGTGGTAATTCTACGTGTAACTTTTTGAGGAACCTCCAAACTGTTTTCTAAAGTTCTCACCAGTAGTGTATGAAGGTTCCTCACAACACTGTTTTCCGTTTCTAAAGGAAATCATGGCTGTCCTGTGGGCGTGGTTTCTTACTGTGGGTTTGATTGGCATTTCCCTCGTCGCTGGTGGTGCTGAGCCTTTTCCTTCCTTGTTGGCCACGTCTTTTCCACCCAAGGCTTTTGCCGTTTTTAGATTGGATTGTTTGTCTTTTTGTTGAGTTACAGGAGTTCTTTATGTATTTTGGATACTAAACTCTTATGAGATAGATGACTTGCAAATGTTTTCTCTGATTTTGTAAGTTGTCTTTTCACTCTCTTAAAAGTGTCCTTTGATGCACAAAAATAAATAAGGTTTTTAAAATGTATATTAAGTGGATTCAGAATTTATGTAATGTAATGCTGAAGCCAGCCCGTTCTATTTTTGGCTTTTTTTGTGTTCAGAAGAGTTACTCCTCAGATCATATGCATAGACTAAATTTTGGTTATGGCAGTCTTCACTTAGAAGACACATTTTTTACTTAATTTAAACCGGGATAATAGCCATCGTCTAAGTTCCCTTCCCCCCTGCATGCTGCAGGCACTGTCTGTCCTCTTCGCCCTGTGAAAGGTGTGTGGTGTAAGTTAGCACTCCCTTCAATGCTTGCATCTCGAGCAAGTCAGCAGGTTTAAGGCAGTAGGTGACTAGTGAAGCCAGGCCAGTGTGGCGCACACTTTCAGAGCGCTGCCAGCTTGTGAAGAAGGAGCTCAGTGACGAGCTTTCCCCCGAAAATCCCAGCAGTTTACATTCCTAATGGGAACTACACAGACTTACAGTGCTTTTCTTTCTAGATTGTAAATCCTTAGAGGATTGGAACCGTCTTACTTCACCTTTCGGAGTTGTTAACTCTTAGTGCTCTTGTAATAAATGATCAAGAAAATATTGTTGATTTTCATAAAACATTTTGGAGAGGAAATGTGGGTTGCAGGTTGAATCTTGAAGACAAGTTCGTATTGGGGACTGCATTCCAGGATCGAGAGCAAGGCCTCCTGGGAGGGTCGGCAGTCATTTAGCCAACAAGTCAGTCATATGCCGTCTAAACAATGAGATACAGTGATGAGCAAAACTGACAGGCCCCTCCCTGCCTTTCTGATGGTCACAGTCTCCTGGCAGAACATGGTTGCATGAGTCTTTCCAATGGTGTCAGAGCTAAGGGGACGATTAGGTTCTGTGGTAGGGACTCCTACCAGTTCCAGGGGAACCAGAAACTTCCCAAAGGACAGCTGAAGCTTGAAGGGTAAAGAGAAAGCTAGGTTTGGCTCGGGACAAGACCAGGGCTGTGCCAGGCAGACGGGCTGAGAGGGGCTCTTTCCATGGCCTGAAAGAGCAGGGCGTAGAGTGTGAAAGGGGTGGTGGGTAAAGACTGAGCTGAAAAGGGAAGTGGGGTACATAGGATGGTCAGGGCAGTGGGAAGACATCACGTCTGTGCTTTATAAGAATTCATTTTACTGCAGTGTGGAGAAAGATGGGATAAAGATGAGAACTGGAGGGGGGAAACATGTCTCACTGATCAAATAGTGCCATTTATTAGAAAGCTGATGATGGTACCATTTATTAAAATGAAGTTTCTGGGAGGAAAGAAGCCAGTTATGTTTGAAGCTTTAGAACCCAGACCATTTTTTAAGCAGTTGGTTAGATTGGACAGGACCTCCGAGTAGACAGCTGTGATGGAGCCCGAGGTTTGCCCGTCCAGTGGCAGACAGGTGATAAGTAGTGCCACCGGCAGGGATGGAAGGAGACAGAGAGTACCAGGGCAGATGAAGAGCGGGCCTGCGGCTCCGAGAAACTCCAGGCTTGAGTGATTTGGCAGAGGAGGCTGAGCAAGTCTTCAGAGGCTCCTGAGAAAATAGAACCAGAGAGGTGGGAAGAAATAGAGGAGAGATCTCCCGTAAGCCAAAGGCAGGGCAGAATCCAGTCACTCTAAATTCTCAGGATCTGAGCACACAGGGTGGTTGTAGGAATTTTTAGAAGCGGATTCCATTCATTCAGCCCACCTCATCCCTCTGCAAGGGACCTCTGTGCAGCCGCAAGCTGCTCAGTCCTACTCGGCAGGCAGCCCTGTGATGCCGCTGAGAGGAGTGAGGAGGCCTGACCTGTATCCTGACAGGATTTCGCAACCTGGACGCCAGAGCTGGTTCTGCTGCAAGTGACGGGGCAGAGGTTGGAGCAGTGCGGGGCGGGGAGCCAGTCCAGCTAAGTGGGAGAGGGGAGTAGAGACAGCTCTTCGTTTCCCCGCAGAGGGGGAAGGCACACGGCTTGGTGGAGGGACACGTGGGATTGATGACGTTTTTGTTTGTCTGTTTTTAAATGTGTTTTTGTGTTTTGAAAGGGGAGATACTAGAAAATGTTGCCTCTTTAGGAGAGGATTCACTTGGGTGGGAAAGAGTAGAAGAAAGAGTGTTTGCGAAGTTCAGAGATGGAAGTAGATGGAATTCTCATCAAGGCCTAGAATTGGGTGCAGATGTGCTATGGTAGCTTTTTTTTCTTGGTGGCTAGTGTGTGTGTGTGAGAGAGAGAGAGAACACGTGTCGGTGTGGCTGGGAGAGTGTTCTGGAATGCGGAGAAAATGGCGGAGGTCTGGATGACGCGTGTAGACATGGGAAATGAACACTGGAGGCCCTGGGAATGTGGGGCTTTATCGATGGCGATGGAGAACTGATGATTGGGTTTATCCAGCATTGGGTTTGGCCACGTTGTGTGGGAAAAATAGTGAGGGAAGTTAAGGGGATTGGCAAGAGTGTCGCTGGAATGACAGACCATGAAATCTAAGCTGGTGAAGGAAGCAAGTGAAGAAGGAAGAAAGAACTTGTGCTGGGAAAAAGTAGAGCGAGTCCCTGGAACCAAAGTTAGTAAAAGCACTTGAGCGTGCTGTTGAGAAAGTGTGAGTAGACAGTTGGCAAAAGCAAGTCCTCAGGGGCCTTGAGCAAGTCGGACTGGGAAGGAAGGGCGTGTGGGGTTTCAGAGGCAGGTAAGTGGCCGGGTGTGGACTTTCCTCGTTTGGCAGGAACAGTTCCAGTGTAGTGCTGACTGTGGAACCCAGATCACAGCGAGTTGAAAAGTGAGGAAGACAAATGTTCCCCAAGAGGTGTGGCTGTGAAGAGTCCAGGCAGGATTAGGAGGAGAAAGGGCCTTAAGATTTGGATTTTCTTTGAAAGGAAAGACTTGAGTGCTCATGTGTTATGATGAGATGAGCAGGAGGAAGAGGGAGCCACGGCGTCCCTGAGAAGGTGGGGTGGACAAAGCCAGACGTTACTGTAGGCGCGGGGTTTCCTGTGCCATCGTGTGTGGGTGAGGGGAGGAAAGGCAGTGCGTGCAGGTGGAGTGAATTGTGGATTTACTGGCAAGAAGCTGGCAGGTAGTGGTGGAGTGGTAGGGCAAAGTTAGAGCTGAATTTACGTTCTTGCTCTGCCGTTTACACACGCTGTGCAACTCTAGGTCAGTTGTGGAATCTGAGTTACCTCATCTGATGAGATTATGCTCAAGGTGAAATGAGATAAGAAGTGTATGTGAGTGGCTTGGGTGAGTTGTCCACCAGACTTGGTAGGAGCTCGAAGTTCTTAGCTCTTGTTGAGAGGGCTGTAGAATGGCCTGTGTTTGTCGTGAGGCAGGACCTGTAAGTCATCCACTGGGAGAGCTGGGAAAAGGAGGGCGTGCAGAAAGGAAAGGAGACACGGGCCAGGGAAACGAGGGCAGCAGCGCGGAGCCCTTGTGTAGTCAGAACTGCGTGGCGTGCTGTGCTCTCCAGCCTGTGCGCTGAGGACGGTTGTGCACCTGAGCAAAGGTGAAAATTGGAGGTAGTGCCGGCCGAGAGTTACTTGCTTTGTCTGTCTCTTCTGGTGAATTTGATTCGAGGTCTCAGTAAGAGGGTGCTTGAGATTCCTTGGAAGGGAAATAAGCTACAGCAGGTCCTGGAATCATGTCGTTTTGTGAGCATGTTGATGCGATGCCATAGCATCTTAACTCTTGTTTATATCAATTAGGTAAAACTGATTTTGTTAGATGTCATTTCGCTTAGAGTTGCAGAATCTGTCGGTGACGTTAAGTGAGGACTTAACTGTCTGTACTGAAAGTCAGCTCTCATTATGTTTGCTAAAGATGTTTTTAAAAAAGCAGTTTGCAACCTTAAATTTTGGGTTAGTGTGCATTCAATGATTGTAAATATAGGTGCAGATTAGAGATGGCATGATCCCTAAGACACCTTTACTTCTGATGCCTGCTGCAAGTTTGGGGGACCCCAAGACTAGTTTTCGGTTGTATGATTCACCGGAAGGACTTACAGAATGCATTGAAAGCTGTTAACCTCGTGGTTACAGTATTCCAGCTGAAGGACATTGATTATAATCAGCCAGGGGTACAGGCGCATAGGGGCAGAGCCCGGGCAAGTTTCAGACGTGGGGCACGCCCGTTGTCCTCTCCCATGGGGGGGTGAGCAGAGTTCCTTTCCTGGTGCACATGTGTGACGCACACGTGAGTGTTACCGGCCCTGGAAGCTCGCCCAGCCCTGGTGTCCAGAGTTTTTCTTGGGGCTCAAGGACTGACTGTCCCTGTCATGCGGGGTCTCTGGTCCCGCTCCCCACACAAGAACTCAGGATATGGTCATGCCTGAAGCTCAAGGAGATCCATGTGACACAAATCCCCACCATAAATCACACAGTTACACTTTCCCCTGGTGAGCAAGAACATTCTCATTAGGCATGACATTCCCGGAGTTTAGGGATTACCTTCCAGAAGCCAAGGGCAAAGGCCAGGCCTCTCTTTGGGCAAGGTGAAATTCCTATAATTTTACGGTCGTTAAATGTATTTTCATATTTTGAGTCTACGGTGGCTATTTAGTTGCGAGTTTGAGTAATGATTAAAAATTGGTAACAAAGTACCAATAAATACGTAATTAAGCTTTGGTATAGACACTTAATACTTCAGTAGCTAAGGACGTTTCATTACGAGATTACATTAATGGTTATCATTTTAATAAGGCACAACTGATGTAAACTCATAATTTGGGCATGATGGTTCAATTCTGTGTTGTCATATTTGAACTCCCTGTTTTCTTCTGTGAGAAGAGTTTCATGTAATGAAGTCCCAGAGCCTCCCTGATGAAGTTTTAGCCCTGGACTGAGTTTAGAGTAGTGTTTCTGATGAGAGAGAGCTGCCCACAAGGCCCCAGGTTCTCCCTAGTTCCCCTTTTCTCTTCTTCCGCACGGGAGCCTGTCTGAATCCAGGTGAGTAAGGACATCACCGCAATACGCTGGCGTTTAAGTCTAAACATGTAAATCATTTTCAAATGGTGTCAACTGTTAGTGTGAAAAACTCAACGTATCCTGCAGCTGCTTTGTGAAAGTGACACTATCTTTGAGCACCGTTGCTTTAGAGAAAAAGTGCGTTTCCACCTCATTGGCTTTAGTGCAAATCTCATTTCCTGGTTGATACCCATTACAAATTAGATCTCACCATGAGAGCACAGTCCCTTAATAAGCCTCGTGAAAAACAACCTGAAGCAAAATGATGCTCGGTCCCGTGGCCCCACTGGCTGTGGTGTTTGCATCAAGTCATTTCGGGGTGCGTGATGGAAATGCTTCCTGATGGGGGTTCCCTGACTTCAGACTTCCAGAGTAGCTCTTGTTTTTTCTTCCTTTTCCTTTTGTTGTTCTTTATAAGTCTTAGAAGAACTGGGCCACAAGACCGCATTTAGCCAGGAGATGTTGTCCCCTAACACGTGGTGGATTGTTGATGTGAGGTCTGAGGATTTGGGTCCCTCAAAAATGAAGGACCGACCGCTCAGATTTACTGCATTTCCTGTGTTCTGAGAATAGGTAACTAAAAGGAGCGGTAACTACATTTGCGTGTGATTTGTATGTTACAGTGAACATTTCAATTCTTTTATGTACTACAAAGTTTTTGGTTGCCACCCTACGCCTCTCTAGCCTCTAAGGCACAGAGGGGCTTTCCATCTCCATTTTTGTTTCCACATGAGACCTTGAGGGCCCTCGTTGGACTAGAAGCACGGAACCCATGAATGATATTTGCTTCATGTTTGCACAACAAATGTTTTAACCCGCTGCCTTCACTAATATTGTAACTACTGTCTTACAGATTGACTTGATGCAAAACATCACAAAGGCTCCACATTACACAGTATGCGATTTTTGAGGTATGAGCTTTAGAAACTTACCTCTCGTGGCATGTACATCAGGCTTTGACTTCAGTTTAATCGTTTGGGGGACATTTATGCATTTCTTTCTTTTCCCTCTCTCTCTCCATATTTTTAGAGTATTAAAGGGGCTGTGGAGGTATTTTTGGATCCTTGCTAGGATTTTTAATCTTAACCGATACATTTTCTTTTATCACTAAATTGAGACACTAATTCTGGCAGATGGTAGCGTTTTCAGCCCTTATAACGAGCTTAGCATTTGTGCCTGCCTCTTGAGTTCAAGTCTGCATTTTCTCTTTTGTGCCTTTGATTGCCTCATTTTAAGTGTTCATTTCTGTTCTTTAACAGTTTTCTGTTTATTGCACTGGGATGATCTGTTTATGCCAACAGCCGGATGGTGACTGTTTTTTCAGACCGAAGCTGTCTAGATGTTACAAAATAGAGATTTCGTGTAAATGCTGAACCGTTTTGTGCTTTTGGGTTCAGAATACCTATCACTTGAATTCTGGTTGGCAATGTCTTAATCAGTTTGTATTAAAAGAACGTGGCAATTAGGGAGATTTTAGACAGTTCTGAGACAGTGGTTCTGCCCTGTGAACTTTTTGGTTATAGTTCTGAAAAACCCAAATTCTCGGGGGGGAAATATTGTGGTGGTCGTAATTCATGGAATTTTAAAACCTGTATTTCTAACAAATTGGGAAGTTGCTCTTGTTTTTTTTTTTTCACTTTAGTTTGAAATCAAATACTTCCTAGTTCAAAATGGATTTGTTGGTAGCAGTAGATTGCTTCATTTCCTCAGTGAAGAACTTAAAATTGGCCACTATATATTGAGCATAAAAACTTATTTTGATGGTCTTCAGATGTTCATGAACTGCTTACACAGTATTTGTTAGACTGGAAACCTTGAGTTTATCTAGTATTATGGTTGTATCACTTGAGCATACGCTCAATACCTGTAAGCTAAGTATTTCTTAAGAATTTATTATGTTATTTAAGCCTGATAACAACCTTACATGTTAGATAGGTATTAGCCCCATTTTATGCAAGAGACGACTGAGGCTTGGAGATTAAATACCTTGTGCAAAGTCACCCACCTTTTCAGTGCTGGAGCTGGGATTTGAGCCCAGATCTTTTTTTAAACCTGTATTCTCTACTGCCTGTGTTCATTGCTGTGCCACCAGAAAATGATACAAGTTGTAAGGGAAGTATATGTGATAGAGAAACATAATGAAAACAGGAAATTCAGACATTTAAGTATTGGTGGTCTTCAGTTATCTTGGTGTTTCAGAATTATTTTATTCATTAATTTCTTAACAGCTCACTCTTTCCAGGTTCTGTTAGATAAGATACGTACAGATGAGTTCAAAACCTGTTAAAAAAGCTCATACGTTCTCTTTTATTTTTTCAGTTCTCTTTCAGAAATTGATAGTATGTTATGAATTATTATAGGTGAACATTTAATGTACTCTTTTTAGATACATGGGGATTGTCTTCACATTCGTTTATAAAAGTTCTCACCCTCTACTTAGTGCTAAAGGTATTTAAATGCTTACAGACTTAGTGTCCTTAGAAAATATCCTCATACAGTTTTTCTTGAAATTCCATAGACTCTTATTTTTCCATATGTTGGAAGTACTGAGCTTCGTCTGCCAGCGTGTGAACCCTGAATGTTCGAAGGTTCTCCATTATGGAGCCTTAGCTGTTTTAGTATGCCAGGGTTACGGAATTTTATCAAGTTTCAAATTGAGAGCCTTCAGGAATCATTTAGACTTGTGCCACTTAGGTATCCAAGTTTAATTGGACCTATTATCTGTATTCTATATTAACAGTGGTCGCAGTAGGCACGGATCAGGGTAGCTGACTGATTGAACCTATGCAAAGTGTCATGTTTAGTATTTTTGTGGGTGAGGGCAATGAAAGGATGGTAAACTCCAAGTGAAACACATTTACAAACACTGCAGTCATTTTTCACACGTGGGGGCGAGGCACAGGGGCTGAGGAATCGACTGGTTTCTGCTTTTGCCAGTGTCCTTAACTTTTCCAAATAATTATGGGTTCAGAAAGTGTTTTCAGTAAGTATCAAATTCAGCTTTATTGGATTCCTGGTATCTTTTATTTTCCTCACTTTTTAGAATTTTAATATTCTTTATAGTTAAGGAATCGTTAGTCTTCAGTATTGCAGTTTATTAAAATAAACTTACTCTGCAGTGAATGTGCTCTTCCTTATAGCCTACTGAGCTTGCTTTCAGACATCATTCTGTAATTTTTTTTCCCCACCAAGTAATCACTTCAAGTGGGAGAGAATGCCACATTGCCATGCGGCAGTACTTTAAAAATAATTTAGTAACACATTGCCCCTGCTTCATCGGTTGCCAGTCTTTTTTATTTTTAAGACTAATTTTTCCACGGATTAACCCTCTCTTGGGAGGAGGAGAGCTTAAGAAGCATTATTCCTTTTATCAAGTCACATGAAGAGAATCCTGGACCAGGGTGACCAGCTGTCCCCGTTTGCCCAGGACTGAGGGAGGTCCTAGGACATGGATGGGACTTGTAGTGCTAAAGCCAGTTGAGTCTGGAGCAAAGTGAGGTGACTTGGGCGTGCTGATCCTGGTGGTTACTCATGTTTCTAAATGGATCTTCAGAATAGTAGTGGAAGGAGCCGAAAAGCCGGCATTTCATCCACTGACAGTCCCTTCCCAGTTGAGACTTATCAGACACCAGAGGCTTCTTTGTCATAGTAATGATTTAAAAAAATCAAAAAGGGAGAGAAGAGAGAGGCTTGTATAAAAAAAGATGTATGATTTGAGCCGTTAAAAATGTTCATTTGAAGTTCTAACCTTATTCTCTTCTCTCTTTACAGAACTGATAGTGCATCAGCCGACCCAGATAATTTAAAATATTCTTCATCCAGAGACAGGGGAGGCTCTTCCTCTTATGGACTGCAACCTTCAAATTCCACTGTGGTGTCTCGGCAAAGGCACGATGATACCAGAGTCCACGCTGACATACAGAATGACGAAAAGGGTACATATGTTTCCTTATTGCTAGAGGCATGTTTTGTCTTTGTTTCGTAACCTACCTATCCCTCCCTTCCCTCCTCTCCCTTCCCCACCTCTCTCTTTCTTCTAATATGTTCAAATATAAATATATTTATATATAAAATGTCAAAGACAACAGCAGTTTATAAAAGGCACCATGGTGCAGAAGAAAGAAACCTAGGACTTAGAGCTATGTGGTTAAAAAATACCTGTGTATCTGTATATTTATTAATATTAATAAAAGATATAGATATAGATACAGATATATTAAATACAGTGTTATTTTTGAAACTTTGTAAGTTTATCCCCTTAATTTTTAAAAATTTAAATGTTCTTTTCATACATATACTATATAAATGCAGTTTCCTTGCGCCCCTTTCTCCCCCAAAAAACACAGTGTTATCACTAAGGTTGAAGTCTCTCTCGACTACCACCTCTCCTCTAGATTGCTAAAAGGTGTTTAAAGTGAAAATCTGACTTAATTTTTTAGTTTTCATTTCTCTTATCTTCCAATTGAAGATGCTATTAGGTTGGTGCAAAAGTAATCACGGTTTAAAAGGTTAAAAATATTTGCAAAACCTGCAGTTACTTTTGCACCGACCTAATAAAATGAAATCAAAATGATTTCCAAGCAGGCAGCTCCGGGGAAGGGTGGGAGAAGCAGAGGCTGGTGGAGCTGTCAGGAGTTCCCCGGGTGGAGCAAACAGCCCTGCTCATGTCGCGTGCATGTCGCTCTTTCTAGGTGGCTACAGCGTCAATGGAGGATCTGGGGAAAATACTTATGGTCGGAAGTCGTTGGGGCAAGAGCTGAGGCTTAACAATGTGACCAGCCCTGAGTTCACCAGTGTTCAGCATGGCAGTCGTGCGTTAGCCATCAAAGACATGAGGAAATCCCAGGGTAAGGCCGGGCACTCGGGGGCCGGGCACTCGGGGGCCGGGCACACGGGCCTTCCTTCTGCTCAACGCCTCACTGCTACTAACAGCTTGTGCCTGTGTCCCTTGGTTAGTTTGCTCTGAGGTGGAAAACGCGCAGGTGATAATTTTTTGCATTCCTTTTCCTGTGAACTGTTTCTTTAGAGTAAGTTCCTATGGGAAAGGTTTCAGTACTTTTTAGAAGAGAATTCTCTTAAAATAAGATTAGAAGACTGGATGAGAGTTTAAAGAAAGGATTTTCCTGATTATTGTGGATACAGAATGTATAGTGTTTAGTGGGCTCTTCCTATAGCAAATCCTTGCGCCACCTAGGGCCGTGGCGGGTGTGGATGTAGATGGAGAGATGGAGTGGACCCTTTCTGAGTCAAATACACTGGTGCCACTTTGTGCCACAGAACACACGCCTCACTGTGTAGTGAAGTGCTCTGAAAATTGAGAGGATTAGCGGTAATGATCACTGTTCTACAAGAGAAATGTATTTTATTGGTAAAGCTGAGCATGAAATGAGGATTTCTGATGTATACACTTTATTGTGTGGAATCACTCTGGACATTTGGTTTATGACTTTTTTCCGTGTGTGTGTGTGTGTGTGTGTGTGTGTGTGTGTATGTATCTTGGTGAGTATCATTATGCATGCAGCTTTTAAATGATTGCTTTTGGATACATTTTCAGAAGTGGAATGCTAAGTCAAAGGCTCTACTATTTCTTAATAGTGTTTGAAGTCTTAGACTTACTGGAGAGAAGCTAGAAAGTGACTCAGGCTAATTTAGTCCAGCTCCTCCTTACAGGCTCAGAGCTGTGCATTTTGCTGGTAGCAGAATGGGGGAGCCGAGATTTCTTGTCTGATATCCTGATGGTTTATTCAGCATCCATCCTTACGGAAGTACTCGATGGGATAGGGATTTTAAAAACTCCCATTCCTTTTCTCGTATGTTGTAATTTCTTTTATTGTCAATTTTCCTGTCATGCCTTTGAGAGAAATGAAAGTGTCAGACCCTTTGATGTGGTTTGTTGTTAACATAACATGTGGTTTGTTGTGGTTAATATGATAAATAGCACAGGTGAAAATTGAAAAAGAAAAACTTAGTACTTAAATGCATCTTTATTTAGTGCCAAGCATTGTTTGAGCATTCCTGTTTGTACTTGTCATTAAAAAACGAAGGAAGGTTCTGATCTGCCCCTTTCCTAGTGGCAGCACGCCTTTATGTGGTATAGGTGGTAATGAGACATGATTTCGATTCACCAAAACCTTGTTCCAGGAAAAGGATGGTAATGTGAACAAGTGGCTCCCCTCCAGCGCGATACCTAGGTGAGAAATAGAAGCAAATAGTCTGTTTGATCCTGAGTGTGATTTTATCCCCAACCCATAGAAGTCTTTTACCTGTACCCATGCTGTTTACTTGGATGTTGAAAACAGGAACAGATTTGAAGAAAATAATTTCTAAGCCTTTTTTCTCCCTCACCTGGTCCTCTGCAATGAGGTGTTTCCTTGGGTTTGTCTTTTCTAGGGGGTCTTATTATGTGCCCTGCAGTTTGCTGGGGCTCGGTGTATTATAGTGATGACCAAAAGGGAGATGGGACCTGCATTCATTGAGCTTTTATTGTCCAGTGGACTATGATTTTTGATGCACTTTAAAATATTTGGGCTGTAGGTTTCTCTATGCTTGTTTGTATTCAGCGGAGAACAAAATGTTTATATTCACAGAGCGATCGATGTCTTATTCTGATGAGTCTCGACTGTCGAATCTTCTTCGGAGGATCACCCGGGAAGACGACAGAGACCGAAGACTGGCTACAGTAAAGCAGTTGAAGGAATTTATTCAGCAACCAGAAAATAAACTGGTGAGTGTAGTGTGTTTGGAAATGTTGGTCATTTTTGTGCTTCCATAATAAACTAGATAATGCTATCTGGAGTGGTGGTTAAGAAAGGAAAAGTTTTGCTTCTACGGAAAACTAACAGGGGGCCCTTATTCTAGGCTAATGTGGCCTGTATGATGATGATCTAGAAGTGAATACCCCTGTTGTGTAACTTATCTAACGCTGTTGGATCCACGTTCTGCCTTCTGCAACAAAGTGCTTTTAACACGTTTATTGTGCGGGCCTCAGAATTTTTTTTCCCCTGTGTTCCAGGACAGAATATGTGTTTTTCAAAATGCATTTCAGAATAAATTAAACAAGACTTTTGAGTTTATTTTTTTTCATTGATGATCATGGATGGTTCTGTTTTGTATGGATGAATTTCTTTCATAATCTGAAAGGTTATGAAAGAAATTCATCCATGCAAAACACTCTTGATAAATGCTAATTGGTGACTGGGGATAGTAAGAAATTAAGGTGTTGTCCAATTATGATTTGGAGGGGAACACAAGAAAAAAGTACACAATGTTATTCTTAACCGTATAGGAATCTGAAGTTTTTACAAATGTGTTTTTTTTTAAGGTGCTAGTTAAACAATTGGATAATATCTTGGCTGCAGTACATGATGTGCTTAATGAAAGGTAAGTAACTAATAATGGTTAAATTTTAAAAACTTTAAGATAAATTTTTAGAAATTAAAAAAAACAAGAAGATAAACTCATTGGTATCATTTATGAACATCTTCACTGCGCTCTATTGTCACCTTTATCTGTGTTAAAATATTTATATATTAATTACCATTGAATACAAATGGAATCCTCGAACGGGAATACCTTTTAAAAAAATTGTCAATATGACTGACTGATTGAGCATTGCCTTGTAGAATGACATAAACCCTTCGTGCAGGCAGGAATGAATGCGAAGTAACATTTGTAAGTTAGAGTTGAAATTGTTTAGAGAGTAGAGGTGCAAGGGAGCTTCCTCCTTTGGGCAGCAGTGGATTCAGACCATCTAGAATCTACGGCTACTGGGGTTCTCCAAAGGTGTCAAGGACCTTACAGCTTTTTGATGGTTTTATTTTATATATTACCTGTTATACTTAAATCAGCATTGTTGTCCTTTTAAGTTTATTATATTGAACTATTACAATTTCTTATTCTTACAGACCATACATACTGAACATTACATAATACATAATTATTTATAGTGTGTTTTATCTGATCACTTGTACTCTTTTCTGTGAATCATTTAATGTAGCTTGAGATGGAATTTGAAGCCTGAATTTTAGTATTTCTTGGTCTTTACTTCACTGCTTGTAAGTAATTGAGTCTATAAAACAAAGTCCAGTCTCTATAACAAAGGTACTTTTGGGCACTGCAGGCTGGAGAGAATAGAGAATATTAAAAGTAATAAAATTGCAACCTTTTATGTAGTTTAACTAGAAATGTAAAAAATCATTTGAGACATTCTTTTGTAAGATGTGTCATTCTTGTCATGTTTGAAAGCTGACGCTTTTTGTGTGTTGTGTTTTGTTTGCATTAAAATAAATGCAGCAGCAAATTGCTTCAGGAGTTGAGGCAGGAGGGAGCTTGCTGTCTTGGCCTTCTCTGTGCTTCTCTGAGCTACGAGGCTGAGAAGATCTTCAAATGGATTTTTAGCAAATTTAGCTCATCTGCAAAAGATGAAGTTAAACTACTCTACTTATGTGCCACCTACAAAGCACTAGAGACTGTGGGAGAAAAGAAAGCCTTTTCATCTGTAATGCAGGTAAGAATTGGGGGCATGGATGATGTTGTTGGGGAGAAAAGTGTTTTTAACACGCGTCCTTGGAAGGGAGCTTGAAGAAAGGAGACTTAGAGCAGAGGCACCGACTGATGGTGCAGAGAGTGTAAGTAAAATGCTCTTTCTGGATTTGAGTGAAGAATGCACGTCAGTGGTAGGCTTAAAATAAGTGAGGGTTTTCTCTTGCTTTTTAGAAACTTTCCTTTGAACTTGCTCAGTATTAGAAACGCTTGCAGATTTGAAACAGGAACTCCATGAGGAGAGCCCGATAGGAGGGGACTTCACATTTTTTGAGGGAAACAAAAACATCACAGCTCATTCTAGACCTTTTTAGGTTTGATAATACGTCAGAAATTCTTTCTCAAGTGATACAAAATAATTGTGTATAAATGAATGTCAATCCTCCTTAATTCTATTCTGCCTTTTTAATAAATGCATTTTTCCTTGATTATAGAAGTTATGAAAAAAATTTGGAAAAGATTTCAGAAAATTATCTGTAACTAAACAGCGTAACACCAAATTGGGCTTATCCTGCATTCTGTTTTTATATTATGAACATTTCCCCAAATGTTTATTTAAAAATTTTTCATATCCTAGTGAATAATCAGGGCATGATACCATGAGACCTGACTATCCTGTTTTTTAGTAGTATTTTACTCAGTGATTTTAGCATCCATTCATTTATTTTCTGTGTCTGTGTAGGTTATAACATCGACTGTTGTAAAATAGTAGTTTTCTAATTCTAGCATTTCGTCTATATTGGTAACATATTTTTGTAAAGGAAAGATTTCCTTTTTGGAAAAAGTGGTTATTAACAGCTACAAAATAGTCTATCAGTGGTTTGCCATATATTTATTTAAAAAATATATCTAATAGTGGTTATGTGAGAGTGCATGTCATTCGTGAGTTGGGGCCATTCTAACTTAAAGCAAGTACTAATATTTTAAAGCATAAACTACAACATTTGTTCTATGTTTTGAATTGGAAAGTAATGTGGTATTTTACAGAAATGTTCCTAAGCTTATCTTAGTTTTTGTACTTGAAATTTAATCATCCATGGTATTAAAGAGAACACTTAGGAATCATGTAAACAGGTATTACTTAGAAATAATGTTAACAGACATTAAACAAGGAAAAACGTTACTTGTTTTCAGCCTAACGTCTTAGTGGAATGAAATGTTTTCAACCTTTTTTGAACTAAAACTATAGAATTTATTTTCTTGGATATCATAATCAGGTATAGATATCGTCGCTGTTAAATAGTGAACCTAATTTGTTTGTTTTCCTCCTGTTTTGTTGAATGTTTATAGTTTGTAACTTTTATTTTTTAGCTTGTAATGACCAGCCTGCAGTCTATTCTTGAAAATGTGGATACACCAGAATTACTTTGCAAATGTGTTAAGTGCATTCTTTTGGTTGCTCGATGTTACCCGCATATTTTCAGCACCAATTTTAGGGTGAGTTTCCTGACCCCTCCCCTTTTCAGATGATGGGGTGAGGGGTTGGTTGTATATAGGAGGACTGGGGGACTTAGAAAACAAAGTTATACTCCTTTGAGTATAACCAGTGATGTTTGAGGGCCCAGGATTGAATGGTGCAACAATATTGTTTTTTAAAAAATACTATCTGTATTTTCTGGTACTAATGCCGTAAGATAGTTAAAGAAAAAGACATCATTTCATCAGTGTCATAAACGAAGTTCCGTTACACTCGTGCCCTGCCCGCCCTTTTCTAAGTTAGTATAATAGCAAGTAGGTAGAACATTATGCTGTTTCTAGGTTCTCTTGCTCTCAGATGGTCCGCAGGTAGAATAGCACTGAGACCTTAAGATGCTCAGTGCGCTTCTCTTTGCCTCCGTCCAGGATACAGTCGACATCTTAGTTGGATGGCACATAGATCACACTCAGAAACCGTCGCTCACGCAGCAGGTGTCTGGTAAGTTGGCGGGCATGTAGCAGTCATGTAGATAATTGGGGGAAGGAGCCCTGGTCCCTCAAAGACCAGCTGTCCGTAATGAAATCCAGTGCATTTCCTTGATAATGCAGGAAAAATAACTTTCCCACAAATATTTTTGTTAGTATAAATGAACATTACTTATTAGCTAAATTTATCTTTTCAAAAGAAAACTATACTTTGTAGTAGATAGGAACAGTCCAAGTACAGATTGTGCCGTCCCAGTGAGAAATTGGAAGGCTTAGCTGAGTCATTTGTGGCATGTGCTGCTAGGAGGTCTTGGCGTGACCGTCGTGCCTGGAATTGTAGACTGGAAGAGCTCTTCCTAGATACTTGTGACTTGTGATCATTATTATTAAAAAAACGAACAAATGGATTAATTTGGAGAATTGTCATAAATGATAAAGAAAAAAGATTTTTTTTAATTAACTGAATGATTAGCTCGACTCATTTGGACATTTTAGCTTGTTCCAGATTCTGTAGCTTCGCTTAGTAGCTTATTTTGTGTACTATACTTCGGAAAATGAGGTATACCGGTGACAGTCGTTCTGTGTCATTTCCACTGGTGAGACGAGTACATCCCTATGGTGGCTGGGTGTGACCCTGGAGTAGATGACCAGGCTGGTGGTTGGTAGATTGTGACATTTTAGTCTGAGCGATGTGTATAGTGACAATGTGGATATTAAGCTTGCTAAAAAATAAGGACATGAGATACATATTTTAATTTCTGAAAACCTCCATTTTGGCAGCATTAAAAGAGTTGCCGGGGAGTGGCTGGTTAGCCCAGTTGGTTAGAGCGTGGTGCTCGTGGCACCAAGGTTGCCGGTTCAATCCCCACATGGGCAACTGTGAGCTATGCCCTCCTAAAAAAATAATAATAAATAAAAGAGCTGTCGGTTAACCATGGTCGGCATGTTTAACGGTTAGTCTTAGTTTGATGGTACAGGCATATTGTAAGAATCGGCAGCTTGAAAACCAGATGCCTTTTAAATCTAGGCTCTTAACTATATTTTTAATTTGGATTTTTTCTTTTTTCTACTTGTTCAAAATTTCTTCTCTGATTCATAGGGTGGTTGCAGAGTCTGGAGCCATTTTGGGTAGCTGATCTTGCATTTTCTACCACTCTTCTTGGTCAGTTTCTAGAGGATATGGAGGCATATGCTGAGGTGAGTATATAGAAAGCTAAGTTATTCCCTAAAATTTCAGTTCAAGACAAAACAAAACAAAAATCTTACATAGTGCTAGATTTATTTTAAAATAGACCACCTGGCACTGAAGCAGAAATTACAAGAGCATTGCAGTATTTTAATTTTTTGTAGGTGTTTTTAAGTTGCCAGTAGAATTACCAAGAAAGAGCGAAAGAAACATTGAGTACATCTTATTTCTGCAACTAATTTTGTAAAGCTTGAAATAATCTTGGTAGCTGGTAGTTCGAAGACATTTTCTGTAGTTCACTCTTATTTTTTGTTACCAAAGGTGTTTTAAAAAGCAAGGTGAATTGTTATTGCATAAAAGCCCATACAGACTTTCCTCCTACATGTATTGGGGACCTTGGGTCATGCTTTGGAAGACAGGACTGGGTTTCTGCCAACTGTTAACAGCTGTACAGTTCATGGGGCAGCTTTTAGGGTGCTGCTGAAGCCTCTATTACTGGTTTTTGGCCCCGTGGTCATGGCTGAAACGTGCCATCTCCTGTCTAAAAGCCTTTTGTGTTTCTCTCCTGCCGTGATTCTTATTAGGTGTTCAAGGCTTCCATAAAGATTCAGCTTCATTCCTTCTTTATACCTTGGCTACCTCTAGCCCACAGGAACTCACTGCTTTTAGCAGCCTGTTGGCGCCCTTTCGGAGGAGAGCCAGGGATATTCTGCTTCCACCACGTTTCTTTGCCCTCACACTTGGAAGGTCTTTGTTTCTAGCCCACCTTTAAAGCTGACCTGCCTCTCTGAAGCCATCTGTTCTAGTTTGTAGGGACTCTTCCCCTTGGTATCCATAGATCTAATTCTCTCCCGTTATTTTGGCATTTACTTATATGTAGGTATCTATTGTTTCTAGTATCTCGATTTTTGCTTGTCTTTCCCTTTTTGAGTATGTCTTATTTCTGCAACTAGATTATAAATCTGTAAACCACATCTTACAATTTTTAACCCCCCCCCCCCCAGCCCTTTATGTGCCTGATGTTTGTGTGGAGTATTTATTGTTATGTTGAGTGGCTCCAAGATTACCTGGAATGAGATTTTAGCAAAAACCAATTCAGGCCTTGCAGGGTTTCTAGCTCCATTTATAAGTACATGTAACTATAGTATACGTACTAGAATTGTTTCCCAGTACCTATCTGAGTTGGTACAAGGGGACATTTCCTTAAACTACTGAGGTTAATATCGGGTTCATTAGAGAAGTAAAACCCACTTTTACATTTAGATTCATTTCCTTTTCTCATAGGCCCAAATTCCTCACTACAAATAGTAAAGTCTATTATAAAGTTAAACTGAACAGTATCCGACTTACGTAAGAATGCTGTGAATTCCCATTTAGGACCTCAGCCACGTGGCCTCTGGGGAGTCGGTGGACGAAGACGTGCCTCCTCCGTCAGTGTCGTTACCGAAGCTGGCGGCCCTTCTCCGGGTGTTCAGCACCGTGGTGAGGAGCATCGGGGAGCGCTTCAGCCCCATCCGGGGGCCTCCAATTACCGAGGCATATGTCACAGACGTAAGTGTCTTCAGGAGTTTAAGTATCATTCCAAAATAAATTGTTTTGGTTTGTAAGAGCTTCTCTTTACATGATACACTGTTAGTAACCCTTCATTTGTTTAGCATGAATGGAGCTGGACTACTTTCTTAAAAGTTGAGAATCCTACTATATTCCATCTTATTTCTCCCTTTTCCCCCATGAAAAAAAGTCCAGTCTGAATTTTAAAGTATCTATGAACTTTTCTCTTGGGAGATCCTTCACGGATCAGTTTATTCTTGTTTTCAAACACATTAAACATCTTATCCTTTTGTTTTTTAATAATTATTATTTTGCTATTAAATTATTGAGTCTCCTTTTAGTTTTTTAACCTATTAAGAATAACACACTGTAGAGAAAGCCTCAAAAAGTAGTTTTCTGTGAGCATGACAGAATGAACCAACTGGATAGCCTGACATTAAGGAACATAAAGATATAAGGACTTAAAGTGTGTAGTAATCGGAGACCAATTATAAGAGGTAGCTTGATTGCTGCACTTTGCAGCCTCCGACATCAGCCGCACTGTGTTACAGTCTGGGGAGTGGTTCAGTGTAACACACACGAGAGATGAACGCTCATCATTAGACTGCCTGAATGAGAGGAGAAACGTGTGTGATGCAGTCATAAAAGATTTCATCTAAATGATTACAGTTTTGCTGTCAGGACAAAACTGGAGCTTTCATGAGCATTTACTTTTGTTGAACACATTAGTAGATAAAGTAGGGCATTAATTACATATGTAATTCTTGGTAAGTAAATTGTATATTTGAGCAGAAATGGCACATCTTGATGATAATTAAGAACAGCAGGTTGATGTTTTAAACCTGATCAAAATGGTTGAGTATCTTTATTTCATTTTTATTATCTCAGAGGTGGTGGTTTGATAACTGTGCCAGGGTTGGAATAAAGGCAGTTAACTCAAATGTGAAATGAAAGGAATGTAATCATTTTCCAGGAAAGTTATATATTAAATGTATTTTTATGAGGTCTTTTAGACTTTTGCCAGAGAGGTCTTTTAGGCCTTTATACATACATACATATATATATGTGTGTGTGTGTGTGTGTGTATATATATACATATACATACTTATATTTATATTAAAAAGAACTATGTGGTGATTGTTCAATATTACACAAATATTTTACAAATATCTTTGTGTCCGTTCTCTTTTATTTCCCAAGTTATTTTTATTAGAAATTTAGAATGTTAATATTGACTATTTATTATAGTTTAGTGAGGTTTTTGGTTGGAAATTATATGATTTCCATAATCCTCATATAGGTATTATATGCCGTGAATGAGAGAATTCTTTTAAAAGAGACCATTCATGTCTGAACTTTCATAAGCGAAAGGTGACTTGAATATTTAGTTTTAAATACTGGTTGCTAAAAGCCCAAGTGCTAGACTGCAGAAAGTGATTGTCCTGGCAGGTCATCCCCTTGCTGGGTAATACTGTTACTGTCCTAAGTTCTGGTGTGTTTCGTGATTATAAAGACTGAGCTTTAGTCATTTAATGACGTTGGGGGCACAGGAGGCGGGCACAGCGGAAATAGGTGGCAGGTTCCCGTTCACAGTAGTACTTTAGAATTGTTTAGGCAAGATCATTTCTGTGTATTGTGCTAAACATGCCCCTGTTATTACTCACTCTCTGAGAACTGGAATATTAAGAGACTACTGACATGGTAGGCTGTTAATTTTCACTCGAAACTACATTAAGTAGAAAGTATTGTTTGGCTCTGTGGAAGCATGTGAATTTTTTTAAAAAGCTGCTTGTTTTCCCCATTTGCAGGTTCTGTACAGAGTAATGAGATGCGTGACGGCTGCAAACCAAGTGTTTTTTTCTGAGGCTGTGTTGACAGCTGCTAATGAGTGTGTTGGTGTTTTGCTCGGCAGCTTGGATCCTAGCATGACTATACACTGTGACATGGTCATTACGTACGGATTAGATCAGCTGGAGAATTGCCAGGCTTGTGGCACAGACTATGTCGTCTCAGTCTTGAATTTACTCACGTTGGTATGTGAATTCTTTTTTGGTGCTTTTTAGTACGTTGGTCTGTTCAGGCACTGAAATTTAAATGGGTATGGAAGAAATGAAGGCCTTGGTTGATTCGGGTTTTTATTGAGCACATTAGTCTTATTTATATAATCTAGACGATCTAGTTTGCTTTTGCTCTAGGATCTACTTTTCAGTGTTTGATAGCTCATTAATTGTAGATGTACTTGCTTTTTTTGTTATTTGGATGACACATCATCCTTTACATGAGACTAATACTCTTGATAAATACGATATAAGAGAAAGTCCTTGATAGCTATTTTGAAAGACCCTGTTATATTTTGTTTCCCATATGAAATTTCTTGTATAGTTTTTATCCTTAGCCATAAATATCCCCTCTCCCCTCCACCTTTTATTATGGACATTTTTAAGCATGTTTGAAAAATAGCAGAGTACAATGAATCTCTCCATACTTAATACTCAGTTTCTATAATTAGAAACATGTGGCCCATGTGATTGCATCCAGGCCTCTGACTCTCTGCCTCCTCCTTGCTGTCCCTCCATCCCGAACTGCGTCATTTTAAAGCATATTCTAGATGCCTGTCCACTGAACATTTCTGCCAAAGTTATACCACCCTATGCCAATGTAAAAAATTGCCCATGTTTAAGTTTAAGTACATGTATCCTATTTCGGTAGCTAACCATTTTTTCATGTCACAGTGTTAAGGCCCTAAAATATAGCTTAGCTATATATATGTATATATTTTTTAAATTAATGGACTGTTTTTCAGAGCAGTTTTTTGGTTTACAGAAAAACTGAATAGAAAGTAAGTGGAGTTCTCATATACCCTTTTCCCCCCAGTAGTTTTCCTTATGATTATCTTGCTGTAGTGTGGGGCATTTATTGTAATTGATGAGCCAAATTGACACATTATTAACTAAAGTCCATAGTTTACTTTCCAGTTCACTTTCTGTGTTGTACGTTCTGTGAGTTTTGACAAATGCGTAGTGCCACATATTTACCTAGCATGTCATACAGAATCGTTTCAGTGCCCTGAAAATCCCATGCGTTCCACTTACTCCTTTCTCCCTCCATCCCCTCAAATCCCTGGCAACTACTGATCTTTTTACTGTCTCCATAGTTGTGTCTTTTCTGGAATGTCATAGTCGGAATCATACAATATACATATTTTCAGATTGAGTCACTTAGCAATATGCATTTAGGGTTGTTCCATGTCTTCTCGTGGCTTGATAGCTTTTTTTTTTTTTTTTTACTTTATTCTTTTAGATTGTTGAACAGATAAATACAAAACTGCCATCATCATTTGTAGAAAAACTGTTTATACCATCATCTAAACTACTGTTTTTGCGTTATCATAAAGAAAAAGAGGTAAGTGATACATTGGCGACTTTTGATAATTTAGGTCATTGAAGTGTTTGACTTACGTTACTTAAGTAGACTACATAAATGAAATTGAGTGAAATGATAAATGTTTGATTTAGACTATAGTGATTATTAATACTGTTAACTTGATATTTGTTGATTATCATACTGTATACCTTGATGAATGATGTGCCAGATATTCTTTTCAGATTTTCATTATTTGTTTTTATTAAATTTGTTCAGAAGTACTGTGTATGTTGTAAATAAAACTTTGTTGTTAGTTTCTCAGACGACTCTGTCTAACTATTATAGACTTTCCAAGTAGATGTAGGAAAACCAATCTTAATAAACTGTTTGTGCATGTGTTTTGACACTGGCTGTTTTTTAAAAATGGCCTTTTAAGAAATTTCATATTGCCAGTTTAAATATAGAGTTGCCCTACTTTGTAATAAAGCTTTATAGATTTAAACAAGTTTACGATATTGTGTAGATTTCTTAGAACTTGAGATCTTTAGTGTTCTTTACAGTGAATTTATCAATCTTAAATTGATTTGTATCATCACCATTATGTAGATAGTAATTTTTTTCCATATAATTGTAGAAGATTTACTTTCCATTTAATTATCACTTTCCTGAATTCTCTTTTTAAGGTTGTTGCTGTAGCCCATGCTGTGTATCAAGCAGTGCTCAGCCTGAAGAATATTCCCGTTTTGGAGACTGCCTATAAATTAATTTTGGGAGAAATGACTTGTGCCCTAAACAACCTGCTACATAGCCTGCAACTTCCTGATGCCTGTTCTGAGCTAAAACATGAGGCATTTAAGAATCACGTATTCAATGTAGACAATGCAAAATTTGTAGTTATATTTGACCTCAGTGCCCTGACTACAATTGGAAATGCCAAAAACTCACTAATTGGGGTGAGTCTTCACTTGTAATTGCTTTGTTTTATCCACATTGAAGCCCCTTCTTGTTGCATATTTAAGTATTTCATTTAGTGTCACGGCAGAGCATCTGCAGAATCCCTGTGGGACACATGGCCGTATTTAGGACATGCCTGGATAATGAAAACTGACAGGAATACCTTCTTGCCTGTTTCACTCTCTCCTTTCCTTGACAGCTCTTGATAAGATTTTTTAATATTTGTTTTATTTTTTTAGAAAATGTCTTTTATGAATTTCTCCTATTTACTTTAGCGTGCTTATAGAAAATTTGTCAACATTTTCCACAGCTCAGATTTGTATAGTTCTTTTAATATGCAGTCCCTTCTTTCCCTGGTACTTTTCTCCTCTTCACTCAAGTTAGTGCTTACGTACGGTCTTACTTTTTGACTGCCTGCTTTTCTCTAGGAATTTTCATATATTCTTTCTTTAGAAAAAGAATAAAGATTTACTTCCTGTAAGAAATTTGAAGTGACCCTGTTTTTGATTTATAATTATTGCTGTGGTTTGTATATTTCTCCCTCCTATTGACTTTGCAGAATTGAAAAACATTATTTCTAATAAAAACTAATGACATCTAACTATGGAATAATGTTCTCTAAGAGAGAAGGGAGGGAAAAGTCAGGAGTTGGTGTTTGTACTTGCCTGCTGCCCGTGTTGTTAGGTTAGATTGCCCTGTTCCTTCACTCACTACCAGTTCTGGCTAACGTTGGAAGGATGCAGTGGATTCCTTTTCTTTACACTCTAAGGTTTGATTGTTGAGTTCAGATTGTGTACAGATTTGAGGAGGTTTATGTCTTGCACTCTGGAAACAAGGAGAGAGGGTGGAATGAAGTATCTTAGCATTCGAAAGGAAAAGGGAAGGGTGGAAAATGCTTAGAGTGGCAGGATGTGCTTTTTTTCTCTTGTTGGACATGGCACTTTGCCATTTGCTGTATAGGGAACATTAAGGAAATGCAGTCTACTGAAGGGTGCAGAGGGTTGTTTAGGCCAAAGATTAGCAAACTGCAGCCCATGGGCCAAATCCAGCCCAGTGCCCACATTTTCTTTCTTTTTATTTTAGGAAAACAACTTTGCTGAGATGTAATTTACATACCAAAAATTTTCCATTTAAAATGTACAATTTCACGATTTATAGTATATTCACAGTATACAATCATCCCCTCGCATCCCCTGTTTTTATAAGGAAAATTCTACTGGGACATAGCCATTCTCATCCATGTTTGTCTGTGGCTGTTTTCACTGCAGTGGGAGAGTTGAGGGGTCGGGCATTGAACAGATGTGTCATATGGGCTGCAGATCTCAGAAATTTACTCCCTTGTCTTCACAAAGAGGGTTTGCGAAACCCCTTATTTAATGCACTAGATCGTTTCCAAATTTACATGTCATTTTAATTTTATAAAATGTATAGACATACTTACTTTGAAGGATAAGCTCTGTACACTCACGTTTGTCTTGGAGGAGCCAAACATGTGCTTTCTTTTGTACGTCATCAGATGTGGGCGCTGTCTCCAACTGTCTTTGCACTCCTGAGTAGGAATCTGATGACCGTGCACGGCGACCTGGCTGTTCACTTTCCTGCCATTCAGTATGCAGTGCTTTACACTCTGTATTCTCATTGTACCAGGTACTGCGTTTACCAGTATTTCCTCAGGAAAACAAATGTTGTTCTGTTAACGGGGAAGATGGGCCCTTTAAAGTACAGATTGAAAAGAATATTTAACTTTGGAATTGCTCTTTAAGAAAACAATGAGAGATGAAAATATGATCCGAACTTTGTCTTCCAGGCACGATCACTTTATATCTAGTAGTCTTAGCTCTTCGTCCCCGTCTTTGTTTGATGGAGCGGTGATTAGTACTGTAACTACAGCTACAAAAAAACACTTCTCAATTATATTAAATCTCCTGGGAATACTGCTTAAGAAAGATAATCTTAACCAGGACACAAGGTAACAGTAGCAGTTTCTATTCACACTTCCTAACTTTTATTAATTTGGCTTTATAATCTGATGATAAGAAATGAAAATGATTGAGGTGAGATAGAGCAACTTTTTCATTATGAAACATTTTAAAATTTGCTTCTATTGTTTAGGATTTCTTGTTCTTTCTCAAAAGAATTACTACCCTCCCTCCCAATGTTTTATGAAAGAATGTAGCTACAGAGATTTTTTTGTTTTGTTTTCTGTTACGATGTATTTTAGTTTGGGGAGAGACATATAACTTCTGACAAAGGGATTTCTGTAGTTTCAATTTTTCTTTTTTACTGCTTGAGATATTTAAAATCCAAAAGAAAACTAATTTAAGAACAGATTTTTAAAGTTGATTGTCTTTTTTTTAATGTAAAATCAACTGTATATTTTTTGTTTCAGGAAACTGTTAATGACTTGGGCTTTGGAAGTGGCTGTTTTAATGAAGAAGTCGGAAACATACGCACCTTTATTCTCTCTTCCATCTTTCCATAAATTTTGCAAAGGCCTTCTAGCAAACAGTAAGACTGTGATTCTTGAATTTTGTTAACCCTTAAAAAGGTGTCATTGGTAATGGCAGAAAGGTAGTCACTGGCATACTTTTCATGACCTCAAATGTATAATCCCCATCCTGATGACAGGTACATAATCTTAGATGTGTTTCATTCTTAGTATGTGAAAAATAAGTAGTTTTAAGTGATTGTCACATTTTAAAGCTTATGTGAATTTTGCTCTTAAAATTTCCCTCAGAAAACGGTTTGAGTGAAGACGAGTCACTTTAAGTGGACTTTATTAAATGTATCATTTTCCCAAATCTTACTGCCAGTGAGAATTCCAGGCAGGGGCAGCATCTGGTCAGATGTAGACGCTCACTGTTTGTTGAATGAATGAATGAATGAATGAATGAATGAATGAATGAAGAAAGTTACAACATACAGGCACATGAATTGTTTTGGCAAGCTGAAAGTGAGTATCTTTCAACTTTTCATAGCTCTTGTGGAGGACGCGAATATCTGTCTGCAGGCATGCAGTAGTCTACACGCTTTGTCCTCCTCCTTGCCTGATGATTTTCTACAGAGGTATGGACTAAATAAAGATCCTGTCTTTTGACCAGGCCCTAATAACTTGGGAATACTATCACACCTGCATTATCTGTCATTTCTTCCTAGGTGTGTTGATGTTTGCCGTGTTCAGCTTGTCCATAGCGGGATTCGTATTCGACAAGCATTTGGAAAGCTGCTGAAGTCAATTCCTTTAGATGTTGTCCTGAGGTACGGCACCTGTATTGGGGCAATGACATTCCCCTGTGTTTTTACTGCCTCGTCTAGTTTAGGAAAAGACAGATCGCCTGTTACTAGCAGATTAATGTCACATCTTGTATGGCGCTTCTCAGTGATTGAAGAGAGAGAGAGAGAAGCTCACGATCGTTAGTACAGAATAATGCATCTATTGCCAAAGTGTATTTTTTAGTCGTGCAGTTGTTTGAAAAACCAAACTAATCTTTTACTGGTTTTGATTAATTTGGGAGCTTTAAGAACTTGAAATTTCAGAGTTGTAATAACATATCTGTGTCTGTTTTAAAACATCAATTTTTTTCCCTCTAAATTTACTTAGCAAGGAAATGACCTAGTTATAATATGTACTAACCTTTTAACTAAAACATTTTACATGACAGTGACTTTATTTTCTGTCTACAGCAATAATAATCACACAGAAATTCAAGAAATTTCTTTAGCATTGCGAAGTCACATGAGTAAAGCACCAAGTAACACATTCCACCCACAAGATTTCTCTGATGTTATTAGTTTTATTTTATATGGGAACTCTCATAGAACAGGGTAAGACATTTCTTTGACTCTTTCATTGGAAAAAGTAACTTAAATATATATACATACTTGAATATCTTGACCCTGCGCCTACTTTTGAGGAGTAGCAGAGTATAAAGTAATATTCTTCTCAAATGAATTCTTTTAGTTTTCAGTAGGAAGCATTGCTTTGAAGATAGCATCTGAAGGAAAAAAATGGCCTTTGAAATTGAGTGATGAAGTGCTTGACAGTTAACAGACCTGGCCTGGTCATCAGTGCTTTGGGGAGGGGCCTGGGGCATAGACAGGCTGGAGATGCTGAGTTGCAGTGAGTGCTTGATGCTCGTAGCCTGATTGTCCTGAGCCACTTACCTCAGGATCCCTCTGCACCGCACCCTGTCCTGTTGTAACTGTAGAAGAGCGCCTCGAAATGGGAGGTGGGGGTATAAAGCTTCCCAGTTTTATAGGGTTTGCATTTTTGGAGTAGGGAAAATTGTCCCCTACTCCCATTCCCCTTTGCAATTTATTATTGTTGTTATTATTAAAATAAAGTTGTCATTGTCTGTTAAATATGAAACTACTTTTCCCAGGAAGGACAATTGGTTAGAAAGATTGTTCTATAGCTGCCAGAGACTGGATAAGCGTGACCAAACAACAATCCCCCGCAATCTCCTAAAGACAGATGCCGTCCTTTGGCAGTGGGCTATTTGGGAAGCGGCTCAGTTCACTGTCCTTTCTAAGTTGAGAACCCCACTGGGCAGAGCTCAAGACACCTTCCAGACCATTGAAGGTAATCGACTCTGTGCTTTTTAAAACATGGTGATGTAAATGCTTTCAGGCCTTACATTAAGAAATTTCTCTTTGGTGAAACAAAAGTTTGAGATTGTCTGATTTTTTTTTCTTTACTACTTTATCAGTCAGTCCTTTAAATATGTTTGTTAGAATTAAGCTTTCATTGAATAATTGCATTGACAACAACGCAGTTGTCTGTTTTTGTTCAAAAACTTAGGTGATTTGTGTGGAGAAAACATTTTTTCCCCTGAAACGAAAGATCTTTCATGTTGGGAGTTTTGTTTTTAAATGATGGATATCTAGAGAATACTTGACAAATGTGACTTTGTGAAATTATCTCCAAGAACTAGAACTTTGTAAGATTTCTTTTAAATTTGGGGGTGTTGTCTGTGCTGCCAGGTATCATTAGAAGTCTCGCAGCTCACACTTTAAACCCCGATCAAGACGTCAGTCAGTGGACGACTGCAGACAACGATGAAGGCCACAGCAGCAACCAGCTGAGACTCGTTCTTCTTCTGCAGTACCTGGAAAATCTGGAGAAGTTGATGTACAACGCGTACGAGGGATGCGCGAACGCACTGACGTCGCCGCCCAAGGTTGGTTTCCCGGGGCTCAGTGTTGCTGGTAGCAGTTTCCCGCTCAAACCCGGCTGTGTGTGCAGAGCCGAAATCACAGTGGACTTGTATATTTGGTGTCTCTGTATTTGAGACATCTGTGCCCATAATTAGAACCTACTTTCTCTTTGTTTTCAAGGTCATCAGGACTTTTTTCTATACCAATCGCCAAACTTGTCAAGACTGGCTGACTCGGATACGACTCTCCATCATGCGGGTTGGGTTGTTGGCAGGCCAGCCTGCTGTGACAGTGAGGCACGGCTTTGACTTGCTTACAGAAATGAAGACAAATCTATCTCAGGTAAAGTGGTGTGTTTGGAGTTAATTTTAAATCTGTTGATTAGCAAAACTTGGGTTTAATTCCTCTGGTATGACTTAATCTATGGGTAAAATAAATTAAAACTTCTAATTCATTTTTAAAGCTTTTGATCCAATATCTTATAACAACAATAATGTCCAAAGGCATGCATTTGTGTTTTGTACTTAGAACATGCATTACTGATGCTTAAGGGTTGGAACAGTAAAGGTAATTTTAAGAAAGTTGTCTATAGAAGAAATAATTTTTATAATAATCTATGATAGTTGTATAATGTATAGGAAAGTATATATACTAACTATAATGCATGCAGAAGTATATATAATACTAAAGTTCTAATGTGTAGGGAAAGTGCTGGCTTGTAAGTGGGCTTAATAAGTAAGTGGGATCCAAAAATAGCAAATATTTACTTATGAAGGTAATGTCAGTAGGCAATGTTCAAAGACATGAAGTTAATCACCTTTTTTTTAAAGATTTTATTGGGGAAGGGGAACAGTACTTTATTGGGGAACAGTGTGTTTTTCCCAGGACCCATCAGCTCCAAGTCAAGTTGCTGTCCTTTCACTCTTAGTTGTGGAGGGTGCAGCTCAGCTCCAAGTCCAGTTGCCCTTGTTCAATCTTAGTTTCATGGGGCACAACTTCCTTGACGGAATCGAACCAGCAACACTGTTGCCCAGAGCTCATGCTCTAACCAGCTGAGCCACCCGGCTGCCTCGAAATTAATCACCTTTTAATTCATGTTTATTAATATTTGATTTTTGCTTTGCATTTACTTTGTGTTATTCCTACAGATGCCACAGTTTAAATGTTTGGGTAACTTTTTATTAAAGACCAACACCCATGTGCTGTTAAGATTCTGTCAGTTTCCATTTGTAGCTACATTGTACATAACACATAACATTTTAAGAATTCTAAGCTAAAGGATGTAATACCATTGTTGTAAAAATAATTAAGTACATTTGACTTAGCCTTAGGTTGTGATCTGTAGTGGTAACTGTAGAAGAGATGTGAATTTTAATGGTATTGGTGTCTGGTTCCTTTCTCTGAATGTTATTTTTAGGGGAATGAGTTGGAAGTGACCGTTATGATGGTGGTAGAAGCTCTGTGTGAACTCCACTGTCCTGAAGCCATACAGGGGATTGCTGTGTGGTCATCATCCACTGTCGGAAAAAATCTTCTCTGGATCAACTCAGTGGCCCACCAGGCTGAGGGGAGGTAAGGTGGGAGAAAGCCAGTGGGTGGTAGGATTTGTTCATGTTTATGTTTCAATCCTTTGTATTACTGGCTAACATGGCATGCAATTAAATGTTCAGACAGCTTTGTTCAATTCCAGCAATTGAAGTTTGCTGTAAATCACTTTACTAGGAGGCATCTTCACTATTCTTTAATAGCAAAACTTGGGTGCCTTTCTTCTTTATGAATTAGGAAATCTTCCTTAAAACAAGATCTGCCAATTTTTTATTTTATAAGTACTTTTGAATGCGATCCTTAATTGATAACCTTTCACATCAGAGTCTGGTACAAATTACTCTTTCTGGCTGGAGTTCTTGCTCATTAGTTAGCCCTGTGCACTCACCAGTCAAACTCACTCGATTCCTGCACGTAAATGAGCATGTATGTACCAGAATGGTCTGTGCACATCGATGTAGGTTTATCAGATTTGGAAAATGTAGGAAAAAGTGAAAGAACTCATAATTCCATCTCCTCGCGGTAAGGTAACTCTTAGTATTGATGTATATGCCTTTCTAGTTGTTTTTTCTCATAGTTTTCTCCCCTCTTTTCACAGAAATAAGCACTGTTTCTGTTGGTCACATGGTTTACTTTTCCCTTGAGCAGTATTTTAAAAAATACTTTGCCATGTTAAATATCCTACAATGTGATATTTAATGACACAGTTGTATTTATTTATTTGTGCGTGCACCAGAATTTACATCCCTTATTGTTGGACAGTAAGGTTGTGTTTGATGTTTTTTCGCTAATGTTAAAATCATGATGGCACTTAGTTCTTTGCTCATGGTTGTGATTTTTTTCCTTTGAATTCATTCCTACCAGTTGATTTACTAGAAGAAAGGCTATAGACCATAAGGTTTATGATATGTACAGTTGCTAAGTTACCCTACAGACAAGATGGTACCAGTTTAAATCCCAAAAAATGGAGTAACCCCTTCCTGTCACGTTTGTGAATCCTGAGGGTCACTTAGAAACAAGAACCCTGCCACCATCATTAGTGAAAGTACTTCTTTTATTTCATAGTGCTTTATTAATGGTTACTAGCACTTTTCCCCCATATGTTATATTGACCATTTATGAAAACAAAAAATATTCATGGCCTCTTGTTTTTTCCTTTATTGATCTGTGAGATTTTAGTATACACCAAGATTGTTGACGCTATCTAATTTTTGGATTTGTAATTTGTTCAATGTTTATGAACTTTCTTTTTTTGATACCCAGAAGTTTTAAATTAGTATGCCATTAGTTAGATCTGGTACTGTATGGATTCTTTTCTTGTAGTTATTCTTCTACTTAGCCTTTGCACACATTGAGATCAGATACCTGAATGTTCTTTCTGTTAGTTATTTTATGCTTTTTTTTTTTTTTTTTTTTTTTTTTAACATTTAACAGTCTATTTTCACTTGTTATAAGGAAGAGATCTAATTTTGTGCACCCCCAACTCCATGCGAAATAATGAACTCATTGTTTAGCTCAGTTTATCGAATAGTTCATTCTTTCCAGTTTTTTTGGCAGTGAAATATGTGGGTAATTTAAAAACAAGAGTGTCACTTTGCGTTGAAGGTTTGAAAAGGCCTCTGTGGAGTACCAGGAGCACCTGTGTGCCATGACCGGCGTCGACTGCTCCATCACCGGCTTCGACAAGTCCGTTCTCACGTTGGCCAATGCCGGGCGCAACAGTGCGAGCCCCAAACATTCTCTGAACGGTGAGCATTCAGCATTTAAAGGAACAGTTGTCGTCAAGCAGTTTGTACTGATGCCTCTTACTGTACATTTTTAGATTTCTGTGCTCTGCAACATTTATAACTGCTGCGGATCGGTATCGCTCTCTTTTTTTCTCTCTCTCATAAAATATTTTCACGCAGGTGACGCCAGAAAAACTGTGCTCTCCAAACCAACTGACTCTTCCCCTGAGGTTATAAATTATTTGGGAAATAAAGCCTGCGAGTGCTACATTTCGATCGCTGATTGGGCGGCCGTGCAGGAATGGCAGAATGCTATCCACGACCTGAAAAAGAGCACCAGCAGCACTTCGCTCAACCTGAAAGCGGATTTCAACTACATAAAGTGAGGACTCTTTTTCCTTTATAAAGCATGGTACTCAAGTCCGTTACACAAATTTTCAGTGACTTGAAAGGCTTCCTCTATGGCAGAAAAATAATAAAATTGGTCATACCTACTATTGCAAGATGGTCGTAATGGTAATAATACTGCATTCTGAAAATGACTACAGTGAGAAACCAACATTAAATGTGCGGAGGGTGTTCATGGTATGGGGAAACAAAACCAGCTCGTAACTGTTGAAGCAGTCGTTCGGTAGTGATTCTCAGAGCCTGCTCCAGAATCAAAATGAATATGTACAGTCGTGCCCCTCTTATCCCCGGGGCATGTGTTCCAAGACCCTCAGTGGATGCCTGAAACTGGACAGTACCAAACCCTGTCTATACTACGTTTTCTCGTACATATATATTCTTATGATAAAGATAAATTAAGCACAGTAAGAGATTAACAAGAATAACTGATAATAAAATAGAGCAGTTATAATGATATAATAAAAGTTATGTGAATGTCGCCTGTCTCTCTCATAACCAATCTGAAAACTGCTAACTGAGATGGCTGCTAAGTGACTAAAGGGCAGAGAACGTATGCAGCGTGAGGGCACTGGACAAAGGGATGATTCTCATCCCAAGTGGGATGGGGTGAGCTTTCATCATCCTGCTCAGAACAGTACAAAAGAAAACTTAGGAATTATTTCTGGGATTTTCCATTTAACATTTTTGGGCCACTGTTTCCCATGGGTAACTGAAACTGTGGAAAGTAAAACTGCGGGTACAGGGGAACTACTGTAAAGACAAAGTTGTCACTGCTTTACAAAGGATCACATTTGATGGCTTTATTTCTAAACTAGATTTAAATACAGTAAGTCTTCACCAACATCATTGATAGGTTCCTAGAAACTGACTTTTAAGCAAAACAATATATAACGAAACCAGTTTTACCATAGGATAATTGATGTTAACAAGAGTAAGTTCCTACAGCGTGTTTCTAGTCACAAAAATATCACCAAACTTCTAAATAAAGACCCAAAGCAGTTCTCATAGTAAACATTGAAATAAATGTGAGCTACATGGGAGACAATTAAAGGCCTACTTTCCTTTTCACTCTCTACTCTGGAGCCTCTGTAAGCTGCCAAACCACAGATAAGGCTTTGGAGAAGAGTGAGTGAAAAGGAAAGAGGCCAAGGTCAGAATCCTTTCCAGCATCTGTTAAGGGATGGGAGTTGGAGCCATTGAAGAAAACACAAGGACTTTGAGGAAGGAGGTGTTGCAGCTGTAGCAGGGCCAGACAGGAGTAGTTGCCTTGTCAGGAGCTCCAGAGATTGCAAGCAAGAAGAGCTTGTTGAGAGAGGAAGACCAGCAGTCAGGTGGAGTACTGTTGAGTGGTGGAGAAATTTGAAAATGAAAAGCTCTAGTTTGGTTAATTGGGTGGTGAGTTTTTCCTGAAGTCCGGGAGAGGAAGCTGTGGCTGGAGGAGAATGTTGTGTTTTTATTTAATATTGGCGAGATTAAGTGTTCTTTTAGACCCAGAGGGAGGAGCCACTAGAAAGCAGAAGTTGAAGAAACAGGATGAAGACCATTAAATGAAGGCTTAACTGGATCGCACCTTTTCTGTGCCTCAAGAAATGCAGTTCAAGTTAGATGCAGATAGTTTTGGGAGTGGATAGTGGGTTGGGGTGAGGGTAGAGGGAATTAAAGCCTGCTTTGTCCCCCTCCCCTCCCCCACAAGTCAGTCATTAGCTGGAAGTGTGAGGGCGTTGTAGATCTTAGTGGGCGAGGAGGGCACCTGCCACGGGAGAGGCTTAGACCCTGGAGTGGCAGGAGAGGTGAGTGTGTTGGTCTCCAAACCTGGACAGTTCACCAGCGCCCAGGGATTTGGGCTGACCTGAGAAGCTAGTAGTTGCTTTGATCCAGGCTTGGGGCTCATTAAGGTGGACGCAGGTACAGTCACATGATGTCCATTTCTTGTGCTGGATTCAGGCTGCGATGTAAGGGAGGCGACACAGTGAGGGAGACTGGAAAAGATGGGAGATTAATGGAAAAGAGTCACTGAGGGACTGTAAGTCTTCGCTTTGGTTGGAGAGCAGCTGTAATAGGAACGGGAACTGGTGAGGATCTGAAAGTAGCGGGGGTGGGGGATGGGGCCCTGGGAGGATGAGGCCTCATTCTGGCATTGGTGCCACCAGACTGTCGGAAGGAGTTTCAGAGCTATCGCCATTTTCTGATACGGTGAGGAGATGGAAAGGAAGAATTCTCTGAAAGAAGAGAAACAGGTTCCATGAAACAAAGTGGAAAAGGTAGAGAGGGCAGGGGCATCAGCAGTGAATGGAAGCAGGGCTGGGATATAAGATTGAGATAACAGCATGGGAGACCCCCAGGGTCTTACGCTTTGGTGATGGCTGAGGCCGTGGTGGAAGTTTAGTTATAGCTCAGGGAGAGCTGGTTGTTCACGTTGCCCTGCAGAATTCCTGTCAGTTTGTTGGAGGGGCCCAGAAGATAATAGGCTGCAAAAAGACGGAGGAGACTTGGAGGGGTGAGTAGGCTAAACTGAATGTTTATAGTTGAGACTTTCCCGTTTGCCACTTCGATTTCAGTGCTAGTTAAGATGTTAGTCACATCTTCAAAATAAAAATAAAATGGCGGCCTCCGTGAGATGAACTTCATCAAGAGTGTTGTGTACCTGTGATGTCTTTTCCTAGAATTGGTGCTGTTTTTTTTTTAATGGTTCCACAGGCTGAATAGGGTGTGATACAAGCTAACCAATATTTTAATTACAGATCACTAAGCAGTTTTGAGTCCGGAGAATTTGTTGAATGTACTGAGCAATTAGAATTGTTACCAGGAGAAAATATCAATCTACTTGCTGGAGGATCAAAAGAAAAAATAGGTATTTGAGATAATTTTAAATGTTTAAAATATTTTTATGAATAAGTTGCTCAAAATGTTTGGTTTAATATGTTTTACTGGAAAATCTGTAAGTTATACATTTATTTGGGGGCAGAGTCCCATGTGAAGCAACAAATTTAGGACTCCTCTGTTTATGTTTGATTTGGCAAGAAAAAACAGTTTGATTAAAATTAAGCAAACTAGAAAAAGGCTACGGTAATCCTTAGAGATTTACCTAACCATTTTGTTTGAAAAAGTACAAGTAGTGCTTAAGTTAAATATTTTTTGTGATTGACATCTGGATGTAGTTCATAAATTAAGTTCTTTATCACAATTGAAACATTTTGTAAAATCTTATCCTAGTTTTGTGAGTAGTCTGTGTGTTAGCATTGATTTGCTACATTCGGTAAGATTTGCCAAAGTATAATAAGTCTAGATAAGCCCCTATAAATAGTGATGTACTGATTTTTGAGCCTTGGAAATTACACCTCAGATCCCCCCCTCCCGTCAGTTAATTTTATATAACATATAATTTTTATATAAGCATCAGAAATATTTAATCCTAGTGTTCAGCCAGCTGAACTGAATATGAAAGGAGGTGTTCATTGGTGGTTATCTTTTTACACTGTGTCAAAATGGCTTACCGCTCATGCGTTAAAAGCAGGGTAACTTAATGGAATCTGTTGACCTCCTGTAGATATGAAAAAACTACTTCCTAACATGTTAAGTCCAGATCCGAGGGAGCTGCAGAAATCCATTGAGGTTCAGCTGTTGAGAAGTTCTGTTTGTTTGGCAACTGCTTTAAACCATATAGAACAAGACCAGAAGTGGCCGTCTGTAACTGAGTAAGTCAGATCGGGGTGAATGTTCATTGTGTGCACCTTAGGACAAGTGTATGTACTGGGGGTGAGGGTGGGGGCCGCTGCCAGAGCACTGCAGGCTTGCTCGTCGTGAGAGCTGCCCTGCAGTTGTACAAGTCGTAAGGTCTGTGAATGAAGGCCACTTGCCAACATTACTGAGGTTGGAACTCAATAAAATGCAAAAATCCCCAAAGCAGTGTCCTGACTTGCTTCTATCGTGTCCTGAAGGGCAGGCTGCTCCTCTTTCTTCCCTGCTTTGGTTGCCAGTATGGAAGCATCTTACCTAATTGCTTTAGCCCTTTGGTGTTACAAGCTGAGAAGTCTCATTTATTAATTAATAACTATTTTGTTGCAGAAACGTGGTAAAGTACTTGAAGCAAACTTCCCGCATAGCTATTGGACCACTAAGACTGTCTACTTTGACGGTTTCCCAATCTCTGCCAGTTCTGAGCACCTTACAGCTGTATTGCTCTTCTGCTTTGGAGAACACAGTTTCTAACAGACTTTCCACAGAGGTGTGTATATGTGTATTTTTACCAGGATGTTCTTTGGAATGTTAACAGGCGCTTGTGTAGGACAGAGACTACTATTTTTCACGTTTTTAAAACAGCATTTGTAGTTTTTGTTGGCTAAGCTACATCTAGACATCCAGACATCTAGAATGCCATTTTCAGGCAGATTTCATTTGAGTTTGTAAGGCAGATGGAAGAACCTAAGATCTATAATCTCAAGGATGGTAATTGCTTAATTGCTTTTTTTTCTTTTTCTTTGTTTTTGGAAGAGGGATTGGAGTACGTAAATATATTTCCTTTGGGCAGATTATATAAATTTTAGATTTGACTAAAACGAAGTCATCCCCTCTCTTCCCTGGTGGTACAGTTTAACCAACTGTACCAACGATGGGCCCTTCCCAGAGAAATTACAATCTCTGAGATTGTGTTTATGAAGCAGTAGTTTTATGTTTTTTCTGTAATTTAGCTTCTGCTTTATAGTAAATACATGTACCTACTTTATGGCAAAGTATATTGATAAATTGGACTTATATTCTGAAAAACAATTTTTTTGAGGGGGCAAAACAAAGGTTTTCTCTTAGAGGCTTTTCCTCTTATGATTAGAAGATACAGTGAGGAAAGGGGAGGGTTGAATGGATAAAGCTGGAGTTGAGTTGCTGCAGGCAGCCTGTGGGTTGGAACTATGCAGTCTGCCCGTGTAAGACACCTGTGCACATGACGATGTGGTTTGTCTGCGGCAGGATTGTCTCATCCCGCTCTTCAGCGAGGCCTTGCGCTCCTGCAAGCAGCATGACGTGCGGCCGTGGATGCAGGCCTTGAGGTACACCACGTACCAGAGCCAGCTGTTGGAGAAGATCAAAGGTAACTAGGCCTTTTCGTAAGTAGCTTTACTGAGACCTGATTTACACGGCTGAAGGGTCCAATTCCGTGAGTTTGACGCGCCTTTACCTGTGTAACCACTGATAAAATAAAAATAGAGAACACTTATCTATCCAGAAGCTTTCCTTACACCTTTTCCCAGCTCTCGCCCACCTTGCTGTCCCAGACAACCTCTATGGGTTAGTCTTGTCTCTCCCAGAGTGTTGTCTAAATGTCATCATGAAGTATGCTTGCTTGTGTCTGGCTTCTCCTGCTTAGCATTTTATTATGTGTGAGGGTCACCCATGGTGCGTGTGTACGTGTGGCCCTTCCTGTTGTTGAGTGATGTCTATTGTGTGGGTAGACCAGTTTGTTTATCTGTTGACCCTTTGATGGGTATTTGAGTTGTTTTCAAATTTGGGCTATGACATATAAAGCTGATGTGAAATCCACGTACCAGTCTGGGTGGGCGTGTACTTGCGTTTCTTCTTTAAGTTCCTGTGAGTGGGTTGTTGGCTCATAGGGTTTAATGCTCCGAATAGTTGGGCAGTTTCTCCTAAAGCAGTTGTCCATTTTCCATTCCCTCTGGTACCTGCACGCTTGGCATTGTCTGTCTGTAATCTCAGTTCCTGGTGTGAGGATGTAGTACTACCTCACTGCGGTTTTACTTACATTTTCCTGATGATCAATGGTGGTGAGCATCTTTTCATTGCCTAGTGGCCACTGGATTCCTTGTTTTCTAGAGTGTTCCAGTCTTGCCCATTTTTAATGAAGTCATAAGATTTGTCTGTATGTTCTGGGTATGGATTCTTTGTCAGATATAATACACTGTGAATGTTAAGTTTTAAACACTCAAAATAAATAGTTAGAAAATTTGTATATTTATACATTTCTTTTTAAAGAAAGAAATGTCTGTCGTGTTAAATGGATGCTAGCAATTTACATTTTATCGCTCTAAAATGGAAGTTGCCAGAATTTTGTAGAATTTTACTGGAAAACGTGGTAGCTGGGGTTACTGAGTATTTGAGTATTAAATTTCAACTAAGCTAATGTTGGGGAATGAATTTGCATTTCAGGGTGATTATGGATAATGGTGACTCACCAGTACCTTCACTGCCATATAGACCTGGGTTTGAATCATTAGCCCAACATTTGCAACTTGATGGACCTTAGGGCAAGTCATTCAACTTCTGAGTCACTTTTCTTTTTAGTGATGGGGATTGCCCCACTCGTATGATTCTTGCAAGAATTGGAGATAAGACCAGGTATATGTATAAAAGCCCTTGCACAGAGCATGACGTGTAATAGGACTAGAAATACCACCTCTTTTTCCATCCTCCTCTTACTGAACGAGTTTTAGAATCGGAAGAAAAATTCAGTGACCCAGTGGTTATATTTGGAGACAGAACTCCACTCCGCAGTTTTCTTTCTTTATTCAGCAAGTGTTTATCAAGTGTGTGCTTTGGGCCAGGTGTACTGCGCTTGAAGTTGGCAGTAGTGGTGAACAAGACGAGCCTGTTTTCTGCATTCCCGGGACCAAAGGGATTCTAGAGTCCAGCAGGGAAAAGTGACGTCAGGCAAGGTGCAGCACCATGGTGTCTGGATGGGCGTGCACATGCGTGGTGCTCAAGAAGTGCAGCCGGGGCACCGCTGAATCCCAGGATTCGGAAAGGACCGGGGAGGAAGTACTGTTTCACCTGAGACGGCAGGGAGGTAGAGATGAGAAAGAAAGCAGACTGATTTAGTTGAACAAAATAAAAATCCTATGTGAAGGCCAGAGGCCATAACGAAAGATTCTTAGATGACTCCGTTCCCCTAAGAGAGAGTGGGAAGAGATGAAGCTGGATGAGCTGGGGACTGGGATTGGGGTGGAATGCCAGGCATCAGTGCCTTACGAGTCACTGTCAGGAGTTTGGGCTTTGTCAGAAGGGCAGTGGGAAGCCATCAAGTGCTCACATGTACCTTTGTGTGAGATCACGTCAGTCGCAGGCTGGAGAAGGGATTCAAACAGGGTAAGACTGGGGGCAAAGGAACCCACTGGCTGAAGTCCCCGCAAAAGGTAACTAAGGTAGTGGAAGCAGGGACAGAAAAAAGCAGGTGTGATGTGAGGCTTGAAAGTAAAGTCTAAGGTGACGCTCAGGCACCTGCTCAGGGAGCCGGGTGATCACGTGCCTTTCCTTGAGAAAGAGAGAATAAGAAAAGGAAGTAAAAGGTTGGAAGGGAGGTAGAAAATGGATTCCACTTGGCAGGTTCAAGTGCCTTTGAAATACCTGAGTGTAGGTGACTGGTAAGCAGCTGGGACTTGGCGATAGGTTGGCTAGAGACAAAGGTTCAAGAGTCCTCGGCATTTGCTGGCGTCAGAAGCCAGAGGGGCAGATGCTGTTGTCCAGGCATAGTGTGCAGAGTGAGAAGGGAGCTCAGGTAGGAGCAGCGCCAGTTTTCATGGACGGGCAGTGGTGAGAAGGAGTCTTCTCCAGGGAGGTGAGAGTAGACCAGGCGAGAACGGCAGGGTAGAGGGCACTTCATACAGGAAGTAGGGACGGTCTTTCCCCTCATTCTTGACCCTTTGGCCAAGGCTCTTTACTTAAAAGATTCAGATACTGAAAAGTTAATTTCTTAGAGTGAATGATTTTCATCATATGTATTTATTTCAACAAACATTTATCATGTATTGTATGCCAAGCACTGCACTAACTGTTGGGGACTTAAAGATGGTGAAAAATGAGTCGTCTGTGTTTAGAGAAGCTGTGGGGAAGGTAAGAGTCGGGGAAGAATTTTTTGGTCGTGTTTCTATGCAGTCTGGCATTGCAGGAACTAATAAACCCATCAGGAACTAATATAAAATGTTTTCTTCTTTCCAGAACAAACAGTTCCAATTAGAAGCCATCTCATGGAATTAGGTCTAACAGCAGCAAAATTTGCTAGAAAACGGGGGAATGTGTCACTTGCAACAAGACTGCTGGCACAGTGTAGTGAGGTTCAGCTGGGAAAGACCACCACTGCACAGGATTTAGTCCAGCATTTTAAAAAACTATCAACTCAAGGTCAAGCGGATGAAAAGTGGGGGCCTGAACTTGACATTGAAAAAACCAAGTTGTTACATACAGCAGGTTAGTAAAATGAATTGTGGTCCATACACAACTATAATAAAGATCAAGTGTAGGAATATTATGTAGTGTGTGGTATAAGGCAGTAATAATAGAAGTGTTGATTTTTTCCCCCAGCTGTTGCAGACATTTGAGTCCTGAATAAGCATATGTGTAATTGACTTATCTCTATAATTTCGTAGTTCTAAAAAGTAATTTTGTTGCTTGTATATTAAAGTAATAAATGTTTCAAGAGATCATTGCTTGTCACTGAATTTGTGTGTTCTTCAAAGTTCATCCTTTAAGACTTCTAAGGGCTGGTTTTTTGGTTTTCTATAGGCCAGTCAGCACACGCAATGGAAATGTTGAGTTCCTGTGCCATATCTTTCTGCAAGTCTGCCAAAGCTGAATATGCAGTTGCCAAGTCCATTCTGACACTGGCTAAATGGATCCAGGCAGAGTGGAAAGAAATTTCTGGGCAGCTGAAACAGGTTTACAGAGCTCAGCAGCAGCAGAACTTCTCAGGTCTTTCTCCTCTGTCTAAAAACATCCTCACTCTGATAGAACTGCCATCTGTTAATACGACGGATGAAGAGTGTCCTCGGATTGAGAGCGAATCTACAGGTAGGGCTTCTTTGTCTCGTTAGCATTACAATATTAATTTAAGAAGGGATTTTTATCCCCCATTTTAAACTTGAGAATGTTAGGCTGGCTAGACTTGGCCACAAAAAGTGTCTCTCTGGAAATTAAGCATATTGCCTGGAAGTAACTAAAATGCATTGCTTTAGTATCTGCTGCCACTGAAAGTCTGTGAGCTCTGCCCCCAGGCCATACCTCCCACCTTCCCAAGATAAAATAGTGGTAGCCTGTGGTCCCCTTGACTGGTGGAGCACAGACATTACAGAAAGGTTCCGGTTTCCCATCCTGAAAGGTCCCTCACAGGTGGGGTCGTTCCTTCCTTCAGTGGTGAGTGCTGTTGTGGTGACACCATGGGAGGTGGTTAACCTCTTCGTCACTGACATTGGGCTTCCAATTCTGACGCATGGATTAGAGGGTCTTGAACCTTACTCATAAGGGATGTGTCTGGTGATCTTTATAAATCTTCTTATTGGCAAATGGCATTAGAGCAGACGATTTCTTCACTTTTAAACTGGGAATAAAGAGGCTTGTCTTGTGAAGCTCTGATTGGATGAGATCGTTTGCTCATCACGTATATGTTAATTTTGCCAAAAATTATAAGCTGAATCTACTGAGAGGAAATAGCCATTGAAATCCAGAATGCGAGACATTTTACAACACATCTTACACTTGAACTGTTTATAAAATTCAGTGTCACGAAAGACATGGACGTGTTTTACAGGGCGATACTTTATACTTACTTGGGAAGCTGAGTGATTCATCTCAACATTAGCCTTTGAGACAATCATAATACAAATGAATGCTTCTTCAAATTATGTACTGTAATTTAGGGAACTTATTGTTTGTAGATGGTAAAATCCTAAAATGTTCATGGAAAGGCCGTTAGAAATTTATGACCGTAACATTGCTGAGTTCTTTCGTTGTTGTTTTCTCCATCATGGCAGTGCATATTGGAGTCGGAGAACCTGACTTCATTTTGGGACAGTTGTATCACCTGTCTTCAGTACAGGCACCTGAAGTAGCCAAATCGTGGGCAGCCTTGGCTAGTTGGGCTTACAGGTGGGGCAGAAAGGTGGTTGACAATGCCAGGTATGTATGTTGAAATGTGTGACTGACTTAACGCATTGCAAAATAGACTGAAAATGCCTGCTGACAGGGTCAAGTTTTGGCAGCTGCAACACTGATGGCTTGTTTATTTTTACAGTCAGGGAGAAGGTGTTCGTCTGCTGCCTAGAGAGAAATCTGAAGTTCAAAATCTGCTTCCAGACACTGTAACTGAAGAAGAAAAAGAGAGAATCTATGGTATTCTTGGTCAGGCTGTGTGTCGGCCCGCGGGGATTCAGGTAAGGAAGACTCGATGCGGGGGTTGGGGGAGGAGTGTCAAGATCACTGTTCTGATTCCCTCATTCTGAGGAAGGAGAGCTCATTCCTTGATTAAATGTTTTGTTTCTGATACAAACTTGGGTTTTTAAGATGAAAGGGAGTAATGTTTTTCGAAGAAGAAGAACTTCTTGACAAGTCAAGTTTTTTCCTTAGAGTTCATTTTATGTAAAGTAGGTTTTTCTTTTCCTTACTCTTCTGATCAGAAATTAGGTTCTTAACACTGTCTGGGGAGCTTTTATAAAATACGCCAGTGCCTCAGCCCCACCCCAGACATTCTAGATAAGATGTGTGTGTGCGTGCATGTGTCGTGAAGCTTACTAGGTGATTCTGATATGCAGCCGGAATTGAAAACCAGTGGACTAGATCTGTGGGATGTACTCCCTCCACACTCAAAGGTCTGTTGATTCTAGAATGTAGGACTCAAGTGGTTAGTGGCAGACCGAAACGTTTGGATCTTTTTGCTGAGATAAACTTAGGGACTCAGTTCTTGCCGTGGACTTCGGCGTCTCTTCTCGTCTGGGAAGGCAGCTGTGCGCATGCCCAGGGCTTCTGCTGTACCGGGTACAGTGGTTGTGACTGTCTTTTCACTGAGCTGCAAACTTTTCAACAGACGATGTCTCAGGTTCTGCAGGCAGGACAGCATGTGGTAGCTTAGAACATCTGAAGTCCAGAATCGCTTTAATCTTTGCTAAATGCTTATATCCTTCATTAGCTACACTAGGAAATAACAGAGAGAAGCATCTTGGCCGTGATTTAGCCTGTATCGCACTAAGTCGGGAGTAATTTGGTGAGGAAATGCTTTCATATGACAGGAAAGTCAGGTACCTTCCTCCCTTTGCAGTTGTGTTACAAGTAGCATTTTTTGGCCCGATTTGTCTTCAGGATGAAGACATAACGCTCCAGATAACAGAAAGCGAAGATAATGAGGAAGATGACATGGTTGATGTTATCTGGCGTCAGTTACTGTCCAGCTGCCCGTGGCTGTCAGAACTGGACGAAAGTGCGACTGAGGGTGTGCTGAACGTGTGGCGGAAAGTTGTGGACCGCATCTTCAGCCTGTACAAACTGTCCTGCAGCGTGTATTTTACTTTCCTGAAACTCAACGCTGGTCAGGTAGGTTCTACGGCGTTCATTTGAACTTTCCTAACACACGAAACTGGTATTCTGAATTGTTTCCTCATTTCTCCCTTCTGCCTCCACCCCAGATTCCTTTAGATGAGGATGACCCCAGGCTGCACTTGAGCCACCGAGCGGAGCAGAGCACCGACGACGTGATCGTGATGGCCACCTTACGACTGCTGAGACTGCTCGTGAAGCATGCCGGCGAGCTGCGGCAGTACCTGGAGCATGGCTTGGAAACCACCCCGACTGCCCCGTGGAGAGGTGACCGTCTAAGTGTTTCAGGGAGAGTGACCTCTGGGTCGGCTCGCTCACGTAGGAAGACACGGTAGTTCTTTTGTGTTGGTTCTTTGACTGTGTGACGCAGTAGCTACAGTCGTTCGTAGGACTCCCGGACTGCTGTCACACCCCTTCCCTCCCACCTGTCAGAGGATTGGGAGGCTGAGAGGCAGAAGCTTTTCATAGACAAAATGAATTTGGGAGAGAGTGGTAAAAATAAGTTTCAAGCAATTTCATAAACACTTTGTAAAAGGTCTACGTCTCCTTTTAGAGCATTCACAGAAGACACCTTTCTCTAGAACACTTTGTAATGGCTCTGGACTGTGATTATCCCCATCGGAGCTACTGTGTATGGTTCTTGGTTACCACCAAGAGACAGCTGAGGCCTTAGCAGTCATGCTGGCACATCAGGTTTCATCCTTGTGCATCCACTCTGTTGACTAATAACTTTAAAGTATGTTTCTTTCTTCCTACCCTGAAGGGATTATTCCGCAGCTTTTCTCACGCTTAAACCACCCTGAGGTGTACGTGCGCCAGAGCATTTGTAACCTGCTGTGCCGCGTGGCCCAGGACTGCCCGCACCTCATTCTGTACCCTGCCATCGTGGGCACCATTTCGCTCAGCAGTGAGTCGCAGTCTTCAGGTACGCGCGCCTAAAGCACCGCTCCTTTAAGGGTCACTTGTTTTGCAAATAGTGTTTTGTTAGGTAAATGTTTCTGAGCTTTATGTTCCAGAGTTGATAGAGTTTGTAATGTTTCCAGTAATAATAATTGCCATTTATTGAGGGGGTAACGACTGTCTGGCACTAGGACGTGTGCCTTACACGTCACCTTCAGTGTCGCCCTATGCCAACAAGGCATGGAGAGGCCGAGTCCCTCACGCGTATTCACTGAGCTGAGTAACGGGTGGACGAGGGTTGGAGCCTAGTTCTGACTCTGGCTGGGAGAATACTTTATTTGTTGGCACTTGTTTATTATTTCCCCCTGCCCCCCACCATTACCTTCTGTTAGCTTATAATATTAACGAATATAAAAAACTCAGTTTGTAAGAAGGCAGGTTGTCCGTGATCTTCGAAAGCCACTTTTGCACACAGAATGCCAGTTAGTTTTAAAGAGTGCTCTGGAGTTAGAGATTTATTGATGGTTCCCCTAAGGTGACATAGGCACATGGGAGGAACATCCAAAGTACACCTGACCCTCCCATTTCATTCTAGGAAATAAGTTTTCCTCCTCAATTCCAACTTTACTTGGCAACATTCAAGGAGAAGAATTGCTGGTTTCTGAATGTGAGGGAGGGAGCCCACCTGCTTCTCAAGATAGCAACAAGGACGAACCCAAAAGCGGGCTGAATGAAGACCAAGCCATGATGCAGGATTGCTACAGCAAGATCGTGGAGAAGCTGTCCTCTGCCAACCCAACCATGGTGTTACAGGTACAGAGACCAACTCCGCCACCCCACCCTCCAAAAAACACCCCATTCCAACTGCCGTGGAAATACTCGAGGAACACAGCTTTTGGAATGCCCCACGTTGGTTGTACAGCTCGGGATGAGTGGGCAGAAGCCCCATGTCCGATGCCCTGTGGGACGGGGAACTCGGGTGCTCACTGCCTGGCGGTTTGCCGTCTGCAGAGCTGTGCTCGGCAGGTTGGAGACGAGCATTGGGCTGTGCTGTGTCCGCAGGTCCAGATGCTGGTGGCCGAGCTGCGCAGGGTCACCGTCCTCTGGGACGAGCTCTGGCTGGGAGTGCTGTTACAGCAGCACATGTACGTTCTGAGACGAATCCAGCAGCTCGAAGATGAGGTGAAGCGAGTCCAAAACAACAACACCCTACGCAAGTATGTTTTCATACACTTACGCTGCTGCTTTTTTTCCAAGTAAAATAACATAATGTAAAATTGGCCATTTTACCCAATTTTAAGTGTGCAGTACAGAGGCGTTAAGTGCATTCACAGTTGTGCCGCCATCACCACCGTCCATTCCCAGGACTTATCATCTGAAACAGAAGCTCTGTACGTTAAACAGTATCCCCCGCCCTCCCTGTCCTCAGCTCCTGGTCACTGCTCTTCTACCTTTGTCTCTGTGAATCTGACAACTCGAAACAGCTGTGGAAGGAGGAATCACACAGTATTCGTCCTTTTGTGTCTGGCTCATCTCACTGAGCATAATGTTTTGAAAGTTCATCCATGTTGTGGCATGTGGCAGAATTTCCCTCCTTTTATGGCCGAACAACACTCCATTGTGTGGCTACACCACGTTTTGTTTATGCACTCATCTATCACTGGGCACTTGGCTGGCGCCTCCCTTTTGGCTATTGGAAACAATGCTTCTATGAACATCGGTGTACAAATATCTGTTAGAGACATTCAGTTGTTCTGTGTGTGATCCACTGGATTTGCTGGGTCATATGGTAATTCTAGGTTTAACTTAAACACAGGAACTGCCAAACCATTTTCCACAGTAACTGCAGCATTTTACATTCCCGCCAAAAACACATGAAAATTCCAATTTCTCCACATCCTCACCAGTGTTTGTTATTTTCTGGATTTTTATTTGTTTGTTTGTTTATATGTTTTTTTGATAGTTTCCATCCTAAAGGATGAGAAGTGGTATCTCATTGTGGTTTTGGTTTGCATTTCCCACTGACTAAAAACGTTGAGCATCTATTTGTGTGTCTATGACCATTTGTATGTCTTCTTTGGAGAAATGTCTTATTCAAATCCTTCGCCCATTTTTTAATTGATTGTTTATTATTGTTGAGTTTTAAGTGCCCTATATTTTGGATATGAATCTCTTATCAGATACATGATTTGCAAAAAAGATGTATTTTTCCTCATTTTGTGTGTTGCCTTTTCACTCTCTTGATAGTGTCTTTTGATGCACGTAAGTTTTTAATTTTGTTGTAGCCAGTTTACCTAATTTTTTCTTTTGCTGCCTGTGCTTTGTGCCATATCCAGGAAATCATTGTCAAATTCGGTGTCAAGAAGCCTTTCCCCTATGCTTTTTTCTACAGGGTTTTTTTTCTTTTTCTTTTCCATAGCATGAGCCTATTTCTGCTCTGTACTTTTTTTTTTTTTTAAATGTTTATTGGGGTGACAATTGTTAGTCAAGTTACATAGATTTCAGGCGTGCAATTCTGTATTACATCATCTATAAATCACTTTGTGTGTTCACCACCCAGAGTCAGTTCTCCTATCACCATATATTTGATCCCCTTTACCCTCATCTATCACCCCTCCCACCCCCACTCTACAGGTTTTAAAGTCTTAGCTCTTAAGGTATTTGATCCATTTTGAAGGGTTTTTTTGCATGTAGTGTCAGGCAAGGGTTCAGCTTCATTCTTTTGCAAATGGCTATCCAGTTTCTCAGCACCATTTGTTGCAAAGAGAAGCTGCCTCTTTTATGTGCTGGATTTTTGACAGTGCCATATTGTAAGTTACTTTGTTAATATTTTACTACTTTGTTTCACCTTATTCTTTTATATTATTTCCTCACACTTGATACACTTAAATTGTACCTTATTCGTGTAAAACTCTCTTTCTGGGCAGAGAAGAGAAAATTGCAATCATGCGGGAGAAGCACACGGCTTTGATGAAGCCCATTGTGTTCGCTTTGGAGCACGTGAGGAGCATCACGGCGGCCCCGGCAGAAACGCCGCATGAGAAGTGGTTTCAGGATAACTATGGTGACGCCATTGACAATGCCCTCGAAAAACTGAAGACACCCTCCAACCCCGCAAAGCCTGGAAGCAGCTGGATTCCATTTAAAGAGGTACAGCAATGTCTCAAGAATGCTTCTAAAATGGGAAACCCCTTATGAGATACGAAATTTAAATAAGGGGACTGCCCCCACTTGGAACACTAGAGAATATTTTGTAAGCCCATGGAAGGCAGCTTGTGACCGGCTGCTTGTAAGAAATTTTCTTCATTTTGAGAATTTGGGGGTGAGTAGGCCTAGAGGTTCAAACTTCCATCTACAGAGGTTTCACCGAGGAAGAACGGACTGTAAGAAATTAGCCAAGGAAGGGGCTCTGGCCTTGAGATAGATATCTGTTGCCTTTTATTTTCGTAACAAGATTCAGAAAGTCTTGTGCTTGTCCAGTGTTTTGTAAGTCATTGCTTCGAAATCAGTCCTGCATGGGCTGTTGGGGGATGATTAGTATATTCCAATATTTGAGAATCCTTATCTTCTTATATTTTGGTCCCCTTAATTCTGTATTTTCTTTGGTTTTTACTCTGTTATAGCAATAAGACCATTAGTTGAAGGAGCCTATTTATTACCTTTTTCTTGTTTTTCTTACCGCTTTTTTCTCTGTGGCTTACCCTCACTGCTCCTGACTGATTCCCTTACTGAACTCTAGTAATGAATTCTAGGAATGAGAAAACTATTGAAAGTTACAATGTAGAAACTAAAAGTACACCTAACTTGAACTAGTAAAGGCAAAGGCTAACCTGCAAGGAAATTACCAGAAGCACAAGACAAGAAGACCAACATAAAGGATGAAACTCCCTACGTGTGGCCTATCCAAAGCTTGTTTCCTTGTGTACCAACAGCGGTTTCATGCTTCTTTGTCTCCTTCTCAGTAAATCAAGTCAGAAACCCAGAGGAGGAGACAAAGGGAATGCTTTTTAAAGCTGTGTGTGTGAGTAATAAGTCAGAGAAAAATTTTTGACAATTGTGTTCATTTCATAGTTTTAAAAATTGAAAAGAACAACTCTCACAATGTAGTGCAGCTAAAAAAACAGAATTAGCTAAAAAAATGCAGCTTTCTAGAAGTCTCACATGTCCCTTCCTAATTATATCTCTCTCTCTGCATCCACTGTTCTGAGTTTTTAATTAATCATTACTTACTTGTAAAAACGGTTTTTGTTTATTGGTGCGTTTCCAAATGGTGTGTTGTTCCGTTTCTGTTTGCTTTTTAACTTAATATAACTGCGGTTATATTGTATATATGTGTCAGTGTTTATTTACTACTTCCATTATTGATGGATTAGCCTTAGGGTTTTGTGTTTTGTGGGGTTTTTTTTGTTTGTTTTTATTTTTAGGATCCATGTTTTGTGTGCAGCTGAACATCGGTCTGTTATGGGAAAAATACCACAATTTCTCCTTTGTCCTGTCAGTGGATACTTGGGGTGTTTCCAGTTTTTTTTCTTTTTATGAACAAAGCTTGCTAAGGATTGATTTTAAAATGTTCCCATGAAAGCCGAGACCCGAGTTCATTCATTCACGTGTAGATGATTGAGTTAGCTATGAGTAGGGACACAAATGGACTTGCAGTCCACGCTCTGTGAGTTATTTAGAAGGTATTGTGGCGTTTGCTGTGTACTTGAAGTGGTCAGAGTGCTGAGTTGTTCCCAGCTTCTCAAGTGGCTTCCCAAGGATATGTCTGCCTGACAGCTGACACTAGCTACATCTTTTGCTATGTATTGCAAGGACTGGATTGATTTGTTTTGGCATCGATCAGACATAGCTTAGTGGGAGAATTGGTCTGTAAGCCCCAAATCTGTCATCACAGTGGTGATTTCCTTCCATCTGCTATGATTTCATTGCTTGTTTGGACAGAGGAGGAGGAAGGGTCCCAACAAGATAGAAACCATTGAAGCACATCAGCAGCCCAGTGTCTCCCCTCTGAGGACGGCCCAAATAAATAACACCGAATTGAAAGTGGAAGAAAGTGTGTTGTGATGATACTATAAACTTGTTTTCCCTATCTCATAAATGCAGATAATGCTGAGTTTGCAACAGAGAGCCCAGAAACGTGCGAGTTACATCTTGCGTCTTGAAGAAATCAGCCCGTGGCTGGCTGCCATGACGAACACTGAAATTGCTCTTCCTGGAGAAGTCTCAGCCAGAGACACTGTCACAATCCACAGTGTGGGCGGAACCATCACAATCCTACCTACCAAAACCAAGCCAAAGAAGCTTCTCTTTCTGGGGTCAGATGGGAAGAGCTACCCTTATCTTTTCAAAGGTGGGATTTAAAAGAAGAGCATTAGTCTGATTATTACTGCTCTGTGTGCGTGTGTGGTAGGAGAGGGTTGTTTTCCTGTGAATATCTGAATGTTATCAATAGCTGGGAGGATCCTGTATCTTTCATGATTTCGAACGGAAGTGACCGGGTGCCGAGGAATAAGATTTTCCATTCCCACCTCTCTCTGCTTACGAATTTGTAAAAGTGGAACAATTGGGGTACAGCCAGTAATGCTGGTCTCTGATACCTTGTGACCGAATAGAGTGTACTCTAAAGCTCTCAGTGTGCCTCTGCTGTCATTTCTTGAGTGCTGTTGCTAATTGAGAAGGGCACAGAAAGTTTCACCCGTCCAACCCCGTCCCATCACACCTCACCCATTTGGTCACCTACTCAAGCTACGTTAACTTTGTCCCCACAGGACTGGAGGATTTACATCTGGATGAGAGAATAATGCAGTTTCTGTCTATCGTGAATACTATGTTTGCTACTATCAACCGTCAGGAAACACCCCGTTTCCAGGCGCGACACTATTCTGTGACGCCGCTGGGAACCCGGTCGGGGCTGATCCAGTGGGTGGATGGAGCCACGCCCCTCTTTGGTCTTTACAAGCGATGGCAGCAACGGGAAGCTGCCTTACAAGCACAGAAGGTTGATAAAAGTTCAAATATACATGTGCTTTTACTTGAATGTGCCAGAATAAGCGTATGTGTCAGTCTCCTCCTCTCTGTTATATGTGTGATACGCTAGGTTTACTGCACTTGAGCATTTTCACAAGTTTGTAAGAGTTAACGAAGGAACAGACTTGAGGTATCTAGGAAGGCGTTTTTGAGGGACATTTTATAAAGACAAAGTTTGAAGAGGCAGAAATAGTGACACTGGGTTAATCTTATTCTCGACCAGGGGTGTCAAAACTGCGGCCCGCGGGCCAACTGCGGTCCACAATCCATTGTTAATTGGCCCGCAGCAACTTCCAAAAATACATTTAGTTTACTTAAATAAACCAGGTGAGGCAATACGTACTTCACCTCGAGTGAGTCGCCCAGCTGTTTGTGTATTTTACCGCATATGGCCCTTGGTGAAAACCGTTGAAAAAAGTTTTGACGCCCCTGCTCTAAACAGATGTGGGAGGGGTGGGACTGTGTTTGGTAATCCCTCAGTAACTTGATAATTCTCATCTTATGCTTTTTCAGTGGGCTTACTAAGGTCTGAAATTTGTAAAGAAGAGACAGCTTTGAAACCCAGGTCTTTCAAATTAAGTATCTAAACAAGAAACAACTTTATATTTAGAGTTAGTCACTGTGGCATCGTATTTTGTACCTGTGAAATAAATATATACTTTGATTTAGACTGGAGTTTAATTTAGAATTCATTTTGGCTAAGTATCGGTGTGCTTAGTATATGCTGGGTCCAGTAGTATATGTGCTATGGATCTAAAGCTACATTTTCTACAATCTCAACCTCAGGATTCCACATGTAGCCAAAGAAAAATGCTGATTAGCGTAGTTAGGAGAAGGAGAAGAGTTTGAAAGGAGTCAAGCTATGAAAGTAGGCACAGGAAGCTGCAGAACGATTATTGAGGGTAAGGTAGAGATGGAACTAGAGAAGGGCTATCTGAATTTCGTCTGTCTGTTCTGATTTTATGTTGATCAAGTCATTGTGAAAAATGAAATATGTGTGTAAATGGTAAAGTTTAAACAGAATTGCATGTTACAAAGAAAAATGTAACTTGGATGTTCAAATGGAACCTCAAGAAAATAGAACAGTAGACCAGGTTTTTAATAAAATACGAGAACCTAATTAAGAGAAAGATATGTAGATTGGAAGAAAGATGCACACTCCAGAAGAATTGGCATGAAATTTGCCTGGGTACATGGAGAATGGCACTGAAAAGTCAGTTTTTAAAATACTACTTTGCATTCAAAGGAACCTTTATCCTTATTTAAATGAAGTTGATCTTAAAAAAATGTTTTTTTGCAGGCTCAAGATTCCTACCAAACCCCCCAGAATCCTGGAATTGTGCCCCGTCCCAGTGAACTTTATTACAGTAAGATAGGCCCTGCTTTGAAAGCAGTCGGGCTTAGTCTGGATGTGTCCCGACGGGACTGGCCTCTTCACGTGATGAAGGCCGTGTTAGAGGAGTTGATGGAGGCCACGCCCCCAAACCTCCTTGCGAAAGAGCTCTGGTCATCTTGTACCACGCCTGATGAGTGGTGGAGAGTCACACAGGTATGTGTCCCGTTTGGACTGTAGTGAGTGGTACTGTTTGCTCTGCCTGCTTCCTGCCGTGTCTGTAGGCTTCACTTTCCCCTGCTTTCTCCCTGCGTCCCTCCAGACAAGGTAGTTGGAGACCTATGTTTGAGTCTTATATTACACTTACTTTTATAAGACACAGCCACGACTCTGTGAGGGCAGAATAAAGGGAATTAGGGATGAAACGTAAAGAAGAGTCAAAACTTTAGAAAAGGAGAAAGTCGGTAAGCTGGCGAGTAGTCGTTTTGTTTTCGAATTCCAGCGTCGTGGTGACTGAGGAGGGCCAGCAGGGCCCACGCTTCCCTGTGCTGGCCGCGCAGTGCAGACCCCGCCCACACGCAGCGGCCCTGACGAGAGTTAGCTCGCTATGTACAGCTAAGGGAGGAGGGCTGTGGGGTTGCGTGGGTTGTAGAGCATCCAGCCCCTGTGAGAAGGAAACTGGCTAACGTGCTTGCCCCGCTCCCACCCGCTCTTCTCCAGTCTTATGCCAGGTCCACTGCCGTCATGTCGATGGTCGGGTACATCATCGGCCTCGGGGACAGACACCTGGACAACGTGCTCATCGACATGACGACAGGGGAGGTTGTTCACATCGACTACAACGTGTGCTTTGAAAAAGGTAAAGGGACCCTGGACTGGACGTGTACATCAGGGGCAGGTGTTTTCTGGGCAAAAGACAAAACACCCTGACTTGTCTCTTCAAGGTAAAAGCCTTCGCGTCCCTGAGAAAGTCCCTTTCCGAATGACGCAGAACATTGAAACGGCCCTGGGTGTGACTGGAGTGGAGGGTGTGTTTAGGCTTTCATGTGAGCAGGTATGCTGTTTCCTCCGACCCCGCTTAGCGTACCTCTTAAAGGAACAGATGTTGTGGCCTGAGAAACTGCGTTGTCGGGGAAACGTGGGGCAAAACTTAATCAAAACGCTTCTGAAAACAGGTCCTACACATCATGCGACGTGGCAGAGAGACCCTGCTGACCCTGCTGGAGGCCTTCGTGTACGACCCCCTGGTGGACTGGACAGCGGGGGGCGAGGCTGGCTTTGCTGGGGCCGTGTACGGTGGGGGCGGCCAGCAGGCCGAGAGCAAGCAGAGCAAGAGAGAGATGGAACGCGAGATCACCCGCAGCCTCTTCTCTTCCCGCGTAGCTGAAATTAAGGTGACGACAACGATAATGTCACTCAGTGTCATCCTTTTGTTCATAGAGTTAACGTGTCCGTTAAAAAGCTGAGCAGAACTGTGCCTAGGAATTTTTTTGGCAAGACTATGTATAATACCGAAACCTCAGTGAAATAGGGCAAGTTGATATCTTGTTATTAGGAAAGGCTCCCTCCCCAAAGACACTCACACTCATAGGTGGGTTCATGATGTGAAGAAGTTGTACCTTTTTCAGTGGATTGAAGTGTGTCTGCCAGTGACTGTTGTAAGTGCCCTTGAATTGGATCGCCGGCCTCAGTCTTGGTTTTACTATCCTCGTAGCTGCTGATACTCATCTTGGTTTGTGTGGATTGTGGGATTGAGTCTCAGTTTGTGGCTCTGTGACCTTGAACACTTGAGTTATTTTTATGAGAATAGGCATTGCCCTCATCCCGTCAGGCTTTTGCTGAGATTGAAATAGGTTATGTGCGAGATGTCGTTGTACCGTGATCCTTCTGAAACGTCTTCCTTAGCCCGCAGTTGGCCTGCTAAGAATCCTCTGCTCATAATGTCCCTGCAGGTGAACTGGTTTAAGAACAGGGATGACATGCTGGGTGTGCTGCCCAAGCTGGACGGCAGCTTAGAGGAGTACCTGAGCTTGCAGGAGCAGCTGACGGACGTGGAAAAACTGCAGGGCAAGCTGCTGGAAGAAATCGAGTTTCTGGAAGGAGCTGAAGGCGTGGATCATCCTGCCCACACTCTGCAGCACAGGTTGCAAACAATGCTGAACTCATTTCTAGATCGTGTATGCCATTAAGGGGGATTTTCATGTTTGTGTGACCATTGTCAACGTGGAGTAGAATTCCTGTAGCAACTCACGGACATGGTAAAAGCTCTCCCAGGAACTGCAGTTCCAAAGCGTTAATAAGCAAGAATTCACTTAAATTTTGTGCTTTGTTACACTTAAGAGTTTGAGTAATTGTAAAGGATGTATGTAGTTGTTGGTTAGAACACTGAGCCGGGATTCAGTGTTCTCTCTACCGTTTGTACCTGAATCCTGATTCATTTGTACAACAGCAGTTGTTTCACTTCGCTGAGGTTTTTAAGCATTAAATAGAGTGAGTTGAGTGAATGAACCTTGTAGCCAGGAGGTGCTCAGTGAAGGGTAGTTGAATATGCAAGTTTCATACACTGCCTGATGCTCTAAGGTTATAAAGATCCATCATGCATCAGGTTTTTTTCACCTTTACATAACTCAGAATCTGGCAGGTGTGGTGGAATTTTGCTTCAAGTGTTGTGAGTATAGTTGAGGGAACTGGGGGGTCAGGATACCCCAGGGACGTGAGGAGCATTTCATCAGTGCCCTCACGGTCCCGGGCAGGCCAAGTGTGAGCAGAGTCAGGGTTATGAAAGTACACAGAGGAAAGAACACAAAGCAATTTAAAACCTTTCCCCCTCCTCCTAGGTATTCTGAACACACCCAACTGCAGACTCAGCAAAGGGCAGTTCAGGAAGCGATCCAGGTGAAGCTAAATGAATTTGAACAGTGGATAACACACTACCAGGCTGCATTCAGTAACTTAGAAGCCACACAGCTTGCGAGTTTGCTCCAGGAGATAAGCTCACAGATGGACCTCGGTATGGGCTGACTTCCTTAGATACACGTGTGAGCGTGTGGGTTTGCCGTGGGGTCTGGATGTGTGGGTTCCGCTTGGTGTTCCCTGGCAGTGCCTGCTGAGTTGAGATGATTTCAGCACGATTAATACTTCTCTCTTACCGCAAGGTCCCCCGAGCTATGTGCCGGCGACAGCCTTTTTGCAGAACGCCGGCCAGGCCCACCTCATCAGCCAGTGCGAGCAGCTGGAGGGGGAGGTGGGGGCCCTGCTGCAGCAGCGGCGCTCGGTGCTCCGGGGCTGCCTGGAACAGCTGCACCATTACGCCACGGTGGCCCTGCAGTACCCCAAGGCCATCTTCCAGAAGCACCGCATAGAGCAGTGGAAGGCCTGGATGGAAGAGCTCATCCACAACACCACAGTGGAGCGCTGCCAGGATCTCTACAGGAAGTGAGTGCTGGCGCCCAGGCCTCTGCCCCTGAGCTACCCGCACAGCATGTTCACTTGTTGAGTTGCACAGCAGTTCGCTTTTGCGGAAAGAAGTGGTTGGTAGAGAGAATTTGACGAGTCACTTTTGTCTAGGTTTTCAGAGGATTTGAGCTCATGCTTTCCCTTCTAAGGCTGGGCTTTTTCTAATGTAGTAAAATGTATCCCAGTGTAAGTGGTAATGGGTAGAGAGAGCTGTACTGGAACATTGATTCTGTCACTTACCAACAAGTTGTCTTAGGACGTTACTTTAGCTCTCAATCGAGACTTGCCCTCCGGTACCGTGGAAATAATGGTCCCTGTTCTTCCAGGTTTGAGGACCAAATGCAGTGTTCAGTATATGGCAGTTTGTAAAGCATGGACTTCATTTACAAACGGAGTGGGCATGTCACACACAAGCACCTCTCTCTCTTTTCTGTAGATACGAAATGCAGTATGCCCCCCAGCCGCCCCCCACAGTGTGTCAGTTCATCACCGCCACGGAAATGACCCTGCAGCGGTACGCAGCAGACATCAACAGCAGGCTCATCAGACAGGTGGAGCGCTTGAAACAGGAAGCTGTCACTGTGCCCGTGTGTGAAGATCAGTTGAAAGAAATTGAGCGTTGCATTAAAGTTTTCCTTCACGAGAATGGAGAAGAAGGATCTTTGAGTCTAGCAAGTGTTATTATTTCTGCCCTTTGCACCCTCACAAGGTGAGTTAGCTAACCTTGTATCGAGGTCATTTCATGGTCTTGGAAACATTGATGCTTACTGAGATTTCGTGTGTCTTTTGTTTAGTCTTGAACTTAAGGTATTTGTTTACTTCCATTAGTCTTGCCGTGTGTTACATACAGCTGCTGAGTTTCCTTTAAGATTTGTGAGGCATGTGTTACATACAGCTGCTTACTTTCCTTTAACATTTGTGAGGGTTGCTGCTTTGTGTGTGAGCTTCGCTGAAGTCAGTTTCACTTCCCCCGTTCAGGCGGAACCTGATGATGGAAGGGGCAGCTTCGAGTGCTGGAGAGCAGCTGGTGGATCTGACTTCCCGGGATGGAGCCTGGTTCTTGGAGGAGCTCTGCAGCATGAGCGGCAACGTCACGTGTCTGGTGCAGTTACTGAAGCAGTGCCACCTCGTGCCGCAGGACTTGGACATTCCGAACCCCATGGAAGCGTCGGAGGCAGTGCACCTGGCTAACGGTGTATACACCTCGCTTCAGGTGAGCGCTTGGAAACAGGCTTGCACCTGCTCAGTTTGTTGTAGATATGAACAGTCGTCCTTCTCATTTCGTTGGTTCAGAAAAGCAGTTTGACCCCCTCTTTTAACGTTGCTGAAACAGTCACTTAAAGATCAGTGTGAGGTTTATATCCATACCTTGGTTACAATTGCATCAAGTTTGTTCTTAAATTGTGGCATTAAGTCGCTAAATGTGAAACTTAACAAAATTCAGAAAACATTAAAATCTATTTCTCACATATTTATAGGAATTAAATTCAAATTTCCGGCAAATCATATTTCCAGAAGCACTGAGATGTTTAATGAAAGGAGAATACACGTTAGAAAGTATGCTTCACGAACTGGACAGTCTCATTGAGCAGACAACTGACGGCGTTCCCCTGCAGGCTCTGGTTGACTCGCTCCAAGCCTACTTACGGAACGCAGCTATGGGACTCGAGGAAGAAACACACGCTCATTATATTGATGTGGCCAGGTGAGTGAAGGCTCGCTGGGCACTGTTTTCTCCCGAGAGATGGGTAAGCCAGACAAGGGTTCTGACCTCTTCCTTACTGTAAGTTTATTAATTTCTAGAGCAGCTGTAACTACTTACAAATGCATCTCTACGTCTCTTTAAAGAGAAAACCTTGTATTTTAAAATAATTACAGATTTACAGGAAGTTGTAGAAACAAAACAAAAAGTGGGCAGGGAGGTCTTGTGCATGCTTCCCCCATCCTGCAGTGTTAGCATAAGACAGTAGAGAGAATAGTATAATGAACCCCCATTTTACCAGGTTCAGTAATATCGGTACCTGGTCTATTTGGTTTAAGTCGTACTGCCCCAATTTTTTTGAAGCAAATGTATTTTCATTCTTAAATACTGAAGGAAGTATATATCTAAAATGTAAATTTGTTTTTCTTAATCATGTTGCCATTATTAATTCCTTAATGCTTTCTGTTATCCTGCATTCAGTTTGCCAATTTTCTCACTTTTCTTTGTAGTTGTTTTACTGTACAGTCAAATAAATGAGTGAAATTATTGTAGCATAAACATGTCAGCTCAGTAGTGGTTTTGGTTTTTGGTACAACAGCTTTTTCGTATGATTTCTAGCGTCCATAAAGTTAGATGCTAAATCTATAAACCTTTCTTTGAATTAATGAATTGTCATAATACAAGTTCGCATAGAATTTAATCCTATGAACTATTATTGCTGATACTGACTTGGAATCATTGAGTTCACGTTGTAATTGACATCAGATGCCGTTTGATGAGGACACTCGCTCCTTAATGCAGAAAGACTCTTTTTTGGACTTTGCATGCCAGCTGTGAGACTTGTTGACCTTTTGTGTTCCTCCCAAACTGAGTACTCTTGAGTGAGGCTTTTGACTTCTGTGCTTTTCCTCTAGAATACTTCACGCTCAATATGGTGAACTAATCCAACCCAGAAATGGCTCAGTGGATGAGACGCCAAAGATGTCAGCTGGCCAGATGCTTTTGGTGGCATTTGATGGCATGTTTGCCCAAGTTGAAACTGCTTTTGGCTTATTAGTTGAAAAGGTAAATACTGAGTTGGTTTTGTGAATAATGCGGGTGTATCTCAGAAGTGGTTCAGTGTGGGGCGAGGGGAGAAATGAACATTCTTTTCCTTCGTTGATGTAGTTGAACAAGATGGAAATCCCTGTGGCGTGGCGGAAGGTTGACATCATAAGGGAAGCCCGGAGCACCCAGGTCAACTTTTTTGATGATGATAACCACCGGCAGGTGCTAGAAGAGATTTTCTTTCTCAAAAGACTCCAGACAATTAAGGAGTTCTTCAGGCTCTGTGGCACCTTTTCCAAAACGTTGTCAGGTAACCTTGCACAGTTAAACGTGCTGGAAGGGGCAGGGGGCGCTTCATTTCATTGTGTGCTCGGAAAATCCTAAGTGTTTCAATAGGCAGCGTTACTGCCTTATTCTGGTTTTGCACGGAGTACTTGAAGACAATTCTCCTCTTTTTAGGATCCAGTTCCCTTGAAGATCAGAACGCTGTGAACGGGCCTGTTCAGATCGTCAATGTGAAGACCCTGTTCAGGAACTCCTGCTTCAGTGAGGACCAGATGGCCAAGCCCATAAAGGCCTTCACAGCCGACTTTGTCAGGCAGCTCCTCATCGGCCTCCCGAACCAGGCCCTGGGGCTCACGCTCTGCAGTTTCATCAGCGCCCTGGGCGTGGACATCATCGCTCAGGTGGAGGCAAAGGATTTCGGCGCTGAGAGCAAAGTGTCCGTGGACGACCTGTGTAAGAAAGCTGTGGAGCACAACATCCAGGTTGGGAAGTTCTCTCAGCTGGTCATGAACAGAGCCACCGTGCTGGCGAGCTCCTACGACACCGCCTGGAAGAAGCACGACCTGGTGCGCAGGCTGGAGACCAGCATCTCCTCCTGTAAGACCAGCCTGCAGCGCATTCAGCTGCACATCGCCATGTTCCAGGCAGGTGTCTCCTTGGGCGAGTGTCCCGCCATGGAGGGCTCTGAAAACGGGGGGAGTGACACAGAGCCGTGTAAAGCAGAGCAGTGGGAGCGGGTGTCCCCGCAATGGAGGGATCTGAAAATGGGGGGAGTGACACAGAGCCGTGTAAAGCAGAGCAGTGGTTGAGCTTCCTGAATTGTGCCAGCCCAGAACAAAGCCAGCTGTGGCGTTTTGGTGCTTTCCGGTTAGTCCTTGTTTCTCTTTTATGGAGCTGCGATCATTTCACAGTTGCAGCTTGTGTCCTTTGGGTTAGTTTCTGTCCCTGTAGTGCTTAGCTGTACCTGTATCATTAAGCATTGTGAATGCGGTTTCTGATGGTTGCATGTGTTCCTTAGTGGATGTGCCTCCTGGATTGTCTAACATGGAATCAAGATGATTTTTAAAGTGGCTTCAGTTTCCCTGATGCTCCGATGATGTGATAATGGCTTTGTGCCTAAATCTGTCTCACATGGGAAATGTTTTTAAAAGCCTGTTTTTGCCCTTGATTATTTCGGGGCAGTGTGATAGCAGGTGCTTCAGGGCTGAGGTGGGCTTGGACTCAGGCATAGGAGCTTGAGGTTAACTTCCCTGAGGTCTGGCGTCCTCGTCTGGAGAATGGGACAGCACCTCTCCCACAGGCTCATGACCAGGAGGGTGAAAAATGAGAATCTCTGCAAGACATCAAGTACAGTAAACACTGTAGCTGTTTTTCTTACTTCTTTTTTTCAAGTATCGTCTTTAAATATTGTCAGTAGCTCCAAACAAGTTGTGGCAGGGAGAAATACTTGGGGACTGCGTTTTCCTGGGGTCTGTTTTGGCACAAACAATGGATACTTCATTTTTGTGGGAAGTGCTTCCCAATAGTGGAATTTGTGGTTTCACCTCAGTGCACGGAACTCATATTTCCTTCTCTCTGTAGTTTTATTGGTGGCTGTTTTCTTAGCTCCTAAGTTAAGAAAAGTAATTGTGAGTTCAAATTTTGAAACCACATTTGTTGAACTTAACAGTTCTCTAGCACATTGGGATGTGTTTTTGGATATATTTATTTTTTTCGAAAAAAATGTAATGCTGAAAAGTTTTATTATATATTTTGGAATTTATTCCTTAAATAATTGACAACTGTGGAAAACATTGTAAAAATCCTTTCAGTTTTATGTTGAACACATTTTGAGCTCTCAGCTCAATGTATAGCTTTTAAATTGTAGCCTTAATATCCCTTGATTCTCTGGGGCCAACCTTACAACATGCACGATGGCTTGATCCTCTGTTAAAAATTGCTTGCCCCTTTCACTTCGCGGTTCTCTGTTTGGAGAATTGTTTTCTTTTGCAACTGCTGCCATTGTTGCTTTTGGTCACTTGCTTATTAGCCTCCATGCCGGACAACCATCCCCACCACCACACCTATTCCAGCCTCTTAACCAGAGGTTTGGGGGAATCTTGTACTGGACTTGTACATAGACGAGGAAAAATCTTCAGAATTACTATTTTGATGTTGCAGATCACTGATCTAACAAATTTGTCAGCCATTCTCTACCTCAGGAAAGTTTTCACTTGGTAGTGATTCTTTTGTAATGTTTCTTCTATTCTCCCAAGCAACCCTGCCTTGCTACAGCTGGGTTTTTTGTTTTTTTTTTTCTTTCTAACTCACAGCTCCCCTCCCTTGGTTATTTATTTTTTTCCCTGCTGATTTTCTTACATTTCTTTTCCTTTGAACAGTGGCAGCACGAAGATCTCCTTATCAATAGACCACAGGCCATGTCGGTCACACCTCCCCCTCGGTCGGCCATCCTCACCAGCATGAAGAAGAAACTCCATACGCTGAGCCAAATTGAAACTTCAATTGCGACAGTTCAGGTGGGTTTTGTCACATCTTCCTTCCAGCGCTTCTCTCTTTTATGATGACTTGTGAGTGCTGTGTTGTGCAGTATATCTACATGCCTGTCCTTGGCTCCTAAGCACCAGAGCATAATGCCTTTTTACTTTTATTTTTAATTTATACCTTTTTTTCTTACTTTCCAAGGTAATTGAATTTCAGTGTATTTTGAACCAGAAATAGAGACATACTAAATATTTCAGGTTTTTAATGAATCTGATGATTACTTTGCCTTTATACATTTAGGGAACCTTGGTGATTGGAAAAACTTGAATCCTTAATTTGTTTTCTGAAATGTATATAAGCAATTATATCTAGCTTATTATTACTACCTAATAAGCTTAGGCATTTCTTAGCTCTATTGTGTGGTTAATGGAATTTTGTGATGTCAAAGGCAGTAGAATATTTTTCCAAACTATTTTTATTGACTGTATTTCTTTGTCATTTCAGCTAAATATTTAATCTTGTCACTGGTCTTGATGATGTTTATATATATATATATCTTTATTTTGTGTGTCCCTGTACTTCATGTCCTCAGTAGTAACTGACATTTTTCTGTTCTTTATAAACTGACATTAGTATAAAACAAATACAACCACTTTTGTAATTTAAAAAAAAATTTTAAATGAAACTTTTCTGGAGCTCTCTTTGAAGATTGAAATAGGTTTTATCTATAGCATATGAGTCCTGGTTTTCAACGTGGCGACTGAACTCGTGCCCTTTTTCTCTGATTGTAGAGAGGGGGTGGTGTGTGACAGAAGTGGGGGCAAGAGAGAGAGAATGTGAATTCCTGCACCTGAAATGTTGAATACATAATGAAATAACTTTGTTATAAAACTTTCCTTATGATAATCTGCTTTTTTACCATTATTTGTAAACTTGAATTTCTGGGAATCTGATTTTCATCTTTCACAATCAAAAGTATGATGAATTTTCTTACAGGCTGCGCATGTGGTACAGTGGGATTTTGGTGTAGTGAGTGTTTTGTTTTGTAAAAATGAAAACGTAACTTCAGCAAATTGTAAATAGGCAGTAAGCTGAAAGCCAATTCTTACCTCCCCAGACATGTTTAGCCTTAAATATTCAAAGTGAAATCAAGATGAATTCCAAAAGGTGACTGTTCAGGATGTTTTCTAAGTTACGTACGCCTCTTACTGCTGCTTTTGAACTTCTCTTGAATTTATGAAAAATGCTCGACAGGAAGTGAAGAATATCAAATATTCATTGGGATTCTGCTGGCTTTTACAGGAGAAGCTGGCAGCACTTGAAGCCAGTATTGAACAGCGACTCAAGTGGGCGGGCGGTGCCAACCCTGCGCTGGCACCTGTGCTACAGGATTTTGAAGCAACGATCGCTGAGAGAAGAAATCTTGTCCTTAAAGAGAGCCAAAGAGCAAGTCAGGTATTGTGGCTTGCGTACGCCATCTTTGTTTGCAGTTGCGGGATTGTATAACTGATTGGAAGTTACATGTTGGATAACCAGGGGCAGCTTGAGAGCCCACCCTCTAGTGCAGAGCGCTGGTAAGATGGTCCTTGAGCTGGGGGCGGGGGAGTCCCTTAGGCTGAGTCACAGCCAGTTACTTCCCTAGGCCCTCCTGCCTCTGGTTAAATAGAAAGTGGATGCAGTCGCTGCTGGAAAATAGAGGTTAATTCCATATGTATCATTATGTGTGACTAAAGTGATCCAAAGATTTGAATGTTGTTTTTTCCACACGGTGATAAAATGTCTTATGACTTTAGTGTTCTGCCCAAGGTTGTGGATTAACTGTCTTGTGATTGGGGGCGGGGAGAGCAAAAACAAAAATACTTATGTAATTTTCAATCAGGTGCAAAATTAGACTAATATAATGATTTCCATATTCCATACACTATCACCAAAATTTAAATTACCAACTTGTCTTATTTTATTTCCTCGATACTTTCTACCCCTCTTTCCCATCCCGCATGTAATGGAAGTCCCAAGTGGTACATCATTTTATCTGTACATGTTTAGTACGTATTTGTGAAAATAAGAACTAGTTAAGGACATGATTGTAATACTGTTACCTACCTTAAAAGACGTGCTTGTATGTCAAGTATCTAGATAGCATTTGGTGATCTTTATTGTATAGTTAGGCAGCAGAAGCAGAAAGAGAACATTTCAAATTGAAATTTGGACACAACACAAAGTGCAGCTAAACATGATAATTTTCTTACAGAGTAAATTTTTTTTTGTATAAAAACAATCCTGTAGAAGATGCTTTTACCTAATTATTTAATGCTGTTAGGCCATCTCAGACTTAACGGTATCAACCAAAAAATGTGCTTGATTTGCAGTCTTTAGAAGGACTAGTTCTGTTTTTCAAGAGTCATACTCTCTTACATTTTCAGGACCAGTTCTCGTCCTGAATTCTGGAAATGAGTCAGTAGTATTTATTTATGTCATTAATTGCCTTCCCCCCCCCCCCCCCCTTGTGGTGGTTCCATTCCGCCTTTGCCTCCTTACAGGTCACTTTCCTCTGCAGCAATATCATTCATTTTGAGAGTTTGCGGACTAGAACTGCAGAAGCCTTAAACCTGGACGCTGCGTTATTTGAACTAATCAAGCGGTGCCAGCAAATGTGCTCATTTGCATCACAGTTTAACAGTTCGGTCTCTGAGCTAGAGCTTCGTTTATTACAGAGAGTGGTGAGTCTTGGATCTTGCTGGGAGTAGAGAGACTTGGTGACTAAAATGCCAAGGCCAACTTTATACCCTGAAAGTCAACTTAATGCACGCAATTAAAGGAATAAATGCCTTAAGACCTAAGAACTTACACAAATAATGTAATGAACGAAAAAGTGGAAAGCCTTCTCAGAGCTACAGTGGGGGGAGTGCTGTGTAGATTCAGAGGGGAGGAGAGAGAGAGCATACAGCAGACGACTCAGGTGCACTGAAAATAGGTACCATGTGGGGCTGCTGGACCCGAGTTAAGTCCAGAAATACCGGGTTGGTAAATTCAGTCTTTGTATTTTGTGGAAAGGCGTTAGGCTGTGTGTTAGGAATCTCTAGTTTCATTTTTAAAGTGTGATTGATAGTGAGTTTGGGTCCTGGATATGGGTTATCTTTGTTATTCCAGATACACTTCTTAGGTCTTAAGGCATTTATTCCTTTAAGGATTTATTCCTTGTATGATTATGAAAAACGTTCAAAATCTTAGTTTGTATTTATTTCACAGATTGTTTAGATGATTAAGTACTGTTTTGTGGGTAATTAATTCAAGAACCTCACCTGAGGTTCTTTGTGTCAGTTTGAGTTATTACCTTTTAATGATGATGATGAAGAAAAGAATCTCGTGTTATTCCAGCTGATAGTTAAAACGGAACAAACGCTTGTTCTTTTTAGGACACTGCTCTTGAACATTCTATTGGCAGCTCTGAATGGCTTTTGTCAGCACACAAACAACTGACCCAGGATATGTCTACTCAGAGAGTAATTCAGACAGAGAAGGAGCAACAGATAGAAACAGTCTGTGAAACAATTCAGAACCTGGTTGATAATATAAAGACTGTGCTCACCGGTCATAACCGGCAGCTCGGAGATGTCAAACATCTCCTGAAAGCAATGGCTAAGGTAAGACTCACGATGTTGACTACCCCGGTTCTAAAATTTCAAGAACTTTTATTTTTATGACATAAATAAAAACAGTGTCTCTAAGGTCACAGCTCCCAGTTTGTTTGTGACTGAGTTCATTTGTGTTTTCATGAACTACTTTTTTTAGGCAGTAGTGTTCTGATTTTGTACACAGAGAAAACGAGGCTGAAAGAAATGGATTCACCAAAGTCATATAGTTAATAATAGAACTGAAACTTGAACTTAGTCTCAGAGCATTTAGATCTCCAGCTTCTCCTCCTCCCCACCCTTACCCCCAAACTCATATAGTTTGCCTCCAAAATAACTGAAATATTGTCTCTTTTTTTCCAGTATCCTGCATAATCTAGATAATAAAGAAACTGAGTTCCCAGGAAAGGCTAAATTACTTCATTGTTACAAAACAGCACATTGTTTAATTTTAGAATTTGTTTTTACTTGGAATTTTTATTTTGTGCTGGAAATAAGGTTCTTATAGAAAGAGTTAAATTGTAATAAGTGGATTAAACAAATTGATATTCTGAAACTACTTACTACCTGTTATTCAAAAGGTGCCTGTCTTAAGAGTAATTACTGAAACAAACAGCATTTTTCTTCACCGTGACTTCTGCCTCCAGGATGAAGAAGCCGCTCTGGCAGACGGCGAGGACGTGCCCTACGAGAGCAGCGTCAGGCAGTTCCTGACTGAGTATAAGTCATGGCAGGACAACATCCAGACGGTGCTGTTTACATTAGTCCAAGCGATGGGTCAGGTTCGAAGTCAAGAGCACGTGGAAATGCTCCAGGAAATAACTCCCACCTTGAAAGAACTGAAAACACAAAGTCAGAGGTAAGGCTGCCTGCTGGCCTAAATGTAAAATGGAGCCAGACCTCCAGTGTTGTCCCTTTTGTTTATTTAATTCATTGAATTTTTTTCAGTTTTCATGTTTATAAAGTAGGTATCTTGTAAAGCATTTCATACATAAGCCATCTTATTTTGTATTTCAGTATCTATAATAATTTAGTGAGTTTTGCATCACCCTTAATCACCGATGCAACAAATGAGTGTTCAAGTCCAACGTCGTCGGCTACGTATCAGCCATCCTTTGCTGCAGGTAGGACTGCCCTACTCCAAAAAGACCTGAATCTCGATCTGTTAATAGTCTACATTTAGAAGCTAAGATGTTTAATTATAATTGAAGTGTCTAATCTGCTTATAAGTCATCTTCTTTTTAAAGCGTTTCCCTAAATTCTGGCATATCTCCAGCTGAACAGATTCTGGCTTAATTTTAAAAATTTAAAATGAATTTTAAAAGTACTTATGTGAGAGAATAAAAATTCCTTCTGTTCAAATACTCTTTAAATAATTTGTGTTATGATTATACAATATGTAAGTGTGAGGGAAATTTAGAAAAATAAGTAACAGGAAAGTGTATAGTTCTGTTCTAATTAGAGGTAAAACCATTATGTTTGTTGATGAACTTCTCTGTGCGTGTACACACATATTCATAAATTGGGATCATTCTGTGAATGCAATTTTTGTTGTCTTTTCCCACTTAATATTAAATTGATAATTTCCCTGTCATAAATATTCTTTCTAAAACTGAACTAATGGCCACATTTAATAATGCCGTTCTGTGACTGTAGCATAGTATGTTAATCTTGCATTGTTGGACAGAGAAGATATTTATAGTTTTTTGCTATCACAGCAGGATAGGGAGCAGCATTGGACAAATTTATATTTGAATGTGTAGCTATTTAGGCTTTGCTTTTAGGAGCACAATTTCTGTGTCAAGGCATAAGAACTTTAAGGCTGCAGAGTCACCTCAGTTTCCAAAGCTGCACATGTGTAGTTGATGACAGAGTACTGCCCTGCTATCTCCTCTGTACATTTTCTGTTTACATGTAAATTGAGCTACCAGCTCTTTCTCTATAGCAGTTCGAAGCAACACTGGCCAGAAGACTCAGCCTGACGTCATGTCACAGAATGCTAGAAAGCTGATTCAGAAAAATCTTGCTACATCAGCAGATACTCCACCAAGCACAGTTCCGGGAACTGGCAAGAGTGTTGCTTGTAGTCCTAAAAAGGCTGTCAGAGACCCTAAAACTGGCAAAGGTAATTATTTAGAATAAGGATGCCTTTATGTATTTAGACAAAGTGCTACTTTGACTTACATGTGTTTCCATTGCTTCGCAGCTGTGCAAGAGAGAAACTCGTATGCAGTGAGTGTGTGGAAGAGAGTGAAAGCCAAGTTAGAGGGCCGGGATGTCGATCCAAATAGGAGGATGTCAGTTGCTGAACAGGTGACTTTTTTTAAAACTCGACCTGCACACTTTAATGTTGCTGCAACAGCAAAGGTTTAAAGATCCTCTTACCCGGATCCTGGGTGGTTCATCAAGAAATGAGACACTTAAATCTATTTTTCAGATTCAGAAGATTCTGAGTAAAGCTCTGGAATTGTCAAACACTCACCATTTTACTCTGACTCTACCCTGTTAGCACTAAATACTTCAGCATATGTCTCCTGAACAAAACAGTGTAATATATCATTATGATATCATTTTATAACTGTCAACTTCGGAAACTTCGCGTCGATGTTAACGTTGGCTTTCACCTTCCGTTCAGTCCGTTTTCAGTTTTCTCCAGTCCCAGCCCAGTGTCCTTCACTGCTTAGCGCTCCTCTCGTGACACCACCCCACCCCCGCCCAAGAGCTAGTCAAGGTTCATCCTGCATGTCGTGTGCTTGTTCCCTTTTAGTCCCCTTTTAACATCGAGAACAGTTTCCCGGCCTTTTTTCCCCTCTGGACACTGACATTTTTGATGTGTCCAGACAAGTTGGTTTGCAGAGTATGCCTCAGTTTGTATTTGTCTGATATTTTCCTTATAATTAGATATAGAATCAACCTTTTTGGCAGGAATGCGATACCAGTGGTGTGTCCTCAGAATTTTACACAAAGGGACGCATGTCGGTTTGTGCCGTCTGTGATACAAGTTCAGTTACTTGGTCAAGGGCAGTGCTCTCCCGAATTCTGTCACAAGTGTAACCTTTCTTCTCTAAAAACTTGAGACTGTGAATATCCTATTTTCTAGTGGTTTGGCATCCACAATTCAATTTTCACATCAGCAAGGAAAGTATTTTTGTTGTAAAAACTGTTACATCACTGTATAGGGCCTGAGCTTACTCTTCTTCATCAGGCATCACTTTCTAGAAACAGTTTGTCAAAATTTGTCAAAAACCGTGGACAGCGCTCTCAGCCGGTATCCTTACTTCAGAAACTTGCTTGTAGGTGAATGACTTGTGTTCTGTCATGACTGCCCATCATAGTTCTCTGTTCATCTTTTTAAAGGAGCTTTGGCTCTTGTGCGTTTTATACTGATAGCTGTTTCATTTTATATGAAAAAGTTCAGGGGCTCAGAGGAGTGGGGTAAGTATAGAGTCCTTCCTGTACCACTTCTGGTGTAGGTTATAATTCAGCAGCTGTATACCGAGCACTTCCTGTAGAAGTGGACCCTGATGCATGCTCTGGATAGAGAGGTGATTGTATCTCTTACAGTAAAAGAAAACTTAGCCGAGTTAGAGTCAGTGGACATTCGTGGAGTGCCCACCTGTGTTCCCGAATCTGCTGGGCATGTTTTTATGTACCATCTAAGCGTTTACCCGGTAACCCCAAGAGCAGTTGTGGGGTCAGTGAGGGCTCTCTTCATCTAAGGATTCCGAAGGCTCAGGATGGGTGTGACTCTCCCGACACACATTTTATAAGCTGTAGAATTACGAGGGTATCTCAGCTCACTTAACCACCTTCCACCATAGTAGCTGCAGTACCTTTGGGTAATTTGGGTGAGTATAAACTTCCTTTTAAACAATGCATGTAACTCATATACGTACCATGTCTTTTCAAGTTATAAACGTCTTTAAATATTATCCTGCCTGTTTTCACAGGTTGACTATGTCATTAAGGAAGCAACTAATCTAGATAACTTGGCTCAGCTGTATGAAGGTTGGACAGCCTGGGTATGAAAGGCAAGACAGTCGATGAGTCTGGTTCAGCGAGGTCAGACATCCACCAGAATCAACTCAGCCTCAGGCATCCAAAGCCACACCACAGTCGGTGGTGATGCGACTGGGGGCTTACTCTGAGGAAACCTAGGAAATCTCGGGGCGCTAGGAAGTGAACCCTGCAGGGCAGCCGCACTCAGGGAGACGCCCAACACCATGGCCTGCAACCCCAGGGTCAAGGGTGAAAGAAAGCAAGCTCACCGCCTGAACACGGAGATTGTCTTTCTGCCTCAGAACAGCTGCGCACGTGTCAGGAGGTTAGCTGCAGAAAGAAATCGGGGTGCCGCGGAGCACAGAGTGATTTGGAACTCCATTCCACCTGACCCTGTGTGTACAATCCAGGAAAAACCAAACCCCGCTCAGAAACAGAAAACTGGGGCCGCGAAGAAATCACAGCCAAGGAAGATTTGATGCATTCAGATTCTTGTGTGACGCTTGTTGCTTGGCAACAGTACTGGTTGGGTTGACCAGTAAGTACAAAAAGGCTATGCGACACGTATTTCAGAAATGGACTGAAAATGGAGAGCTATGTAACAGATACACTACATTGGAAGAACTTACTTCTGAAATGAAGGGAAAAACAACCAACCCATCATCATCCTCCCAGGCCCCTACCACCTCCCCACCCCCCTTCACCTGCTCTGGTAGATTAGCTGTCTTTCAGATTTACTTTTAATTCAATCCTTAAATTTCATATACTTCCATCTCGATGCAGTTAACAACTTACGTTTGGAGTGATACACAGAAACTTCTCCAAAACCACATGGAAAATTCAAGGATTGTTTAAATGTCTGATGATCACATACAAAATGTCATTCTGGTTATTTAAGTCATTTCTGTGATTCTATCATGTACAGTTCCCAGAATTGTCACTGTGCATTCAAAAGGAATGAATCTAACACATTTGATTTCATGTCCACTCCCCTTTGCTTCTGGTGTGCATTTTTTGGAGGTCATTCAAATTTTCCCTCTTCTGTGATTGTTGTAGTTTCTTTCATAGACAATAGCTAGTCCAATGTAATCTTTTTACCTTTTTTAAAAACCAGGATAGAATACCTAGTAGAGTTTTACATTGTTGATGACAGAGTAACAATAAAGTGATGTGGTGGAGGTAGAGTGAAATGTTGTTTTAATTCCGTTTTCTCATTTGATACTTTTAATTTACAAGCTATAAGTTAGAAGTGCTTTAGTTTACCTGGCATTTTAAGACATGTACATGAAACACCGGCAAAAATGAGAACCACCACCAGCTTTTATTAAGTTCAATTAGTCTGTGAAGTACTTTTTGCATAATTTTAATAGTTTGCTGTTTAGTCAGACATTATAGAGAATTCATGGTCAAGGTTTCCTTAAATTTTTAGCCTTGCATTTCAGTACTGTGTAAGCTCAATTGTTGATCCAAAATAAAAATCCAGAATAGGATTCTTAAAATCACGTATCATCACAAAATAGAACGCGATTCAAGTCTTGAGTGTCTTGAGTCCATTTTTCCTGCGTCTTAGAGATGAGGACTCTGATCACTTTCTAGCTGCCAATCTTCACAAACTTGAAAGGTATTAAGGAAAAAGTCCACATAGCTCTAGCCTTTTCTGTGTTCTGATTGCCACACTAATCTGTATTCTTTAAATACCCATCAGAGTATGCATGTCAGTACCAGTGTTTTTTTTAATACTTTGAGAGACACTGCAAGAAAGGTGGCATTTTTGAATATCCATATGTCTAATAGCAAGGAACCTAGTGCATCAAATTTTATTTTCTTCATTTTTGAACCTTATTTTCACAATCAAAACAACCTGTCTGGAATAATAATGCCATATTGTGTTCTCCATGCTGCTTTGTTTCCTAGAGGTGGGAACTACTGCGTTCATCACTTGATTACCTCTGCTGTCAAGATGAAACAGTCTTTTCAGCAGCATTCTCTATGGTCACAAGGGAAAACTTCCATCAGAATGACAAAACCAGTTCACACTGGTTTGTCCCGGTAGGTAGCATTCAGAAATTGCTTCCTCTTTGGTAAAGAAGATGAATGAAACACATGAATCTTACCGCCTGTGGATTTCAGGCTTCAGAGGTAACTGGCACCTTATGCAAGCAAAAACAAAACAGCTGTATATCAGTAGCACGTGCCTCTGGGAAATCACCCGTCACTTTAAAAAGGGTCCCTCGGAGACTAGTGTGGCATGTACACGTTTGGTTGTGGGGCAGGTGTGAACAACGGATGACCTCTAAGATGCTCTTTAGTGCGCTCTAGATGGGACCCGCCGAGTCTGTACAGTTGGGCCTCTTCTGGAAGTCAGCCTGTAAGTAACCTTGCCGTTCTGAACTGTTGTAAGAGAACTTGACAGATTTAACCAGCAATAAAGGCCCTGGTGATGGAGCAGATGGAGCAGTCAGGGCTGTGTTGGGGGGATTACCTTGTAAAGTAATGTCAAGTTTAGAGTGCTGTGGTTATGAAGGCATACACACTTTTTATGATACAAAATACCTGTGGAAAACCAGGGGTCTGCCCCTCTCTTCCTCTTCTCTCTCTGATTCAGGGGGTACAGAATAACCTACAACCTCTAATTCAACTCAAAGTACCCTTGGAAATTGGTTTATCTTAAGTGTTTTGTTGTCTTCGGTTTTTCAGAATGCCCTGCATTTCAGTTGATTCCTCTACAAAGTTGTGGAGGCTGTGGAACTGTATTTCTCTTACTGTTTCTTTGGTGTGTCTTGCAGCACCTCCTTATTTTCTGGTCGAGTTCTTAACATAGTTTGCTAGATGATTAAGATTCTTTTATGTCAGACACTTGTGAGGTTTTTTTTTTGGTGTTTTTTTTTGAGATATGTGAGATTTCTGTAAGAGAACTGATAACCCAGCTCTTGATCTGCTTCCCCACATGGCTTCTTTTCAGAGCCCAAACCCCAGGTTCCGGATGAGGGCTTCTAATACAAAGAAAAACTTCCATCACTTCTGCCCTTAACACTTGCCTCTCTTACCTAAGCTTAGTATGTAGCTTTCTTCATATTGTCCAGTGTTTGGTGTTACCTGCTTTGTTTTTTTTAATCGTGCCTATTCTGTCGTGTAAAATTTAAGGAAAGAGCCATTAAAAAATGCCCCGCAGGGCAATGCAAGTACAGCCAAATATTAGAGTTAATGTTCAGTCTTTCTTGTACTATAGGCAGTACTTTCAACTGAAGAGTCTTCCTGGCCTGTTTTCCTCCACACACTTGTCATTACTCTGGGGGCTTCACTTGTTTTGGCAGTCACCAGCTCCCCCTTCTTTTCACATTAAAGAAAGCCTGTTAGCCCTATTCACCTACGTCAGAAATCAGCGGATTCTTTACTATTAGCACATTTAAGAACCTTTGTCTTACATAAAGTTAGAGGACTGTGAACACCAGGGACCTTCCATTCTATTCTGTATCTTGAACTTGTAAAGTGCCAGTAATTTAAAGCTACAACTTCCTTCTCCTTAAATCAAGGAGATAGAATATATTAATGTGAGGGTCACTTAAAGAAGGTAGCCTCTGTTTTCAATATTTGGGTTGTACTAGAAAGATTCCTTCTCGGGGGGAAAATACTAGCATTACAAATTGGTCTGAACCTTGGGGAAGGGACAATTCACTTTGCTGTGACCCCTATGGGTTTGTGGCACGTTTCCTGCTTTCTAGGCCTGGGTAACACTATCACCATCCCTTACGTGCAAATGGACTCCACTTGAGAGCAGCTTTTCAGGGTCCGGGGTTAGTTGTACAGTGTGATCTACTTCAGAGTCGTTTGCCGTCCATGGGAATTTGGCTGAGCTGACTGGCGAACAGCTGTTTGGTGTGCTGATGTGAAAACGTCATACTACTACTACTAGCGCTTTAGGACTTGTGAAGCTGGTAAACTTAAGGAATTTCATGTTCTGAAATGCAGACTTGTAGAACGTTTTTCTTTGAACACTGGCTGAATTTTTGTTTTCCTGAACAGTCCCAGGTTCAGCTCCTGTTTCAAGTTGTTGTGTCAGTTGTTTTTCTGGTTTAAATTTCCCTTATATTTCCATCTGTAATGCCAGTGGCAACACCATGATTCACTTGTTCATTTACCCTTATTATAAGAGCAAATTGAGCTGAACTCGATCTTCCGTGTCCTAGTAAACATTGTATAAATAAAGTGGCTTCTCTGTACAAAAGGTGGTCATGCCTCCTGATGGAGCTCATTTTGTGATTGTATTTAAGATTAAAAGTTGAATAAATCACACCAGCTTCCTGAAAATGTTCATAATGCATCTTTTGGAAAACAAAATACATGCCTATTTTGTGCATATTTGCATCGACATGGCAAAGATTGTATGAAATACCTGTTTTTCAAAAAATAAACTCTTAAAAGACAGCATTTAGGCTCTGAATTTATTGGTTGAAGTAGTTTCCAGAAAATTTAATTTTGGAATATGGGTAGCTTTTTAAAAAAATGTATTAATACCACCAAAACTTTTTCAACTTCTCAAAAAAGTAATTTGTTCTACCCTTAAAGTTCTATGTAGTACTTTTGAACAGCAGTAGAAATTTTACTTCAACGGGGAAGTTCTTGGTATTAAGGCACAATTTATTAAGCTTAATTTTGTTAACATTTAAAAACAAAACTATAGAACATTATTGATGTGTATATTTCCTGGGGGTGTGAAAGCTCTGAAGGAAAATTAAAACGTCCAGCTTGTTTTAATGTCTGGAAATCAGACTGCATTTGTTGTTGCTAGATTGGGTTAGGATTTATGTTAACGGTTTAGTCATCTGGCAGGTTTCAAAAGATCACATCCTGAGCAGCCCAGTGATTGGCCAATTTCCTAAACTGTTGGAAGGGGGGGGCCACATGTCTTGAGATGTATTATGCAAAGAACCAACTGAGCCAAAAATAATAAATGAAACAGAACTCTTAGCCTTAAGAAAGCTATGTACGAATAATTATGTTTACCTCACTGGTGCATTTAAAATGGACTTTCGATCATGGGAGAAACTTGTTGACATGCCCAGTCTGCAGCCTTTCATTGATTGATGTTAAACGGCACAGCAGTCCTTGCTCAATAAAGGTCATATTGGAAACATTAAAAAAAATCACATCCTGTTTTTGTAGTACAAAAAGCAAGCTCAAAAGGAAACTACACTAAGGGTAGGTGTTTTTTCCGTTAGGCCAATTAAAAGTTTAAAGACCTGATAGCAGTGCCCCTAGGCTGTGAAGTTGCATCTAGTTCTGGGAACACATTCCTCGAGGAACGAAAAAATACTCTCCTAAGAAAGTGCTGCTTGAATTGCTTTAATTTTTTCCACCTACCTCAATTTCACAAGCTGGTGTTGAAAAGTTGTCTTTAAGTTGTACATAGGGAACTTGGCTGAAAACCAGAAGTATTCTGTAGCAAAAGCTGATTTCCCAAAACAGACGTCATTTTTTTTTTTTTTGTCACTTTTTAAAGCCTAATAATTCTAGGGCCTGTCCTTTGGGAGTGGATGTTACTGTGCCTTTCGCGAAATTGTGCTCTCAGTGCTCAATGTATTCACTAATTATGTCGCTGTTGACTGTTTGCGACCTTTCATTGTATTTTGAAGAGGTAGGGGAAGGCTGGGCCCTAAACTTCATAGCTTAAAAATGGGGTTGCCAGATCAACTTGCTGCATCTTACATGACCCATTTTCTGCCCCCCAGCACCCCCAAAGTATTACTTTATTGAAGACCCCCTTCCCTTGCTAAGTCTCCCCCCACCAAGTATTTATATCTGATCCAGTTGCTTTATTTTTCAAAGACTTTCTTGAAATTCACAATGCTGCTGTCCCCCTGGCTTTCTTCAGGGTGGAATGTGGTCTGTAGCTACCGTTGTCTCACATTTCTTTTCTGCCTTCTGTGAACTCTTCACCTGGTAAGGAATGCTTTTAAAACAAATTTAAATTCGATCGCATATTCTAGATGACTATAAAACGTTACAAAGCTGGAAGGTAAACAGCTATGCTAAGTTTTCCTAAAACAGACATCTGACCAGGTCAACATGTGGCATGCCTTTGTTAGAATAACGAAAACCGAAGCCCTTAATTCATTTTGAAGTTCTGGGGAGAGAAGGCGTGGGAAGTGCCTCAGCACAGCGCAGTTCATCTGGGTACAGTTGCTTGTGAATCCACTGCTGATGAGCGTGTACACGTTAGCTTGACCTCTAATGCAAGGTGGTCAAAAGCAGTCCTTGTTGGAGAGGAAACTGGTAGCTTCGTAAGTAACTCAAGTGCTTCACATGAATTTTCCAAAAGCCCCCCTGTAAATAAGGCAGCTTTAAAGCTGGTGCATTTGTCATGAGTTCTCCAAGTAGGACCCCGATTACCCCGCTACATCCCTCCCAATGAAGCTAAAGCCTTTTCCCTAATAGGAAGGAAAAAAATGCAGAAACTCTACGTAAATAGCTCTTTGCAATTGTCCTCAAAACCTCAGGAAGTGGGCACGAGTCTCCGAGTCACAAATCTCGCCTAGACTGGCCAGTGGCATTGGCTAGAGGGACCAGAGCAGGAATAAAAAGCAACCTGGGGGGACAGCGAGGGTGAGGGCACGGCCGGGTCGGGCAGAGGATCCCAGGCGGCCCCTTTCATTACAGCGCGGTTAGCAAAACACGTCCATCTCTGCTCTCCGCCTGATACTGGGTGGCATATTTCTTCGAGAACTACATTGCAGTAGAAGGTCCGAGACATACCGTGCCAGCCAACCCTGGGGACACTGACGCCCAGTCCAGCCCGGGTCAGCGGCCGTTCAACAGCTTCCGACAAGCCTGGGCGGGGCATCGTGCATCTCCTGCGCGCCGATTGGTCATGCTGTGTCCCCGCCCCCTCGGCCCTGCGCAGCCTCGCTTTCCTTTGACCTCGATTTCAAGCCATGCGCTGGGCAGCAGTTGGTCCCGCTCCCTTTAAACTTGAGCTCGCGCTGCCCAATGAGGAGCGAGCTTCGCGGGGGCTGTCGGGAAAGGCGGCCGGCCTATATAAGCGGCTTGCGGGGCGTGCCCTCGCGCCGGGGTCGCCCTGTGGGTCTCGGAGGAAGGCTGTTTCGGAGGGCGGTTTGTGCTCAGTGAGGCGGCATTTAGGGGACGATGGCGGAGGGAGATAATCGCAGCACCAACCAGCTGGTGAGTCCCGGCGCCGCGACGCAAGGGAAAGGAGTGAGGCCTTTGTAGTGTGTGAGGCTCAAGCCGGCGGCGCCGCGGCCCTGGCCCTCTCCCGGTTTGCAGGCGCAGGCGGCGACGCCTGCCCTCTCGGGCTTCTCGGGTAGCTTCTGCGTGGCGGTCGCCAGTCGTATCGTCCCCTAACATTCTCTGGAAAAGGTGCGCGAAGGAGCGAGGAGGGTGCGTGACCCGTCCCCGCGAAGACGGGTTGAGGAAGTGGGGAAAGGGGGGCTGTGACAAGCCCGGGGCCGAGGGCCTAGGCCCCAGCCGTATGCGGGTTTCCTTCCCTTTGACCTTAATCGAGGTGCCACTTCGTTGTTCTCCCCCGTGCTTGGCAGGGGTGGCGGGTCAAAGGGCTGCCGCCGACAAGTTCTGTTAGGACTGGCACCGCTTGAAGTGGCAGGAAGGCTGCGCGCTCACCCTGGGGAGCCGGGAGGAGGGTACGGCTGGCAGGACAGTGGCAGGTCCGGGCGTCTGTCCCGAATGTGCAAGTCTGGGGGTCGCAGGACGCCTTGAGAATAAGCAGGGGGGTACGAAGGAACTGCAGTGAGGTTGGTTGTATCCCGGGCGGACACGTTCGACCGCACTACGAATTTCATGGCACGATGGAGGCGAAACCGAGAGAAAGCCGTGCATTTTCTCCGTTGCCTTTCTCCAGGGAAAGGCAGCTGCACGCCACAACCCCAGTGAGTAGAGGGAGCAAAGAATTTAAGTTTGGGCTTTTGGTTCGCCAGGAGCCGGGGTGCTATCGACGTAAGAGATTTTGCAGGGCGGTTCGCGCGGTTTTCGCTTTGCATTCGTTTTTAGAAATGCATGACTTACCCCCTTACACACACACACGCACACACTTAGACCAGCCAGGTTCCTTTTAAGAGGATGATCGAAGCACAGAGAAGTTACCCGATTCACACAGCGACTCTTTCCGGTAACTTTCAGGAGGACAAGGCCCTTGGCCTTGGGTTTCCTGGATTCAGATCTGTTAACGTCTGTGTACTTATGACAGTTTCCTCATCTGTAAGTGAGGATAGGAACACCTTCCTTTTAGCTTGTTGGGAGGATTAAAGTGTAAGCGTATAAAATACTTAGCCGACTTTCTGTCACATAGTAATCTCTTTATTTATTAAGCATGATACAGAAAGTCAGAAATACTGAGGTCCCCTTGGTGATCAGTGTGGCACAGAGAGCATCTTTAATTAAGATTAAGCTGCGCTGGCTGCTGTCCTTTGCACATTTCCCTGTGATAACATTTTTTAAGGACACATGGTATCTTGTCCCAATGTTTTTTTCCCTCTATCAAAATCAGCTTAAAGGACTTTGTGCCACATTAGCTCATCCTACAAGTCCACTTGCAGCTGATTGTCAGATTTGCAGAGAAATTTGAAGTCTAACCAAAATGTCCTGATAAATGTGAGAAGCACTATAGAGGAGATATATTGAGCTTAAAATGAGTCATATATTTTGGTGCAAGTAGTTTTTCTTAAATGTGCAAATCATCTCAACATCTAAATGAGTCCATTACACAGAGAGCTATTTTAGAAATGGAGTGCTGTTCAGGGAAAGGCTTTCCTAATGGACTTAGAAGTAGGGGTTTAAATCAATGAAATGACAAGACAGCAGATCAATTCTAACCACCCGAAATGAGCGAACATCAAGTGATCTAATTTTATACTCTGGATACCTTGCTTAGTAGGGCAGGACTTTGGGGGAGTTAGTTAACCATCCTTTAGTTGTAAAATGGGGGTAATTATCCTTACCTTGAGGGGCTCAGTGAGGATCATGTTACGTCATATCTGAAAAGAGTAGCCCAGTTCTTAGACTTGGGAGGTGACCGTTAAATGATAGCTTTTTTTCCTCCGTTGGTTTTTGTCATTGGTACCAACATTGTAGAGTATTTTAGAAACTAATTTGTTTAAGGTAGTGATTTGGTTAACAGCCATTTTACATACTTGGTGCCTTACAAGAATTTAACTTTGGGAACCACAGAAATGTTGAGAGTAGTAAAATGATGGCTTTAAATGTTGATCATCTGTAGGCGGCAGAGACTGCGGGTCTGGAAGAGCAGCTGCAAGGATGGGGAGAAGTGATGCTGATGGCTGATAAAGTCCTGCGATGGGAAAGAGCCTGGTTCCCACCTGCGATTATGGGCGTGGTTTCTTTGGTGTTTTTGTAAGTGAGCTTTTCTGTTCCTTAAGGTTGTGCTTGTTATTAATAAGGGCTTAGGTAATACACAGCCTCCGTTTGTGGAGGAGCCTTAAGTCTTTTGTAATGTGTAATCTGTAACAAATGCCTTTTCTTAGAGCCCTTTGCCTAGTTTGCAGAATTTGTAGTACTTACATAAACTCGGTGACCTAAGTCAGTTGAATAACTCAGTGACTATCAAGCCGTTTGGCCTTAGAACCCTTCACACACCTAAAAAGTACTGAGTATCCCAAAGAGCTTTTGTCTCTTGGTGTTTACACTGTGCAGCTGTGTGTGATGTTACGAAGCTTCCAGAAAACCATGTGTGAGAAAATTAGAATGAAAAGGGCAAAATAACATTTTTGAGAACCAGAGGACGAAGTGAATAAACACTTAGGAATAATGGCTGTTTTTCTAACCTTTGTTCATTTTTCTATTTTTTTAAACAGGACTATCTACTATCTCGATCCATCTGTTCTGTCCGGTGTTTCCAGTTTTGTTATGTTTTTGTGCTTGGCTGACTACCTTGTTCCCATTCTAGCGCCTAGAATTTTTGGCTCCAATAAATGGTAGGTGGCACGACAATTTGGCATTCTCATTTGGAGGCATGAACCCTGGTGGCTGTGATCAGTACGCCACAATTAAGTACAGAGAAGTGTGTACCATCAGAAACCTAGGGGGGAGATTTATTGCTTTTATGTGGTTTCTTAGCTGATTCATATATAAATCATGAATTTCCAGTGCTTAGATCGCCATAGTTCTTTTATGGTGTAGCATTTATTTTGACTGTTCTCTCCAGACCTTTATATCGAAGTGTGGGTTTTTTAGATGTTTTCTCAAGGATTGTAGAATTTATGAGCTTTCCATAGAAGTAGTACATTTGTGTTTTACATGTATTTCCATTGATGTTTAAGATAGTGTAACATTAACAAGTTTGAATGAGTAGGAAAACAGTAACTGGTAGATTGTTGTCCATCAGCAACCACTAGGTTAGTGCAAAAGTAATTGCGGTTATGAGGTTAAAAAAAAAAAAAAATTGCAAAAACCGCAATTACTTTTGCACCAACCTAATGTTGACTGACTGTTTCCTTTTCTGTTAGGCACTATTCTGGGTGCTGTGAAATATTTTAATTTTTGAGATCTTGTATTTATGGATTGAGATGTTGAGCAATGCGGTGGTAGGTAGCCAAATGCATAGAGTAGGTTCAAGATGTACATTTAAGTGGGTTGTTGATTTCATTTATACCATTCTTTGAATTAGTTACTTCTGAGTTCCCAAGGTATAGTAAGTGGCTATGGATCATATTAAAGTTTTTTAACTTTCTGGAATATTGCATTGCTCACTTTTGATCCAAATAATGAACAAAACTAGATTTTGTTGAAATAGATTTTTTTCTCCTAGCTGCTATTCTCCCTTGGTTGTTTGATTAGTAGTCTACTGTGCCTTTAGCTTTTTGTTCCTCTGATAATAGCAAATTATAAAATCTGTAAAAGGAAGAATTTTAAATGTATGCCTTCTGGACCTTTGAGAACAAGTTCAGACATTTTGGAATAATCAAGCATGTTTATTTAAAGATGTCCCTCCCACCCACCCCAGCAGAATGGGTGAGTATTAGGAAGTGTCCTTTGAATTGTTCTTCCTGTGCAGTAAAGAATTGTGCTGCTCTTTTGGGGGCAAGTTTGTAACCATACAGTAACAGTTTAACAAAGAGAATCAGCTTCTGACCTTGACTTTTCATCAGCCAGATGGCATTCTCATCTGCTAATTCATCGTTCCTGGAGAGAAGTTTTCAGACATAAACACTGAGTTGCATGGTTATCAGGACTGGCTTAGTCAGGGAAACAGCGATTTTATTGTTTGATCTTTATGGGGAAGGAAGAACACTGGTGCACAGCCCCATCCAGCCTTGACAATGAGTGCGTATCAGCTCGGACTGTTCCCAGGAAGCTTAGGGCTCGGCAGAAACCCTCCTCTGTATCTGTCGCTGCAGCTTTACAGCGACGAGGACTAGAGCAGAGAAGGCAACACATTCCCCAGCGTAGAACCTACTTTGTAACAGCGGCCATTATGTCTGTAGAGCAAAGACAGTACGAAGGCCATTTTTTCCATCAGAACGCCAAAAAACATTACAAACAAAAAGGGCTTGGAGGATCTTTTGTATTTTTACCACTGTTCTGTTTATGTTTTCCCTCAATGAGACTAAACTTACAAAGAATTTGCATTTGAGCTGTGTGTTCCTGCTTTGACATCAAATGTATGAAGCCCAGTTGAGGGTATTATGCTTTAAATGCCAGTAGTTAATGTCTTACTGAAGACCACTCAAATTCATGTTTGGCAGAAATTTCACATCAACTCAGGATTTGCTAGGATCTGAAAAATATGGGAAAAGAGAAATTAATTTGCTGATTTCTGCATGGCCCATGTAGTCATGAGTCTTTGATCACTGTCATTAACCAAATGTGGCTTTCGAACCATAGATGGCCATTCCTTTGTACACACACGTGTGTTTATTAAAAACTTACTCCTGTGCTCTAAAAGGTGTCTTAATGGGACAAGAACTTTTCACCTTTATAAGATAATGGCAAATCGTTGTTGTTTATTCAGACTTTCTTTAGAAGATAGCTTTTAAATTTGAGAGGATGGTGTATTTCTGTTTGCTATAAAGATTCGCTTATGGTGAAGGGGAAAATTCTTTTTCTAGGACCACTGAGCAGCAGCAACGATTCCATGAAATTTGCAGCAACCTGGTAAAAACTCGCCGCAGAGCTGTGGGCTGGTGGAAACGCCTCTTTACACTGAAAGAAGAAAAACCGAAAATGGTACTTTTTTGTTTTGACCTATTCAAGGAAAGCAAAACTTTGAGATTGAGTCCATTTTTTACTTCGTTATAGTATAATGATAGCCTTTTTGTGAGAACATTGTTTGCTGTTTATCACCCGTTGGTTTAATTCCTCTGAATACATTCATAAATGTTTATCTGTGTTAGACTGAGTCACTGGAAATTAAAATTACATTTAATTTTGTATTCTAGTAGAGTGAAATTTTTGGTTTTTTTACTGAAATAAGTTAAAGACATATATAGAAAGCATTTGTTTTCTTATCTCAGCTGCACATGAAATTACTATGTGAAGTTGTTGATTATAACAGTAGAATAATTCATATTATTATAAGCTCTTTAGCTTACATATAGAATACAGTATTTTAGGAGGGAATGTATCTAAATTCTATAAAGTAGATCTAATAGAGTTTTCTATAGGTCTTATGTAATAGATAGATGCTAAGTATCTTTTAAAGAAAAGTGGTGATAAACACTGAATTATTTTCCAACCTTTGAAACAACCTCCTAAAGGAATGCTTCTCAGTCTTGTTTCTGGGTGTTGACACATTCTTGCTTTCTTCACTTAGTACTTCATGACCATGATCTTCGCACTCGCGGCTGTTGCGTGGGTGGGACAGCAAGTCCACAACCTTCTTCTCACCTACCTGACAGGTAAGTATTTGCGGGAAGACTGCAGGCAGGCCTTGGCCAGTGGAGTCTAACGGAAACTTAGTCAATAGTACGTGCGTGCTTAGCAAGTTGAAGGCGCTGATCAAAGACCTGTGGGAGTCTAGAAAGGTGACTGAAACCCAGGTCCTTATTCACAGGCTCTTTGTGGTCTTGCCAGAAGTTAGGACACAGAACAGACTAACCAAGGTAGAAAGAAATGTGCAAGAGTTCAAGTAAGCAGTGTGTGTCATGTGAGGCTGGGAGGTCACGATGGCTCAAGTTTCTGGGGACATGGATTCCATACTGCTTCCTCCCATTAGAGTGCTTCACAGTCTGGGAAACCACCGGCTCTAAAATGTAAGAACATTTAAGAAGTGAATTGCTGCCTCCTTTATTTTGTTTGTTTGTTTGTTTTTAAGTGACTTTCTTACTGTTGCTTCCTGGACTAAACCAACATGGAATCATTTCAAAGTACATTGGAATGGCCAAGAGGGAGATAAACAAGCTTCTCAAACAAAAAGAAAAGAAAAATGAATAAGACATGTGTTATTCCCTGTGATGAAGTATCCCTTGCCTTGGGAACAGTTTCTGTTACGCTGTCTGGATACTCAGATGTTACAGAAGTAACTCTTTGCTCGCCCTCCTTCTGCCCTTAGTTACTAGAAATTCCGACCTGCCAGGTAAGCATTTACGCGTAGTGTCTCCATGTCAAGTGTAGCTGGCTGCGTTCTCATCAGTTGGCCTGATACGGATTAACTCATTCGTGAATATGACTTGTTTTGATTTTTCGCCCCTGGGGTTAACTGAATTCTTACTTTTGGGCCCCTTCCTTTAAAATAATACAATGGTGAACTTCACCCTTTAGTGTAGTTAACAGTGACTTTGGATAATTGTTCGAATTGATCTTTGCTTTAGCTGGATGTACAAGGGGCAGTGGTCTGTGGCTACAGGAAGCCAGTTCTACTGTCTGCTCCCACAGTCTGCTTAAAATACGGTCTGGCTTCATGAATACAGAGACCAAGTTTACCACTTCTGACGAAGAGACCAATTAAAACTCATTCCTCATTTTGTTTCTATACCATGGGAGATCCGCATGGAATACACTGGAACTGATTCCATGCCCTGGTAGATGTTGGTTTCTCCCTTGTGCAAAACTTAGTAGTTGGTAGGAAGCATTGCTCCTCGTACAGCACGGGGCTGGCAGGCTTCCAGCACTTGTACCTTGTAGTAAGTAGTAGTCCTTCAGGCTTCGTAAGAGCACGCTTCCAGAAGCTCGGAGTTCAGCTTTTTAGCATACTTGCAATCTCAGATTCTCAGCTGACTGAAACTAAAGGACACGAGAAGTAAGACTCCTGTCCGTGACCTTCACTCCAACACCAGCCCAGCCAATCAAGGACTCATGTCTTCCTGTGTTTAGTCCAGATTCACTAGAAAATCATCTTATCCTACTAACTATTCCAGACCAGAACCAGCCTTTAAAGATAAGCCTCAGGAGTCTCATTTTACAGTAATGTTGGCTGCTTTTGTCCCCATAGATTTGGCTTAGGAGGTGGTGCCTACGCTGGCGTCGGACTTTTTTCCTAGATATTTCCCGGAAGAGTACAAGGGTTGTGGGTGAGAGCAGACGTGTGGAGAGGCTAGATGGCCTTAGGTCAACAGAGATTTTTTAATTCCTTGGAAAGTGTCTTAGAATCGTTATCCCTCTTAATAGCTAGAAATTTCAAGTAGTTGAAATCTGTAGGAAGGAACCTCTGAGGGCCGAAAATGTGACACATTTGGGAACAATTCTTCAACTCTGATTAACTAGCTGTAATATAGTTCTGTGAATTTATTGCACTGATGCCGTAAGACCTGAACCTTGTGGTATGTTTGTCTCTAAGACTTTTCCTTCGCTTCAGTATTGCTGTAAACAGTGGCCCTCATGTAGCAGTGTTTGATTTTTGTTTTTAATGTTTCGTATGAAAACCACAAACTACCTTCCATGTGTTTCTTCATTGTAAATAATCCTGTTTTCTTAGCTGGGTTTTTTCGTGTGTACGTGTTCTACCAAGTTAACTACTTTTATGGTTTTAATCCTGTATTTCTTCTACTTTGTTTTGAGAAAAGGGGGACAAATTAAAAGCTGGAATCCCTTTTTGTGTCCTGCTTTCTTTCTGCCTTAGCCAGTACAATGGTTACATGAGTGGAGTTCTGGGTCCTGTTAATGAACTAGCCTGTGTGAGGGGTACATGCCTATAAGGTACTCGAAGAACAAAATGAAATAAAAGGTTTAAATGTATTTGTTTGGCAGACATCCAGACACCATGCTAGATGGAAACGGAAACACACACACACACACACACTACAATGACTAAGTGCTAGCTGAAGATGATATATATGAGGGCTCAGCTGGGGCCACAGGCGGGAACCATGCAGGCTCAAGGGCGAGTGCTCGTGGGCATCCCTCCCCCGGCGGACATGAGGTGCTCAGCAAGTAACGGGGTGACTTTCGTCCGTACTTGAAACACTTAAAATTAGAGCTCAAATTGGATGTTTTATCATTGGCCCTCACTGTCTATACTTAGTGGGTCCTGGGGACAGAGTCAGTCAAATTAAATGCTGAGCCCCCTCTGCACTCCCCCTCTGTTGTCACACAACAGCATAGCAGACTGCCCCCCACCCCCCCGCCCCCGTGTCTTTCCTTAAGGAAAGAAGAGTCTGTGAAACTGTGCATCTCTGGGACTGTATATTTCTATTTAGTCTCCAAAAGAGGGTTTGAAGCCAATGACGAGTAAGATTCCCCACGGGGGGGCCGGGGGGGGCAGCTCAAGCCAGGCGGAACCCCATGGAGACCCCTGATGAGCTGCCTTAGAAAGATTTGGGAAGGGGCCTTATCTCCCCTTCCCCCTGCCTGGGAAAAGCCGCTGCTGGCTCTGACTTTTCCCTCTCACCTAATTGGGAGAAAAGTCTTGAGAGTGATAAGATTAAACTCTCTCTGCTGAGCTCTGTGAAACAATTTCAACATGTGATATATATCCCTTAAAAGAGTTGCATACCTCACCTCAAGGACTTTCTGCTTCGGCTGTTTGAAGATCAGCATAGTTGGTTTGGGTTGTTTCTATAACGTGATAAATGAGTCCCACAGACCATGCCAGAAAAACACTGCTACTCCCTTGTATACTTATCAATAAAAACCCCCAGTAGGCTTTGTTCTGGGCTCCAGTCTTTCAGAACTGTGAGACCCCTGGCCTGAGATTTAACTACATTAAGTCTCTCTATGTTTCTTCCTTAAAACTTAACTGAAAGCCGCCCCTTCTCGCACCCTCACTGCCCGTGTTGCGCTGGACGCGACACCCCCCCTCAAAAAAAATATGGATCCTTCCTTGGAGCCTCCTGGGGGGTTTGGTGATGTCCAGAAAAGAGAAACTCAACCCAAAGTCACCATAGGTCACCCCACGGTTGCCTGATACTTTGAAATGCTGGTCATACACCACTGAGCTGTGATTACGTCTCAGGCCAATCTGATTGGCTGGCTTCCTGCCCAGGCCAGCTTGACTGCTACCCTGGTGCCCGCTCTGGCCACAGGGAAAGTCCCTTTTCGACACTTGGCTGTGGCATCCCCTCTAGCAGAGGTCCTACCATCCCAGATTTCACAGGATGTTGAGAGGAGGCAATTTGGAGTTAGTTGTGCCAAGAAGAGTGAAGGGATTTGGGAGTTTTTAGGAGATGAGATTTTAATGCCAGCAGTTCATCTGCCAAATCTGTTACCATTCAGATCGTGATCGGCCCTATTTGAAGCCCTCAGCAGGTTCCAGTGTGGCAACAGCGTAAGTCACACCTTGAAGCAATTAGACATGGCCCTGTGCTCCATTCTCCACTCCTCTACCCCATCTCCCAATTCCACCCAGCCATTCTGAGATGACCCATCTTCAGTCCATGCCCTCCTGGCTCTGTTAGAAACCTAGAATATCTACTGTGCCCCACATACCCTCACATTTTGGCATCAGGTAGACCTAGATTCAAACCCCACCAAGTAATCAGTAGCTTAGACGATCTTTTGTTTTTTCTTTTGACATGTAAAACGAAAGCAGAATTTTAAGATTTGGAGTCAATTTAAGATTGAAATTAGGGGGTGGCCGGTAAGCTCAGTCAGTTAGAGAGTGGTGCTAACACCACGGTTGCCGGTTCGATCCCCACATGGGCCACTGTGAGCTGTACCCGCCTTAAAAAAAAAGATTGAAATTAGTTTTCTCCTTTGTGAAATGGGGTAGTAGGGCATTATATAACCACATTTGTTGTTTTGCAGACTCTGAGTTAATCTGCAGGAAGCACTTAGTGCCAGTCATGAGTTGGTAATCCCCTTCATGATAGGCTCAAATGGCACTTCCTCTGAGCTCTGGCCACATCCCAGGCCACCTCCGCATTCCCACAGCACTTGGGATTGGCATCCGATAGGGCGCGTTGCCCTGCCTTGTGGTGGTATTTCGAGGTCGATCTCCCCCACTGGGATCCGTACCTCTTAAGGTCAGGACCATAATTTTGTCCCCTCACCACAGGGCACACCTGGCACATGATATTTTGAGTTTGTTCAATGAATGAATAAAGTATGTAAAGAGATAGGGGATGGTACGTACAGTTTCTAGTTTTCTATTTATGGTACGTACAGCTCTTGGAGGAAACTGGGTTTATTCACTTAACTCCCCACTGTTACTAAGGCCCTCAAGGTGGACTCCACATTTTCAGTAAAACGTAAGTATAGGGGAACCAGTTCTTCAAGGAAATTTTCATTTAAAAAGCAAAGTCCTTTTGTAATGTATATTTAACCAGAGAATTCTATATCCCTGAGATGTTCAAATTGGGAGCTTTGCTTTCCTGGGGTTCACTTGGGGGAGTGGCAGCCAGAGGCTTTATACTAATAAAGAATGTTGAGCACTCTGCCAGGTTTTGTGTTAATCTCTTTCTTATGGATTATTTCATTTATCCTCACAGCAAATGTGATTGGTAGTATCATCCCCATTTTACAGATGGGGAAACTGATCTGCCCTTTCATTTATTCGTCAAATATGTGTAGAGGGCCTACTATGTGCCAGATAGCTTCTCTAGAAGCTGTGCTGCAGTGGTGAACAAAACTGAGTCCCTGCTTGCATGGGGACAGAAAATACACTTCCAGTGTTTCAGGTGGTAAGAGAGAAAAATTCAGCAGGGCCATGGGATTGGGAGGATGGGGAAGAGGCTGTATATGTGTGTGCGATTGAACAGAGAGCCGAGGAATGCCAGAGAACAAGCCACCTGGCTAACTGGGGGAGCATGTTCAAGTTAGAGGGAAAAGCAATGCAAAGGCCCTGGGGTGGAATTCTCCCCAAGTCAGGGGAGAATGATGGGGGATGAGGTCTGGTGTGTGGTGCAAGGAGGCAAGTATGCCCGTCACGAAGGACCTTGTAAACTTGGTAAGGAATTTGGATTTGACCGAGGGTGATGGGCGTCCCTGGAAAGTGCATGATCTGTCTGATTGAAGTTTTGAAAAGGTCATTTTGGCTGCCATAAGACGGGTGGTGGAAGCAGTGAGGTCAGGAGGCTGTTGCAAATATTTCAGACGTTAGGTAACTCACCTCAGGTCACGCAGAGCAGAGCAGATGGAGAGAGGAGGCCGAATTCACTCCCTTGTAGGCGATTCGACACCCGGGCTTCAAGCAGGAGTTACTCCCAGCTCTTTCCGTTGTCAGAACAGACTCGACAGACGTCGTTTGTCACCGTTATCTCAGCGAACCCTCGCAATAACCTTCGAGAGAGAGCGGTATTACTATTACCCCCGGTTTGTATCTGGGGAAAGTTCACAGATGATGAGCGATTTACCCGAATTGCTTCTTGTCCCGGTGCAGAAGAGCCGACAAGGGCCACAGGCTCAGAATCTTGAGTGTTTATTTCAAAACATTGGTGGCTTTTCTGCCAAACTGTTTCCCAGGACTCGAAAGGAAAACGCCTGGAGCCCCAGTAAATTTCTGAGATTTAGGGACAGTCAAAAGGAACCACCGATTTAAAAGAAATGACTGCTTTTAAAATGTAATATAGAAACACATTCCAAACAACAGCACAAAATCGTACAGGGAGAAAAGCAAGCGTTCCATCCCCGTCCCCAAGGTCCCGCAGAGGCAGGTACCCGTTTCGCTGGGTCCTTACAGAGACGCTACAAACACGCAAGTATTACATTTTATTCTAAACGATGAGCAGTGACTGCAATAAAAGTTAGCAAATATCTAGGCCCGTGTTGTCTATTTTTACTTTTACAGATTCAGGACTTAGAAGGGAGTCGTCACTCAACACTCCGACAAACGCCTCACCTCGCTCCCCTCCCCGCGGCTTCCCCGCGGAAGGTCGATCCCATCGACTCTCTATTGGCCACCCTGCAGAGGCTCCGCCCCTTAATCCACCACCTTCCGCGAGGCTGTCCTCTTTTGGCGCGACTTTGGAAATCTCGCGAGAGCCTGCCCGCTTCCCATAACTCCGTGCGCTCGCCCCTCCCGTCCTCTTTCCGCCATCTTTCCGCGCGGGTGAGTATCGCTCCTTGAGCAATTCAGCACCATCCGTCGGCTATCGGCGCCATCCTGCAGTCCGAGCCCCGACTTCAGTGCTCTGCGAGGATGCCGGGCCCCGTCTGGGCTGGGGATACTGGCCTTGTGGGGACCTGGGCGGGCGTAGGGGACGGTCATACTCGAGCGTCCCACGCTGTGTACTCTGGTCAGCCAGGCCTATGGGGCGCAGGCCGCAGCTCTGGCGGGAACCTGAGCTTTCGACCGCCGGGAGAGGCAGTAGCCCCGGCTCGGTCGGCGGCGCCAGGACTTGCCCGTAGCGGCTGAGGCAGCGCCGTGGCTCCGGGCGACGGGAAGCGTCGGGGACGGTGGCCGCCGTGGGCCGTGCGGCTTCGCGTTCCTGGGGACACTCCGCAGGGAAAAGTGCCCGGGTTGGCGGGTGGCTGGGACCCAGCCTTCGTGCCGCAGCGTTTCCCCCTCACTGGGTCGAGCTTGAGAAAGCAGGTTGGGTCCTTACTGCTGCGCGCAGGACGCGGGCTCGCGGCTCCGTCCTTCGCTTTCAAAACTCGAGTGTCTTGAGTTGGTGCCCATTGGGACAGCGTCCGTCCTTTACCCTCTGGTAACATGTCTGTTGGCCGCTGGCGCACGCTTGCTGTTGGACCCCGTGTTAGAAGACACGCAGACGGACGTTTCCTTCTTAATCTGTACGGGTGTCAGGTGGACGTGAGGTAGTGCCGTCCTGTCTTTGGGACAACGGGGCAAGACTGACAATGAGTGAGTTGGTCTGAAGGACCACGTTACTGGTACCGTTGCTGCTGGCGACAGAAGCTCGGAGAACATTCTCGGTGACTCGGCTCCCGTTCGCAAGAAGCGACTGTAGATGATTCCGTTTTGGGAGCTGACATTCTGCCGGGGACACTGCGGGACCAGCCGCAGGAAGATGTGTCCTCAGTGGGATGATGGGTGCCTGGCGGCGGTGGCGGTGGCGGTAAAACCCGTGTTCTGTCTCCCCGAGCAGCCGCGATGGTGCGCATGAACGTCCTGGCCGATGCGCTCAAGAGCATCAACAATGCCGAGAAGCGCGGCAAACGCCAGGTTCTCATCAGGCCGTGCTCCAAGGTCATCGTCCGCTTCCTCACTGTGATGATGAAGCACGGTAAGTGCAGCTGGGTTTTCTGTTCTGACATAAAAGTTCTTTGTAAGGGATTGGTCCTGTAGAAATGGGGTCAAGCGGACGGGGGAGCAGTGTCAGGACACCTGGGAACTGATGCAATTGACTGTGCTGTGGGCGGGATAGACAGGGGGACGCTCTTCCAGAAACACAGAGCAGGTTAAGACTGCTGCAAGGAGCAGTGAAGTTTGTGACTTGTCCTGAAGTTTGTGACTTGTTGGGCGAGGTGTTTGGGAGTCAGAGTGGCCTTTGTGTGACGCTGCTGCTGAGCTTGGCGTGGAAGGAGGATGGTTGCCTGTCTCGGGCCTTTGGGGGTGGGATGCTGTGAAGGGGCAAAGGGAGAAGCAGTAACCCCCTTTGTAGGGTAGCAGGGTGGGTGGTTTCGGGTGTTGTCCCTTAAATTTTAAATACTATCCTATTTAGGCTATAAAAATTCATTCTGATACAGAGCAACTGTCCTCCTGTAAAACTGCTTACAGAAAGGCACTGAGCTAGGCGAGCAGGAGGAATAAGCATAAAGACTCGGGTCTGTCCATTTGGTAGCTGCCATTTAATAATGTGTTTTGTAGGTTACATTGGCGAATTTGAAATCATTGATGATCACAGAGCCGGGAAAATTGTCGTGAATCTCACCGGCAGGTTAAACAAGGTAAGAATTGATTATTTTCCACACTTAAGAAATACCTAAGGTGGTGGTAAATGTGTTGTAATTAATTGCCCTTTTAAAACCAAACAGTGGTGTTGTGCTTGCTTATTTCATTAGGTGAAAAACATTAGGAATTGATTAAAGTCATTAATTTTTACACCCACATTTTATTTTGTTCTCCAGGGTTGTATTTGCTCTAGAATTGTTAGTTGAACTAGTGTTTGTGGTGTACGAGCTGCCTGAAGGAGGTGCAGGAGGTTTGGGGTGAAACGAACCCCATACTGATGGTTCTGGGATTTGAATCTTGGAGGGTACACTGCCCATCTCACTGGCTTAAACGTGGGTGGCCAAGGCCACAGATGTGCTCACTGTGAATGACTTGTCCTTCCTCTCTCTTGGTGATTGATTGTTGGGTGTTTCGAACACAGTGGGGTTCTCTAACAATATTGATACGTCTGTTTTTTGATGCAGGCTGTGTGCGTCTTTGAAGTCTGCTCCCTTTCCATTTGACTTGCCAGCATAACCCAGTGGGTCTCTGACCCATTTGACTGTGGTTTAATCGATTGCAGGAATTTCAGGGCAGGTGTCTAAGCGAGTTAGGGTCCCTGAGCTGCTACCCTGCTTTCTGTGTTCAGGTTTGTAGCTTTTCAGATTTGCAAGGAGTCCACCACAAATGGGGGTAAACAGGCCCAGAAGGTGAGTCGTGGTTAATGGCTGGGCCAGATTGATGGCTAAGGTGGTTTCCTGGTCCAGCGACTTCTGTTTCACAAAGTTGCTTCCTTATACAGTGAATTTGCTTCACGCGTGGACAGATAGTACTGGATGAAAACTACTGGACGTGAAGCCTTTATGAGAGAGTGAAGGGTTTTCAGGGATAGCCGAGTGTCTTGTTGCGCTCTAGTTATAACCTTCAGAACCCCATCCCAAAGAAGGATTTGGAGTCACTATTCTTTCTCTCTCCGACCCTCAGAGTGTTCTTGAAGTAGGAGAGAATGTGTGTCGGTGCTTTTCCTTGTTTTTAGGGGGAAGGAAGCTGAGACCTGGGCCCTGCTCAAGGTCTCAGCTAGTTAGTAACCAGTGGGAGACTGCAATGGCACATTGAAAACTGTCCTGCAGAAGACCGAGTTGACGTGAAAGTTTCCTGAAAAACTTTCTAAGTTGAAGTGCTGTGTGTCAGATTCTTGAACGTTGACTGTACGTAATAACATGAGAGCTAAGTTTGAACAGAGCATTTCCCTCATGGGACTCATTCATGGCATTCTTCTGTGGTATTCTAGTTTGAAAAATTCTGGCTAAAGAAGTAGTTGAAATCGAGGCCCTGCTCTTACCTGTCTGATTTTGGGCAAAACAGTGGTTTCAGTTTCTCTGACTTCAGTTCTCCTCATTTTTGCCTCAGGTTCCTTCGTGCAAGAGATGGATATACCCTTATGTAGAAATGTAACGGGGCTGGGAAGTGAGGGAGTGTTTACAATCTATAGAGAAATGAAGAAGATTCTGGTCTTGATCGCATCCCCTTCAGATTCATCTTGTTTGGGAAGGGGGTGCTGGTTGGAGTCTGCTGGAATTAAACGCTGGGTGCTGTGGCGTGGAGGCCGCAGTGGGTCTTTCACTGTCGGTTGCTTGGAGAAAGAAATGACTATTCCTGTTCCTGTCCTAGTGTGGGATTGATTGCCTTTGGCAGCCTAGTGACGTCATAGCTGATAGGATGGGTAATATCCTGAAAAGGAGGACCTTGTGGGCTTCCTAGCGCAGGGCAGTTGGGCCTGACAGGTCCACCTTCTGTTTCGGTGGGTTCAGAGCTCTGCCTCGGGAGGTGGAACTGCTCAAAGACTAGTAAGTTCCCAGCTCCTAGTCTCCTTTAGTCGATGGTTAAGCATCTTGGAATGTTTTAAATGATTGTCTTGTGGACGTGCACACAACTGCCTGCCTGCTCGCTCAGCTCTGGAGTTGACACTTGGGTGGTACTACTCCTGAGTGTCCTCAGGTGATGGTTTCTTGGCGGGAGGCTGTGTGCATGGATAGTTGTAAGTGTACTCGAGGTTTGTGGAGCAGGCATGTGAGCAAGGGGTCATATTTAGCTTTAATTCATTAAAGAGGCTTTTGGTCCCACCAGCTTCCATTTTCTAACCTGGGTGATGGAGTCAGACCTGGTATGAACCCACGGGCAAACTCATGTGGCCACTTAATGGGGCTTTGCACAGGGGTTGTGTTTGAGGCTTGACCCGTGATGGGGTGACTGGAGTGGGGTGCTTTGGCTCTTGGAAGCGCTCACTGTGGAGGACAGTTGGCTGCTGTGTTTCGGTAGCAAGCAGGTGGGATAAGGCAAGAACTCGTCTCTTTCTGCCTCCCGTCCAATCTGCCAGGTGTGTTTGGGAAAATGGCCTGGGGTTGTAGGGTAGTGTGCCCCGGAAGTGGTTCCCGGCACTTCACTGGCGTGGAGCAGCCCCCTTAGATTTCAGGTTAGTGCTTGTGGCACTTGTTCCATACAAACTCTAGGTGTTTGCATTTTGGGTGCAATCAGAAGGATTTGAGACCCTACACATTCACTTCAGCTTTACTAGGTAAAAGCAGTCTGGCTGGTTTCACTTGTCTAAGACTTCGTTTTGGGACAGCTCTCCAGCCCCCAGGGACGCACGTGGTGACCTGCCATGGATTGCCTTGTGTCCCGCCTCATGCTCACTTTAATACTTTGTTTTTTCTTCCAAGGCTGGCATAGTGTTAATTCAGTATAGTTTTCAAATGGCAGATCAAAGATTGCACAGCATAGTCACCCATTAAACATTGAGTTGCTTGGTTTATATGACTGATCAGCAGTTAGTTATAAATGCTGTTTCATTATTCAGTTTTTCTATTACCGGTGAAGTGTGAACAGTGTTTCCTGTTATGCTTTTGCAGTGCGGAGTCATCAGCCCCAGATTTGATGTGCAACTGAAAGATCTAGAAAAATGGCAGAACAACCTGCTCCCGTCCCGCCAGTTTGGGTGAGTCCATTTTCCTCCTGTAATGCACGTTAGCGCCGAGGCTTGTGCTGCACTTCGGCTTGAGCTGAGTGGCCTTGGTACCGCAGTGGTAATGACCGCCTCTCCCAGCCAGCGGGACTCGGGACTAGCTCGCGGGCTGCCTGCCGCATTTCCCTTGAGGCTGCAGTTTCTGAGGGCCGAGGCGGCAGATTGGTGTCCCCTGAGGTCTGCTCTTCGGTTCAGTGCATAGCGCTCATGTATGTTCCACGCGCTCCCCTCCTATGGCCAGAATTCCTTCTGAACCCCAGGCCTCTGGGGGAAACTCGATTTGAAAATCTTGATCCTTGGTAAGAGACTGAGTTCCAGTCCTTGTTTTCCTCCTTGAAAGCTGTGAGGCCTTGGACAAGTCATAGCCTCGATGTCTTCATGTGTAAAACTGACAGGCGTTCTCTCACACGTTCTGTTACTACCTGATGTAAGGCTGGTAAAGCACTTCAGGGGCTGACACAGGAGGCACTTGATCTGTTTGTGGTTAGGGGCTTACGCCCACGCCCCCCAGTCATACGTTTGCTAACGTGGTTGGATAGACTCCCCCTTCATGGCTACTGTATGTAGTGTTACGAGCGAGTCATTTCTCGTGTCATTGTGATACTAATTCTATTGCCTCACAGTTGGCATCACGTTATGTGTCTCAATCCCCATAAAAACACGACACTGGCCAGGTGGGAGTCGCATTGTCCATGTGACTGTACAGTATCTTGTGATCACACATACATAAGTGGCAGAAACAGTTCCATCAAATTTATAGCAACACTTATGATTTGACCCCTTACCTGAGAGCAGAAAGGGACGTTTCGAAGGTAGAGGAGTTCCCAGTCTGTTGGCAGTGAAGCTTAACCAGCCTCGTTTCTCAGTGTTAGCCCAGGCAGCGCCTGAAGAGTGCGTGTAGCTGAGGTCTCTGGATTGGAGTCTTTTGGTTCCAGAAGTCAGGTCGTCCCTGTGCACTGCCCGCTTGTGTAGGCAGAATTCGTCTCTGTCTATTTTGGGAAGGCGTCTAAGCACTGATGACTGTTAGTGTTTTTCTGCACCAGAAAGTGGCTCTGTGTTGAACTATTTAGGAAAAACTCACCAGCATTTTTTTTTAACTCTCCATAGTTTCATTGTTCTGACAACCTCAGCGGGCATCATGGACCATGAAGAAGCAAGACGAAAACACACAGGAGGGAAAATCCTGGGATTCTTTTTCTAGGGATGTAATACATACGCGCAAATAAAATGCCTCAATGGACTCTGGTGCTTCACTCGGTCGTTTTGAACTTTGCAGCAGAGTAGCAAGAGCGCCTGCGCACTGTGCAGCCTTTGTGTTACGGGGTGAAGGCCGGTTTCCTGCAGTGAACGAGAAAGCCTTGACGTGGGATAACTCGCCATCCGCACATGGCTCAGCGGAGGGGGGTGTGTGGCCCTGGATGGTTGGATCTGGGTGGGGGTCTAGGTGGTGAAGCTCTCCTTCTGGAGTCTTGTGTTAACCCAGGAGGGGTGGTGCCTTGACAATACACATGTTACGCACTGTTGTAAACTGCCCTCAAAAGCGTGTGGTTAGTTACCCGTGTAAGTGCTCAGGAGGCAGCCAGCTGGGAGCAGACAGCTGGCGCCCACAGTTCCCCAAGGCTCAGCTCAAGGTAAATTTGGATGGCAAGTCAGTAACGTCTTAGCAATATGTGTGTGAAACGGCAGTTAAAATGAACGTCTTTTAAAAACCAGTTTTATGGTAAATCTGTCACAAGTACATTCCTGGAATTGGGGTGAATTAGTTTGCTGGACCACTTTACCTGGGAAATGCTTATGAAGAATTCAGCCACCAAAGGGCACAGTGGCTTCTGTGAAATGTCTGAGGGCTCCCTCCACTCCCCCTTCTATGGCAGTGCTGTCCAGTACGGAGCTTCATGTGGCCACATTAAGACAAAAGGCAGGGTTGGTTTTTTTTTTTTTTTTATAGCAGTTTGAAAATTAAAATTTTAACAATACAAAAAAAAAACGAATGGAATTTTGCTCTTTGAAATCGTTTATTGGCCATTTATTTACACCTGAAGCCAACACGCCTTAATACCACTTTTAATAACCACACGTGGCTGGTGGCACGTATTGGACGGCACAGACTGTCCTGGTTTTTGATTGGACGGTTTGGCCAAGTCGTGGGAAAGGCTTGGAAGGAGAACTCGGTCATAAGCTTGTCGCCGGTAGTATCTGCCTGCCTGTCATGGGAGCGGGGTGATGGGCAGCTCACAGCCTTACGGAAAGACGCAGCTGCCCTTCCTAGTCGTCGGGTCGTGTGGGCCACAGCAGAAACAGCTGCTGTAGTGCAGACCTGGTTACAAGGCCTGGTAGGGTGTTGGGTGCCAATAGCTGGCTGATAGGTTGGATTTTTCTTTCTTTTTTCAGAAAAGTAAATGTCACCATTGAGATTGTTGGGATGACTGTCCCCTCGGGCTACTTCCTGCCTTCCTGGGGTCCAGCAGTTCTCAGTAAACACTTAAGTGTCAAGTATGGCAGCCTAGGTGGTGGTGTATCGTCACTGTCACGGGCATGGCTTACGGTGACCTCCCACGAGTGACAGCTGTGAGTCTCCTTCTATAAAAGGAGAACCTACCTCGTGGGGTTGCTAAAGGAGAGCTGGGAAAGCAGCCTGGGGCCTAGGGCGTGGCCAGCTTCAGTAGTTCAGTAACTTCATGACTATGGAATAAGTAGGATTCTTAGCCTACGATCCATCGATAGAGGTCAGGGAAACACCTTTCTGAAGACATGCAAAGTCGGTATCCCTGCATTTTTCTTGGCGAAACACTTCCATCTATAGAGCATAGAGCCTTTGAGCAGAGGCTGAAGGACTGAATTCAAAAGGGAACAGCACTGCCCAGGCCCCCGCCCCCCCAGCAGCACACGGGTCATGCTGTTCTTACGTGGAGGCTGAGTTGCCCTCCCTCGTACGTGTAACACGCCTCCGAAGGGGCGAGGCAGTTACAGCCAGCGCCAGCTAAGATGACTTCCTTCACCCCAGCCTGTGAGGTTTGCTTTCCACTCCTGACCCTGAAGACTCCTGATTCTCGACTCTGCAGCCTAATTCCCTGCTTCCCAAAACCTACCTGCTAGTTCTAAATCCTCAATTGAGCTCGTATGTTCCCCATCTCTGAGCCCTTGGCGTGTGGCTCACCCACCTGGAAGGCCTTTTCCTCTTCCCCAGAGATGTTCCCAAGATCCTGCTTAAATGTCGCTTCCACCATAAATCTTCAAAAAGAGCATGTGTTATACTTTATCTTTCCTCTCCTAAACACAGCAATGCCTTAAGAATAGTTTTTCGTGCTTGTTAAATGTTTACTGTGTGACAGGCTTAATTGTACGTCATGGCTACTATTACTGGCTCTGGTTTTTCAGGTGAAAAAAGTCAAGCACAGCTGTGAGGCCATTTGTTCAAGATGCTAGAAGCGGCAAAGTCAGGATGTAAATGCTTTGGAAGTGCAGCCCCCCGTCTGGCCTTTACTGCGTTCTGTCACCCCTTGTCTTCAGTGTAGCTGGTGTTTCGATGCTTGCTGTGTCCAGGCACTCGGGGTACAAGGTGCAGAAACATCACTGTGTCCTGGTTGGAGCCTATTAACCTCTGACAGGCTGAGTCCCCCACAGCGGGAGCCCTGTTACTGACCCTGTGTCCCCAGCATGTGGCCTGTCAGAGGGGGATGTCATCTCTGACCCTCACGGTGGGGGAGCGAGCTTTTATAAGAGTGGAAGTCTGTCCAGCACCTGTGCTGTCGTGTTACGTTCGCAGAATTTCATGGCCCCAAAAGTCAGCCTCCGGGTGGCATGGGATGGAGTGGGATGTGGGCATGATGCAGTTCAAGGTCACTGTCCTGGCCCCCAGCTCCCCCCTTTTTATGTTTCAAGTGATCTGGTGGGCAGTGGAAGTGCTGAAGACCGCATAGAAGGTAAGTCAGGGGAGGTAGTAAGTGGACATGGTTAAGAATGCACTTGGCTGTCAAACGCTGGCTGCATCGGTCGGTAGCTGTGTGATCCTGGGCCAGTTGCCTTGCGTCTCTGCGTCAGTTTGCTCATCGCTCGTATAGGGATAATAGTACTACTTCTAGTGCTTGTGAAGATTCAATAGCATGATTGTGAAGTACAGTGGTAATTAAATTAGAGCTGCTTGTGAAATACAGGCTCTCCCCCTGCCAGGCACGTACACGTTCCACGTGATGAATTCTGGCCAACGGATGAGTTGTGAGCAGAAGTGAAGCGTGTCACTTCCAGGCTGGAGCATGTAGTGACTGGTGCAAGGTCTCTCTGTGCCACAGCAATGGGTGCTGTGCCAGAGTGGCTGCTCTGTTCGCCCAGGCCTGCGACTGAGGGTGACGATGCTCAGATCCAGCGATGGGAGTAGGAAGAACAAGACAACCTGTCAGTTTGGGTTTGTTACTAACCTACTGATACAGGTGCTTAGAGCAACGTGGAATTAGTGAGGGCTTCTTCCATTACACAAAGGGAAAGGGAGGGATTGGCCGCCTTCCAGTGGATGTGAGGAGAATATAGTGTCCTCTTTCTCCGTCACCTTCCGTTTTCCTTTCTTTCCATGCGGCCACGTGATTCTTAGCTACTCCCAGCTCTCAGCCTCCTGACATGTACTCAGTCCTGAGTGGGGCGCCTGCTTCAAACCATGATGAGGTCCCTTAGGATACTTTGAACTTGGGGCCTGTGAGGTTCGTCTCTTTAAAATGGTAGAAATTGTAAGATAAGAACCTTGAGTGCTGTTGATGGCCATAACTCCTGCCGTGTGGAGAAAGCCGGTTGGAGAGATAACAGGAAAGTTTGAGCAGCACAGAAGAGACGGATCAGGTGCTCGTGGTGTTGAGTCTGAGCCCCCAGTTCCTGGGGTACAGCTGCACTCCTGCCCTTGGCCATGTTTGCTTTGTGTGCGCAAGGAATCACTTTTTTATTTTTAAAAAGTGCTAGTTTGAGCTAACTTTAAATTTAAAATAAATTGATAAAGCTAAAGGCACTAATTTGAGCTAAATTCTAGTCACTTGCAAACTACCAAAGCTCTTCAAGGTCTTTCACTGACCTGCTCTGGGACTTCTTGGGGACCAATCTCATTATCTGTCAAACAGGGGCCGGGATATTGGTCCTACCTGCTTCAGTAGTCAGAGTTCTCGGTTGGAAAAAAACAGAACCCCTCCTCTATGTAGCATTTTTATTACATAACTTTTTGCAATTCTAGTATTCAGTGTCAGTGTAGTTGCTAATATAAAGAGTTGGTATCCCTTCACACGTCTTGTGTCTAGCGAGTGATATGAATTGTGTAAACTGCAGAGTTGCCACATGTTCAAAATATCCAGTATTTATCAACAGCAAAAAAACCCATAATCATGCAAAGAAACAAACTATGGCCATTCACGGGGGAAAAATGAATAGAAACTGTCCATGAGGCAGCCCGGGTATTGTACTTACTAGACAGAGACTTTAAATCAACTGTCTTAAACTTGCCCAAAGAGCTAAAGGAAACCAGGAGAATGTAGTCTCAACATACAGAGAATATCAATAAAGAGACAGGAGTTTTAAAAAGGAACCAAAGTCTGGAGCTGATGAGTGTAATAAATGAAAAATTCACTAGCAGGGTTCAAAACCAGATTTACACAGAAGAAAGAATCAGTGATCTTAAAGATAGGTCATTTGAGATTCAGAAAGTCTGAGGAGCAGAGAGAAGAGTAAAGCACAATGAGCAGAAGCTAAGAGACCTGTGTACACCAGGGAGCATGCTGACATCCTTACTGGGAGTCCCAGGAGGAGTAAAGACAAGCAGATCAATAGAGTAGAATGAAAGTCTAGAAATAAATGGAAAATGCATCTATGGTCAGTTAATTTTTGACCAGGTGCTAAGACCATTTAATGGAGAAAGAATAGTTTCTTTAACAAATGGTGCTGGGACAACTAAATATTCACATGCAAAAGAATGACGTTGGACCACTGCCTCACACGATACACAAAAATCAATTCAAAATGGATCGAAGACCTAAGTGGAAGAGCTAAAACTATAAAACTCTTAGAAGGAAACCTGGTAAATTTTCATGACCTTGGATTTGGCTGTGGATTCTCAGGTAGGACACCAAAAATACAGGCAACAACAACAAAATAGATAAATTAGACTATGCCCAAATTTAAAACACTTACGCACCAAAGGGCACTATCAAGAAAGTGAAAAGAAAACCAACAGAATGGGAGAAAATACTGCAAGTCATGTATCTGGGTAGGGGCCAGTATCCAGAATATATAATGGACTCTTAGAACTCAACAACAAAAGGACAAACATGGCAATTACAATGGGACAGGATTTGAATAGACACATCTCCAAAGGAGGCACACAAATGGCCAACAAGCTCTTGAAAAGATAGTGTCAATTACAAGGGAAATGCCCGTCCAAACCACAAGATACCACTTCACACTCAATAGGGTAGCTATAATCTAGCAGTGGAAAATAAGGATGGGTGAGAATGTGGAGAAATTGGAACCCTCATACGTTGCTAATGGGAATGTAAAGTGAAGCAGCTGCTGTGGAAAAGTCTGCCGGTTGCTCAAATGGAGCAGGATTACCATGTGACCCAGCAAGTCACAAGAACTGAAATACACCCCAAAGAACTGAGAACACATACTCAAACCAATCCTTGTACACGAATGTGCACAGCAGCAGTATTCACAATCGAGCCAAAACATAGGAACAACTCAAATGTCCGTCACACAAAGAGTGAAAAATCCAAACGTGGTCTCTCCGTCCAGTGGAGTAGCATTCAGCGGTGAAAAGGAACCCAAGTATCGATACGTGCTGCACGCGGATGCATCTCAAACGTTAAGCGGAGTGAAAGGAGCCAGACCCAACAGGTCCCAGTATCTCATGTACGTGAAAGGTCCGGAATAGGTACATCCGTAGAGACAGAAAGCAGACTAGTGCTTGCCAGGGGCTGGAAGAGCGGTGGGGGGATGCTTGCTTAATGGGTGTGGGTTTCCTTTTGGGGTGATGAAATTATTTCGGAGCTGGGTAGAGGTGGTGGGTTCACAACACTGCTGACTGCTACTGAATTGTACACTTTAAAATGGTTCATTTGATGTGAATTTTACCTCAATTAAAAAGAAAGATGCTGCACAGCCTGAACACGTGATGGCCGTCGTCCCCCCTGCTGCCAAGGGGTGAGACCTGGTGAGGTCCCTGGAAGCCAGGTTTCTTACAGGTACAGCTGAGGTCCCATCTTCGTGGGACTGAAACACGTCTGGAGGGTGGATGGGACCCCCATAGGCCCAAGAAAGGGCCAGCGAGGCCTGTTAATCCAAGAAGAGGGGTGTTTCCGTGTGTTCTTGTCATTTGGTGAGGCCTTTGTTGAACGTACACCCTGAAAGGCTGCTGCTCTAAAACCTGTGAGACACTGAGGGCCGAGCAGCCCCATTTGAGGGCCCTCTCCGAGTGCAAGACACAAAAGAGGAGTCATTCTCCCCCACTCTCCAGGCCGCCGTGGACCTCTGATAGAGAATGCGGCCCCTTCCAGGAGCAGATGCTTCCTGGTGGGGCAGGGCTCATGAGTGACTGTACGTAAGGCGCCCCTTAGGGACCCCTGGAAATGCTCAGAGCACTTTTTGGAAAGTGTAGACCCCTGGGAACCAGCAGGGCCCTGGGCCACTGAAATGATCAGTCATTACACGGTTAATCCAAATGACATGGAAAGCAGGCCTCGGACGACAAGAGGCCCTTGCACGCGTTGCAAGGGTTCTTTGAAATGGGGCAGAAGCCAGTCCTGTCTGCAGAGGTGGGGTCCTGAGCGTGGCCGGGGCCTAGCACGTAGAAGGGCCTCAAGAAATAGTTTTGAATCCATGAATGCTATTATGTGGAGTAACGTCCCTCTAACAGCCAACATTTATTTCTTTGTCTCCTTTGTGGAGGGGATTGGGAGGAAGGGCATAGAGAAAGAGGAAACCAAAATAGGCTTGAATCACCAGCTGCCGTATCTCTCTCCTGTCTCCATTCTTCACTGGAAATAAAGGCCTGTTCCGGGGCCGTGAGGCTGGCACTAGAATGTGTTTAGAATAAATAACACCGAGGAACCACTGCGTGACGTGTTCGCTCTTGCTGTTACAGTAACAACACGTGGGGAGGTAGGTGCCCATCTGCGCTTCCGGCACGATGGCTCCCAAAGCACGGAGTACATGTGGTGTCCCCACTTGGTGAGGCGTCCAGAGGACACGGGCTTGTGGAGTGTGATCTAGCCGTTGTGGGAGTGGGAGTGTGTGTGTGTGTGTGTGGGGGGCAGGACCTTGACAATGAACTTGACGGTAGAATGGGACTGAGGGGAAATAGCGTAGCCTTCTTACCTTCGCGCTTCAGTTGTGTCAGCTGTGAAGAGGGATGGTGATGACAATAGCTGTACTTGTACTGTACCTGGTGTGTGCCAGACGCTCTTCCTACAATACGTAAGTCGTCCCGTTTTCACGTCAGCATTAGCAGGTGGGTACCGTCATTAGTGCATTTTAAGGGTCAGGAGACGGGGACAGAGAGAAGTCCAGTCCCTGGGCCACACAGTTAGTGTGGGGTGGAGGCAGAGTCCACCCCTGGCCTCGGTTTCGACCACGGCTCTGCTTGCTGTGCTGCTCGTGAGGCCCGAAGGAGTGAACACGTTAAAAGCCTAGTCCGGCGTCTGGCACACGACACGCTCAGGAAACCATAATAGCTGTTCTTATCAGTATTAGAATCCAAACCCACCATTGCGGCTGTCTCCACTCTCCAGTGACAGATGTGCCGCGTCACCAGCCACATTTCCAGGGGAGTGGAGCACATGTTTTGTAACTACCTGTCGAACAGGTGGGCTTTACTTAAAAAAAATCCAAATACCTTTGTGCTGTGTGGAAGGTCACGTTTGCTCAAGCCTGCCCTCCATCCGCCCCAGCCCTCGGCCCCTCCCTGTCCCCCCCCCGCCCGCCCCCGGCCTTCTCCCCCACTGAGGTACTGACCACACATCTGTGTGACTGTCTGGACGTGAGCCAGCCTCTCAAAGGATCTGACAGGTGCCCCAGGGAACACACTGAACACACAGGATGTGACTGGGCTTCTGCTGAGATTCCGGAGGGCGGTGGGGGGCGGGGGGGAGGGGCTGGTGGAGAGACTAGGAACTGTGGGCCCGGCCTCGTTCGTCCAGTTTTCGGAAGTCGGCTTGTCAGAGCAAAATCCACATGTCAGAGAGTGATTTTCTTTTGTTTCCTTCCCCATGAAACTGTAGGTCTGGTGTGTGGGGAAGAAGCTGGTGATTCCCGTTGTCTGTTTATTTGACTCCTGGCTGAATGGGAATTTGCGTTAACGTCTGGCTTTTTCCCAGGAATCTGGTTAAGTTTCCTATTCAATTAGGAAGCAGATTTTCTAGCCTGAATAACCCTCTGATTTTTACAAGTGGGGTTTTCCTTGGTGGAGGCTGTGTGCATTCTCTGAGTAGCTGGCCCCTCTCTCATGTCCCTCACGTTCTGTTTCACTGCACTCGTCTGTCTGTGCAGGAACTTAGACTGCCTCATTCAGGCGTTAGGAGCTTCGAAACGGCAGTTTGGGAGACGTGGACCTTGCAAGCCAGGGGTGAATTTTTAACATGCACCAACCATGGGGGCAGTTTGCGCTCCCTCCCTGCCCTTCAACCCACCGGACATGGTCACACAAGCCTCGTTTTTAGCAGGACTTGGGCCTGGGTCTGTGGAGACAAAATGTGAAGAGAACAGGACAGTGTGCAGGGTCCCTCCTGGCCTGATTGGGAAAACACAAAAATAAAACCCCGAACCCTCTGTCGCTCTTGAGGTGGTGCTTGAAGCAGGCTTGCTGAGGGCCATGGGTGGGAAGCCCACAGATTGGATTCCATTGACTTTCTTTCTAACTGGTCCTTTGTCCCCTCAGGGCCTAGGTTTCTTGGGGGTGGCTCAGCCAGCTTCCCTTTCTCTCCCTACTCTTGTGTCCTCACGTGTGCAGCGTGATTTGCTGTACGTGATACTGTGGAATGGTTACCACAGTCAGGTTAGTGAGCACAGCCATCACCTCCCGTCATTACTTGTTTTTGGTGAGAACGCTTAACGTGTTCTACTCTCACCAAATTTCAAGGATTTAATACAGTATTGTTCAGTGTAGTCAGCATGCTGTCCATTAGATGCTCAGCATTTATTCATCTTATCACTGGGCGTTTGTATGCCCTGACTGGTACCTCCTCTGTTTTCCCCCACCCCTGAGGCCCTGGAAACCACCATTCTATTCTCTGTGTCTGTGCGTTGGACTTTTTTTTTTTTTAAGGTGTCACATATGAGTGATAACCGTGCAGTGTTTGTCTTTCTCTGCCTGGCTTATTCACCTACCGTAATTCCCTCCAGATTCTCCTGTTGTTGCCAAGGGCAGGACCAATAAGTATTAAAGGGGACCAATACTCTGTTATATATACATACATACTCCATCCTCTTCACCCGTTCATCCATTGATGGACACTTAGGGTGCTCCCATATCTTGCCTGTTACGAACAATGCTGCAGGGAGCACGGGTGTGCAGACATCGCTTCCAGATGCTGATTTCCTTTCCTTTGGATATACACTCAGAAGGGGGGTTGCTGGTCATGAGGAAGTTCTGTTTTTAATTTTCTGCGGAAACTCCGTGCTGTTTTCCATAGTGCCGGTGCCTATTTCCATCCTCACCAACTGTGTGCGAGGGTTCCCTGTCCTCCGCACCCTCCGCAATGTTTATGATCTCCTCCTTTTGATAATAGTCTTCTTAACAGGTGTGAGGTAATATTTCAATGTGGTTTCCATTTGCCTTTCCCTGGTGGTTAGTGATGTTGAACACATTTTCATGGATCTGTTGGCTATTTGTGTGTCTTCATTGGAAAAAAAAAAATGTCTGTTCAGATCCTTTGGTTTCCTTTGCTGTGCAGAAGCTTCTTAGTTTGATGTCATCCTGCTTGTTTCTTTTTGCTTTTGTTGCCTGGCCTTTTGGTGTCATATCCAAAAAAAAAATCATTGCCAAAACCAATGTCAAGGAGCTCTTTCCGTATGTTTTCTTCTAGGAGTTTTCTAGTTTCAGGCCTTACATTTAAGCCTTTCATCTATTTCAAGTTGGTTTTTGTGAGTGGTATAAGAAAAGAATCCAATTTCATTCTTCTGCTTGTCAATACACAGTTTCCCTAAAAAGCATTCATTGAAGAGACTCTATTCTTAACCCATTATGTATTCTTGGTGCCCTTTTCAAAGAATAGTCGATTGTATATGTGGACTGTCTTCTGTTCCCTTTGTCTATGTGTCTGTTTTTATGCTAGTACCATTCTGTTTTGATTATCATAGCTTTGCAGTATAGTTTGAAATAAGGAATTGTGATGCTTCCAGCTTTGTTCTTTTTTTCAAGTTTGCTTTGACTATTCAGGATCTTTTGTGATCCCATAGAAATTTTAGAATTCTTTTTTCTATTTCTGTGAAAAATGACATTGGAATTTTGCTAGAGATTGCATTGGATCTGTAGATTGCTATGGAGGGAAAAAGAAGACCTGAGCCTCACAGGAATCCCAGTTCAGAGATTGAGCCCCTGGTCACCTGACGCATCTCTATTTAGCCGAAGAGGAAAGACTCGGGAAGCAACTTGGATCAGCCTTACCTTGGGTCAGAAGAGCAAGTTAATCAGGATTTGCCAGAGGAGAATGGAGCGCTGACCACTTTGCCTGCAGGTCGTAGAGCACTGGTCCAGCCTCAGCCAGGAGGACGAGGGAGAGAAGAAAGGGTGAACTCCATTGCCAGTCCAAGGAACAACAAAGAGAAAACATCACCTCAGAGAGCACCAGAGGAATACGAACAGGTACACGCTAAGCATGCTGCTAAGAAACAAGAATTTGAGAGGAGAAAACGAGAGAAGAAACTCCAAGACTCTCCAGAAAGAAGAAAACGGAAGTGTTTAAAATATTGAGGAGAAAGACTACAAAGGGTCAACGAAACTTGAATTTACAAGTAGAGTATCTTCTTGAACAAATAAAAGGAAAAAATTAAATCAGACATGTTGTCTTTAATCAGGGGTTAAAATATCTGCTGTCTGTCATTGAGTTCTTCTGTGTGCAATGTACTTCCCAACAATTCACTAAGTGTGTCAACATAAGCCGGATTGCTAAGCTATACTAAATATAAAATGTCTAAATACTTTTGTTCTCACAAAAGAAAATGTTCTATATATGTTCTGCATTAAAAAATAAAATAAAATTATTTTGAATTCTTTGCCCAGCAATTTGTAGATCTGCATTTCTTTAGGGTTGGTCAGTGATTAGAAAATTATTATGTTCCTTTGGTGGTTATGTTTCCTTGATTCTTTCATTTTTCTTGCAGGCAATGCAAAGCATTGGTGTCTGCCATTCTGACGGAGCAGTCACTCCTTACAGACATTGTGGACTGGTTTTGGGGGGAAATACATTCATGTATAGGTGGCTGTGAGGGTGCTACTTGGGTGGGGCGTGGGGGCTCCGGTTCCCGGGGAGGCCCAGTGAGAGGGGAGCCTCGGAGAAGGAGCCCCAATGGCCGAGGCTGTGTGTGTCTGCTGTGGACGTGAGGACTAGGTGTGTCTTCAGTGGGGAAGGCGGCACGGGACCCCCTGCTCTCTTTTTCAATCGTGGGATGTTCCAGCTGAAGGTAACCCCTTGACCCCGGGATCTGGAGGGTGGTTTCATGCAGAGCAGCTGCATCTCTCAGGTTTGGGGCATGCTGAGGTTGGGGGCGCTGGCCTCCCTGGTCCTGGGGAAGCACAGCAGCCCCTCCTACTGGGAGGTGGTGCCCTGTGAGGGTCCACACTGGTGATGACTGTTGGTTACCTCAATGGTGACAGCTGTGTGTCCCCTGCAGAGCCGGCTGCTGGGGTCCATGCCGATGACCACAGTGGGGTCCTCTGCTACGAAAGCTGGGGGCCATCTGTGGCTGTTGCAGGGGCTGTTGAGGTCCTCCGGGGCAGAAGCTGCCAGGGTCCTCTGCAGAGCTGGCCACTGGCCATTGCGATGGCACCCACGGCATGGCCGATACTGAGAGCCCCTTCCCTTCTTCCTTCCGAGCCATCTGCAGATGTCTGAGCCCAGCCCATCTCCCCAGCAGCCCTTTCTGTGTGGTTATTCTTTTTTCACTCCACTGTGTTGCTGTAGGCTCTTAATTGGACTCTTGAGCCCTCCCAGGGCGGTTTTCCTTTGTGGATGGCTGTCTCCTGGGAGTTTTTGTCGGGATGAAGGCTGGTATCTCGTACGCTGCCATCTTACTGATGCCACTCCAAGCTGTCTTTTCAATGGCAGTTGTCTCTCGATCTGTCGGCCTCACCCTACTTGAAAACCACTGCAGGTTATAAAAACGTGTAGAATGATGCAGTGACAGCAGTTCCATTCTGACAGCAGCACCTAAGTGAGATTGTCTAGAGCAGTAGTTGGCAAACCTTTTCTGTAAAACACAGTAAATATTTTAGGCTGTGTAGGCCACATACGATCTGTTTCCTCCTCTTCCTCTTCTTTCTTTGACAACCCCTTACGCCATCGTTAGCTCAGATATTGTACAGAAACAGATTGTGGGCTCGAAACCCCCTGGTCTAGAGACTCCTGCCCCCATGACCTGCCTGGCTGCTCCAGGCCTGCTTCTCGAGTCTCTCCTCAGACCCTTTGAGCAGCTTCATGTTCTTCCAGCAAATTCCATACTTCCCGAAGTTAGACAGCGTCAGGCTCAGTGGCTGGCAACTAACGTACCCAACTGATTCCGGTAAATGGATGCCCTGCCCAGGAGCTTCAGACGTGGCCCAGTGAGGAAGAGCCACTTAGTCTCAGCAACAGCCTGTTTCCCATGGTGTGTGCCAGATGCGGGGCCTGTCTCCATGTTTAATCCTCACAGCCTCTTGAGGAGACAGGTAACTAGCATCATCACCAGTTTCCGGTGGAGGACAGTGAGGCTCAGGTGAGGTGGCTGCCCTCAGGTCACAGGGTAGGGGTTGTCTAATTCTGCACCCAGAGTTCTGCTACTCCGCCCTAAAGGACAGCCCTAGTGCCTGTGTCACCGTCCCTCACTTATAGAGCGATGCCTGCCTTTCATAACTTCAGGAAATAAAGTAGTGCAGCGGCAAAATAGCATTGGAGAAAGCCCACTGGCAGGGCATCCGGAGGTTGGAACCCTTGCCCTGAAGACCCCCTGTCAGGGTGCTTCTGGGAGATGGTACCACTTGGGGCACCCACTCTTGGCGCTTCATGGGGAAGCTGGTGGGGATGAAATCGAGAGCCTGCCCAGCTTCCATAGGCCAAGTGCCTGAGGACGTGGCCTTTCAGACAGACAGCCGGCAGCCTGGGACGGAGGCTGCACGTTTCCAACCCTCAGGCGCCGGGGTGGCTCCCGCTGACCCAGTGGAATTGCCCGAGTGGTTGTTAGGCCCCTGGGATTGCTCGGCCAGCCAGCCCTAACTGCTGGAACCTTCCTCAGCACGCTGCTAGCCCAGGCACACGCTGAGAGCACCCAGCAAGTGGTGGGGAGGGACCTGCGGTCTGGCCCCCTGTGGGGGGGCATTTATGGTGCCTTAACATTCCTCAGAACCGGGGGAGACATCCAGGCCTGAGCTCTCGATCACAAATACCAAATACTGTGGCAGTCGTGTGTAGCGTAAGGTTTTCTGCCAACCCTGTTTAGAAAAGTGAGACGACCAAGAGAATGGAAAGCTTATGTCGCCACCAGATCTCGCACAGGAAGCAGGATTATCCACAACAGCCCAACCGTGGAAGCATGGCAGCTGTTCACCAGCTGATGGACGGATGAACAAAATGTAGCGTATCCGTCCATTGGAACATTATTCGACGGTAAAAAGAAATGAAGCACCGACACGTGCTACAAAACATGGATGAACCTCGAAAACATGGTGCTAAATGAAAGACGCCAGACACACAAGACCACGTTTCGTGTGATGCCAAGTCTACGGAACGTTCAGAGCAGGCGAATCCAGAGATGGGAAGTAGATTCATGGTTGCCAGGGGCTGAGGGAGAAAGGGAATGGCGAGTGACTGACAGCGAATGGCACAGGCCTTCTTTTTGGGCCGATAAGAATGTTCTAAAATTGATTGTGGTGATGGTTACACAACTTTGTGAGTGTACTGAAAACCAGTGAGTTTTACACTGTGAGTGAGTGAATTAATTGTATGGTATGTGAATTACATATAAACAAAACTGTCCAAAAAAGTAAAAAGAGAGGTAAATTGAGTTTCATCATTTAACTGAAAATATTTAAAATAGGATCATTTAAAGATGAAATCAGCGTAAAACATTACTAATGAGATGTTTCACATTGTCTTTTTTGGGGTAGCAAAGCTTTGAAATGCATTGTGTATTTTCCGGTGCTAGCACATCACTTTGGACCAGCCACCTATCAGATGCAAAGCAGCCACATTTGGTGACTGCTTCCATCTCGGGACGTGCAAATCTAGACACTTCACGCCTTTCCACCAGTAACTGTCTGTCTTCCTTCTCCTCCTGTACAAGCTCACACAGGCCTGGATTCCTGTCATTTTCTGCCACTTAGAGGACTATAACTTGAGCCTGTGTTTACTCTTTCTAAATGAGTTTTCTTTTCTGTGAAACGGGGCTAGTTAGCGAGGGATTGTGGTCACGGTGAATTGAGATAATCGGTGTGAAGCTTGAATGCTGCCTGGCATACCGTGTGCATCAGTGTTAGTTATTATTTGTTGCTCCCGCGGGGCAGGGCAGCCTGTACACGCAAGTGGGACAGGCGCGGAATCAGGAGCCAGGGCTCAGACCCTGGCCCTGTCGTGCACAAGCTGACTTGCAGAGAGGAGCCCCTTATGTCTGCACACCTGCCACACCCACAGCCCCTTCGGAAGGGCTCTTTACTCCGAGTCTCCCCACTTTGCACGTCAGGACCCGGATTCAGCAGGTTGGGCAGGAGTGGGCACCCACGCTGAGGACAGATGACTTCTGGGATGGTCAGGGGACGTGGGGCGGCCCAGGGTGAGATCCAGCACAGAGGGATACTGGGCCAGCTGAGCGATTCGGGGCCTTTCTTCTGGCGGATTTGAATCTGAGATCCGGAGGAAGGATCAGTGTCCGCGTTGGGGGCAGGAGCAGCGAGATGCCGGAGGAAAGTTCTAAGGGGAAGCCTTGAGTCAATGTGCTTCGGTGAGTAGGAGCCTGCGTTAACAGGAACTGAGTCGGCAGAAACTCAGTGTCTGGTGGGGACAGCAGAGGAAGACCAAGGCCCAGGGGTGCCGAGTCACGTGCTGGGGGCGGGGCCCGGAGCACCAAGCCTCGCTGTCCCAGGTGGGGGCACCTGCGGAGCTGCTGGCAGGCGACTGGTTCTTGCAGAGCCTGAAGCTGTTCCGGCCGCTGAGAGGAGGCCTGGTTGGCGGTGCTAACTTGGGTCTCCCCAGTCTTGTAATGAAACCTGAGACTGTTTCTCTTCCTCGCACCCTACGGGAACCTGACTGACACGCCAGTCATGTCAAACTCCTCCAAGACTCAGTTACCTCACCTGTGAAATGGGGACAGCTGTTGCTTAGGGTTCTTCAGCATGCCTTCCGTGGGGCGGTGACTTATGTGACACTTCTGGGCCTTCCCGTCATGGGACCTCATCCCTGGGGTGGCCGCGGATCCGGACTGGCCCAGTCAGACTCTATGGCGGGGATTTGCCTCTTGTGTAGACACACCTGTGGGGACGGGGTTGGGACCCTCGCGAGCTCCTGGCTTCCCCTGGCTGGGATCTGAGCTGTCGTGGATCCTGTTTTCCCAGGTCTGCTTAGTCGGCTCTTCTGTTCTGGGAGTTTCCTCACTGCCTTGAGAGGTCCCCTGTTCTTGTTTAAGTAAAAGCGCTACGTGGACACACCTCGCGGGGTTAGGGGTGACACAGTGACTCCTAGACAAGTGCCCCTGCCCTCGCCTCTGCGCGACCCGTCTGCGGTACCAGCCTAACAGCTCTGGGCTCAGTGAACCTGAAGTAGCCCAATGTTTTCCTCCTTTGAAAGAAGATTCTAAGCCTAAACCCGGCCCCCATTGACCGGGGGGTTTGCCAAGGCCTTGCCAAGCGCGTCTTCACGCGTCAGTTTCTCTTTCTGAATAACGTGAGAATGTGTGACGGAGGTCAGACGAGAGGATGGAGGGTCCTGTCTGCAGTGCCGCAGGACTCCCTGTAGGTGGCAGCACATGACCACAAATGCCTGGGAATAATGGTCCCAGAGCTCCAGACCAGACTGGAGACAGGGCTTGGGAGACACCAGCCCTGGGGACCCCGGGGACGTGGGAGGGAGGAGGAAGAAAATGGGCGTGTCGCTGGCCTGGAGGCAAAAGCGACGGCTTGAGGTGTGGAGGGCAGTAGTGGTGTCCCAGTCCGTCCACCCATCCATCCATCACCAAATGTTTTGGGGACCTGCGCGGGGCTCTGGAGAAGCTGCAGACAAGACAGGCAGGCGCTGTCCTCGCCGGGCTGCGCCCTGACTTAGAGCCCTCCTCGGTTCCCAGCGTCATTACGTGGCACAATCTGGGCTTGCTTCCCCTCCTGCGAAAGGGGTAACAGACCGTGTAGCTCACAGGTCGGTGGTGGGTCTGAGGTGCTGGCCCCAGCCTGGGGGTCTCCCCCTTCCCTTGGCCCCACCACTCCCACCACAGCAACTGAGAACCCTGCTGAACCCCGCGGTCGCTGTCCCCGCCGTGTCGGGGCGGCTCCAGCCAGCCCTCCCCCAGGCCTGGGAGAACCATCAGGGACCTCAGAGGTTTGTGTTGGACTTTGAAGAGTTGTATCAATTCTAAGGTTTGGTGGAAAAGTGTTTCTAAGGAAACACTTTTATTCTGCTGATACACATCACATATGCTGCTATACAGGTGTTCATGGCCATACGGATACACACACTGCTGTATATCACACATGCTGGTTGACATGTGTGCGTCTGCATGCACATACATTGATGTATTCATGCAGACACACACAGGTATGTATCATAACCATGTACACACACTGATGTATTCTACAGAGGGTGCCAAAACATGTATACACATTTTAAGAAAGGAAAAAATCTATTAAAATTGTGATCCGATTAATGACTCTAGCATTCATTTGATGAACGCCGTCTTTTGAGCCAACGTCACACCACACATTGCTACCGTAATTCAATTCAACTTCGAAAAGTAATAACATAGATAACGTCTCTTAAAATGTGTACATGTTTTTGGCACCCCTGGTATATGCTGATATACATAAACATCTATACACACACGTATATATACACATGTCACATATATACCCATATATACTAATGCACGTGAGACTGACTGGGTCTATGTTTTATTGAGTGCCAAGGTTGCTTGTATCTTTGGAGCTGATTGTAAAGATCTTTGCACCTGTCTGGAGGGCCCCTGTTACTAGCATTTCTAATATTATTACCCTTTGTTACCCATTTCTAATATTATTACCCTTCTAATAATATTACCCTAATATTATTAGTCCCTGCCCCATCACTTCTTAATGTAAACCAGATGTCATCGGGGGACGTTTTGTGCCTTGTGAGCTCAATAAAACTTCCCTTCTTCTGCCCCTGCTTTTACCCCATTTCTGAGGAGGTCCCAAGGCCTCTCTCGGATTTCCACTCACTTCTGGCTTTTTCCTGCCTCTCGGGTTCTGTTTACTAGTGGGAGCCTCTGAGCTGCAGCGTATCACGTTCTTTGTTTTTTAACAGCAAAACAACCACAGAAAAGCACCCCCAGGATTCGCACTTGGCCTCTGCGTTGAGCAGACGCCAAGCAGGCTTCTGGGAGGCGTCCTGGGAGGGTTCACTTTCAGACTCCTGACTCCCCGCCTGCTCAAGCTGGGCCCCGTGTCTCACTCCTCCCCATCAGCTGATTACCCGGGCACACCCTGTCCGTCTCTATCCGTATGCCAGCCAGGACGGGGGATTCTGTGAAGCTGGGGTGCCAGTCGGCAGCAAGCCCCCTGGAAACTGACAGGGGTGATTAGATACACAGACTCTGAAGTCAAATGTTTGGCCTGTGAAAGTGGGAAAATGGGGAGGGAGGGAACATTTTGAGGGAGAAAGACAAGAAGACTTGGCTTTGCCTGCTTTGTGATGTGAGTTAGATGGCATTCAGGGGAGAGGCCAGAGGAAGCAGTACAGGTTCAGGAGGGGTCGTCCTGATCAGTGAGTCCCTGCAGCCTTGAGAAGGGATCCACCCTCCGAGCCCCGGGCCCTGGCACATGCCAGGCCTGCTCTCCTCTTCCTGCCTCTGCTTGGCCGGCTCCGAGCCTCCTGTGAAAGGCTTGTCGCATCTGCCTGGGCTGGATTAGGTGCCTTTGTTGACACACAGGAGCTCTAAGACCTCCTTTTCTTAGACGCCCGTGCTGCAGGCTGGCTTGAGGACCAAGCATCCCAGTGACTATATGGCTTTGCTTCTCAGTAGGTCGTGCGTTGGTGGCAGAGCCTGTTAGGAAGCCTCTTTCAACAAAGGCAGCGTAGGACCAAGAAAGACTGTTTACTTCCCCTCGTCTGGCATGTGAAACCTGGGAAATCTGACATGTTGTGATCTGACTTGGGGGCGCCAGGGAGTTTCCATGGCTGATTTGGAATATCAAATACGAAATCCAGTCGTGAATGCGGAGTAGTGGTGTCGCAGGGCAGGCTCAGAGAGGTGAAGTGACTTGCCAGAGGCCACACAGCTAAGTGGCTCAGAGCTGAGATTCGAGCCTGGGGGTCTGACCCGGTGCTGGGTTCCTTTGTGTACAGGGTTCATCGGGCCCCACACGCTTGTTCTAGGAGAAGGGAGGTGTGGGGCTTGGTGCCACAGGGAGAGGAGCTTGTCGGGTGGCACTGTAAGCTGGTGCTGGATCCCATGGGGCCTTGAGGTGAAGAAGTGGGAAGGGACGTCCCCAAATTGAGATGCAAGCTCAAGGCCGGAGGAGGGAAGCCCCAAGGAGGGCCCTGTTCAGGGGACCCCTCCCTCTCCACCGGCCTGTATGATGACGTGGCAGGAGGGGTGGGCAGGAGAAGGGAAGGGGCGGGAAGGTCCAGATTTGGGTTAGAAGTGGGAAAGTAGCAGAAATTCCTATTTCACCTGAAAACCAGAAGGAGATACAGTGTTTTTTTCTTTTCAAAATAGAGAGAAATGCGACAGAATGTGCAAAGGAAGCAGTGGTCCGGAGTGGAGCCGGAAGTCACTGAATAAATGTGACATTTTCCAGAAAAAGGTCTTAAAATCCATTTGGAGTAGGTCAGAGCTCAAAGCTATTCACAATGGGGCGGGGGCGGGGGTGCTCCCCGAGGAGCCACCAGGGTACAGGCGAGGAGCCACCAGGGTACAGGCGGAAGAGATTAGATGCTGATGGATTAAACATAAAAAAGAAAAGAAAAGAAAAGCCAAACTGCAACACAATGAGAATGTCATTGCCAGCAGCATCGTCGCTGGCACCCTGGGCGGCACCAGCCCAGCGGCTAGAGCGATCTCCCATCTTGTAGGCCTCCAGGGACTTCCCATCTCCTTCAGAGTCAAAGCCATGTGTTCTCAGCAGCTGAAGAGGCCCCACGCCCGCTGGCTCCTCCGTCCATCACCCCTCTGACCTCACCTGCTGTCTCCTGTCTCTCCCTGTCCCAGCTGCACTGGACCGGTGTCCTCCAACACAGCAGACCCCTCCTGCCCCAGGACGCTTGTGCTTGCTTTCTCCCTGGCCTGGAATGTTCTTCCCGGTCGGCCTCATGGCTTCCTCTCTCACATCCTTTGGCTTTTCTCAAAGGTCACCTTCTCAACAAGACTGCCCCTGAGGACACTATTTCAGTTGGTGCATTCCCTCTCCCAGGAAGCCCTACTCGCTTCTTCATCTAAAATTCCGCCCCAGGATTTCTTGCCATCTTTGTTATATATATATATATATATATATATATATATATATATATATATATATACACACATATATATACATATACATATATATACATACACATATATATACATATACATATACATATACATATACATATACATATACATATATATATATATATATATATATATATATAATTTATTTATTTTAAGTGTGTTTTTCCAGGCCTCATCAGCTCCAAGTCAAGTGGTTGTTCCAATCTAGTTGTGGAGGGCGCAGCTCACAGTGGCCCATGTGGGGATCGAACCGGCAACCTTGTTGTTAAGAGCAGCTCGCTCTAACCACCTGAGCCACCCGGCCGCCCCCTGTACTATATATTTTTGTTTCTTGTGTATCTCTCTCCACATGGATGTGAGCTCAGTGGGGGCAGGGCATTCTGGAACCGTGCCTGGCATGGAGCAGGCAGTCAGAATTTGTTCTTGAATGAGGGAAGCGTGGATAAGGGTTCATGCCTGAGAGCTGTGGGCTGAAGCAGCGTGTCTAATGTGGCAGGTACTTGGGAGCTTGGATGTGAGGGGACTGGCTTTGTCTGGCCCCAGGACCCAGGCGGGGGCAGTCCACTGCTTGGGCAGTGGCTGGGACTAACACCTGGGGGCAGAGGGTTGGGACCCTTCACCTCAACCTAGTCCCATCCCTGTGGAAATCACCTGGGACTCACGGTTAACGCGGTGGGCAGACCTGCTTCTTTAATCACTAATGAAAATATCCTGACCCCTGTAAACTAACAGCTCACAATTTATTCCGTGGGAAGAAAGGTATATGCGGGAAGAAGGAGGCGTCTTTATAGGGGGCAGCGTGTCCAGGCGTTCAAGTTGAGTTGCTCAGAGTAATTGGTTCATGTCAAGGGAATTTAGATCCAATCAGGAGCTGTCTATGCAACTTCCCACTAATTGTCACCGGTGCCATGTGGGATAATGAGTTTCGGGACACGAGGGGCCCAGATGTGGTGAGCCAGGAGAATCATTTTGGTCTTTGATCTGAGATAATGCTGAATCTCAGGCCCTTCCTTCTGGATGGAAGGCTTCTTCTTTAGCCAGACATTTATTGATCCAGGAGGTGTTGGACCAGGGAAAATGTGGACGGATACAGACTTGGGATGAGGCCACCAGGCCTGGACCCCAGGGGGCTCCGTGCTGCCTAGTGGAAGGGACATATTCTTGGACTCCTGATTCCGCACATAGAATCTGTCACCACGTCCGTCAATTCTGCCTCCAAGCATCTCTTGGCTCTGTCCTCTTTTCTCTGCCTCCACTGCCACTGTCACCTCTTGCTTGGTCACTACAGTGGCTGCTCTGCTGGACTCTCTGCTTCCTCTTATTCCCCACCTGCACCCCGCACCCAGGAGGGTACACGGCAATGTCGACAGTCCCCTGCTCCACACACTTCAGTGGCTCCCGTGGCCTGAGGGTCAAGACCAACTCCTTGCCAGGGCCTGAGAGCCCCACACCATCTGGCCCCTGCCCACCTCTCAGCCTCGTCTTTCATCGCTTTCCCAGCCTAACTCAGCGGCCAGTTTTCTGTGGCCATGCCCTCACTTTTCACCAGAGGACTTTGCCCATGTTTCTCCTGAGCGACCTTTAAGTATCACTCAGGCATCGCTTTTTCCAGGAAGCCCGGTCTGACATCACGCTGTCAAATGGGGTGCACACCCCCGTTTTCTGGTCAGTGCCCAGTCATCTCTCAAGGTGGCTGCGCTGATTTGCACCCACCAGTGGCGTGTGCGTGAATGATGACAGCTTCGCATTTTGCATGAAGGAATGGACCCAAGTCACTGCAGCTTGGTGAGCCAGAGCCCTGGTCCCCCTGCAAACGCCTCTGAGTGGCCCTTCCCTGGGCTACAGGCCACAAGCTCCGGGGCTACGACAGGTTGGAAATGCTTTGTGTCCCTAGATGGCAGTGTGGCCCAGCCGTAAAGGCGCTTGGCTGGGAACAGGAAAGCCTGGATTCCAGCTCAGACCCAGACTCTGTCTCCCTGCGTGTCTACCAGGCCAGTTCCCACGCTGGGCCTTGGTGTCCCCACCCTTGAAGGGAGGAGAGTTGCTAACCTCACCTGCAGGCTAAGGCACGAGTTATGTCCAGCCAGGTGGTCAGAGCGCAGGCCCCGAAGCCTGGTTCTCTGCCTTTTCCATGCCTGAGCCCCTTCTCAGAGTTGTTTTTAGGTAGACTGTGTTTCCCCAAAAGTAAGACCTAGCCAGACCATCAGCTCTAATGCGTCTTCTGGAGCAAACATAAATATAAGACTTGGTTTTATTTTACTATAATATAAGGCCGGGCCTTATATGATATAATATAAGACCGTGTCTTATATTAATTTTTGCTCCAAAAGATGCATTAGAGCTGATTGTCCGATATATATATATATATACATATATATATATATACATATATATAATATATATATATGTATATACACTGTGTATATACATATATATACTATATATGCAGCCAAAAAAATGCATACACATTTTGAGAAAGGAAAAAACTGTATTAACATTGTAATAATATATACTGATAATCAAAGATGAATACAAGTCGTGTATACATTTTGGGGGCACCCTCTATATATACACAAATATTCAGCTTTATTGAGGTATAATTGACAAATAGAACTGTAAGATATTTAAAGTGTACAATGTGAAGATGTGACATACTCATATGTATACATTCTGAAAGAAGTCTCCCCTTCCCATCAAGTTAATTAACACCCCCGCCACCTCACATATTGACCTTTTTTTTTTTTTAGTGAGAACATTTAAGTTCTACTCGCTTAGCACATTTCAATTCTGCAATACCGTGTTATCAACTGTCGTCACCATGGCTTACATTAGACTCTCAGACTTTATTGATCATGTAACTGGAAGTTTGTACCGTTTTACTGACCTCTCCTTATCCGCACCCCCACCCCCAAGTCCCTGGCAACCACTTTCTACTTTGTTTCTATGAGTTGGACTTATTTATTTGTTCATTTAGATTGTGTATATAAATGATACAGTGCGGTATTGGATCTTTCTCTGGCTTATTTCAGGCAACTAATTATGTTGAAACACAGTGGGCAAAATATTACAAAGGCAAATTGTGATACAGCAACACATGTGCTTCTTTATTCACACAGCACAGACCAAGATCTGGTGGTGGGGCGGTACATTATTACGATTGTAATTTACAGGCAGTGATGAGTGTAAATGATATTCCAGGATATCTGCAATAGAGGTAATGGGACATGAAAATGTCTTTGATTCCAATTGGGGACAAAGTCTCGGGGGCTGCTGACAAGACTGCAGTTTGCTTCCTACATTCACAATGGAAGGAAATGCTACATTTCAGTTAGATGTCAGGATAATTAAGAATTTGTTTTCCCATCCAAGTTCACCGGTCCTAGGTTACAAGCTCATGGACCTCAGGCTAAGAACCCTTGCTGAACTTAGACTTGAGTTTCAGTCCCCGTTCTACAGCTTCCTGTGCAGGCACATTTGGGTGAACTGCTCCCCCCTCGTGAGCCTCAGTTTCCTCATCTATAAAATGGGTATAAGACTAGTGAGCTCAAAGACCTGCCGGAAGGACTAACTGCGATAAACCAAATTTAGCACACATTTGTTTGTTTATTTAAAATGTTATTTTGTTAAGAACATTTAACGTGAGGTTTACCCTCTGAACAAACAAGACAACAAATTTTGTCCAGGATGTGGAAAAACTGGAACCCATGCACGCTGCTGGTAAGAATGCAAACTGGTGTAGCCACTGTGGAAAACAGATCGGAGGTGCTTCAAAAAATTACAAAGCTAACATATGATCCAGCAATCCCATTTGGAGGTATTTTTCCCAAAGAATCAAAATCAGGAATTCAAGGAGAGTTTGCACCCCCCGTCCATTGCAGCACTATTCGCAATAGCCAAGGTGTGGAAACAACCTGAACACTTATCGACAGGTGAAGGGATAAAGAAAATGTGGTCTCTACATGCGGTGGAATACTACCCGGCCTGAAAGAAGAGGAAATTCTGCAACTCGCCACAACACAGACAGACCTTCTCGACATTTATTGAGATCTTTATGTCTGTGTGTTTCAGGCGCTGGGGACCCTGTACTGAATGAGGGAGGCAAACTCCTGGCCTCCTGGAGTTCACCATCCAGGGCAGTGACAAGGAGGCCAAGAAATGGGTGTGGTTTCGGGTACTTTTAAGGGCTGAGAAGAAAATGGAACAGGCGCTATGACAGAGCAAAACCGGTGCCGGGGCCATGAGATCTGGTAACGGGATTGTAGCACACAGAACAATTAATTAAGGATCGGAGCAGAGGGTGTGTTTGAAGTACTTGGCTCACTGCCTGGCAGTCCGCAGAGGCTCACTGTGGGTTTGCCGTGGTGACGGGTGACGCCACCACCTCCCGCGTGACGCCGGCAGTTCCCTGGGGGCACAGCCATCCTCCCAGCTCGCGGGGCTGATGCTGCCTGAGTCCTGGGTGACGGGAGCAGGTGACGGGAAAGCAGCGGCCCAGTCAGAACCAGATCTGATGAAAGGAGGTGATGAGCAGGGAGAACCAAGCCATCAGTACGTCTCGCAGATCAGTGGAGGGTGCTTGCAACCTGGCAGCACGGGGCTTTTTAATTAAACCTGTAACTGCAAGGAAAGGTAACTGCCTTGTTTCTGCAGCTTGCGTTTCTGTCTGCCTGCCAGGAACCGAACACATCGATGCACTTGCAGAGGTTCCAGGAACTTGATGAGGTGGCCTCGGGTTTTGGGGAGGGCCACACCCTGCTAGGATGAACGCCCGGAAGGCCAGGGGGTCAGGTACCAATCCTGGAGGCTCAGGTGTTGTCTTGGGCGTCTAAACACCCACAGCAGGTGTGATTATCAGTTGCACTTGTGGGAAGGTGATGGCCCTTCTCAGTGTTTTCTCTCCCGAAGCATGGAGTCTGCCCAAAGACGTCAACGTTACTTTAAAAAAAGACTTCCTTTTATTATAAAATAGAGCTATGCCAGTTAAGCTGTGGTCGTGTCACCCGCTGGGACCTTTGGAAATGGAGGAAACCTCCTGGGTTAGAATCTGCGTTTTAGCCAGGTCCCCAGGAAATTCACATGCACGTGAAAGCGTGAGAAGCCCTGAAACATGAGACCTGGAAGACACACCAGCCCATCGCCATGGGGAAGATCTTAAGTTAAATCCTGAAAAAAAAAAAAGTTTAAAAAAAAGCATGACATTCATGAGACACTTGGAACACTTTGGATAGTGGAGGACAATAAGCAACGCTTAACTCGTTAGGAGTGGTTGTATTAAAAGAGCTCTTTTAGCGTTAACACGTGGTCATACTTACAGATGAAATGATTTCTCGTCTGGCTTTTGTTGGGAAACACTGACACCGGTGGAGCCACTGTTGGGGGGGGGGGGCGTCGGTGGTTTGGCCCATCTGGGTGGTGTCGCGGCCCCTGAAGCTACACGTCACTGGTTGGTTAACCAGGTGCGTGTTTAACCCCCCCCCCCCATGATAAAAAGTTAAGACGGTGAAATGCAGTACCCGTGTAGAAAACGCTTAAAACGCCAAGGTGTAGTGAATGACTAATGACTCAAGCGAATCTCCAGGCGTCAGTCACTAGCTCCTCGCCAGCCCGCCCCTTCCCGCGGAACCCCTCCCCCAAGGTAACCCTTCTCGCCCACAGCGCTGGTCCTCCTTGGGAGCACCTGGGGGGCTTTATAAACGAGTGGGGCCGAGCCGTCCAGGCCTATGAGACGCCGCCGCTGGGGGGAGCGTCCCAGAGCAGAAGCGGCCAGCTCTTCGCACTGCAGGTAAGGCTGTCTCTGCGCTGGACTTTTTCAGTGAGTTGACCGCTCTGTTGCATCAAACGTGCCGTCTCGCTGACTGTTTCTCTCGGAGGCCTGGGGTGCTGGGTCGTTTCGTAAACACAGGTTACGCGTGGCAGTGGACAGTGCAACCCTTTTTACAAAATAGTTACCACCTCCTGGGTGCTTTCGACATGTCTGGCCCGCACTCCGTCCTTTATGTGCACTTATTACCTCTAACCCCCCACCTGTGGGGTCCGCCTCACTTTCCCCATTTCATGGATGAAGAAACAGGCCAGGGAGACTCCGTGGCTGGCCCACGGTCACCTGGTTAGGAAAGCGCAGCGTGTGTGACTCAGTGCCCTTCACCCTCACGTCATGCTGCTCGTGGAGGGTGTAGAGGGAAGAGTTTAGGGCCGTCGGATACCCCAGGAGAAGGAAAGGGAACTCAGGTTATGTGCTGTTGGTGAACATCACTTGGAGCCGATTCCGTGTAAGTGAAATGGGGACATGGCTCCTTTGTGTTCTCAGCTCAGCCTCTTACTCATCTCACAGTCCTCAGTCGTCACAGGACAGGGAGGCAGGAAACGCCCGCAGTTCAGGTGACCTCTGGCTGCAGCCGAGCTAGTCATGCCCTCCTCCAGCCTCACTGAGCGCCTGTCCAGGCCTCAGAGCAGTGGGCATCAGCCGTCACTCATGGCGCAAGGCATCCCACCCGCCCTCGTAAGGACAGGCTCTGTTTCATCGCTGTTCAGTGTCTGCGGAACCCAGCCCAGGAGGTGGCACATGTCTGCTATTGGAATGACAGATTGGAATGACAGGACGGGGCCTTGCTCAACCAGCAACGCCTGGAGCCAAGCATGCAATGTAGTGATAGAATCCCCAGTGGGCAGGGAGGTGTCACAGGCAAGCGTAGGACAGTGGCTAGGAAGGGATCTCTCCGTGCAGTCTGCCGGGGTTCGAGTCCCAGCTCTGCCCCTTCAGAGCTGGGCAGCCTGGGGCCACGTAGCCCACCTCTGTGGGCCTCCTGTCCATCACCTGGTTGTCAGGGTAACAGCAGTACTTACAGGGTTATGGTGAGGAAGGAATGGGTTCATACCTGAGAGGCAATTAGATGCCTGGCAGTGCCATTTGCAGAGCTGGAGGCAAAAGGAAAACCTGGTACTACTGGCCCCGGCTTCTTATTTAAAACTTGGATTTTTTTTGTTCATCATAGATGTTTTTGCATTTATTTTGATTTTTTTTTTTTGAGAATGTTGCACCCGAGTGTTCTTTATCTTGAGGACTGGGGTGCCCCCTTAACCTTTGCGCCAAAGGAGAGAGCCTCCCCTGCCTCCCCCTCCTCCTGGCCCCGGCACGTAGCAGGCAGCACCCTGCTTTCACTGGTCTGGAGGGGACTCAGTGTTTTTACTTTGGAAACATGTATTTGTGTGTGCTCTGGTCCTGGGGAGGAGAGGCGCAGCCTCAGCCCTGCCCCCTGAGGACTGGACAGTGAGGGGTAACAATCCCCACTCAGTGAGCGCTTACTATATGCCAGGCGTAGTGCCAATGATGCTTCTTTACTGGGCCTTACAGCAACCTCTGGGGCAGCGGGATCGTTATATCCATTTTACAGACAAAGACACTGCCCTCAGAGCCATTCAACAACCTGGCCGAGAGCAGGAGGTTAAGAGGAGGGAGCCTGGTCTCTCAGACTTGAGCGTCCAAGCTCTTTCTGCCATGACCGTCGGGCGAGGCGGGAGCGCCCACCTTCCACCACAGCATCTTGGAAGCTGAGGCAATCAGCTGGATTTTTCCTGGGAGTTCAATCGCACGGTTTTTCTCGTTAATCATGTCTCAGGAAGCTCGAGTCTAGACTGGAGAGGCCCGTGGGAGGTGGCCCTTCCCCCTGAGAGTGGGTTTGAGACGCCATCTGCCATCACCTGTTCCCTGTGGGGAGAAAAACACTGTTGAAAAATCTCTGAGACAAGGCTCTGGCCGTTTCAACAGGCTGGTGAGGCAGCTCCAGAACCTTCTGGCAAAGGGGCGGGAGGGAAGGACTGGGCGAAGGGGAGAGAGGGGCAGGGGGAGGAAGGGAGGAAGAGAAGCCCGACTGGGATGTAGGCAGGTGTGGGGGCAGAGCCCCAGAAAGCAGTTTCCAGCCTCTCGGCCTCACATAGACAGGTGCTGGCTCAGGTAGTAAATGGCCATCAACTGTGATTGCATGGCCATCAGCTGTGGCTAGTTCGCCGTCAGCTGTAACCAGTGAGCCATTGGCCACAATATAACTGCTGTGGCTACGCTAGGAGAGAGAGGAAAGAAGAATGGGGGCTAGCAAGGAGATGGCGGCTGGGCTGGCAAGCGTGGATGGTGGTTTGCGGACAGTGTGGATCCAGCCTCCAGTGAGAGTATAGTGCCGCCAGAGAGAATACAGTGGTATGACTCCCCTACCTATGGCTCCGTGGGTGTTCCTTTTTGGCCTCACCATGTCCTGCGTTCTTGTATGGGGAGCGGGAGCAGAGACCCCACCGGACGCCCTGCATGACAAATGGCGCAGCGAGCAGGGTCTCCCGCATGACAGCAGGGAAGAGGGGCCGAGGGAAAAGGGCCGCCAGGCACCTCCCTAGGGGACTGAAGCTGTGCCCCAAGGCTTTCTAGTCACAGCCATCCTCCCACGGCCACGGCCAGCAGGGAGACTGGCTTCTGCCCTCAGCCTGGGAGAGGCGTTGGCGGGGGGGCGCTGGGCCAGGTGGAGGTGGCAGCTCCCATCCTGAAGGCTGGCTGGGACGTTTGAGATGGCACATCTGAAGTTCAGGGCTGGCACAAGTAGGTGTTCCATACGTGTTAGTTCAGCCCCCTTCTTTCTAACCAGGGGCTCCTCCCTGGGAAAGGCAAGAAGTTGCTCCAGATAACGATAGCTACAATTTATAAAGTCTTGGCAATGTACCAGTTACTTTTCACCCATGACTTCATTTAACCCACGAAAATAGCTGCTGTTACCACCGCCTGTTCTGTAGACCATAGAGGAAAGTTCAGAGAGCTTAAATAACATGCACAGGGGCACACAACCTGCGCGCGTTTGCACTGGGAACCCCGGCCAACGGCAGACATGCCCAGAGCAACGCAGGGGGCGAAGTTTCAATTTTACGTAACTTTTACTAGTTTACATTTAATCTAGAAACCAAAGCAGTAAAGTGTTCTTCTGTGAAACCAGCTTGATTGTTTCAGTGGGATTCCATTGCCCTTAACTGTTGAAAATATAATGTCCAAATTAAACTTATAAAATACATAGGGGCGTTTGAAGTCTTAGGACATAGAAAAATGAAAGTAAAATATTTCAATTTTTTTCATATTGATTATGTGCTGAAATGCTGTCTTGGCTATGTTACAGCCAAATAAAACATTATTAAAATTATTTCCATCTTTTAATAACACCTTTGTTTTTCGATTTTTAAATTAAACGTGTTGGGATAACATTGGTTAATAACATACAAATTTCAGGTGTACAGCTTTATAATATGACATCTGTATACTTTATTGTGTGCTTACCACCTGAAGTCTAGTCTCCTTCTGTCACCATGTCACCATACATTTGACCCCCTGTACCCTCTTCAATCTCCTGCCACCTCCCCTCTCCTCTGCTAACCACCATTCTGTTGTCTGTATTTATGGGTTTGCTTTTGTTTGCTGCTTTCTGTTTTATATCCCACATACGAATGCAATCATGTTTCTGGACTTTTTCTGTCTGACTTCTTTTGCTCAGCTTGCTAATCTCAAGATCCACCCACGTTGTCGCAAATGGCAGCATTTCATCTTTTTATGGCTGAGTAATATTTCATTGTATATATGTACCACGTCTTCTTTATCCTGTCATCTGTCCAAGGACTCCTGGGTTGTTTCCATATCTTGGTCACCGTGAATAATGCTGCAGTGAACATAGGGGTACATATATCTTTATGTGTAAGTGTTCCCAAATTTTTTTGGTACATACCCAGAAGTGGGATTGCTGGGTCATAAGGTAGTTCTATTTTTCGTTTTTTGAGGAACCGCCACACTGCCTTCCATAGCGGCTGCACCAGTCTGCAATCCCACCAGCAGTGTGTGAACGTTCCTTTCCCCCACATCCTTGCCAACACTTGTTATTGCTTGTCTCATGGAAAATAACCTTTCTAATGACTGTGCAGTGACATCTCGTGGTTTTGATTTGCATTTAGAGCTAGTGATGTTGAGCATTTTTTTCATGTATCCTTTGGCCATCTGCATATCGTCCTTGGAAAAGTGTCCCTTCAGGCTCCCTGTCCTTTTTTAATTGGACTGTTTATTTTTGTTGTTGTTGGGCTATATGAGTTCTTTACACGTTTTGGATATTAGCCCCTTATTGGAGGTATCGTTTGTAAGTATTTTCTCCTATTGGGTTGGTTGCTTTTTTCTTTTGTTGATGTTTCTTTTGCTGTGCAGAAGCTTTTTAGTTTGATATAGTCCCATGTATTTATTTTTGCTTTTACTTCCCTTGCCTTTGGGGCCAAGTTCACAAAGACTCCTCTGAGACCCCGTCCATAAGTTGAGTGCCTATGTTTTCTTTTACGCTATTTTATTTCGACGATGCTTTTTAAGTGTGGCTACTAGAAATTTGAAAAAGGACATAACTGGTTTTCAATATGATTTTATTGGACAGCACTGAGCTAGAAGGGGAACCAGGGAAGGGAGCCGGAGTCTGCAGCTCAGGACTTTGACCACTACTTTTTCTCATCTGCCCCTTGAGTGTAGGGTTGCGTCATGTACCCTGTGGGAGGGTACAGGATGGAGCAAACTGGGGACTTCCCTAGAATATCAGACTCATCTTTCTCCAGTGCCTGGTATCTTCTCCAAAACCTTCTTCTACCCAGAGTGGCCCCTTAGATGTAGTGACCTTGCAGCAACCTCAGCTACCAAGAGTTTTCTATTTGACAGGAGAGCAGATGGTTCCTTCGTTCTCATTCCTCCGTCCATTTGTTCAGTGAAGGCTTATCGAATTCCTGTTGTGTGCCCGGCACTGTTCTAGGTACTGGGGATACAATGTGAACACAGCAGACAACTACTATCCTTGTGGAGTTTATGTTCTACTAGGGAGGCAAAAAGAAAAATACATCCAATTCTAGGAACTTAGTAACGAATGCCAAGAAGAAACAAAGAAAGAAGCAGGTAGATGGGAGGTGTCTGCGACAATAGTCATTTCTTATGGCTGCTGTAACAAATTACTGCAAATGTAGCGGCTTGAAACCATCCATATTTATTATCTTACACTCTGGAAGCCATAAGCCGAAGGTGAGTCCGCAGGGCGGCTTCCTCCTGGACGCTCCCAGGGAGAATCCTCGCCTTGTCAGCCTCTAAAGGCCGTCAGCATCCATGTCTCTGACTCCGACCTTCCTGCCTCCCTCTTGCATGGTCCCCTGTGATTCAATGGATCCCACGCAGACAGTCCCCTCATCTCAGAATCTAATTTAATCACACCTGCAACACTTTGCAACCTCCCTCTGGTGACGTGAGGTAACATGTTCATAGGTTCTGGGGATTAGGACGTGGGCATCTTTATGGTGGTGGGAGGGCTCATTGTTCTGAAATTTTAGATAAGGTGGCCAGGGAAGGACTCATTGAGATGACGGTTCAGTAAAGACCTGAAGGAAGTGAGGGAGGTTGGCATGCAGATACTTGGGAAGGAGTCTTCCAGGCAGAGGAAAATGCATGTGCAAAGGTCCTGAGGTAGAAGTGTGGCTGGCATGTTTGACAGAGAAGCCAGAATGTCTGGAGCAGAGAGACCCAGGGGCAGAGTGGTAGGAACTGAGGTCAGAGGGGTAATATGGGGGAGGCAGATCATGGTGAGCCTTGGAGGTGATTTTAAGAAATGTATCTATACTCTGAGTGAGATGGGAAACCTTTAGGAGCCTCCTCTAAATGTATATTCAATAATTAGCTATGAAAAAAAACCCTAAAGCCCAGTGAAAAGAGAAATACAAAATGGGGTGTGGAAACGTAAAGAGGGAGTAAGGAAATATGAAAGGGACATAATTGAATGCAGGGACCAGAAAATGGAAAGAATTAAGCCTTTAATGTATGAGACAACCTCAAAGAAATCAGTAAGACAAATCCTGAGACTGGGTAGAAAAACAAGCAAAGGGGTGTGAAGAAACAACTGGAAAAGATTAAATGCAATTAGCTAAGCACATGGGGAAATGATCAGCCTGACTAGTAATCAAAGAAATGCAAATTAAAGCAAGAAACAGCTACATTTCCACCTAGTAAGGATTTAACTATGGAGATGCTGGCCCGGCCATGGGGGAGTGAGTAGCCTCAGGAACCTTGGGCACAGTGGGAACTGGGGCTTTGACCCTTTTGGAAAACAGTGTGACACTGGGTATCAAAACTGTAAACACGGCATTCTCATTGGCCCAATAAGTCCCTTTCTGGTAACCTAGTGCGAGGATGTGGGGGCAGAGCCCCAGAAAGAAGTTTCCAGGCTCTCGGCCTCACAAAGACAGGTGCTGGCTCAGGTAGTAAATGGCCATCAACTGTGATTGCATGGCCATCAGCTTTGGCTAGTTGGCCGTCAGCTGTAACCAGTGAGCCATTGGCCACTAATATAACTGCTGTGGCTACGCTAGAAGAGAGAAGAGAGGAAGAACGGGGGCTAGCAAGGAGATGGCGGCTGGGCTGGCAAGCGTGGATGGCGGTTTGCGGACAGTGTGGATCCAGCCTCCAGTGAGAGTATAGTGCCGCCAGAGAGAATATAGCGGTATGACTCCCCTACCTATGGCTCCGTGGGTGTTCCTTTTTGGCCTCACCATATCCTGCGTTCTTGTGTGGGGAGCGGGAGCAGAGACCCCGCCGGGTCTCCCGCATGGCGGATGGCGCAGCGAGCAGGGTCTCCCGCATGACAGAGGACATAATTCTACGTCTGGGGAAAGCTTTGTTCACTGCAGCCAAAGGGAGACAACTAAATTGTAAACAACAGATTAGAGGCCAGGACGGTCATTCCTCTGACATTGTCGTCCAAAACGTTAAGTAAATGCCAGTTGTGTGCCAGGTACTGTTCTGGGTTCACAGCCGTGAACAAAACACCCCGCACTCCCTGTCCTCGTGGGACCCATATTCTGGTGAAGGAGAAAGAAAACAGAAAAGCAAAGATGTGAACATGTCATATGATGAAGAGGAACAAAGCAGGACTGTGTGGTCGGGGGAGCCCCAGGGGGAATAGCTGTCCCAGTCTGCTGGGCACCGAGGGGCTTCACAGCACAGGGACTCCAGGGTCGGAGCTGGGACCGTCCTGGGCAAACTGGGATGAGGAGGTGAGGTCAGGGCCTCTGTAAGAAGGTGGCGTTTGGTTAGGGATTGAATGACGCGAGAGCGTGAGCAGAGTACCTTTCCAGGCCGAGAGAACAGTGTGTGCAAAGGCTCTGAGGCAGGAGGGTTCTCGGGAACAGTGAAGGTCCCCAAGATCAGAGTGTCTGAAGCACAGCACCAGAGGGGTGGGGTTCAGAGGGGGAGGACCTGGCCTCTGACCCTTGCAGGAAATGTAAGAACTTTGCATTTCATCCTAAGCCCAGAGCAAGTCTTTAGAGGGTTTAAGCAGGGAAATGAAATGATATAATTTATGATTTTAGAAAGACTACTCTGGCCTCGGCATAGCACATCCAGCAGATAATTCTAGCCCAAATTTGATTTTTGGGGGAGGTCTTCGTTGCATTTGTTTTTCACCACTTACAACTTACGACAAATGCTATTGGTTTGCCATTTGCAGGAGTTTGCAGAGCTTCCAATTTCAATAAATGTGTTTAATTTTTTAGAAGCGAGAGCCACTTTAACATAAATCTATGAAGGAAATAATTGTACAGGTGGAACACAGACATGGAATGCCTAGAGACGGTGGTGACATCTTGAGTTTCGGAAATGCTGGCCTATGTCTTGATGCCCTTGAATCCTGCCATCTCGGCATCTGGTCACCGGGCCCTTTATAAAACCAGGGCGTCCCCACCATCTCTGGGCCATGGTGAGTAGCCCACTGTACTCCGGCATCTCCCTTTTTCTGCAGTTCATGCCTTTATTGATTCAACCCATATTTACTGAGCACTTACTAGGTTCTGGGGCAGAGTCTCAACCTTGGTGCACAGCATCCCATGGAAGCATTTTACAAATGATAATGGTTCCTGCAACCAAACTTCCCAGCCATTTACTTAGTGAAAAACAGAATAAATGCATATGTGTGTCCGTGATAATGTTCTCTTGTACTCGCTATGTGAATGTGCTCCCATGAGCAGGAGAGAAAGAAAGATGGGATTGCTATGCCAGAAATTCTAACCTGCCCTCCCCCACTGTACACCCGAAGTGGGGGCTGCACATGTGAATGCGCCCTGTCACATGTGTCCTATTGGAGAAAGCAAAGGTTGAGAACTAGTACAGACTATGGGACATCACCGTAAACAGAAGGTAAAGTCCAGTTTGGGTGAAGCAACGAAAGAGAATTTTCTTTGCCTCTTGTTACCAAGCTTTCCTTACATCGGAGACTGCTCACTCAGATTCCTGTACATGAGTGAAGTGGGCCAGGTGTGAGGCATTGGGGCGGTGGGGGGGGCTGTGGTAAACTAGAGAGCTCAGGCCCCATCTGAAATGTTCTCAAGAAGAACCTGACCCAGCCAAAGCAAATGCAGCTGTGCGCTGAATTTGATCTGGGACCCTCCCGTTTGAAGCCTCTGCCTTGTGTGCACAACTGTCGATGGTATTTGGTAATTCCTGATATTCTGGGTTTGCACAAGCCAGGAAGTTGATGTAATTAAAAGAAAACAAAAATAGTTGGGCTGATCTCCCCCCTCCCCCTTACTAATTTAAGCGTATTTCACCAAACTAAAAGATCCAACTGGCTGATTTTTGGTTTTGTACACAGCTTTGGTGTTGGCTTATCTGAGATGTTCAGGATGTGGACGTGGGCTGGGATCTTGGGCAAGTGATGCAGTCGCTCTGTGACTCAGTTTCCCCCTCTGTAAGATGGGGATAATAATATCACTCCCCTCACGGGCTTTAATACATGGAAGGAGCTTAGAATAGCGCTGGGAAGGTGTTACGGCTGTGTGATGTGGATATTATTCTGGGGCTGGGTGAGGCTTTTCTCTGTGACTTATTTCATGTAAGCCCAAAACTTCATGATCGACCTAACACCCAAATAAGAATGAGTTTTTCTTACCCTGGTGATATAATCACATACAGCAATGTCACTTACATAAGCTTCCTTACCTCCTTGTGAAATCCACCACCCTCTGCTCCACTTCCTGCCGTTAAAGAATTTTTTCTCCCAGGGGGTAAAAGACACCCAACTTTCTGTTAATTATCACTTTAAAGCAGGGACCTATGGGGGTGCTAGAAAAGGTGCATTTGGCAGTCTCTTGATTTGGGGAGGGTGGGGTAAAGTCTTTACTCTGGAAGCAGTGAGTCAGGCCTGGAGACCTCAGAGGGAGCAGCGGAAGGAATCATGGAGCAAAAGGAAAACTATGGCCTCCCTAGAGTAGACAGGCTCGGCCCACGCCTCAGAGGAGACGTGTCCACGAGACAGCCCACTGCAGACAAACACGGATCTGTTGTTTCCTTTTTGTTTTGTTTTTAAATCTCAAGCCTGTTGTACATGTAATACCGGCTCATTGTGGAACACGTAGACAGTCGAGAACAGAAGTGTGAAAGTCAGGACTGCACGTGTCAGAACTCAGTCTAACACAGTCAAGGGACTATGTAGGCTCAGACAGGTACATTCCATGCGGGGATCAGGCACGGCTGTATCCAGGGCTCTGATAGGCTGCCATCTTGCTCTCTCTCCATTTCTCCAGTGGTCCTTCCCCAGATGGGGGAAAGGTGGGTACTATAGCTCCAGACTAATCCCTAGCAAGTGAATGACCCTACTAGGAAGGAAAAGTCTTTTCTCAATGGTCAGTTGGAACAGTCTCAGGGAGGGACTTGATTGGCTGGGTGTGTATCACATGTGCACCCTTGAACCAATCCCTGTGGTTACGAATGAAATGCTGCGATTGGTCAGGTGAGTGAGCAGGTTTCCCACAGGAACAAGGGTTTCTGTTCGAGAAGAAAGAGGAGAAGGAAATGCATTGATGAAATCGATGGGTGTCACTGTAAGAAGCAGACACACATTTCCAATACTCCCACCACCCAGACATAAGGGCTGCGGGATTCGTCGTGTAGCTCCTTCCAGAATTCCCCATCCCTCCCTTATCTGATCCTCCCCCAAACTCCAGGAGGTAGATCCATTTTGTATGTGAAGCTTAGAGATTGCCTGGCTGGTAAATGGCAGGCAGAGCTAACACTCAGGTCCTGTTCACCGCTCCTATATGCCACACGTCTGTGAGTGTTAGTTTCCTCATTGATTCGTTCACCAGATACTTACCGAGCACCTACTCGGTGCTGATGTGGGCAAACAAGACAGATGGAATCCCTGCTATCGTGCTGTTTGCAATCTCCTATTATTCTAATCTGTAAAAGAAGCTGATACTGTCCCTCTCTCAGGGTTGCTGTATGGATTAGGGAAGTGTGTGCCTGGTACATAGTAGGTGCTCAATAAATGTTGGCTTCTGATCGCCTTTACTCCCAAGGGCCGGTAACTTTCTATTCACATACGCGAGGGACAACTCTTGTGCCAAGAGAGAGACACTGTGTTCTCCTAGAAGGAGGCATTGCATGGTCCTTACAATTCATGCCGTGCACACAGCCTATTAACCCCCCTGAGCAAAGGCTCATTTTCCTGGCCTGCTTACCCTTCCATCTCCCGCCTCAGTTAAACCGGCATCTCAGACTCTCCAGGAGTCTCGACAGACCAGAGGCAGCAGGCAATGCTTCGGGAAGCTATGTGCAGTTTTGAGAGATGAAAAATGGAGGAACGTGGGCCTCCAGGCAACGGGCGTGATGGAGGACAGAGAACGAAGATAAGAGAAATGTGTCGCATAGGAGGCTGAGTTTGCACAGGCAACGAGAGAAAAATAAGTAACAAATGTCTACTTAGGGGTGTTTTCCTTCCAGCATCTGGAGCTTTGGAAGAACCTGGATAGGAGAAATCTACATGTTAGGAACCCAGGCTGCTATTTACGTAATTTCCATCTTCGAAGGCGTCAACTTTATCTTCTCTGCCCGTGTGCTTGTCATTTCTCTTTCTGGCTCAGTTTTAATGATTTCTTTTTTATTTTTTTTCCCCCAAGGAAGACAGTTTAACTTGGCCACATAATCAGTGTACTGAAGCCCAAATCGGAAATCTCTTTCACTACAGACAAAACAGTTCAGTGGAGGGAAATGTCACAGGAAAATTGTACATTTCTTTTCATAGACTTAGCAGAAGCAGCACCTGGATTCCAGAAGCGGAACAGTTGTGATCGGCTTCGGGCTTTTCCTCCTCTTACCCCCTTGTGGTGGGTTAAGAGCGCAGGTCTTGTTCCTCATCAACCCTGTGACTTGGTCAGACTCCCCAATGTATCAGAGCCTCACTTTTCTTAACTGTGGAAAGATGACCATGAAAAAATATATATTCTGGGGTAGTTGGAGTGGGAAGGATTGAAGAAGGTACAGTTTAGAAATTCTTAGCATGGTGTCTGGAGCGTATGTACATTTTATCAATAAGAGCAAAGTTTCTTACTATCCAAACTTGCTTGTGAAAGGGTCTGACGCTCACACAGCCCGGTAAGGGAAGGAGAATTGTGTAGACCTGGCTCCAGCTCCTCAACCTGCCAGCTCTGGGACTTTGGCAAAGTCTTTTCCCTCTCAGACTGTGTCCTCCTAATTCGGCACAGGAGAGAAACTAGGGGGATGATTGAGGGACTTGGAAGGTCTACAGAGATAGTAAATAATAACATATATATAACATATATATATATAATGTGCTATGCAATATGTACTATTTTGTATATTATATGCACTATATAATGCATAGTAATATACAATAAATTCTTACTATACTACATTATACAAAGAACATAATATAATATATATACACTAGTATGTATAATATATACTATATAATGCATAGTACCTAGTATATTATGTAGATAATATAATATAGTATACTCGGTATTATATATTATATACTGTGCATAATATATACTATGTTATGTAAACACTGTAGTATATATGCTCTATCATATGTACTATGTATCATGAATAGCATATATGGTATATATACTACATAGTGTTTATAGTCTATACTATAATATGTAATATATATGTACACCATGCAATACACACTATAATATAGATACTGTATACTATTTGAGTATATTATGCTAGTATAATATATAATATGCTATATATTATAGGTCTATATAATATAGATGCTATATTATTGTAACATAATCTATACTATGTAACATGTACTATAATATAGTATAGTCTGTAATATATACTGTATATAAGCAACTTTCCTCTGTATTCTGTATTCTATCCACTATATACTGGGGGGTGCCAAAAAAAAGTGCACATTTTAAGAGATGTTATCTATGTATGACTTTTCAGAGTTGAATTGAATTACGGTTGCAATGTGTAGTATGATGTCCGCTCAAAAGATGGCGTTCATCAAATGAATGCTAGTGTCGTTCATTGCATTACAATTTTAATAGTTTTTTCCTTTCTTAAAATGTGTACACATTTTTTTTGGCAGCCTCTCTATATAAAACACACACACACACACACACACACACACACACACACACACACACATAGCATCTACATTGAGTACTTTATATCTATAATCTATGTCCTCAAATGAGGGAAAGGCCCCGGAGCTTCTAGAACAGTGTGTGCGGCACAAAACAGCTGAAGAGCTGTGATGAATCGTGGTTATAATTATCGTGTGGTTTATAATAATAATAACAAATGCGTGAGCTTAAGCTCCTTACGAGGAGGGTTACATGGTGAGAAGTCGTAGAGCTGCCGTGTATGGAGGATGCCCTGTGCCAGGCACGTGCGGAGATTTACTTAGTGATGTATTTTCAACTCTCCCTCATCTCACCCTCACCCTCACGGCCGTGCCTTGGAGTCGGTATTATCTCAGGAGGGGACACGAGCTCAGAATCGACTTTGGTAATTTTGGTAATGATCGCGGTAAAGGTATTAAGGGAGTGAGTGAAAGGACAGCATATGGCCTGTTCTGAAGCTACTTCCTGTCGAATCGGTAGATAAGTGTCCAGCTTCAAGAGTGGATTGAACGGTGGGAAGCCAGGCAGTTTGGAAGGTGGGACACCAGTTACTCCCAGAAGAGTCCTTATCCGCGGTCAACTTTGGAGGCACCAAGATTTATTTTCTCAGGGAAGGCAGCCTTTCCTCACCCCCACTTCCCGCAGATCCACAGCCGAGGAACCTGAGAAATGGCTGCCCTAGTCCTTAGGCACAATCTGTTTCCATTGGGCGACAAGCGTCCTTGGCATACGGGGTCTGCACCTTTCACTGCGTTGCTGATAAACCTTGTGTTCCGGCGTCTGGGACCTCCCGACTCCGTGCGGCTCGCTCACCCCTGTGCCCTCTTATTTATGGCTTTTATTGAGTCTTTCGTGAAGTTGTAAATTGACCCGCCATCCAGCTGGTCTGAGCCCTCACCAGGAAGCTGTCATCACAGTGAATCGCCTGTTCAGCAGCTGCCCCTTCCCCAAAGGTCCATTAGTAAGGCGGGTGTTTCCAAGAAACGTGCTTCTGGAATCTGGCAGCCCGGGCAGCCCAGACCCACTAAGCCAAGGTTATTATTATTGTTTTCGTTAAAAACAAGTAAAGTAAAAAGTGGAGAGGAAATGCCTGTAGTTCATTTCAGTACAGCATTCTGGGAAAGCCTCCGTTTCTGGAGCTGCCATGTGGGTGAGAGAGACAGACATACTTTTATTTCTGCCCAGAAATATGCTGTGTAATTCTTGTAGCAGGGATCTGGGGACAAGGCAGAGGTGGATGTATTTCCATGGGGATTTGGGAACTGGCAACTGAAATACAGACGAGGATCAGACCTTGGACTTGGGACGGACTGGGGTGAAAGTGATTTCCCTAAAAGCACAGGGTGCTGGAGAGTTCTTTACAGCTTCTCAGACACCTGTCAGGCCCTGTGCTTAGCCCACAGCGTGGACTAGCTAACTGATCCCTTAGCAGTTATGTCTTGTCCCCATTTTACATATGGTGAAACTGAGGCTCGCGAGTTATTCACTCCCTAGGTGGCATGGCTCTAAGTAGTAGAGGCAGGATTTGAACCCAGGTCCTCTGTAATTTCATCAGAATTCATTTCTTCGAACATACCTTTCAATGATTTTCAGTAACTTTTAAAAGTTGTGCAGCCGTCACTACAATCCAGTTTTAAAATTTTCCATCACCCCCAAATGGTCCCTTTTGCTCATTTGAAATTCAGTCTCCATTCCCATCTCTAGCTCCAGGCCCCCCACTAATGTACTGTGTGTCTCTATACTTTTACTTTTTTCTGGACATTTCATACATGGAATCATACACTACGTGGCCTTGTCATCTGGCTTCTGTTATCTAGCTGGAGGCACGTGCGTCACTGCGTGTGTTAATTGTTCCCTCTTTTGAATTACTTGTTTAGGATTCCATTGTATGAGTATTTTGTTTATCCATTTACTCATCGACAGGCATTGGGCTTATTTCCATTTCCTGGTTGTTTTGAATAATTCTGCTGTGAATATTCATGTGCAGTCTTTGTGAGGATGTATGTTTTCACTTCTTTTGGGTTGATTCCTAGGGGTGCGTTGAATGATAAGTTTATGTTTATAAGAAACTATCAAACTTTTTAAAGTGGCTCTGCCATTTTACATTGAACTGAGGTCCGTGTGTGTCATGTTCTTAACCACTCTGTTAAGCGTATTCTGACATTATTCCGTGCCGTTAGTGATCAATTAATTTCAACAGTCATTGCTTGATGTCTGTTCTGTCCTGCTCCTGGTACTAGATGGCAGGAATAGAGAGATGAAAGAGATACCGTTTGTTTTCTGCCTTTTGTGGGAGACTGGATTATTACTCCCAGCTCTTCCGCCCGATGACCTCGCAGTGCGTGAGAAGAGTGGAATGTATGTCGCGGGTTGAGAAAGGCGGTTGCCTTCATGCAGTCTTTTGACCTTGGCTTTGCCCCGTAAGCGTGGGCTTGAGTCTGGACTATTTCCTGACTGGGAGATGCTGAGCTCTCTCAGCCAGTGCTGGGCTTATCTTTCCCTGTTTTGGGCCTGATGTGTTCTCCTTCGTCCTGCTTGAGTGCACGTGACAATGGCTGTGACGCATGCCCCCAGCTTTCTGGATTTCAGACCCCAGGGGAGGGGTTGGGGCGCTTCTCCTACAGCACGAAGGGCTGCGTCAGCTGTGGACTGGATCCGCTGGCCATGGGGAGTGATGCATCGCACAGGGCTGGCTGCTGAGCACACTCTGTCTCCTGTCTTGCTGCAGGTAAACCCTGGAGCCCGGTGTGTGTGTGGTCAGTTTTCAGCAACATTGGATCACGCAATGGTCTCTTTGTCGGGTGACCTTTATCTGCCTTTTAACCTTGGCCGTACTCATGTCATATATATTCCGTCCTGCTGCGCAGCCTGACCACCCAGGGAATGGTGCTACACTGGGCCTGGCCCTGTGACTTGCTGTGGCCATTGGAACCTTAGCAGATATGATGCAAATGGTTGTCTGGCCTCAAATGTGCTGTGAGCTTTGGCTCACCTTCCTGCATGCATATGACCCACTGTAGGAAAGCACACCCTGGGTGGCTGTTGCTTAATCAGCCTGAGGCTCAGAAAAAACGTAATGTGGACCAGATGCGACTTCAACTCAGAGCTTAAAGCTAAGTGCAGGTTACTTATCTCTCCTTTACCCCGAAGAAAAAGAAAAAGCGTGGTGGGACATGTTGTATTGAGCAGTGGCCATGAGGTGGCGCTGTCAACCTGGGGCAGCTTGGTTACTGGACTGGTTGTAGGCACTGCGGTCCTGCTGTAGTCGGCTCTGCTCTGCTGGGGCTACGAATCCGCACAGTTGATTTCCCGGGCTCCTCCACCATCTGGCTGCCTCTTTGGGTGTCCTGGCTGGAGATGAGAAGGTGGGAAAGGAAGGCAGTGTCCGTAGTTGTAGCAGCTGCAGAAGTGGATGGTTCCAGATTCCAGGATCCCAGGCAGGGCAGCACCTGCTGGAGGGGGACCCTCTCTGAAAAATCCGGGAGACACTGCTGCCGCGTCAGGTGGCGGCTCAGCCTAGAGGCGTTCGCAGCTTCCAGCCTCTGGTTATCACCCCTTCTTCCCTTTGCCCTCAGACCCCCTTTGCCAACTGCCATTCCATGCACCCCCAAACCCTTGTAACCGGTGCCTTTGTTTGAAATACCTAGAGTTGTGTTTGCTTTGACTGTACTATCGCTTTCGGAAACACGAGCACAGGAAAGCGTTGATCTTGGGGTGGGTGGGGGGAGGGGAACAATGAGAAATGGTCCTCGTCTATGTGTGAGAAAACCACTGGCCACTGAAGGCCCAGGGCAGCTTTCAGATTATATTTCTTAATTCTTCTTCTTTTTTTGTATCATGATGCGTTGAACATAGCCGGTCAATGGTTGGATGCCAGGTCATGGACGCTAAGACTTTTCTTCAGACTTTGGTTTTCTCGTTTATCCTGAAGATAGGCTGAAATGAAGCACGGATACACTGAGTTAGTCTAACTGAGACTCCTTCCAGAAATTGTGCTTCCTTCTCTCCTCTCCTGGCCTCCCACGTGAAGTTAGTGTCCCCAGGAGGCAGACAAGCTAAGTGCCAAGCTCCACTCCCCGCGAGGTGGTGATTTTCCTGCGCAGTGCCCTTCGTTCTCCAGTTTGCCCCCGCCGACCTGCTTCTCAGAATCCACATGGTCCCTCTTATTGAAGCCCAGGATCCAGAGTTTTACAGATGACGGCAGGAGGACTCATTAGGACTGAAAGGAAGGGTCCCCAGGCACAACCGCCGAACGTCTCCTGAGGTCTGCAGCAGCCCCCGAGGTCGCCGCTGATTACTCGAAGCAAAGCTCTTCTTTGCTCTGCGGGGAGCTTCTCTCTCAGTGTCTACAGTCAGGGTAGGCAGGTGGCGGAGGAAACAAGGCTGAACAATGGCTTTTCCCTTCCAGTTGGTTCAGATCAGCAAGAAGCCCTGAATCTGGGTTTCTTTCAGCCTCACTTGGAAAGAGTTCAGTTCCCCTGCTGAGGAGAAAAATAGGCCATTATCGCCGAAAGAAGGTGCCTGTCCTAGATTTGAGGACTGCCTGTTGTCTGGATGGTTTCTGGGTGTCGGGGGATGGCCTGTTGCCATCGTCTCACCCCCGTGTACCTAGGAAGGGTACAGATGTGAAGCTGGGTTCTTCATGGAGCCGGACACCCAGGGCCTGACGTCTGAAGCTTCCAGCGTCGTGTCAGCTCACCAACTTTCCCCCCTCCCCACTAGAGAAATCCTGTTTTCTAACAAGCGTAAGCCACACCAGTTGTGTCTCTGCCGCACACGCAGCCTGACCCTGCCACACAGGTTCAGATGCAGCTGTAGAAGGACCCCCTTCCTGGAACCAGGCAGTTGGTGCTCACGTTCCAGCCGGACCAACCAGCGTCATGGGCTCACCTTTGAGAACCTCAGTTTCTCCACCTGTAGAATGGGGGTGGCACTGGAGTCCATTCTCCTTACCTGGCAGGGTTGTGGTGACTACTGAAGGCGGTGGCATAATGTAAGTGTTGGGCAAACGGTAATTCTCAGCTGCCCGAGTTTGCGCCATTCTGTCACACACCAGAAAGTGTGGCAACACACCACAGCGGGTTCCGTTCTGTCTACTAATACTCACCTTCATCCTCCGGTCGTTTGGTTGACCCTTGGGTGTCAGTTGGCTTATGTAATGTCCTGACGGGATTCTTTTCTACATTCGAGGGAGACGGGTCTTCCATGTTCTAAGCTGCTGCTTCACAAACGTGAACGTGCACACAAATCACCAGGAATGTTGTTGAAATGCAGATTCTGGTGCCGTGGGTGTGGGTAGGGCCGAAGGGTGTGTGTCCCCCAAGCTCCCCGCTCAGATCCATGCCCGAGGGGCAAGAGCCTGGGAAATACGATTTCTCTTCTTGGTGCTCTTGACGTTCTGTAACACGTGTGTTTACTGTTTCAAGTTCACTTCCACCTTCTACAGTCTTGCATGACCCACTCCACTCAACAGATGTCATATAGAAACCACTGTACCAGTAAGTACTCCAGCTGTAGGAAAAAAAGAAAAAACATTTGCACAATGACCCAAACTTGTCAGAGCGTCGTGCAGCATGTGCAACACACCCTGGGTTGTAAACATCACAGATACAAGTGGAAGTTGTCACATGGGTGAGGGCAGGCCTGGCCTTTGTCCTGGCTCGTTTAGAGCAGAAGCTCGAGAGCGTGCTCGCTTTTGCCTTCCCAGGTAGCACTGGGTGTGTGTGAAGAGAGTAATCAGAAGAAAAGTGACAAAATGTTTGCAATCAGTCAGATTTAAAGGATGGATGTGTGGTATTTTGTTGTACCATCTTCTCAACTTTTCCATAGATTCGAAGTTGTAAAATATTGAAAGTTGGGGAGAAGTGCATCTGTGTGGGGCCAGTCTTAGCAAGGAGGTTTTGGTTCACTCTTAGCCTGGGTTGGCCTCCATTTCTTTTTCTGCAAACAGCAGCCCTGGTGCCAGTCATTTTTTCAAACTTTCATGGTCAAAAGTGTTGGCGTCCTTGGCCATTGCCCAAACTGTGTCCAAAGGATGTGTCTCTGAGCTCAACTGGAGAGAGAAATGGACAGACACATTGGGAAGATGAATTTTGAAGTGGCTGGTGGTGAATTTACGGCTGCCTTTGGGAGTTGCCAAGTGAGTTCTTTGAGTCGTGAAGGTTAGTCTTAGATTGAAAGTCAGTTTATGTCAGCAAGATGGGAACCCCAGAAACCTCAAAAGAAAAAACGGACAGATTTGACCATATCCTAATAAAAATTCTGAGGTATAAGATAGATGCACCATAAATAATGAGAACACATTTTCAACACATGGGCAAAGAGGGACTACCCCTAATAACCTTAGTTGCTACAAGTTGATTTAAAACAACACAGACTTTAAAACATCCCAGTAGGAAACTGGACAGAGGTGATAACAGGCCGTTCACAGTCAAGGCATGCGAATGACCAATAAAGTCTGCAACAGGATACAGCTCTATTAGTGTTTACACATTTTTAATTTGAATATGAAATGAAACACAATTATTCATTCATCATATTGAAAAAAATTAAAAAGTCAGTATTATTTAGAGTGGGAAAGGAAATAAAAATGTGTGGTGTGATACTGGTGTGACAGTACGTCATGATAACCTTTTAGGAAAGGCATTTTCGGTTAAAATCAAAAGGGCGTACGCGTTGACGCACAAGTTCCACGCTGAGGAATGTACTCCAGGTAACTAAGGGTAGGTGCCAGTAGGCAGATATGTTGTATGTAAGTGTTTTTAATAGCGCTAGAAGGCAATAGAAACAAAACCACCCTGAATCTGAATGTCTGTTGTCAGGGGAATGGTCGACTCAATGATGGTATTTCCAATTCTACGGCTCATTTATTTATTCATTCATTGTACATTTTTGAGCATCCGCTACTTCCCAGGCATTGTTTTAAATACTGGGGATAGAGCAGTGAATAATACAGACTCATTCTTTTTATCATGAAGCGTGTACTGTGTGTGTGTGTGTCTAGCAAGGGAGAGACAAATGATAACAATAACAATAATAAAAGACGTCAGGCAGCCTTAGGATGGTTTCCTGGTTCCAGAGGTGGGTACCCTGGTTTTTCATTAAAAGTATTATATCCAGATTTTTATTCTACTTTCAAGTCTTTGTGTCTTGCTCATTTGCTCCTGGTGTGTCCGCTCATTGTGCCTTGAAATATTTTTCATAACACCTATCCAATTTTATTTTTATGCTTTTTGAATGAAACATCAGACCTTATTTGGATTTTTCTCGCTCTCTTTTTTTTTTTTTTACACTAATATCCCTTCCTTAGTTTTTCCACTAATGTCCTTTCTCTATTTCAGGATCCTAGGCAGGATGCCAATTTGTACTTATTTTCCCCATGGATTTATTGAGATATGATTGACAGATAACATTGTATACGTTTAACGTGTGTGGTGTGATGACTTGATATGCATTTACCGGTATTGTGTACTGTAAAATGTTTAGCACAGTGAGGTTCCTCAACACCTCCATCGCCCGACGTAATTACTATTTTGGCCTTGTTGTTATGGTGAGAGCATTAAAGCTCCTCTTGTAGCGTCTTTCAAGAATACGATCCAGTGTTGTCAACTGCAGTCCCCACGCGGTACTCGGTCCCCAGAACTCATTCATCTGATCACTGGAAGTTTGTGCCCCTTTGACCACCACCTCCTCCTTCCCCTCACCCCCAAGCCCTTGGCAACCCCCACGCTACTCTCCGTTTCTATGAGTTTGATGTTTGTAGATTCCTTGTATAAGTGAGATCAGATAGTATTTGCCTGTCTTTTTTTTTTTAATTTTTATTGGGGATTATTGGGGAACAGTGTGTTTTTCCAGGACCCATCAGCTCCAGGTCAAGTCGTTGTTTTCAATCTAGTTGTGGAGGGCGCAGCTCCCTGGCCCATGTGGGAATCGAACCAGCGACCTTGTTGCTAAGAGCACCGCACTCCAACCACTGAGCCAACCGGCCGCCAGTATTTGTTTTTCTCTGTCTTGTTTCCCTCAGCATAATGTCCTCGGGTCCATCCACGTTTTGCAAATGGCAGGATTTCCTTCTTTCTCATGGCTGCATAATAGTCCATTGTGTGGACATACCGCATTTTCTTTATCCGTTCGTCTGTTGGGTACTTACGTTGCTTCCACCACGTCGCATTTAGTCCTCGTGTCTCCTTAGTCTCCTCTGGCCTGTGACAGTTTCTTGTTCTTTCCTTAGTTTTCATGAACTTGATGGGTTTGAGGAGCACGGTCAGGTGTTTTGTTGGGTGTCCCTTAATTTGGGTTTGTCTGAACTTTTATTCTCATAATTTAGACTGGATAATAGCTTTTTGGGAGGAGTAGCAGCAAGGTACATGCTGCCAGCATGACTTCTCGGTACTGATGTTGACCTTGAACACATACTAAAGGGAGTGCATCTGCCCAGCTTCTCTACTGTAATGTGACTATTTTCCCTTTTTCATACTCAAGCTATTCTCCACATTTGTGAGAAGCCAGTTCCTAAGTCCAACCCACACTCCAAGGGAATGGGATTGGTGGTAGAGGGGAATCTATAGATATTATTTGGAATTGTGTCCGTTTCCCTCCAATATATTTATTTATTCAATCATTTACGTACATAAGTGTGAACTGATACGTTCTTATTTTATACTTTGGGTTTTATGCTTCATTTGGATCCAATACTGTATGTGTTTTGTTGCTTTAGTTGTTCCAGCTTTGCTCTTTCAGATCGGCTCCTGTGTCCCTGTGACATGCCCCCCCCTTTTTGGAGCACCCTCTTTATGTCACTATAAGATGAGTGAGACTCATTTTGTCTTTTTCCTGCCCTAGCGCTGCAACCAGCTACTTCTCTGAGGGGCCCTGGTCCCCTCTACAGGAGAGTGGCAGGTGGCTGATAAATTTTATTTTTATTGCTCCTTAAACTTTTCCATGTTCCCCATTAGACTCCAAGCCTCATTTTGGGTGGCAGCCTTGCTGTCTTTCTTATCATACCTCATCATTTTGCATCCTCCTGGACCTAAAATGTCCATTATTTGTTGGATGAATGAAGTTTATTGAAACATGTTTAAGCTTTTTCTTTTTATCTTTCACTATTGCCACTAAATTTACTTTCATGTAATGCTGTCATATAGCTAGATCAAGAAAATGCATTATGCCTTGACATTCTGTCATCATGAGTTAACCGGTACCTCATCTAATAGAGACACGTGTCATGCATTCATCGAGTAGGTACAACCATACAAGCCTTTCACCAGCAGTCACCCATAGTCAAAGCGTATTTGCAATTCAAGGTTACTTGTTTGCATTCCTGGCCAGGGATTGGAAAAGGAAAGATACATTGTTTCTCCCTTCTCCTCCAGTTCTTTTCTGACCACCCATTTCCATCCACCACCCATTTCCCTCTGGCAAAATTGGACCCATGCCTCAAAGCCTAACAAGTCTTGCCTTTCTGTCTTTCTGTCTAAGCTAAGATCTCCCCATCTCTGAATCCCACGAGTGCTGCATTGATAATTACACTGTGGTATTTATATTTTATTAATTGGTCTTATTTGTATGTGTCACGATGCCCCCTATTAGACTGTTTACGGCAGGTGGGGTCCCTATCAGATTGAACTTCTTGCCTACGGATAACAACAAGAAGTCAATTGTTCAAAGGGAATTGGAAATTTTAGAAATTAAATCCTGGCTCAGGTATGATAACTGAATTCCAGGAGGAAATAAAAAAGAGCAAATAAATCAGTTGATCAAAAGAAATGGGAAAGTATACAAATTACAGTTTCGCTATCAAATTGTAAGTGATCTCTATGTGGAAAGTAGCTAAAGAATTGAATACAGTGAAATTCCCTTTCCATTATTAACCCCTCAGATTTTATCAACAAAACAAAACCCCCAAAAGTCAATAACATCTGATGCTGAGAGGGTAAGGTGAAAAGGTGAAATATATCTATACATATGGAGGGAAGAAGGGAGGGAGGGAGGGGGAGAGAGAAAGGAGAGGAATCTGGCCTAAAATCTCAGAAGATACATGTATAAGAAAATGTGTTACAGTGGTGTTTGTAACAATGAGAAGTAAAACAAATTGGAAAAAGCCTGAATGTCCATCCATAGCAAGTGAGTAGATAAAATTTGTCACATCTGTGCTGTGGAATGTTATGTCGCTATTAAAAACAAATTAGATCTCTAGCTATTTACTTGGAGAGCTGTCCGTGCTGTGCTGCAGTGTGACACAAGGAAGGGAAGGAGTGATGAAAACACCAGCGCCCGTTCAGTCGGTCCTGACAAGGAGAAAGGTGGGGAAGAGACCAGCCAGCTGGGTGGGGGGTGAGGGTTCACCTTGTAACAGAACACCACAGACCAAGTGGCCAATAAACAATAAAATGTTCTCTCTCCCAGTTCTGGAGGCTGGGAAGCCCAGCATCAAGTCGCCGGCAGATTCACTGTCGGCTGAGGACTTCCTGGTTCATAGGCGACCATTTTCTCCCGGCAGAAGGGAAAAGCGAGCTCTCTGGGGCCACTTTTATCAGGGCACTAACCCCATTCAGGAGGGCCCCACCCTGTGATCTAATCACCTGCCAAAGGCCCCACCTCCTAACCCCCTCACCTTGGGGGCTAGGATTTCAACACATGCCATCCATTGCATTTTGGCCATAATCTGTTATCTCATAGATTCCCATAGAAAGGTAACATTTGTATCTAGTGGTTCAGGGGTCCTGGGTGTCATTTGGGGATGTCCCTGTAGGTTGCTCATGTCACCATGGCACCTGGGACTTGAGATGACAGTGAACCAGTTCACGCTGATGACTTTTTGTTTGTGGTGGTTGAAAATTCTGAGCTTTATGTTTTAGAGGGCTGAGATGAAAAGGGCTAAGTATCCCTTTTACTTAATGAGAAAGGGTTTATCGTAATTTAAAGTGATAATTTATATCCATTTCAATGGATATCCATTCAAATGATGACAAACGTCTGAAAAGATGCGCAAACTCACCAGTGACAGAGAAATGTAAATTGAGGTAATAATGAGCTATATCTCCCAGCCTAGGAGAAAATGGAAAAGAGCAATTATATCTATTACTGGTGGGAAGCAGGACAAGGGCTACTCTTACCTTGTTGGTGAAGATAAAAATTCATTCAGCTGTTTTGGCCACATTTATTCAAATTAGAATATGCATATTAAAATTATTATACAATATTTGATATGCACCAAATAATACAGGTAATAACATACATGCAAATTATAAAGAACAATGATTAAAAACACATTTGTGAGGCCGCTTCCAGCCTGAGAATCGTATCTTCACCGTTGAAGCCCCTGCAGGCGCCTCTCCAGATACCCACAATCCTGTTCTCTTGCTTTGTTCTATTAAAAATAGTTACAAAGAAATACAAATGCCGTCTGATCCAGCCATCTCAGGCCAGGGACTCCACTGCATAGCAATAAAAGCCATCGTACCTAAGGCCATTTGTAGAAGAGATATTTATTGTCTCAGTGTTTGTAGTTGGAAAAGAGGGGAGACTAGCGAGTGCTCATTCATGGCTGAATCACACGACATCCACACCATGGACTTTTGTCCCCCCATTAAAAAACGATGAATTAGAGCAATACCAGATGACGTGGAGGGATTTCCATGTCATATGGTGGAAGGAGAAATCAGGAGGCAGGAAAGTGTGTACAAAACAACAAACGCTTGTGTATTGTACAGAATGTGTGCATTCATATATTGTGTGTGACTGGATGAATATGGAGACAAATTTGGAAGAATATATTCTAGGCATCAAAAGGGGTTACCAGAGTGAGAGGTGGAAGGAGAGAGGCTTGGGGAGGGAGCAAAAAGGGGAGGAAAAAACAAACCTTACCTGGGCCTCAGTTGCTTCATCAGAAAAACCAGGGTAAAAATTGCTAATCTTATTTGTGTCCCAGGGTTTATGCGAGGATTTCACAAGACAATATTCAAGTTATTTTTTTGAAAATATTCAAGGCTCTGCCCAAATGTGTGATGGTGGGATTTATTATAATGTGCAAATGAGACTTATAATGGCGACATGATTTTGAGCAAATGATTTTATTGTTCTAGACCTCGTCTGGTTTCATCTGTTAGCCGGGGATAGTAATAACCAACCGAATTAGTAATGGCTGGTATCCTTCCAGGGGAATTATTGAGATCACGCTGCCTGGATGCCTTTAGGTCTGTATATTAAGGAATTCAGTCCTCACTGTGATGAATTTCAAAGTACGAACGTTTGGCCCGACTGCTGCATCCTTGCCCTCTTTTGGATTTCACCCACTCTGTCCAAATGGGAGACGTAGACTCTCTCAGGGTTACGCCACCCTTGGGCTCCTTTGAACTGAAGCCAGGCCAGGCCACCCAGGATCTACACACTGTGTTAGTTTGCAAGGGCTGCTGTCACCAACTACCTCAAACTGGTGGCCTAAAACAATAGACTTATTCCCTCCCAGCTCTGGAGGCCAGAGTGTGAAATCAAAGTGTGGGCCGGACCGCCCTCCCTCGGAAGGTTTTCGGGGAGGTCAGTTAGATAACCCTGTTTTTCATCTTCTCTTATCCAACAGGTCAGCAGTGTTTACAGTTTCTTGTTCCTTGGGAATAATTTTACATTTACAGAAATTTATAAAGATAGAGAAGAGGGTTCCCATATGTTATCCTCCCCTGCCCACCCCCTGTCCAGTTTCTCCCTTTTGTTAACCTCTGACATTACCAAGTACCTGTGTTAAAACTCAGGCACAGACACTGGCACCTTGCGATTAACTAAACTCCAGGCATAATTTGGATTTTGCCATTTTCCCCATTAATGTTCTTTCTGTTCCAGGATCCAATCCAGGGGCCCAGGGACCCATTGCATTTAATTGTCATGAATCCTCAGTTACCAATGGTCTGCTAGTTTTTCACTCCTTTTTTTCCCCTATTTTTAAATTTTTTATATTAAAAAAATTTTATTTTTCAATTAGTTGATATACAATATTATATTAGTTTCAGGTGTACAACATAGTGATTAGACATTCATGTAATTTACGAAGTGATCGCCCCTAATAAATCCAGTCCCCACCTGGCGCTAGACATAGTTATTACCGTATTACTGACTATATTCCCTGTGCTTTATTTTATATCCCTGTGACTATTTTGTAACTACCAATTTGTACTTCATAATCACTTCCCCTTTTTCACCCAGCTTCCCAAACCCCTTCCCATCTGGTAACCATCGGTTTGTTCTCTGTATCCATGAGTTTGTTTCTGTTTTATTTGTGTATTTTGTTCTTTAGATTCCACACGTAAGTGAAATCATATGGTATTTGTTCTTCTCTGACTGACTTATTTCATTAGCATGATACCCTCTAGATCCATCCATGTTGTCGCAAATGGAAAGATTTCATTCATTTTTATGGCTGAGTAATATTCCATTGTGGTGCTTTTTATTTTTATGACCTTGAGATATCCTGTAGAAAGTTCGTTATGCTGAAGTGTTTTGTTTTTGTGCATATTATATAGGCAAGTCCCACTGGGAATGATTTTGCTTGTAAAGATGTGACCCCATAGAAGTTTAAAGAGGGTATTAACTTATCTTTTTCTTCTTTAAGTGATTGCAAATGTTACCTAATCTACCCCCACCCCAGGCTCTGCAGGGAGTTGGGTCCCCATCTAACAGGGAGGCAGCGGGTACCTTGGGGCTCGTAGAGAGGCGATCCCAGCCCAGATGCCAACGCCACGATCTGTCCAGTGCCCCACGCTGCACATCACTGATGGGTGGCTAACAACAAATTGGTTCGTCCAAGGGCACGTTCAACCCTAAGTTCCCCTTTGGAGGAATTTTAATATCACCTCATTAGGTAACATCGTAACTGGGCGACCATTACTTATAGTAGACGTGGAGTTGTAAATTATTCTATTTAATTAAGAACTGCACATTTCCTATTAAAGAGAAGCTTATCATAGGTTAGGAAATTTATTGGGAACACTTAACTTGTGCTAATTAAGCTGTTTGAACTCAAGGCAAGGGCATTCATTAATAATCAAACCCAAGCTGTTAAGGGCAGTTAGTGAAACAGCTGGTCTTTGTCTCACTGATAAAAGATTGTTCATAGAGATCTTTACAGCTGTTATAAGCTGCCCCAAAGCAATAGCCTCTTCAGAAATTTGCATTAGTAAAGAATATGGAAGAGGAAACTAAATTGAAAAGAACCGAGTTGCTAGCGATCTTGGACTTCCCAGTCCCCAACTGAGGGCGAGACGAAACGCGGAATCCACCAGGCGTGGTCTCCTTCCACCCGTCCCCATATTCCAGGTGGCGTTGTTCTGATTCCCACTGGAACCTCGGCTGCCCAAGGGGCAAAGGACAAGTACTGGTCGTCTGTATCTGCAGAGGTTATATTTTCTGAAAGAGAAATGGAGGAATGTGGTCTGACAGTGTTTCTTCAGATCTGTCTTGATGTAGAAAGTCTCACATCCCTTTTTAAAAAGATGTTGGTTTAAAAATTATTTTTAAATTGATTTGTCAGTCCTATATTTTAAAAAATTCTTCTTAAGTGTATGGGGTGATTGGTTAGTAAAATTGTATAGGCTTCAAGTGTATAATTCTACAATACATACTATATTACATTGTGTGTTCACCACCCAGAGTCCGTTCTCCTTCCACCACCATATATTTGACCCCCTTTACCCTCATCTCCCACCCCCCTTCTCCCTTCCCCTCTGGTAACCACTACACTGTTGTCTGTGTCTATGAGCTTTTGTTTGTTTGTCTTGTTTGTTTGTTGCTTTCCGTGTTATATCCCGCATCTGAGTGAAGTCAAACGGTTCTCGACTTTTTCCTGACTTCACTTAGCATCATAATCTCAAGATCCATCTATGTCGTCGCCAATGGCAGTGTTGTGTATATGCATATACCCCATCTTCTTTCTCCTGTCATTTTTTGAAGGACACGTTGGTTGTTTCCATGTCTTGGCCACTGTGAATAAATGCTGCAATGAACATTGGAGCACATATATCTTTACAGAAATGTTTTCAGATTTTTTGGGTAGATACCCAGGAGAGGGATTGCTGGTTCGCACAGTACTTCTATTCTTAATTTTTTGAGGAACCTCCGTACTGTCATAGACTCTTTGAAAAGTCTTGGCCAGGTCGGTGTCTTGTAGCATGTCCCACGCCAGGATTTGTCTGGCGTTTCCTCTTGGTGACGTTGAACATATTGCTCCATCCCCCATATTTCCTCTAAAGTGGAAGTTCCCTTCAGAGCCTTGAGTACATTGAGGTGAAAGCTTTTGGCAAGAGTGTTTCATGTGGCATCACGCGAGGAGGCACATAAATGTGACCCTGTTTCCCTCTCGTTAACGCCACGCTTGAGCCTTGGGTTAGAGGTCACCCGGCTCTCTCCCTTGGAAAGGCGCATCTCTGCCTCTGGAATCGGTGTGTAGTGTGTGGGCTGCTCCCTTTATCTGCGGTGTTTCTCGTGTGGCCTTCGTGTTCCTGGCTCATTCTCCGCATACGGCCGCTACTCCAGTGTCATCGCCTCTCATTCGCCATTAGGCACCTGCTCTGAGGTGGCTGGCAAGGCCTCGTGTGCTCTGGCCTGGGCTGGCTCTGGGCTCATCGTGAACAAAGCCCCCTTCCGCGTTGCCACTCAGCCACACCGGCCATCTCCCAGGGTGTGGAGGGCACCATGCTTCCTTCTGTCAGAGCTTGGCCGGAACACTCTGCCCTCTTCCTCACCCAGTTATTCTCATCCTTCTGGGGTGCACTGGGGTCACTTCCTGAGGGGTGTCTTCCTGGCTGTACACCCCATCCCGGCCTGCATAAAATCCCACCGTCGGATGGTCTCAAAACCCCATGGAAGTTTCCTTTGCAGGGCTCCTCACACTTGGACTTTTCCGTTTTATTTATGTGATTATTGTACTGATTTCTGTCTTACCCCCAGAAGCTAAGCTCCACAGGGACAGGGAACCTGCCTAATTTGTTCATCCTTGTAAACTGCAAACGTCTAGCCCAGTGCCTGGCACACAGTAGGTGCTCAATAAATATTTACTGAATAAATGAATGAAATAGTGGTCACTAGTTGAATGACAGGTGGGACTCTCTGTAAATGACATCCTGACCTGTCCCTGTCCTATTTGGTTCTGGGAAATTTCTAGACGTGTTGGCAAACTTTTTCTGGGAAGGGCTAGGTAGTACCTATTTGCAGCTCTAACCCAGTCTGGGGCTTAGTTTCCCCATCTGTAAAATGGGATAATCATAGTTTCTAGCTCACATGATTATTATGAAGGTTCAATAAGCTAATACATGTGGAGTGCTTACAGTGGCTGATACGTGGTTCTCGCTTGGGTTTCAGCTGTTATTGTGGGGTTTGTATATGGCGGTGACACTGGCAACAAACGCATACATTGGTAAAGAAGCACAAATTAATATCAGGTAGAAGAAAGCATGGCAAATAGAAACCCTACTTACTGGATTTCCACGGGCGACTCAGTGACAGGCAGCCTGGATTGCAGATCTGAGATGTCACCGTGGGAAGAGCTGCCTTGCTCCCAGAGGGGAACGACAGCCTGCAGAAGGAAGTGGCACCAAGCTAGGGAAGGGGACACGGTGGCCAGAGGGAAGAGAAGGAGCTGCAGAGAACCGCTGCATGATTTCTCTGGGAAAATCCCAGGGGTTCTCGCGGAGGCCTTAACGCCTCTTCTAGGCGTCGGAAGCCCAGCTCCTTGATCTTTGAGAGCCCTGCTCCCTCTGGCCTCTGTCTGTCTCTGCTAGAGCCTAATCATATTTGAAAGCAGTTTTTATCAGTGATTATTCAGCCGTATGTGAGAAGCTTACGTGTCTTAAGCCGCCACTTCCATCAAATCCAGGCACGTGGGCCATTAATACACACAGGCGTGGAGTCGGCCAGGAAAGCAGTCCCCACCCCATCTATGCAGGGAGGTTTTGGGAACTAGAGGGGACCAGCTCGGGGGGTGAGGGTGGGGGGAGCAGACCACGTTGGCGTCCCGACCTGGAACCAGACAGATCTGAGAGGCCTCATAGCCAGAACTCCAGCCAGACCGGTGAATCGATAGGCAGGCTGGGGCTTAAGGCAGGACTTCTCACACTTTAATAAGATGGTGTCTGTGACGATTACATATGAGCTTAGAGAACAATATTTCATTTTCGCCGGCTCTTTCTAATCTGCGGGAGATGATGTTGGGGCACTAGGTTTAATGCTCACACATGTATTTCAGGTCCATTCTCTGCTAAATCGTGGTGAGGGTCCGAGCGAAATGTCACGACTCTTCCTAGGGTGGTGGGTGCTGACAAGGAGGGGGCGGGCCAAGGACAAAGTCGGGGGGCACAGGGCCGTAACAAAGACAGACCCATCTGATTGCCATTGTGTCTCCGACGGATGTTTGTCTTTTTGCTTTTCTTAATTCAGTATCATGATAGCATTCATATAGCGTGCGGTTTACCCATTTGAAGCGTCCGATTCAGTGGGTTTCATATATTCACAGAGTTACGCAGGCGTCACCACAGTCAATTTTAGAACAGTTTAATCTCTCAAAAGGAACCCATACCTATGAGCAGTCACTCCCCCCTTCTCACCCTCCTTGTAGCCATAAGGCATCCACGAACCTACTTTCTGTCCCTATCGATTCTGTCCCTGGATGCCTATTCTGGACATGACATATAACTCAAGTCATATGTATATGGCCTTTGGTGACAGGCTTCTTTCACTCAGCATAATATTTTCAGAGTTCATCCACGAGGTAGGAGTGAAAGTTTATTCTTCTGCATGTAGAATTGCACCTGTTACAGCACCGTTTGTTGAAAGTGATGTTTCAGTCTTTTGTAGCCATGTCACTTACCGGCAACTCCACTGTTCCGTTGTTGGGGCCAAAATGCGTTCTTGACTCTTTTGTCTCCCATTCTAAGACCTTGTAGAATCAACCTTCAGAATCGATGTAGAATCTGACTGCTTTCTGCCACCTTCACCGCTACCACCCTGAGTCCAGGACCCATAGTTGCAGAGGTCTCCTAACTGGTCCACCTTCTTCTACCCCTGATGTCCCTCTAGCCTGTTCTCCACACCCACAAGCTAGAGAGAGATGTGCTTGCAACTTTAAAGCAGATTATGTCCTTGCGGTGCTCAAAGCCTTCAGTGCCCCCCCCCCACTCAGAGGGAATCCAGAGTCCTTTCTATGACCCGTAGACCCTCCGGGATCTACCCTCACCCCCGCCCATTTCCCACTTTGATCTCCTGCTCTTCTGTCCTCGTGCACGTTGCATCGGCCATGCTGGACTGACTCCTCCATGTTGTTGCTCAAACACATCAAGCATACGCCGCCGCAGGGCCTTTGCACTTGCTATGCCTGCTGCCTGGGAAGCTCCTCCTCCCCCAGATATGCTCATGGATCCCTTCCTCATTTCCTTCTGGTCTTCACTCCATAGTTGTCTTATCCATGCGGGAGTCTTTGCACATCTTAGCTAAAACTTCACCTCACTAACTCTTCCTTTACCCTTTCCCTGCTTTGTTTTTGTCTCCCAAACACCGTTCTTCTCCAACCTAATGTATATTTTCCTTATTTATCTGTTTTTTTGCCTTCCCAACTCAAACACCTTCCACGAGGGTAGAAGTTGTGTTTACGTCACTGTTGTAGCCACAGAATCTAAAGCAGTGCCGGACACATAGTAAATAAAAACTCAATAAACAGACGTCGAACAAAATAAGCAGACTGGTCCTGGCCTTGCCACTGCCTCCCACAGCATCTTTTGATCGCAGTCCTAATAATGACCATCCCATCAACCTGGTGCCTAAAAGCACTGTGGGAAAATGTGCTCAGGGATGTAACCGTTGCTGAGTTTCTCCCAGCTGTACTGCAGTCCAGATGTGCAGACCCTCACGTACTGTTTGCAGGGTCTGGGTTGGGAGCTCAAATAAAGACCCACATACTATGTTTACATAGTTAAACAGAAACCAATATACGATCCATCCCACCTTGGTAAACAAACTTTCATAATGAGTTAAGACATTCAAATCCAGCTACGATTTTTATAGGACCGAAGAAAGCACAATATCAAACACTGCTCAGTTAAATTATTGTGTGCTTTCTGTGTTTCATTGGTGGGCTGGCTGGCAATGTTTGGATGAGTAAAAAAATATATATATACATATATAATTTCATAAGTTATATAGTCCATAAAATTTCTTTTCTTTGCCTTAATTTTAGCAAAATCACTCTTGTTTTTAGAATCAAGATTTTCACTGACCTATATCTATTGACATGAGTGATTTAGTGATTACAAGTAAAGTATAATTGGATTCAAAATATTCCACATTTGGATCTCCTTCCTCCAAAAATATAGTAAATGTACAAATTGAAAAATTAAAATTATTTTCGATATGTTTTCAAAGAAAGTTATTTCTTCCTAAGTTATTCAAAATTATTTATTAAAATTAAAAGGTAAAATACAAATATGAGTAAATACGAATGATTTAAATATTCCAATATTAAACAGTATTTAAAGTTGAAATTTTAATGAGCTCTTGTGCATATTTTAATTTGAAAACTATTCATAATTCGAATGTTCTATGTCCATTCAGTTGTCAATATTAAGAATCAGTGTTATGGGCCCTGTGTTATGCCCAGACTTTGGCATTTACACAATTAAGAGGAATAGGAATTGTTTAATACTACATTTTCCTCAGCCACAATATGCAACTATTGCAAATGCCCCACAGATTTCCACAAAGATCCAGAGCCACACAGTGGAGCGCAAAGAGCAGAAAAAGGCGGTCAACTCTGTGGGGATGGTACTGTCTTATGCAAGAACCTCCTGCACTCGCTCCATCTGAGGGCCGATTTGACAAGTTAGCTAATGTGTCCTTTCTCTTCCCTGAGTGCCCCCGCCGCTGAGACCATCCAGACGTCCCGCAGCAGTGAGCACACTTGGCCCCCAGCACACACACAAATCCGCAGGCTGTTTGGACACAGTTAGTTACTTCTGTTTTGAGGACAGAGGCCAGGGTCTGGGAGAGCGTGGGCGGAGTTTTTGGTGGTAGGTTGTGCTTTGACAGTGCTGGGTGCCGGATCACAAGTGACAGAGGGGCCCAGGACGGGTCCCTGTTGCTCAGGCGTGAGGGTGGTCGTACAGATGTGTGGGGTCAGGAGGGCTTAGAGGAAGAGCTTCAGGGCCCCAACAGCTGGACAGCTTCTTGGATGCATACACCATTTTCTTTGGATGCTCGTGGGAACTTCACTCCAATATTTCTTGTCTGGGTGGTACTGTCTTCTGAATTCAGACTGTTCTGCGAATTATCCTAAGAGGTGACTCTCATGGGTCAAAGAGGGGTTGGCTTTTCTACTTAAGGATGCAAGTATTATTTGGGCTTTGTGGACCAAAAGCTTTGCCACCGACAGGGACTCTCGAATGTTCTCCTCCACAGATGAAGGACTAGGCAAGGGCTGTGGGGCTGGAGAAGAAAAAGTCAACGTCAAACCACTCAACCTCGCATGATCAATTTTATTTAAGCTGTTAGCAGAGAGTATTTTGCACTGGAGACTTCTTACATCAAGTAATAACCGAATGTTAAGCAAACACATCATCAAATATTAAAATATAGCCGTTATTAACGTAATCCGTTACTTTTCGGTAACATCAGCATTTGGAGGGGGTTGTAAAGCTAGTTAAAGGCCTCTGACGTGCAAAATAAAAATGCAGCTGTGTTTCCTTCGGCAAAATGTTTTGGAGGCTCCGCGTGTCCATTTTCCATGCAGGGGTGGGTGTTGTGATTGGGAGAGAGAGGTGACTACCGTCTGACATAGAAATAGCTGAGGAGGATGGGCACCAGAGCAGTGTTTGGAGGGTTCTTGCAAATCCAAACTTTATCTTTCATATGGGATCCTAGATACTCTTCTTTTGGCTGAACTCGGGACGACTTCTTTTTGTGACCACATTTTCTTTTATGTACTTTTATAGACTATAGACCGTACATTCACATGGTTAAAAAAAGTAAAAAGTAAAAAAAAAAAAATGCAATAAAAACTCTCGCATCTCTGTCTCTCCCTACACGCCCCACCCCGTCCCTTGACGAGTAACCGCTGCCATCATGTTGGTGTATCTGTCCAGCGTTTCTTTGCATATATCAGCAAATGCTAGTTTCAACTCGCATCTCACACATTTTTGTACCTGGGGTTTTTTGGTCTTGGTGCTTATTTACTACCGTACCCTGGAGGCCATGCCAGATCTACAGAGAGAGAGCAGCCTCGTGCTTTATTTTCAGCTGCAGAGGACCCTGTTTTAGGTGGTGTCATACTCAATTTAACCTGCCTACTCTACATGGACGTTGGGTTGTCTCCAGCTATACGATGTTAGGCTGAACACGCTGCAAAGAATAACCTTAAATGTGCATGACTTTACGTCCGTATATTGAAGATAAATGTCCAGAAGTGGGATTGGTGGGCCAAATCATAGGTGCATTTGTGATTCTGATAGATAAGGCCAAGTGGTCCTCCCTGGGGCCCGTAGCCATTTGCACTCTCCCTGCATCCCTAGTATTTGCTCAGAACGTGGCACACGGTAGGTACTTACTAAGTCTCTGTTGTAAGAACGCTCTCCTGCAGGTGAAGTGACGGGACTGGTAGTTCTTGGCCTCCTCAGGGTCCTTTCAGTAAGTTCCCGTTTTTGCTCAGGTCCTGGGGATGCACGGACCACTGTCCCATCTTTGGGAGTGTGTCCCCCAGTTTCCATTCAACCCCCCAGAAATACAGGGCAGAGGCTGCCCCCTAACTCCACCCTACACATGTGCAGGGAGTGTGTCCATATGTAGGTCCGTCAGACTGAGCAAAGCGCTGAGCACAGACGGCAGTTGCTGGGTGGACAGCTTGGGTCCGGGGGCTCTGGACTGAGGCTACCTATAGGCCACACAGCTCTGGGGTGCGTGAAAACTGCCTCTTACAGATGGAAGACCACACACTCAGGGCACATGGATCTATGGTCTGGCCCTACTTCCTGCGTCTTCCATCTCCCATCTTCTCTCCTCCCCAGAGCCCGGGGGCAAGTCCTTCTAGTCTGAGGGGGGTGAGGCAGGTGGAGAATCTCTTCTCCTCCCCTGGCTTTTGCTGAAGCTAGTCTGCCAAGGGCAGGAGTGGTCTTTCTTTATAGCATGGCCGTTGGTAGGAAGGGCTCCGGAGCCAGACAGCTCTGCTACCATGTTTCCCTGAAAATAAGACCTCGCCAGACAATCAGCTCTAATGCGTCTTCTGGGGCAAAACTTAATATAAGACCCGGTATTATATATTATATTATATTATATTAATATTATATTATATTATATTATATTATATTATATTATATTATATTATATTATATTAATTATATTATATTTATTATATGAGACCCAGTCCTATATTATAGTAAAATAAGACCGGGTCTTATATTAATTTTTGCTCCAAAAGACACATTAGCGCTGATTGCCTCGCTAAGTCTTATTTTCGGGGAAACATGGTACTTCCAGCTTTGTGACTTTGGAGAAGACATTAGTCTCTGTACCTCAGTTTCCCCACCTGTACAATGGGGTTAATAACAAGACCTATTTTGTAGGATTTTTCAAGAATTTAAAGGAATTAAAACATGTACAAGACTTGTTGGTCCAATGGATATGCTGATGATTACGACAGTGACGGTGCTTAAAATTACTCTCCACAAACTGCCTTCCTCTCTTCTGGTTCTTTTGGACTAAATGTTAATGGTTCAAAGCCTTTACCAAATGGAAATCAGTTCCTCTTTTCCTCAAAGACAAGGCAAACTTAGACTCTTAGTGTATAATTTCAAGTTTAAGCTGCCCAGTGCAATAAACAAAGGGAAGAAAAACAAAACCATTACATTTCCTATTAAAATAGTAGGACAGTTCCCATGAGTGTAACACCCAAAGTTGTTGGAGTTGATATGTTACTCAAAACTGGAAGAAACCTAATCGAGTCCATTTACTGAAATTATGATGAGTAAACTGAGGCTCAGAGAAAGGAACTAATACATTCCTTTCCAGATGTGGGGCTGGAGCTAGAATATATGTCTCCCAACCCCTTCCATGCTCCTTGCAGCGTCCTACAGCCAAGTGAAGAAATACAGCCATTCTTTGAAGCTTCTCTAATTTCTTCTATGACACCTGTCAACAAACAATTTTTTGTGTGTGAATAGCCTGACAGTAAATATTTTAGGCTTTATGGGCCATACATCTCTGCCACAACTACTCAACTCTTCCATTGTATTGTGAAAACAGCTGCAGACAGTATGCAAATGAATGGAGATGGCTGTGTTTCAATAAAACTTTATTTAGAAAAAAAGGCGATGGGCCAGATTTGACCCGGGAGCCATGGTTTGCAGATCCTTGCTCTGTGGCATCCCAGCTGGAGTGTTAGAAAGCAATGCCAGGGCCGTGAACACTTCTCTATATGAAACAGAAGCTGTTAGACAAATGCGAAATGTGAAGACAGGGAAAGAGGGAAGAGTTAGGGTGTGTGAATAAGAATAATTAGGCAAAAATCAGGTTTGCTGTTTCTTTTTATTTCTAAATTTTTTTTAAGAGGAAAAATAGACATGGCAATTTTTATACATTCACAAATAAGCTTAAGGGAGAGAGTCAGTAAAATGGTGTCAGTTATCTTGGAATTCCTGGTAAAACTTGCCAGAAACTTCAGATAAAAGGGCAAATTTTATCTGCCTGTGTGACTCAAGCACTTTTAAGCTATAGCATGAGAATTATCCACTTAGTTCCCAGAGATTAGCTTGCTTTATTAGGATATAAAAAAATAAGCAGAAAGAAGAGAAAATGTGTTCAGAGATGCTTTGCTTTAGTTTGAGGAAATCAGTCTACAGTTAATTAGGAAACAACTCAGAGGCCACAGGCAGGTCAGCAGAGTGAGGCTGAATCATTATCAGGTGAGTATTCAGTTAAGAAAACGCCACGAAGAATTCTTAGTGGGAGGTGGCATAGTTACCTGCATGTTTTGAAATCGTTTGTGATGGGGAGTATATTAATTATCTGTTGCTACATGATACTTATACGCAAATTTCTCAGTTTAAAACAACAACACTTATCATTTTATAGTTTTTATGGTCAGGAATTCAGGTACAGCTTAGCTGCCTCGTCTGCTCTGGGGTCCCACACAAGCTGTGATCGAGGAGTCACCCAGACTGAGGTTTCATCTGAAGGTTCAAGTGGGGAAGGTGCCATTTCTAAGCTGCTGTGGTTCTTGGCAGGACTCAGTTCCCTGAGCATTGTTTGGCTGAGGGTTTCTCTTCTTAGTTGGCTGTTGGCTGGAGGCCACCCTCCATTCCTTGCCATGTGGTCATCTCCAGTATGGCAGCTTGCTTCATCAAAGCACGCTGGCAGACCAAGGTGGCTGTGGAGTTTGCCAGCATGATGAAGTCACCGTCTCATGTAACCGAATTATGGAAGTGACATCCCGTCATCTTTGCCATATTCTGTTGAGTAGAAGTAAGTCACAGGTCTTGACCATACCGAATGGAGGGGATAACACCAGGACATGAAAACCAAGAGGTTGGGCTGATTGGGGGACATTTTAGGGTCTACCTGCTATAGGGAGGGAGTAGCAGTGATGTCAGCCTATAATGAGAGCAAGACCTTCCATGTTGGGAAGGTCTCTGAAGCCATATTTACTCTGAAGGATGAGTGATTGCTCATGATGCTTTGGGCAGGGCATGGGTGCACGTGCTGCGTATTTTCCATTTCTAACTTGAAACTCTCTGTCTGGTGTATAGTATTCCATCATGATATTTACTTATTTTGTTGTTGGACATTTGTGGTCAGTTCCAGTTTTTGACATTAAAAACTGTTGCTATGAACATTTTTGTACTTGATTTTTGGTTCACATGTTCTGTTGGGTATATACTACTTAGGAGTAAAACTTCTGGGTCCTAGAATAAGCATATGTTCAAATTTAGTAGATTCTGTTAAACAATTTTCTTATATGAATTTAACCTCCCACTTGCCTTGTGGGACTTCTGGTCATACACTGTCAACAACACTTAATATTGTTAGTCTTTTTAATTGTAGCCATTCTAGTGGGTATGTAGTGGTATCTCATAATGATTTTATTTTGCATTTATTTACCTAATGACTAAAGATGTTGAACATCTTTTCATCTGTCTATCAGCCATTTAGGTTTTGTTTTGTTTTGTGTTTTTGGTAAAGTGCCTGTTTAAGTCTTTCATCCATTTTTCTACAGGATCACCGCACTCTATTGTGCTTCGCAGAGACTGCATTTTCCTGAATATCGAGGCAACACCCTCCACCAGCAAAAAGATTGCGACTCACTGAAGACTCAGACGATGGTTGGCATTTTTAACAAAAAGCATTTTTAAATCAAGGTATGTACATTTTCTATTTAGACATAATGGAATTACACACTTAATAAACTGCAGTACCGCATAAACATAACTTTTATACGCACTGGGAAACCAAGAAGTTCAAGAGACTCACTTTACTGTGATACTCACTTTATTGTGCTGGTCTGGAACCAAACCCGTAATATCTGTAAGGTCTGCTGCTACAGGGTTACTATTATTATTATTTTTGGCATTGATTTTTAGAAACTCTTTTATACTCTGGATATGAGTCCCTTTTCGGGTAGATGTGTTGCAACCATCTTCTCCCACCGTGAGACTTGTCCTTTCGCGCCTCTCCGTGGTGTGCTTTTATGCACAGATAGTCTCCATTTTAGTGGAGTGCAATTCATCCATCTTTTTCCTTATGGTTAGGGCTTCTCATGGTCTGTCCAAGAAACCTTTTCCTACCTGAAAATAGTGAAGATACACTCCTGTGCTATCGTCTAAAAGCTTGTGATTTTACTTTTTATCGTTAGCTCTACAAACCGTTTGGAATTTTATTTTTATGTGTAGTTTGAGGCAGGGGTCAAGTTTTATTTATTTCCCGTGTGGATATCCAGTTGACCCAGCACCATTTATTGAAAAGGCTTCTTTCTTCACGGTCCTGCCGTTTTATCCTCAATCAAGTGTTTATAGATATATGGGTCTGTTTCTGGGCTCAGTTCTCTTCCATTTGTGTGTCTGTCTTTGCCCCGACAGGACTTGCTTCACTTCTGTCATTATAATAAGTCGCAACGCCTGGTAGAATCTACCCTTCTCCTTTGGTGTTTGTCTTTAAGATGGACTTGGCTGGTCTTCACCCTTTGCATTTACGTATACACTGTGAAATAAAAACACCATTGTGGATTAAAAACTTCCATAAAAACACCGCCTGGGAATGCAGCCGAAATTGGTAGATGAGGTTGCAGAGAACTGACAGAACCACAGTGTGGAGCCTGTCAGTCCATAACCGTGACTTATGCCTCCACTCATTAGGTGTTTTAAAATTTTTATCAACGACGTTTTAAGAGTTTTTCATGTACCCGTCTTACCTCTTTTTCTAGATTTATTCCTAGGTATTTGACTTTTAAAAAGATGGTGAACACACTGTTTTGTTGTCTAAATGTTTGCTGGTATAGATACTACCAATACGTCCGACGATTTTATACTTATCTCAGTGGACGGGGTTTTGAAAGTGGACGGGGTTTTGAAAGCTTGCCTTTTCTTGGGAAGTCGGTTTGACTCCTGTCCCCGGTGTGCCCTCGGAGCTTCCCGGATGCACCACACGGGGGACTTAGGGTGGCCGTGTCGTCGCGCTGCCTCTGATGACAGTGTTTACGCTACTCAAGGAAGGCGGCCTGTGATGGGCACCCCGGCCACCGCCGGGCAGCCGTGACCACCTGTCATGTCCGAAGTATAGGAAAGGTGGCGGACCTTGACGGAATTAGCCTCCTCCGGATTGGAGACTGGTCTATTCCTTCTCCGGCTGCTTGAGAAACACAGCAGTATCACCACACGAGGCGCTCCCCTCGCCTCTTCTCCGTGGTCTCACCTCCTCATGTTCAGTTGTATAGCCAGTTCCACGCCCCTTACGTCTGGGTCCAACGCTAACAAAGTTGACTCTTGACTTAGCAGGGAAGAACAGGAAAACAATATTATGCAGCATGGGGAAGAGCAGAGTGGTCTGGGAAGGGCTGCTGCGTACAGCTGGGCAGGTGGTGCACTGCACAAAGGCCGTGGGGATGCGTCTGATCCAGTCACCCTCGGATCAAGCTGTGTGCCCGCCGCCGTGTCAGGCTGCATCCGCCCACAGGGGGCGCTGTCTCCTCACTCAGCCGCCCAGGTGGGCCTCGTTCCCACGTCCCACCGAGGCACCTTCCAGGATCGTGGAGAGCCTGGTCTGGGCCATGTCTGAGTTGCGTGTCCGTGGCTACATTTATCAGCTTCTCTTGGCACAGATTAGCGGTGTTGCCAGGATGCTGACAAAATGTTTCTGGAGAACTCCGTGCCCTCTTCCACCCGTTCTGTTTGCCATTTATTGATTCTTCTCTCCTGCCTTTCTAAGCCCGAGCCAGGAACCCTCCTGTTATTAAAAGCAGTCCCAGTTGCCCATACCTTTCATTTCTTTTGAATTACATTAATTGCCTGACAGCTAAAAAGTGAGCTGGTATTTTCAGATTTCAGCCGCTGGTCGGCAAGAAATATTTACCAGCTCCCGCAGATTTATAAAGATGCCACAGAGATGCCTGGAGACTAACAATCAGAAAATACAGCAGCAAAACAACACTATTTTTCAAGGTTAAATGCTCAGAATGCTAAAAAGAAATCGTCCATAAAGCAAAATAGGGATTCGGAAGGAGGCAGCCTATAGCCGGACAAAAGAAAGGAGCCGGAGGTTTAAAATAAGATTTCACAGCCTCACAATAATTATGAATTTAATAAGGGGAGCTTTATTTTTAATTTCGTTTCAGTCTGGCAGCCTGTCTCCTCCCTGCCGCCCCCTCTCCATGCCCCAGTAATGCTCTCTAATGTGTTTCTAAGGCGGAGGTCCCAGTGACAGCCAGGAAAAGCCCCCGGCCACAAGGCTTTCTGATGAAGTATTTAGACAGATGCTTCTGCCTCTCTACAGGCAGATGGGACTAACTCCCACCGGCTTTATTCCCTCCTGGCCGTCAGAAATGTCTCTTGCTATGTAGGAAGACACGTAGTGGGTTCTGAAAATTCCAAGACAGGAAGGTTTTTTGTTTTTGTTTTCTCCCTCTGATAGGACCCCAGGCTTTGTCTCCTTTCCTCTATGGGCAGAGTAATAAAATGCAGCTGAGGCTACCAAGAATGGTCACAGACCCCCAGGCCAGTGCCACGTCCAGGGCTCACCCCCCAGACAGGGTGATTTAAGTGTGGTTGGGAACAGGCCACCGATTTTCCAAAACTGCTTTTCATAGAGGACCTTGTAGGGTGAGCTGTTTTTAGGGTCATACACATTCATTCGTTTGTTGTTCATTCACTCATTCAGCAAGTATTTATGGAGGGCCTATATTTTGTGGTGCACTTTCTAGGGGCGGTTTAATTCACTGAACACAAACTGAATCATTTTAAAGTGAACAAGTCAGTGGCATTTCGTTCATTCACACTGTCGTGCAGCCACCATCTTTATTTCCAAACATTGTATCACCCCAAAATAAAAGCCCACACCCATAAGCAGTTACTTCCCTATATCCCCCCTCCCCCCAGCCCCTGGCAACCACCAGTCTGCTTTCTGTGTCTATGCATTTGCTTGTTCTGGACATTTCGTATAAACGGAATCCTCCAATATGAGCCCTTTTGTGTCTGGCTCCTCAGCTACACGCTTTCGAGGTTCATCCACATTGTAACAGGTGTCAACACATTGGTTTTGTGGCTCAACGATACTCCATTTTATGGACATATCACAATTTATGTATCTGCTCACCCATTGGTGGGCGCCTGATTTGGGGCCATCTTTTGGGCTGTTGTAACTAATGCTGCTATGAACATTCGTGCACCTTTTGTTTGAGTGTGTTTTCCATTTTTGGGGGTGGAATTGCTACGTGATAGACTAATTCTATGGTTAGCTTGTTGAGACACTGCCGAAGTGTTTACACAGGGCCGCACCATTTTCCACTCGCATTCCCAGGCCTCTTTTCCACTTTGGATACACCAGCGAACAAAACTGGCTCTTGGGTTCTAGCGGGGGGAGGCAGACAATGAAGCAGGCACGTAATGAATCTGCGCAGTGTAGAGGCTGATCTTTTCTAGGGAAAAAGTAGAAGGTAAAGCAGGGTAAGGGGCCTGGAGTATAGCTGGGCCGTGTGGGTTATAATTATAAGTAGGATGGTCACTACGGGTGGGGAGGGGAGTCAAGTGGATACCTGGGGGAAGAGTGTCACGGGGGAGAGAACGGTAAGTGCAAAGGCCCTGGGGTACCTGCCTTGTTTGAGGAACAAGGAGGCCAGTGTGGCTGGAGGAGAGTGAGCGGGGGCTGGGGGGAGGGGTAAGGGAAGAGGTCAGAAGGGTCATGGGTGGCAAGGTCATGTGGAGCCTCAAAGTCCATTTTAAGAACTTTGATTTTGAACTGAAGGCAATAAAAACCCAGGACACGGCAGTCTTTCAGGAAGCAATGACCGAAAGAATAAACAATTTTCATCTACTTATGTCCATGGCTGGACAAAGGACTCTACCTTTTGTATCATATGTATTAATAATTGGGGAGGGGCTTGTGTGAGATTTCCCGTAACAGTTTGGGAGATGCTGAGAGATTTTATTTGTGGTTCAGTCTTAGGCTTTTATTCTCACATGGGCCATAGGACTGGTCCATCTCAAGGAAAATAAAGAAAAAACAATGTTGAGATTTCAAGTTGTTCATCAATCTGCTTCCCATGCTATCGTTTTTTATTTGCCTACTTCTGTTTCCCCCGGGTTTGAAGGAAACGCTTTACCTTAGGAATGATTCACTCCTCCTGGGCCACGGAGCGCTTTGCCGGCCACAGTAAAAGTCCTGTTTCCACCCCCCACCCCCCATTCAGGATCTTGAGGGAAAGCCGGGTGTTGTCTGGGGGATTACCCGCCATTTCACGAATGTCTTCGTTCCTCCGCTGTGCATTTTTCAGAGTCTTCCCACTCAAGTCCCTGAAACTGGTTGCCCCTGAGTAAACATCCATCTTTGGTTTAACGTCTGTTGCACTGTGTCCCTTTTCAGTTCTCCTTTCTAACCGAGGACAAATGGCTCTGTGGGGTTTGGAAGGAAGAGTTACATCTTGCAGTGTGTTCGTGAGTGTGAGGAAACCCTGCTCCCCCCCCCCCCCCCACCTCCGAGTCAGAAGATGGCTGAATAACCAGTTAAGACAAATGGGTGTGGGTGATGCTATGGGTTGGATCGTACCCAGCCTATGTTGGGGTCCCCATTCCTATGTTGGGGTCCCCATTCCTATGTGGGGGTCCCCATTGCTATGTGGGGGTCCTCACCCCCAGTACTTCCGAATGTGACTTTAGCAGGAGATGGGGCTGTTGCAGATGGAATTAGTTAAGATGAGTTCAGTAGAGTGAGTTCCTAATCCAATGTGGCGGGTGTCTGTATAAAAAGGGGGACATTTGGTGCTAGACGTGCACATGGGGATGGCGCCATGTGAAGATGGAGGCAGAGAGCTGCACGTCAAGGAACGCCAAGGGTTGCCATCCACCCATGAGAAGAGAGGACAGAGGCCTGGGACACTCTCCCTCACAGCCCTCACTCAGAGGGAGCCAATGCTGCCGACACCTTGAGCTCAGACTCCCAGCCCCCAGAGCTGGACAAACAAGGTTCTGTTGTTTCCGCCACCGGACTGGTGGTGCTTTGTGACAGGGAGCCAACACAGGCGATACGGCTTATGACGTGTGTCCCAGGGTCTGTGTTTGCTTGGGAGGTGATATAGCATAGGAGATAAGTACTTGGGTTTTTAGATCTAGACACCTTGGGTTTGAATTCCCAGTTGGGTAATCTGGGAAAATTATGTGTCATCTCGAGGCTTCCAGTTTCCTGAAAGTAAAATGAGGAGAGATAGAGATTTACCCCTGATAGAACTGTCCTGAGGATTAAATGTGGTGATATATTTACAACACTAAGCCAGATAATCTGGCCCGTAGCACACACGCGAGAGGTGGTGGTCATAGTGGTTGTTGGCAACGTTTCCTGAGTCCAAGACAGACCTCTGCTACCTGGAGTTTTAAAACGTCTTCTCGGACCACTTAGCCAGTGGTGGACACTTCCCCTCTCTCGGACCCCTGCTCTTTAGGTTGATGGCCTGGGGCGTTGGGCCATCTCGGTTCCCTTTCAGGGACTTCGTCTCCATCTGTCAAACAGGGCTTGTGATAATGGACACACAAGAAGATCCACTTGTCACTTGAACAAGTGAAAGTAAGATGGTTCTAGGAACTGGGTGAGACTTTGGAGTGACCAGACGTCGACTGGGGTCATGCATTCATTCACATGTGAACGACACATGTTCACTGAAAGCCAGGAGGCTCGGTGCAGGACCTGCCACGCGGTGGGTTGTTTCCTCTCGCTCCTGCAGGCAGCAGAATGGATGCAGCGTGGTAACCATTCCACATCAGCTGCCACTCACTGAAATGTGTGCCATGCGCTGGGCATTGCCCTAGAACCCGTTCCCCTCAAGGTTCTATAAGATTACATAGGACCATCGCTCCATTTTACAGATAAGGACACTGAGGCACAGAGGGATTAAGTAACTTGCTTCTGGCCACGTGTAGTTAATGGCAGAATCAGGACTCGAACCCGGGTCTCTCACACGCCAAGGATCTGTGTTCCTGTGAGCTCCTGTCTCCTCAGCACCAGGAATGCAGTGCCCTTGGGTGTATATTTGAAACAGATTGTGAGGAAACCCATTCTAGAATCAAATGCTGGCATTTAACAAAACAGAAGCCCAAACCTGCCCTGAAATGGTGGTTGGAGCAAAGCAACCCTTTTCTCAGCATTTCAGTTTGGTGAGTGAGCCTTATCTTATTTTTGTCATCGTCCTGAAGCCGTCGATCGGCCAGGCATTGTGGGTGCTCAGACGTATTTTGTTATGACAGTTGCCACAAGCGTGAGCCAATCCTTTCATTCCGTTTATTCTCCGTCTCCTGGGAAAAGCGGTATTTCCATCGTTCTCCAGCCTGCTCACTCCTTACTGTGTACGGAGAGGATATTAATTAGTGATGCTAACGAGAGTGTGAGGTCCACTTGCAATTTCGATAATGGAATCCCCAAGACTGGCTTTGCCCCAAGGTATCCTTTATTGAAGCAGTCCAATGAGTGTAATTAATAATGGTAATGATAACGATATTAATAATGATAGTGAGACAGGTTTCCGGCTTCAGTTGTTATCCATGGCAAACTGCAAGCTCCCTTCCGTCTTCTGGTTAAAAGTGGAAAGTAGATTCTCATTTTTTGGTTTTATTTCCATAATCGTTTTTGCCTCGCTCGGCCACATCTCAGCCTGGCAGCTGGACCCTGACGATGGTCCTTTTTGGATTTTTGGAAAAATAAAAAATGTTCCTTGTTCCTATTGGAAAGAGGAGCCGGTCTGATGTGGAAAACCTCCAACTGGCCCACTTTTCTTTTCTGCGAGACCGGGTCTTGAAGCTCTGTTTGTGTGCTGTAAACCATTCATGTTGTTTGCATAGCGTATCCTGACATCTAGTATCTCTCTGTCCCAGTCCATCCTCTGGAAACACTGAGAGTGGCGTTTCCAAAAAGACAAACCTGGTTTTCCAACATCTTTGCTGAAAACCCTTGAGAGGCTTCCCACCCCATCAGGCAGCTTTCTTATCATGCCTGACGTGACTCTTAGTGACTCTTATTTCGCTGTCCAGCCTTATCCGTCCACACTGCCTCTCCCTCCTTGGTGCAATCACATTGGACGTCTTTGGAGAAACTAAGCCAACTCCCTTCCGGGCTTAGCGTGTGCTGTGAACAAAACACCCTTCCCTCCCTAATTCAGGACTTGATTTAGGCACCAAATCTTCCTCAAAGCTTTCCTGCCTTCACAGGTCATGGGTGGAGCCTGAGGTTAATTTTAGGGAAGTGTAAGACTGCACACTCGCTCCCTCCCCCACGACTTTGAGGGGTCTGCGTATGGTTCTACATACACATGCTTTGGTCCCTCCCCTTTTTGCCTCATTAACTCAGAACAAGGGTTGACAAACTATGGCTTTTTTGAATTGAGGGAAAAGTCACATAACATAAAGTGAACCATTTGAAAGTGTCCAATTCGTGGCATTTAGTCCATTCGCAGTGTTGTGAACCCATCACCTCTATCCAGTTCCAAAGCATTTTCATCCGCCCCAAATGAAACCTTGTAATGGTTGAGCCGTCACTCCCCATTTCCTTCTCCTCAGCCCCTGTCGGCCACCATCCTACTTTCTGTCTTTCTGGATTTGCCTGTCCTGGACATTTCATACAAGTGCAATCGTACAATACGTGACTTTTGGTCACTTCTGTCACTGAGCATCATGTTTTCGAGGTCCATCCTCATCGGAGCACGAATCAATTTCCATTCCTTTTTATGGCTGAATGCCATCCCCATTGCATGGGCAGACCTCATTTGGTTTCTCCCTTCTTCAGGTGGCTGGCATTTCGATTGATCTACCTTTTGGCCATTGTGAAGAGGGCTGCTGTGAACGTTCGTGTATAAGTTTTTATTTTGGGGGCCTACCCAGGGGTGGAGTTGCTGGGTCATATGGTAATTCTCCGTTTAACTTTTTAAGCAACTGCCAAACCCGCCACCTGGTTTTGTAAATTAAGTTTTATTGGAGCACAGCCACAGAGATTCATTTACATATTTTCTGTGGCTGCTTCTGTGCAATGGTGGCAGACCTCAGTATTAGAGCAGAGAGCAAGTAGCCCAGAAAGCCTCAAATACTAACTGTCTGCAACCTCATGGAACTTCAAGATCTCGGAGAGATGTCTACACTCCCACTTTTATTGCAGCATTCACAGTGGTCAAGATATGGAAACAACCTAAATGTCCATCTACAGATGAATGGACAACAAAGCTGTGGTACATATATGCAGTGGAGAACTATTCAGCCATAAAAAGGAGGAAATCCTGCCAATGGCCACAACTTGGAGAAACCTGAGGGCATCGTGCTAAGTGAAATAGAAAGACAAATACCACATGAGATCACTTCTGTGTGCAATCTGAAAAAGCTGAACTCATGGAAACAGAGTAGAATGGTGGTTGCCAGGTGCTGGGCAGTGGGGCAAGTAGGTGAAAATGGTCAAAGCGTTCAAAATGCCAATTAGAAGATGGCTGAGTTCTGGGGATGGCGTGTGCAGTGTTTCACTTTAAGAAGGACGCTCTGTTTCGTGCCGTGTTGTACTCTCGGCACCAAGCTCAGTGTCGGGCACACTGTGGGCACTTACGATTTGCCTGCTGAGGGAAGCCTGCTTGTAGGCGGAGTACTGGCTGCGGTGCAGCCTGGGTGATTCCGTATCTATACAGCACACAGTTGTGGTACCACATGGGCAGACTCACGTCAGGGCACTGTGTGGACAGTGTACTTGCATTTAGAGTCGGGGTCTGGAGGAGGAGGTCACAAACTACGCCCCCCGGGTCTGGCTTTGTAAATGAAGTTTTATTGGAATAATGCCGCGCCCACTTGTTTATATACTGTCAGGCTCTACAGAGCTATGCATACAGTGTACTTATAGCATCCATCCATCCATCCACCCATCCATCCACCCCATCCATCCGTCCATCCATCCATCCATCCACCCATCCATCCACCCATCCATCCATCCACCCATCCATCCATCCATCCATCTGTTCATTCTGCACCCTGCCTCATAATGGACAGGCAGACAAGGTTCCTGTTATGGAGAATACATTCCAGGGGGGAAGACAGGTGAGGTGGTGCATGAAGAAAGACAAAATGAAGCAAATGATTAGAGGAACAAGATAATCTCAGGTAGTCAGAGTGCCATGAGAACAGAGACAGAGCAGCAAGGTGGAGACAGACAGGGATGTCTGCTGGTATTGGGTGGTGAGCTGAGGCTCCTCGGAGAATTCTGGGTAGGTTCCACAGAAGAGCGTTTCAGGTGGAGGGAACATTTCAGTAACGGACAGAGGCTGGGCCTGGAGCTACGTGCATTGCCTTAAGTAAAGGGATAATTAGGTGGTTTCACATGTATATTTTGCTGAGACTTGCAAAAGTGGAGCAGAGAATGCAAGCATGAAGAAAACCATGAAATTTCAAGTCTGTGAGCACTTAAAAGTGGTCAGCTCTGTATAACTTATAAGTTGGAAGAGAGCCTGCCCTGGCAGTCTTTTCTAGAGCATTTGAAGAGGATGGTCGAAGAGATGGGTGAGCTGACAGAGAAGATTTTAAAAATGCATACCTTAAAGTAGTTTTATTAGAGGACGTTGCAAATGTGTGTGGCAGTAGAGAGAATAGTGTAATAACTCCCCAGGTACCCTCATCTAGCTTCAACAATGATCAACTCATGGCCAGTCTTGTTTCACTGACAGCCCTACCTCTTCCCCCACACACATTATTTTGAAGGCAATTCCAGCCACTAAAATATCATGTGCACGTATTACAATATGCCTCTCCAAAAGGTAGCGTCTTAAAAACGTAACTGTCTGCACACCTAGCACACGAACAGTAATTCCTTAGCACGTCAAATATCCAGTCACTCTTCAGATTGCCTAATGTCTGGTTAACGTTTTGTAGTTTCTTTGAATCAGAATCTAACTGCAATCCCACACATTGTAACTTGTTGGTCTCTCTCTCTCTCTCTCTCTCTCTCTCTCTCTCTCTCTGTCTCTGTCTCTCTCTCTCTCTCTCTCTCTCTCTCTCTCTCTCTCTCTCTCTCTCTCTCTGTCTTTTTAAAGGCAGATCACATTTAATGGAAATACATCATGGCAAAATGATCCCTAACTTACAAAGAGTACAGAGTCATAAATTAGATTTTCATTTTTTCAAATGAAGGACGCTTTAGGCAGCTCTAGAATTTTGTGTTTTCCCCCCATGCCACAGACATTTTCTTTTTTTCTTTTTAAAAAAGATTTTTTTGGGGAAGGGGAATAGAACTTTATTGGGGAACAGTGTGTACTTCCAGGACTTTTTCCAAGTCAAGTTGTTGTCCTTTCAATCTTAGTTGTGGAGGGCGCAGCTCAGCTCCAGGTCCAGTTGCCGTTGCTAGTTACAGGGGGCGCAGCCCACCATCCCTTGTGGGAGTCAAACCAGCAACCTTGTGGTTGACAGGACGCGCTCCAACTGACTGAGCCATCCGGGAGCTCAGCGGCAGCTCAGTTCAAGGTGCCGTGTTCAATCTTAGTTGCAGGGGGTGGAGCCCACCATCCCTTGCGGGACTTGAGGAGTTGAACCAGCAACCTTGTGGTTGAGAGCCCACTGGCCCATGTGGGAATCGAACCGGCAGCCTTCGGAGTTAGGAGCAGGAGCTCTAACCGCCTGAGCCACCAGGCCAGTCCCGCCACAGACATTTTCAATGCATCCTGTTCAAAACTAAAATAATTAATTTCCACCACACTCGCTCCTCTGCTGCATTTCCTGTCTCTGAGGACTCTGTCCCCCCATCCATTTGTCCAAATGTGAAACTATATAGTTAATGGTTGATGTAGCCTTTAACCTGTAAGTTTTCCCTGCAGTTCTTTTATTCCTGGAAAAAAACGGGTTATTTATCTTGTAGAGCCTCAAAATGTGGTCCAGGGGTTGGGCGCCTAAAGCGTCACCTGGGAGCTCATTAGAAAGGCCGACTCCCAGGCCCCGCCTGGGCCTACTGGGCTGGGCTCTGCATTTTAACAAGACCCCCAGGCGTTTTGTGTGCACATTAACGTCTGAGAAGCATTGCTGGAGAGGCTCCCACAGTGTCCTCCTTGCAGATTTTACACCTCTGTGGTGTCATTTGGTGTGTTCCTCCACTTTCAACATCTCCAGTTCATTGAGAGTTGGATCTGTGAGTTTCATCAGGGTTTCGTCCGATTTTTTTTTTTTTTTTTGGAAAGACTCCTTCACAGGTGGCCATGTGTTTGCCAATCCAGAGGCACTTGGTGTCTGGGTATCTCTCGTTTCATGGGATGTTAGCTGCTGTGTGATTAATGCCTGAATTCATGAGTTCAGAGCAGAGCAGGGCTTTGACTAGAATGGATCTGGCTTGTTTTAGAAGTAGTGGTTGATTTCTCTAACACTAACAATATATAGCACCAGTTATGTCCGAGGCTCTGTTTTAAGGGCTTTATGTAGGTTAACTCATTTATTAATCCTCATAAAACCCCCTGGAATAGTGTATTCATTTCCTGTTGCTGCTGTAACAAATTGTCACAAACATCACAGCTTCGAACAACACAAATTTATTGTCTTACATCTCTGCAGATCAGAAGTCCAAAATGGGTCTCACTTGGCTGACGTCACAGTGTTGGCAGTCTTTCTGGAGCCTCTAGGGGAGAAAACTGCGTCTTCCAAATTCCAGAGACCCCTGCATTCCTCAGCTTGGGGCCGCTTCTTCCATTTTCAAGGCCAACAATATGGCGTCTTCAAATCTCTCCAAGACTCTCTTCTTCTTCCTCCCGGTTCCATATTGATGGACCCTTGTGGTTATGTTGGTCTACCGGATAATCCAGAATAATCTCCCTATTTTCAGGTCTGCTGACTAGCAAGGTCCATTTGTCACTTGAATCCCCCTTGGCCACAGAGCTGACGTTTGCAGGGTCCAGGAATTAGACCATGGATGTCCTCACAGGGCCATTTTTCTGCCTTCCACAGCTGTTCATTTGTGAATTCACTGTTCTCTGGGATGGCAAAAATGGGCTTGTTCTTTGTTTGGTCTGTTTCACTTTAGACCCAGTCAGTTGTCAGCTACACTGGGGAAACTGAGCCGACCCAACAGGGGGTCCCAACCGTTTTTGTGTGACTTGGTGCCAAGGACACCTTTGGCATCCGGTGAAGTCTATGGACTCCTCCTCATAAAAATGCAGAAAATAAACACAGAAAGTAAGGGGCACAGAATTACAAAGGAACCCAATTATACTAAAATATGGTTATCAAAATATTAAAAACAAAACAACCTACCCAATCGGTGTCATAGCAATCTGTGCCTGTTCACTAACGCATGAAATCACAAGGTTCAGTGGTGTGTCTAATAACTATGTAATTCCAATTAGCGATCCTGCTTTGTGTTCTTTTGGGTGTATACCCAGAAGGAGGGTCACTGGGTCACATGGTAGCTCTATTTGTAATTTTTGGAGGAACCTCCATTCTGTTTTCCATAGTGGCCGCACCATTTTGCATCCCCGTCCAATTTCTCTGCAGCCTCACCAACACTTGTTCTTCTCTGTTCTTTTGATAGTGGCCGCTCTGAAGTGTGAGGTGGTGCAGGATGAGGGTATTTAAAAGGAACATTAAATAAGTAACAGCAGAGGTGCGACACCGACCTGGCAAAAGTGAAGGTGCACCAGGGCATGAAGTTTGGAAAACTCAGTCAGACAAACTTGAAAGCTGCTCAATGTGTGGTCCATGGGTCGTACTGGTCTGAGAACTGTTTGCCACCTGTTTGTGACCAGATAGCATGGAAAGTGACAGGACACGTTGAGAAATGTTCACAGCAATTTGACATTGATGCAACACCCAAGTGCATGATTGCTATTCTGGTAATTCATGTATATTGTGTGTTGTGAAAGCGTTGGCTTACAATGGATGGGAAAACAAGGGGAAATGAAGCAAAACAGGCACTTCAGCACAGAGAAGTTGAGAAGCTCGGCTCTAGCGTTCCTTGCAGCCTTGACATTTTAACTACTTACTTCCACATACAAGTGGACCTGTACGGTTCACACCTGTGTTGTTCAAGGGTCAGCTATATTATTATTATTATTATTATTCTTTTCTTTAAATTTTATTGGGGAATATTGGGGAACAGTGTGTTTTTCCAGGACCCATCAGCTTCGAGTCAAGTTGTTGTTTTCTATCTAGTTGTGGAGGGTGCAGCTCACTGGCCCAGGTGGGAATCGAACCAGCGAACTTGGTGTTATGAATGCTGTACTCTAACCACTGAGCCAGCCAGCCGTCCCTATTATTATTATTATTATTATTATTATTATTATTATTCTATCGTGACTCCTGTAGTGACTGGTACTGTCTCTCGCCATACTGTCTTCATGGTTTGGTTTGGGATGGGTGTATATTAGTTATCTATTGCTGTGTCACAAATCATCCCAAATCTAGCAGCTCAAGGCGTTGTTTATCACACAGCTTTTGTAGGTCGGGAATCCCGGAGCCACTTAGCTGGGTGCCTCTGGTTCGGTCTCTCGTGAGGTTTCCGTGAAGCCGTTGGCTGGGGCTACTGCCCTATGAAGGGTCCACGAGGGGACAGTCTGCATCCAGGCTCATCAGTCGCATGGCTGCGGGTGGCCTCACTTCCTCGCCGTGTGGCCTGAATGTCCTCACAACAGCTGACGTCCCCAGCGTGAGTGATTCAAAAGAGGGTGAGAGAGCACCCGTCTGTTTATTCCACAGACCAATGCGGGTGCCGTGGGGAGGGGTGGACATGACATGGGTGTGAGTACAGGTGCGCCCGGCTTTAATGAGCATCGCTTTATGACACCCCACAGATGTTGCCTCTGTGACAAATCGGAGGCAAAACCCTCCACCAGCAAGAGATGAGTAGTTTCAAAGCAAGTATCTTTAGAACTAGATACTTGCTGTATTGCAGTGGTCCTGAATGGAACGCGCAGTATCTCCCAGGTCTGCCTGTGCCAGGAGGGGTCAGGGGCCAGCGGGGCCAGCTTCTGGGTTGGTGTCCGAGATGGCCTCATTGTTCCTCCAAATGCCCTCCAACTTGTCCTCTTGGCTTCAACTTTAATTCGGTCCAAGAAGACATCTCGTTCGCTCTGAATGGAGCTTGAGCGACAAACACACAGGAGCTGGGTGTGAGAGAAGCTGGGAGGGGTGGGGCCTCCAGGTGTTGCGAGGCCGAGGGTTTCATTCTGTCTGTTGACGTTTGCCAAGGCTCTCCAGGCCCAGGCTCCTGGGAGATCTGCTGTCAGCTGCACTTTGAGACCGGGAGAGTCTTATCTCTCTCTCTCGCTCTCTCTTTCCCTGCAGCAGCAGCCCCGCATCTCTGACTGACAGTGACAGATTATCTTATCAAAACATGGGCCTTGGACCACACGGTGATTGGCTGGGCAGGACCATCCTGGGGCTGGAGAATTCTGGTCTGAGGAAAACGATTATAAGGCATTTTAAGAGCAGGGAGCTGAACGCTACTCACAGCTGGCAGTTCTTGTTTATGACAAGTAATAATTGCCTCCGGTGCAAAGGAAGGGGCGGGGGAAGGCTCAGCGAGTTTATTTTGGGAGGATGCTCCATGCACAGGGTTGGGCTTTGGGCGGAAGAGGATGAGCTAGGGGGTGTCAGACTGACCCAGTCTGGGGCTGGGGGAGCACCATGCGGTGGCCCTCAGCCATAGTCTGTTTTTCTTCTGAGCCCCTGGGAATATCATCCGCCCCCCATGTGGGCAGAGTGTTAGGCCTCAGATGGTCTGAACAGGCTAACCCAAGCAGGAGGCGTCCTGCATTTGGGCCCAGCCCCGTGAGGGTGATGGGTGAGGCGCCCCCCCGCCGTGCGAGGTGTTTGTGCGGGGGAGCCCTGGGGCGTCCACAGCCGTCACTTAGATCCTGCGGTGCGGTGGTCCTTGGGCGAGCGTGTCAGCGTGGCCTTGTGGGAAATGCAGAGTCTCAGCCCCACCCAGGACCTACTGAATCAGCGTCTGCATTGTGACACGACGATTCAAATTCACACTGAAGTTCAAGAGCCCTGCTGTCAGGATGAAGTGCATACCCGAGGGTGCCCCGTACGCTCCCTCCTCCTAGATGGCGGTTCTCTACCTTGGCAGCACCTTTGAATCACCTGGGGGGCTTTTAAAAACCCCTCTGCCCTGGACATGCTCCCAAACCCACGAGGTCAGGGTGTCGGGCTGGACGCGGGCACCAGATGCTTTGCACCTGTCCAGCTGGTTGCACTAGAAGCACGGCCGTGGACTCAGCATTTCCTGGGAGCCCAGGAACATGACGGCCCGTGTGCCTCCTGGCCCAGGAGAGGATGGAGAGGGCGCAGAGAGGCTCTCTCCTCTCCTTGCGGGAGCCACAGCGTGTCTGGGTCTCCCTCCTCACTTCTCAGTTGCTCCTTCTAACATTCTGTGGGACCCTCCTGTGTCTGAAGAAAGCCACCTCCCCCAGGAACCTCATTTCTGCTGAGCCAAACACATTTCCTCTGCTCAAAGGAAAAAGACAGGAGTACCGTGTTTCCCCGAAAATAAGACCTAGCCAGACTATCAGCTCTAATGCATCTTTCGGAGCAAAAATTAATATAAGACCTGGTTTTATATTATAGTAAAATAAGACCAGGTCTTACGTTAATTTTTGCTCCGAAAGATGCATTAGAGCTGATGGTTCGGCTGGGTCTTATTTTCGGGGAAACATGGTACCAGTGGGGCGTTTTAGCTTCCAGCAGAAGCAACCTACTCTGGGCAGCTTAAACAAAGAGGGAAAGAATTGGGACAAATGACAGAAATAATAACAGCAGCCACCACCTCCTTTTACTGAGGGTTTGCTACGTGCCAGGCACTGTCCTAAACGCTTCAGGTGCACGAACTCTTTCGGTTCTCAAGCACCTCTGGAATGGCTGTTGTTCTTGTTCCCACTTCATTGATGAGGGAACAGCCCCAGTGAGGCGGTCGGACTTGCCCATAGTTACGCGCATAGAGACAAATCCAGGATTTAAACTGTCACTCCAGTTGCACGGTGTTTACAGGTGCTCAGCCTCCTCAGCAGCCAGAACCTCCCCCTGCACAGGATGGGGGTGTCCTTTCCGGCACTAACCGAATACGTCACCAAGGCCAGCTACTCCGGCCCCCTGAGCGTCCATGAACTCAGCTCAGTTCTGACACTGTCACCTGGAGTTAGCGAAGACCCCACAGGTTAATGATCCCCACCGCCCCCCCACACCCCCCGTCAACCACAAATGGGGTCTCCAGGCACTTCCAACTACAAATTTGGGGGTTCCCAGAACCCCCTTCAGGTGCAGTAATTTGCTAGAAGGACTCAGGAAAGTGCTAGCCTCATTCTCACAGGTTGTTGTAAAGGATACAGGTGAACAGCCAGGGGAGGAGGTACATAGGGTGAAGTCTGGGGTCCCGAATGCAGGGGCCTCGTCCCTGAGAAGTTGGAGTGTGCCACCCTTCTGTCACGTGGATGTGTTCCCCAACTTGGAAGCCCCCGAGCCCTGTTGTCTAGGGTTGTTTTATTTTTTAAATCAAGATTCCGTTCCTTAGATATGGTTGATTAAACGTTTGGCCATTGGTGGCTGACCTCAGTCTTCAGCCCCTCTCCCCTCCCTGGAGGCCAGGGGGTGGGGCTGAAAGTTCCAACCCTCTAATCAGGTGTTGGGTCTTTCTGGGGACCAGCACTGGGAGGCAGCTATGTGGGGGCCCACCACAAGGACCTCTTTAGCAGGTCTGCTCATGGGGGCTCCTTGTGAATGATGACACACAGTCCCAGCATCGCTCAGGAAATTCCAAGAGTCTCAGGAGCTCTGTGCAGGAAGCAGGGACAAGGTCAAATGGATGTTTTTTACTTATGGTCCCACAGCATGGAAAGTGGAAGCAGGATACGCATGGGCAGGTCAGGGACTTATGTCTCCCTTATCTTGATGCTGCAAGGAGAGAACCTAACTCTTTTCAGTCTTTTCCCCTCTCTGCTTCAGAGTCAGGTTCCAGGACAAAGCACAGGCCTCTCCTTTGGCTGCCCTGGAGTTGACTTTAGCCCCGTCCCACAGCCTTCAATGGGGAGAAAAGGACATGGGGACTCCAAAGGGGCCGCCCAAGGGGATATTTCAGGGTGATGGAGTGTCTGGGTCTCAGTTATGGTGCTCTACACCCACAGAGCCGTACACCACCAAGAGTGGCTTTTATGGATGCAAACTCAGAAAGAGATTACGAAGCCTCAGAAAGTAAATGGGCCCTGCTCTGCAACGGAGATGCTTGAACGGTGCTGGGCAGTGAAAAAGCAGCGAGTGTTGTTTACTGGAGCTCCTTTCTTTCCGTGGATTTGTGTGGATTTGCCAATATTCATCATGGATTGTGTGCATTTGGGGTTTCTAGTCGATGTTGCACTGCCCCCTTCTAATGTTTACTAGGTTGGTCCTTGCTCTGTTAGGGTGTCTCGGGTTGTGAAGGCAGACACAGGCTGGAAGACTCCTGTGGGCAGGGGACCTTCTAGGTCGTTGCCGTGGCCGAAGGATCAAGGACTCTGTCCGAGTACTGGGCTGGTCACATCAGAGTGACAGGATGTGATGAAGAGCCCATGGTCTTTGGAGACCGATGAAGCTGGTGTTAAATCAGGCTCCCACACTCACCAGCTGAATGAAACTGGGCAAGACGCCGTCCCCCCTGCCACCCCTCCCCCCCCCCCCAGCACAGCATCTGCCCAGCCTGCCTTGCAGACCGTGGCAAGGGCGTAGGGGGACATGTGTAAATGCTTAGCACGGAGCTCCACACTGCAGGAAGTGCTGAGGAAGGCTACCTATCCCACTATCATGTTGACCCGTTATTTTATTTTATATGACTTTAAAGATCGGCTTGAGGCGATGTCAGGAAGGAGTGAGGATGGGAAATGTGATGATTTCGGGAGTTCCAGGAATGAATCCTAGAAGAGGTTGGTGACGACATCAGCAAGACCTGCAGGACCCTTACGAGGTTTTCGTGTGTTTGTTCCCTCAGTCCCACTCTTCCCTGGGCAGCACTAAATCTGGAAGACAGTAACCCCTAGAGCTGAAATGAGGGCAACACAGGACGTTTGCAAAAGGGTTGACTATTTCAGGGGAAAACTGCCAACACTAGTTTTAAGAACAAACACACACATAAACAAACAAACCACGTGACCTCCGGTAAATAATCTTTCCTCCCCAGCTTCGGTGTCCCCATCTCTAAAATAACAGAATGGACCATTTTCCCCTCAGAGCCAAGAACTAATTGAAAAATAGATATAGGCACTGGATAGTCATCAAAATAAGAGCTTTCTTCTGGTACAGATGTGTTAGAGCACACACCAACAAAATTATAGTAATACACTGTGTAATGTACTATGAAGAAAAAGTACTGTGACAACCTGGAGCAAATCTGGGTTAGATACGGGAACCAGGGAAATAAAAGTTAAGCTCTGTTCTGAAAGAGCAGCTGGAGCTGAGAGCATTCCAGCGGCGGGAGCAGCACGTGCAAAGGTCCTGTGGCAGCATGGAAAGGAGCACGTCTGAGGAACTGAAAGCAGCAGTGTGGCCGGGAGGTAGCTAGCAAGCGCGGGAGAGCAGGTGCAGACCACCTTGTATCTGGCCTTAGGGGACCTATCAAAGATTGTTCATTTTGTCCCAAGATTGAAGGATTTTAAGCAGGGGAGTGACAGCAGCAGTTTTGCAGAAGCTCCTGGGGCTGCAGTGTGGAGAATGAATCACATCTCTCCTTTTTGCATAGTAATTCTCTTCTCCTCAGGTCTCCCTTCCCACTTGTGGTCACGGTCACTTTTGTTCGTGGGTAGGACAGAGAAGAGGAAGATCCACCTGGTGGGGGTAGCGAATGGGGAGTGGCTCTAACTAAGAAGGCAGCGCATTTGAAAGCTGGTGGAGAAGGGATGCAATTAAAAGAAAAGGAGCAAGACCTGGCTTGGTTCCTCCCGGCAGTAACGCTTATACCACACATTCTTGCTTTAATACCCACTTGGTAGGAAAGGCTTATTGGTCCCCAGTTTGAGTTCTCAGCCCAGGGGCGGTACAGGAAATGTGAGAAGCAAGTACCCTCTCTGGGAGATAAAATTCTAGTGGACTCTTTATGTTTTGTCTCTGGTCCCTTGTGACATGAATTGGCTTTATCCAGCTGTCAGACAAAACCCCAGTGCAACCATTAATTTGTAGTGGCCTCGGCTGTGGGGGTGAGGGTATTATTTCAGAGCTCGAAACCTGCCCGGCTATGTCCTTCCGCCTCCAAAGTGGTAATGAACCCGGCGAGACGTGACCTTGCCAGCTGAATCCTGCGTGCTCAGTACTTTTGAGCTGCACTGGGGCAGGTTCCGGAATTGAAGACAGTGATTGTGAAATTCTGTAGGATGAACGCCCTGTTTTGTGCACAGAGGAAGCATGTAGAGACAGTAGGATTGTATTCTAGCTATGAGTCATTCATCCAACAGATATTTACTGGACACTATTGTTTTCCCACCGCCATCCCATTGAAGGGGCCACAGGCAGCCATCCCCCAGCTGCCGTGTTGGCCGCTACTTCTGCAGAGAATTGTGTTCAGTGGATGGTGCTCGGAAGTGCCGGGGAGGCTCCGTGCAGATGCAGAGGGTGTCCACAAGGCCGGCCCCTTGATGCGGGGGGTCACTCTCTGATGCCATTTATGCTGCAGTGCCCCCCACGGGATCAGAACGAGGCTAGACCTCCGTGGAGCCATGTCTTCGCCCACCTTCTGCTCTCCTGTCTCACCTCCCTCGTTCCCCTTTCTCCTTGAGTGCGCCCCTGATAAGTCAGGGCCCAAGTATCCCTGTTTGTGGGGATTCTTCCTGATCCAGGAACCTGATACAGGACAAACACCCACTGTGTGCCAGGCACTGCCCTGGAGGGAGACGTTAAAGAGATGGGCGAAGACTCCGTCCAGAGCCGCTCGGCACTTCTGGGGCGTCTGATGTCCCATACCTTAGTCTCGTAATTTGAGAAGTCACTTAAGGTTTGCCAGCTCCAAATTTCTCATCTGTCAAACGGTGGTAACAGCGCTTGTCTTGTCTGAAAGGACCACACAAGAGCTGCAGAAGGATGGTTCCTCCAGAGTCCGACGGCGGCCCCTCCCCATTCCTGCTTCTAGACAGAGCCCCACCTTCTGCTCCCAGCTTTGTTGCTGCTCCGACCGCGTTTCCCCAAAAATAAGACCTAGCCGGACAATTTGCTCTAATGCGTCTTTTGGAGCAAAAATTAATATAAGACCTGTTCTTATTTTACTATAATATAAGACCGGGTCAATATAATTAATATAATATAATATAATATAATGTAATATAATATAATATAATATAAACTAAATACTGGGTCTAATATAATATAATACCCGGTCTTATTTTACTATAAGACCAGGTCTTATATAATAAAAAAAAAATAGTAATAATATACTATGATATATAATATCATGCTGGGTCTTATATTAATTTCTGCTCCAAAAGGCACATTAGAGCTGATTGTCAGGCTAGGTCTTATTTTCAGGGAAACGCGGTACTTACTGTAGAAATTCCAGGCTCTCCACTGGGTCTGCAGAACCACAGATGAACAGGATATTGGATTGTGTGCCGAGCGAGTGGCTGATAGTATGATTAACAACAGCGTTCTCATTAAAGCGCCTCCATCTCCCCCTTACTGTGGGCCAGATTCTGGGCTAAGCACTTCGCCTCCGTTTCACAGCGAAGGAAACGGCGGGGTTCAAATACCCAGAGATACTGCACACCAGAGCAGTTTGAAAGCTGTGGAAAACACGTATCCAGGGGTAAACAGTTAAAAGAGAAGGCTTTGGGTGCAAGGATTGAATCGCACCACTAACTTTTCCCACTAAAATTGCTGGAAGGAATTTTTAGTGCGAATGCCTCTCTATAGTTTGTTCCTTTGTTCATCTCATCTGTGGACAGCTCTTTTAACCCTTAGTTCAAAGTCATGGCTGTTGTGTTTGAACCTTTACACCAAACACCGACAATTCCCCTCAGGATGGAAAAAAGGAAACAGGAAAGAAAAAGGAAAATCACGACCGCCTGCTGTTATGAGAGCGGCTTATGTGGATCTGCCCTGCTGCCTGGGTGTTGCTGAAGGGAGCATGCCGCCCATAGCTGCTAACTGGTTTGGTCGTCAGACTTGGGCAGAGCTTCAGTATAAGGCATTACGGAGATGGCTATGCACCAGAGCCCCTGGTTTTACCATCGATGGCTTATTTACCATTGGTCCTGGGTAGGAGCGTGTTTGGCTTAGTGATTTTTCATGCTGGTTCTGGGATCCACGATGCTTGTGTTAGAGGAGCATTCTTCTTTCTCTCTTTCTAAGCTGTGCATCTTCCATTCCTCGCCAGCTCAGCAACTGGCACCACTGTCCACACAGCTGATGGAGACAGAATTCTGGGGTTCATCCTGATAGCTCACCGTTCACCTCCTCCCTAAGACCCATCATTTCAACCTCCAAGACATACATGACGTTCACCCGTTTCTCTTCATGCCCCTCCTGGCTTAAGTCACCGTGTCAGCTTTCTGTTACTGCATAACAAATTACCCCCAGACGTAGCAGCTTAAAAACAACACTGTTTCTGTGGGTCGGGAGTCTGGGTTCAGCCTCGTTGGGGCTCAGGGAGCTGCACAGGCTTCATATCAGGGTGTCTGCTGGGGCCAGAGCCTCTCAAGGAAGGACTTGGGGAAGTGCCACTTCTGAGCTTGAGTGATTGGTGCAGGATTAAGTTCCTTGAGAGCTGTCGGACTGAGGGTCCTCGTTCCCAGCTGGCTGTTGGCCAGAGGCTGCCCTCAGCTCCTTGCTAGATGGTTCTCGCCACAAGGCAGCTGACAGTATGGCAGCTTATTTCATCAAAGCAAGCACGTGATGGCGGGGAGACAGGGGCAGGAAGGGAGGGAGGGTGAGAGAGAATAATGCTGAACCTCATCCACAGACTCAGAAGAGCCAGTAATTTTTCAATTGCTTGGGTGATTCGAGCTGGGTTTATGTTGCTTGCATAACATGGCTCCCCAATTTTTTTTTTAGATTAAAATCTAACGTCGTCACAGTGGCACAAGAACCTACCTGACGTGGCCTCTTTACATCAACAACCTTGTCTATTATCCCTCCACCATCAATCATCTGTGTCCCCCCACTGTCCCCCACTCATCTACTCTCTGTCCCTGTTTCATACTGGTTACAGCCGACTTTCTGGGTGGGGCCTGGGCACTGGTATTTTTCAGTAGCTGTTCAGTGATTCTGATGTGGAGTCAGGGCTAAGAATCCGCCCGTCAGATGAATAAAGAAGGCCATTGAATATCAGGGCAGCTGCCATAAAGAATTTAGTAAAGTCTGTCTGTAATTTTGTCTCTTGTCGGCATAGAGTTCAGGTTCTTTCCAATTTTACGTATAAACCAGGAAAGCTCTTTCCTATACAATTAAACATTTGTTGGAAGCGTCCTTAGGACTGTTAACTTATAACCTTGAGATTTAAAAAATACGTTGCAGGAAACTATAGTTGTTTCAAACATGTGGAAAGGCCATTTGTCCTCCTAAGGCCATAACCTAAATTGTCACAGGAGGTTGATTTTGTGCTCCAGGGTCACGGTCATTGCTAATTTGCAGCTCTACCAGCTAGGACACCCAGCCTTTTCTTACTTGGTATTCAAATTATTCCTCTTTTACAAAAAGTGTTATTGTTTTCAAATAACTAAGTGACTCTAATGGATTGCCTTCAAAATAGGATGCAAAAATCTCAGTTTTCTACGCATCAAGAATTTTACAGAAATTCCCTTACTCATTGCACATACGCCAGAATCTCAGCCTTGATTTTTTTCCTTCCTCCTCCCTTTTATTTATTTATTTATTTGTTTGTTTATTTTTATTAGTTTCAGGTGTACAGAACAATGTAAGCGTTAGACAGTTACACCCGTCACAAAGTGATAACCCCTCTCCCCCAATCTGCTACCCCTCTGACATGGTATATAGCTGTTACAATTCCAGTGCCTTGATGTTTGATAGCTTTTCAATCCCTGGTTCAAGTTTCTTACAAGGCCAAGCTCTTCTTAGTGACCTGGGCTTCTGTGAGAGGTCCTTGAGTCCTTTCATGAAGTCCTTGGTGGGTTTATGCTGCTCGAGCGGATTTCTGCTGCCGTCACTGTCAGAGGCAGTCATTACCCCCGATGGCAGTCCTGCAAAGTGACTTTCTTGTTCCCCTTTTATAGATGGGTCATCAAGGAACATGTCCAAGTCCACACAATTAGAAATTGGTTTATTCCTGGACGAACAGCCCAGGTGTATGTGACCCAAATGCTCATGAGTTTACACTGGGGCAGGAACCCCTCACATGGCACATTGCGTTTTAAAAAATTGAAATATCATTCACGTCCCATAAAATTCGTCATTTAAAAGTGTACAATTCAGTGGCTTTAGTATATTCACTTTTCAACTCTCACCACTCTCTAGTTCTAGTGTACTTACATCACCCCTAAAAGACACCTTTTGCCCGTTAAGCAGTCATTCCTCACTTGTCCCTGCCCCTAATCCCCGGCAACCACTCATCCACTTTCTGTCTCTGTGGATTTGGCTACTCTGCATGTTTCATATGAATGGAATCGTGCAATGTATGCTTTTGTGCCTGGTGTCTCTCATTACACATAATGTTTTCCAGGTTCATTTGTGTGTAACCTATGTCAGTACTTTGTTCTTTTTTATGGCCGAATAATATTCCATTGCATGGGTAGACCACATTTTGGTTATCCATTCAGCAACTGATGGACATTTGGATTATTTCCCTTTGGCTATTATGAGGTACATTGTGTTTTGATTAAAATGCTGTCTTAGGAAGTCTTGCTTTTCGAATTACATGCAAGGGCAGATCCTGTTTCATGCACTTTACAAAAAGGTCTCATGCTGACCGTTGGCTGGGACCCCAGCTAGTGAGTTATCTGAAACATCTGCACGTGGCCTCTCCATGTGGGCTAGTTGGGCTCATGGCATGGCGGGGTCCAAGAATGAGCATCACATGAGAACAGGGAGGAAATGCACGTGATTTTCATGCTCTGTCCCTGGAGGTCAAGTACATCTCTTCTGCTATAGTCTATTGTCTGAGGCAGTTGCTAAGGTCCAAGGGACTAGGATGAGAGACGCCGTCATTCAACATGAAGAATATCCAAGGTCACAGTATAAGAACGTGTGGCTCACGAGCTATTGTCGTGACCATCTGTGGAAAAAACAGTCTACAACAGGGGCCTTGAGCTGTGCTGGACCCGTGACATATCCAGTAGGTCCTTACCGAATTGCATGTAATTCGTGTTCCTCGATAAATTATACCAGGTCTGTCCCTCCATGTAGTCTTTAATCTGCCTCCTCCCTCAGAAGCGACCCTTTTCTGGGCCTTATTCTAAAGCTTTGCTTTCTTAACTCTAGTTTAGAATCCCTTTTTGAACTTTCCTAGCTGTGTGGTTTTGGACGACTCCCTTTGCCTCTCTGAGCCTCAGTTATATTGCTCATAAAATAAGGGAACATGTTTGTTCCCATGCCATAAATTTTATTTTGGGGATTCAGCGGGCTAACTTAGAAAGAGTGCTCACTACAGAGCCTGGCTGGAGACAAAGGTTCAGTTAATGATAGCTATTTTTATCGCTGATGTGATTACTATTTTATCGCAAATGTAATCCACATTTTCTTAAGGTCAAATCCTATTTGAGGCCAAATGGCAGAAATTGGAACGCCTCCTCTTTTTCAAATTTCCAGTTTCTTTCTTTCTCTCTTACGAATGTTTCCTGTCCTGCAGATAACTTCCTGTTGGCTTGCAGAGAACTCAGACAAATCATGGGGGATGCTATCGACTTTTTTTTTTTAAAAAGCACCAATCTCGGGGAAGTTTCCATAGTCCTGAAGTCAACACTTCTGATTTTGCCTGAGGCTGGAATTCCCTGAATTAGTCTCCGCAGCCTCCCTGCTGCTGCCACTTGCCCTGGTAATTATTCTGACGTCCTTAATGCCTATTAACCCACATCAGATACTCTATTTCTCTACAATGCGTGTTACCTGCTCCTCGAGACAAGACAGCTGTCACACTTCACGCCTCTTTGTTGAGGTCCAATATTGTCAGTTTGCAAGCCTTTCGGATATCTATTCCTTATTAATGGTGTTCTTATACTTTCCCAAGACCAGGCGGTTTGCTGGCCTGGCGGGACCCCACACTGGAGGGGCCGGTAAGGTGCTCCCTCCTCCCGCTCTGGGGAGCCCTCCTCGCTCCTTTTTTCCTCCCTCTCCCTATCCCGCCTCCCCTCTAGCGGCTGCGCACATCAGCTCTGGATCCAGACTGCCTGTGCGTGAATCCTGGCTCTGCGGTGACCACGGGGAGCCTCAGTGTCCTAGCCTGTGAAATGCTGGTAATAATGGGACCCGTTTGTTGTGATGACGAAATGTGTTAATAGGAGTGACGCAGTCAGACCACTGGTCGGTGCACAGTAGGTGCACCGTCACTGTTGTTGTGATTATTACTCCTTTCTTTTTTCTTCCCTCCTGTCTTGGTCAGCTCGGGCGGCTATGAAAAGATACCACAGGCTAGGCAGCTTAAACAACAGGCATTGATTTCTCCCAGTTCTCGAGGCTGGAAGTCCAAGGTCAAGGTGCCGGCTGGCTGTTGTTTGATGGTCGTGTTCTTCTCGTGTCCTCACCTGGTGGAAACAGAGCTGGCTCGCTGGGGCCTCTTTTCTCAGGGCACTAATCCCACTCACCAGGGCTCCATCCACGTGAGCGAGTCACCTCTCAGAAGTCCCACCTCCTGACACCACCACAGGGGGGTTGGATGTCAACCTGGGCATTTTGAGGGGACTCAGAAACATTCAGTCCACGACACCGCCCTTCCGAGGGAAGAAAGCCTCTTATAGGTGTGTCTCATGTGGCAGATGCTTGGCTCGGTGCTAGGGACCCACTGGTGAGCTTGTCCCTTGTGGCCTCTCTAGTGAGGGCAACAGCTGTAAAATACTAATAATTACCAATGGACACCAGCTGTGATAAATGCCGCAGGGTACCGTGAATGGGTATCATAGAGGTCGCTCACTTTCCATGGAGGAGGTGGGGCTGGTCAGGGAAGACTTCCTGGAGGAGGTGACACCCAAACAGAGTTCATAAAAACAAGCTATTTCCAGAAGGAGGAGTGTGTGTGTATGTGTGTGTGTGTGTGTGTGTGTAAGTGCAGAGCACTTCTGATTGTGCAAACACTGTGTAAAAAGCTCTGAAGTAGGAAGGAGCCTCAGTTTTTTGAATAGGTAATCCTTTCACATAGTTTGAACTTCAAAACATACAAATGGATAAAGAGTGAACGATCTCTCGCTTTTCCAGTTACAACCCCTCCCGCCCTTGTGGCAACAAGTGAACCACCATAGAAATATATACATGCAAGCAACATGTGTGTGCACACACACACCTGCATGTACATGTATACATGCACATGTACACACATACATGCACACACAAACTCAAGTATCCACACATGTACACCCATGCACACACATATACATACATATATACACAGACACGTATAGATGTGCACACATACATACATGTACATGTATTCTTTGCATTAACATAAAAGATGCCCCCTTTTCTGTTATTGGCTTTGCCCCCTTTCTCTTAAATATGCATCTTAGTGATTCCTCCATATCGGGACCCTACGAACTTCCTTGTTTTGCCTTCTGCATCTGCAGGGTACCCTGTGTCGCAGACGGCAGTCTCCTCCTGACGGATGTTGGGCTGTTTCCATTCTTTCGCTATTGAGAAACAAGCTGCAGTAATAATCTGATACCCGTGTAATTTGCTCATATGTGAATATATCTGTGGCATAAATTCCTCAAAGTGGAACAGTGGATCAAATGATATACTTTTTAAATAGATATTGTCAGAATGTTCTCCGTAGCGGCCGTACCAATTTACACCCCAACACCTGGAACGTCGGAGACTATTTCCCTCAGTGGCATGGACCACAGTGGAGCATTAGGTTCTTTTGAATCTTGCCAGTCTGATAGAGGTGAAAGTTGGTATTTCAGCTTGGTTTTAATTTGCATGTCTCTTATGAACCTCCTAGAGCATTTTTTCACTTGTTGGAGAACCACTTGTATTTCTTTGCTTACAAATTGTCCTTATCTTTTACCCATTTTTCTATTGGTCTGCTCTTTTCCGCATTGATTTTATACATTAGGGAAATTAGCCCTTTTCTATGATAAGCTTCACGAGCTTTATTATTTCCTGGTTTGTCATTTGTAATTTGACTTTGCTTATGGTAGTTTTGGGTCTACAGACTTTTATTTTTTCACGTTTTATGTAATCCAATGTATATTTTTTTATGCTTCTGGGTTTGTGACATACCAAAGGAAAAGCTTCCTGATTCTAAGATCGTGAACTGACTCCATTCGTTAAAACATATCTTTAGGAAGCGTGATTCTAAATGTTTTTATTATATTTCCCTGTGTTTACCATCCATTATGATAGAAATGCTTTCCTTATAGCCAAATGAAACTCCCGATGCTGTAGCATCAGCACACACTGGTGATATTCTTTCACCTCATTAGTGAACATTTGCCGAGTACCTACTATGTGCCAGTGTGGAACTGGGCAGCATTAATAAAGAAGCCAATAAAAACACTTAAGATCCCACCAACCAGAAATAGCCACCATAAACATTTGGTTAAAGATTGTTTTTAAAAAGCCTGTTGCAATGTTTCTCTAGAGAAACAGCACCAATAGGATTCCACAGGAGGAGATGCACGACAGGAATTGGCTGACCTGGTTACGGAGGCCGAGAAGTGCTGTGAGCTCCTGTCTGCAAGCTGGGGAGCTGGTGGGATTCAGTTGGAGTCCGAAGGCCCGAGAATCGGGGCCAGTGGTGTTAGTTCTGGTGTGAGTCCAAATGCCCAAGAGCCAGGAGTGCTGATGTCTGAGGGCAGAATGTGCGTGTCACAGCTCACGCGGAGAGGGCGTTCACCCTTCCTCTGCCTTTTTGTTCTGTTCAGACCCCCGGTGGATTGGATGGTGCCCACCACACCGGTGAGGACCATCTTCTTCATTCAGTCTAGTGAGTCGCACACTAATCTCTTCTGGAAACGCCCTCACAGACACACCCAGAAATAACGCTTTACCAGCTATCTGGGCGCCCCGTAGCCCAGTCGAGTTGACACATAACATTAACCATCACAGCTATGTACACATATTTTTAAAATAAAGATGAGATTATTATATACATAATATTTATGACCTAATTTTCTGTGTCACTAACTGTAATCTACATTTAATGGCTCTGACAATAATTTGCATTTAGCAGGGTTTGTTGCTCGACAGCTTATGGACGGTTAGACTGTTTCCCCTGTTGCAGCGTTACACACAGTGCCGCAAAGTGCAGCTTTATGTCTGTATCTTGCCCTCTTGCCCCATATTGTTAAATATGGTCCATGTGGCTGGGTCGTATTGCTAAACTTCTTTCCAGAAAGACGGCACTGATTTATATACTGTCACCCAGGAGTGTCGTGGTGAGAGAGAGAACTCCAGTGTGAGCTGAGGAGGAAGATGAAAGCTATTTGGGGGATTTTAAAGCTTCGGAGGCAAACTGTGGCTCCACGGCCAAATCTGGTAGCTGCCTACTTTTATAAATACCGTTTTATTGGAACAGTTACAACAGAGACTGCATGGCCCTCCAAGCCTGACATATTTACTAACTCACCCTTTTTTAGAAAAAAGTTGGCCGACTCCTGCTTTATTTCATTAGAGATGTTATCTTACCTTCTTGGGTGTCTTTGTTCACTTTATTAAAGTTGTAGACAAATGTCTTGTCCCCAAACCTACAGCCTTTGAAGCACAGCAGGTCGCATTTCAATTCATCACTGAATGGCTTTATGACCCTGGTCAAAATTTTGATTTCTCAATGATGCAGTCTGTTCATGTTCAAACAGGAATCAGGACACGAGTCTCCCAGGGTGACGTAAGTAAGGCACACAGCCCAGGACGTGGCTTCTGGTGCCTAGAAGACCAACAACGTAAATTCACTTTTCCCTTCCCACAGACTTTTGCTTCTAGGAAGCAGAGAAAAGAAATTGACAGGGAAGAGGGATTGGTTTGGTGATGGCTATTTTCTGCTGTTGCTTCCCATTTTCTGTCCCAAAGTTTGGGGAGTTCAATGCTTTTGCCCTGAGTAACTTCCCGACCTCTAAAGCCTACAACCTGTAAGCCCTCGGAATCGTGTCAAGGCTAAGAAATGACTGTCTGGTTCTGCTGCTTTCAGACTTTTTAGGGAAACAGGATTTCTGTTACTCACTTGAGCTGAACAACCTGCACAACTATTTTAAAATGTAGGGAGTGTCTGAGGTCGATGGGATCAAGGAATAGTAATGTTACGTAAAATTTCCGAGGATGAAGAGCCGGGAGAAAGAGGCCGACGGCTCCTTCATGACATTCAAAGTTTATTAAGGGAATTGACATATGAGGCTCATCTTGGGCATGGCAGGACCACATGGCTGTCCTAGCCTTCAGGCCAGTGGCAGGCACTCAGGATTATATGGGACAAAATTTTCTGTTACAGTTGAAATTCAATATTATATTAATTTCAGGTGTACAGCCTAGTGGTTAGACATTATTGTAATTTAAGGAGTGATCCCCCTGACTAGCCTAGTACCCACCTGGCACTATACATAGTTATTACCGTATAATTGACTGTATTCCCTGTGCTTTACTTTATAGCCCCATGACTATTTTGTAACTACCAATTTGTAATCCCTTCATCTTTTTCACCCTGCACCCGACCCCCTCCCGTCTATCACGCCAACAAATCTAGTGCCCATCAGACACCACACATCGTTATTACAGTGTTACCGACTATATTCCTTATGCTCTACCCGATATCCCCATACTTTTTAACAAACAATTTGTACTTCTTAATCCCCTTCCTCTTTTTTCACCCACACTTCCAAACCCCCTCGCCTTTGGCAACCATCGAAATGTTTTCTGTATCTGTGAGTATGTTTCTGTTTTTTGTTTTTGTTGTTTATTCTTTAGATTCCACATATAAGTGAAATCTCATTGCATCTGTCTTTCTCTGTCGGACATACTCCACTCAGCACAGTTTCCTCCAGGTTTATCCACGCTGCCGCAGGAGGCAAGAACCCATTCCTTTCCCTGGCCAAGCAATATTACATCGTACATGTGTACCACCTCTTCTTTATTCATTCTTCCATCGACAGACACCCAGGCTGCCTCCACATCTTGGCCATTGTAAATAATACTGCAATGAACATATGAATGCATATGTCCCCTCGAAGTGGCATTTGGGTTTCTTTGGATAAATACCCAGAAGTGGGATTACTGGGTCCTTCTTTGTCTCTTGTCATAGCCTTTGTTTTAAAATCTGTTTTGTCTGGTATAAGTATTGCTACCCCAGCTTTTTTGTTTGTTTGTTTCCATTTCCATTTCCATGTAATAACTTTTCCATCTTTTTACTTTCTGCCTGTGTGTGTCTTTCAATCTGAAATGAGTCTCACATAGGCAGCATATGTAAGAGTTTTGTTTTCTTATCAATTTAGCCCTCCTGTATCTTTTGATTGGAGCGTTTAATTCATTTACATTGAAAATAATTGTTGCTAGATATGTAGCCATTGCCATTTTATTAGTCATAATTTTGATCTTTTTTTCGCCCATCTTAAAGAAGTCCCTCTAACATTCCTTGTAATACTGGTTTTGTAGTTATGAACTCCTTTAGCTTTTTCTTGTCTGGGAAGCTCTTTATCTGTCCTTCAATTTTAAATAATAGCCTTGCTGGGTAGAATAGTCTTGGTTGTAGGTCCTTGCTTTTCATCACTTTGAATTTATTGTGCCAATCCCTTCTGGCCTGCAAAGTTTCTGTTGAGAAAGCAGCTGACAGTCTTATGAGGGCTCTCTTATATGTCACTACTTGCCTTTCTCTTGCTGCTTTTAGATTCTCTGTCTTTAACCTTTGCCATTTTAAATATGATGTGTCTTGGTGTGGGCCTGTTGAGGTTCATCCTGTTTGGGACTCTGCACGTCCTGGGCTTGTATGTCTATTTCCTTCACCAAGTTAGGAAACTTTTGTTATTTTTTCAAATGGGAGGCATGTGGAGGCATGTGGAGGAAACTTTTGTTATTTTTTCAAATGGGAGGCATATTTTTTCAGATGTGGAGGCAGCCTGAGAACCCATTTGTTATTTTTTCAAATGGGTTCTCAATCCCTTGCTGTCTCTCTTCTCCTTCAGGTACCCCTATGATGCGAATGTAGTTATGCTTGATGTTGTCCCAGACGTCTCTAAAACTATCCTCATTTTAAAAAAATTATTTTTGCTGTTCTAATTGATTGTTTTCTGCTACCTTGTCTTACAAATCACTGATTCGATCCTCTGCTTCGTCTAGTCTGTTGGTGATTCCTTCCAGTGCATTCTTCATTTCAGTTATTGTATTCTTCACTTCTGACTGGTTCTTTTTATGGTTTCTGTGTCCTTTTTTTGCTTACTGTCTCTCTGTTGAAGTTCTCACTGAGTTCCTTGAGCATCCTTATAACCAATGTTTTGATCTCTGTCTCTGGCAGTTGGCTTGCCTCCATTTTGTTTAATTCTTTTTCTGGAATTTTCTGCTGTTCTTCCTTTGGGGACATATTTGTTTCCTTATTTTGGTTGCTTCTCTGTGTGTGTTTCTATGTATGAGGTAGATCTTCTGTGTCTCCTAGTCTTTGCCAGGTAGCCTTATATAGTAGGTGTCCTATGGGGTCCAGTGGCACAGTCTCCCTGGTCACCTGCTCTGGGTGCTCTAGGAGGGTCCCTTGTGTGGGTTGAGTGTGCCCTCTTGTTGTAGTTGAGCCTTGATTGCTATTGTCAAGTCAGTGGGTGGCCTTGGCCCTCAGGTGGATTGTCTGTGGGGTTTGGCCATGTCCACAGCTTATGGGCTGCTGTGTGGGGGGCTTACCTACAAAGTGGGATTTGCCCCAGTGGGCTCTGGTGCCTGCTGAGACTTCCCTTTGTGTGTGCTGCTTGTGTTGTTAATTGGACAGTGCTCTGCTGTGGTCTGAAGCCAACCTCCAAGTATGTTGGTTCTGGGGCCTCTGGGAGGGGCTCTGCTGCAGGCCCAGGTCACCCACTGCCTGTGACCAGCTGGGGACTACCTGGTAGGAGCTACAAAGTGATCCATGGTTGTTCACTGCCTGTGCTAAACATGGAGACGTGTGGAAGAGGCCACGCTGTGAACTGAGGATGGCTGCTACCAGTACTGGGCCTGGGGTGTCTCTGCAAAAAGCCAGGACACACTGAGGCCTGCTTTCTTAAGTTTCAGCCTCTGATAAAGCCTCGTGCAGTACACAAGTCGGGTGAGGCAGGGTCTTAGTGAGTCAGTAGAGTGGGAAGATTGTGGTCACCAGGTTAATATAGACTCTGGTTTGGTGCCAGTGCTGAGCCTGGAGCGACTCAGCAAAAGTCTCAGAGCACACAGAGGCCAGCCGCCCCCAGCTGGGGTCTGTTGGACTCTGATAGTTTTCTGAGAATATGCAATGCCAGCGGGGCTGGCTGCTTGTGAGAAAGGGCCTCTGGCATTGGGGGAGTTGGGTGGGGCGGGGTCCCAGCTGAGTCAGCAGGGCGGGGCTGCGGAGCTCACCTGACCAATCAGATTCAGATTTGGCCGGAAGCGTAGGGGGCGGGCTCAACATAGGAAAGATGGCGCCTGGCTGCACAGGACGGACACCCACAACGAAAATGGTGGCCGTCCTCTAGCTTTCGCCTGGAAGCCACACACCTCAGTCTGCTCCCCTGTATGCCTCTGACGCCCCCCGAGTCGCCGTCCCTCTGTCGGAGCCCAAGGTGAGTGCCTGGGGGTGACAGAGTTTGTTCGCGGGCTGTTTAGAAGGACGCCTGGGTTTCCCGCCACTTTCTGTCCCCCCTGGACGATGGGAATTCCCACTGTTTTTTCACAGCCAGATATTGTGAGGGCTTCTCTCCTCTGGGCTGCAGAGCCTGGTGTGAGGCTGGGGTTTCTCGCTTCTCTGGGGGAAACCTCTGAGGCCAACATATCTCTCCTGATTCTCAACGGCCACATGCGGGTGTGGGGCCGGCCTGTTCTGTGACCCCTTCCCTCCTACCAGCCTCAATGTGGCTTCTTTATATCCTTAGTTATAAAACTTCTGTTCTAACAGACTTCAGATAGTTCTTCAGGTTGATTGTTCTATAATTTAATTGTAATTTTAATGTGTTCATGGAAGGAAGCAGGCACAGTATTCATCTACTCTGCCATCTTGGATCTCCTCCTGATTTTATGTATGTGTTTGTGGGGGCAGAGCCCCAGAAAGAAGTTTCCAGGCTCTCGGCCTCACATAGACAGGTGCTGGCTCAGGTAGTAAATGGCCAACTGTGATTGCATGGCCGTCAGCTGTGGCTGGTTGGCCGTCAGCTGTAACCAGTGAGCCATTGGCCACTAATATAACTGCTGTGGCTACGCTAGGAGAAGGAGAAGAGAAGAATGGGGCTAGCAAGAAGATGGCGGCTGGGCTGGCAAGCGTGGATGGCGGTTTGCGGACAGTGAGGATCCAGCCTCCAGTGAGAGTATAGTGCCGCCAGAGAGAATATAGTGGTATGACTCCCCTACCTATGGCTCCGTGGGTGTTCCTTTTTGGCCTCACCATATCCTGCGTTCTTGTGTGGGGAGCGGGAGCAGAGACCCCGCCGGCCGCCCTGCATGACAAATGGCGCAGCGAGCAGGGTCTCCCGCATGACAGTGTTAGAAGTTGATCTGAGGAAGGCCAGATAGCATGCTTCTCTCTCCACCCATCCTAGGGAAAGAAGCTTTAATGACGGTCACCATGTGGCCACCACACCCAGGGCGAGTACTGTCACAGATGTCACTTGCTTTGGGACAGATGCTGGCCTTTCCTTACGGGTAGTGACATCTCTTTGCCAGTGAGAGACATTTTTGTTCTCATCCCAGATAATCCTGACAATAGTTTAGAAAGAAAAAAACAAAAAATCCAAACAGGAAACAATGTAAATTTCTACCAATACTGGTCTCAATCCATTTTAGGACATCCATGCAACAGAACACAGTGTAGCCACTAAAAAGAATAGAGTGGATCCATATAGAGTGGTGTGTAAGAGGCACAGAGTGGGAGAAAAGCTGCAGAAGAGGGAAGGAAGGAAGGAAATGTTTCTTTCTATTAATAATACCAGGCTTTCCTTTGCAGAGTTACAGTTACTGCAGGTACCCTGACGAGTAAGGTAGACTTTTACTGCAGGTAGAAGGGGTGTGTGTACAGAGGTTTTGCACGGCACCCCATGAAAAGACTACCTCACATTTCTCCCCACACTGTATTTGGAGGTCAGGTGCCCAGAACTGGATTAATCATACCTGTGATTCTATATACACCATCATCACTCACCTATTCAAAGCCCTCTTATTTGTTTAATTATAATAATAGAATGGGCACCTGTGCACCTACCACCAAATCCACCCACTCAAATGCTCCGGCAACTTACATTGGCTTATGTCTGCCTCACCTGCCACAGGTAAAGCATTATCCTGAATCTTAACTTTCTTGCTCTATTTGATTTTAAAGCTCTGTCACCTGTGTGTGGATTCTGTCCGCTACATCAACAAGACACTGAGTTGCCGTATGCTTGGGACGCCTCTTCATCACCCCGCCCCCAATCATACTCCTTCAGCTTTGCCACTGCTCAGCTGAGTCTTTCTTCTTCTCCAGGCCACATGACCTCACTCGCTCAGCCACACACCAGGCTGCAGTCCCCAGACCTTGGATACGGAGTCCTTTGCCCGCTGGAGTTCTGCTGCTTATAGAATGTAGTGAACAGTCTGGGGCCCTAAGACAAGGGCCATGTCCTCTTCCTTCTCAGGACTTAGATTTTGTTCAGGTCGCCGCTCTTGTCCCAACTTGAATCCTGATGTGTTAAACCCGACCATGCCCTGCTGATGGCAGTGGGTCCTGAGCGGGGCAGAAGGTCCTGGGTTTGCCTAATTAGACTGTAGGGAGCCACCTCGGGACGGCAGCGAGCCCTCCGTGGCCTCAGACCTGCATTTGAATGCTGGCTCTGCTGCTCCTGGCCTGTGAGATCCCGGCCATGTGACTTAACTTCTCTGTGCCTCTGTTTTCTCATCTCTAAAATGGGGGCAGTAATAAAAAAGAATGAAATCTTACCGTTTGCTACCACATGGATAGCCCTAGAAGGGATTATGCTCAGTGAAATAAGTCAGGCAGAGAAAGACAAATACCATATGATCTGATTTACATGTTGTGGGGGCAGAGCCCCAGAAAGTAGTTTACAGGCTCTCGGCCTCACATGGAGGAGTGCTGGCTCGGGTAGTAGATGGCCGTCAGCTGTGGCTGATTGGCCGTCAGCTGTAGCCAGTTAGCCAATTAGCCGCCAATCTGCTGCGGCTACGAAGGAGAGCCGAGGGGAGTGGAAGAGAGTGAAAGAGAGTCGTCGGTGGGTTGCAGACAAAAGGGACAGCAGGTCGCACGTCCAGTGAACCCAGCCTCCAGTGAGACCGTAGTGGTATGACTCCCCTACCTATGGCTCCGTGGGTGTTCCTTTTTGGCCTCACCATGTCCTGCGTTCTTGTATGGGGAGCGGGAGCAGAGACCCTGCAGGCCTCCCTGCACGACAAATGGCGCAGCGAGCAGGGTCTCCCGCACGACAGCGTGGATTGCAATTAGCACGGTGGATTGCAGGTAGCAAGTGAGGTTGGTTGGCAGAGAGAATTGGACGGCAGTTTGCGGATAGTGTGGCTCCTTCTTCCTGTGTCTCCAACCCAGCCACCAGCAAGACTATAGTGGTATGACTCCCCTATCTATGGCTCCGTGGGTGTTCCTTTTGGCCTCACCATATCCTGCGTTCTTGTGTGGGGAGCGGGAGCTGAGACCCTGTATGACATTTGTATTTATCACTTTTGTGGGGGCAGAGCCCCAGAAAGTAGTTTCCAGGCTCTCAGCCTCACATAGACAGGTGCTGGCTCAGGTAGTAAATGGCCATCAACTGTGATGGGATGGCCATCAGCTTTGGCTAGTTGGCCGTCAGCTGTAACCAGTGAGCCATTGGCCACTAATATAACTGCTGTGGCTGTGCTAGCAGAGAGAGAGAAAGAATGGGGGCTAGCAAGAAGATGGCGGCTGGGCTGGCAAGCGTGGATGGCGGTTTGCGGACAGTGTGGATCCAGCCTCCAGTGAGAGTATAGCGCCGCCAGAGAGAATACAGTGGTATGACTCCCCTACCTATGGCTCCGTGGGTGTTCCTTTTTGGCCTCACCATGTCCTGCATTCTTGTGTGGGGAGCGGGAGCAGAGACCCCGCCGGACGCCCTGCACGACAAATGGCGCAGCGAGCAGGGTCTCCCGCACGACACATGTGGAATCTGAAAAAATAAACAATGCAGAAGCAAACTCATAGATAACAGAGAACACTGGTGGTTGCCAAATGGGAGAGGGATTGGGGTGCTGGGTGAAAAAGGTGAAGCGAATGAGAAGCACAAACTGGCAGTTAGAAAATAGTCACAGGGATGTAAAGTACACTTTAGGGAACAGAGTCAATAATATTGTAATAGCTACGGATGGTGTCAGGTGGGGACTAGACTGGGGGAATCACTTCATAAGTTATGTAAGTGTCTAATCACTCTGCTGTACACCTGAAGCTAATATAATATTGTACATCAACTGCAATTGAAAAATTAAAAAAAATTAACAAAACAAAACAAAAACAGGGACAGTAATTCTTACATCAGAGGATTAAGTGAGATGATACGATAGCACAGGACCTGGCACAATATAATCCAATTATTGTCATTATTGCTGTTGCTTAATTCTTATTTGTAGATTCTCAGACATCTTTCTACAAAGTACAGGAACTTGTCAGTGAGATCGACTGTGTCCGTCAGTGGTCTGCTGCCTGGCGATCTTGGGGGTGGAGACTTCTGTGACAGGACCTGGCACGCTCCCTCTTTCGTTCTGTCACCGCCTGCAGGCGGCAGGATGGTGGGGAGGGCCAACAGGGGGGCCTGTGCAGGCAGAGAAACTGGCTTCGGCTTGTGCACTTGTTCACCACATGCCCTTGGGCCGATGACGAGCGTCACAAGGCCCACCCTTAAAATGGGGATAATGACAGCTCCAACCCGTGACGCTGTGGGGAGAGTTAGTGGAGAAGATAAATGCACCTACGAAGCTTCAGGCAGTGCCGCGTACAGTGCCTCCCCACACCCCCCCAACACCAACTGTTCTTTTCCTTGTAGGAGTTGATAGTGAACACTGAGGCATGAGGCCACCCCTCCTCCAGCTTTTAAAGTCTGGGTGTTTAGTCTTAAACATTCTGGAAGTGCCCGCAGAGATTTCACCCCCCTGCTGTGCTTTGGGGGCAGTGGCGCATTTGGACCACGGGAACCCTCCCCCCCCTTCCTCCCTACAGGGGTTTTCGTTTTCCACGTTGCACTAATGTTCCTGGGTGACCTGCCAGACACGTGGACCAAGAATTCTTAGTCTTGACAGATTTTCTTCCCTCCGTGGCCCGTTCTGTGCCCGCCCCCTGCTCGCCAGCCCTCAGCAGGTGGTGGGAAATGTTTATAGAAGAAGCTTCTTTCTGCTTTTAACAGCCGCCTCGGCTGCAACCTCCCAAATGAGAACCTTGTTAAGCAGAAGGACTCCAGGCTACTCATTTATATTCTAGTCGTATTGAAAGGGAAAAAAAAATTGCAGCGGGAGAAAGAAAATGCCAGTGTATCCCATGGCCGAGTTCCCACACCTTCTCTGATGAGGAGTGGATGTGTTCGTTTATGCTCTGATGCTAAGAGATTCCTTCCGGATTTTAGTGTTTGACCTATTATCTTTGGGTCACATGGATTCTCTGTTCGTCTTGGTGGGTTTGCTGAAAGCAAAAGGAACAGTTTCCTACTCCTGCCATGTAAACGAGAGGTGTATTATTTTCAAATAATAACAACAGAAATGTAGGCCCTCAGTAAAGATGGCGTCTAAGCTCACGGTGGCTTTGAAGGATGGCTTGTTGGCTCACCTTCTATCATCTTGCACAGTCATTGAGGGGCCAGCATCCCTCCATGGGTGGTTATGCAAGAGCCATAAAACATACAGGTGACAGTCTTGGGTGATCAGAATTCGAGCTCCATGGTTCAAGGAAGGCTCTCAAGAGGAGGAAGGGCATTTGGAGCTGGGCTTTGGGACTCGTGTCATAGCGAATGCATGCTGTCCCCCGCTGTCATTCCCCTGTACTTCCATAGGAATAGAATCTCTGGTTTTTAACTGGGTTCTTCTCCTTGCCTGCCTTCCCCCCCCACCCCCCCGGAAAGACTATAGTTCTTTGGAATATTCCTTGCAACAGTGGCCGCAATCATTCCACTCCCTGTATATATTTGAGTGTATCCCTTTGCAAGGTGACTTTGAAGCTCCTCCTATTTAGAGGTGGAACTCTGGAAATCTGTTTCTCTACCCTTGAATCCAGGCCGGGCTTGTGACTTGCTTTGGCCAACACACTGTGATGGAGATGACATTGTGCCAGTTCTGAGCCGAGGGCTCCAGAGACCTTGCATCCTTCCCCTCCACCTCTTAGTCGCCTGCCCAGTCACCACGTAAACAAGCCAGAGCTAGCCCTCTGGAGGTTAGGAGGCCCCATGGGACAGAGACAAAATGTCCTAGCCGCAGTCGTCCTAGACCAGCCAGCACCCAGCCAACCAGGTAGCTGACTGCAGGTACGCGAGGAGGCTCGGGCAAGACCACGGAAACTGCCCAGCTTATCCCAGCTCAAGTCGGCAGCCACAGAATCATGGGAAAATCAGGGCTTATTGTTTTCAGCTGCAGTGATATGAGGTGGTGGTTTGTGACATAGCAAAACTGACTTAATACAATGTCCCGTGCAGCTAGGTGTGTCCATGGGACTTAAGTTTTGTTGAACGACCTGTTAGCAAAAGTGGTATGTGTGATTGTTGGGGAGTTGCTTACAAGGAAGAGCCACACTTTTCTTCCAGCTTTTTCTTTTTTAAAAGATTTTATTGGGGAAGGGGAACAGGACTTGATTGGGGAACAGTGTGTACTTCCAGGACTTTTTTCCAAGTCAAGTTGTTGTCCTTTCAATCTTAGTTCAGCTTCAAGTTGTTGTCCTTTCAGTCTTAGTTGTGGAGGGCGCAGCTCAGCTCCAGGTCCAGTTGCCATTGCTAGTTGCAGGGGGCACAGCCCACCATCCCTTGCGGGAGTCGAACCGCCAACCTGTGGTTGACAGGATGCTCTCCAACCAACTGAGCCATCTGGGAGGCAGCTCAGCTCAAGCTGCCGTGTTCAATCTTAGTTGCAGGGGGCAGAGCCCACCATCCCTTGCAGGACTCGAGGAATCGACCTGGCAACCTTGTGGTTGGGAGCCCACTGGCCCATGTGGAAATCGAACTGGCAGCCTTTGGAGTTAGGAGCTTGGAGCTCTAACCGCCTGAGCCACCGGGCCGGCCCAGCTTTCTTCTTTTCTAAGGACTGGAATGCAAATGTAATGGCTGGAGCGTCAGCAGCCATCCTGGACCATGAAATGAGTTTAGGAATGGAAAGAACCCATGACAGAAAATAAGCTAGGAGGCTCTTGCTTCTCTGAAGCCATAAAGTACCTTTGTCATCTTATTCTGACTACCTCTAAATTTATCTAAGGAAAGAGATTAATGAAGTTTCATCTTTAGGCCACTGTTGTTCTGAGTTTTACAGTTATTTATAGATGAACCTAACCCCAAAATAATGCAGATGGTCAGGATTTAAACAAACAGGGATGACAGACCAGGGTGTCCGTGTCAGAGGGAACTCATCAGATGGACTAGTGTGGGTAATGTTACAAAAAAAGGAAGTGTGGGTAGTTGGTGCGAAACTGTGAACATTTCCATGGCGTTGCCTAAGGGGAGCGAACGACGGGTGATAGAACTGGGAACAGTTTGGGGCCAGCTTTTGAGAGACCAGTCAGGGCCGCCTGAGGAACTGGGAGAGCGTGGTCAAACAGATGTCTGAGTGCTTCAGCAAATCGGAGTGAGAAAGTCGCATATTCACTTTTTCCTCCGGGGAGTTTACACTCTAGGGAGGGAGACAAGGTAACAGCATAGGAGGAGCAGCACAGAGCGCGATGACCGATGACCGGTCTGAAGGACGTAACCTGTGATACGATAGAAACGAACTGTGGGGCAGCGGGGGCGACTTCAATGGGGAGCGCAGGGAAGGGATTTTTGAGTTCTTAAGTTCTGTGCCGGGCGTTGTGCAGAAGTCTAGGGACACGGGGATGGATGGCACACACTCGCTGTCACAGAAGACTCACAGTCAAGGGTGGGCCTACGTTTCGGGGGCAGTTTCCTAAAAGGAGGTGGGAGAGCCGACACTTTGGTCTTCCCATCTGATCAGTCAGATACGCCGGCAATCAAGCTGTGTAATATACACACCTCCCCCGAATCTTTGCTTGAAACAAACGATGTTTTCTCCCAGGTCTGCATGGGGGCTGTGGTTCCGCTGGGCTCTGTTGGATCCGCTTGGTTTGATTCCAGGCTGTGGGGTGGGCCCATCACCTGGGATCTGCTCTGTGTAGCTCCTCATTCTGGGCCAGTGGCTGCCCGGGGCTTGGTCCTTTTGTGGTCGATGGCAGACGTGCAAGCGATCGAGCTGAGTCACAGAGACGCGGTTCAAGTGTCTGCTGACGTCACATCCACTCACCCTACTGGCCACAGCCCATCCCATGGCTGTGATTAACATTAGTGTGTCAGGAAGAACAGTCCACCCCCGGGGGAAGATTGCAAAGGTACAAGGATATTAAATTCCATAAAGGGAGGGAGCGAAGGGTTGGGAACAGTAATTCAGTCTGTCACACCATCGGAGCTCATGTATGTCTGAATAGTTTTACTGTTTTTTTCCCCCCCAGAAGTCTTACATATTTCTTGTCCGATTTAATGCAAGTCACCATTATTTCTTTCTGTTTAAAATTTGACTTAAAAAATTACATATGAGCACACTGTGAAACTTCAAAAGTAGGACTAAAAGATAACAGTAAGAATAAAGCTGGTCCTCGTTTCCTTCCACAGAGCTAGGTAGTGTTTCCCCCAGAGGCATTCTGTGTTTGCATAAGCAAATATTTTGCATACATTAAAAAAACAAAAAAATCACGAAATGGCCTCCTGCTACACTTGTTCCTCTGCATCGTCCTTATTTTTCCCTATTTAACAACCGATCTTCGAGGTAGTTTCATTCCAGTTCATCTCTAGACCCATTTCATTCTGTTTAATGGCCATGTTGTTTTCCATTATGAGGCTGTGCCATAATTTATTTAATCAGAGCCACACTGAAAGGCATTTGCATGGTTTCCAATCTCTTGCTTCTATAACCAAGGCTGCGTTAAATATCCTGGAACATCTATTTTTGTGCACAAGTCTGAGTCTATCCGTAGGTTAAATCTCTAAACAGAAATGGCTAGATCCAGGGATAAACATCGTGAAGTGTGCTGGAGAGTGACCCTCTGTTTCTAAAAAGAAAGAGGATTCCTTCCAGTGTGTCCACAGCTCTTTGTCCCTTCCTCCTGCCGTCTTCTAATTCTCATTGCTTGGTATTCTTTGGGGTTGAAGCACTGGAATAAAGGGGCTCAGAGTGACTCCTGTAGGACCTCAGGGAAAACTTTGAGCAGCACCCTTTGAATCTTGGCACGGGGTCCCCAATTTGAGAATGCCAAGAACATGGCCCTGCTGTTGGGACCCACGTCCTCCCTTTAACACGAGCACACACATGTTTTCACAAAGCGTGTTTACTGAAGAAGTCCGCACTGCAAGTGGCGTTATTGATGTCCCTGGGAGAGCTCGGTAAAAAATGTGCGCAATCCCCTTTCATTTGATCTGCTTTCCTTGTAGCACCTAAATATTTAGAGCAAATAGAAAATAGTTCTGATTTACAATCGCACTAAAAATTTCGAACAACCTAATAGGACATTTGATCATGAAATTGCTTGAAATAATATTGGTACCAGTCAGCCATATTTCTTCGGAATGGCCTGCAAGTTCAGTGCAAACCCCTAAACATGGATTCCCGCCCCCCCACTAATAACAGTCTTATTAATAAAAGAATGATTTCTTTACCGATCCTTGGCAGCTGTGTTCCAGTGCCTTTGTTCAATAAACGTGGAGATAATAACTGTCAGTGGAAAGAAAATGTGTTGTGGTTCCTTGGAGAAGTGATGGAGACAAATCTTTTATTAAATCAAATCAAATTGTGTTTCTCGTTCACTTTTTTTCATTTTGCAAGTCACTGTCATAGCTGGTAGTCTTTTCGTAGACCTTGCCTCAATTTGTCAAAAAACAAAACAGAAAAACTTGGAGGCTGGCTCAAATGCTGTACGATTGATCACCAGGGCGATACATGTCATATAATTAACTGCCGTAATGGCATTTCTGAGTCTCTCTCTCTTTTTTTATCCCTGCCGAAATCATCTGAGATTGGTTCACTTCTGAATATGTTCTCAGATGTTCTCTGGATGCCTAGAAAAAGAGCAGCAGGAAAGTGGAGTCCATCCCTGGGGTTTTCACCCGTTCACGGACTCACGACCCCTCTCTGAGTAGTAGTCACTGCATTTTCCTCTGAGGGCAGGTGGCCCCGCTGGGGTTGACCTGTTTTTAGTGTATTGGTGGGCGTATGACGCAGAGGTGGCCAATCAAAGCATTGCCCAAGTTGGAGCAACCAGAACCAGTCAGCATCCTGGGACTTTTACTACAACTGTTGGGACAGGGAACTTTTTTGACTGGAATTCTTGAAAGAACAAGAAATAATCCTGCTTTTGGTTATCTTTGTTTTCTCTCCAGGGTAAGAGTGCTCTTGAAGGAAGACGAAACAGGAAGACAGCTGAGCAGTGGAGCAAGACAGATTCCTGACGACATCGCTTCAGGGCTTGAAGTCTTACCCGTCAGTCCGGTAAGCTGATACCTTTGGATACTTCTGCTTAAATCGGTTTGCGTGGGGTTTCTGCCACTTGCTTCCAGGAGAGTCCAGGAAAGTGTGTTTTCCAACCTTCAGTGAAGCCCCGGGTGAAGCAGAGCGTGTGCGGCACCAGCCTGCCCCACGTGTGTGATGATAATATGACACCAGACCTACCCGCCCCAGATCAGTGGTCCCTGCTGTATAAAGGACTGTCTCCAGGCTGCAGCAGCTGCTCCAGTGCATAGCTCATCACAGGTGTTGGCCCAGCATGGCTGCTGTCTTCCCACGAATTCTCTTTGCTACAGTTACTCACAATTGTCCCATTCCATGCTCTGAGGATATGGTATTTGCCTGTGCTGTGCCCGTTCCTCCCCCCGCACCACCCCAGTAGTTCAGGAGCACCTTATGAATGCACTTGTACTTCTCCCTGCCCCCCAGGGAGAGTCCAGAATGAGATTTGCAGACAGCCAGTTACTGGTATGTTCTCCTAGCTTTGCATCTCTAAGATCTTGGGTCCATTTTTAGCTCTTTTCTCGCCTTGCTCCAATTAGGTAATGAGCTTGTTTGTGGGAGAGGAGGTGCTGTCGCCCAGCATAGGCGCTGACATGTCCAGCAAGCCTTCTGCATGTCACACACTTGGTTGGCTTATGCGTGCTCATACCATCTGGCGTTCCCAAAACGCTGAATGGCCTTGTCTATTTCATCCCTTTTTTGTGGCCTAGACACTGCTAAGTGTCTCATCAAGTAGTATCTCATTTAATCCTTCTCCAATCAGGGGAAAGGCGTGGTTATCTCCACGGATAAGCTGAGGCCCAGAAAGAGTGATTTCCAAGGGGCAGGCAGTGAGGCTGTGCTGGGAGCAAGCTTTGCCCTCAGGCCCGAAGGACTCTGGGTCCAGTTTTCTTCCTGCGCCAGCACTTACAGTGTTGTACGCATAGTGGAGGTTCTCCAAAACTGTTTACTGACGGAAGGAATCTTTACAACAACTTTGTAAGGTGTGTACCTTCTTTCCATTTTACACATGAGCAAATTTAGGCTTAAGATGGTTACGGAAGTTACCCAAGGCCAGGAACCAGCATTCATAAAATATAATCCTATAATCCTGAAATTTCCCCCTTCAATTGAGAATTGAGAAAGCTGTTCCAGAAGCGAACAGGGTTTTTGCTGTTTTCATACATCCCTGTGTAGACAGGTTAACGAAGGCTGCATTAGGCTGCATTGCCAGGTGGAAAACGGCGCAGCCATGTTTATGAAAGAAAGCTGCAGCCACGTGACTGAACCTGTACGTGAGCAGGCAGAACACTGCTTAACGGTGCTCCAGTGAAAAAGACTCTGGTGGTGACATCTCTTATGGAAACGGAACTGATTGTTTTAGGAATCTCAATTGTGATTTTTCATTTCTTCGGCTCTGGTCTCTTGAGCCCCTGTCTCTCTCATGGATGCATGTGACACGTAATTCTGGTGACTTTGCCCAGTGTAAGAACAACAGTGAAAGAAGGCAGACAAGCTCAGTGTGTGGAGAGAGGCAGCACGTTAGGTATTTAGTGGTAGAAGCTGGAACGACGTCTCTACAGGGCACATCGAGGAAACACATTTCCCAGGGGCTGGGAGAGCTCAAGTGCTGAGCCCAGGGTCTGATGTCACCTGCTCTGTTCGAAAGCACCGACATCCTCCTGAGCTAATGATGCGTTTTCTCTCCATCTTTCCTCCCAACACCAAGAGCAGGCAAAATGCAAGGGACCAAAGAACAAGAAGCAATTTCCAAAGCCTCCGAGGTCCCCAGGATGGCTTTTGAACTAAGTCACGTGGCTGTCATCTCCCAAAATTTACTTGTGCTTTCAGAGTAGTTATTGGCAGATCCATAAGTTTTCTGAAAGTTAAGAGAAAATACCAGCACTAAAATTTTCAAGGGCATTTGTTGGGAGAGAGTGAAATACTGTCAGTATCCTGATGTACTCGTGGAGGCATCTAGGTTATTTCATAAGTTAAAAATCCCAGCCATGGAGCTAAGAATGCACATAATAAACTTCACTCACTCACCCTTGCTTGCTTGCTTCCTTCCTTCCTTCCTTCCTTCCTTCCTTCCTTCCTTCCTTCCTTCCTTCCTTCCGGCCATCGTCCACCCAGCCACTCAGCATGAGCAGGCACAGACAACACACCAGGCATTATCTATGACCACCAATACTTGGTTCTCGGGAAGACTGCACTTTCTGTTCCAGTATAATTACGGAAGGTAAATTTGCTCTTGGCGTTTTTGTTAAGGTGAAACAAAATGTTGTGTTGAGTTTATACAAATTTTGACTCTTATATAACCGTACACTTGGCACTGAAAATCTAATGCAACTTATTTGGGAAAAGATGGTCTATGGTGCAAGTCGCACATCAGGCAAAAAGATGGGCCGAAAGAAACAGTTTCTGTTTGGGCTTTGTTTTTCATTAGAAGCTGTGAAATTGTTGAGCATAAGTTGTTGTTTTGCTTGGTCAGGTGTTGCTAAGTCACCTAAAAATAAACCTGTATCAGTGGACATCTTAGATTCTAAGAAAACTCAGACGTGAGTGAAATAATTTAATATACTGGTACTTTGTTATACTCTACTGCATTGACCTTTAGTAGAGTTTCTTGTTTGTTTTTTTAAACACAGGTGGGAGAGTGATGCTAAAAGTACAGGACCTGGAGACGCACGGCCCTATTTTGAATCCCTCTCCTACCACTTACTTCCTCTGTGGCCTTGAGAAAGTTTCTTACCCCCTCTGAGCCTTAGTTTTCAAAACAAAACTAAGAGAAACAATGATACTTACCTTGTAATGTTTTCGTGAGGATTAAATGAGAGAATGCAGAGAAAGCAGTTTCCCACCGTTTGCTACGTCAGGGGCGCAGGGTAGAATATTCCTATTCCCTGGTCAGAGGGAGCGCCTCATGTGTTTATTTCCTTTTATTGCGTTTTCTCCCCCACCCCCAGTTCTCCCTTGACTCTCCTCCCACACCACAGGTCCGCATTCTAGGTTGTGCGACACATGTTTTCTCAGTTCTCTTTTCATAGGTCACTGTAGAGCTATAGACAGAATTGATAAAATAGAGTTGTCTTCATGGTTTTGATTAATTCACATAAATGGCTTGGAGCCCCAAACCTCGCTGTCCTCCAGGCAACACTATGTCCTTTGACGTCTCTTCATGTTGTCTACGTAAGTCTAATCCATTAAATTCTGGCTGTGGCCTAGGCCCCCGTGTACGCAGACTGCCGCCGTTTGCTTCTCCATTCCCCTGGTGATGCGGAATAGGGTCACCAGACTTGTCGCAGTCGCCAAGCAAAGGCCTCGTGCATTTGTGGGCAAGTGTCTCTGGGGCTCCCGTCCGAGGGTGGGATCGGAGTTAATCGCCCCGAGCACTGAGATGGTTCCTCGGAGCGGCCTCCTCACTCGCACTTCTCTCTCACAGTGCAAGTTCTCTGACTTTATAATTTTGGCCAATCTGATGGGTATGAAGTGCTGTATCATTGTTGGTTTAATTGGCTTTCCTCTGATTACTAATGAGGCTGAGAATCTCTTCATATACTTATTAGCCATTAGTGTTTCCTCTTCATTGATTTTCTTTTCATAGACTTGACCCATTTTTCTATTGGGTTTTCTGAACTTTTCTTGTTATTCTGTAGGAGTTTCTCTAGATGTCCACACCAGCGGGTTTTAGACATTTCAGATATCTTCTCACAGTCGACAAGTGTGGTACCTGTGTAGGTGGTGTCCTTTTGTGAACAGAAATCTCAATTTTGATGTGGTCAAACACTTCACGCCTCTCCCTTCTGTCTGGCTCTTTTTCAGTCTTGCTTAAAAACCTTCCCGATTCTAACGTCACAATGGGATTTCCTCCATTTTCTTTGATTACTTTTATAGTTCGTCTTTCATATTCAGGTGCAAAGAAAGGAATCCAATTTTATTTTTCTCACACAGTGAACCAAGTTTCCCAACAAAACCCACCAAATAATTCAATCTTTCCCAATTGGGATTTAACACCAGGTCTCTTATACGTGTAGGAGTGTTTCTGGCGTCTTCATGCTGCTTCATTGATTGTTTTATCTGTTCCTAAGACTACACCGCACTTAAAACATTATTATGACTTAATACATATGACTAACAACCAGTAAAGTGAATCCTTCCCCTACTTCCATTCTTTTCAAAATTACCTTACATATTCATGCCTTTTTTATTTCTCTTTATGTTTTCGAATCAGTTTTTCAAATTCTTCAAACAATTCTGCCCGAATTTGGGTTGGAACTCCATTAAATCCGTGGATTAATGTTGGGAGAAAAATTAATGTCCTTATAATGTTAAGCTATTCTATTCATGAACGTGACGTTTGTCTTCATTTATTTAGGTCTTTCTTATGGTCTTTATAAGGGCTTCCCTTTTCTCCATGAAGCTGCAGTGCATTCATGTTGGTGCGGGGAGTTAATTCCTTGACACATGATACTGTAGGTTGCGCTCGTGTTTTAAATATTCTGTACAATGCCTGGCACTCAGTAAATGGCACTTATTGTTACTGTTGTAGCCGTTATAAAAGGGGGAAAACCGTGGCGGGAAGGCCTCCAACTGTGTTTAGAAATCATCCTGATGCAGACAGCGTGGCTGTGCAGCTAGACACCCCTGCGTCTGGCCCCAGCTCCACCACCAGCTCTGTGACCTTGAATGCATTCCTTGAATCTCTGGGCTTCTGTTTTTTCCCTACAGTGGGAATGACGCTCCTCCGACAAGTATTCCAGATGAGATAATGAACATAAAAATGAGCTCACAAACGAGTAACACAGCGACCGGCACACACACGCTCCGAAAGCGGTTCCTTTCCCTCCCTCGTGAGGAGGGGAACAGCTTTTCCCACAGCCGCACCGTTCGTTTCCCCATGAACTGGCCTTCTTTCCTTCATTTGGAGTCAGCTTCCAAATGTTGCCTTTTCTAACCTGACGGAGAGAGAGAGCAGGCATATGCATCAAGGAAAAATGGAAAATTAGAAAGAAAAGTCTACCTCCCAGCATCCCCTTTGCCTTTTCATCTGCTCATCTGGGCCAGTGAGATGCTAGGAGGGCCTTGCCGAGGGCTTCTGGGAAAGAAAATGTATTAGGTTGGTGCAAAAGTAATTGCGGTTTAAAGGTTAACACAAAAATTGCAAAAACCGCAGTTACTTTGGACCAACCCAATAGTTCTCCTCCTTTACTGTAGTTGAATTAGAGTCCCACTGCCGTTGTTTCTGCAGGCAGCCTTGCAGTGAGGGAGCCAGGCTCGGGGTGAAGCCCACAGTGGACTGGGGCAGCAGGGACAGTGTGCAAAGGAATTCTGGGTCCCTCCCTGGTGTGAGGGTCCCTGCGTGAACCAAACCTGAAGCCCCCTCACCCTCTCAACAACTTTCTATTATGTCATCATAAGTGATTTATTATTGATTTAGTCAGTTTGAATAGTGTTATGGATTGCATTGTGTCCCCCCCCAAAAAAAATTCATAGGTGAAAACCCTAACCCCCAATGAGACTGTATTTAGGGATGGAGTCTCTAAAAGAGGTAATTAAAGTTGAATGAGGTCATAAGGGTAGGGCCCCAATCCAGTAGACTGGCATTTTTATAATAAGAGGAAGAGACACCACGGGTGCCTGTGCACAGAGTACTAGCTATTTGAGGGCACAGCAAGAAGGTACCATCTGCCAGCAGAGGAGAGAGTTTGCACTAGAAACCACCCCTACCAGCACCTTGACCTTGGACTTCCAGCCTCCAAAACCGTGAGAAAATTAATTTCTCCTGTTCAAGCCAGCCAGTCTGTGGTGTGGTGTTCTGCAGCCCTGCCAGACTAATACAAAGAGAAATAGCTTTAATTTGAAGTTGAAAGCACTATAGTGGATTCAAGTCTTAACATCTTTGGCGTAAGGCTGTGAATAGTTGATGCTTAAGGAATGCGTCATCATGGACATGAATGTAAGAATCATGATGAATTCACAGGGTGCATCGCACAATTCTCCGTGCTCTAGATTGTTTGGGCCTCCCAATGGCCTTTGGGTACAAGTACAGATTTACTCTTATCTGCATCTTTCAGATGAGAAAACGGGATCAAAGAGGGTAAGAGATATGCTCGCATTGGAGTAGGTAGGTCAGAGGTCCCGATGGAGGAAGAACCTAGGTCTTTTCACTCCAGTTTTAGCACATTTTCTAATATGCTCAGTCCCCACTAGGCTGTGAGAAACTTCAGGGTGGGAGCTACATCTTACATATTTTTGTGACTGTAAATCCCTAGCAGAGAGTCTGCTTCTTAGTGGTTGTCAGTAAGTGCTAGAAGAAACACTTCAATAAATGGCTTCTTATACCTCGAAAGCAGTTCTTATGGAAAGGTGGGAAATGATATCTCCTCCCAGAGTATTTGAACAACGGCCAGCAGTGGCTGCGTCCCATTTCAAAGGCAGTGGCCATGGCTATGGTTTCACCCCTTGTGTATCTTTATGTCCAGCTCCCAGCACAGACGTAACAAGCAGTGGGGACATTGCAAAGGTCATCCCTGCCTGGAGAATCCTTTCAGACACAGGAAGGAGTCAAGAAGCAGTGAGAGAGGTGGTTGAGACCTGGCCTCCTGGGGGCAGTTTGCACTCAACACATAAATCAGGCTCCGGTGTCTAGTTACTCCAGAGCCTCAATGCCATTTGCTTCTCTGTTAGCGGAATGAATTATGACACGTGGTTATTGGGTTTGTCAATAACGTGTCCCATAAATCCAGTTAGCATTTCTGGGCGCTGCACCTTGGGAAGTTGCTTAAGTACCTTGAAGGTCCTTACCTAGCTCTGGCCTTGAATCTCAAGGAGGGTCTGAGACACTTGCGACTCTTGACTGAGTGTAACATCGTCTGTGATTTGAGCCCTTTTGTGCCTGTCAGGAAGCTCAGTGGTCTTAAAGCTTAGGTAAGGACCTCTCTCCCAGGGGATTCTGTCATTCTTAGAAGGAGTCCTGTGCGCTGGGAGCGGCTGTATTGGTCTGTTGGTTGTCTCTGTTTGCTCAGTGTCACTTCCTTTGTTGCTTGCTCTGAGGGGGCCCGTCAGTCACGAAACTCCACCCCCTGGCTGCAGGGCTGGGTCCCTGACGCCCTGAGAATAAAACCAACATCAAGGAAAGAGGTGGAAAAGGGGAGACTGGTCTCAATTGTTGTCACTGGAGCCTCTAAATCCAGACATGTCGCAAGCTAGAGCGTCCCTGGGCTGTTCCGTTTGTGCATAACACAGTCTTTTCTGTGCTTCATCCAGCTCTGGTCTGGGTTTCCTATCCCTTGCAATGGAAAGAATTCCGATGCATCAGTTTTGGTCTTGTGGACTGAACGTTAGTGCCCCCTGAAAGTTCGCAAGTTGAAGCCCTAACTCCTCAGATGATGGCGTTGGGAGGTGGGGCCTTTGGGACGTAATGAGGTTTAGGTGAGGTCACAAAGGTGGGATCCCATGATGGGCTGGAGGCTCTTAGCAGAGGAGCAACGGGCCAGAGCTCACACTCTCTCCGCCCTCGGGGGACACGGGAACCGAATGGATTAGCACCTTGGTCCGGGGCTTCCTGGTCTCTAGAATGATGAGAAATAAATGGGTGTCGTTTAGGCCACCAGACCTGTGGAGTTTTGTTATGACGCCCGAGCTGAGTGTGACAAAGAGGATAAATACCTCGCGTAGTGTAATGCAGCGACTGAGCAGAGGAGCCCGGATTTGCCCAAGTCCGTGATGCGTCCGTGGCAATATGAGCTCTGGTGGAGCAGACGCCGCCTTCACTTTCGGCCTGGAGAGCAGAGGCTGGGTTCTCAGTGGGCTCTGTCGTGGGACCAGGCGCAGGGAGGAAACGCAGCCATCAGAAAGGGAACCGAGTTCACGTCACTGCTTCGTTGACTCCAGTGTGACTTGAACGTCAAAGTGGCCAAACTGAACAGGAATAGGGTTTTTTTTCAGTGTTTACTACGGGGGAGGTGCTGTGCTGATCCCTTTGCGGGCGTCATCTCATTCCATCATCACAGCCACTCGAGGAATTAGGTGACTGTTATCTCCATTTGGCAGGATGAGGAAAATGAGGCCCAGAGAGGTTGACTCACTTTCCCAGAATCACACAGATAGTTGGATGGTAGAGTGGGGAATGGACCCTGTTATGAATTGGGTATTATCCTCCCCTAAAAGCGTATGTCAAAGCCCTAACCCACAATGCGACTTGCCTGTATTTGGAGAGAGGGAGGTAATTAAGACTAAATGAGGTCACAAGCATGGGACCTTAATCTGATAGGACTCATGTCTTATAAAAAGAGGAAGAGACACTAGAGATTTCTGTCTGGCACGTGAGGACACAGTGAGAAGCCAGGAAGAGAAGTCACACCAGAAACCGAATTTTCCATCACGTTGGACTTCTAACCTTCAGCACTGTGACCAAAAAATGCATTTCTGTTGTTTGAGCCACGCAGGTGTGGTGTTTTGTTATGGCAGCCGAGCTGACTAGTGCAGAAACCAAGCCTGCTTGGGTCCAAATCTCATCTTTTTAAGCCCCACCCTGCTGCGTAACATTCGCCATACTCCCGACCCACCAGTGCCCACATATTTAACATATGAAAAAGACCTTTCCAGAAAGTGGGGCTACCTCCCCAGTAGGGCTGGCATTAGTCCTGGGGTCGTAAAGGGTAGTGTAAAGTCATGTACTTGTGAGGGTGGATGCCACCCTTCCAGCAGGTGCCGACTAATGTGTTTGACCTGCTATCCTTTCTGTCCCATGGGCTGGAATCCAGCGTAGCTCAGCCTCATCAAGAGCATAAAATAGAACTCTCTCTGCTGGGACAGGAACAGCTTTATTTCTGCCCCAAAGGCCACAACCCCGGTAGCAACTCTCCTTGCAGGAAAATGGAAGAATAATGGAATGATGGATTAGTTCCTTGCCACCCAGTGACAGACTGATGGATAAACGCAGTGACAGACCCCACATTTTATCTTTCTGCAAGTGTCCCCCAAAGAAAAAGCCCTTGTCCTTTTAGACGCTCCCTGAAAATGGGATGGAAATATGGCAGAAAGCCCCACTCACTGTCTGGGCGACGTCTGAGGATGATTATTGCTGTTTTATGTAAGAGCCAGGATTCAGGTGTTCAAACCCAAACGCACAGTCATTATGGCAGCACCGAGGTTCAGATACTATTCTTCCCGCTTTTGATAGCTGGCTGTATTGGCAGGAGGCATGCGTCACTGGGGACTTAATAAGGTTTCGTGTTATTATGTTCCGACTACCTCCCTTGGTGGCCCAGATAAACAACACTATAAAATCAACAGATTTTTTTGTTCCCCCCCCAACCCCCTGCACAGAAGCCTTATTTTTCTGCCTTGAAAAGTGTGTTCACTGAGATCGCAGTTTAACTCTGGAAATTGAGTTTTAATTCTGCATCCCAGTTTAATTCAGGGGGGGGATCAGGCGCGTTTCTGGACTCTCCGTTACTGTGGGGGAGGGGTGCAGGACGTGCCTTCAGTGGTGAACACGACCCTAGACCTTTGAGTCAGGGGTTCTTGACCTGGGTCCCACACTGGAATCACCGGGGAGCTTTAAATACGTGCTGACAGAAGGGTCCTAACCCAGAGATTTGGGGTTGGTTGGTCACAGGGTGTGACATTGTTTTTTTATGTGTCCCCGGTGATTTTCATGTGCAGCGCTGCTGAGAACCACTGTAGAAACTCGTTTTGGAGTTCAAAGTTTCCTCTTCAAACAGCTTAACGTATAGAACAGAAACGGTACCTGTACCATGTGGGTCCTCACTGGACCTACTGCGAGACCTTGGGTGAATTGCTTGCACTCCCCAACGTTCCCCGGCTTGCTCATCTGCAAAGTTTGGAGAAAAGAAGCACCGAGGTCATGGGGCTGTGGTGAGGACTGAGTGAAATAAGTAAGAGCAGTTTGCCTGGCGGAGGGTCAGCACTTACAAGATGTTGGCGGCTATTATTAGTCTTATTGTCATGCCTGGTCTTCAGATCTTGGGTTGCATGTGATAGAAACTAGTTTCATTTACAAAGGGGGGTATTTGCTGATTCCTGTAACCAAGCTTAGGAAAAGGCAGGCGACGAGGTGGTCTCAGGGCGCTGGGTCCAAGGACGTAAGACCTTCGACGCCCTCTGGCTTTCTCTGAGTTCCGTTTCTGCCTCTCATGTCAGCTCTGGGCTCCGGACCAGCTTCTTTGTGAGGAGAAGGCATTGCTTTAGACTGAAGGGGCTCACATTCTGTAAGCAGAAAGGAAAAACTGCTTTTAAAAAGAATTACATTTATTAGGATTTGTTTGTCTTGTTTGTTTTTTGCTTTCGGTTTCATATCCCATAGATTAGTGGAATCGTGATGGTTCTTGACTTTCTCCATCTGACCTATTTCTCTTAGCATGATAATCTCAAGATCCATCCATGTTGTCGCACATGGCAGTATTTCATCTTATGGCCGAGTAGTGTTCCCTTGGAAAAGGGTACTTTAATCACTAGTTTCAGTGATTAAAGGAAAGACTCTGGTTGTCCAGATTTCTGTCGTGTGCTCCTCACAGCCTGGATTACTGTGGCCAGAGAGGTGGCGCCTATTACCTGAAGGCGGGTGGGGTGTGAGGTGCTGAGCAGACAGAAACCATTGCCAACGATGAAAAGTCAGTTCTGATAATAATGACTGTATCCATTCAACATCGATTTATTAAGCAGCTACTATGGGCCACTTTATATTATATATTAAAATGAGAAATTGACAGCACATTCAAAAAAACATTGAGGTATCATTTACATAGAGGAAAATTTATCCTTTTTATTGAGATATAATTCCCCTCCTCCTACCCCCTGCCTCTGGCAACCACCAACCTGTTTTCTGCCTCTATAGTTTGACCTTTTCCAGAACGTCATTGAAATGGAATCATACCGCATCTGGCCTCTTCCACTGGCCTCTGACATCCTTAAGGTTGCTGCCTGTGTCAGCAGTTCCTTCCTTTCTGTTGCTGAGTCCAGTGTATAGTTATGTAGCACAGTGTATCCATTCACCAGCTGAAGGATATTTAGGGGGTTTCCAAGTTTGGGTGACTATGAAAGAGTTGCCTGAATATTTGCCTGTAGGATTTTGTGTAAACATGCATTTTTATTTTATTGGGTAAATGCCTACAAGTGGGGTCACTGAAGCATATGATCAGTGTAGACTGAACTTTATAAGAAACTTCCTACGTGTTTTCCAATATGGCTGTCCCACTCCGCATCCCCACTTGCAACGTATGAGCGTTTGATTCCTTCACATCCTTGGCGACATAGGGTATTGTCCGTTAGAAAACCCAAAACAAACCTTTCTAATAGGCGGGTGGTGGTGTCTTATTGTGTTTAATGACCAATGATGCCAAGCTTCTTTTTGGGGGCGAATTTGCCATTCGCATTTTTTTGTTTTTTTTTTGGTTGTGTGTCTGTTCAAGTCTTTTGCCCATTTTTTACTGCGTTGCTTGTTTCTTACCGAGTTTTAAGTGTGCTTTATATAATGTGGATATAAATCCAGATATCAGATATGTATTTTGCATATATTTTCTCCCAGTCTGTGGCTTGCCTTTTTATTCTCCTAACAGTGTCTTTTGAAGAGAAATTTTAAATTCTGGCCAAGTGAACTTTATCATTTTTTTCCATTCATGAATTATGCTTTCGGTGTCATAACTAAAATATCTTTCCTTAATCCAAAATTACAGAGATTTTTCTGCTATGCTTTTTTCCCTAGAAGTTTTATAGTTTTAGGTTTTATGTTGAGGTCTGTGAGCTGTTTTGAGCTAATTATTGCAGATGCTGTGGCATATGGGTCAATTTGTTATTTTGCGTACGGATGTCCAATGATTATTCCAGTGCCATCGAATTGCTTTTGCACCTTTGTGAAAAATAAGTTGACCATATTTCTATGGGTCTATTTCTGGATTCCCTGTTGTTCTGTTCTACTCATGTGTGTGTTTGTTCACCACTAACATACAGTCTTGGTTATGGTCGCTTTATAGTAAGTCTTGAAATCAGGGAGCCTGAATTCTCCAACTTTTTTTCATCTTTTTAAAATTTCTTTTTGCTCGTCTAGTTTGTATGCCTTTCTATATAAACTGTTGAATCTGGTGGTTAATTTCTACAAAAAACAAAATCCCATTGGGAGTTTGGATTTGCATAGAATTTATAGTTGCAAATGGCACCTTCTTCATCTCGGTTGGAGTAAAATGTAACATCCTATCAATTGGGAGTTAGTCTTGTGCTTTCTTTCCATTATACTCAAGTCTCCTGCAGATTCTCAAAATGCTCTCTGCTGAGGTGTGGGAAACAAAGGGGAAGGACGTGTTCCATTCCTGGAGAGTCATAGTGCTGGGGGGGTCCCCAGTAGCGGCCAGCTCACTGCACGCTCCACTGGGTCTCCAGCAACAGAAACGGCAATATGGCAAAATGACAAAGGGGCACGTTATTCAACAAAACCCTTGGTGAGAGTATTAACTCATTAACATGGTGGATACAATTATTACACCTCCAGTATATACATGAGAAAACGGAAGCTCAGAGAGAACTAGAAGGGACCTGACCAGAGTTCTGCAGGGGCAGAGTGAAGATTTGAGCCCGGAAAAATCTTGAGTGCAGAGATTAAAATCTCAATCACTCTGTGAAAGGTTATAAACAAATCATTGGAAAGCATACACTATTGCTCTCAATCCAAATTATTGTTGACACATAGGTAGAAGGATGTAATGAAATTTTCAACCTGTGTGAGTCGTCTCTTCAAGGTAAGACAGTCAGCGTTTAATTTCACGTGGTTTGCCTTCATTACGGATCCCATGATTCATGGGAAACAAGGAAACAGTACGGTTGAAGGCTGTCCACTTGGCCAGGGGCCGCACCTGCTCGTTGGCCCATTGGGTTTGGGGAGAAGCGGGGCACAGATGCGCGCTTTAGTGGAGAGGGACGCTGTCGGAATGGAGACAGCGCGCGGTGATGCAGAGTGAGCCTGTCACCTGCTAACTGGAAAAGTGCATACGCTGCCTCCTCTCCTCAGGGCGTGTCCTGGGCCTGGGCCCTGGAGTCCGCTCCCAGCCAATCCTTGATCTCATAACGAACCCATCGGAGAGGGTTCATTATGGGGAAGCATGTCCATTGCTACCTCCCTAACTCCGAAAAATCAGGCTTTTCTCCCCCGTTCTGTGCTGTTTCCTGTCATGCATAATATAGCAAATTAATTAGCGAACCTGGCAGCATTTCGCTAATACAATTTCTCTCCCTTGCTTGAGGTGAATTATGTTCGTGCTCAGTCACTTGAATATTGCTCTTCCATGTTTGACGGAATTATGTTATCAGGTGATGACTTGATTGCACACTATCTGACTCTAATTAAATCAGAAAACAGTGACATTGTAATGGAGGAGACCGTGTCAGTCCACACTGCTCACCCCCTGGCTGCTGTACCCCATTTGGAAAGCTCTCTGAGTCGTGCTTGGGCTGTTCTCAGATGCTGGCTTCCACGGCTTTCTCCTCTCCAGACACAATGCCTTCTTGGGCCTGCTTCGTCTAATATGTAATTTATGTAAATTGAGTCTTGGAAAGACATCATGTTTACACTTGTCTTTTTTATCAGAGGCTCGATGCACAGTAACGACTGTGATTATTTCAGACGATATCAAAGGAAAAAAAAATCCCTTGCCCGAGAGGAGAAACTCAAGTTTCAGAGGGAGAGGGAGACCTGTGCTGTAGAGATACACGAGGGAAGCCAGGTAACGCAGGGTTCAAGATCAAAGGCGTCAGGGGGCCCCAGGAGCTGGGTGTGAATTCTGGCTCTGCCTTCAGCAGATGCTGCGTCTCTCTTCTCACCACAGTAGTAAGTGCCCGGTGAACCTGATGTCCAGAGAGGTTAACCAGCTTGCTGAGGGTCTAACGATGGAGGATTAGAAGAGCCAGGGCTGGGACGGTGACCCCTGCCCCCACACCACAGGAAATGCCGCTTCGCCTCCCCAGGTGGAGAGCCAAGGAGGGTCCCTGAGACTCCAGATAGGGCACGTCACTGGATACCAGAGTCTCTTTCCTCAGGAGGGTAAAGATGTCCTCTTGAGTTAGACTACATTCACCCTCCCTGAATCTTGGGGACATTGGTGGCAGAGAGGTTTCCGAAGCCTCAGACAGCTCCGAGGTGAAATAGGCCCCCTGCTACCCATGAAAGGCGCTTTAATGGTTGGCTGAAGGAAAACGCGACTAGCACCGTACTTTGAACTGCGGAAGCCCAAGCGCCAGGCCCTGTCCAGTGTGCTCTGCAGAGCTGGGCTTTTGTCTTGTTCCACAGGTGGTAAAGCTGGGCGAACTCACGGCTGAATGGACCTGTGCCTGTTGGGATAATGCTTCTGACAACGAGGCCCGCTCATTTTCCAGACTGTTGTTCTTCTGGAGAATCAGGCCCCTACTTTGCAGTAGCCAGTTGTATAATTCAGGTTGAGCCCGGCCAGCTTTCCCCCTGATTTGTATCTTCCTCGCTGCAGGCCCCTTGGCCTCAACCGCCTGTTAGAAAGTATTCCTGGCCGGTGTGCACAGTGGAAAGAAAGCCTGACTGCCCGGTGGGGACGAGGGACCTCTCTGTACCTTCTGGGCTGCTGCAAGGAAAGGGCTGTGGTGTTTTTTTCCCAGGCTGCCTGTAGGACCCAGAAAATGGAAGAGAGGCTGTGTTTTTCCTTGCAGAATTTCTGCTGTGTGTGGGGCAAGGCCAAGCAGGGGACAGACATAGGTAACATGTATTTGCTGAACCCCCACTGAACACCAGGTCCTATCGTGGGTGCTGGGGAGACGGCAGTCCACTGTGTGGGCGGTCTCGGCCTTGGCGGAATCAGGAACAGGCATTTGGTACGGTGCCATGGAAAGAGCACTGGAGTTCCTGCTTTTTTTTTTCTTTTGCTACTTTGTATTCTAGTGGGGAGAGAGAAACCTTAAGCAAAATAAAAAAGAGTATGCAGTCTATTGGAAGGTGATAAGTTCAATGGAGAAAATTAAGCAAGGGAAGGAGATAAGGGCAGCAGAGAGGGAGTGTGGAGGAGGTTATAATTTTCTTTAATTAAAATTTTTATGAAAGTATAATTGACAAAATTGTAAAAATGTTGAAGTGTACGATGTCATGATTTGACATGTGCATACGTTGTGAAAGGAACCCCTCCCATCGAGTTAATTAACACATCCGTCACTTCACGTGTTTATCCCTTCCCTCTTTTTTTTTTTTGTGAGACCATTTAAGTTCTACTCGCTTAGCAAATTTTAATCACGCAACATAGTGTTATCAACTGTCGTCACCATGTTTTACATTAGATGCTCAGACCTTATTCATCTTGTAACTGAAAGTGTATACTGTTTTACCATCCGTTCCTTATTCCCCCGCAGCCCCTGGCAGCCACTTCTCTCTGAGTCTGACTTTTTTATTTTTTGATCCGGTGTATGTGACACCATGCAATATTTGTCTTTCTGTGCCTGGCTTATTTCACTTGGCGTAATGCCCTCCAGGCTCATGTTGTCGCACATGGCAGGGTTTCCTTCCTTTTGAAGGCTGACTACTACTCCATTGTATGTATAGACTACATTTTCTTTCTCTGTTCATCTGATGGACACTTTGGTTCTACACTTTGGCTGTGGTGGATAAGCTGCAGTAAACATGGGGGTAGAGATACCTCTGCGAGGTACCCACTCCGGGCTCCATACCTTCAGTGCTGCTTTCTTGCCCCACTGTTGAACTCGTTCTTACATGACCGTGTAAAACCTGTCTCCTCACATTTATTACTGTCTGAAGTGTCTTGACTACTGTAAGGTTTTGTCTGTTTCCTGCCTGTGTTCTCCTACACAGAGGGCTCCATGGCAGCAGCATCTGGTAGCATCCCCAGCGGTTAAAATAGCGCCCAGCATCAAGTAGATAATCCCTACATTTTTGTCACTGAATGACTCCCTACATTTTTGTCACTGAACGACCTTTTTGTCCCGTGAGTTTGTGCCTCAGGAAAGTGGCATAGCTTCCTGTGTGAAAGGTGGCTGCATGGAAACTCCCCTGTGCCGGAGGGAGTCAGGAGAGTGGTAGCTCTGTGTGGGCTGGGGGACGGTGGTGACGGGAGGAGGCTTAAGGTGGGCTTCTGGGGACCTGGGGATGATGGGTTCCTTGGCTGGGGTTCCAGTAGCACAGGTGTGTCCCATGTATGACAGTTCATTGAGTCCTACTCTTCAGATTCACATGCTTTTCTGTGTGCAAGTTATATTTCAATAAAAATTCCAAAAGGGGTGTGTGTGTGTGTAAACACACACAATGGACTATTTATTGCTCAACCATGAGAAAGAAGGAAATCCTGCCATTTGTGACAACATGGAGGAACCTTGGGGACATTATGTTAAGCGAGCTAAGTTAGAGACAAATCCTGGATGATCTCACTTACATGTGATCGGAAACAGCCATAGGAACAACAGAACTGTGGTTACCAGGGGCTGGGGGCGTGGCATGGGAATTGGCAGATGTGGTTTGTGGGCACACACCGGTGACTAGTGGGTAAGAAGTCCTGGAGATGGAGGCACAGTGCAGTGATGAGAATCCACAGCGCTGGATTACAGACCTCAGAGCTGCCGAGAGGCTAGATCTTAAGGGTTCTGACTGTAAATCAGACGTCATAGCTATGCGACAGGGTATTACAATACACAAATGTATCAAATCCACACTCTGTACACCTGAAACCTACAGAAGGTTACATGTCAATTACATCTCTAGTTTTTAAAATGCTGGAAGGAAAAAAGAAAGGTCCAAAAGAAAAAAGTTAACACATTGAGTTTAAGATAAAGCAGGGACAAATGACTTCATCTTTAAAACAGTGGTTCTCAACCAACCAAGAGAGATTTCATCTTCCTTCTTTCTCCCCCCCCCCCCCCCCCCAACATTTGGCATGTCTGGAGACATGTTTGGATGTCACAGCTTGGTATCTTGTAGGTAGAGGCCAGGAATTCTGCTAAACATCCTACAATGCCCAGGATGGCTCCCCCCGCCACCCCAATAAAGAATTACCAGCCCCAAATGGCAGTAGTTCTCAGGTCGAGAATCCCTGCTTTTTAAGAACCCACCTGAGAAACCACATCATTCACACATTCGTTTCACCCACCACAGCTGACACGGAGGAAGGGCCGTATTTACTTGATTCAGACAGTGATTTCTTTCCCGGGGGGTGGGGGGGGTGTCTGAGAGCAGGAGCAGCTTTGACTGTCTGTTTGCTCCCTCTTAAATCTCTGAAATAGAAAATGTTCTCAATATGCATCCCTCTGTTTCCCCTACTCTTTGAAGCCCTCTGACGTGGGCTATGGTGGTGAGCTCACAACAGATTCCCCAGACACGATTTAAATGCCATTTCAGGGCTGGGACTAGGGCATGAATATTTAAGATGTAAATTGTTTGCGTCACGCCTAAATCTTTTATGGATTTTACTGGATGGGAAAAATGAGTCAGTACTTTTTGATAAAGTTCGCTTTCCCTCCATATGATTAACAAAGCCAGCCAAGTGAACCAGACTGCATTTGCCAGAGAGAAGAAGGGTGCTTGTTTGGGGGAACAATATTAGATTCTGCTCCATTCCCGGCATGCCGTATTCATGGTTCCCAAACCAAAGAGCAGGTAGCAGCTATGTCCCTAGGTCATTGTCCCCTTGCCAGCAAAGACACAAGGACTTCCAGGTGGGGGTGGGAGAGGTGGGTGGGGGGTGTGGAAGTGAAATTAAATGATCTAACCCTAGGTGGAGAATTAGGTACCTCAATAGTGGATTAGACAGAAATATTGAAATTACCAGACTCGAACTCTAGTGATTAATCCTTTCCCATCCTCCAGTTTGAATCCCAGGTCTGGTGAGATTTCAGAGGCAAAGAAAAAATGTACACATAGGGGTGGGCAGGGAGGGGGTGTGTGGGGAGAGAGAGAGAGAAAGGGGAAGAGAGAGAAAGGAAGAAATATTTAACAATTTTAAATTCCATGGACTGCAGAAAGAATATCTATTTTCATCTTTTGGGGAGGATTTATGCCTCGTACCTCTCACTCCCAGCCCCTACCCAGAAATTAATTTTGGATGTTAACGTGAGCAGCTTCTCTGCCCTCTGAATGCTGCTTTGGATTTTGACAAGAGTATCTCAAAGGCTGTGATTAGACAAGTTTTCATTAACTAATAAGCGAGTTCTTGGGCAAACCATGAATTTTTTGTCATCTCATGTGAAAATTTAAAAAAGCCATAATTAGGAAGAAAATCACTAATTGTAAGGCACAAACTTGTTTGCTAAGAATAGTCATTAAAAGGGGCAACGAAAGCATTAGCAACTTCACTGTCAGAAAACAACTGTTAAAATGCAAGTAAAATTGAGGTGTTTGTCCAGACGGAATAATGGCTTTCCATTTCCGGGGCTGTAATTGCAGTTTGACTAGAGGGATTGTTGGTATTGTTTAAGGAACAATGTACAGTGGGCCTAAATGCTTCAGTTCCTTGGCTTTTGCGTTCCCAGCCACAGCCTCATGTAATTTCTAGAGAACGTGGCCATGGGCAGAGTTACTCAACTAGGCTGTCAGTGGTGTTCCTGCTTTGGGGTTGTGATGACTTGGGCAAAACCAGGACAAAGAGGAATGTTTCTGTGGCCCAGACCGTTCCCCCTTCCAGCTCTACAGACGGAGAGCCGTGGTCTGACATCGGCGGGAAGTTTGTCTGCCACCCTGATCGGTCGCCCTAAGAATAGCTCGCATTGTTCTTGCTTCCCGCCAAATCGATTCTTCGGCGAAAACTTAGAAAATGCAGAAACTTGTAATGAAGGAATTTTAAATTCTCCTTCCTTCCACCAACCAGAGAGCTGGTGCTGACATTTTGGTGTCCCGTCTCTCCTTTTTTTTAAAATTGCTTTTTAAGCTTTTTATGGCATCAGTTTTAGGATACGTGCTGCCAAAGTGAGCACTTTTTATGGCGTCAAAATGGCATGATAAAGTACACACATTTTAAGTGTCCAACGTATAATGAATTTGTACTTGTACATTGATGTAACCACCTCCTAGATCAAGATAAATCACGTTTCCAACAGCACCCACCCCCCACTTTCATGCCCTTTTGCAGTCAAAGCCTGCCTGCTCCTCCAGGCCCGGGTACCTTTATTCTGGTTCCTCCCACAAGGCAGCCCATGATTTTGAACTTAGTGTAAATGGACTCACGTGGAATCTCTCCTGTGGGTCTCGCTGCTTTTATTCGGCGTGTTTGTGAGTTTCATCTTGTTACTGAGTATAGCTCTTGTTTTGTGATTGCTGTGTGACACTGCATTGTATCCTGTACCACAGTCATTTGTTCTTTTGGTGGCTAGACACTCATTTCTTTTGGATTCCTGTCATTTTGGGTGGGTGCCTATAAGTATAGATTGTATTCTATGGGAAATTGAACTCACATCATATCTATTTCTCTATCTCCATCTCTACGTCTCTCTATCCTACTGGTCATGGGAGTCGAGTGTCTCTCAGGAAACAGGCCTGTCTTAGCAGCCCTGACGTGTGCAGACATTGGCTGGGGGTAGCCTGGAGGAAGCATGGTGGCTGCACAGGCCGGGTAATTCTTTCAGTTCTTCAGGTGTATCCCTAGAATATTCCCTCCCTCGTTAAACCCGGCATAGCTCCAGCCGCTGTCTCCTGAGATTTAGCCCTAGTTCTTGGCCTGGCATCTAGGAAAGGAGGTGGGGGCAGGTCCGAGAGGAAGCATCTGTTGCTTCGTCAGGGAGAAGCTTCTGCAGCTTCTCCCAGCGACACGGACTCTTCCGAGGGAAGGGCGGGGCTGTCTGCAAACCCAGAAGGTCTGTGTCCTCCATGTCCCCGTGCCACCTTTCCAGGTGTCTCCATCTCACATTTCAGGGTCCCAGCTTCTCCCTCCCCCCCCAGGCCCCTGACCGTCACATGCTCAGACCTACCTTGCATGCGCTTTCAAACATCCCCGGGGGCTGCAATGCTGTAGCCATTCTGTCGTCAGTCTTTTGCTCAGCTGTGCCTGCTCTTCCCTGGACGTAGACAAAGGCTGTCTGGTAACTGCGGAGGTGCTCTGGGCCTCACGCTCTGTCAGCAGGCTTCCTTCCATCTCTCATCGGGCTTCTGCCGGTCGTCAGTGCGCCTTGCCAGGAACCAGCCAGCTCTGCCGCCGTCGGAAGCATTGCCGGCCCCGTGTTTTCCAACTGCCTACCTCACTACACTCGGTCTATAGCATTTCCTTCCACTGGGACGTTTTCCTGGGTCACCATCAGGGACATTTTTTAGCAATGCAGCCACCAGCTTTTGACAGAGACGGTGCATGCTTATCTGTCAACCAAGAGGACACCTTCTCCACCGGCCGGCAGTGGCAGGGCCAGGCTGCAGTCCCCTCATGCTGCGTGTTTTCGCAGCCCCCTGCCGGCCGCCCTGTGTTAGCTCCAGGCTCTGAGAGGCAGAAACCAAGAGAGGATCAAAGGTTTTATTTATGAACATGCTTGTGGAAGAAAAAGGTGAAGCAGCCAGAGAAGCTGGAAGAGTCATCGGGCCACATGCAAGCCTTCACCCGGCGACACTGTTGTCCGGGATTTCCCCTGGGTTTTTGGAGAAAGAGATGCAGAGGGGCCGAGCGCACCCAATGGCCACGTGGTAGAGGTATCAGTGTGGGGTAGGGGAGGTGCCCTGTTTTTAAAGCAGGGGCCTAGGCTTGACTCCGGGCCCTGCAGGTGGCAGCTGAACCTCTCCGAGTATCCATGTGTAAAATGTAGCAGCAACTGGACGGAGGCATTTCTTTCTTTCTTTACATCTGCTTGTGTTTCATTCTCCTTTCTTAACAAAACCCAACCTTTCTTTTGGGGGAATCATCTCTTTTCTGCTTATATCTGTTGCTTGCAACCAAAGACCCCAAGTGAGAAACAGCTGTACCCCAAGGTTTTTTCTTTTTTTTTTTCTTTTTTTAAGTGAGCATTAATGAGAGTGCATATTAGCTCAATCAGAGTCTAGAAAGCCGGGGGTTGAGATGGAGGGAAGTCTTGATTTCCAGTTTTCTTCCATCCTAGAACTTCTGCCTCCTTATTTTTGCCAGCGACTGTCCTATTCCTCCAACAGCAATCTGTACTTACAAAACGCTTTGTAAGCATGGTGTCATTACCCATTGTGGTGTGCTGTGCTGTAGAATGCCTTCGGAGAACAGACTATGAATTGCAAGGAGCTGGGAGTTAACTTAGCATCTGTTAGGAAGAGATGTGAGGGAGTGGGGGTGGGGCCTTTTGATTGTGCCTCAAAAATGGGTTCTAATTGCTGTTTGTATTCCTGGTTTAGCTGACGCTGCCTTTAGTTCTTTACCTTTTCTAAAACTTCTTTTCTAAGTGACTTGGGAAACGGCATATTTGACTCCAGCGCCGATATATTTACTCAAACAGTTAAAATATGTCTGCGTACTCATGTAGCTGGGTGATTTTGGAAAACATCTCAAACCCAACAATTCCAGTTTTACTTAAAATATTGAGAACTGAAGTATTATGGTAAGGGTGAGGTAGTGTTTGAAAATCTGAATAATTCTCTAAGATACCGAACTCATTTTACTCTGAATATAAAAATACAGCTCTAGTACAGTGCTTAAGGAAATGGGCTTCAGAGTCAGACAGAGCTTGATTTAAATTCTGCTTCCGCCACTTACTAACTGTCACTGTAGGAAAATTAGTTTTCTCAACAGAAAAAGGGAATAATAATGCTATTAGCCGAGGCTTATCTTATTTCATTCTTCAGAAAAAGTCTTTGGGAAGCTTTCCCACATGACACTCTCACCCGCGGTCTGCCTTACGTTTCCTTGTGATACACGTTCATAGGACAATGTTCCTTCTCTCCGAGACCCAGTTGCAGTTCGAGTGGGTACACCCTTCTGTTAGATGGTCCGATTGCATCCGCCTCCGCTCCCCACCCTGCCCTGACCTAAGGGCCGTGAAGTTCGGGTCAACTGTGTCTGTCTCCTTCACTTCATTCCCAGTTCTGGGCTCCTGGGTGACACTCCATAAATCTGAACGACTGAGTACATGGAGGAATGACTGCCTATGGAGGAGTAGTTGAGACCGTGTAGAAAATCCACAGTGTCTGTCCGGTGTAGGCTACAAACTGAGTAAATGTAACTGCCTCACCAAGAAAAACACCAAAATATATGCTCCCCCCCAAAAAAATACAAAAACAAAACCCCTTAACAACCAAACCACAGGTGATGCAAGAAATGAAATATTTATATGTTGTCATCATTAAATGCTGATTGTTCAGACTGAGTTACGCTCCTGGAGCTAAGAACCATCGATTTCAGTTATTCAAAACCACAGAGGTTTATTTCTTGCCCACATGACATTTGCAGTGAGAGTCAGGCTCATGGCGGTACCCCACCTCCCACAACGGGGTGAGAGAGCCCGGAAGGGCCTGACATCAGCAATTAAATACATAAACAGGGAAATGGTACCCGGTACTTCTACTCCAAGCCCATTGGTCAGAACAAGTCACATGACCCCTGTGCTTCATCAGCTGGGGCTGCTACAACAAACTACCATAGACTGAGTGCCTTAAACAATAGAAAACTATAATACATATTTTAACAACCTGGAAAGCATAGGCATTGAAAATTTGAGGCGACCCCTGGCTATGCCAGGTATGGATACTTTAGTTTCTATTTCATGGAGATGAGAAGGAGGGGGAGCCGGGGTACAGGCAGTGGTTGGGGGCTCAGGGAGTAACTCCAACCAGTAGGGGCGTCAGTTCAGTATTTCAGCAGCTCGTGTGGCTGTGCAGAGGCGTCCCCGTCAATTGTCAGTCCTGGAGGAGCTGGGCCCCGTCTGAGTCTGAGTGTGACTGTCCCAAAGTCATTCTTCTTCTTTTTTTAATGCACTGTGTGTTCTCTTTGGTTTCCATAGCTTGTCTGCCCCAGGGTGAGGCTGCCAGAGCCATATTTAAACATTTGCTAAAGAGCCACATTTCATAGCTAAGAGACAGAGGAAGTAGGAGACCTGCACCAGGTCACACAGCGGACGGGTGATAGAACGGGCTCCTGACTCTTAGGGCTGCCTGTCAGTCTGGCATCCCCTCCCTGCCCCTCTCACTGCCTGGCACCCAGCTCAAGCCCCAGCAGGGTCCCAGCCCTTTAGGGCTGCTCGCCAGACTGGGGCAGACATACCCAAGGCATTTAAGAGCCAACGGGCTTGGTGGCCTATCAAATCCTTGTACCGTCCACCCTGACCATGATGCCAGAGGGAAGGTGTCCCTTTCTGGGAAAGACTGGCCTGAGGGTGGGGTGGCGGGGTGGTGTTGCCACACGGCAGGACAGATGGACAAATTGCCATTCTCTTGCCCGGCACTTTTTGGGCTGGAGAGCAGGTGGCCGAGTCAGCCCTGGGTTGGGTGCAGGACCCCTCCACATGGGGATCTGCTGGATTGGAGCTCACCTGTCCCCTTCCTGATCTGAGAGGGAAAGAGACAGAGGCAAAGAGAGAGAGACCAACGAATACAGAGATGGGGACACAGAGCTATGGAGGGAACTGAGCGACAGAACTGGAGGCGAAAGCCACCGCGAGGAACAGAGTGAGGGGGAAATAGCGCGATAAACTGAGTTCAAGAAAGACAGAGAAAAGGAGCAACAGGAAAACACCAGAGAGAACGACAGCAGGGGGAAACAGCCTAAGAAGTAGAGACGGAGCGAGGACTGACGGAGGTGCGGGAGAGAGAGCGTGGGGCACAGATGGAGAAACAAAAAGACTGGCAGAGAGGCCAAGAATCACACAGAATGGTAGATACAGGGCAGGCTGAGGGGCTGGTGAAGTGCCATCACATGCAGTGACAGGGGGGATGTGCCAGTGACTGTTTCTCCATGTCTGTCAAGTCAGCTGCAAAGGGCGAGTGAAGAAGAGACGAGGAGGAAGGCAGTTGGGGTGAGGCGCGAGGGACCAGCAGAGCTGTCCCTGAGGGACCAGCAGAGCTGTCCCTGCCGTTGTGGCTGTTGAGTAGGGACGCGCAGACGTGCCGACTCGGATCCTCAGATCTGCATCTCTGCAGGGCACATTGCTTCCCCCCAACCACCACTCCGCCAGGCCGCTGGCCCTGCAAGGTCGTTGCCTCCGAGCCTTGTTTGTCGCTCCCAGATCCGGGGCCACGAGGAGGCCCTGCCCGGAAGCTCCATCAGAAGCTTCCATCTAAACCCCGGACTTGGCCTCCAGCCACTGCAGCTGATGTGGAGAACAGTGGGAGGACAGACCTTGGTTTGTACCTCGGTGGCTTTTAACACGTGGCGGGCGGTGGAGTTTTTGTTGTTTTCTTTCTGAAAGTGGCAGGGAGATCCCTCCCTGCTGCCAGGCATTTAAGTCTGTATTTTTATTTTATTAGTTTCAGGGGCACAAAACAACATAGAGATTAGACATTTATACCCCTCACAAGGCGATCACCCCAATAAGTCTACTACCCCTCTGACACCAAACGTAGGTATTATAATATCATTAACTGTATTCCCTGCCCTGTACTATGTATCCTATGACTATATATATATATTTAATTATAGTTAACATTCAGTATTTTATATTATCTTCATGTGTACAATGTAGTGATTAGGCATTTATATAATTTAAGAAGTGATCTCCCTGATGAGTCCAGTACCCATCTGACACCGTACACAGTTTTTACATTATTGATTATATTCCCCGTACTGTACTTCACATCCTCATGACTATTTTGTAACTAACTATTTGTACTTCGTAATCCCTTCACCTTTCTCACCCCCAGCCCCCTCCCATCTGGCAACCATCAGTTTGTTCTCTGCATCTGTGAGTCTATTTCTGTTTTGTTTGTTTATTTTATTCTTTAAATTCCACATATAAGTGACATCATATGGTATCTGTCTTTCTCAGTCTGACCTATTTCACTTAGCATAATACCCTCTAGGTCCATCCAAGTTGCACATGGTAAGATTTCATTCTTCTTTATGGCCGAGTAATACTCCATTGTGTAAATGTACCACAATTTCTGTATCCATTTGTCTATTGATGGGCATTTTGGTTGTTTCCATATCTTGGCTGTTGTGAATAGCACTGCAGTAAACATAGGGCTGCATATATATTTTTTGAATTAGTGTTTTGGATTTCTTTGGATAAATACCTAGGAGTGGAATTGCTGGGTCATAAGGTACTTAGTTCTATTTTTAATTTTTTGAGGAATCTCCATACTGTTTCCCGTAGTGGCAGCACCAATCTGCAGTCCCACCAACAGTGCACAAGGGTTCCCTTTTCTCCACATCTGCGCCAGCACTTGTTGTTTGTTGATTTATTGATGATAGCCATTCTGACTGGGGTGAGGTGGTATTTCCTTGTGGTTTTTATTTGCATTTCTCTGACGGTTAGTGACATTCAGCATCTCTTCCTATAAGTCTTGACCTTATGCCTTCCAGTTAAAGAAACTCTTTTAAAAAACGCACACAAATGTCCTAATTCCACTCTGAGTATTTTAACCAGAGCTAACGAGCTCAATCACTGAGTAGGTTCCAGTGACTAAGAATGTTGGGAATGCTGCAAGGGTTCTGTCTGCCGGCCCTTGTAGAAAGGAAATGAAGGTCCCCCTGTACAGGTGAGACCACGGAGGCTCGAGGTTGGGGGTGCAGAGGGCAGAGCAGCACACCCAGGACCCCGTCTCTGTGTGCCTCCCATCTGTCTGCATGTGTTTCTTAGTCACTGTGCTCAGCCTGCCCCATTACACAGATGGAGACAGCGAGGCCCGTCGGCCCTAACAACCAGCCCCAGGTTCCAGGGGGACAGAGGTGCGGGCTAAGGATTTGCACTCAGTTCTGCTTCTCTCCTGGCTCCCTTCTGACCTCCGTGCGCGGGGCTGGGTCTTTCAGAAAGAGAGCCCCTCCCGGTGTTGTGCCTCAGGAAGAAGTCAGGAAGCGAAAGCTCCGGTGGAGCTTAACTATACGTACACTTGGGAATGGGCGAGATGCTCACCTTCATGGGAGTGTATCTTCCTACAATTAAAAGGGACAAACGAAAGCGCCAGTAGTCACCCCTCAGGAGTGGATAATGCACTCTTATCCCGCCCAGCTCCCCTGCTCTCTCCTCTAACCTCCTTCACACAGCTTCTGTTGCCTCGTGTTTCTGCTGCCTCGTGGCTGTCTGTTCCTGCGTTCTCTGTGTGCCTCTGCTTCCACCATCGTATGTATGTGTGTATGCATGTACTTATGTATGTACATATCTATCCATCCATCCACCTTCCAAATCAACCTTCCTAAGACAGAAGATCAGATTGGAAGGCATCAGGTCTGGTTCCTTGGAAACAGGCTCTCCGATGGAGCTGTGCCTGCAGGAATTTCGGGGACAGCTTTAGGATTAGCAGTAGGACGGGGCAGAGGAGAAGTCGCACCGAGCAGCGGCCTCAGCGAGTCCTGTGAGCGCTTTGGGGCAGGATGAGCCCTCAGAGTCGTTCTCCGCAGGCAAGCAGCCAAGTCTTTCCACCCTGACATTGACCCATCATTGGACGTGGCTGCCGTTTGGGGGTGACGTGGCCTTGGGCGAGGTGGCTCTTCCACCGAGGGCGATTCCCGGAAAGCGAGTCAGCGGACACGGCCAGGTAGCTAGCAGCGCTCCCCGCCAGTGGGGCAACGAGAGCCTCAGTGTTCCCTGATTCCTGCTGCTGGGGACCTGTCGACTCAGCTGTTAAGAGCACGTATATAAAGAGACTCTGAAGCTGATCTCCAGGGATGGCCATTTCCTCTCTGCTCCACAAGCAGTTCCCCTTGATGTTGTCCGACCCCAAAGTACTGGTAATTGGACAGCAAGAAAATGCCCTATGAATGCAGCTCAGTCCATACAGAGAGCACAGCCACCTCTGAACAGGGCCGTCTTTTCTTATCAGCCAGGCTGCCCTTTACAATTCCCTAATTCCTCTGAGGTTTTCTTGTGGACAGTTTTTTTTTTCCTGCTTAGTCTTGGCCTCTCTTCCCTCTCTGGCAGTGTCTCTCCATGAAGTTAAAACAGAGGCAGGACACACACAGGCTCCAGGATACCCATATATCACCGCCTTCAAACCGCGCTGTCTCTGCTGCAGCTGAGCTGTGCAGGGCCCCCCACTTCTCCTTCCCCCTCACTGATTTCCACATTCCGCCGCCGGGGACGGTGCCCCTTGGCTGGCTTCCCAAGTTCAGCCTCTCAGACTTCGTTTAATGCTCCTTGGGTGGTGAGAACTTACGTTTCCCACCTACTAGTTGGCATCTGGCAGATTTTCCCATCCTGAGGAATTTGGCTGCATTCACGTCAAACCTTCGTACGTTGCATTTGGGTGGCCAAAGCGATACGTACTGCCCCGGTCCCCAGTCCTGGAGACACTGTTCCCTGCGCCAGGACAGCGGTGGCATGGGGAGGGGGCCTCAGCAGCGACCCAGGCGACATTATCAGCCACAGGATTTGCTCCACAAAACCCAGGAGTCACAGGAGCCTGGCTGGGAATTGCTGGTAGGTGCTCAGAGCAGGTCCAGTGATTCAGAATCTGCCTGGCTTTGCCTGGTGGGAGGCCCTGGAACCTTCCTCACTTTCTCCTTCCAAGACCCAGCCAAAGAGCCTATTCTTGGAGCAGATAACTTTTCATCCCCGAGTTGGCAAATGTTTGTCATTGTTTTTTCACACATCCTTCCTGGATAGGAGACAAGTTTTGTTATAATTAAAATTTAAATACAGGGTTACGATAACCCACGGCGTCTCCGTAGGACTGGCTCTGGCAGAACAGTGAGTGACAGGGTGAGGCACGTTTTCTCTTCCGTGTCTTGTTTCCACAGCTCTGTTGTCTTTGTAAGCGACGGTGATGATTCACTTTGAGCAACCCCGCATACTTCAGGTAAGCCTGTCGTTCCAGGGCTCACCAGCTTGTCGATACAAACAAGGTCACTTTAAGATAAGTGTCTGGGTGCTCCAGGCTTTTGCTTCCCCCCCACCCCCCCATTTCCAGGCGTCCCCCGGGCAATGACTCTTGTGTATGAGCACCCTTCCTAACTCAGGTTCTTGAAATGTACCCTCCTACGGGCCATCTGAGGGCCCCGACTCCCCTCTATGCTGCTGCTGAGGTCGGAGTCCCCATTGCTCTGCTGGGGGCAGTGGGCACCTCGGGGCCTTCACAAATGTGCTGCAGCCCCTGGGCACAGCCTGGCATTGAACTTGCTCTTCCGGTCCCCAGAGCAGCTCTGCTTGTGTCCAGAGCCTCAGGGACAAGCGTCAGTTTCTCTTCTCTCATCAGGGCTCTGGCCATTGAGACACAGGCCAGGATCACTTCTCAGGTCTCAGGGAGCTTTGCTAAAAGGATCGTTAGACCTCTGGATTTTTCTCCCTTGTGCTCAATGCTCAGAAGACCCTGCGTTACTATTAGAAAGTGGGGCTGGGCGGGGGGGGGGGGGGGCGCCCCGGAGAGGCTGCACCATGAAACAGCTGCTGAGGGGCAGATTTAGTGATTCAGCCTCAGTAACATCCGTCAGTGAAGCTCTCCAAGCTGTTTTCCCAGTCATGTTGTATAAGCCACACGTGGTGGAGGGAGTGGAGTTGGCTCATGCCAACTCCACTGCAGCAAAAACAGTGACATCATGGACAGTGATGAAATAACCACGCAGCAGCAGTGAGGCTGGCGAACTGTGAGCTACGTACATTGTTTTGGGTCCTTGCTGGTCAAACCAAACCCAGTTCCACTAGCCAGAGAGTAACGAGGACTGTCCTTCTGCCAGAGACCCTAGCCAAGCCACACACTGTCCAGCAAAACAGCTCTTCTGGGAGCACAGGGCGGGGCGGGGGGCAGGAGTAATTTCAAAGCATAGCCTTCCCCTCCACGTAGCATCCAAAGCCCCGTTTGTTCACGGACGCCTGGTAAATCGGAACCAGGGAGTCACATGAGTTTTTTCTTTCGCCTTTTCATTTCCTTTATTAATGGAACCTCTCAGAAAGCTGTTGATCCATTTTACTAATACAAAATCGCAATCCTTCAGACAAAGGCAGCAGATGCTGCTGAAAGCTGGAGATGGGGCGCGAGCACAGCTCTCATTGCCGCGCGAGCAGAGCCTTGTCTGGGACGACAGCAGCTCCGCTCTCGTTGGCTCGGTCACTTTTGCCAATTCTGTGCAACTATGTGTTTCTGTGTCTGCCTCGTTTCCGACGTAATGTTTCTCCTTGAGCGCCGGTCAAACAGGAATCTAAGTAGAGGAACCGTGCGGAGTTTTAAGACGACGGTTTTTCTGGGACGGTGTCTGTCAGACACCAAGGGTTTCTAGGATACGTCCACAGCTCCCTTGTGGATTCTCACTGTGACTTACCTCTGCCTGCCTCCTTTTCAGTGCGCCACGTAACATGGGCGGTTTGTTGGATTTGTCTCTTCCTGTGGTTGGATTCTTGGTCCTTATCTTTTCCTGGTGACCCACTGAGATGCTTTTATAAACCCTCCCCCCATTCTTATGGGGGACGATAGGAACAGTCTCAGTCTCGGATAGTCTCGTCCCCACAAACCACTGACGTGTCCCAGACCTAGATGCTGGGCAGCAGAAGAAGCATCTGCTGTCACCATCACCACATGCCCGCCTCTGAGCGTGCCATTCAAACTCACATCTTGGCAAAATGACTTCATAGCACGGACGTCCCCGGTACCTGTGAATAACTGAAGCGATGATTATTATATAAGTCAGGCCAGGCGCTGCTGTGCTGCAGTAACACAAACCTCACGTTTCTGACTTCACGACTCCACCATCTCAAAGTTCTTTACTTCCAGAAGCTTGGATGGGAGAGGGCGTGTGGCGTAGTCGTAGCCTGTTACACACAAGCCTAGTCATTGTCATCATCATTTTTCACATGAGGACACACGTTCATTGTCCAAGGTTTTCCAGGTTAGTAAGTGGTAGATTCTAAAATAACATCACAGCCCTGACTCTTCTTTTCACTGTATTTTCTTGTAACTAGAGTCATTTTGTCTATGTTAATGCTTCCTGTCTTGATTGATTTGTTCACAGTAAGTTAACAGAATTTCCCTTCCTTCCCCCTGGTAATTCCAGCTCAAGTTCTAGGAAGGATTCTCATTGGTTGGGCTTGGGCCACATGTCTGCCCTCAAACCAGTTGCTACGGGGCCTGGACAATGCCGTGCTCTGATTGGCCAGGTCTGTGTCATGTGTCTAACCCTAGAGTGGAGGAAACTGAGTAGAGCACCTTCACCCCTGCAATACGTAATGGGAACAGTGGGAACTCGCCCCCTAAGTAAATCCAGAGGCTGTTACTGAAAGAACAGGCAGTAGATGTCAGGCAGGCAAATCAAGGTAGGAGCCACCTGGCTGAACAACTGAATGAAGAAGGACATGGAACAGAATTAGTAAGTAGGGAAATAAATTAATGGGATGTGACACAGACCTGACCAATCAGAACACTGCATTGTCTGGGCCATAGTGATTGGTTTAGGGGTGAACATGTGATCCGAGCCCAACCAATGAGAACCCACCCTGGAGGAAAGGAATGAACAAATGATGCTTGTTTGGTGGAGGGTGAGGGAATTCTTCCAAACGATGAAAAGTGAATTAAGGGCAAGTTGACAGCACAATGAAGGTAAAATTCGCCCAGTGCATAGATTGACCGTAGGGCTCAACCTGCTCAGGGTGGATTTTCAAGGACCCAGAAACTGTCTGATGCAGAAGTGATCACAGCCTGCTTTTCTCCCTCTTTAACTTTTGTCTTTCCCTTTGGAGTGGGAGCAGCCTTAGGCGTCAGCCAGCTCACCCCCCACAAAAGCAAGTCCCTGAAGAGAAGGTGGTCCCTCCCTCCCCACCCCCAAGGCTTAGCCTCCTCCTTCAATTTCCGGGGCTTCACCCTCTTCCTTAGAAAAATGCTTTCCCATCCTCGAGGCTGAAAACCAGCCAAACAGCCCCATCAGCGCTCCTTCCCGGGGACAAAGTGGCTTGTGCAGCGCCAGGCCGGGAGTTCCTTTATCTCTCCCTGAGTCAACGAGATTTTGTCTATAGGCCTTTCTGCTATGTTCCTCCAGAGAGAGGTAAACTGCCTTTAAGTAATTGCTGAAGAAGGCATAAACCAGGGAAATTTGATTTGAGTATGCAATTTGAATCGGGAAATGCTTGTATAAATAACCGAAGCAGCTGAAGGCGGCAGCTTTGTGCTCTATAGGTTTTTTTCATTTTTATTTTTTTTATTTTTTTTTTAATCGCAGGGTCTTCAGAATAGAAGTTCTGCTGCAGCAGCGTATGCATTCCAGGCCTCTCACTCTGGTCCTGTGCTAGTTTGGCACCATCAGCTGCCAGTCCGGACCTTGGTATGTTGAACTTGCCTAATTAAGCTATATTGTTGGAAAGGGCAAAAAAAAAAAAAAAATGTTTGATCTCCTGAAGAATGCTACACTCTAGAGCAGTGACACAGTCTTAAAAAAATACCACACAACACAAAATGATTTTGAACTAGGAAGCAGTTTAGAGTCACCTAGTGCCACCTCACCAGTGAGCAAATTAGGAGCCAGCGAAGGGAAGTCACACTGAGACCTTGGAAATGTCATAGTCAGTTTTTCCTGCAGCAACAACCGCCTCCCAACCCTCCCATATCCCACAGATGTAAGTTTCTGGCATATGTTACGTCAGAGCTGCTGGTCACCTGTGGTTCTCCTCAGCAGGGGTGGGGGATGTCTTCTCAAGGAATATCCACCTGTTTATAGCTTCCGCTTGGATGGTGTGTCACATCTGCTCACATTCTGTGGGTTACAGCAGGTCCCCTGGCTGCCAAGCCTGGTGACAGTAGGGTGTTGATTATACTCTGCCTCGTGGGAGCAGGTAGAGAGCAGGTGCAAATCCTGTGGGCAAAGCATGCGGTCCACCCCCCGAAGGTGTGCCAGTCCTTCAGTGAGGGAGTCCAAGAAGAAATGTGAGAACAGAAAGGCTCTGAAGCTTCCTGAACCTACTTATTTCAATGATGTCACCTATTTTGATTAACGGCGAAATTCACCCACTGATATCAGCTTACTATCTGCATGTTACCCCGGGTTCCTCTCTCATCTCTACTTGTCACAGGCAGGGATCACCCAAATCCTTGTCACTTCTACTTTCGGGACTTGCCTCAAGAGCCCAGCCTTGCTTCTCTTGCCTAATTTCTCAGGCCTTCTGCCTGGGGACATTTTCTTCCAATCCGAGCTGGGCACTGTGGCCAGAGCGACCCAGCCTATGTCATGTCTAAGCTACCCCCTTGCCTAATGTCTTCCCGCACATACCGGGATAAATGCCGCACCTCTTCATGTCACCTGCGTCGACTCATTTCTTGCTACTTCCCAGCCCTGTGTTCGATGTTTACTTAGCTAAGACTGACCAGCCAACTTGCAGCTCAAAACAAGGAGGCAGGACTCAGACATGCCCACCTCCTCACTGGGCTTTGCGGTGTGGGGCTAAGGCTGGACTGATGGCAGCACCCAGGGAAACGGAGCCTGGGTCACTGAGTTTCTGTTCCGAGAGGGATGAGGGGAGATCCAGTTCTCCCATATGGCTCAGCGGCATAACGACCTCCTCACCTCCCAGCACCACGGGCAGGTGAATAGTGGTCCTTTAGCCCCATCCAGCGGGCCCAGGACTCAGTTATGGTTTAAGGAGGGATCTCCCACTCCCGGAGCGTGGACAGTTGGCTCTTGTTTTATTTTGACTGTGATTCGGGGTGGTCCTGGCCGTCTTTCCTCCATCACCCTATCGATGAGGTGATGACCGCGCCTGGAATTAGCTGGGAGTTTCACGGTCTCGCAGGGACTCTGTGCCTTTGCATGTGCTCAGTAGTTCTTTGTGGCTGTGGTACATTTTCCCCTCCAATCGATCAGTCCTCTACCCCTCACCCTGCTCCTGCTTTTCTATTTTCTACCCTTGTTAATCCACAAACCCGTCTTCGATGTTTCGAGTCTCGCTCACAACACATCTTCACTGGGAGCTCCGTCTCCCCCAGAGAATTCTTTGCGTCTCTCCTGAGCTCGTGCCCTCACTGCCTTGTACACCGTCACTGTCGTTCCCTCGCCACCCAGTGGTCGTTGAGAGGTGATTGTGTGCCGGGCACTGGGTGTCCAGCTGTGACAGGGCGCCTTCCATCGGGACGCCTGTTGGCTAGCGGGAACATGCCCGGCGGTCGTCAGTGGAGGGAGGGCTGTGCACGAGGTAGGCAGGTGAGGAGCTAGAGAGGAACTGGGAGGCGTCCCTTGGGCAGTGGAGCCAGGAAACACCTGCTTGAGGAAGTAACATTTCAGCTGAGGCTGGAGCGATGAGAAGGAACTAGGCTCATGAGCAGACAGAGGAAGAGCCAGTGCACAGGGGACAGTGAGGCGAGGTCCTGGAGGCAGGAAGGGGCCTGGTGGGCCCAGAGCTTCGCTGGGACCAGGAGTGTGGTTGGGGATGCGTTATGGGAGTGGGCGGGACAGAGCGCGTGCAGAGCAGGAGGCCACGTCAGGGCTTCTGGAGATCAACCTGAGAGCGATGGGAAGACAGACGGTGAAGGGCTTTAAGCAGAGCAATGGCGTGGCGTGACCCACCAGTGTAAAGGATCACTGGGCCTTGTGTGGACTGCAGCGGGAAGCAGGCTCAGACACAGAAAGCGTGCTTTTTATCTTAAGAAAGGCTCTTGGAATAACCCAGGCAAGAGCTGGTGGCTTGGACCCGGGTGACAGCCGTGTGCCTGCAGGCGGTGGTTGGAGGCATGAGCTGTTTTGGCCATAGAACCAGCAGGACCTGGGGTCTAGCAGAAAGAGTGCAGTCAGGGATGACCCCATGGCTTTTGTCCTGGACAGGTGGACAGGCGGAGGGGCCTTTTCCTGAAATGTGGAACATGGGGGCGGAGCTTGGGGGTTGGATAAAACCAAACTCTGTCGTAGACAGAATAAGCTGGAGACGCCCATTGGTGAGCCACGCTGTCCGTCTTCAGCGAGACCGCGCTGCCTCACCTGTGTGCTTGATGCGGAACAAGGGCTCAGAATGCACATGGTGAATGGGAGAATCAAAACGGTGTGCTTCAAAGCTATAGATGACTAATGGCTTCTAGAACGACAGGCGAGCCAGGGTCCGTGGCAACGGCTAATTAAACCATTCCAATCTGATGTCCAAAGTACTGTACGCTCGAGACCCCCCTTCTCTTCCCATTAATTGAACAGGCCCTGTCTTTTTTGCTCTTGTAGTCCATTGTTCTTCAAGTATAATTAGCGCTTGTGTTTTGACAGTAAACGAGACTCTGGTCCTTTGATAAATGGCTTGTTTCTGGGCAAGGAAGGAGTATTTGTGGATACAAAACCTGGTCTTCTCCCCTTTTCTCCCACCTCTCCCTCTTCCTCCTGCTTCGGGCTGCCTTCAGGTTCAACTACCACCTTCAGGGAGGCCGCGTTCCTTAGGAAAGGATCGCAGCCCAGAAATAAAAGTTGTTTACTGAGCTCCTATTACGTGGCGGGCAGATACATTATATGAGGTAAAACAGCCCTGAAAAGTCATTGTAAAAAATCCTTATGCTTCCGCCGAGTAAACCAAACAAAGCTCATAGCGAGTTAAAATCTCAGAGTTTACCAGAAAGGCTGAGTTGAGATTCAGATGCGCCCAGGTTTCAGTTTTGCAAGATGAGAAAGTTCTAGAAAGCTGTTGCACAACGGTGTGAATACACTTAATATTATTGAAATGTCCACTTAGACTCGGAGAAGATGGTAAATGTGATGTTGTGTGTTAATTAGAGCACACGTGCATGCATACACCCCCCCCCCACACACACACAGTCTGTGGTAGATGTAGGACTTGAACCCATGTCTCTAGGACCCAGGGGCGTTAAGCCTGAGAGAGAATGTTGTCTACTTTTGGTGGTGGCAGGGCTGTGTCTTTATCTCAGGTGTGTTTCTTTGCTGTAGCTTCCTTGAAAGGTAAAAGGGTGCGTCTGCTAGACCTTCAGGGACCCAGGGGAGCGGGCTGGGCCTGCCAGAGTCCCTGCTTCAAAGTGCTTTCATGTTCCTTGGGTTGGAGGCTCGTGACTACCCTGTGAGGAAACCAGGGGCCATATTGTCCCACATGGAGAAACCAAGACTCAGTATGATTAGCAGAGTTCAAGGTCACTTGGGGTATCAGGGATGGGGAGGAGGCTAGATCCAGGGAATTCTGATGCTGGGTCCCGGGTTAGTGGAGTGGGCAGTGTAGCACATCTTTTAAAGGTTAGAACCCCCAAAACGGAGAAAACTTGGATGCTTTCCTTATTTTTTATTACTTTATCCAAAGAACTTTCCAGAATGCCGCAGTGCACGGTTCCATTGCATTGTGCAGCCCTGACCCCTGGCATCCCCTGGTGACCTCACACTGGGGAGCCGTTGCAGGCTGCGTGGCCACCGGCTACGTAGGCCGTACCCTTTCTCCAGGCATGGGGCCGTCTGAGCCCTCTGTTTCCAGCAGTGGATTTTCGTTCTTCACGCTTGAACTCCAGAGGCCCCCAAGGGCTCCTGCCTTAATTAAAATTTAAATTCACAAATCATTTCTTAAGCCGTCTCATAGGCAGCCAAATAATCGCCGTCATTAGCGGGTGGTCAGAGTCGCTTCTGCTTTCGTGCTTTTAGAAACCTCAGCTTGGTCCCACGTAGTTATACTGTCTCCTGCCCGCCTCTCGCCCGGACCTCGCCCAGAGACACCTCTGCTGGGACACCTTTGTTTTCTGTGTCCTCAGTTCACAATGCACAGGTGCATCCTGGTCTGTCCCCCTTCCTGTCTCCTAGAGCTTGCTTGTGCCCTGGGGTCACTGCTGGCACGCATCCTTGTTTGGGGACCACCAGCTAGCGGGGAAGCGCAGGCAGAGAGGAGACCCATCGCAAGCTCGGGCAGCTCCCCTCTGAGCCGTCCCTGGGCCTTAGCAGTGGTGTGGGGGGGGTGTCCTCGGTAACTTGCAGGCGGCCCCTCACAGCCATCCTTGCTCTCACCGGGGGTTCTCCGCCTTGGCACTCTGGACAGTTTTTATTGGATAGTTCTGTGTTGTGGGGGCAACGTCCTGTGCTTTGTTGGATGTTTGATGGCGTCGCTGGCTTCTACCCACCAGCTGCCAGTATAACCCCCAGGTATGACAACAAGACGTGATTAAAGGTCCTTTGGGGACAGAGTAGCCCAGTGCAGAGCCACTGCCCTAATCTGCTGGCCTCTCGAGGGCCAGTCCCCAGAGTTCCGGTTCCCTTTCTCTCTCCCCTTTCCCTATAGTTCTCTCACCATATCTCCAAACTGACATTTACAAAAGGCCACCACACACACACACACACACACACACACACACACACACACACACACACATTGTATTGCTGTCTCCTACAAGAGAGTTGGAACCTGGCAGTAAGGACTCACACCTTGGAAACCCTAAAGAGCTCGTTTACTCTCCATGGAGGGTGGGGCGGTGGGATATGAAATGTCAAACCCCCTTGGTTCCTTCTGGTGAAACCCTCACTACACACCCACAGGCGTGGCTGGTCTGGATCGTGGAGCAGAGCCGTCTGGCCGCTCTGCGCCCTGCCTCCCACTTGGCCCTGCTGTGGCCCGATGGCAGGGAGCTACATGGTGGCAGGAGGCTGTGGTTCTGTTCATCAACGAGCTGTGTCTCCTCGGGCGGGCTGTCACTCCTCCTCTCTGGGCCTGGTAAGGAAAAGAGATGGCAATGTCTGCAGTTATTTTCTGATGAGCACCCAAGGAAGGGAGGCCTTGCTGTGTGGAGGCCTCCACCCAACAAACAGGCCTTGAGCTGCTCATGGGCTCCTGGCCGGGTACTGGGCTAGGGGGCTGGAGAGGTGCAGAGCAGGGCCCTGTGGCCGGGGGCTCCTAGTTTGGAGGTGGAACAGATAGGTCAGTAGGAACCTACAATAATAAGGGACTGTTCCCAGAGTAAAGGGACAAGCAATGTAGCTCAGCTGGGGACGTGAGAAGTCACCTTGGAATGGGGGTCACATGCATTCTAGAGCAGCCCTTCTGGTAGGGAATTCCGTGGGAATTGGGCAGCTTGATTGTCACAGGGTCCACCTTCTCCAGTTACCTCTTGACATGTCTGTTTCTGTAACAAACCACCCCACACTTCATGGCTTTAAGCTGTTTTATGACATTCACTTATTCTGTGGGTCAGGATACCAGACAGGGCTGCTTTGTGTGGGGCCTCAGCTAGGAAGGTTTGGAGAGCTGGCAGTGACTCGAATGGGTGGGAGCTGGAGTCCTCCGGAGGCTGCGTCACTCATGGGTTTGTCATTTGGCTTGGCTGGGACTGTCCACTGCAGCGCCTGGCGTGGTCTCTGCCGGTGGCTTGGGCTTCCTTTCAACATGGCGGCCCCGGGGTGGTCAGATGACTCTTAAGGCAGCTCATGGCTCCGAGAGAGAGTGGACACTGCTAGGTGGACGCTTCCCGGCTTTTGATGACCTGGCCTTGGAGGTCACCTAACATCCCTTCTGCCATCCTTTATAAGTTGAGGCAGTCACAAGCCCGCTCGGGTTCAAGGGGAGGGGACACAGACCCCACCTTTTAATGGCAGGAGCATCAAGCACATCGGAAGCCGTGCTTTCAGACGGCCACACCATCCCGAGTCCCATGTTTCAGGGGCCTGAATTTCTCCGAATCTTTAGCAGAGAATCCCACCTTGAAAAATGTCTCCAGGTGTATTTACACCAAAAGCCTACTTCAATTAATCAATCCTAATGCTCCAATTACTCAGCTTATATTTTCAGACACTCTAATAAGCACCACAAATGAATAGGAATTAAACTGATGGTGTGTCTCCCTCCACTGTTTGAAGGACCATGCTTGATTTCCCAAGCAGCTTTTCCCCTTTGTGAAACCGTCTCTCACGTCCGCTGAGCACAGGGAGCTGCTTTCCTGGGCTGAGGTGGGGTGGAAGCAGGTGGCAATGTCTCTGAGCAAGTGTGGTCGTCGTAATAAAGGCATGTTTTAAACGAAGCGAAGCCCGGGGCCTTTTCGGTGTGTTCCCTTTTCACAGTGGGAAAGGCCTGCCTTCTCCAGCCTTTGGTCTTAAACAACCTGGCCCCTTGGTTCACTCACCTGTAGAGTAAGGGGGCTGGACTCTGCCAGTTCCCAAAATATCTGTGATTATAGGAATATTGGCTAAGAGCAATTTTCTAACACCAGTACCCAGAGGGAGCGCCCGTGTAATAATCACATTCATTTGAATAACTTGCCTTCAAGAAATAGTGTCAGACGTCAGAGCTTTTCCTCTGCATTTCTATAAATACACACGTACGTGTCTTACATGAGAGACATTTTACTGTAGGTTTTCTTATGCAATTTCCTTTTTCCTCACCACTGTAATATATCACGAAAAGCTTTCACATCAGTGCATAGAATTAAGCTGAATTCTTTTCCGCTGCTGTGTAACAGTCCACTGTATGGCTCCGCGCTGTATTATTTAAGTAGAACCCCCCCAACCCCCGCTTTGGGCATTAATGCAGGTTCCTTCCATTCTTTTTCTTTCTTAACAATGCTGCAATGAATAACCATGGACATACATTGTTTTTCTCCTATGAAGGCATAGCTATGGAATAATTTTAGAGGAGCAAATTTGCTGGGTCGAAGGTCATGTATGAGCTTTTGTAATTTTGATTGGTCTCGACATATTTCTCCTCATAGAGATGATGACAATGTATTGTTCCATCAATAATATATGAAAGAGATTCCCCCCCCCCCACAGGCACCAGATATAACCAAACTTCACAACTCTTCTCACTCTGATGGGTGACAATGGAATCACGTGTAGCTTGAAGTGGCACTTTCCTTTGGAGAGAAAGCTCGCAACTTATATGTAAGAGTCCTTTGTATTTTTCTCAGAAATGTGTCCTTACAGACATTGGAAGGAGATGCACTTAACACGTTTGTAACAGATGGTGTTACATTTGTCGGACGGACCCACCAAAACGGCCCTGGCCTCCTTTTTATACCTGTTTCCAAAGTCACCTATGAGCTCTTAGGAGGATGGTGACATCCTCACTGTCGCGATCCACCCTTTATGGTTTTCGTGGCTTTGCCTTTTGGTGGAGTGGAGTGAGACAGCGGCCAGAGGGACCTCCACTAGCCACCGAGTCAGCCTGTATTTGCTAGAAAACCATTTGGAAGATACTGTGCACCACAGAAGTTTCTCTCCCTCCTGCCATATAGTCTGGTCCACGCGTCTCCGGAAAAGAGCCACACTCATTTTTGCTGAAGCCTGTTTCTGTGCAGTACATTTTGTCATCGTTATGTGTTTTGTCGTAAAAAGAAATCCAACCCCTGATCTTTCTAGAAAAAGTCAAACATTGGCCTCTTTCATCATTTGTTAGCGTCAGCTCTTTCTATTGATGATGACGGTGACGAAACGTCTTTTCCTCAGCACTTCTTTTGTCCCTGATTTTCAAGGTTTAGATATCGAATAAGAGGCAGGCGAGGTGTAGCTCTAAGCCTGGGCCACACGTGCCTATGCAGTTCATCAGAAACTTTGCGCTTTGAGGTCAGTGGCCCCTGCGATGATAGTCTATTTAGATTGTCTTGTGGCCCCAGCGTGTGGTACCAACTGATTAAAATCCCAGAGGGAGGACCGTTTGGACAGTTGGCCAGATTTCACCATGTGCCATGTACTGGGGTCTGTGTCAGGATGCAAAAGTGAATTAATAAGCTGCAGCCCTGAGAACAGCTGCTGTCTCGGTGTGCCGAGGTGTATGCACAGCTACTACTCTGGCTGTGTCTGCATCCCTCTGTCCACCCAGCAAGTAAGTGAAAAGATGAGGTTTTCACAGTCCTTGTAAATCCTGGACCCATCAGGTTTGGAGCTTGAAGAGGAGACGGGGCCTAAGACACAGAAGTCCAGCCGTAGGTATTGCGCCCACTATCTGTGGAGTCAAACCATCCTTGCATTTTGATTTAATCTAATTCGAGTCTTCATGCTCAGCACGTGGGAGACGGGGACATGCAAAGGAAAGAGTGGGCACAAGGTGACTTCTCCAGCCTCTTTTGCCTTCTGCTCCCTGGCACAAGAGAGCACGAGATGGGGCCTGACAGTCACGTCTCCGCCATCAGTGTCAGTTTCCCACGAACTCTCATAACGTGAGCACCATTCTGAGCCAAGTGGGCGTCTGGTATTTAAAAATACACTTTTTGTTTTTTAAACCTGGGTGCTAACCACAAGGGAAAGGGCTCCCCAGGGAACCAGTGAGTGACACACCTGTCACTGAAAGGGAGGCCGGCGGGGTGGCCAGACACAAAATGCGGCATATGTTGTATTGAGTGGTCTTTGTAAGAGATCTGAGTTATTTTCACGATGTGCCCTGTATGTGCTTTGCTGTCTTACAAGTCTAACACCCAAATCGGGGTGGGGGGGAAATGACTTCATTCACATTTCTCAGAAACAAGGAAGAAGAGACAAACACCTTCTTCCCCAGCAACCTCGTGAAACTCCCCCTGTATCCCCCCGTCTTTCATCATTCTTGTGGGACTCCATGGCACTCATCTCCCAACAGCGCCCGCACAGCTTTCCTACCTCTCCCTCTCTTGCCCTACTCTGTCTTCTTTTACTAGACAAGATGGTCTGAGCCTCCTTACAGCAGACGAGGACTCATTGCTGTTCCCGAGGGGCTAAGAAGGGTGGGCAGGAAATGCATTTGTAATCATAGGGTACCCTTTGTGTTATGGGGTGAGTTGTGTGTCTCCCACCCCCAAATTCGTAGGCTGATGTCCTAACCTCCAGTACTTCTGATGTGACTGTAGTTGGAGACGGGGCCTTCACAGAGGTAATTAATTTAAATTAGGTCCTTCGGGTGGGCCCTCATCCAATATGACCAGTGTCCTGGTAATAAGAGGACATCTGGACACACATGCACAGAGGGAGGAGACCACGAAAGACACAGAGAGAAGACAGCCACACACAAGCTAAAGAGACAGGCTTCAGAAGGTACCAGTCCTACTGACGCATGATCGCAGACTTTTAGCCTCTAAACCTGTGAGAAAATAAATGTCTGTCGTTTTGGCCACCCCGTCGGTGGTGTGCTTTTATAGCAGCCCCAAGGGCGTGAATACACTTTGGAAACAGGGAAACGGGGTGCTGTGAATACCCATTCTAACTATGCCTGTCCCACCCTTATTCAGCTTGTGGAAATGTGTACAGAAAAAGGGAAACCACTCACAAACACTGGCATGTTACATGCTGTTGGCCAAAAATTACTTGCGACGCTCCTGTCACAGCTTATTGGAGGAGCGTGAAAACGTGGTTGTGGGTGATGGGGGCCGCGGGAGAACTGAACGCAGAGAAGAACACGATGGGTGTGAGTTTCGGGTAGATCCGGCAGCGTTGATGTTGAAGATGGATTGAAAGAGTATAAAACTGGAAACGGGGGAGCGTTGAAAAGCTTTTCCAGGCAGCAGCCCCGAGGATGGAGAGTTCGGGATGGGTTTGATGACTATTGAGCTATGAGAATAATTATTGGTTAATAGGATGGGGGCGAGATGGGTGGCAGCTACGTTTGTAGCTTGGCTCTCTCGAGTATATGGCCGCACCGTCAAAGGAAAAGGGCTCCGGGAGAATTGATTTGTTTCCGTGCCTGCCACTTCATTCCAGGAAGAACTGAAGTTGGCTTGCACGCGTACCGCGTATGCCATACTACAAACAGGCAGATGGGGAGAGTGAAGCAAAGAGGGAGCGGAAGCAGGAAAGAAGGGAGGAAGCGGAGAACACAGTGAGCGTGCAAATCCTCCTGCAAAGGTTCTGAGCCAGAGACCGTTCTGAGCCCGAGACGGACTGTCCATTATTCACACTGGTCGTTTTCATCACTGCTATCCACGTCCTCTGAGTTGGAATCTGAGACTTCCAGCTTGGTGAAAATCCAGCTTTTGTGGCCTGGGCATCAGAGGCACCAGGGATCCTGGAAGATGCAGGTTGAACGTTGGAGAATCCCTGCAGAGAAGGAGGTGTGTGTGGGGCTCAAAAATGTGAGGCACCCCCAGCTCGCTCATGGCAGAGCGGCATCTAGGAGCGTTCAGGGACTGTCTGAGGAGACAGTGTGTCTGTACTTTGACGCGATCGTGTGAAATCTGTTTATTTGGGAAAAGGACCCAGGCATGTCACATGCCTTCCACGCTGCCACTTGACTGATTTACAAACACAGCTTATATAAGCAGTCAGCCCGCTTAAGTCTGGGTCCTGTCATTTCCAGGGTGGCAGATGCTTTGGAACATGGACACATCTTCCACCACACACTTGCATGGGAATGCGTCCCCGTCCAGGCGTGTTTCTGTGACTGCGACACGATTGCACCTTGGAATATGCCCAAGCCACCAGTCGGATGGCTCTTGGGTCAGGGCCCAGAATGGTTGTCCCCTGCCGCGTTTCCCAGAGCTCTTGACTTTTGCCGGATGTCAGGGGGAAGTCAGCCAGGTGTTTGTCAGGTGCATGCTCCTTCTGCCCGTGGCAGGAAGGGCCAGAGGCGGGCCTTTGGAGAGTGAGTTTGGAGGGGCTCTTGGCACTCACATGGCGTCACCTGCCGGGTCCAGAACGGGTGGGGCCTGATTTGCTGGTCTTGGCAGCTTGTGTGTGTGTGTGTGTGTATGTGTGTGTGTATGTGTGTACTTTGGGGCTTTGTTCTCTGCAGAGAATGGCTGTTGCTGCTGTGTGCCCACGTCCGTTTCCCTCTTCTCCCGTAAGAGCCCCCTGTTTCCCCTTGGAGAGTCACCTTGTCCCACGTCCAGTCCAGAGGGGTGACAGGACTCAGATCTTCGTTTTCCATTTTCCTGCCGCCCGTGATTGGTTCATGGATGGGCACGTGACTTCATCCAGTTCAAAGAGCACAATCTTGGCCCTTTATATCTAGTACGATACAAGCCTGAAGTTGCTGGCTGCATCGTATCGCCACACGCATGGAGCTGGCACACTTACGGTCGGAACCAACGCAGTGGGAAGGGACCTTGAGATTTGGGAAGAGACAGCCTGGATCCAGCCGCAAGTGACGCCAGATGACATGTGGACGTCCCAGAGTTGTAAACCAACAAATTCATTATTATCATGGTCATTTTGCTTCGCCGGTTTTACTTCTGTCACCTGCAACATTCTGTGCTTACCTGTCTCCAGACAGCGTCCTGACGGGCTACTGACAATATGGTGGATGGAGTTGGTGACCTTTCCCTTTCCAAGTTCATTCTTCTGTTACCTTCAAGATGCACCCGGCGGAGGTGTTGGCTTTGGGTCAGAGAGTGCTGGGTGTGAACCGTGGCCCCGCCTCACTATTCGGTTTTGTACCAGTGGTTCTACCTCTCAGAACTGCCTAGATTCTTCGTCTGTAATGCATGGAAAGTAACACCAACCTCATAAGACCTCTGTGACTGTGACAGTCACGTAAACAACCAGCTATGAACTTGCTCCGTGGTATTCAAACGCAACAAATGCCAAAACAGTTTCCTTGTCTTAAATTAAATTGAATCTGGCTCTGTGCCCCCACTAGCTGAGTGCTGAGACATTTCATCACAGGCATGGTTAGGGACATACCCTGCCAAGCCCCAAAGATACACAAAATCTAGGGAATTTATGTTGTTCCTTACAAATGGGGGCGGGGCCTCGACCTTAGTCCTGGGGGCCACCAGCGTCACGGATGCTTTGTCCTGCTTTGTCTCCCAGCCTTTGTCCTGGCCAGGGCCCCAGGGATGCTTCTCACTGCTCCTGTGTTTTCTCTAGCTAGAGGTGTGACCACAGAGCTTTTGGCCAGTGCGTTTTGTCAAAGCCTCAGCACCTCGTCCAGCCTCCCTGGTATCCTACAGGGATCTGTGTTCAAACCGGATACTAGTTCTACCTCTTGTGAAAATCTCAAACGTCCTATCCCTCCAATGCTTGACCTACCTCTTCTCCACCAGCACCACCCCCCACCCCCAGCCTATTTCCCCTCCTCATTAGTGAGCTTCCGCCTCCTAAACAAAACTGGGGTGAGGGTTGCCTTCAGGGTGTCTCATCATTTCTGGCTTGGGCCCTTCAGCTGAGATGCCAGTTGTCTGCACTGTCAAGTTTCTCCTCCTCTCTCGCCAGTGGAATGTTCAGCTGTACAAGCGGATGCCCAGAGCGAGGCCGACTTCTACCAACCTGCCTTGCACCTGGGGTGGCTGTGTAGTGAGTTCTGGCCAAAGGGATCCAGGTGGATAGGGCAGATGAAAGGTGCTGGGAACCTTCTTTAACGGACAGCTCATGCCTGCTGGGTTCTTTTTCTTCTCCCCCCCCTCCCTTCCCTCTCTTCTTCTCCTTCCCTTTTTCCATCCTGCTTCCTGGAATGTAGAGGGTGCCATTTTGTGACCAAGAGCATGATGGTCATATCCTAAAACAGGTCAGAGCAGTGAATTGGGAGGGACTGAGGCCTCAATTATTGAAGAGACACAGAGGAGAAAACGCCCTCTTTTTTGGCCCAGTGTCATGATGAGTGAGACAGCAGCTGGCATCCTGTGAGCACCAGGGGCCAAGCTAACTGCTCAAGGTAAGCAAAAGATCAAGGTAACTGCTGAGCGTGGCAGAGCTGAATGAAGGAGACAGCCAGGTCCCCAGGGCGTCACTCACCCTGGAGGCTCCCACCGCAGACTCGCGTTATGTGAGATGAGACCTTTTGCCCACTGTTTCATTATATAAGGCCCCCCTCACTGACGGGACCCGAAGGGGCACAGTCCCCAAACACCAAAGCTTCGTTCCTTATTTTTAAGACGAAGCGAGGAAAATCCCTGTTGATCTTTTGAGCGTGCTTCAGCAATGAGAACAAAACACAAACAGATACCACACTAAATTATCCCCCACATGTGAAAAGCACAGCATGGAACTTGACACATTTAAGCAGCCAGTAAAAGGTACCTATTTTTCTTTTTCTTATTAGCATAATGCCTCAATAAATGCTGGTTTCCGATTCTATCTCCTAGAGTGTCTCTCCCTCTGCTGCTAAGTCCCCAGAACCTTTACATTTATCTCCCTTCTCTCCTATTAAAGCTGATTCTTGAAAAGACTGTCAACTCACTCTCATTGAGGTGTCAGTGACAGATGAGGCTTAACTATGACCTCATTCCCCAAACACCATCGGCTTGCCAGTGAGATTTACATTTAATAGCGGATCAAAGCCTTAAGCCAAAGGAATGAATCTTTAATGGTGAAATTTGAGGCTTCAGATAGCTTATGAAAAAGTCATATCGAATGGGAGGGGTCTCCCTGGTGTTCCCAGTTTTCTCAGGGGTCCTCATTACGTTCCCCAAAGCCTCCCAGATCTAAAACCATCACACCACGTAGCACTTCACAACTAGTGGTTGGAAAACAGTAGATTCTTGATGAAACTGAACCAGAGTTGGAGGGGGCGTTGTGAAATCAAAGGCCCAAGAAGAGGGAGCCTCAGCTCCAGAGGGGCTTGTGTGGTGGGGGAGTCGGGCTGCCTGTGTGGCCGGAACTTCCCTGGGGGCTGGTGACGTGTTGAAGCCACATTTGCTTTTTGATGCCACAGGTTCTTGATATCAGAGCTTCAGGGGCTGTATCGAGTTATCTTCCTCCCCCAACCCCCGCCTTGGGTCTTCTCTTTCTCTTCCAACCTCATCCTCGTCTCAAGTCTTCTCTCTGCTTGTCCTGACCTCCCCCCGTGTCTCTTTGGCCAGGCCTCTCGGGTTCTGTGAGCATGACTTGGGGGCTTCCCTCTCCTCGGATCCACCATTAAATCTCTGGGCATCTGGGTTGGGCCCCCAGCGGTGCAGGGTGACAGGCTGCATCCCTGGTCAAAGTTGGGATTTCCTCTCTGAGCTCCAGTCCGCATGCAGTTTCCGGCTTGACATCTTTTCTTGGATGTGTCACTGATACTTTAAGCTCAGCACATGTGCGCCAAGAATCTGCCACCTGTCCTCTTAGGTCCATTCTCCCCCCATCTCCATCTTGCTGGCTGTGGGAGATTGAGCTGTTCGAACCCCATCAACTCGGGCTGGGTTAGACCAACTGGGAAGAGGGAGGAGGGGGCTGCCGCGTGTGTCCTCTCACCCCCTTCCCGAAAGGTGGGCTCAGCCTCCACCTGAGCCTTCCTCTTTCTGGGTGGCCTTCTCTACACGACTCCCTCGCTCCCTCTGCTTGTGCCTGCAGGTTTGGGGGCAGTGACAGCCGGCACCAGCTGTGTCCAGGACACCTGGGCGCTTAGTAGAAAAGCACATTTGGGGGCCACGCTCTGGTCCTGATGAGCTAGAAATTAGGGCTGGGGCCCGGGAGCCTGCATTTTCACCAGCCTTCCAGGTGATTATGATGCATCCGGAAGCTGGAGGCTCACTGCCTTTCTTTCTCCTCGTCACACTTTTGTAATTAGTGACAACGTCTTCAAGTTATGATTCATTGAGTGCTTCTTCTGTTTCTTCTGGGGATTCTAACTGAGCGACAACAACACCACTAATGATAATACCAGGATTCTGATCCTCCGTACGCTACACGCTGACCCTCTTCTTTACTCCCAGCATTTGCCCCCCTGTCTAATACACCGAGGAGCTCCATAAAGACTCATTTCCGGGCATTGCTTCTTAGTTAGTACTTTTCCCAACACGCCCTCCATCCATCCACGCACCCACCCGGGCACCACCATGCGGGTGCTGGGGATAGAAAGCCAGGTGCAGTCTGGCCCGTGTCCTGAGTTCCTGGGTGAAATGTCAGCTCTCGAGTTTCAGCGATGGCACCTGTTGAATGGGGGTCAGTGCCCACCCACCCCGTGGGTTTCACGTCCTGTCGTGTAGGGGGCTCCTGGGGCAGAGCCTGCCCCCCGGTTTCCGTGTGACTTAAGACCACAAGAGATAAGTGACAACATAACGTAGGTGGGGCTCCCACAGAGATGAGGACAGAGCTCACAGAACCAGTCCACGCGATGCGGCTGGGTGAGCACCTTGGGAGCTAAAAAAGGATCATCGAAGTACTTTGTAAGCTGCTTGCCGTCACACAAGTAGAATGTTTATTGCCCTCGTGTGACATCGCTCCCCTGCTTTCCCTCTTCAAGGCTACTCTTTAGTTTCCTTTTGACCTGGTTTCATTCCTGGGAAAAGGTCCGTCAGCAGAAAGGAGTTAACAGTGGTTTCGTCTGGGTCAGGACGCCCTCAGCCTCTGCATTTGTTTTTCTCCCTCCAAAATGAATATAATTTTATTGTTTTCATTGGTTAAAAAAAGATCTAGCTTTTTTTTTTTTTTTAAGTCAAATGGTAGAAGAACATAGAACAAAGTACATATCAGTCAAAGTAAGTCACTCGGAGTTGCTACTTTTAACGTTTTGGAGAATCTCCTTCTGTACATATCCTTATACTTTTAGCTGCAACTTTATGTAGCTTTTCAATTTTACATAAATGGGGTCATTTTATACAGGCAACCCTCTTTTAGATAGAAACCACCCTCAGAAGCTCTAGGGAAATGTCCCTGAAAGGTGCTCTCTGGCTGTCTCTAGTATGACCAGCAGATGGCGCTGGTTCTGAATTTATCAGACTTTCCCGTCCCTGTTGCCAGCGGCAGAAATAAATGGTCATTGTCCCAAGTCCTGGGCCCTCCCATTACTCTAGCCCAGGGTTGAAGATGGATTGATTTTGTCTTCAGTGACACCCGCGGGTGCCCGCATTCCAACATGGAGCGAATCTATTTCCTCTGTGCCCCCACCGCACCTCGGGCCACTCTGCAACTGAACAAGCTCTGCCTTGCGTGGTCGTTACGTTTGCACCGGGTTTCTCGTCCTCACCTAGCTGCTGTTCCTAATTAGATCGTGAGCTCCCTGCAGGAAGAGACCGAGGCCCCTAACCCAGAGCTTTGTGCATTTATATAAGGCATTCAACGCCTGTTGAGTTTAAGTGTCAATTAAGAATAAGGTGGTTTGTAAAATAGAGGTTAGAACGAAAAGAAAAAAACACGTGTTTTAAAGCAAAAAAACACACACAAAAAGAATATTGGAGTGGGAGTCAGGACGTCTGACTTTTAGGCTTGGATTTGGTATGAACTGGCTGGTTGACCTTGCACCAGCCGATTGACCTCTGGGGTCAAGTTGACGTGTATGGGGGGAAGCTGGACAGAATGACCCCCGGGTCCCCTTCAGCCATGACATGTTTGGATACCAAAGTCTCTCTAGATTTATTCTATTTTCTTTCCTTGGGTCAGTCTGCACCTAGGAATTACTCCAGGCGCTGCCAGGAACCCTGGAGAATCAGGGCCAGTGGCGTCTGGAGCAGACACGGCCTTGGCCCCCCTCAGCGATGCCCGCTCCTTGCAGGGCCGTCAGCACCAGCCCATCAGCACAGCCCATCCATCATTATTAGATTCCCTTCATTGTGCTAATTGACACAGGGTGAAAACTACCCAGGGAAGGAAACAGCAAATGCCTTTGCAGCCGCCGAATGGCCGGTAAATGGGCGAAACGGCTGTAAAAGTTAAGTGAGATTGAAAACTGGGCTGCTCGTATCTTGTAGGGTGACTGTTTCCTATTACAGGGATCCAGGTCCGAGGGGCAGGGTGAGGTGGTGGGAGTGGGAGGGGGGCCAGCTGGGTGGTTCCACATCTGACGCCAGATCCGTGGAGAACCAAAGCAGAACACATGAAAATCAGAAGGAGAAGGCTGCTTTTGTCACCCCCAAGCTGCAGTAACAATCAGCCCCTTCTCCGTTTGAAGTCTGTCGAACATTGTCTTCTCATAAGAGTTTGCTAGTGGGCAGAGGGGAGTGTGGAAATCCTAGGCTTTGGAGCAGTGCTTTTCGGCTGGGGAAATAAAAGGTATGAGGACACCGGCAAGCTGGTGAACGGAGGCTGTGGGACGCCAGGAGTAAGGGCTCCTCCAGGGACCCTGGCCGCACATGTATTTGTGATTCTCCTGGGATGTTGTCAGGGTGACCACCGTGTCCTGACCACCTCCCTGCGTCTGCCTTAGTGCTCACGATCCGATGCCGTGACGGACAGGAGAATCAGATGGGCTTTCTGTTGTCTTCTGCCTGGTCCGTGGAGGCGGGATCATCTGAGTGGCAGCTCCGCCAACCCCTCACGGCGTGGGAAAGGGGCATCAAACAGAAAGAAAAGATACCCTCTCCCTAGGCTGTCCCCGCCCCTCCCTCCCCAGTGTTACAGATTGGGACAGAGGGAAGGATTTTTGGTGTAAGGTCTGCATGTTCAGGATGTTTCACCATGGCTATATGGCAGCAGCGTCTATTTCGTGTCTAGTTGGAAAACGAAAAAGCTTGGAACGTTTTAAAAAGCAAGCTGAGCTGTGCTGTTGACTCCCACATAACCTTCCTGGTGACTCTCGCCTTGTCACATGGGTGTTAGAATTTGGGGTGATGTGTTGGGAGTGGATAGGGGAGTGAGAAGGGAGATGATGTCACTTTTGACACACACTGTAACGACCTCATTCTCCGAGTCCCATTTGGGCCAGGACATTTTCTGCCACCTACGCCACAGCAGATGCCACGTATCCATAGGAGCAGTCTAGGTTTTCTTGACCAGACAGTAAGTTTCTGCTGTCCGTAAGTCACCCCCAGACCCCCAAAGTGTCCCAGCTATGGAGACAAATGAGTTCCCAATTTGCCATCTGTAAACTAGGAAGGGTGAACAGAAGCCGTAGTTTCCAACTTTTAATCTTCTTGAATCTTTCTATGGAAGCTCAGCACAACCGGCAGATAAATGTGGAGCCTTCCTCACGGAAGCAGGTGTGTGTGTGTTAGGGGGCGGGGCGGTGGATAGGAGGAGGCGGGGCGGTGGATAGGAGGAGGCGGGTGCAGACCGGGGCCCCGCCCACACGTGGCTTTGCAGACCGGAGCCCCGCCCACACCTGGCTTCCCCCCCCCCCCCCCGTGCTCTGTTGTGCAGCCGGCATCTCCGCGGACGCTCTTGGTTCTGGGGGCCACTGTGTACAATTGGGGTACCACTAACGGCTGAGGCCTCACCAGGCTTTGAATCCAGTGCTCGATTGAGGGACAGAAGACAAATGTGACAAGGAGGCTGTGGAGACAGCAGATGCCAGACCGAATTCCTGAAATGATGGACCTAGAGGCTACTCAGCATTTTCACCAAAGATGGGAGAGTGTTGGGGGAACACGAGACTGGGATGTGAAATAGGAACCGTCCCAGGTCTGTGATCTCTCAGTTCTGCCCAACAGGAGCCGGCAGGTCACGTAGGGGCTCTCCGTCTCAGCACCCTCATCTGTAAAATGGGGACACGGCAGCACCTGCTTCTCCGAGTGGAAAGTACACCTGGATGTGATGACAAGCGAGGTGCTTGGTGGAGTTTTCAGTAAGTGTGAGCTCTGGGTACCAGTCATGTGACTTTTGTCAGCTGGGAACTTGGTGGCCAGATTGGAGCTCTGCAGCCTCTGCTCCTTCCCGGTCACCACCCTGCCCTGCCTCGTGCAAACAAAGGTGGCAAGGGGGGTGCCTCCCGCCCACACTGGGGGTTTGCTCTCAGCACTCTCTCCACCACAGCTAGAGGGCCTGGCCCCTTTCTCTCCCTTCCAGAGGACTGTTTTCTTTTCCTTTCGTCCCCTGGTAAGAACACCAGGAGAGAAATTAAAGCAGAAAGGGGCTAAACAAGCTGTGGCAGGAGAACAGAGCGTGCAGTAATGATACATGAAGCTAAAAGCACGAAGTGGGCGAGACGGGGGCTCCAGAAGTGCGGAAAACGAAGATAAATCCGTCCCCGGAGAGCTGTAACACTAACTCAAGTAACGGAGCCGCGGGGGTCCACAGTCCCCTGGAAGAGCAGTTTGCGCTCCTGTGGAGCCCAGCCTCTGCCCGGCATCGTAATGCCCTGTGCTGGGGCCCGGCTGTCTCTACCAGCCTCTGGGTGCAGCTGGGGGATCCGGGCTTCTGCTGGAAACGGGCACCTGTTGGCAGCAGAGCTCCGAGGTCCAGCCCAGCCACACTGTGCAGCAGAGGGAGAACCAGAGGGACACCTTGGAGACCTGGATTTCAGTTCTGCCTTCATGCTTGTGTGACCTCGGTCAGGTGACTTTGTCTCTGAACGCCAGTTGTCGCTCATAGAAGTTGGAGATAGAAATGTCTGCCGTTGCGGGAAGCCCAGAAGCCCATTCAGCAGGCTGGCCTCACAGATGTGCTTTTGAACATCCTGTTAACATGTGGCCCTGGAAGGAACCAGCAGCAGCAGCCCTTGGGAACTTGTTAGGAACACAATTTCTTGTCAATACCCCAGACTTACTGAGTCAGAAACTCTGGGGGTGGCGCCCGGCAACCTGTGCTTTAACAAACCTTCTGAAGCATTCTCAAGTTTGAGAATCATTCCTTTATCGAAAAGCACCCCAACTTGTGTTCTCGTTCCCTCGCATCCTAGCTTGGTAACTTAGTAATAAGGACAGCGGAGACTCAGTGTCCACGGGGGCCTCTGGACAGTTCCTGGGGTTGGTAACGAGAGTCCCTTGTTCCAGGAGACATTTGAGGGGTGCTGGGAAGTGTCCGCTGCAGTGTATGTGTCCCTTCATCCCGGACCCAACAGAGTCCCTCTGCTTTCACCACCCTTTGCTCCTTCCCTTTTCCTCTCTCCCCAGACTCAGTAAGTGGTTTCAGTCACGGAGGGGAGAGATTTTCTATCCCGAATAACAATGTTTTAATGCCCTGATTCCCTTTAGAGGTGGGCACCTGAAGCCCAAAAGACTGCCTAGGTTTTACAACTCACCATAGGAGGCATTGAAGTTTAAAGGCTTCTCTGTGCGTTTCTGCAACCCCTTCCTTAGATAAATAAAGGTCATAAATTCTAGTTGCTGCTAGAGTGGGGGAAGAGAATCAGGAGTTACAGGAAGTCCACGGAGAGAGCGTAAGCAGGGATTCGTAAGGTACAAGGTAACGTCTTGTATACTTGTAAGATAGAGGGCAGGCTGTTGCATTGAGCATCACTGGGCAAACTTTCCTCCATTTAGGAAATGACACACGTGGCTGTGTTGGGGGCACAGACCCGTCACGTCCAGCTTCCTGTCCCACCTGCCCTTCCATTGTCGTAGCTTTCCTCCTGTCCATAGCCCGGGTCTCTCTTCCTCGCGGCCCAACAGAACTTAGCTACCGGGAGTGACCCATTTCCATCTCCGTGACACTCACCCAGGTGCTCCTCGATGTGAGCTGGACGGAGGAACTGCTTCGTGTCTGTTTTGCAACCCGATCGTGCTGCTTTCAATGTAGCTATTAGTAGTTACGTTCTGAGTCGCCGGGGTGTTGTGGTTGCACGTAAGTGTGATCTCACTGTGTGTATCGAGCTGGGTGGGGATTTCAAGGCATCAGAAGGACCCCAGCTCCCACCTGGTTGGAGATGCAAAGAAGAGTCCAGGAGGCCTTTCCTGGAAGCGTGAAACTCCACGTTCAGTGGCTCTGAGAGAGGGACGTTTCAGATTTATACTTGTATGGAGCGTTGGCATTTATAAAACACGTCCGTATGTATTACACATTAAGATGTAGTTTTGACAGGTAACCAGTGTGCGCTGGCTTAGAATAAGAGGGATTGATAAGATTCAAGGACCCGTCAGAAAGTTACCAAATAGTAATAGAGTGCGTTTCTTTGACTCTAGCCTTTAATTGCAGGAGTGTAGTTTAACAAAATGTTCTGTTCTATGGTATTTATGTAGAGAAGCTGTATTAGAGCAGAGTCCCCTTAGCCATGGTAAGGGAAGCCATGGTTTACGCCCCGACACCACTTTCTAACTTGTCTCCAGGAAAGGCCTCCTACACGGTGTCCTTGTAAAGGTGCCGCAATGCCACGAGGCTGAAGCCAGCCTGATTGAATGAAGTATGATGAGGTCCCCAAGCTGGTTCTTAAGATGACCTTGGTTCCAGTTTTCCCCTGGCCCCCATGCAGTCTTGACCGATGGGCATACAGAACAATTCTAGGTCAGGGTCTAGGTTCCTCAGCAGAGGAATGGAGCTTCCTCTTTACCTGGGCGGTTGTGCACTTATCCAGCAGAACGAAAATGAAGGCACAGAGGAGGTGACAGCCTGGAGCCAAGGTGGCTTGTGCCGGACATCAGAAATGCTAAGTCAGGTCCCAAACTGACTTCAGTTCTTCAGATGTGCGTCCCATTGGATGGACACGTTTCCGCATCCTATGGTCACACCCACCTGCCTGGTTTCGTGGCAGGATTTTAAGAGCTTGGCTTTGGCTGTCACTTCTGCGAGCGATTGAAGGCTTGTCCCTCATCCTCTGTGTCCTCCTACAACACAGCGGCCCGTGACTGCTTGGCAGTTTGCAGCCGAGCTCAGACGTCAAACAGTCAGTTACATGTCTCTTGTCAGATAACGCGCAGTGTGGCTGCCACGGTGGAGGGTGATTGGGGTTCAGCTACCATGGGAACGCTACCTTAATTGCCGCACGGGACGACAGCAAGAAGGCCCAAATAGCGGGGTGCATCTCTGAACCCATTCTTGCTGGGCTTGGCAGGCCCATGGGTGGCGCTAGGTTCTTTCAGCCCCTCTCTCAGGACTTGCTAGGAAATCCAGATGAACAGATGGAAGAAGGAAGGATTGTTGTCTGGAAGAGGTGCCTTAGTAATGGTGAAAATGGAGAGAGATACGCAGTGTTGCTTTTTTGGAACTTTCCTCTCTTGGACCTGCCGCGATGGCTTTTATAATGGGGAGTGGGAGCAAAATCAAAGGAGTCAGGAGCCTCTGCCATGTACATCCATCTAATTCTTGGACCCCAAACCCACCCCCTGAAACTACTGTGTCTCCTGGGAAAACGCCACTCGTTAGCCTGGGGTGTGTATTGCCAGCGCGTGTTCAGACGGCCCCTTCTGATTCCTGCTCAGCGTCTTCTTTGCCATCTGACGCGTGGGTACCAGACTCACCAGGAGCAAGACATGGAAAGCCCAGCTCAAAATGGCTCAAGCAAAAAAGGGCATTTGTTGGCTTATGGAACTGACCTAGTGTCAGGCACTGCTGGGTTTGGGGACTCCAGTGGTGTCGTCAGGACTCAGTTTCTCGCCATCTCTCCATTCTACTTTCCTCTGTGTTGACACAGTTTTCAGCAGGCTCCTTCCTCCCGGTGGCAAAATGGCTGCCAGAAATGCGCAGCTTAAATCCTCAAAGCTTCAAGTTCAGTGCAATAGAGAGCCTGCCTCTGTCCAGCATTCTCAGCGTGTTTCACTGGCCTTGGAAGGGTCATAGGACACTCCCGATTTGGGGTTAGGTCAAAGGCTCCCCCCTCTGCAGGGGGTGAAGCTTCACTTGAGTTGCTTGAGCTAAAAGTGGGGGGAGGGTTGATCCCAAATGAAAAGTGGGGGGTGTTGCAAGAAGAGGGAATGGGTGGATGCAATGGTACCCATGCCCAAAAATGTGGCCTGAGGGTTGACAAAGACTCTCTGCTTGACCAACTACTCAGCTCCTCTGAGCTGAGCCCCCTTCTCAGCTAGACCCTGACCTTTGGGATTCCGTGTTCGTCTTTGCTTTGTCCCGTTCTGGCAAGAATCCCGCTAAGTTGAACCCCCACCCTCGCTACCTGATCCAATTCCTCGTCCTCCAGCATTCCCCCGGTGGTGTCCGGTCACCCTGGCCGGCCGTCAGCAAGAGTCCTATTAAGTCGGTTGATGCAGAAATCCCTCTGTATGTCTCATGGTCCCTCTGGTAGTTTCCCATGCACTGACCTCCCGCCCCGCACCTTGGCTGTAAGCCCCCACTGTTCATGGGGCATTCAGAACCGAGCTGGTTTCTGTACTGAGGCCTCGTTCCCGATTGCAACCGTCTGGATGAAGTCCGTTTTCCGTTTTTATCACTTTCGTGACTGTCCGGCTCTGATTTTCCTTTGACAGGGCTCTTCCATGACAGGGGTTTTACAAGACAGTGGTGTGAGTTCTGATAAGTGGTACGCTGCAAGTTCCTAAAATTAGCTGCAACTCGTTAAGAGCTTTTTACTTTTTGACATTAGAGGGGTTCAGAGTTACCCTTAGAGCGCTTCTCGGTGATGGGTATATGGGCATTCATTATACTGGTACTATTGTTTCTCTTTTGTAAAAATGTGAAGCTTTTCGTAACAAAAAAGGAATTCCCCAAATCATGTGAATTTCACTCGCTTGTTTTCCAAAGCACTTTTTTGTATGGGGGGGGGGGCACCAGGGAAGTTTAGCTGGGGGCCTGCCTGGAGGATGGGCCAAGGCTTCCTGGCCAAGTGACAGCTACAGTGAGTCCTGAAGGACGAGGGGACAGGGAGCAGTGGGTGAGGGTGCGTTTCAAAGACAACGTGGCGAGGGCTTTGCAAACTGTAAAGTGCCATAAAAGTGCTGTGGCAGTGGAATGTTTTCGAGATATTGGCGTGTTTTTCTCCACACTCGCTTTCCCCATCTCATTGCCTGGGTGGCCAGTCAGCCAGGCCATTCTACGTTCCTTCTGTCAGGACAAAGAGTGTGACAGCAGAAAGAAGAACAAAGAGAGTCTTTTCCTGGCTTTTGGATGTCCAATCAGAGCCTTGAGGGGAATCGAGAAGACATAGATCTTCCCAGGCTTCCCCCCTCTAGACCAGCCTGGGGACGGGGAGACCCCGAGTTCTGTGCCGGACGCTTCTCTCGTGGTGTGAAGAGCTGGGGAAAAGACAATCTTGGCTGGTGTTCCATTCCGTGGACCGTTATGCAGCCATTAACACGAATGCATTAAATCTCTTCCAGTCCATTTGGAGGGGGTTCCATGTTTTGTGGTTCACGACACAAGCAAGATGTAAAAAGTGTATGTCATAAGACCCCTTTCCATAAAACAAAGGGCGAGCGCCCGCCGTTACTAGTAACCGCATTTGTATGTTTGCATAGATTGCATGAAGATGGACACAGGTAGGGAAAGTTGCACCTTGTTTCCTCACATTGTTTACCTGGAGGGAGAAAACAAGATGGAAGGGGGAGGAGAGTGGAAAAAAAACAAAACAAAAAAGGTGTGCTTTCTAACCTGAAAACATTCATCTCCAATTGGCTAATTTGTCTCAGTGGTGAAGGGCAAGTCAGCCCAAAGCCAGGGGCTCTTACCAGATGGTCGCTCGGAGGGGTGGGGTAGGGTTACGGAAGAACGTTCCCACCCCACGTACACATTTCTATGCTGCTTAATGTTCTACAGCGGTAAGGCATGCACAGTGTCTCTGATTATAAACGGCAATATAATTAGATAGAGATGTGTACGTACAGATTTACACGTGGTAAAAAATGTGCACAGTAGAAGAAGCATTTGCAATCACTCCATTTATGTGAATTTATACACACACACGTATATGTACATATAATTTTATATGTGTATATATAATCGAGAGAGAGGGAGAGATCGATAGATACATATGTGCAAATATTACCACCAACTCAGAACAGATACGTATAAGGAAAGTCAAGATCAATAGCAGTAACGTTTTTCCTGATTGAGTTTCCTTACACTTAACTGAATTGTTCAAATTGTTTTGACAAGGCTCCCAGATTCCCCCACTTTTAAGTAGGCAAAAACAGGCTCCATTTTCAAGAGAACACCTGCAGATTTGCACACACACAGTAGGCACCTGCTGGGTGGTTTAAAGGGAAGTAATGTGATTCTTGCAATCCAGTCAACCTGTTGTCACGTGGAGACACAAAGAACGTGGCTTGGAGAAGCCGAGGGTCTCAGGATCCTCTCCTCAGAAAGAAAAGCCGACGCAGGTTCCACTGAGGAGGTCCAAATGGAGGGGAGAAGACAGACATGGCCGCCTGCTGTTGTACACCCAGCAGGGGCTGTGGGCCCCGTGCAGCGGGTGAGTGGAGAACGTACCTTCTAACCCGAAGCAAAATCAGAGACACCAGGTGGCCCTCACTTGCCTGCTACTGCTTCGAGTTTGCAGGCCGTGGGGACGGCAGAAGGTAACAGCTAACGGTGCTGCTGAGCGGACGCCCTGGCTAAGCCGGGAACCACTCCGTCATTCCTCTGTCCGTCCGTGGGGCTGAGCCAGGCCAGGTCGCGTTTCCCATTTGATCCCCAGGGCCGAGCAGAGCGTCTGGCACAGGGCAGCCGGCCGCTTGGTCACTGTTGGCTGAATGAATTCCCGAGTACGTGAAGGAGCGAGCGAAGGGTGGGTTGAGTGAATGAACAGGTGAGACAATGGACGGGTGAATACATTTGGATCTGAGAAGAAGCCCAGACACAGCTTTGAATGATTCTTCCAGACGAGGGTGGCTTCGTGTGAAGCCGTCCATCACTCTTGCCCAGTCCGTCCCCCTCACGAAGACCCACTCGAGGATAATGACTTCTTGGCTCTCAGCACACAGATGGCAGCCACGGACGGAATCAAAATGAACTGGTCTCCATCAGCCTTCTCATCACACACTGCGGGTTCTGTATCACGTGTGAGGCATTAACTAGGAACATTCAGTGGGAGATGGATGGCATTCTGGAAACTCCTGACTCTCCAAGAATGTACAGACTTCCAGGATAGCTATTAGACAAAGACATATACCATCCCGCCCGAAAATACAAGGCGACACCCAGATAGAGGCTGTAGGTCATCATGTCAGGAGAAATGGGGGGAGGAGGGGCTGGAGGACTCACATGGGAGCTGTGTCTCCCCAGCGGAGAGAGGCGAGCAGGGCAGCACAGCGGGAACAAGCCTGGCTCTGCGGTCAGATCGCTCCCGCCACAGCCCGACCTTGGCCCACCCGTTTAACTCTCCCCATCTGTAAAACGGGCATAATGATAGTCAGGATTTCCCAGGACTGTCTGGAGAATTCAGGAGGCGATGCATGCGTACAGCCTGGAGCAGTGTCTGGCACATCCTAAATAGTGACATATTCGTATGTGAGCTATTTTCTTTATTCTCCCCAGAAGAGAGGAGCTGCTTAGCTACCACAGAGGACTCTCCGAGAGGAGACCATGGGAGCCGTGGGGCCGTGCCAGAGGCGGGAAGTGTTCGGCTGGTTCCCCCTTGTCCTACCTGGGTGACTTAGACTTCACTCTCTAAGGCTCAGATTCCTCGCTTACAAAATGGCAATAACAACACCATGTGCATCGGAAACATATGTTAACCACGCCGTGATAGATGGTGGTTATTATTAAAGAGCAGCGCGGTAGAGCCGATCCCAGAGGGAAGTGAATAAATTAGCCATGATGGCACGTCTTGCTTCTTCCCCATCTTTCCCTTCTTCCCCCAGATTGTTTGAGGCTTCGTCATTACCGGTTTGCGTTTCTATTTTAATCATGGTTATAAGTTTACAGTATTTTTCCCCCTGCATCTTTATATGCTATAATTTGGGTACTATTTTTACACAATGAGGCCATTTTTAACTGAGAACAGATTCAATTGTCTTCCAGCATATATCATTGTTTATCTTAATTAATGCTAAAATATTCTTAGGGGGGAACAACACATCCCACAGCGTATTATGCAAGGAAACTTAGCATTCATTTTTGCCTCCTTCTTGTCTGCCGTATCCATTTATAAAGTTTTTAGCATCCTGTTATTTCAGTGACAATAATGCGTGTTCTTAAACGCAGACACCCATCAGTGAGAAATAAGTCCCAAGGTGTTAAGAACAGGTTTGGGATTAACACCAGCAAGGTGTGTGCTGGGAGGTGGAAGGTTGACAGCTGGAAGAAGAAGGGAACTCTCCTGGTGAGCAGAATAATGTCAAGGGAAGTCTGAAAGCATAGGCATCGTCTCCGATTGGCCCATGGGAACATTGCTTGAGTAGAGCTCAGCCAATCTAGACCCAGGGCTTGGCGTATCCTAATGAGGTTATTATGACTCTCAGCCGGTGATGGACATCTCTGTTTTTGCTCAGCATCCTCAGCATCCATTCTCCTTCCTTCTCATCAGATGCCCCGCTTGTCCCTTGAGGAATCACCCTTTCCACACTCAGCCCAGGTGTTTTGAGGGCAGCTGACTCTCGCCCCAGCCCCAGAGGTAGACATCTGATGCAGATGATGAGATCACCCAATGCGTACCACCTCCCTGGCCTCAGTGATTGGGCAGTGGGTAGCCATGTGACCCAATCAGAGCCATTTTGGACTTGAATTAGAACCATTGGGGAAAAGGGTTCTCTTTTCACTGGAATGCTAAACTTGTAGGAATAGTCCCTGGCTTGGCCATCTTGACTATGAAAGGGAGAGAGCTTGCCTGAGAATGACACCCAAATGAAAAAAGGCAGAGTTGAGAGATGTGGGCAGGTTCTGGATGCTATCTCCTGATCAAGTCTTGCTTAAAGCTAGACTACACTCTAGACCTTTAATGGAAGCCAATAAGTTCTTTTTTTGCTTAAGGTAGAGTGAGTTGGGTTTCTGTCACTTGCAACCCAAAGAGTTCTGTGGAACGCAGAGGGAACGTGGAAAAGCGAGGATATATGGCTCATTGCGTGTGCTGTTGATCACATCTGAGGGACCATGCATTTGAGGGCATCTCTCACCCCAGACCTGCTTGTCTTTCTAATATTGGGCAATGGGTTGGTATCTGGAATGTTCCAAGCAGTCTTTAAATCATGCATTCAGCCTAGAGGAACTCCCAAGAGGCTGGGTGATATTGTGATGCAAAATGTGGAACTTCACTAGGTTATGCAAGAGCCCCTGGGCGTGGGGGTTGAAAGAAAGGGGGTACCTTAGGAGTATGGCTGAGGGAACTAACCTGGTATGAGAGGGATGTGGTGACCTTGGGCTCTATCCTGCTGGAGATGACGTTCCAGGGGCCTGATCCAAGTGGGAATGTGCATTATGACAAGTGTCCACAGGAAGTCACTAACTTTCATCACCAATTTACAGCGAACCAGATATTGTCCCAAATGCTTATACACACTTGTATTTAATCCCCTCAGCAACCCTCTAAGTTATGGGGCTTGTTATGCCCATTTGACAGGTAAGGAAGCTGAGGCTTAGTTGGTGATGTGACTTGGTCAGCCATAGCCAGGGTTTCTCATGTCTGTCTGACTCTCACACATCTTGTGGTGTGATGTGGGGCTTTGGACTTGATACAGGACTTGGGCTGTTGGCTGGGAAACATGTCTAACCTTCCAAGATTAGGAGGCTTCCAAGACTACGGTTTTGGTCAGAGACTCAACTCTACAGGGGCAGCCCCTCGTCCCAGTGGGAGAATGGAGTGTGACAGGGAAACAGGTTGGAGCTTTGGACTGGAGCCAACATAGTCGGGGATCACTGGGAGGGTGGCCGTGGTGTGTGAGCAGGCATCTGAGGGCTGGTGGCAAAGGACAGAGACGGAGCTCCAGAATGAATTCTCCCCGTCAAATCTTGCTCGGGGTTGGCTCAGGGCAGTGAGAGTCTGAGGGTGACGGAGGCTGACAGGGAAAGGCCAGGGCAATCTTGCAGACCCCTGAGATTAAAAAAATGACAAGATCCCTTTATTCACTAAACAACTGTTACAAATTACATAACGCATGGCCACCTCTGGACTACGCTCTTCCTCACACACTGTGATCTGAGGCTCAGAGAAGTCAGCTGGGCAGTCCAGGGTCCCACGGGAGCTGAGCTGGTGTTAGAAGCTAGATCTGCTAAAACACACAGACTGAGTCTGCAGCTCCTGGAGAAGTGAAGCAGTGAACTCATCGTCAGCTCCGAGATGTGAATCAAGAAGACAGCACACATTACGGACAGGCACTCTGTGCAGTGCAGGTGCTAAGCCCTTCCCCTGGATTATCTCACTTCATCCTAAAACAACCCCATGACATTTAGTGACATTTAGGTACCATCAGCAACACCACCATCATCACCATCATCATCACCACCATCATCATCACCATCATCATCACCATCATCATCACCACCACCATCATCATCACCATCATCACCATCACCATCATCACCACCATCACCATCACCACCACCATCATCACCACCACCACCACCATCACCATCACCATCATCACCATCACCATCATCACCACCATCACCATCACCATCATCACCATCACCATCACCATCACCATCACCATCACCATCACCATCACCATCACCACCACCACCACCACCACCACCACCATCACCATCACCATCACCACCACCACCATCACCACCATCACCACCATCACCACCATCACCATCACCATCCTCACCATCATCATCATTATTTTACTGAGGAGGAAAAAACTCACAAAGGTAACTTGACCTCTGCTTGGTCAAGTTCACAGAGCTAGTGAATGCAGGATCAGCATGTGAAACCAGGCAGCCTGCCTTTTCAGACATGCCCCAGCTTTTAGCCATGACACCTCTACCTAGAACGGTGCCTCAGTTTCTCCCTCGGTAAAACGAGGGTAATAATAATGCCCAGCTTTTGCGGTTATTGTGAGAAGGAAAGGAACTAACTCATACAAAGGGCTTAGGAGAGTGCCTGGCACACGAAGGCCAATCAGTGTCGCTTTCCCCTGGGTTATGGTCCTGCTTGTGTCACCCTCTCTAAAAGGGCCCTTCTCCCTTTTCCACGGCTGCCCTGCAGCACTCAAGTATGCCAGGAAAAGGCAAGGTAGCTCATGTGTGCACAGGCCTCGTAGGGTGATCCCGAGGCAAGAGATAAGAGCAGCTCGCTTGACATAACTTCATAAACCCATTTTAATCCAGACATTGATTTTCCTTTGGAACAATTGCCTGCCAGTTCACACGTGCAGTCCCTCCACGCCTCTGACACAGACGTGGGTATCGATAACATTATTGAGATAAAACAGTCGCCTTTCTTATTCCCTTTTTTCATCCGTCACCCCAGGCCTGGCTCTGTCTTTTTCATCCTCTGCTACCCAGCACCATTCACTGGAGCACCTGCCTTTTCCCTCACCAGCCATAACTCAACATGAGAATTCCAAATAATGACACATCGTAAAGTATGAGAGATTTAAGCAAACTCAACTGGAAATAATGTGAAAAAATATTATTCGCCTCCGACACGCACCTCTCTTTTGATCTGCCTTGTCCCGGATACATTTTTTTAAAATGCTCCTTTGATAGCAAGATGCAAGCAGACACTAAAAGGAAACCGTACGTCTTTGTTGGGAAATAATTAGTCCGATCGAGTTGGTTGCTGTCTGATGGACAGAGGAGTCTTTAAAGAAAAGCATTTGTGTTTTCAGTGCCCCTTTAGCAGCACAGCTTCCTCCAGTTGGGGCTTTTAGATGAGAGTTTGGGGAAAGGAAAATTTCCCTGAATAAGAAATCAGAAATCTTGACCCACACGGTTACCTCTCTCTTAACATGACAACAACTCGCAATTACTTTTTAATCCGAAGCATGAGGGTGAATACAGTGAGGTGGGTTGAATCATTCTTCTTCTAAAACTCTCTCCTTAGCCCTACACCTGAAACTGAATTTCTTTTTTTCAGTCCCCCAAATTCAATACAATCTATAGCTGGAACTACCTATCTTAGCTGCGGCTGGGGGGGAAATGCAGTTGGCGAATTCGTGAATCACGGTTTCTTCTTCTCTTGTGAAGAGTATCTGTTCTGATAGCTCAAGGGTGTTTTGGAAGCAAGTGCGAGTTGGTTCATTGTGTGAGTACATTGCACAGTTCCAACCAGCCTCTCTGATGAAGGGTGGCCGTCCATACGTGGTCCCGGAATCTCTCTCAGGGACACTGGTGGTGCCCGTGCAGACAGAAAGTTAAGTCTGATGCACAGGCATGGTTGTTTATAGATCTGCGGTGAAGGGAGAAGCGGTGAAATCCATCAGATTTGGGGTCAGATGCTGCCCGCTCTGTGATTTGGAGCTGATTGCTTAATTCCTTTGATATTCAGTGTCCTTACCTGTAAAACACAATCAAGAAGAGTAGGTCTCTCACAAGGTAGGGTCTCTTAACCTCAGTACTGTTGACATTTGGGGTCAGATCATTCTCTGCCTTGGGGGGCTGTCGTGGGCATCGTAGGATGTTTAGCCGCATTCCTGGCCTCTAACCACTGGATGCCAGGGGCACATCTCCCCACTTCCAATCCCTGTTTGGACAACTCAAAATGTCTCCAGACATTGCCACATGTCTCCTGGGAAGTACAGTCCCTCCTCTCTGCCCCTGTGGAGACCCACTGCCACGCAGCTATTAGGAGAATTAAATGCCATGCCCCATGCAAAGGTCTCAGACGCTGCTTAGTAGGTATTACATAGTAGGTGCTCAGCAATATCAGTTGTTACTGTAGGAATGAAACTGTAAATAGAAACCCAATACAATCTCTTCAATTCTCTTGAGGATTCTGAGGGAATCCCTTAATTGCTGGGGTCCCCAAATTCCCTACCATTAGATAAGAACCCCTAGTTGCTCCACCCACCACTGGGAGAATATCTTGCTTCCTGGCAAAGCCACCAGCTGCTAGGAGCAGGGAAGCTGACTTTCGAGTAGTTCTGTGAAAGAATGCTGTCATTTCACCTTGGTCCCAGGGAAGTAGGACCCAATTTTGGGGCTGAGACCCAGAAGGAGACAACAGATTCCACATCAGTGGTGGCAGCAGCCCTGAAGCCCTGAGGTGTTAGAAGCGCCCAGGCCTTGGGGAGGGAGCCGCACATCCAGATGGGTTGCCCACAGCTGCCCCGCAGTGGTTGGAGGGGCAAGGGGGCAGTCGTCTGCACTGCAAACGGCAGGGAGAAGCATGGAGTCAGCTTTCTACTTCCATATCTGAGTCGCAGCTACCTCCCTCTGTTCACGGCCCACTTGGAATGGTTAGCATTGTTCGAACGCAGTAACGGGCCAAATTGTGTTCCATTAAAACTCCAATGTGGAAGCCCTACCCCTCAATGTGGCTGTATTTGGAGAAAGGGTCTTTATGGCGGTCATCAAGGTCAGATGAGGTCATGAGGGTGGGGCCCTGACCCATAGGGTTTGTGCCCTTTAAGAAGAAGGGGCAACAGAGCTGGCTGTCTGTCTGAGGGCACAGAGGAAACCTACTGGGAGTCCACAGCGACAAGGCATGTGTGTGAGAGCCAGGAAGAGAGTTCTCCCCAGAAACTGAATTCCCAGATTGATCCTGGGCTTCCAGGATCCGCCAGAACCGGGAGGAAGTGTCTGCTGTTTCAGACCTCAGTCCATGGTATTTTGTGATGGCGGCCCGAGCTGACTAACCCAAACATCACATGCCTGGCACAGTCTTTCATTTCATTCTCACAACAAACCCTTTGAGATAGGTACTAGCATCGTCCCCCCAACACACACACACACACACACACACACACACACACACACACTCAAACACACACACACCAGACCCCTCACATTTTACAGAAGACGGGCTAAAAGCATGTCCAGTGTCAAGCAGCTGGAAAACAGAGCGCTGGACCTTGAGCCCAGGCCCCCACCACCGAGCCATCTGCACGTGGGCCGTCCCAACCCCCCACTACCGCTTACAGGATATTTGCACCATGCTGACCTCGTGTGACGGCTCTAACATGCATCAGCCCTTGTAATCCCCACCACAGTCCTGTGAGGAGGCCGCCATTACTGTCTCTGTTTTACAGCTGAGCAAACTGAGGGCGGCTTCCATCCGTTAACTTGAAGAGTACAGCTTATCGGTGGGGCTCGAGCCTGGTTTGCAGCCGCTGCAGGCTGTCTGACCCGCTCAGGGTCCTGCGTGGGATCTCTGGGTAGGGAACTGCTGCAGGGAGAAGAGCTGATGTATTTGGTCTTTAGGGGTGCCAGAGACAGTTGTTGAATTTTACTGTCTCTGCAATTTTAATCCTACCAAGAATTCTGGGATGAGTGGGAGGGAGACTTTTTTTGGGGAAGGGCCCAGGAACCTGTGAGCAGAGGTAGGGTCACCCCAGGGCGAGAGTCGGCAGACGCTCTTAGTGGCGGTATGATTGCTTCTCAGGACCCTGCACTTTCACAAATGAAAGCGCGAGGCCTCAGCCTGAGGAAGAGGAGTGAACTCCCCCCCCCCATCAATTCCATTCCAAGTTATGTCTCTCCAGCTGGGGGCTTAGCAACTAATTGCTTCTGCTTCCTTCATTTCTCTCCAAGGCTAATGAACACTAATAATTCAGAGCAGGGCAGAGTTTGCGTGGCGCAAATCCCCAATGTGTTCTGACCTTGCCTGATTTTACCTTCAAATCACTATGCGGACATTGCCCTCAAACCCACTGTGTTTTCCCCATGTACCACCATTTGACTCGTGGCGTCCCATCACAGGTAAAGGCAAGGGCTTTGGAAGGCGGCTTGGCACACACCAGGCAATCAGTAGCTGCTTGCTGACGGCAGTTGGGATGGAGACAAGCATGTGGGTTTGAGACCTAATTTGTAGACCCCAGGAAAAGAATGGTAACTGATTCTGTGGGTGATCCCGTCTTGTGGCTTGGGCAACTGGGGAGAAGAGGTGACATTGCCTGAGATGGAAAATCCTTGATGTCTTTGAGCCTCCGTTGCCTCCTCTATAAAACAGGACCGATATCCCACAGGGGACAGGTTTGGAAGGGGAGCAGCCTGGTGTCTGGAACACGACAGGTAACCTGTGTGTCAGTCATACGTGCTCTCTGCTCAGATCTCACCTCCCCGGGATGCACGTCCCCTCTGCAGGTTAAGAGCAGAGAACCTACACATTTCCCAGGGTCTCCAGGTTTGAAGTCCCCACAGAGATGGTGGCGGTGACAACAGCAGCAGTAGCAGAAGCACAAGTGAAAAATGAACAGCCAGGAAATGAAACAAGCAACTGAGATTGCTAATTGGAGTTTATTTTCGAAAAATGAACTGTGCTTCTCAGTGCAGCTCAGTCACCTGCAAACCTGGTCCTTGATGAGCTATTCTGCTCTTTGTCAACGTGAAGAATTTTATTGGCTGGGGGCCTGGATTGGCGGGGTGCCTTTCTGTATCGAGGGGGAGGGGGAAGGAGCAGGAAGGAAGTGAGTTTGTTTCCCGAGCTCACAGTCGTCCCTGGGACACTGGTCCTTGGGGTCACTTCTCCAGTCCATTCTGTGGTGAGGATCGGTGGTGCTGTTGAGCTGGGTTCCCCTGGAAAAGCTGCCACTGCTGACGTGAGGTGGGCTCAGAGGGCAGAGCCACCACCCCTTTCCCTCCTGTCCTCTCTGTGAATGGAGAGTACCGCCCGGTCCTAGTACTGGGGTCACTGACTTAACGAGACTCCGCCCCTGCCTTTTGCAGGGGAAATAGACCAGCAAGTCAGACAATTCCAACCCCACGTGATGGGTGTGTGTATTAGCTGACTGGGGCTGCCATAGCTGACATGGCTTCAAACAACAGAGTTTATCCTCTCACATTCTGGAGGCTAGAGCCCAAAACCAAGGTGTCAGCGGGGCCATGCGCTCCCTGAAGGCTCCAGGGGAGGGTCCTTCCTTGCTTCTTCCGCCTTCTGGTGTTGCGGCAATCCTTGGCCTTCCTCGGTTTGTAGATGCATCGTTCACGGCCCTGAGGCTGGAGCGGGGAGCCAACGCACACCAGTGCCTGCCCTCTGAAGCTTCCAGTACTGTGAGGGGCAGAGGCAGGAACCAGCCACACACATACATGTAAAACCACGACTGGAGTGACGGGAACAGGAGCCCTTCTGAATACTCAAGGTTGCAGGAGATCGAAAGTCGTTTATTAAGGAGGGACCGTGTGCATGGGACCTTCTGGCTGGAGAGCGGGTGTGAGAAAGTGGCCTTCCCTCCCGCTGACTAAGCTCGGCTGCTGTCCAAGCCTGAAAGCTTGACTCGTGAATGCAACCACCAGAGTCCGTCTGCAAGGCGCCCCTAGAACATAGTCATGAACTGACCCTCCTGTTAAAATCAGGGGCCAGGACACTATCAGTAGTAGTTCAGTGGCATCCTGGGTAGTGGGAGCACCCACAAACTTTGGATTTTCCAGGGGGACCCTCGGGCAGCTTTGGGCAAATCACTTAGTAGCAAGGGTGACGGGGGTGGGACACATGATGCATGGCAGCAAATGAGAAGCTTGACGTGGTCAGGGGAGGCAGAGGGCTTCCTAGGAAGTGATACTTGCCCTCCGTATCTCAGGCCCATGAAAACAAAGCTGGCAATGGAAAGGGAGGTGTTACCCAAGCTCTCTAGAGTATGGATGGGTGACACTCCAGGTGCCCCATGCAGGAGTTCATGGGGGTGATTCCAGGGTACAACATTCTAGAAAAGACCAATACAGTCTATAGTGACAGAAAACACCGAGGAGGGATTGTCCGGGAAAGAGCACAGTGATCTTGTGGGGACGGTAGAAATCCTCTCAATCTTGGTTGTTGTGGTGGGGAGGGGACAAAGGTCGTAGTTGTCAAAACTCACCAAAATGGGCACCTCAAATGGGGGCATTTGATCATATGGTAATTAGCCCTCGGTAAAGTGGATCTTGAAAAGTGCTGGTCTTATTGTTGTCTTAATTTTGGGGATAAAAACCAGGGTAAAAGCCTTCCCAGTCTTTCCCAACAGTCACGTGATTTTGTATGAAATAATGTCAGAGCCGGGAGAGACTCTAGACAATCAGGGTTAAGTCCATCGTTTTACACATGAAGAGACTGAGTCCTAGGAGGAGTAAGGAGGCCAGAGTCACAGAGGTCAGGAGGACACGGGCGGTGGGAATGGGCCGAGTGGCATGGTGACTCAGCCACCACTGAGATCAGAGGAGTTAAATTGGAGGTCATCCCGCTAATCAGATTTGGGACTGGCCTGTCCCCAGTCTGAATCCCTAAATTTCTGGCCATGCACTTCCTTCTGTCCTGAGCATGCTCTGTGTCCCATTTAGACTCAGACACTCGCAAACCTCATCGGTTAGTCACAGACTCAGTTTTGTTTGTTTGTTGTTGCTGTTGTTTTTTTAAATATCTGTTTGCAAATGTCCTTCTACATTCATATGTCTTTAAAAATTTTTTTATTTATTGGGGAATATTGGGGAACAGTGTGTTTCTCCCGGGCCCATCAGCTCCAAGTCGTTGTCCTTCAGTCTAGTTGTGGAGGGCGCAGCTCAGCTCCAAGTCCAGTTGCCATTTTCAGTCTAGTTGCAGGGGGCGCAGCCCACCATCCCTTGTGGGAATTGAACCTGCAACCCTGTTGTTGAGAGCTCACGCTCTAGCCATCTGAGCCAATATGTCTTGATGTGGCTCCATGGTGTCAGTGGTCTGGGTAACTCTTTAGGATCCGCTGAGACACTTGGGGGCCCACACCACACAGTGGAGGACATTTCAAGCCGAGCAGAGGTCCTCAAACTTTGGCACTTATGAGAATTAAAGTCCATTTCCTGGGATTCATGTCCCAAGGTTTCAAGTTGCCAGGCCTGGGTGGTACCCAGGAATCTGCATTTGTAACTCGCAGCCCAGGTGATTCTGAGGGAGGTGGTTGGAGGGCCAGGCTTGAGAGCCCCTGTCCCCTAGGTGGCCTCTGGATTAAACCAGGGGAGAATAAGTGAGACCTGGTTGTTGACTGACCAAGCGACTCTCAGGGGAAGCCAAGTTCAGAAGCAGACTTTTCCTGTGTCCAAAGCGAGACCACGAGACAGCGATAGTGACAACCAGTCCTGATCCCGAACACATACTTATTTCTGGCAGTTTCTCTAAAGCCTATTTAATTTTCTAATAATGGAGTTGTTTGTTTTTCTTCTTCTCTAAGTTTTGTTTTAAAGAGCTTTATGGAGACATAATTCACACACCAAACAACCCATCTATTTCAAGTGTACAAGTCAGTGTTTTCAGTACATTCACAGAGTTGTGCAACCATTATCACAGTTAATTTGAAAATATTTTCTTTACCCCCCACAATCCCTCAAAGAAAACCTGTAGTCACTCCCATTTCCTCCCCACCCCCGACCCCCAGGCAACCGCTAATCTTTCTGTCTCTATAGATTTGCCCGTTCTGAGCATTTTGTATACATGGAATCAAACAATATATGGCCTTTCTGTCTGGCTTCTTTCACCTACGATGATGTTTTCAAGGTTCATCCATGTTGCAGCAGGTGTCAATTCTTTGTTTCTTTTTATGGCTGAGTAATATTCCTAATGATGGATTTTTAAACGTTGGCGCCTCTTCTATGAACATTTCCACAAACGGAACAATGTTATTCAAGGCCGAGGGGCTTCCCCCCCACTCCCGCTTCCATCAGGCTCTAGCCACACCTCTGGGTTCCCTCTACTGGCCTCAGCATGGGCCGAGGTGCCCCCTGGGCCATAGACTCACTGCGTCCTCTCATCCTGGACGCCTTGTTGACCTTCACCTTGATGGAGTGGACAGTGGACTTTCTCTCTGTGCTGGTGACGTCTCCAAAGGAGAGCCTGAATCTTCCCCACTTTGCAAGGGCCTAACTGGTCCTTGACCAGTATGACACTCGGTTCCTATGTCTGAATGAATAAATGAATGAAGGAAGAAATGAATCACAGAAAGACACCCACGGAAGCCGGCATATCCAGCCATTTCCCCTGCAGGTGGTAGCACAGCAGTTTCAGCTCCTCCTGTTTGAAACCACTTGTTTGAAAGAGAGTGGGAATGACAACTGAAAGCATATTAAAGTGCATGAGCGTGGAAACCCGTCTGCCAGACGGGTTATCTCTGGGGGAGGCATCGGCAAAGCTGGGGGTGGCTTTTACTTATTCTTTCATTACAGACTTCAAAAGAAGACAGTGGTGTGATAATGCGTGATGTCTACCTTTATGGCTCCAGGGGGATTTTTCACGTAAAAAATATAAAAGTGAGCAAGTGAATAAATAAGGGCTGCCTTCGAGTCGGGCAGAGCCCTGGGCCAAATCACCTTTCCCCTCTGAGCTCAGTTTCCTCACCTGTGAAAGGAAATGAGAAAGCTTGCCTTGTGGGTGTGTTGTGAGGATTGAAAAGCATGGTGGCTGGCACGAAGGCGGTGTTTGACAAATGACAATTACTGCTATTGTTTTTAGCAACAATGATAACCACATCAAGGAGCAAAATGATAAACCAAGGTGTACGGAGGTCCCTTCCCTCCGAGACAGCCTTGAGTCTGATTTATTGACAGCCTTCCTGCTTACGCCGGGCGGCTTACCATATCGATTCCCTGAAAACCATGTGGCTTAGCCTTGGAATGGAAGCTCGTTTAATAAACTCCACTTTACTGGGTGATTATGCAGAAGGCAGCTGCGGTGACCTTGGTGGCCGAGGGAAGCATTGTGATAACAGGAGCTGCCACTTCTTTAGCCCTTCCCATGTGCCACTTGGCTCTTAACACAACCCCCTGAGGTCTTACAACCCCATTGGAGAGGTGAGAAAACGAGGCACAGACAGGTGAAATGCTGTAAGGCATACAGCCGTGTGGCTGATCCAAGATTCAAACCCACGTCTCCGGGACCAAAGTTACCTGTCTTTTCGTTAGACCCGATGCCTCTCAAGTTGCAAATAATGTGGTCAAGGAAAGAGGAAGAGAAGCGATGATGCAAAGGGACAATGGGGCTTTGACAAAACATGTACAGTTTCCCAGTTTTCCCATCTGTTGTTTTATATGATGCCCCAGTGGGTCCTGGAAGTCTGCGAATGAAGCACGGCTAGTTCTCGCTGGTGTCACACAGGCTGGGGAGCATTGTAAACCCTGACAGAGTGCAGGCTGGGTCGATAGGAGGGGTTGCCATGGATACCGGAGGATGCTGTGCCAGGACTACCCGTTGTCCCTCCATAACCAGCCTTCCTTTTTTCCAGAGTAAAAATGATTTTTTTTTTTTTTTTGGAGAGGATAGGTTGCTTAGAATAAAGACTACATTTCCCAGCCTTCCTTGCAGCAATGTGTGGCCATGGGTCTCAGTTTTGGCCAATGGGATATGAGTGGAAAGAGGTATGTGCAACTTCTGGGAAGTTTCATTAAAAGCTGTGCGTATGCCCGTTGCTTTTGCCCTTCTGCTGCCTGGGGCAGCGATCTTGGCAGTGAGGTGGACACGGACTGGAGGCCATTCACAGCGCAAGTAACACAGAAGGAGTTTGGGTCCATGATGCTGTCGCACATCACGCCGGCCCTGGGCTGCCTTCCTGGACTTTTCATGAGAGAGAGAAAAGAAACCTTCTGTCTCGTTTAAGCCACTCCCAGTTTGGGTCTCTGTTATTGACAGTTGAAGCGAATTCTAACACAGCATCCATCGCCTGTCCATTCTCTTTTCTAGCAGCCCCCAGTTTCTGCTAGTGGCTTCATGTGCTGGGAAGTGGTCAGAGTGTCCGCCGCCCGCCTTGTGCGAACTTTGCCTTCCCAGCCCAGTTCCTCGGCCACAGTTGAGGAAACTTCGTAAGTGGCAGGCATAGCCTTAAGCGGTCCCCACGGCTTCCCGGGGACGTCTGTCAGAAGCAAACTGTGTGCACAGAAGCCAGTGGAGGTCTGACTCCTTCCTCTTGTCCTCAGGAAACAGAGACGTGTCACCCAAGGGGCACAGTTTACATCCCTGCCTGTTTTCTCCACTTCCCTCTTGCCCCATTTGAGTACTTCTAGCGTGGCTTTTCTTTGTATGTTCAGCAGATATTTATTGAGCACCAATGAAGTGCTAAGAATAGCTTAGACTTACTGCGGTGTGATGGTTAATTTTATGTGTCAACTTCACTGGGCCACAGGGTGCCCAGACGTTTGGCCAAACAGCATTCTGGGTGTGTCTGTGGGGGTGTTTCTGAATGAGAGTCACGTTTGAATTGGCAAACTGAGTGGAGCAGATTGCCCTCTCTGGGGTGGGTGGGTCTCATCTAATCAGTTGAAGGCCTGCCTAGAACAAGAAGGCTTGACCTTCCTGGGAGTGAGAGCAAATGCCTCCTGCCTGCCTGCCTTCAAGCTGGGACATTATTCTTCTCCTGTCTTTGGCCTCAGACTGAGACTGGATCTTACTCCACAGGCTCTCCTGGGTATCGAGCTTGTCAATTGCAGATCTGGGGACTTCTTGGTTTCCATAACCTTGTGAGCCAAGTACTTATAATAAATCAATCTCTCTCTCTCTCTCTCTATATATATATATACTTATACACACACTATTGGTCTGTTCCCCTGGAGAACCCAGACTAACATATATGGGAACACAGACATGAAATAGGCAAAGCCTCTACCTTCGAGCACTTACGTGTTGATGTGTGGAGACGGGGCAGGGGTTGGTTTTTTGCACTTGGTTCATCACGTGTCGTGACACATTTGTTCAGCAGTTTTAGTCACAGAATACTTTCCAACTGGAAAAGCAATTTCTTGAACATGCACCTCTCTGTGTCTGCCCCCCGCCCCACCCAATCCTAGGCCTCTGTGCTGGATGTGGAGAGAATGTGAGAGTAGGCGTATATCTTCATATGATTTCTCTTCTGCTTAAAGCAGGGGTTCTTAACCTGTTTTGTGCTAGGGACCCCTTTGGCAATCCTATGAACCCTGTCTCAGAATAACGTTTTAGAATCTGTAACAGAGTACATAGGATTATGAAGGAAACCAATTGTTTTGAAATTCATTTCTCAAGTATTTAAAAAATTGTGACCTCATAACATTCACTCCTTTACTAACATGTTGAATAACATGATTTAGGGTTTAATAGCAACTGTGGTTTCAAAGTACTGATGAGCATAAATGATATTTTGAAATAATTCTAACACCTGAGTCATGATATGAAAATATTCATGATTTATTGGTGACAAAGTTCCAGATACTACAAATAATACGGTAGTGTGTTACTGTCTGTATTGGTTTGCTAGGGCTGCCGTAACAAGTATCACAAACTGGGAAACTTAAACAACGGAAATGTAACCGCTCTCAGTTCTGGAGGCTGGAAACCTGAGACCAAGGTGTTGGCAGGGCTTTCCTTCCATTGACAGCACTGGAAAGTGGCCCAGATGGTGTAATAACCTACACATATGCCCCACATACAGGAAAGAGAGGTGCGAATTTTGTGTGTAAGAAAAAGGACAGACAAGAAACAACGTCTTCAGCTAGCCCCTTCTCTGTTGCTAGGGCCTTACTTTTTCCTTGCTAGCCTGCTAAGTTCCTCCCTTACTTCCAGTTTTCCAATAAGCAACAAACAACTCAAGTGACCCCATTTTCTAGCCCTGAAACCACTGTCCTTAGGAATATATGGTGAAGGGGAGCTACTTCTGTTTTTAATCTGAAAGTCAAATGTCATCATGTCACCCCCTGGCACTACCCCGTTGATGACCTTTTCTTTGCTTTCAATATCCTTTGCGTGGCATTCAAGGACCCTCATCCCCAGCCTCGGCTCACTCCCTGCTAACCTCTGTGACACTCCGGCCACCGACCTTTTCTCAGGCCATTGAACACACCCGTCCCCTTTCTGCCTCACGCTTTAGCTCATGCCCTTTATTTGCAGTGATTCAGAAATAGCAAGGATTTCTACAAGACGTAGGGGGGAAGTGCTTTTCCTGTCTCTGAATTCTCAAAGGGGAAGATGGTGTGAAAACCCAGGAGTTTAGAGAGCTTCAGAAGGCACTTTGTGTAGAATCAGAATTCAGTTAAACTAAAGCGTTGCATTTTTTAATGACGCTACCAGTTTCCTTTCCTTCAGCTTTCAACTCGGTTTAAAACTTATGGTGTGTGTGTGTGTGTGTGTGTGTGTGTGTGAGAGAGAGAGAGAGAGAGAGAGAGAGAGAGAGAGAGAGAGACTTTATCCTAAAGAGGTGTTTCCTGAATTTTGTTTGCTGCCTTCAATATTCAACTACCATCTGTACTTAGTTTCTTATAGGGACTTCCTATGTTTTTACAGTATTTTTTCTTTATATTAACCTACTTTTTGTAAACTTAGTTTCAAGCTAAAAAGAATACCCAACAAGCCACAGACTGGGAGAAAACAATTTGCAATCACATACTTGGTAAAGGTCAGGCATCCATAATATAAAAGAACTATTAAAACTCAACAGTAGGAAAAACAAACAACCCAATTTAAAAAATGTGCGAAAGTCCTGAACAGACAGCTCACCAAGTAAGAGACACAGATTAAAAATAAGCACATGAAAAGATGCTCAACATCGTCTGTCGTTGGGAAATGCAAATGAAAACAACAATAAGACATCGTTACACACCTCGCTGTCAGCTGGATGTTAGTATCTCCCCTAAATTCATAGGAAGGCCTCCATAGTTTTGTGAGAGGAGCTTGGCTAGCTTCTCATAGTTAATACTGGAGAAAAATCTTTGTGCTTCTGACGGGAGGGGAAAGGGAACCATTTTGAAATATGCCAGATCACTCTATTCTTCTTAAACAAACTAGCCCTCAGAAGAAACTCATCAACCAGAACCTGACCTTCTGGGGTTTTATCAGAGGCCAGGTGACCTGGGAGAAGGAAAATACCCGTCCTTCAATGGGACAGGATGTCTTGATCACTGTAGCTTTCTAGTAAGTCTTGAAGTCTGTTGCTGTCAGTCCTCCAAATTTGTTCTTCAATATTGTGTTGGCTAGCCTGGGTTTGTGTTTTTTTTTTTACCTCTCCATGTAAACTTTAGGGTCAGTTCGTGAATATCCACATAATAATTTGCTGGGACTTTGACTGGGATTATATTGCATCTATAGAGCAAGTCGAGAAGAATTGACATCTTGACAATATTGAGTCCACTTATCCATGAACATGGAATATCTCTTTATTTATTTAGTTCTTTGATTTCTCTCATCAGAGTTTTGTTGTTTTCCTCATATAGATCATATATATATTTAGATTTATACCTAAGTATTTCATTGGGTGGAGTGTTAATTGTATACGGCACTGTGTTTTTAATTTCAAATTCCACTTGTTCGTTGTTGGTGTGAGGAAAGTGATTGACTTTTGTATATGAACCTCGTATCCTGCAATCTTGCTGTAATCGCATCGGCGTTTCATGAGGGTGCTTTTTTATTTGTTTGTGTTTTTGTTTTCTTGTGGATTCGTGGGCTTTCTCCATAGAGGATCATGTCACCTGGGAACAATGACAGTTTTATTTCTTTTTTTCTTGATTTGTGTACCTTTCACTTTCTTTTCTTGTCTTATTGCATTAGTTGTAACTTCGAGTACAATGTTGAAAAGCTATGGTGAGAGGGGCATCCTTGCCTTATTTCTGACCTTAGTGGGAAAATTTCAAGTTTCACTCTTATATGATGTTAGCAATGGGATTTTTGTAGATACTCTATATCAGGTTGAGAAAATCCCCCCACTATTCCTAGTTTTAGACCGAGAGCTTTATCATGAATCAGTGCTGGGTTTTGCCAAATGCGTTTTCTGCATCAATTGATATTATCATGTGCTTTTCTCTTTTCTAGCCTGTTGCTGTGATGAATTACATTAATTTGATAGCATAATTGATTACATAATTGATTTTTGAATCTTGCAAACCTGGGGAAAATCCCACTTGGTCATGATGTATAATTCTTTTTATGCATTGGAGGATTGATTTGCTAATATTTTGTTGAGGATTTTTGCATAAGAGATATTGGTATATGTTCATGACAGATATTGATCTGTAGTTTTCTTATAATGTCTTTATCTTGTTTTGGTGTTCAGGTCATGGCAGCCTCACAGAATGAGATAGGATGTGTTCCCTTCTGAAAGAGATTGTAGAAAATTGTTACTTCCTCTGTACATGTTTGGTAGAACTTACCAGTGAACTCATCTGGGTCTGGAGCTCTCTGTTTTGGAAATTTATTAATTGTTGGTTCAATTTCTTTAATAAAGTTAGGCCTCCCCTCCCCTCCCTTTTAAACAGTAGACCCTTCTTTTTTCCCCAAATAAAGTCTTTCTCAGCATGCATACAGGTTAGAGCAGAACTGCTTGGTCTGAGATGGGGAGGGGAGACCTACAATTCTTTCTGGTCATGTTTTCTTTCCACAGTCCACTCCTCTTAACCTGGATCACACCATAGGACCCCGGTGCTCTAAGGAACACAGCTGAGATACCACTGGTGTCAAGGCCAGTGGTATCTGATAGGAATACAGGTGCTGATATGCTGATAGATATAGCATATCAGATGGGAATGCAGGATGCTCTGGTTCCTACCCAGAGACCCTGCAGCTGTGGGCAGGTCTATAAGCTCCCTTGCACCTTGGTTTTCTCTTCTAGCTGGGACCCCGCAGCTCTCTCTCTCTCTCTCAAAGATGGAAGGAGGACAGGGACTAAGATGGATGCAAAGATCCACGCATCCTTGGAAGAGTCTTGGGCCACAGTTATTCCAGGCTGAAAGGATCCAGATTTAACCCTTTGATAGACACTGCTGGTGGGAGTGAAAATTGGTGCAACCACTGCAGAGAGCAATTTGGGTCAAGTTGGGTCAAGTTGAAGATTCAACTAACCACTGACCTGGTGGTGACAGTTCCAAGTACACGTCTAGGTGTAACTTTTGAAACTCTTATTCATATTCCTGAGGAGCAAGTTCAAAAGCAGTTATGTGGTAGTGTTTGTGATTATAAAAAACTGGGAGCAACCTGGCTGTCCATTAGGAGGGGAATGGATAAATAAATTATCCATTGGGATACTAGACAGCTGTTAAAATGATTCAACTAGATGTGTCTCAACATGCATGGATATTCAAACATAACGTTGGGTGGAAATGCAAGTTCCAAATTGATATGCATGATATCCTATTTTTATAAACAAATACTACATATACTAAATATGGTTTATAGGTACGTGTAGGTAATAGATCATAAAAACATTGACTAGGATACATACATATCAAACCAGAGAGTAAGGGGGGAGCGGGGCTCTAGAAGAGGGTAAACAGGCTCTAATACATGGTGATGGAAAGAGAACTGACTCTGGGTGGTGAACACACAATGTGAGATATAGATAATGTAATACAGAATTGTACACCTGAAATCTGTGTAACTTTACTAACAATTGTCACCCCAATAAACTTAAAAAAAAAAAAAGATACTCAATCTGTTAGATAAGCTTTGAATTGTATTAGTTTAGTAAGTCAAATGACTGAAATAAACAAAAACAACAAATAAAAAAATTCATTGTAATGGGCAAGGGAAGTGTCTTAGGTGAGACCATAGGAGATTGGGTTATTCTACACACACACACACACACACACACACACACCGATGAGATTTTCTCAACTTTGGTGAATACATGGTTATTTATGTATAGTTCTTTGTGCTTCTCCTATGTAAACTTTTTAAAAATAAAAAAGCATTTATTTGCATTTTGCTACAATCTACTCATCAAGCAGTCCTATAGCTCTTACTGTGTATCACTTACAAATATTAATAATTCAAGCCTCATACCAACATTATGAGGTACTATTTTAGAGGTGAGGAAATGCATGCACAGAGAGGTTAAGCCACTCACCCGAGGTCGAACAGCTAGTAAGTGGCAGAGCTAGGCTTCAGACCCAGGTAGCCTGGCACCGCTGTTCACGCTCTCAAGCACCCGTCACATGGAAGCTACACTGTGCAAATGTCATGATCAGGGTCGTTGCCTTGGAGTCCTTCCAACACATTCAGTGTCACCCAGGGCGTTGGCCCTGGGTATATGTGAGGGAAAGCAGCCCCGTTAATACAAAAGTTTAAACAAAATTTTTTAAATGTGGGGTGTTTATGTGCTAAGGGCTGCCTTACTCCCTCTACGCGTGGATGGGCTGTTCAGAGAAAGTTGTAACATTTTAGGAACTGTCCACGTCTCCTCACAAATCCATTTTCTTTTGCCAACTAATTCCCATTCCAATTCTGGTTCCTATTTAAATGTTGCTTCTTCTCAGAAGCTTTCTCTGGCCACTCACCCCTTCCCTGCTGTTATTCTGTCTTATATTTCCCTTTTCCTGTATCGAACATATCACAACTTACCTATTTGTTTGTGAATTCTTTTTTTCCCAGTGTCTCTCTGCCCAGGAGACCGTCCGCTGCGACAAGCCAAGCCGGGGATCACACTTGCTTTGTTCACGCCTCGTCTCCAGTACCTGGCCGACTGCAGGTGCCAGTGACAAGGTAGGTGCTTATGTGTGACCGTTGAAGGAATCTTGTTGCTGACCGCAGTGGCTTAGCTGAAAAAGATGTGCGATGGGTTTCCAAAAAAAAAACAACAATTTTGTTTTTTAACAGCACAGCTCCTTACACTAAACAGAATTGTTTAGACTTCCTTGTATAAACTAGTCGTTTCTCTGGTCGAATTGGGAGTGACTGGGGAGAATCTGCTTGGTTTGCTCTCTCCTTGCAGCTCCCAGCAGGGTCCGTAAGGCTCTTCACAGATTGTCCCTTGGCAAGGTTTTCCGAGCCCTCCCACTGAAAGTGCCAGAAGGCTCTTGTCCCCAAGGGGACCGCGCTTTGTAGGTTGAAAGACAGATGATGTGTCCTCTTCTGCCGACTCCCCATGACAGCCTCGTGGGGTACTTTGCTAATAGAGCCATAAATTATCCCCTAAATAAGCATGTTGATTTGATTTGCTCTTCAAATGACCTCTTCCTGGGAAAACGCTGTGCTTCCCCTGAGTTATGGCAGACTCCAGTGGTTGCCCGTTGTGTGTCCTGCCTCTGCCATCTGATAGTCTGATTCCTCTCCAATTTACGAGCTTGTTAGTTCCTCAGCCAGCAACCTTCTCAGTGCAGCTGACCCAGTAGCAGTATTTGCCTGTGTCACGTCGCCCAGACAAACACAGGCGTCGCCGCTGAGGAGGCAGCCATCCCAGCCCTGTCATGTCATTGGCTGACCCTGGCTACTCCAAGGGCTTGGGGACAGGTAGGACAGAGCACTGTCAGAAGGACTGGTGCCGCTCGCACGCTGGCCGGCTTGAGCACGCCTGCTCCCCGGCCAGGAGTCCCCAGGGTGATTTCTCCCCTCACCCCTTCTTCCTGCTGGGCTTTCCCACTTCCTTAAGTTCTCCTGGAAGGTTTGCTTGTACATTCGGTGGCAGGTCAGGTACAGTCCTTTTGCTTTGCGTTGCACTCTGGGAGTGGCAAGAAATGGAGCTGGGCATACCTGCTACGTGCCTCTGTTTCCTGGCCTCTGAAATGGGCACAGTAACGTATCTCCCAGGGCTCTGGGGAGGGTTCGCCAAGATGCATACGCTGAAGGGTTTAGGAGTGAGGCATCCTCAGGGCTGTATGTATTTCTAAATGGTTCACCCGATGGCTACAGCTATGTCAATGTCCGTATCTGTATTTAAATCTGCGTTACTTCCCTGGGGCTGCCACGACGAATTACCACTAACTGGGAGGGTTGAAACAAAAATGTATTGTCTCAAAGTCCTGGAGGCCAGACGTCAGAGATGAAGGTGTCAGCAGGTGCCACACTCCTTCTGGAAGCTCTCAAGGAAGGCCCTTTCTTGTCTTTCCCACTGCTGATGTCCTTCCCTTCCCTTTGCTGGGGGCCACGTCACCCTCATCTCTGCCTCTGTTTGCATGTTGCCAGCTCTCTTCCGTCTGTGTGTCTCTTACAAGGACACCTGTCACTGGACCATTCAGGATGACCTCATCTCAAGATCCTTAATTAAATCTGCAAAGACCGATTTTCCGAATAAGGTCACAGAGTGCCCCAGGAATTTGATGTGGGTATTGTGTCTTTTCTGGGGCCACAACCGTCTTCATCTCCATCTCCGTCTCCCCATCCTGCTCTAGCTGTAGCGTCATCTGTGTTTAGAGATTGATGGAAAAGCAAAGATGTCAAAACGCTAACAGTTGGTGAATCTAAGTTGCGGGTGTATAGGTACTCGTTTTGCAGGTATACAATTCCTGATGCTAAAATCCTGTGCTTTTGAATTCCGATGTTTCCAGATGTTATTAGAAAGGCTTCCAGGTGCATGCACTGTATATTCTCCATGGGGCTCTGACAGCACCCGTGATCAAATACAGCAGGTCTTCAGATGACGTTTCGTTCAACGTTGTTTCATTATAATGTTGTTGAGAAAAAAATCGGCTCCAGGCCGGGGCCGCTGTTTGTGTGGTTTACGTGGTCTCCCCGTTTGCGTGGGTGTTCTCGGGGTGTCCAGCTTCCTCGCACATCCCAAGGATGGGCACTTGAGGTGAACTGGCCTGTCTGCATTTTCCCAGTGAGTGCGGGTGGGTGTGGCCCTGTGATGGACGGGCATCCTGTCCGGGTGGGTCCCACCGGGCGAGCTGAACGGCCGGAAGGGGCTCCAGCCACCAGCGGCCCTGAACTGGAACCGACAGGTTGGAACATAATGACCTGACTTATTTTTATGCATCTTTCTTAAATGTATGAACAGCTCACATTTATTGCAGTCTTTTATATTGGAAGTGTTCTGGGTCTTTCTTTAGAAGTTTGGTGATGTTTTTGTGACCAGAAATAATGCTGTGGGAATTTAACTCTTGTTTAGCTCAACTAGCCTGTGGTAGCACTGGTTTCATTTCACATCATTTCATTTAAAGTTGCACTTTCCATGAACCTACCTATGATGTTAAGTGACGACTTGGATTAATAAATGTGTAGTGACACGTGGACTAAATAAAAAACATAGGTAATTCTGCACTTATTCAGCCCAGGTTTTGCTACCAAATGAGTTTTAGCACTAATTGGTGATAAACTTCTGGATTTCAGAGCGTTTTGGATTTTAGAATTATGGAGAAGAGAGTGGGGGCCTGTGCTATTCTTTCGCCTTTTTTTTTGTATGTTTGAAAATGTCCACAACACGTTTTGGCAAATGAGGTGGTGCAGGTGACATGCTTAGTTAGCATAGTACCTGGTACGTAGTAGCAACTCAAAAAATGTGTAACCATTAGAATTGGTTTCATAATGGTTGTTCTTGCTGGCAGTGTTGTAAGTCAGGCAGTTGGGAGGGAGCTATTGAAGGCTTTTGTGCAGGGGACTGACATGGTCAGGGAGAAATTAGTCTAGAAGGAAATGGACGGATGGGGCAAGGATGGGACGGAGGCTGGTTCGGAGGCTGGTGTGCGGTCCAGGCAAAAGATGACGAGGTCCTGACGGAGGAGAGAGAAGAAAGAAAGGGGTGGGGGGAGAGAAGAAAGCTTGCATTGACCCGACGGAACGTGGTGAGCATTCTGGGGGAGCAGGGTGGATTCTTGTCAGCTTCCCGGCTCCGCTTCTGAGTGACAGCAGGAGAGACTCATACCCGGTGGTCCGCGTATTAGGAGGGAAACTGCAGACCGGCCAGTTCAGGGACGAGTCAAGTGGGCATTTCACGGCTGACGCGGCCTCCCCTACAGCTGGATGGTAGCCGTAGTGAGAGCAACATTTTTGATTGCAAAGGCTGGTTTAAGGCAGTGGGCTTGCAAATCAGGTCCATCTGGGCACAAAGCAGAGGCCCAGGGGGCCCCTCTGCAGAAGCCTTTTCACCCCAGACATTACTCCTTCTAGACCTGAAGTTACCAGGCGGGTTCCAGGGCATCCACCAAGCTTCTCAGAGCATTAGGTTCCCTTGGGGAAAGAGTTTCAAACGCTCCTCACTGTAGACCAAATACATCAGAAGCTCGGGGGTAGGGCCTTGGCATCATAGTTTTAAGAAGCCTTCGCAGGGGATTCTAAGATGCAGCAAGGATGGAGACCACCAGGTTTGGGGTTCAGAAGGGAGGCGGGAGCCCAGTCCAGAAAATGCTGCCACCCAGAGCTCTCTGGGCCTGTGGGAAGAGGGTCACAGACTGAAATGGTTTGAAAAGTGGGAGGGAGGGAGGGCTAGGAGAGTAACACGACGTGGGTGACTGTGAAAACCAAGCAGGACGATGTGACTTCACTCCTATGTGGGGTATAGAACTGAGAGCAACAAACGAACAAGACAAGCAAAAACTCATGGACACAAGACAACAGTTTAGTGGTTACCAGAGGGTAAGGGGGGAGGGGGGAGGTAAAAGAAGGTAAAGGGGGTCCAAGATGTGGTGATGGAAAGAGAACTGACTCTAGGTGGTGAGTACACAGTGTGACATATAGGTGATGCAGCATAGAAATGTACCCTTGAAATCTATATACTTTTACTAACCAATGTCACCCCAGTGAGTACTAAAGAAAACCAAACTGAATGGTCTGCATGGTGAGCATGACATGCTGTCCCAAAGCCGTAACCGTAACCTTAGGGGCACTGGAAACGGGGGCAGGAAGAGGACCAACCAGGAATAATGGTGTGTGTGGGGGGCCTGTCCCCGTCACTCTGCCCCAATGAGCACCGAGTGCATTCTGGGTGTGAGATGAGGACGTTAGGGGGATGAAGACGGAGGAGACGCGCTGCTGTAATAGAACGAGCGTTTCTGGGGAATCTCTCTGCAGCCTTTACCACCCCTGAGGGCTCCTGGGGCGCCAAGTTGTGAACGAAAGGGTCTGCACGTTCCCATTTCCCGCGAAGCCCTGGCAGCTTTGTATTAGTTTCTTTAAAAGGCCTCGGTTACTTAAGAAAGCCATGTTTATTGTAGAAGAACTTGAGAAATACAGACAAGCCAAAACAGAGCAAGACCCACGGTCCAGTTCACGGCCACTCGTCAAACCTCCCCAGAAACCACATCTGTGGATTTCTTTCCCTTCATCTTTCTTCTGCTCCTCGCGTGTGCTTTTACTATTTAGACAAAAAAGAGGGTCACACTAGATCTAGCTGTATAATTTGTTTTTCATTTAGCAGTAGATTGGGAACATTTTTCCTGTATTAAAACAAACCCACATAATCCTTTTTAACGGCTGCCTAGCGATCCATTGTAGGCAAGTTTCAACGCTGCTCCCCTTTCCTGAGCGTACAGGCGATTTCCGGATTTTCCCGTCATTGTTGCAGTAACACCCTCGTCCATGCATCTTTATGCAGTCAGCCAGGTTTTGCTTTAGGATAAATTGTCCCAGGAGGAATTCCTGGGACAAACGGTGGGTGCAGTTTTGGGTCCTTTGGTATAAGTACCGTCCAACTAGCTTGTGGTTAGCTCTTTCTGCAACCAACCATCCAAACTGCTTTAAGCATTTTAAACTCTTCTCGTGGTCCTCAGGCGCATAGTCCAAGCAGCCAGTTCCCAAAGGGGGCGATTACATCAACGCAAAGGAAAATTAAACTCCGTCCATGTGAATATTCCACTGCGCCCATGATCGTTTAAAAGTATCACTTCCAAACCATTTGTTTTATACTCACCAGACCTGATTCAGGGTCTGGTAGACAATAATCAGCTAGGAAGGGCTGCAAAGGTTCTCTTTGGTTTGGGCTGTAGTTTTTGTGTCTTTTTTGGGCTGGAGACACATGGGCTCCTTTGCAACCAAAATTTCCAGAGGCTTCCCAAGCCCCTCACTCCACTGAATTTCATGCCCATTGGCACTTGGTTTTCACCAGCCAGGTCCAGCTTAGGCTCACAATCTTCCTGAAACCCCCACTCTCCTGCCCGCTAAGCCTTCCTCACTGGGTGCTGTCCCCCACCTGGCAGTTCCTTCAGGTGACGCCAGACTTGGAAAATAAAACTACAGGATGTCCAGTTCCATGTGAGTTTCCGAGAAACAGGAAATATTTTTAGGGGTTCTGCCAGTGGCTGAGTGTATCTATTCTAATTATGCGTCCCAGAACTGGGCAAATAACCACAGGGTGGGTCGCTTTCATTCAAGGGGTCTGGGTCTGTTAACTGGCTCAAGTCTGGGAGTTGCCCAATACCTGGCACATAGAACTTGTTCAACATACTAAGGTCTTTTATGCCTTCTGTCCTCCTTATGATTAGGAATGTGGTTGCTTAAGGGCCCTGATCTTGCAAACGATGCTCCGAACAGGAGAGGTGCCTATTGATTTCACGGGTAATGTATGGCCCCTCGTTAAATGTTACTAAGAGGGTTTGCTGCTTCTGCGAACCATCCTGGAAACATGCTTCTTTTTGAAGGGAGAGAAATCAATGTGAACGGGCAATAACTTAATTTTTTTTTTTTTTTTTTTAACTACCACACTGTGATGGAATCAGCCAGTAAGTAACGTAAGGTGGAGAGACATAAATATCAGGTTGGTGCAATTATTTTTAACCCTTTACACCGCAATTACTTTTGCACCAACCTAATGGCATGGGGACTATTCAGACGAGACAGAATTGGCTAGGTCTCTGGAAAGTGCTTTTAATCTAGGGGTGTTGGGTTCTGGCACTCCCCGCCCACACACTCAGGGCAGACTTTTCTAATCAATCCACACTGTTTCCCACTGAACCCCGAAGCTGCCTCAGAACCCTTCTTAAGATTGTGCTGCAGGTACCCACCCACAATGTGCGCAGGCATAAGAAATGAAGCCTTTTTAAAATTCCTTTCCTTTTGTGCCCTTTGGTGTGTGTGTGCCCTAGGTAAACAATACTACATACCGAGCAGCAAGAAAGACCTTCCTGAGAGAGAGAGACAGCAACTGTCTTAAACTCCCTCAAATGCCACCACGAAAGACCAGTCACTCCCATGGTGTTATCGCAGGGCCACGGGTCATTCGAAGGCATGGAGTCTTGTCTTAGACTCCATCCGGAAATAGCGAAAGGGAATCTGCAAAAGCCCAGGTCTGGCCAGGCTTGCTGCTCAGCGCTGGCAACTGGCTCAAAATAAAAGTGTTCCAGGGCTCTTCTCGTTACAAAAAAATGAGCCTTGCCTCATGCTGCCAAGTAGCGCTGGATCTAAATGTGTATTTCTCCATCTTTAAGGTGAAGCAGTAAAGAAAAGAAAGAAACCTCAAGAAAGGATTAGCGGGGAGAAAGAGGTTATCTGGATCTCGTCCGGCCAGAGGCTGAAGTTGGCGATAATAGTAACAGTGAAAACGTCCTGTGCGTTTTCTGTTTGCCAGGCCCTGTGCTAAGGGGAGCTGCGGATTTTTCCATTTCCTCCACACAAGCAGGCCTTTGAGGTCTGTCTCTTATTATCTGTCTTTTACAGGCGAAAAGCCTAGAAGCTCAGGCAAGTTAAGTAACCGGCTTCAGGTCACACAGTTTGCAAGTTGTGAAGCTGTGGGATTTGAACCCAGTTATGGCTGGTTAAGAAGCTGTAAGTCTTGAAACGATACAGTTCAGAGCTTTTCGTTCGGCATGAAAAGATGGTGACTTCCAGTGTGAAGCATGTCCCCTACCTCCTCATGGAGGGCAGGAACTTATATTACGTAGCACAATGCCGGTCACACAGCCCAGTCACATGGGGTTGAATTCACATTGGGTACAATTTGAGGCTTTCAAATTCAGCAGAGCACTCTGTTTGCAGAGCACAGTGGGTTTTTATACACCTTCTGTTTGTTGTCCCAGAGCTGGGGTGGGTGTCATTCCAGTGGCCGTGTCACTTGTACTATTGGCTCATGCAGTCAGCACATATTTATTGAGCACCTACTATGTGCCAGGCAGTATGGTAGCAGGACAGCGGTGAACACGACAGACCCAGCCCCTGCCTTGAGGCTTGCAGACCAGAAGGAGAGACAGACTTAAGTGCATGCAAATGGTACCATGGGACAGATGCGACGGGCAATGCTGCAAAAGTGCCTGGGAGGGGCTTCTCACCCAGACCTGCGGACTCACGGAGAGCCCTGGGGAAGGTGGCATAACAGCGTCGGCACATGCAATGTACCAGGCAGTGATCTGAGGATGTGACTCTTCATTACTGTGTTTAACCCCCAACCCACTGCCAGTTCAGGAAGTGGACCTCTCACCACCAACGTGTGGATGAGGACATTGCAGCCCAGAAACATGAGGTAACTTGCTCAAGGTCATGCCAGTCAATGGCCGAGCTAGCTTCAGAGCTGGGCAAGGACTGTAGTTCAGCTCCCCTCCTAATCTACAGCCCTGATATTTTTTTCCCAGTGAGCTTGAGCTCTGAACACTGAGTTGGCGTTAGCTTGGAAAAATAGGCAGAGGAGACTGTTCCAGCAAGAAGGAGTGGCTGCTGTGAAGCCCAGACTGGGAGCTGTTCAGACGGTGGGAGGAGAGGCAGGTGGGAGGGGGTTCAGAGCTGAAGGGCTCTGCCCAGCCCTGCGGGAGTCCGAGAGCTTTCATCCTCTGAAATGATCACTCTGGCTACTGGGGAGGCTGACAGGAGAGAGGTAGGGAAGGAGCTGCAGAGGGGGCCGGGCTGGGACGAGAGCGAGGCAAGTGGGGTGCCCGGGGTACTTGCACAGCCTCAAGAGTAAGTGTCCCCTGACGTTTCGTGCCTCCTGCCTGCGCTTAGTTCTGGGCCTGCTGTTTGGGCGGCTGCTGTGAGAATCTAGGCCGATGTCACATCAGCCAGACTCACCGCGGACATCGGACAAGCCGGAAACTCAAACAAATGGCAAATCCCTTTCACCTCTTGGGTGTTCATGTTCAGTTTTTTTACCGTTCGCTCTTATCATTACCCAGTTTTGTTTTAGCTTTGACACCAGAAAGGGTGGAAAGTTTTATGGGATGGAGTCTCTTTGAGGCTCAGTAGTTCTTTTTTTTTTTTTTTTTTAAGTTGGCAATGGAGTTGGGGGAGGCAAGAAGGAGAGCGGGGAGAGCAGTGAAGAGGGAGGGGGAAAGCTTAACATAGAATTAGATTAAAAAAAAACAAACCCAAATGTTCTTTGAACGAGGGGAGCCAAAGGTAGATAATAAAAGCAAATTCCGGCAGAGTGGAAAGGAAGCAAAACGCCACCTTGAAACAGATCCATTTTAAATGTGTTGGCTGGGCTTTTCCGGCGTCACTGCTGTGCGTTTGGGGCCCTTCTGTGGAGACGCTGTTCACAAACCACACTTTAATCTTCAGCCACGTTTCATCCCAAGGCCTGAGGCGTCTCTGGGGTTTGCTGTGACTCCCCCACCTGGTCGTCCTGTCAATACAAGGGACGATCGAGGTCACGCGCTCTAAGCCCCTAACAATCATCAAGATGAAAGCGTTTTTGAGGCTGATTTTCAATACGCACATCAGGAGAATAAAGGGCCGAGGAGAACAGAATTGAAATCAACCACACTTCAGTGAGGCTGACACCAACGCGTGCGGGTCTGGGAAGTGGACGCTTCCAGACCTGGAGTTTCTTAGAAAGAATCAGGGCCTGGTTTTCCCTCGTCTTACTTGTTCTTGTTGGTCTGGGCTGGGTCCTGTGGTTGGCCACACCCCTGATAGTTGGACGAAACCTCAGACAGCGTGTCGCCTGCCTACACAACACATACACCTGCACTTTCAGCATCCCCTCTGAAGCCGCCTGCGTTGGAATCAGCTCCATCATCTCATAGCATCTCTGTGAACCTGGACAAGTTCCTCACTCGCCCATAAGTGTGAAATGGGGGATAATTATGGTACTGGGTTCCCGGGCTGCTGTAAGAATTAATTGGATCATGAGTGCATGTTGCATGCGTAGAACTATTCTGGGCACATTTGAAGCGCTCGATAAACATTAGCTTTTAGTGTCATTAACTATTGACTTTCACAAAATTAAAAAAAAACACACACAAAAAAACCAAACACCCTGAAGCTTCACTTTTGTAAATTCAGTGATTAAATATTATGAAATAATCTCATTTTAACCCATTTAATCATTTAGTGTATAATTCATGATCAGAGATGTATTTATAATGTAATTAATCTAATCATTTCATGTATATTGATAAACACTAATTGGCATTCATAAAATTGCCCAAACTTGGAAGCAACCCAATGTCCTTCAGAGGGTGAATGGATAAACAAACTGCGGTCCATCCGGACGATGCTGAAGAGAAGTGAGTTATCAAGCCGTGAGAAGACACGAGGAATCTTCCATGCACATGACTGTGTGACAGACGCCAGTCTGAAAAGGCTACTTACTGTATGATCCCAACTTGATGACATTCTGGAAAAGACAAAAATAGAGACGGTAAAAAGATCAGAGGTTGCCATGGGTGGGAGGGGCGGAAGCCATCAATAAGCAGAGCATAGAGGAGTTTAGGGCAGAGACTCTGCTTCGTGTGACACCTGAATGGTGGGTACGTGTCACTGTCATTTGTCCAAACACACAGGACATACAACACCAAGAGTGAACCCTAACATACACTGTGGATGTGGGTGCTGATGACATGTCCCTGTAGTTTCATCTGTTGTGATAAATGTCCCACTGTGGTGCGGGACGCTGGTAATGAGGGGGGCTGTGCGTGTTGGGGGCAGGGGCCGTGTGGGAAGTCTCTGGACCTTCTGCTCAGTATTGCTGGGACCCTGACTTTGCTCTAAAAACATCTTTAAAAAAAAAAAAGTAAGTGGGATCACACTCTACATAAAACTTGCCTTTTCTTTTAACATTGTATCTGGAAGATGGTTTCATGTCAGAACGGTAACGACCTGGACTCCTCTTCCTCCCAGCTGCAAAGCGTTCACGGCGTGGCCGCCCTTGGTCTCCCACGGATGGTTGTTTAGGCGGCTCCTCGTGCGCTCGCATCCTAAGCCCTTTAGCCACGCACAACTCTGTGTGTGCACATTCGAGGCCCTTTGCGATGGGGCGGAGGTGCGAGCTGGCTGTTTGCCGTCCCACAGTCTGGGTTTGACTTCTAGGTTAGCCACTCGCTGTGTTACCTCGAGCCAAAGCTACGCCGCCTCGTTCTTATCTGCAAAGTGGGGTTACTGTTAGTCCTCACCGAGGTGTGGGTGTTTGTGAGAAAACCTACCCCTCAGCCGCGTGTGTAGCACATAGTAGGTACTCAATCTCAGACAATAGGTATATTTTTAGGGGGGCGTCTGAGAGGGAGGACAGTGTCGAGATGACAGCACAGACTCTCGAGAGGGAGCTATGCATCGAGTGCTGGGAGAACAGCGTCTTGCCGTGCCCTGATCACTACGTAAGAATTTTCTAGTATTACTGGTACCCCAGGGGTCGAACTGCTAGATCAACAGGTGTGTGCATTGACTATTTTAGTACCTTCTGCCAAGCTACAAACCCCTCACCCCACCCTCCAGAACCATCCAGCAGAAAGGATCTAGCCAGTTCCATTCCCACCAATGCACCGAGACTGTTTCCCCACAGCCTTGCCCATACTGGGTGCTACCAAGCAGTTTAATTTCTGCCAACCTGATGGGCTTCTTTTCCTTTACTGAAACTCTTCTATCTGTGTCCCGTCCGCCTCTCTGGGCCTTTGAGAAGGCTGTCGGTGAACAAAAGCAGAAGGAACGAGGGCTGCATCCCAATTTGCCACGTGCTCCTTTAGGCTCCTTGGGTGATTAACAAATGGTTATCAGGGTGACTATGAAAGAAGTGGGAGCAGAGATGCGCAGACAGAACCCAGTGGTTTCGGGTGCGGGGTGAGGTGCTTTGATTTGATTGGCAAGCAGACCCCTCTGCCAGACGTCAGCAAATCCTAGACGTTCATCCAGCTGAAAGCCAGCCCTGAATGCGTTTCTGGGCAATGTGTTCAGACAGAACCTGGCGCGCCTGGCTCAGGGTGCTGAGCTAAATAGGACTTAATTTATATTTTAAAGTCTTTTATTCTCTGTTAAAGCCCCTGTGCTTTCCTGAAATAAAATTTGATGGAGATGGAGAGAGGGGAGAATGCAGCTTTAATAATGCATAATCTGTCATCTTGGCCCTTTCTTCCTTCTTTTTAACTTCTAGTTAGAGGCTTGCCATGTTCCCCTGCCTCTCCTACCTCATACTTGAGCTATCGTCTTGTCCCTTTTCTAAACCTTATTGCCTGAGCGCCTTCAGATGGTTTCAGGTGGGACAGGTCGGTTTGATATCCACGTCACCCAAGGAGAGACTTTGGGGCACATGGGGGTGCCGTACCCTTCTCTCCCTGAGCCACTATGTGCCAGTCAGCTCCCGTATTGATAAGATTAGCTGGTAATTACCAGCCCAGCCCAGCCCAGCCCAGCCCAGCAGAGGGAGACGACTCAATTAGCAGAATGTCACTGCATCTAATTTACTTCGCTTATCAGGGACTTATTCTCTAATGACGGCAGGAAGAAGAGCAGGGCACCCTCAGTGGGGGGATCTGAGGGGTTTAAAAGCCGAAATGCAGCACCTCTAACCTCTCTGTCTGCTGGCCTGTCTGGCAGTAGGGAGGTTGTCAGTGCTGATTTGGGGAGGTGACTCTGCTCGTTTATGTACCTCAAGCTTGGAGGAAAAAACAAGATCCAATGACTCTCAGCATGACAGTTGGTGCTTAGATTACAAAGCCTTTGTTCCTTGTTTGTTATTAACCCCCCCCCCCCAAAGTGAAACTTTTTAATCATATTTATTTGATGAGAAAACCCCTTCCTTGGCTGGTTAGCTTTCGTTGTAGTCATAGCAAAAATACCACCTACAATAATGATAAAAAAAGTTATTTACTGAATCCTTTGGATACACCAGGCACTGTATTCAGACTTTTACACTGATGGATGCCATTTAATCCTCTGAACCCTGGGCTGGGCAAACTTTTCCTTCAAGGGCCAGATAGTAAATATTCTAGCTTTGGAGACCAGAGGGTCACTGCATCAAGACAGCAGTCATCACATATTGGTAGGTAATGAGTGTGGCTGGGTTCCAATAAAGCTTTATTTACAGAAACAGGCATTGGGCCCTGTTGGCACCAGAGTTTGCCAACACCTGCTCCAAACCAGTGTTTCTCAGACTTCGGGTTGTGATCCATTAGTCGTAGAGTCAATTGCGTGTGTTGCCAAAATTATTTTTTAAAACCGTGAAATAAACCAAAATAGAATAAAAACTATGCGACTGCATCCTATCTGTTATAGGTAACTCATACTTTGGGAAATTGTAATTTCAGATGTGTGCCTACATATGCACTGCTGTGTGCATCTGTGTGGAGAGAAATGTGTGTGTGTACACGTGTGTGTGCACGTATGTCCTGGCTTTCATGTAAAATGCATATCTTATTATGGATTGTGATCATACAAGTTTGAAAAATACTGCCCCCGGAGTAAGTCTCATTATTATCTGCATTTTACAGCTAAAGGAACAGAGATACAGAAAGACAGGAAGTGACTTGCCCAAGGTCACACAGGCAGAGGGACTGGGACTCAAATGATTCCAAAACGTACCATCACTTGTATAATGACAGGTTCCTGGTGGTGGAGGGCAGTGTGAGGTTACGTACAGGCGGTTTATCCTGAGATAATAAGCGTTTGAGATCAGCTTATCCGCTTGCCCACTTTGAAAATGTTAATGAGAAGTCAAGTGGTTAAACTCCCTTCCAGTGGGAAGAAAATAAAAGGAAAACAAGGGACAGGCATGTTCCACAGATTGAATGGGTTCCTCCTGAAGCAAACTGAATGTCTTTTTTCCTTCCGGGTCTTTCCATTGCAATTGTATATATCACCATGCATTTTTTTCCCCTCAACACATTTTAGAAAGTCAGTTGGAATTGATTTCAGACTCTAAACTGTCTTGTGAACCAAAAAGCAAAGTGTAACCCATTCCAACAACCCCTCTTCCTTAATCTAGTAAACAAGTGAGATGCAATTTAAATGATACTGTTAGCCAAAAGGCGAAGAAAAAAACGCAGTGCTACACTGTGTTTGTTTTTCTTTCTTTTTTTTTTAACCCCCACTGAAAAGACAAATAAATGGCTGAGACATTTATTTCTGCAGCACTCATTAGGGAGAAAATGCTCAACCCATTAATTTTATTGCTGTGGTGCAGAATATGAAGTGAGAATGAAGGTTTGAATGCGGCCACAGGAAGCCGGCACTTCATACAGTGGCCGGCGCAGAGGGAGGCTGCAGCTACAGCCAAGACTTTTTAAGAAGATCGCCTGCGTAACTTTCATCCTGGGGTCGCAGAACAAGTGTTTCTCTAAGTGAGACTCCTTGGAACATTTTCTCCTAAAGCGAGACTTGAGAGTCACTTTGTAAGTTTGTGTTTTTAAGGCCAACCCTCCATAAGTTGTTTGACCGTCAATTTAAAGGCAGGTCTCCCTGGCAACTGTGCTTGACATGGGGTATGGATTATGCACACAGAAAATACAGTTATCAGAAATAATGTCAGTGTATGTTAGTTTCAGTAAGAAAAAAAGTCAAAAGCAAAAGAAAGGAAGCAGATTAGGATTTTTTAAAAAAGCATTCCTAAATTAAAAATATACACGTGTGTGTAAGTGTAAAGAAGAAACTGACGCAATGAGGCTGCATTACTATTTTGTAATGGTCTTTTATTCCAGCCTTTTTTTCCTGTGTGCTTTGGTTCAGAAGCTTCACAACTCTCCACAATTAACATCTTAGTAAGGAAAATAACAAGATAAAGTGGAAAAAGGTACCTGTTAGCTCTTGTGCCCTCGTGCTCTAGGGCCTGGGAGTCAAGTTCAACAAACAACCAGGGATGCTTAGAAGAGGGGGCCTGGACTACCTCCAGCCCAGAGCCCCCTCCCGAGCCTTAGGGGTGATGACACCACCCAGGAACCTCTCAGGCCTTGCAGGGTTTTACATACCAAGGCTTTGTCGGCAAGACACCCCGAATGGGGACACCCCCACTTACTCTTTACCTTCCACGCCTGTGACTTCCAGTGGTAGGCAAGGTAAGCTTTGCTTAACAACAAGCTGTTTGTCCCATGGCCACCCGGTCACGTGTGGCTCAGGGAAGTTTAATGCAGGCCTGCTGCTTACAAATATATATTACATATAGATGTATATAATATATTATTATACATATTATATATATATAATATATATTATGTTATATATAATATAATTTATTATATATAAGTATACATATGTTATATATATTATATATATTTATGTAACATATTTATAGAAGATATATATTATATATAACATATATTACATAGTATATATAACATATATATGCACATACACATTTACCCATGTTTTGTATATGTACATATATCCTATATATACATAAACATACATTCATATATGCTCAAAGCCACACACACATAGTAGTGCAAAGAGCAAAGGTTCTACAGAGCTTGGTATAAAAACAGAGCAGAAACGTGCTTCTCTTCATTTCTTCTCATTTCCCTCCCACCGGAGGCCACCCTTGCTGACTCTTTTCACTGATTCTTCCGTGCCTCCAGCTACCTAAAGAACATGCTTTTAATCTTACGTGCTGATTTGTCCGGTGCATGCACTAGCTGTTGTCTTTCTGTGAAGGAAAATGAGAAGGTCGCCCACTGGTCACCCCCTGCCTGCGTTCCCCACCACCAGACGCAGTGCGCACACTCCCTGTCTGCCTCTTCCCAGTGATGTTTGGATGGTTCAGTCTCCCTTTCACTCAGTCGTGTCTATGCCAAATGGCTTCCACAGTTGGACCCGTAACAGGTAGTCAGTGATAGTTTTCTGTGCTATACAACTTTCTGTTTTTCATTAAGTTGATACTTGCCTGTTAAAATGTTGCCCTGTGTTCTTTGTTCTTGTTACCAATTCAACCTCCAGTTTGGGGCTCTTCATGCCATCCGTCCCCATCAGGTAAGGGATCAGTTAACCTACCAGGAGCTGGAAGCCTCTGGGGCCTTCAAACCTGGCCCAGTGTTCCTGGTGCCGGAGAAAGTGACTCCAGTCCGTATGGATCTTTCTTCCCCTCCTTTCTGGGCAGTTGCTTTCCTTTGAGCGCTGTAATGGACAGCCTATTTCTTTTTTTCTTTTTTAAAAAAGTTTATCGAGTAATATTGGGGAACAGTGTGTTTTTTCCAGGACCCATCAGCTCCAAGTCAAGTCGTTGTTTTTTTCAATCTAGTTGTGGATCCCCACTGGCCCAGGTGGGGATCGAGCTGGCCACCTGGGTGGTATGAGCACTGCGCCCTAACCACCGAGCCAACCAGCCGCCCCCGATAGCCTGTTTCTCAGAGGCCACATGTTCAACGTTCTGTATTTAGTCTCAGTTTAGGTGAGCACAATTTTCACTCGGTTTCTGAGAAAAGAAGTTGTTATTCTTATTTTTGGCGATGTTGTATATAGATGTTGGACGTAGATCCTAGGTTAGAAATCACTTTCCTTAATCTTTGAAAGGCATTACTCCACCATCGTGTAGCTTTTAGAATTACTACTGAGAAATCTGAGCGACTCTCTTGTGACTGCACAGGACCTGCGTTTTCTCTTGGGAACCTTGTAAAGTGTCTTTAACCCAGCTTTCTGGGCTTTCATGGCCATGGGCTCTGGTCGTTGGGCTGGCCTTCCAAGTTCTGGAGAATTTTCTTGAATGAATAATCTCTTCCCCTCCTTTTTTTTTTTTTTTTTTCCAATTTCTTTTTCTTTCGAAGACTCTTTTTATCCAGATGTACTTTTATCCAGGTTACTTTTTTTTTTTTTTAATTTCCTTTTTCCGGTTTTGCATTCCTTTGTCTTTTTAGTATGTCCTGGAAATGTTTGTCAACATAATCTTCCAGGTCTTGCAGTGAAATATTTCTTTGTGCTATGACCTGTTTAACATCCGAGGACTCCTTTTTGCACTCAGATACTCGTGTTTTTAATAGCGGGTAGGACAGGTACTGCAATGCCCTAAACGTGTTCGAGTGGCCGCAAGGCGGACGACAAGTCTGGAACAAAGTGAACAATAGGAAGTGTGGAGCCCAAAAGGTCAGACAGGGAACGGGAGGGAGGGGCCCACACCAAGTCGGGGTCACAGAGCCCTGACTTGAAGTCAGGAAAGCTGAGATCTAAGCCTAGATTTGTCCCTTGTTTGGAGAGCTCGCTTAGTCTCTCTGAACCTCAGTTTCCCCATCTGTGAAATGAGCCATTGGAATCTTTCAGGAACCTTTCAACTCTGATAATTCTCATGGACAGTTATTGATCTGCATCGATATTCTTTCTCCCAAATCCTGAATTTGTATGTAGGTACTTGATGCTTTTCTACAGGCCAGTGTATGTCTGACCTCGCCCTTACTCCGCAGAACAGAACTATGACCCTTGAGGAAGCTGTCAATTTGTCGTTGAGTGATTTGCCCCCGGTCACAGGAGGAGGAATTAGTGAAAGGAGGAGATGAGGGTCTTTGGTCTCCCAAACTGAAGCCACGCGCAAGTCAACACTCAGTCGTGGCCAAGAAGAAGGTGATTCAGCAGAAGGAAAATGCTGGTCCCACCTTCAGAGAATCCTTCAGAGTAAACCTGCTTGCTGCACAATTAGCTGAAGGAAAGGGCGGGGCTGGGCGGCCGGGAATACACCAGTAATCAGCCCGGGCCTGGCGTTTGCTTAGTGCCAGCCCCTGTGCAGCTCCCGGAGAAGGAGGGCACTCGGCCAGCGTGGGTGGTACAGCCGCCTTGAACCTGGGGAACTGGACGCTGCCCTGGAGCAGTTCAGCTGTCTCTGCCGTTTGAGATGGATTTGTCCTACCAGGGACGAGCCTTTGCCCAGTCGTCTCTCCTTTAAAGGACTGTGCTCTCTAAGTGTAGCTAATTGATATTGGAAGTGAAGAGGCCACCTCGATGACACCCCCGGCCATTGGAGACAGATCAGATAGTGCCACGGACACCACAATTTGCATAATTAGGAGGTATTGTTTTAAGGGAACAAGGAGCAGGGTTTTCCATTTCAGAGTTGAAATGCCCCATGATTCATGCCCCCCAGCCTGTTCCTTCGTGGTACCAAAAGCAGTCCAAATAAGTAAACAAGAAAAACCACAGTGTCCTAAGTACGTGAGGATAATAATGAAAATCGCACCCAATAACAGCACTCACCACAGTTACATTCTGTTTTTGCATTTTTAACTATGTGCCCGACACTGCGCTAAGCATGGCAGAGCCTTATTTCATTTCATACCTGGAAAGATCTTCCCATAGGAGCGCTTGTTCTCACCGTCTTACAGACGCCTGCAGGTGAGTTGCCTAAAGCTTAGCCGGATGACCAGAGTCACCTGGCATGGAAGGGGCAGGGCTGGCATTTGAACCCAGGCCATCAAAATGCGAATCCTGACCCTCGGAACTGTTACACTATCCATAGTAAAGCAAACCTTGTTTACTGTTGCCAATCCTGGGTGTCTTGGTGAGTACAAGAGAGTAGTTTATCTTCTCTTTCCTGGTCCGTAGAAGTCATTTATTCCGCAGTTTCTTTACATGTGGTAAAATATGCAGAACATAAAATGTACCGTTTTAAACGTTTTTAAGTGTGCAATTCAGGGCCATTGAGTATATTCCTACTGTTGTGCAACCATCATCACTCTCCATTTCCAGAACATTTCATCTTCCCAAACAGAAACTCCGTACCCAGTCAATACTAACTCCCCACTACCTTTCCAAAGTACGTCTGTGCTATAGCATGTGTTAGAATTCCATTCCTTTTTATGCTGAATGATATCCCATTTTGTGTTCATAGATCACATTTAGTTTATCCACCCACCTGTTGATGAGGATTTGGGTAGTTTGGCTACTGTGAAAGAAGCACCTGTGAACATTAATGCACCAGTGTCTGTCTGAGCCCTGATTTTAGTTCTTTTGGTGAACACCTAAAACCTGAATTTCTGGAACAGAATTCTGCTTAACTTTTTGAGGAACCACCGAATGGTTTTCCGTGTGGCTTTACCATTTTACATTCTTTGTCTTCGTCCTCTCCAACATCTGTTTTATTTGTTAGTCGCCGTCCTAGCAGGTGGGAAGTGGTATCTCACTGTGGTTTTGATTTGCGTTTCCCTACTGACTAACGATGGGGAGCATCGTTTCGTGTGCTTATTGGTCATTCCTGTATCTTCTTTGGAGACGTGGCTATTCCCATTTTTGCACTGGGTCCTTTGTTGAGTTGTAGGAGTTCTTTACATAGTCTGGATTCCGATGTATGATTTGCAGATGTTTTCTCTCATTTTGTGGGTTGTCTTTTTCACTCTTTTGATAATATCCTTTGATGCACAAAAGATTTTAATATTATGAAGTCCCAAGTCATGTATTTTTTTCCTTTTGTTGCCTGTGCTTTTGGTGTCATAACCGAGCAACCGTTGCCAAATCCAGTGTCATAAAGACTTTCCCCTATGTTTTGTTCTGAGAGTTTTTATTCTCACACTTAGGTTTTTGATACATTTTGAGTTAATTTTTACATATGGTGTAAAGAGTCCAACTTGATTATTTTTGAGTTTGGATGTCCAGTGTGCCCAGCAGCATTTGTTGAAAAGCCTGGCCATTCCTCACTGAATGAGCTTGGCACCCTTATCATGTGACGGTGTATGTGAGGGTTTATTTCTGGGCTTTCTAGCCTATTCCATTGGGCTATATGTTGTCCTTAGGCCAGTGCCACACTGTTTTGAAAACTGTAGCTTTGTAGTAAGTTTTGAAATCAGGAAGTGTGAGTCCTTCAGGACACGTTATTTTAATTCACATGAGAGGAAATGAAAATGTGGGCTAGTCTCAGGTCCGTGCAGAGGAGATGGCATTCAAGCCGCTGTTAGCACTGTCCGAGCGGCAGAGGTCCGCAGAGGCTCGTGCCTGCCACGCTGTCATCCTTTAGGTGGAGGAAGGGTGTACAGATGGAGACCAAGGACGGCACTGGCAGGGGTGTGAATTGGTCCAGTCTTTTGGGGGGGCATTTGGAAATAAGAATCATAAGTCTCCGACGTGGGCTACCATTTGACCCAGGAACAGTGCTTTCAGGTAGAGTAATAACAAATGCACTTGCACAAAAATTTGCCTGCAAAGATGTTCAACCCAGCTTCGTTACCATAGTGATAAATAAATAAAAAAAACTGTGAGTGGCGCCGATTAAATTATGGTGCAACCGTACAACAGGATACCAGGTGGCTGTTAGAAACGTGCTGCTCAAGCATATATTGTAGACATGAAAAAACGGTAATGATAACTATTTAAATTTTTAAAAAATTATATTTATTATGCAATTTTGCAGTTGTCAGATTTCTAGATTATAAAACACACACACACACACACACACACACACACACTGGAAGGTTAGACACCATTGATAATAGTGGTTATATTAGGTCTGGCTGTCCAGAAGCAGATCCCAAGATGAGGATTTGTGTGCAATCTATTTATTAGGGATGTGCTTCCAGAAGAAACTGGTAAGGGGTGGAGGAAGCAGGACTGAAAAAGGGAGGAAGCAAAGTGAGGATGCAATTTTAGGCCAATTCCCAGAGGAGCCAGCTCCAGCCTGATCCCCCAGAGAAACTCGGGGTTGTAAATTACACCTTAAGTTTGTTCTAACCTAAGGCCAGGAAGGTGGGCTTTCAGACTCCCTCACTCAGCAGTCATTGGCCGAACCACGGGGTAGGGGTGGGTGTGTGAGCTCCCAGGATTCTGGATAAAGCTGCTGCAGTAGCTCCCCCCGCCCCCCAGTCACAAGTGCAGACCAGAGGACAAAAGCTTACCAAAGTTGGGGAAGAAGTGTGCAGAAATGGAAAAAGTAGTCCTCGGGACTCGTGAAGTGCGCCATTCAGCATTCGCTAAGTTCTAGATAAAGAAAAAGCAACCTTTTTGTTATAAAAACATGTTATTTGAAAAAATTACACATAGAAACAAATAGCTTTGAAATTCCCTGCAATCTCGCATCTATTTTATACATAGATGCTAGTCTTTTGTGTCAAAAGGCTCTTTCTGGTGGTCGCACTGCACTGACTGCCCTAGCAATGTTCTAGTAAAGCCAGGAGGCTTTAACGTCTTCATTCCAGGGACACAATATTTGCAAACCATCTATCTGCTAAGGAGTTAATACCCACAATATATACAGAACTCATACAACTCAATAGGAAAAACCCCTGATAATCCAATAAAAAATGAGCAAAGGATTTGAACAGCTATTTTTCCAAAGAAGATACGTGAATCGCCAGCAAATACACTAATCGTCGGGAGAGTACAAATCAGAACCACAATGCAATGTCCTCTCTCACCTGTCAGAATGACCATCACCAGTAAATAAACAAACAAATGTTGGCGACGATGTGGAGAAAAGGGAGCCCTCGTGCACTGTTGGTGGGATTGCAAATAGGTGCAGCCACTATGGACAACAGTATGGAGATTCCTCAAAAAATGAAAAAAACACACAGAACTACCTTCTGACCCAGCAGTTCCACTTCTGAGTATTTTATCCAAAGCAAATAAAATCTATTTCAGAGAGATGTCTGTACCCATATTTCTTGCTGCATGACTCACAGTAGCCCAGCTGTGGAGACAACCCAAGCATCCATCAGCTGGTGAATACATAAAAGAAAATGTGCTATGTCCATACGATGGAATGTTATTCAGCCATAAAAAGCAGGAGATCCTGTCATTTGCAGTAATATCGATGGACCTGCAAGGGCATCGGGCTCCGTGAACTAAGCCAGACAGAGAAGGACAAATATTATACGATCTCACTTACATGGACTCTAAGACAACCAAACTTAAAGAATCAGAAGTAGATTGGTGGTTGCCAGAGGCTGAGAGGCCGGGAAATGGCGAGATGTTGGTCCAAGTATACAAACTTCCGGCGATAAAATGAGGAAGTTGCACGGTGACCATACGTGGCGTGTCCTTGAAAGTCGCTGTGAGAATAGATCTTCGATGTTCTCACCATAACAACAACAGCAATAATAACTATGAGTTGAAGGATATGTCAACGTATTGTGGTAAATATGTTGCCATATAATGTCTATCAAATCATCATATTATACCCCCTAAGTGTATGCAGTATCGTAGGCCAACTTTATCTCAATAAAACTGGAAAAAAATCCTCATTCCAGGGACCAACATAGATCGTGAATAGTCGTAAATACACTGAAAACCATAATGGCGACAACGTTAATGTTAGTCAGCGTAACAGCATGTGTCGGGGCCCTCTATGGGCTGGGTCCTGCAGAAAGCACTTTCCATTAAGTCCTCATACTAATCCCCTGAGTTAGGTACAGGTATTATCCCCATTGCCCAGATGGGAAAACTAAGGCTGAGAGAGGTGAAGTAATTTGCTTCAACAAAATCCGTAAAAGGCAGGTTTGCCTGGTGCCAACACTTGTGTTCAGGGTTGTTGCAATGTACTGGATCCCAGCTCATGTGCTTCTTGTATTTTAAGAAACATATGTCTTGAATTCTGATCCTGGGCCATTTTTCCTGCTGTTGCATTGTGCTCATTCTTTTTATATGTAATCCTGAGACTATTTGTTGGTTTTCCCAGCCTCTTTGGACAAGCCATTTCAGCTTCTTTCTGTTCAGAATAATCTCCTGGGAGAAGGGCTGATGTGTTTGTAGAATTATGAGCAACCCCCCCCCCCACCCCCATCCTTCTCTGTGAGGAATACCTGCCCCAGTGCATGCTGGGTTGAACATTTTATAATATATTCACACTTCAGTCATTGCTTTCTCTAAATCATAGCTTTCTTTGATCTGAGGGGAAGCCTTACCTTTTTGTCTGCCCCAAATATACATGGTAAAAATGGCCAGAGGCCAAGAGGCATATTGTAATGGGAGAAAAGCATTTTCTGGGACAGTAGAAGAGGGTGATAACTTTAGAAATTGCCAAATAGGATAAGTGGGTGGCTTCCTTCTTTTCCTTAAGCAGTCACTTATCCTTGTCAGCTTAAGTCTAAATTCCTGGCACAGAATTCTACATGACACAGGTTGAAAGAATAGAAACAAACATAGTTCAAAAGACGTGGAGAGTGTTTAGTTGACTTCCACAGGTTAAATTTCTATTCAAAGATTAATTTGCTTGTGCAACACTCATAACTTTTCAGGTTTCTGTTTGTTCATGTATGAGGGAAAAAAACCCCAAAAACCAAAATACCAAGCTCAGCGAGGCGAGGCTGAATCTAGCGATTAGTCATATTACTCAGATATCCATTATTGAAAAACCTCAGTTCCACTTGGAGTTGGGTTTGTTTAGTGCTGCCTGATAATGACTTTCTGCTTGACTGATGGCTACCAGTTCTAAGAGTGGTATGTGAATGTCAATCACACATGGAAACGGACAGGCAAACTCTAGGACCCAAGGAGCTGGTTGCCACCATCGCCTTCCCCACTGTGTATTGATTCAAAATCTTGGCTAAAGAGATTCAATTGCAACCTTGTGGTTGAGAGGACGCGCTCCTGGACCTGGAGCTGAGCTGCGCCCTCCACGACTAAGATTGAAAGGACAACAACTTGACTTGGAAAAGTCCTGGAAGTACACACTGTTCCCCAATAAAGTCCTGTACCCCTTCCCCAATTAAATGTTTTGTGTTTTTTTTTATAAAGAGAGAGATTCAATTGCATCCTGGATGGGAAATGTTGATGCTTTGAGTTTGCTCTGTTTGGAGCCTGTAAAAGAGAAAGTAGGAGGAAACAAAGCAGACAGACCCCCGGGGAACTCAGAGATTCGTGCCCTCGGACAGGTGCAGAAAACAGCCCTAAATCTATAAAAGGGAGGTCAAGCAGAATGAGGTGGCAGGAAATTCAAGCATCGAGAGATGGTGAATCTGCTCAAAGAAATGGACCAGGAAACTGTGTTTGTCTCGATCAAGAGACGTCTCAAAATAAAGAGGGAAGCCGCCAGGCTTCCTTTTTTCCCCACCCCTTTCAGCCCATCGGTGTTGATTGGCTCTTTTCTTTCTCTTTGTAATTTTTAAAATTAAATGTATTGGGTTGACATTGGTTAGTAAAATTTTATAGGTTTCAAGTATATGTATATATACCCCCTCTTCTTTATCCAGTCATCTATCAAAGGCCACTTTGGTTGTTTCCAGGTCTTGGCCACCACGAATAAATGCTGCAGTGAACATAGGGGTACATAGATCTTGACGGATAAATGTTTTCAGATTTTGATTTGGTCTCACGTTGAGAAAGAGGCCTGGAATGGCAACAGTTTCTTGCGACTGCATGTGTCAAGGCAAACGGGTTTGGACGCATTTCACCTACTGTTCTCATGGAATTCTTGCTCTGTGGGGGCCTCTGGGACCAGCTAGCTTTGCTCCTTTGTCTGCTTTTTATTTTATGTTTCACATAAGCAAACTGAGGCTTAGGATAAAGAATTGGGATGGCAGTCTAGTGTTACGCTTCAGCAAAATGGACTCAAATTCTGGATCTGCCATTGGGCAGATTACTGAGCGATTCGGGCACATTTCAATCTCCCTGAGCCTCTTGCTGTTCTTCTGTAAAGTGGGGATGAAGATACACATATTGATGACATAGCGTTTACTCTTAGGACAACTGTGAGGACACATGTGACACGCAATATAGTTATTTAACGTAGATTTATTGAGCACCTCTTAGACCTCAGCTAATGGCCTAGATGCCACATAACCTTGCTTTTTGTACTTGGGTGAGAAACATAACCAAGAGTGGCCGTGACTCTGTCTGTGCCAAGGCCCCCTTGCCCGTCTTTTGCACACGGAACTCATGCTATCAGAGACCAACCCAAAGGGGCAGTTGCTGTTTCCATCGCCATCATGTAGATAAGGGAACTGAGGCTTAAAGAGAGAAGTTGAGTAACTCGCTGGAGGTCACACATGTTCAGTGGGTGGCTGAGCTGGGATTCACTCAAGTATTTCTTTCAACAAGTATTTATTGAGCAGCTACTGTTGTGTGAGAGGGGGACAGTGACCCCCTGGACGAGCAGATTCTTCGACTCTAGAAATTGCCAAATAGGGTAAGTGGGTGGCTTAGGAGGGGGCAACTACCACTTGTACAGCAATGATTTGGGTCTGACTGTGACAGCTTTTAGAAAGCAGATGTGTGAGGCGGAGGGTGAAATCTGACCCGGATGTAGGGAGTGACGTTTAAACTGAGATCTGGAGGACAGCAGGAATCAGAGCGAGAGGGGGATGTAAAGAATGTTCCAGGCTGGAGGCCGTTTTCACAGCATCGCTGCTCCCCATGCATGTCTTTCCAGTCTATTAAAAATAGTGCTGGCTCCAAGCCCGACTGTGGGTGGCGCTTGTTCCAGGCTCTGCCAGCGCGTCTGACAGCCCTGAGCCCTGACAGATATGTTTTCTCCGTAAGAGGCATTTTGACAGCATTTCCTAGAATGAATCGTTTTCCTCACCGAAGACTTGGGATTGGCCCTTGGCAAAATTGCAAGACTAAAGGCGTCGGGTGTGTGTGTGTGTGTGTGTGTCTTAGAGCTGTAAAAAATGCCATCTCCAATTGTATCTCTTAACCATCCCAAGTCTCAGCCCTTTTTCAGCAGGCAGGAAGTAAGTAAGGAGGGTTGTGTTGAGTGAGAGAAAGAGAAGCCGGCGAGCTCCTGGCATGGAAACCTGAATAACCCCCATCCGTTCTTAACCACCAGTGGAGAAACCCACTCACTCCGCTTCAGGGCCGAGGAAGACCAAGCAGTGAGACAGGCCCAGGAGCGTCCCGGGCCGTTGCCATGTGTCCCTTCGGTGGGGAGCACAGGTAGCGTTCTCGTACCCGGAGGACTTGGCGTTAAAGTAAGGGGAGGCCATGAGAATTCTTTTCACATTTCCCCCATTCAATTCTTTTAAACCTCTTGCGACCCTTGGCTAGGAACTAGGGACTCAGACATTAAAAAGCTTCTTCCCCTCTCTCCTTCAACCCTCCAGGAGCCCCTCATTTAATGCAGAAAACTGATGCGTTTAAACCAGCAGCTTTAATAGGAAGTAAACTGAGCCAGTGCCAGCACTTCATAAAGTTTGGTGGAATGGTTGAGGGCCGGAGTGAATGAGTGAATGCATGAATGTCTATGAGAAAGCCATAGTGATGTGCAAGTAGCAAACTATATTATTAAAGTTTGCACTGAGAATTGGGGGTTGATGTGTATGCGACTTGGCTGTATAAAGAAGAAAAGAGACAGAAAAGAGGTACGGAGTCATGTGGAAAACCTTGAGATTCCGGATCAGGGCTGCTTTTATGTTGCCTGTGTCTCTCTACCTGCCTTGGGACAGCTGAGGCGGGTGGTACAGCCGTGGGCAGTGGCGCGCCACCTTGAGCGAGCCCTGAGAAGCTTGTGAAAACCCAGCTTTCCGGGCCCCACCCACGGTTGCGGACTCAGTAGGTCTGGGTGGAGCCTGAGAACACACATTTCTCGCCATTTCCCAGGCGATGGTGACGAGCCTGGTCCTGGGACCGCACTTTGAGAACCAGGGGCAGAGTGGCTTCCAGTACGAGTGCTGGATTCAGACCCCTTGAGTTTAGAGTTGCCAGATAAAAAAAACAGGATGCTCAGTTAAATTTGAACTTCACATAAACAACAGATAATTTTTTTAATATAAGCATGAGGCATCTGTATTTTTATTTGCTACATCTGGCAACCCTACTGGGTTTAACTCCCATCATTGTTATTTAAGGCAAGTCATTTAGGCTGTTTGAGGTCCCACGTCTCCATCTACAAAATGGGGATGGTAAGAACACCACCTGTCCTCTCAAGTGCTTATTACCGGGATGAAACAGTCACACAAAGGACTCACCAGTCACACAAAGGACTCACCGCAGAGCCTTGCGAGCACTCAGGAAATGTCCCCGTGATTACTCACCATTAACCTCAGGGGAGTAACTTTTTGGACGAAAAAGCATTATGCAGGGAGTGCTTTGTGAAAGGATTCTATGATTCAGCCTTTTTTTATTTTGCACGAGGAAATATTTCTCTTCTTAGAAAAGGTCCTTTTCGCTGTCCCCTCTGATTTCTTTAATAGCACATTATAAAAAATAGATTGGCTGATTACATCTGTAAGCACTTCTTCCAGCGACTTCCATCCTGGCCCAGGGCAGGATTTGGCTGTCCACTCCATGCCAGGGTGTTAAATTTCCGAGCAGCTGACAAAGGCAGGTCTCCAGGGATCGGGCCAATACCTGTCTCTGGGAAATCTCCCTCTAAACCTACTGCTTGTTTTTTTTAAAAAACGGTGTGGGAGAAGAGGGAGAAGAGAGGGAGGGAGGGAGGGCAGGAAAGAAGGAGAGAGAGAAAGAATACTTTAAAGGTAGAATCAATTTGAGTGGGACTCGATCCCTTGCAATTAAACTTTTCCCTTCAATTATTCCAAATTTATATCTAAGTGACTAAAAACTGCTATCTTAGCATGACCAAACTGGAAATCTGGAAGGGGTCTTAGCTGTCACCTCCTCGCATGACCTCTGTGTAAATGTGTGCGTATGGATATGGATTATGCATATTTGTCTGTATCAAAAGCTGGAGAAAGGTTGGGATGCCGCTGTCCCCTGCTCTGCCTGTGCCACTAGGGAAGCTGGAACACTGGTGGGGTCAGCCTGACACGCTCTTTGGGAGGCTGAACGATGCGGTGAGCCAGGCCTGGGCCTGCAATGTCTGGACCTTTCTTTGGCCCTTGGTAAAATAAAGCTGACTGGACCAGTATTTTTCAGTCTGTAGGTTGTGGCCTATAAGTCGGTCGTGAAATCGATTTAAAGGGTCATGACCAGTTGTTTTTTTTCTTAAGAAAAGAAATAGAACACAAAAGAACAGGATGGGAAATAGAGGGATTATACTGGTCTCGGTAAGGGTGTGTATATTGTGTTGTGAAACTTGATACCCATAGGTATGATCAATACAGATCTACATGCATTTCCATGTGTGATGGCTCGTGGTCAGAAGCCTGTGGGAGTCATCAGAATAGGTCAGACTTCAGACCCCTTCCAGTTTTGCAATTTGCTGGTGCTCAGGCCATGGTTTTTCACCAGGGGCGACTTTGCTCTCCAAGGGGCTTCCAGGAGGGGGAGGCTGGGGCCACTTCTAAACATCCTACAGTGCAGACAGCTGCCCACGCCCACAACACAGCCTTACCTGCCCTTAATGCCAGTGGTGATGAGGCTGGGAAATCCTTATCCACAGCTGCCTTGTAACTCCTCGCTCGCATTTATTGAGCACCTACTATGTGCAGGCACTACATTAAAGGAGCTCTTTGAGAAAGGTGCATGTCTCAGAAAATATCAACCTTGTATCACGTCAAAATATGCCTTCCTGTATTTGACGTTCATTCAACAAACATTTTTAAAAACTTAAAACATTTTAACTGCATGTGATGGGAGGTTTGGAATGTATATGAAGGTAGAGAGAATAGTGTAACGACCCCCCGTGTGCCCATTACCCAGACCTGCAATTAGCAACGTCTTGCTTCATCTCTCACCCCTCCCACCATGCGTGGATTCTTTTTAAAACATCTTTGCAATTACAGTTGACATACAGTATTATATTAGTTTCAGGTGTACAAGATATGGATCAAACGTTTATATACCTTACTCAGTGATCCCTTGATAAGTCTAGAACCCATCTGACACCATACACAGTCATGACAGTATTACTAACTATATTCCCTATGTATACGGATTCTTTTAAAGAAAACCCCAGAAGTCATACCACTCCATCAGCTAGTAAGCATTCAGTATACATCTCTGAGAGATAAGGACTGGAAATTTTTACCAAGCTGCCGTGATCATACCTAACAAATTAGCATGAATTTCTTAATATGATTTATATCCAGTGTCCGAATTTCCTCGACTCAGTTTCTTTTATAGTTGATTTGCTTAAGTCCAGATTAAAATACAATCCACACATTGCATTTAGTTAGTAAACCTCTTAAGTTTCCTTTGAAAATGACAGACTTTTTTTTTTTTTTTTTTTAACTTTTATTTCTTTAAGTGTGTTTTTCCAGGCCCCATCAGCTCCAAGTCAAGTAGTTGTTTCAATCTAGTTGTGGAGGCCGCAGCTCACAGTGGCCCATGTGGGGATCGAACCGGCAACCTTGTTGTTAAGAGCACCGCGCTCTAACGAACTGAGCTAACGGGCTGCCCCTAAAATGACAGACTTTTTAAATTATAACTGGCCATAACAAATTGTGCAGAGCTCAGTGTACAATGAGATAAGCTTTGACGTACGTATATAACCATGAAACCATCACCACAGTCGCGACAGTGAACATTTCTCTCCAGAAGAGTCTTTCTTCCTCTTTGTCACCTCCCTCCTGCCCTTCCCCGCCCCCATCCTGATGCAACCACTAATTTACTTTCCGTCATTATAGATTAGTTTGTATTGTCTAGACTTTTATATAAATGGAATCATACAGCATGTACTGTTTTCTCATTTAGTTTCTTTGCTCTCATGATTGGTTCGAGATTAGTCCGTCTTTTGGGGTGTACCAGTCGTTTATTCCTTTTTATGACAGAGTCGCGTCCTGTGGGGAGGGCAGACCACATTTTACTTCTCTGTCGATGTGCTGATGAATATTTGAATTGTCTCCAGTGTTTGGCTATTAGAAGTAAGGCTGTTAAAAGACTGAAAAGATAAGCCCCAGGCTGGGAGAAAATATTTGCAAAGCATATATCCAACAAAATACTTGTATCCAGCACCCTGAACATTTAATAATATGAAAATGAACCACCCAATTAAAAATGGGTGACACATTTAAACAGCCACTTCACCAGAGATACAGACACACGGCCACTAAGCACATGAAGAGATAGGCACTTCGAGAAAATGCAACTGAAAGCCAGAAATGAGATTCCAAGGCATACCTATTAGAAATGCTAACATGAAAAAGACTCACCATACCAAGCGATGGCGAGGATGAGAAAAAACTGGAACTCTCACCCACTGCTGGTGGGGGTGTAAAACGGCATGAGTGAAAAACACACCATGGTCGGCAGCAGAGGGGTCCCCAAAGATACCCCTGTGCGAATCCCTGGAGCATATGAATATGCCATCTTACACGGGGAAAAGGGACTTTGCAGATATGATTAAGGATCCGGAGAGGAGGGAAATTCTCCTGGATTATCTGGGTGGCCCAATGTCGCTGCTTTTAAGAGGGAGGCAGGAGCGTCAGAGAGAAAGGGACCTTGAGAAGCTACGTGCTGGCTTTGGAGAGGAGGGAGAGGCCACAAGCCAAAGAATCAGGTGGCTTCTAGAAGCTGGAAAAGGCAAGAGAACTGCGTCTCCCCAGGGCTTCCAGAAACACGCAGGCCTTTCGCTGACACTGATGCAGCCCCGTAAAACACATTTCGGACTTGTGAGCTCCGCATTGCACCATAGTAACTTTTCTAAGCCACTGAGTTTGAGGTGATTTGTTACAGCAGCCATAGCAAACGAATTCATACACCCACCTATGATCCAGCCGTTCCATTTCTAGTTACTGACCCAGGAGAAAAGAAAACACGTACACGTGTGCACAGGGCTTCTTACGTCTTTTAAAATCTGGAAGAGCTGTCACTTCCTCTGTGATATCTGCCATTTATAGCTCAATCTATGGGGTGCTTACCACCTCCCTGATTCTCCCTGTAGAGACATGCGGTAAATGAGACCGATTTTTCTTCCTTTAAGGGGTATCTGAGAGGCTCTGGAGTTTCCCCACTGGCTTCGAGTTTAAATAAGCTCTATCCTTTCCCCAGGTGTCATTTCATTGTGTGACAGTCCCTAGGAAGGGACTGTGAGCCCAAGAACTTTCCCCAGAAACCCGGCATGGTCCGCTCAGGGTAATTCAGGACACTCTGTGTAGTGAACATCCAATTTTGTTGTCTCCCCAAGATTCTTCTACTTCTTTGGGCAGCGACACCCCAATTGTCACTTAGGGCACCGTCCTCCCTCACTTTCTAGGTCATGTGGCTTTGTGGTGACCTCACTCTATGGCAACAGGGCAGCCACGAGCCTGGACTTGGCTGAGAATTCCATCGCCCTGGCCAGAGGGACTGGTCCAGGAAGAGACAGTTGGTCGAAGCTGAGTCACTGTGGCTGTCAGACCACTCCCCGGGTTTCTGGGTGAACAGAAAATCAAAGTAGAGGGAGTTCGGTTATCTCCAAGGATGTTACCTCATGCTGGGGCAACACGATGGAAGAGTCATTCTCCAGAGACACTGATGATATGTTTCTCATTTGGGGACATGTTTAGAGACGCCTGGGAAATGTCTGGCAATGTCAGTGACTTCATTCATCCATTTGATCAGCGACACATCAGCCTCTTCCGTGAGCAGTTGGCCACGTCACTGGTAGTGAATTGGGACTGGCTTTGAGCTCTGGGCAGGTCCTCTGCTTAGGTCTCCCAGCTCTCTGAAGCTCACCCCCTTTACCTACCCAGCTCCTTCTTTCATCCCTTAAACCCCCATGAACGGCAATCTCGCTCCCTTACCAAATCCAGACCACCGTTCAAGCCCAGCTCAGCCTGCCCTTCTCACTAAGCTTTCTTGGACTCTCCCACCTCCAGCAGCTTCTTTGGTCTTCTAACTGGATTGCCATCAGAGACAACGTCACAGCAAACACTTATTTTAGTCTGCTTCCTATATGCTTCTCTGGTGTTTCTAACCCCATCTCAGGAGCTTGATCCGGAGATCCTGGCAGTTCTTTGACAAATATTTACAGTACACTGAAGGTTCGAGATGGATAAGGTCCCTGTCAACATGGAGCTTGCAGTATAGTGGCTGGAAAAGATACTCACCATCAGATACCGCGTTTCCCCACAGATAAGACCCAGCCAGACCATCAGCTCTAATGTGTCTTTTGGAGCAAAAATTAATATAAGACCTGGTCTAATATAATGTAATGTAATGTAATGTAATGTAATGTAATATAATATAATATAATATAATATAATATAATATAATATAATATAATACTGGGTCTTATATTAATTTTTGTTCCAAAAGGCGCATTAGAGCTGATGGTCCCGATGGGCCCTATTTGCGGGGAAACAGGGTAAGTAAGAGTGTGTCCTATATGGATGAAGGTCCAGTTCACAGGGAACTGAGGACAGGAGCACAGACCATGAATATGGTGGCAAAGGAGGCGTCTTTGAAAGGTGGCATTTGAGCGGACACTTGACTAACAGACTGGCTGCCTTCTCTCCTCTTTGTGGTTTGGGCTTGGTGGTTCAGGGCAAGGACCCTGGCCAGCAGCATTTCTAACTTCCTTCCTTCCTTCCTTCGCTCGCGCCAAAGTCCTGCCAGGGAGCCTGAAACGACCCAGCAGAGTGTGGTAGACAGAGCCTGTGAGAGGGCCCCCAGTGGCCCTCACTGGTGGTCATGCCCTTGGATGTCCCCACTGGACACATGGACTTTCTTCTGACAAACAGAGCATGGCAGAAGTGATGGAATGTCACGTCCAAGTTCAGTTTATAAAATAACTATAGCTCCTATCTCGGGTCTCTCTCTCTCTCCCCCCCACCCCGGAAGCCAGCTTCCATGTCATGAGGCAGCTCTGTGTAGACACCTGTCGGCCAGGACTGAGGGCTGTGGCCTCCCCAAATCCACCTGACTGGCCGTGGCTGTGGCCACCCCCAGGTTGAGTGTTCAGGTGAAATTGCAGCCCTGGCTGACAGCGTCACTGCATCCTCATGGGCAGCCTTGAGCCAGAGGCACCCAGCCAGGCTACATCCTGGTTCCTGAGCAACAGAAACTGAGAGGCCCGTGTTGTTTGCAGCCACTGAGTTTCGGGTCCTTTGTTCCGCAGCAGTAGATAACTCGTGCCAAACGGGCGTGACTACCTGTGGGTCAGCGTGAGTTTGCCTCTGTACTGATGCGTGAGGCAGGTCGCATTGTGTCCCGGCAGACACTCTAGTGGACTAAGCCATTTCAAAGAACCCCATCATGGCCTTTCCAAGCATTTCACACTGGATTGTAATTGTCTGCTTAGGGGCTCATTGGCAGTACCGAGCCCCCCAAGGAAACTTGGATGGTTTCTTTCTTTCCTTACTCCCAGGACCTCCCCATCATAACCAGCATGCCGCGAACTGAAAATTCACTCACCTCCTTTACCTTTATGACAATCCTATGAGGGAAATATTGTTATGTCATCATTTTGTACATGCAAAACCAAGACAGAAAAGAGTTCAGCTGCCTAAAGTGACGCCATATGTAAGTGGGGGAGCCAGGATTGGACCCCAGGCAGTCTGGCATCAGAGTTCTTAACACACTGTGTGTTTAGGTAAGTGACACAGTGACACTGACGTGTGACGTCCGATTACACACACCCCCCCCCCCCCCCCCCGAGCTGGATAACTCTCTGGTACTCGGTTTGTTCAGTGGTGTTTTTATCACCGTTTGAATGGCATTTGTTGTCAACAGCGTACAGTCTAATTGTGTTGCACCCTTTGTCCGCGTTCCACAAGCATCCTTCCGCCTTTTCCGTCTCCCTGTTCTCTCTGTGAAGCGCTTCACAGAAGTCTCAGCTTTCCTCTGTCTTTCGGAGTCGTTTATAGCTGAAGATTCTTCGCCAGGCGTGTCAATGAGTGAGTTGCAAGCAAAGCCTCCCCGAGGCAGGAATCGGAGCAATTATCAGTTTAGGGAATCATGTAACAATAAACTTCTCCTTAAACAAATCACAAAGTCCCATAGCAAAACTCTCTGAACCCATCATTTTATCTGAGGACCTCAGGGGGCCCGCTCTGACTCGGGGTTGCCGAACGAACACACGTCAAACAGACTCATCCCTCCATCTGGTTGCCGAGGCCCAGACTTCTGCAGAATGGATAACGTGCCTCATCCCAGTTCTGCGTGAATGTGCCTGGAAAAGGATGGTTACATTTCTTTAAAAAAGTGTTGGCATTTTTTGTTGTTGTTGTTGTTCCCCCCGGTGGCTTAATTTGGGCTGTGATGTGAAAGGGAAGCCTGGAACAAAACTTCCAATAAAAAAAAAAAAAAGAATCGGCTTTCTCTCCATAAAGTCATACAGGCTTGGTTTGGCCTTGATGCATTCAGCACTTTAGAGGGTATGTCAACACAATAAATTTTATGCCCTCCATAAAACTTGTGGGTGAGCTCAGTCAGAAATCCCAAGGTCTGGGAAGGCAATTAACATTTGAGATATATATTGAGTTGTTTACTGCGACGTTTTATGTGGCCACAGAGCAGGACCCGGGATGTCACGAGGGAAAAATTTCCCTAGGAAACACAAGATTTGCTTTTCAAATAACACTGACCTGTCAGATTGCTTCCTGAATACAGAGGAACGTAAGAAATGACTACCAGGGAAAATCCAGTTGTCCGTCCACATTCCGCCATTCTTGCTTTCCGTTCCCACTGGCGGTAATCTCCTGAAGGGTATTTGTTGTCAGTATCTGAGCAACCTAATTTCATTGTGCCATTTGTGTTATTGTCCATTGTAGTTATGTATGGGGGGGAAGGCGTTTTTTTAAATTCATTCGACTCGAGTTCAAGCCCCAGCCCTATCTCTTGGTCAGTGTGTGACTATACGAGTCATATTACCTCTCTGGACTTCAGTTTCTGTGGTGAGAATTAAGTGAAACAACGTGTTACAAAATACCATGTTAATTACAATGTGGTTTATAATTTCAAAAACCACTGTTACTTCTTTGTGTAGCATTAACAATCTCTTTCTGAGGATGGCACTGATATATAGAATGTGGGAAGATCCAAAAATATGTATCAGTCAGTTATTGTGTCAATGCTGTGTAACAAATAACCCCAGAATCTCATTGGTTCAGAACAATATTAATTTATTTATCGTGTATTATTCCATTATACAAATTTACTTTTTTTTTCTTTTTTTCTCGTTGGTCCTGGCTTGGCTGGGATAGCTCTGCTTCAGGATGCAAATGGAGATTAGGTTTATTCTACGTATACTACCTGGGGCAAGCCCTTTCGTGGATGATGACAGCAGTGTAGGAAGGGTGAGTCAAAACTCAGGATGCCTCTTAAGTCCTACGCTCTGAACTCAGACACTGTCACATTTCCCCACATGTCGTTGGCCAAAGCCAGTCACATTAGCAGCCCAACATTAATGGGGGTTGGAAGCGTCCGCCTTGATGCGGATCCATGGCAAGAGAGAAGGGAAACAGGGAAAAACAATGTCACCTGCCATTTAATATTTGTAAAAGTGAAAAAAAAAGTAAAGAATCTGAGGTTGTTATATAAACCAAAGGCACCTAAGAAACATACAGTTTTCTTTCTTTTACATTCGAACCTCAGATAATTTCAACTGACCTTGTACAATCCAAACAAATGAAGATCAAGTCCTTTCTTTTCCTTGTATTTGACAAAATCATGGATTCTGGTTCCATCAGTGACTCATTTTTCCCTTTCACAAAGTCATGTACTTACCATTCAAAGTCTCTGAAAACTCCTCGGCTCACTGGGAAATGTCTGTTTTATTGGTTCATCTTTAAAATGTCAATGACCAGTCGAGATAATAAAAAGAGTTAAGTGTTTACTTATCTATTCAAACCAAGTCATACTATGGTGTGCAGGGAGCCAGGAGTCAGGAAGAAATCCAGGTCGAGTCCCAGCGCTGGCCCTAAATTTGCACAAGTCGGTGGTATTCTCTGGGGATGAACTGTGTGAAAAGGGGCAGCTCCAGAGGAAATCGGTGAATGCTGCTAACTTAGTCATTGTCTAAATAAGCACTCCTTTCCGACTGCCGTCTAGCGGTTTGCCTAGAGGCTGGCAGAGGTAACTTACCTCAGGGTGTGAGCATCTTAAGGGAGATGTTTTCAGTGTAGTGTTTAAAAAAAAAATCTAGAACAATTATGCAGGTCTTTTTAAAAGTTCATGTAACCACTTCACTGCTTTTTGCTCATTAAGTATTTCTATTTTTCTCATGGTTAGTTCAGTAATTCACTTCTAAGGAAATAATCAGGGATGAGGAAAGAGGTTTATTACCCAAAATGTTCATTGTGGCACTTTTTAAAAAAAATTAAAGTGAAATATTGGACAGGACCTAAATGTCCAATAATAAGGGACTGATTGGCTAAATTATTGTAAAGCTACCTAATGGACTGTAATGTGTGTGTTAAAATAATGTTTTAAACAATTTTAATGACTTAAGAACATTCTCATGATTTAATATTAGGTGAAATACGTAAAATAAGAAAACCATAATATTGTATAACCATCAGTTCTTTAAAAATGCACATAATAAGATTGTAAGGAAATTCAGAAAAGTGTGAATAGTGGTTATCTCAGGACTGTGAGTTTGTTGGTACTTTGCATTCCCTCATTATATTTTTCTGTACTTTCTGGTTTTGACAACCATTACATTTTAAGTTTTTGTGTTTATTAAATTAATACATAGACTTAGTTAAAAATCAAACAATTCTTTAAAAATAGATCAAGTGTAGCTCCCCAGAAATAGCCGTTTATACTTTTTCAGCTATTTCTTTGAGTATTTCCTTCCACATGTCTACATAATATCCTTATTCCTCTATTCCTAGAATCATGAGTTTCAGAAATTCCCTATTGGCGTATGATTGCTGGATGAGGGATTATTGCTCTTCAACCAAGTTCCCCCGTTTCTCTCTCCACCCTTCATTGTCTCAATTCACTACGTCTCAGTTCAATTATATCTAAAGTCTTGGTTAAATCAATAATAAGGCACATAATTATGATTGTGTAAATATTGTTCCCGGCTGAACTATGTTTAGTTTCCTCTACATGTATTTCCTTTTGTCTGAATTCCCCACCTACTCTGTAGTTTTCTAAACGTACACAGTCCCAGACGGTCTGTCTGTTCTGTCCTTTTTCCCTGACATCATCTCCGTGATCACTGTTACTGGACGGTTTGCTCGTTAGTTGGGTCTGTAGCTCAGTATTATTTGGGTCTGCCATGTTGGACTCCGCAGATCTTGTTTCTTCCTCTTTATTTACGCCTTCCTTTTGGTGGAGCACCTCCATCGTCTGTTCAGAAGCTTCAGCTTCCCAAGAAAAAGGGCACGGGAGGTAAATATTTGGGGTCCTTCCGTGTCCAAAACTGTCTTTCTTGTAGGCTCCCGTTTGATTGATGGGTTAGCTGGGTGTAGAACTTTTCCTCAGACACTTCAGGAACATTTCACCTCCCAGCACTCACTGTTGCTGTTCAGAGTAATGAGCGGTGGGTCCCTGAGACATCGCGATGCAGGCTGGATGGGATAGAGATGAACAGACAGGAGCTGCGACCGGTAGTCTAGCTGGAAGGAAGAGCAGGAATAGACACAGAAAACAATGTAAGTCACAGAGGCCAAATTCCAATGGATTATTAAAGACGAAAGGATCAGGCGGGAACTCCTGTGAAGGAGGCAAGAAATGTAGGTCAGAGAAGTCAGTTGGGGCCCGCACCATGGTTCTTGCAGGCTGGGTCCAGAGTTTAGGGTGTCAGAGAAGCAGAAAGTGCCAGGGAGTAGAACTGGGGCGAACTCTGACCCAAGAAGGAGCCCCAGGCTCAAGTGTATGTTCTTTGCTCGACAGGAGCGTATCGTGCGCTCATGGCTTCCAGAAGGCAGTCGGAAGCCTGTAGCTGCCTCTGATTAAGATAGACGGCCGGAGTGCCTGGGACCCAAGCAGAGGCCCAGAATTTGGTTTTGATTGCGGCATTACAAAAGCACTCTGTGTCCCTCACTCTTTCTAGCAACCTCTCCTTGAATTCCAGATGGGAAAACAACACTGGCTTTCGACACAGGCCTCCTGCCACCTGCAGATCAGCTCACACTCTGCCACCAGTGTCTCTAGAGCATGAAGTCAGCTCGGCAGGGTTGCTGGTGGCAAGGGTTACACACACCCAGAAACCAGTATTGTACCCTCCGTGTAAACAGTGATGCCCCTGGAACTTGTCTGCCTGGCCTTATTCGCACAGTGCCGTGTGGGAGAGACACACTCGTAAATAGGTTTGGGTCTGAGGTCACATGCAGTTCTCACCCTGAAAGTGATTTTGGAGGGAAGGAAAACAGCTTCCAACCTCCTGCTGCTCTTCTCGTCTTCAAACAGCCTGAACCAGACATGCAGGAAATACTATCCCCCCTTTAAAACACTGACCTTCTTTCAAATTAGTTTCCCCAGAAGTTTGAACAAGGAATCAATGGGAAAAGAAAATGATTTGGGATCACAGTGGAACGGCGGGCAGTTTTTCAAAGTGTTTTATCGTCTCGCAAGAGTGGACACGCTTGGCTAGAGTTAGCAGCTGTCTGCCAGGAAGAATTTCAAGCTCTAGAACTCAACGCTTCTGTCTTTCTAGGGTGTGATCTGCTCTCACGCACATATTTTTGCCCGTCTCATTGCCACTCTTTAGAAGATGATGAGGTGATACAGTGCTTAAGGCAGGCTTGCGAGGAAGTTCCCAGCTGACAGGAGAATTTTTCTGGTGATCAGCCCCAACTTCTTTTTAAAATAAACCTAGATACAAAGGTGCCACCAAGCAGCTTTCCTTTGTTTCCTTAGGACGATGCTCAGTTGCCGTGAGCGTCTTCGGGTTCATACGTTTTCATTCTGCCAAGTCCCTTCGGGTGCTAACTTACTGAGAAGGTCGCCAGGGATTCCTAAGATGGTCTCAGACGCGAGAAACTGTGGGCGGGAGGATAAAAGTAGAAGAAGAGAGAAGAAAACACTATTAGTACTTCTGCCATCACCATAAGTACTACTGTCGTTAGTACTCCCGCTACTGTTATTGCTAGGAGTACTGTTGCTGCTACAACTCTCTTACTGTTATGAGTGCTACGAACATCCTCACCACTATTATTACAGTTATTAATATTCACTACTCTCATTAGTACTCCTGCTTCTGCTGCCACTGTTACTACGGCCGCTGTTATTACCACTACGATTGCGATTGCGACTCTACCATCACTGTTGTTACTACTAAGCTGCTCCTCTTGCTGCTGCTGCTGCTACTGTTGCAACTACTCCTTTTGCTACAAGACTGGCAGCTGCGTTTTTGTTTTTAGCGCCTTCTATGAGCATTCCACTTTGTATATATGGTGCCTCTTAGTACTTTGCACACCTACCAATGTAGGCAATACTGACTCGGTCTGATCTATGAGAATCTGGAGACTCAAAGAGATCAAGGCAAACTGCCTGAGATCACCCAGAGCAACTGACAGGCACCGGGGTCGAAGCCAGAAACTTGACTCTGTCTTAACCAGGTTGTTCTACTGAACAAAACAAACACAGAAGCGGTGACAGAAGATTCCCTTGCCTGATGACTGTAACCCCCACAGGAGAAGACATGAATAGTATGAGATCCCACTGGGAGACTCTTGTCGTAACGACATGGTGCAGGGAGACCCTCCCCTTCTGAGCTCCCCAGCTGGGTGCCTCTCTGCCTTTTTTTCCTTCTGTCACACACACTCACACTCAGAAATGCACTGCAGAGTCTGATGGAGGACGCAGTTTCACTCCGCCGACCTACTTTACTTTAAAAGGGAAATGAGCCAATGCCCTAGATTTGGCAGAAGACTGACACATCTCTGTTTATCTTTCCGCTCACTGTTCTTGTTCTAAACTCCAAATTCAAGTTGACAATTTTTCTTCTTAACAGGCTTGGGCGAAGGCAACCTGAACCCCCCCTTTCTCCTTCTCTGCCCTTCTCTCAGCGTTTACACACAATCCATTTACTGCCAAATGGACCCCACAGAAGGGAGGTCTGTTAATTATTCCCTCTGATAAACTCGTGGGCTGGGCACCTGATAATCGTAGCAAAGATTTACTGTGCTCTTACCACGCACGGCTTACACGTCTCATGTCACGCAAATGTCACGCATCCTCACGGCAGCCCTAATAGATGGTACCGTTGTCACCCCTCCAGAGAGGACAGGTAGTGAACGCTCAGATTACATAGGTCGCCCAAGGTCACTCGGCGTGAAGTAGCAGCTTTCACTATATTGTGCAAAATAGTTACAATGGGGTGGGTAGTGTTTTGTGTGTGTGGGGGGGAAAGAATATACAGATAAATAAGACAACTCCCTGCTTGAAACCCAATTGTGATGACAGATGTGGACACCTTTGGTAGACAGAAGTTTGACCAAAGGGCAGGGTGTGGGCTAGGAGGTGGGTGGGAGTCAGAAAATGGGCTGAGTCTGGGCTGAATATGAAATGAACCAGCGGGGAGGCCCCGACTTGTATTGGGAGGCGCTGGCTGCCTGTGGCCTGGGGGCAGACGCAGACAGCACAGAAGGGGAGCTGATGGACGGTGAAAGCTGCTTCTGCAGACAGTGCGAGAGGCCAGCTCCATGCCTTGCCCTGGGAGCTGTTTTTCTTCTACGTGAAAAAAGGGATTCCTGTGTGCCCAAGTGGCGGGCGACAGCTCTGCGTCCCAGCCCAGGAGCTAGTTCAGATCACGCCTGTGCTTGCTTTCATTTTTCTGTTTTCCTCCCTTTATTGAGGTGTATGATCGTTCTGGACATATATTGTACAACGTAGGGTCTATATTTAACTGTAATGTGTACAGCATTCCCTCTGATCTGCAGTTTCACTTTCCGGGATTTCAGTTATCTGCCAGGCAGGTAATGGGATGGCCTGAAGTGGGTCATTCAAAATCGGAGCGGTGGGCAAGGGCACATAGTGGCAGGGGCTCACCCGGGCCAGAAGGGATATCTGTCTCTCATGTCCATCCGATGCTACGGAATGGCCGTGGGGCCTAGTGTGGCAAGATCTTTTGACATTTCAGTAGAAATCTGAAAATGTTAATACATTCATTAGTTGTTGTATACCCTGCAGGATTTGTCTGAAACCACGTATGTCGGCTAGATGTGGTTTGCGCGTGATCAGATGGTGATCTCTAGATTCTTGCAAGCCATCTGCTTTCTGCATATGAGAGGGACTCGTTCCGGAAAGTTCGAAATGGGCCAGGTTAAGAAGGAAGGGCTGGGGGATTCAAGACGTGCCCAATTCACAGAAAATGGTTTTCCTCGCTCTCCTTCCCCCCCAAAGCAAAGCCTCCTCCAAACCAGCATCCTAACGGCCGCCTGTGTGCTGAGCTTCCTACCAAGGGATGGGCCTTATCAGGGTTCCGTCCTCTTGTTTCTTATAACAGCCTGGGACGTACCGGCTCCATTCCGCCATGAGAAACCAGGTCTCGAAAGTCACTGCTCATGATCACGTGACAGGATTTGATCCCCGGTCCCTGTGAGCGCTTATCTATGCCCTCTCTTGACTAGAGGTGTGGTTTGGAGCCACAGTGAGTGTCTCTGAACACCATCTTACAGTTTCTGACCCTATCCGTGTAGGCAGAGTGGGACAGAGTGGATTGGATGGTCCCCTGAGAATTCTAGACTCCCGAAATGCAGGGACCAAGCGGCCACTTCACCATTTTCCTGAGCAGCTGCCAGCCCACGCCTGAGGGAAGACGGTGTATGAGTGCCCCGCCGCCCACCTCCCTGAGGTGCAGGTCTGCTCCGCCCCAGGGCTCCTGGCGGGGTCAGCCTCAGTAGCTCCCATGAGTGAGTTGCTTGGTCCCTCGGTCATCTTCTCTCCCTTCCCAGTCCCTCTACTCCCCCTGCTTTTCGCCTTTCAAGTCAGCTTGGCACAGATGCACCCTTGTCTCGGAGTCTGCTTCTGGGGGACCCCAAGCTAAGACACGAGGGCACCTCAAACTCTTTGGTTTTTGCAGAGCTCGGATTTGCTTCTGTTGAAGCTCATCATGTCGCCAGGCCTCAGCCATCTGCATTTATTATACAAAAGTCTTACGTCGTCCAGGGCAGATGTTCAGAGAATTTAGCACTCATTTTGACTCACACTTATGAGAACAATTCGAAACGCGAGGGGAGGGAAGACGTAAGTCAAAAGGATTTGGTCACAGGGAAGATGCTGGCTGAGGTCTCTGCCGGGTTTCCACTGGGTAAGAATGATCTGTTGTCCACGTGCAGCCTTCCCAGTGGTAAGAGGCTCTCTTCTTTCATCTTTTCTGTTTTAATTTTTTTTCTAACGACTTTAAAGGAAGAACGCTTGGGCGCTGGAAATTACTTTGGATTGTAATGAGAGAGATCCAGAACCCTTTTTCTATTTCTTTTAATAGTCATTCAGGGACATGGTGTAATTGAATTAAGACACTTCCAAGAGGTGAATTATAGGATAATAACTCAGACCTTTCCGTTTAATAGGCTCTGGCCTGTGGCCTTGGGTCCACTCGCTCTGAAGGGCTGAATTACTGCTCCATAACTCACAAGGTTCCATTTAAGGAGACCCTGGTTAAAAGAAAATTACCATCGACAACCAAGTCAGGCAGAGGCAACCCGAGATCTAAGAGTAAGGGACGAGGGGGAGCACACAGGTGAATGTGGACACTTTGCTCCGCACTTCAGAGAAGTTAGACATTAGAAAATCCTGTCAGAACCTCGGTAAAAACGAATGGCCTGTCTCCGCCCAGCAGAGGTCTGGGCGTTTTTCACCAAGGCCCTGACTCATGTTTGTGGGAGCATTGAGGGTTCCGTCCTTTGGGATCTGATAAAATCGCTAACTGGGCTTTGAGCCCAGCCAGGACACAGGCGAGATGTTCCGCACGTACCTGGATCCTGCAGGCAGGAGGGACAGCGACCTCCTAGGGCTCCCGCCGTCCCTCGTTCTATCCTCCCCGCAAGTGCTTTTCTCTCGCTGACGTCTGAAATTTCACCACGCACCATTCATTTGTTTGGGTTAAACATTTACATCTTCTGTTTCCTCTTTTTAAAAAGGAGTTGATGTTGGATATAAGCAAATGAGTGGCCATTTAATTTATAGACGTGACACAGACAGAGGTGAGTTCGGGTCTAAGCTGCACAGCTGACAGCCTGTCAGGTCTCGGGGACATGGCTCACTCTCTCTCTGCTCCAAGCTTCGCGTCTGTAAAATGCGGAGGATGATAATACCAAGTTCTTAGGACTGTCGTGAAGGTTAGATAAAAGAATGGACATCACAGTTAGTAAAGTGTCTGCCATTTGATAAAGGATAAACAAGGGTATTTAAAAAATACCCCTCCGACAGTTACGTACATGCCAAGAATCACGTAACCCACTGAGTTCTTTTAAATTCTAGAATGTGACTGTCCTTCCGTGTAAGAAAAAAGCCAGATGATGAATTCGATATAGTGCATAGGTACCTTTTCTAAATATAGCACTAATGACTATTTGGCCACCTCTTTGGTAAATCGAACTTTTGGAAATTTCTAGAAACCTAGAGAAACATCGCCTTAACTCCAGAGGTCCCCATTCAGAGTAGGAGGTCACTGCCAGCTGACAGAATCCATCTCATTTTCACTCCCTTTCAGACGTCTTGCCTGTCATCTGCCAACCTTCTGCTATCTTGTTTCAAACTTTTACCTAAAGCTTATAATTCATTACAGTTCATTAAAATAAAAATAAAATATATTTTGCATCAAGATGAAAAAAAAATACAACTCCTTTACTATTAGCATATAAATGGCATTTTTAATGTCACTCTTGCCTCAGAATCACTTACATTTTCAGTGATCACAGCACACAAAATTAATTTTTGATAGCCTTTTGTGGTTTGGCTAAAAATTCGTATTTCTTTTTGTGCTTTAAACAGCAAACTGTATCCCCTGCCATTCATAGCAAATTTTAGATAATGAAGCAATTAAAAATACATGGACTTAAGATCTTATCTCATTTTTCCTTTGGCCTATTTCTGCTTCATTATTCATGAAGGGATATGTTTAATTCAGAGTTAGTAATTGCAGATATATCTAGTATAAATTGTGTCTCACATTCTTTACCCACTTCAATTTATTTTAGCAAATAGATCTCTATTTGAAAAAAGTAGTTGAGAGAGGGCAGAGTATGATAAAAATGCAGAAGAGTGTGTGTGTGTGTGTGTGTGTGTGTGTGTGTGTGTGCGCTGATGGGCCTACCCAAACAAGAAAACAAGATCTCAGAAATGTTAATAATTACGTTTCCTGAGGATTTATCCAGAGCAAGGCTGACCGATATGGCTTTTCATTCAGTCTTGGGAGTAATCTCATAAGAGAGTTACAGTTAGTGCTCCCATTTCTTAGATATGGAGACTGAGGCTCAGAAAGGTGACAAAACTGGCCAGAGGTCACACAGAAATGACAGAGGGCCAGGATCAGTGCCTGCCTTGTCTGCCTCCAGAGCCTGTGTGTCCAACCCTCCATCACACCGTGTCCTGTGTCTTTGGACCACGGGCGTCTGAACCTCAAAAAGATTGGCCAGAGGCCTTTGAAATCACTCTGCTGCTCCACCAAACACCATCAGCAGTTCATAAAGTTGCTGGTCCGAGGAGCTCATCACTTAACTTGATTTCCATGAACCCTAAATATGCGTATATCTTAGGAATTTGTCCTAGGGAAGTGACAGAACTGGTATACATGTAGCTTGTCACAGGGCATGATGTGCCAATAAAAAAAGAAAAAGAAAAAAGAAAGAGAGAAGAAAATAAAAAAGAAAATAGCCTTAAAAAGTTTGATTGTAAGTTAAATTCTGATGCAGTTATTCAGTATTATTCTCTGCAGCCGTTAGCATGGGTGAGGGGATCTTAGCTTATGGCCCTGCAAAAATGTTCCCGGGAAATTGTGACATAAAAATAGCAGGTGTACAAAACCATATGTGTCATGTACTCCTCTTTTAATAAAAACAATATAAATGTACACACATATGTGTCAGAGGAGAGAGACTAGAGCAGGGCTGTTCCATACAAATATAATGCAAGTTGCGTATGTAATTAAACTTTTTTAATAGCCACATGAAAGAAGTAAAGCAAAAAGGGGAACTTAATTATAGTAACATTTTATTTATCCCCAAATAACCAACATATGATCATTTCAACCTGTAAACAACCTAAAATTATTAATGAGCTATTTAATTTTTTTTTTTTTTTTTTTTTTTTTTTTTTGCGTTAGTCTTTCTGATCCGGTCTGTCATTTACACCAACAGCACGTCCCCGTTCAGATCAGCCACGTCACCGCCATCGTCACCTCCATGTAGCTCATGGCAGATCTAGAAGGACACACACAGGCTGTTACACACAAGTGTTGATTTGGGTGGTATGATTTTGAGGTATTGTCCCCCTGTGTTCTGCCTACTTTTCTGAATTTCCTGAGTTTTCTGTTGAACAAAGCAGATCGTCAATCAAGCAACATAACGTTCTTTCTAGATTAGGGGAGAAGTGTCTGGATCAGATAACTAACGTGTCCAAGAGCAGTCAGCTGAGATAGTGTAGGGCGAAGGTGTGAATCAGGGGTCCCGTTCCGGAGGCCAAGCTGTTTGCCACCTCCAGACTCGCAGCCGAGAGGAGCAGGTGATCAGGGAATGGCCCCGGCCGTGCGTCCCAGGCGGGGACGCTCGTGCTTTCGCACTGCCGGCCCCTCAGACCTGACCCCAGCTTCCTTCTCAGTCCACGGAGGAGCCCAGCCTGATGGGTTCCCCGCCACCAGGGCAAGGCTGCCTGCCTGTGCTTTGCTTTCCCTGTGGTGGCAAAATATCACCCTCGTTACTTAATTATACTCTGAGGTGGCCCTGTTGCCACTGCTCCTGGAAAGAGAAACCTGAATTAAATGGGAAGTGTCTTGACTAATTCTGTTCTTCTGTCAACACATTGCCCTGACCCCTCACGGTGTAGCCTCCTGTAGAGGCCGGGGAGAGAGCAGAGAACAAAACAGGGAAGCTTCCCCCCGCGGGGAGCATGCACAGGCAGGGGAGACAGGAAGGAATCACAAGCCAATCAACGTGCCGTATGGGGGGTGTTGATGAGGGCGATGGAGACAAATAAAAGAGGGAACAGGGGACTGAGGTGTTCTGCAGGGTGGTCCAAGGGTGGGTCTGGTAAGGAGACAGTGCAGAGACGTTAGGGAAGTGACAGAGCAACCCTGGGCCTACTTCAGGGACAATCAATCATCCAGGAGTGCAAGGCCCCGAGGCGGGAGTGAGCTTGGCCTGACCGGGGAACCATGAGGGACCACAGTGGCAGGAGCCAGGGCCTGTTCTGCTAGTTCTGAAGTTTGAAGAGATTGAGGGTTAGGAGTCAAGCAGACTTGAGATCTCTACCAGGCAATTTTAAGATATTGGCATTGGTGTGACAGAACCCCTCTTGGTCACCCCAAAGAGCTGACAACGACAAATAGATTGAGGAACGGCAGAAAAAAGGGGCTGTTACATCTCGGGGTCAGCACAGCCTTGAGCTAAAGTGTGAGTGGAGAGAAGCACGGGGCGCGTGGGTGGGGGGAGAACCGGGAACTTGCAGGCTGACGTAATCCAGAGAACCGTCACCCTGAGGAGTTCCTAGAAGTCTTAGGAAGAGGGTGGACTCGGTGGATTTGCGACAGGACTCAAGTCGGATTACTTAAAACTCAATGAAAGGCGTCTGGGTCGAGCCCACTAAAAACACCAAGTGAATATTTGGAGAATCATATCACCTTCGTTTGTTTTGTTCTTAGTGGGTGAGCCCTGTGGTTAAACGTGACGTTTAAACATGTTCTTCTAAATCGACACTTACTAATGGAAAGATTGCTGGGTAAAGAGCAAAAGAAGCCCTCATGGGCTTTTTCCAATAGCGCGTCTCCTTGGCGTACAGAAAACGTTACCTGGGCTAGAAGAAAGCCTGATTTCTGGGAATCCTACCCATGCCAGTGATGCCGAATCACGGGTGTTGGTGCTGCTGACCTGGCATGCAAATAGCCGTTTCTAGAAATTCTTTAGCGTGCGGAAAGGTTGGTGTCCAACAAAGGGTAGGATTCAGTTTGCATGCCAGCGGCGCAGGCTGCCAGAAAGCCATGCCCTCTGGGCACCATCCTCATACACTCCCCTCTTCGCCGAGAGTAACCCTCTGTCATCACGCATAAGTGTCAGTCTGGGCTGGTCACCGACATGCTCAGGGAGGTTACCACAGATTCTCCGAGGCTCAGTTTCCCCTACTGGTAAGGGAGAGTAACTACTAAAATGGAGAGAACTATGGTTGTCCTGACGATGGGCAGTGATAATAGTTAGCAGAAAATCTGGCCGATGGCAAACTCTTAATAAAGGTTAGTATGAAATAAATGAAAACAGCTAGACCATCAGCAGAGCGCAACTTGTATTTTGTTGCAGCTCTACCCTCCACCCCGCCTTCTGTTCCCCTGGAGAAAAGCGACAGGGACTCACTTTCCCTGGAAGTGCTCTGTGTTCAGTGACTTTCCACCAAGAGCAGGCAATGGTCTATATCCCGCCTTTGCTAAGAATGCAGTGGGCGCATGTCAGACAAGGCATGGCTTCTAATCTCCCTTCATGCGCCGTGTCACCTGTCAGTGACCTTGACTGTTGCCGGCTGCCTCGTGTTCTGCAGTTTGCTGATAAGTGTGTTTACAGCTTTCCAAGCCATGTCTGCCTAAAACCACCTCTGGTTCACTGCGGCCCCAACAGCCACACAATGAGAACAGAAAGGCTAATTCTGCGGTGTACACGATCCGCGTCTGCTTCCCCAGAGGAGCCCAGATGGGGTGAACGCAGCTGAGGCAGGCCTCTGATGGCTGGCCATCCTGCGGACGCAGTGGGCCTCCCACACGGGGTGTGGCACGAAGCCCTCACTGAACGGGCAGGTGTGCCACCATCTCAGACCCAGGGACACTGTGAGGCTGCGAGGCTTAGCAACTCCCTCCTTCCCTGTTTGGTCCACCCGGAACCTTTGTGCAGAGCCCGGCTGAGAGTTCTCCACTGAAGTAACGTTTCCCAGCCTCGTGGTCTCACTTGGTACCCATAGTGCAAATACTGAGGTCAGGAGGAAGCCTAGGGCTATAGGAGAGGCATTGCTGGTTGAGTCACCCAAGCAGTTGACCTGTACGGGCTTTCTAATTACACGTATTTTCTCATTGAATCCTCCACATCAACTGTGAGAGGCCGTAGGAGCTACTATTTCCATTTTACAGATGAGAATACTGAGTCTCAGAGAGGAGAGGCCACCTGCCCAGGGTCACACAGCAGCAAGTGGCGGAGACTGGCTGGGAAGCCAAGAGTTCTGGTGACATGGAAGTTAAATTTGCTTTCCCCTTCCTGGCAGCCACCATTGAGGGTGGCTCATTTTGAAAAATGGGACCTGAGTGTTTCCGTAACATTTGAATCAGTAACTGAAACTGACTCTGGCTCTCAGCCTTAGCTCACAAGAGTTGATGAGAAATTCAGTATCAGTCATTCACAGGGGACTCTGCCCCTCTTGGGGTTATACATGTGTCTTGGGATTTGCGACATGAAGCAAAGTGAAACAAAGCTTGGTTGTGAGTTTCCTGGGCTGTCATCGTTAATGGTGCTTTTTCGGCTGTGCCGTCGTCCTGTGGACGCTTGCCCTCTGCCATTGGTCCAGGATGATTCACAGATGCCCTCCGAGCATCATTTCTGTGGACCACAGACTCAGACACACAGATATTGGCACAGTGCCCTCCAGTCCTGCATTCCATTCATGAATAGCCATCGCTGACGCTTCCATCCATTGCAGCATCCCCATTCCTTGTCTGGCCCACACACCATCCCAGGGCTGTATCCCTTCCTCTCTGGTCTAACTCCAGAGCCACTCCCCTGTGAGGCCGAGTGGGGGCGCCCAAACCTCCAGAACCCCAACATCACTGCTGCGCGTTTTGAGGTGTCGGTCACTTATGGTAAAATGCTCAGATCTTAAGTGTGCAGCTCAGTGGGTTAATGCCTAGGTGTTTGCCTTATATAACCATCATCCAGAGCTAGTTACAGAACATTTCATCATCTCAGAAAAACCTCTCCTGACCTTTCCTGGTCAGTCCCCCCACGCTGGGACGTAAGCGCCGTCTGACCTCAGGCACTAGAAATGACTTTGTCTGTGTTTGCTGTTCACATAAACTGAATCATACGGAAGATACTCGTGTGTGTGTAGCTTCTCAGGCTTAACATAATGCTTTTGGAAAGCATCCATGCTATGTTTTTCCAGACTGCGTTCTTTTTTATTGATGATGGATATTCCATGGTATGACTCTATCTCAGTTATCTGTTTTCTTATTCATAGACCTTTCGTTGTTTCCAGCTTGGGACTATTACAGAGTTAGCATCTGGGAACCTTCTCGGACAAATCTTTTCGTGGACATATGTGCTCGTTTCTCTTGAGTACCATCCTAGCACCGAAACTGCAGGGTCATGGGATGGGGGTCTACTTAATTTTATGAGAAACTGCCAAATTGCTTTCCAGAGGGATATTTACGGCAACGTGTGGGAGTTCCAGTTGCTTCAGATCCTTGCCAGCACTTCCATCCTTCTTTTTATTCTATCCCAGCCTACAGAAAAACAGGCCACTGGTCGTTTCGCCAGCAGGGTTTTCTGCCACATTACACTGACCGTCCCTACTGGTGACATACACCCCAAATTTTACAGTCATGATTTTCTGTTTCCACACTGGCTTTCTCCCAGCTGCCACCTGTCTTTCCTTATACCTCATCCCAAACCTTACTTATTTTAGGACTGTTTGGAGAAGTGATCTATGAAATTCAACGTAAAAATGTGTAGTTGAGAAATAGATACCAAAAGGGCTTTATTTGGGGGCAGTCTGGTGTGATGGAAAAATTCTAGGCTCCTGGACTCACAGGATGCTGTCTTTTACTGACTGCCTTAGACAAATCATTTAATATCACCAAGTTTCAGATTCATGGACTATAAAATACAGATAGTGAAAATTAAATTCATAAACGTTGTCAAAGGGCATATCACAGACTAAATACATTTCACATTTTAGTCTGTATCGGTCAGGGTGGGCTGGGTTGTGCTGTGATAACAAACAACCCCGAAATCTCCATGGCTTAGCACAACAGAAATTTATTTCTTACTCTTGTCATATGTCTAATACTGGTTGGTGGAGTTCTCTCATCAGCCACTCAGGACCCTGGTCCAATGGAGGTGCCACCTGGACACGAATGACAGCAAGAAGTGCTTGCGGAGATAGCGTTAGGGTTTGAGTTGTTCAGTCAATAAATGTGTCTTGAAGAAACTGCTCTGTGGTAAACACTAGTGATACAGAAACAAAAGACACTGTGCCTGCTTCCAGGAGGAGCTGGCAGCATAACAATAACAGTAACAGTGGTAACAATAATAGTAACAGTAGCTGCAGCAGCCAAGAGTTACTAGGCCAGGTAGTGTGGTAAGTGCTTATTTTATGTGGTAGGTATTTTCCCAGTCACAAAACTCAGGTGGGTGACATGGAACTCGATTTTCCCACACAACTGCGTTTAATTTCGCTCTCAAGCATCCACGTCCAGTAGGCACTGGAAAATTGCCTTCGAGGAAATGAAGTCACTTCTGGCTTAAGATGCGCTGTCTCTTGGACCCAGGCGTCTGTCTCTCTTTCTTGCATTCCTTTCTGTCCTTCTCACCAAGCACGCTGGCAGTTCCTAGTGTGAAGCGAAGGCTTAGTATGGGGACCTGCCAGACCGTGGGGACAAGTACGGTCGGTCGTCTACACAGTTAGTGGAGCTCTGTGTCCCCTTTGCTTCTGCTGCTGCTGATCATGGTCCTGCAGCCGCCTGTAGTTTTCAGGTCAGTGGCACCGACAGCCCCCAGTCATGAGGATGGTGGTGGTTCTTGCAACCACTTCCATGCCCGTCTCAGAAGGCTGAGGCCCAGTGCGTTCCCCCTACCACACTGGATCTACAAGGCTGCCCTCACTCCTACTCACCCAGACACTCCCCTTCGCCCGTCCTGCTCTCCATCGTGGGCACCATCTTGGGCAAGAAGCATCGCTGTAAATCTTATGGATTCCAGGGAAATGTGGTTTTCCGCTCTGGGATTTCCCCACACTCATCTGTGGTTTCGTTCATCGTCCTAGACAACATTTATCCTGTTTACCTAGGGTCAGCATGTACAATCCTAATGGTTTCAAATGACCTGAAAAGAAAAAAAAAAAAACAGCAACCAATCTCTCCTCCAAAGATAGGCCAATCAGTGCTCCAGCTGAAGACCGGAAACAAGCCATACAGTTTTGTAATAAGGGTAAAAACTGCAAGTTCAGGAGTGAAACAGCAACGAAGGTCCGAAGCTGGAATCAGCAGGAATTAGGATTCTGTGTCCCTTCATCACTAACGTGGCTTTGAACTAAGACTCAGAACTTCAGTAGAGCTGTCCGTGCTAAGGAGCAAATTAAAATGTGTTTGTGCTCCACTAGTGTGTTTGAATTTCAAACCACCCCAAATCCCGGCGTGGCCTAAACCAGACGTTTTCTCATGTGCAAAAGGAGGGAGTTGGAACAGATAGCTGATCTCTGCAAGTTCCCTGCTAGCTATGAAGTATTCTCTTTGATAAGAGGAAGGTAAACAGAACCTTAATTCATTCCTCTATGTCTTCATTTCTCCACAGCAGGGAGGCACAGCAGCCAGTATTTGGGATTTAAGGAAAACATACATTTATAATTCATCGGTATGCAGTCATATCCATTATGAATGTGAGTCTGGAACATACCGCCCTTAATAAGCAAGTGAGAATTTATGAGCTTGCTCTCACCCACCTCACTAGCATTATTTATCTTATACTAATGACCTTTCTACCCAGTAGACTGCTCTAAGTCTATTAACTTTTTTTTTTTGGTTTTTTTTTTTTGGATGTGATCTTTTGGATTTGGGGCAAGCCATTGGGCACTGAGCTCATTTGCAATTTCTCTACTGCACATGAGCACCTCAATTTATGTCCAGGGGATGCGGCGATTCATTGTCGAGCCTACTTTCGGCTTCCGCTTGGATCCAAGGCACCTGGCCATGTGTCATGGGTCCATCAAGCATCTCTTTGAATGAGTCGATTTTCACGGTAGGGATAGAGGTGTAAGGGGCAGTTTTGAAGGTGGTTCCTGCAAAGGGTACCTCTGGAGAATAGCATAGTTACAAAGTCAGCTGCCTAAGGGGTCAGACATTCTCGGTCTCACTTTCTATGATGCTGGGACTTCATTTGTGCATCTACAAAATGAGGACACTTCCCACCAACCTCCTCTGGTCGTTTTGAGGGTTCAGAGCGGCTGGCAGTGCACGCAAAGGGTCCCCACACACCGTTAATGTTCAGTAAACCTTAGCTTCCATTGTGATGCCTGCCCCGTACCTGGCCCCAGTAACAGGTTTCTGAGCCTTCCTTCATGGAGGGCTGTAAGGAGAAACCGAGAGAGCTGTCTTCACAAGGGAATGTCTCAGTGTGGAATGTCACAGTGGGTCCAGGGGTCCTGGATTTTACCTTTGAAGTCAAGAGCTAGGGAAATACGAATCACTACTATTTACGACCTCATTTGTCCCGTAGGCTGGGCCGTCCAGGTACTCAGGGTACGCGTGTATTTGCTTTCCCATATCCGTGCCTGTCCTTTCCTCTCGGTGGTTTTCATGTCAGCAGAGCCGTAACTGGCTGGAAGGCACCCTCAAGGAAAACTGCCTTTACTCACAGAACACTTGTGACGTGGAGTGTGTGGGGACGTCCCCCACACCAGCCAACCCGGCGTTCCGCACACACCAACTGGGTGTCCTGGAATTCCTTTCTGTCACTAACACTAACGACCCTGAGTTAGAGCAGGTCCCACAGGGTTCAGGGCTCAGACCCACCAGACCGCCCCCCCACCCTCCACCCCTCACTTTACACTCCCGTTGCGAGTCCCAGCCTGTCACCTGTACTTCTGATGACTGGCTGTAAATGGGAGGATTTTGCAACCTGCTCCCGTGCAGAAGGGCTCACAGATCTCGGAGACACACGTTACTTGTGTTTTCTGGTTTATGGTAAAGAGTATTATTATAAAGGACACAGATGAAGAGGTACATAGGTGAGGTCTGCACAGGTTCTGAGGGCAGGAGCTCTGTCCCTGGGTGTCACCCTCCTGGCACGTGGCTGTGGCCACCAACCTGGAAGCTCTGCGAACCCTGTGGTTTAGGGATTTCTGTGGGCGGGGGATGGGGCTGACAGCTGGGTCTTTCCCGTGACCCACCCCCATCCTGAAGGTCTCCAGGATCCCACCCAGAGTCACCTCATTAGAACAACTTCTAATCGCCAGGGAAATTCCAAGGCATTTAGGAGCTCTGTGTCAGGAACGGAGGGCTGGGACCAAATCTGCTTCTCCTTGCCACATACGCGTCAGTGAGAATGAAAGAGGCCCCTGTAGGCCATACCGTGTGTCAGGAACAATGCCACGTGCTTCGACACGACTGTCTCGTTCAGTTCTCCGGATACTCTTTTGAGAGAGGCTTTCACTCGCTAGACGCAGGCATGGAGGCTCAGGAGGAGACCTCATTTACCCAAGGTCACACAGCCAATAACGAGGGATCTGGAACTCAAATCTCACCCGCCTGGAGCACTCGAACTCAACCACCCCATTGTCACCATAGCCCCAGGGCCCTCAAGTTCTCAACTTTCCCCCACCAGCTCTGTTCAATGGGTTGAATCCCTACATGGTCGGTGCTGCAATTTCACTTCCCCCCACATTGTCCCTGCATCCACGGGGACTGCTACACTCATGCTCACAAACACGTCCATCCCCCAAAGGCCAGAGGCGCTGCCTGGCAGCTCTGAGTCCCATGGCTGCCCTCACTCAGCTCAGAGGCTTCACGTGAGAGAGGGTTTGAAACGACGTCCCCATCCACCAGCCGGCGCTCCTCATTTGCAATCGAGCTTTGACACTCTGCTTACGCAGCTCTCTCTGGGATCCAGACCACAGCCCCCTCTCCAGTGAGCCAGTTGCCCTTCACTGAAGGTTCCAGGGTCCCCGTGCCTGCAGAAGACGTTGCTGGGGAGGGATGGACTTTTCCCGGAGCCCAGATGGTGATGGATGGCACACGCGGTGCTGTGTGTTCAGCCACAGCGGGCGGGTGTCCCTCTCCTGCTGGAAGAAGGGAGCTCATCTGCCAGTGCACTAATGACGTGTAATTATCATCGCCGCAAGCCTTCTCCACATCTGGGCTAATGGCTGCAGCTTACCCTTCTGTGCTGTCCCCGTGCTGTAGCCATCACCGGTGGCTTCTAGGTAAATGTACTTACCCTGGCTTGGTACACCTGGCATGTAACATCGGATGAGAACTACAATCGCCACACACTTTCAATGATATCTTTACTCGCAAGAGGGAGAGACTCTGGGTTGAATACTGAATTCGGTTTTGTTAAATCTCGAAGTCGTCTTAAAACAGCCCTGCCTGACAGAAATTCTAACATCGGGAATTCATGAGCGATTGGACCCCAAGGTCAAGGGAAGGGAACGTGGAGTCAGATCCAGCCTTGCTCGTGCCAGCAGAGTGGGACCCCGGCATTAGTAAGCAGGCACCAGGAAAAGCGGCGGTGATGTGCTTTGCACACACGTGGTTGTTCCCAATGCTTTTTGGAGTCCACACAGGGTGATTTCCACCCGTGTCTTCCAAATCCTCAGACTCGGGTGTGGAAGAAATGCCACTCCTTATTTTCATACGCACCCCAAACCCTCCAACTGTGAGGTTGGTAAAGGAAATTAATTTCCGTCCCTAGGGAGCTTCCTCACCCGCCGAGTTGGCTGCTTGCAGGAGACCCACTGCCTTTGGTGGGGGAGGGGCTCTGAGCTGGGGGTCCAGCTTCCAGAGGGGTTCCTTCCCGCCTTTCCTGAGTTCTAACTTTCCTGGGTGCTGTGCCTACTCGGGGCCAAAGTTCCCACTCTTGAGTGACCCCTCTGTCTCCACCGTCTTCGCCCACCCCTTTCCTAGGAGTCCAGACCATCTCTTTCTCTGTGAGAAACTTGAACAGGATATGAAAGATTCACTGACTGGCAAGACTCCACAGTCTGCTGGGCAGAAATCCCTGTGCTCTCTTTGGGATGGAAGACTGAACATACAGCAAAGAAAACGCACATTGATAACTCAAAAAGTAACCAGCCACGGGTAGAAGAAGACCAACCCACACCATGTGCTTCCTCCTGCAGTAAAGATGCTGCAGGACTCAGTCTGTGGTAATTGGATCAAGGACCGCAGAGCTGCGTTCTGTGCCTTAATTAGATCATTAGTACCTCCTCGGCCACCTTGCCTCTTACTGTGGGGGTGAGCTTTTTTCCTCTCCTTAGATCTGACTTTTGCAAATAAGGACCAAGAAGTGGTTTTAAGATCAACCTCATTATCACGTTTCACTTTTGCATTGCAGGGTCCTCTCTCTGTCTTTATTAGCAGAGTCTCTGATTCTGTAGGCTCATTTGCATAATTCCTAACATCCTGGGTTTATTGAGGAGGCCCTTTGATGGAGTGAAGAAGATCCTCTGTGCACCAAAGGGCTTTTCATTAAGATGCAGTGGAACACAGTACCTAGGAATGCAGACTCTGTATGCAGTTGGGCTGCCTGGATTTGAGTTATCAGCCACTTCCTGGCTGTGTGACCCTCGGCAAGTTGCTTAACCAGTCTGGGCCTCAGTTGCTCCATTTGCAAAAGGGAGGGATGTGTGACCGTAGCCGCTGCTCGATTGGGCAGAATTCGTGATTCGTCGATCTGAGTCAATCCCTGGGAAGCGTTTACAGCAGTGCTTTAGGGATTATTGTCACCATCCTTTTCTCAATGGAAGCATGTTATTGAAGAGTGACATACATACAGAAAAGTGCCTGAATCGTTAAGGTCAAGCGCAGTGAGCTTTCAAAAAGTGACGCATCTAAGGGAGCAGTCAGATCAACAGACAAGGCACTGGCAGAACCCCAGCAGCACTGCCACGGCAGCGTCTCGTCACTGACCCCTTTCCCCCGACGGCTAACCACCATTCAGGTTTCTAACAAGTGCGGGTTTGTTTTTGTCAGTTTTTGAACTTTACATCAATGGAGTCATACAGGATGCACTGTTTTTGTCTGATTTACTTTGCTTCATATTTTTGTGAGAGTCATTCTCTGTTTTAGTCGGTAGAAATGATTCATTTTTCATCGCTGTGTAGTGTTCTGCTTGGAGACTGTGCCACAATTTTTTAAAATCCATTTGCTGCACATTTGGGTTGTTTCCATATTTTTGGCTGTGAAGTCTAGCCGGGCTATAGTACATTCTCATGCACAGTTTTTGCAGAATTTGCCTAGGTGCGTATTTTTATAGGTCTATAAGTCAGCATGACATTGCTGAGTCAGAGGGTATGAATCTATTCACCTTTAGCAGTCACTGCCAAATAGTTTTCTGAAGTGATTGTAGCAACGTACTGTCCCTCCGATAGTGTAAACGAGTTCCAGTTGCCCCACCTCCTTACCCACGCTTGGTATTGTCCATCTTTTTCATTTTAGCCAACCTGGTGGGTGTGTAGTCCTATCACATTGTATTTTATGCACCAGATATCTGACGTTTTCTTTTATTTCTCCCACTTTTCATTCTGAAAAAATTTCAAACTTATGGACAAGTTGCAAGACAAATACAACTGTTATATATTCTGCACCCACATTCACCCACTGTTAATAATAGTCCGCATTTGCTTTATGATTTTCTCTCTACATGTGTAAGCATATTCTTTTTTAATGATGTAAGTTTCATATATCACATCCATTTACCATGAAATGTTTCAGAGTGTGTTTGCCAAGAATCATCTCTTCAATAACCAGAGTACAATAATCAAAATCAGAAAACGTCAACTTGCATACACTATAATTATCTGATCTATAGACTTTATTAAAATTTTGCCAAAATCTAATGGGTGTCAAAATAACACCCTTTGTAGCATATTTTTTCAGGCTCAGGATTGAATCCAGGATCATGCATTACATTTTGTTTTCATAGGTCTGTAGTCTCCTTTCATCTGGAATGTTTCCTCAGTCTTTCTTTGTCTTTCTAGATACTGATATGTTTGGAAAAGTAGAAGAATGCCTGTTAATTTTAGGTTATTGGATGTCTCCTGATTATACATTTTTATCAGATTGTAACACGAGTCACGCCGTGTGCTCAGCCGTCATTCAGTAGGTGTGACAGTGGTTGGTTCCATTCCTATTGATGTTAACTTTGATCTCCTGGTGGAAGTGATGACGTATGCCAGGTGTCTCCGTTATAAAGTGACGTTTAGGCCCATGTAATTAACTAATAAGTACAGGGCATATGCTCGAAGGCTCTGCAAGTACCCGGGATGTCATCAAACTTTCACCCCCTCCTTTCAACATCTATCGATGATTTGTGCCTGAATCAGTTGTTGCAATGATGGGTGCTAATGATAATTTTCTAATTCCATTATTCCTGCTTCAGTAATTAGCTTGCATTCGACAATAAGTGCTTTTCTTTCTCTCCATTAATTAATTAATTAGTCAATCATGAGAATGGAGAAATAAGGCCATTAGACTAACAAGAGCAACACTCTGATATATGCTGGAATTGTGGGCATTGCAAAGGAAGGTTACCCCAAAGAAGCAAATTTGAGACCTAAAACGTGGCTGAAAGAGGACCAGAAAGAGAGAGGACCATGCACGAGAGAAGTTCAGCATGGCTGGAGTGTCGCTAGGGAGGGGAAGTGGGCTGAGAGGCTGGGGGACAAGCCTGGGGCCGTCACTAAGATTAATTCATTCTCACCAGGCCTGCCTATGTGTCAGGCCTCCCAGTATTCACTTCCCACCTGTTTCTTTTATCTGTTGCTTTTCAACAAATAATCCCCACACTTAGTGGCTTAAGGCAATGATTTATTATGTTCCGTGCCTCTGCGGGTTTGGAACTCGGACTGGGTTCAGCAGGGTGGTTCTTCTGCTCCGTGTGGCGTTGGCTGGTGTGTCTCGTTCAGCTGCCCTGGCCACCTGGGACCGAACGTCCGAGAAGCTTCCCTCGCATTTCTGGGGCCTCAGTGCCCCTTCCCGTGACCTCTCTCTTTCCATGTGATACCTCATCATTCAGTAGTCTAGTCTGAGCATCTTTCTGTCGTGGTGGCTGCTTCTAAGAGCAAAAGTAGAAGCTGTCAGGCCTCGTAAGAGCTACTTCCAGGGCTGGCACAGTATCAGTGCCACTCGATTGATAAGTCAGCGTGGATTTCGTGGGGAGGAGAAATGAGTTTCAGCTCTTGGTGGGTGGAGCGTGTGCATAAAGGAGGGAAGGAACTGGTGTAGCCGTCTGCAGAGACCATTGTGCCGCCTCCTCTCGGAAATCTTTCCTGACGTCTCCAGGCCCCTTTTCTACCGATATTTAACAAGTATTGTTTTGGGCCTCGGTTAGGCCCATATTATAAACGCTAGCTTTATGCTCTTTCCACACTGTTCCAAGTGTCACTATTTTAGCTTCCCTAATCCCCAAAGTAGGCCCTAGTTTACCCGAGTACAGTAATTAGCTAATAAATTCGAATAAGAATAACAGCATGCCATTTGTTGAACGCCAGCCATGTGCCAGGCCTATGCTAGGTCCTTTACATTAATTATCTACGTATATCCAACTATCTCCGAATGTTAAGAGAAAGAAAACCAAGGTCCAGAAAGAAAATGTAAGTTGCCTGATATGCAGTCAGCACGGACTCCCAGGTCTGTGTGATTGTAGAATTGTGTTGCAACCTCCCTACATCCAAAAGGGTCATTTATTGAGCACACGCTATGTGCGCGGCCCATTACTTAGTGCTAGGGAATCAGAAATACATAAGTCCCTGCTCTCAGTCTAATGGAGAAGGAGGATCTATAAACAAATAATGACAACACAGTGTCTAAAGGCCCAACATGTCAAATGACAGAGTAGAGGTCTGAGACCCAGACCTGGGGCCATCAGCTCTGCAGAAAACGTTGGGGCAACTTGACAGTGTCAGAGGCATTTGAACTCCAATGTGAAGGATAAATAGGGATCCCCCGGGTAGAGGGGGATCAGCGGGGAGATTGACAGGAGTCGGAGAAGCAGGTTCAGAAGGTGAAGAAAGGGCAGGAGAGGAAATCAACACCACTGACACCCCTTATAAGCTGTCCTGTAAGGGGGCCCTTGAGTCCTAGAAACATCTCTGAAAGGCTGTTTCCATATTCTTGTTCTTGTGGGTGGGGAACCGAAGTCCAGAGAGATCAAATCACGTGCCCAAGGTCACATAACGCAGTTTGGCCTTCCTCTTGTACGTGCCGGGAAGCCAACAGACGTTTTCAAAACCAGAGCATGGCCTGAGCAGGTGGAGAAGTGGACCCTGGTGCCATATGGAAGTGTAGAGAGTGGGTAGAGCTGGCAGTGGAGAGACCCGATGTCGGAGACTCTTCCTAATGCAGCCGTGAATCCGTGAGGACCTGCGGTGGCAGCAGGGTGGAGAGAAAGGAGCGGAGTAGAGACACGTTTTCGATGCAGAGCGGATGACCCTTAAGAGAGACGTCGGACTTAGGGGTGAAGGAGGGAGGGAGAGAGATGTCGGGACCACTGCCAGGGCTTTTTGCTTGAGGCACCGAGTGGGTGACGGTGGTGGAACTGAGTCTGGAAGACATCAGAAGGAGCAGGTTGGGATGGTGGGACTCGAGACGTTGATACGGGCTCGCGCGTGTGAAATGCCAGTTTTCTGTCCAGTGTTAGAGGCAGGTACACAGCTCCGTACATGAGTCTGGGGCTGCAGGGGGCCGTCAAGGCTGGAGAAATATACTTTACTTCCATTATCCGTTATCGTGGTGCATATAATTCCTTCTTGCTCAAGTCTCCCTGTGTATATCCTGCGCGCAGATGCCCCAAGTCTCAGGGAGGCATTTTCTCAGAGTCATTGCCAGGCCCAGCACTGCGATATTTTAAAAGTGTCACATCCTCCGTGCCCCTCTTTGAATCAAGTCACACTACTTTTAATTAAGTTTCCACTTAAAACCTCAAGTAAAGGGGGGAAATTACCCTAAGGAATTGATCCCTGCCTGCAACGCACTGGCATTTCAGTGGCTACTCTGTCGTGTTCTCTCTCTCTTTCTCTCTTTCTTTTTTTGGTCTCAGATCAGCCAGGAACATTTTCATTCTCAATTGTTGATGGGCTTCAGAAACGGGGGCCTGGTGGCAGAGGACATTTAGGAAGTGGGGTCTTAACAGACAGTAGAATTTTCCCCACTGCAGTGTAGCCCCAGAGGGATCCCTGGATTAGAGAAAATACCCTCAAGAGCCGATTCGGGAGACCCGCATCCTCAGCTTGGTCTGACTGTGTGTTTGTTCTGTGACCTTGGGCAGACACTCAGCTCCCCGTCGCTCGTTTGTAAAAATGGGAGGTGATTCTCCGTGAAATCTGAATGAGATGGTTTATCTAAGGCCTGGAAAATGTTGTGCATATGTGACAAAGTCCACTGTTTCTCGCCACCTCCATGGATAACACCCCAGCCCAAGCCCCCGTCATATGTCACCCCCATTGCTGCAGTAGCCTTCCGACTGCTCTCCCCGCTTCTGCCCATGTCCCCTCACAGTCTGTTCTTAACACAACAGCCACAGTGATGTTGCAAAAATATGTCACATCACGTTACCTCTCTGCTCGGAACTCTTCCTGCAGCATCACCTTCCACTTGTGGTGAAACCCAGAGTCCTGTCCTGTGTGATGTCACCTCCTGCTCTCACCTGCTGCTCAGTCCCCTCGGCCACCCAGCCTCCCTCATCGTCCTGGAACATACCAGGCAGAGTCCTGCCCCAGGGCCTTTGCACTTGCTGCTTCCTCAGGCTGAAAAGCCCTTCTCTCAGGTAGCCACATACTTCCCCCCTCATCCCCCCTCTTCCAGGCCAAAGATTTTCCTTTTTTTTTTTTTTTTTCCTGTGTATTGTTCATGTTCATCCAGTGGAAAGTAAGGCCAGTAAGAACGGGGATTGTTTTGAAGGAACCAAGAGCTCCCGGCAAAAGGGGGCTCAGGAGTTGAACTCAGATGGAACGGGGTTCGAATCCCAGTTCTGCCGTTTGCTCCTGTGCCCCTGGAAATGGTCCTTGACTTTCTCGCCGTTCCCCAGCAAGTGGAGACGCACCCCGCCCGTGTGGGGGGAGGAAGGTTGCATGCCACTGCCTGTGCTGGCGCCTCCCCGATCGTAGGCTATTAAAAAGTGGAAGCTAATGTTTTGATGTGACTGTCGTTCAAGGCAAGAGATGGTGGCAAGGAAAGGACACGAAGGAACTGTGTCCTGGGGGAGGAGAATGAGGGTGGCCTCCTCCAGTTCCTTAGCTGCCACGGCTGAAGGGAGTCCACTGTCTCCCTGGAGGCTGCAGTTCTCACTGACCCTTCAGCATCCACACTTCTGACATATTCCATCCACCTGGTGTTTCAATATGGCTCACGTTTATAACTAACACTCACGCAGGCTTTTCAGTGTGGCAGAAACTGGTACAAGTGCTTTACATTGTTATAAGTTCTTTATCCCCGTTTCACAGATGAGGGAAATGAAGCCCAGAGAGGTTGGCCAACCTTTCCAAGGTCACACAGCTAGGAAAGAGCAAAGCTGGATTTGGACCTAGCTGGTCTGTGTATTGACTCTTCGCACAAGATCAGCCGAGCCTAAGAAGTGAGCGCCTGCCATGCCAGCACTGTAGGGGAAAACAGACATCACAGTTTTCTTATTTGCTAGCCGAATAGATGATGCATTTAGCATAAAGCAGTGAGGGGCTCAGAAGCCCAGGGTTCTCTCTGCAAATTCTTGCCCTTCCCCATCCAAGATTCCTGCCGCTGCTCAGACACTGGCCTCCTGCTTCTGCCCCCAGCCATCCGAGTCTCCTCAGATATTCATTCCTTTTGAGGAGACTTAGTCCTATAGAAGCCGAATGGGGTGGAACCACAGAGCTGACGTTATCAGGCCACGAGGGATCCCACCACCAGGAGCCAGGTGGAGGGAGGACACCCGATGGGAGAAACCCGCTTACAACAGTGACCGAGGTAGCCTGCTTGTCCCTGGAGGCTTACAGGATCTATCCCAAGTGGAAAAAGGGAATTTGGAAATTACAGACAAAGAATGGCAATTAGGCTAACTAAAGCAAAAGGATGGGATTTAAAAAAAACAACACAAAAAACAAACAAAAAAAACCAACCGCACCACATTTTGCTAAGTAAGCCAGTGCTGGGGAAAAGATTTTACCAGGAAGTAAAAATAAACTCTCACGTGTATGCATCATGGGAGAGGTTCTGTCTTTTTTCCTGCATGTCTGTGGCTCTGTGAGGGTGGAAGCTGTGCTGGGACCGACCGCAGGCGCCCCGTGGGGCTCAGGGGTGCAGGACGCGGAGGCAAACGACCCAAGTTCCAATCCGGGCTCTTAGCAGCTGTGCAGGCTTGAGCGGGTGTTGAATCTTCTCTACTCCTCAGTTTCTGCATCTGGTAATTCGCCTTCTCCACAGGATGATAGAGCAGGTCAGGTCCTCCAATAACATTTCCCGTCACCATGTCTCAGTTTGCCACGTCTGTGACAAAGCATATAGGGGGAGCCAGAGTGACAGGGCTGAGTGAGGAAGACGTCACCCCTTGTCCTCAGGGCACTCGCTGTCTGATAGAGGAGACACAGGAGGAAATAAGAGCCTGTGCCGGGGACGTAAGTGTTCCCATGGAGGACGTGATCAGAGGAGGTGTCGTGGTACATGCAGGACAGAGCGTTCCGCCGGAAGCCACCTGGGGCAGGCGCAGGTGTGGGGGCTGGGGCCCTGGGACAAGGCAGGGAGGCGGTGCCAGGCGGTGGCATGGCCTACGGAAGGCCAGGGATGTTTGGAAGGGAGAGCTGCTGGGTGGAGGTGGTGACCGAGGCTCGCCATGCAGAGCAGGCCTCTTAGAAAGCAAGTTAAGGTCACTTACAGCGAGGCTTGGGTTCTGGGCCAGGGGTTGGCTCCAGGTGGCACCGGCGAGCAGAGAGAGACCCACAAAGTCTCCTCATGCTTTTCTTTTTCCTCTCCTTCTTGTTTTCACTCTGCCTCTGACCTTCTCTCCCCCCCACCCCCTCCCTGTTCCCCCCGTCTTGGGTCTGTGGGGTTTGGGTCTCTCTCTTCCTTTGACAGGTTCTTCTTTGGCCGAGTGTTGTTTCCTTTTTCTTGGCAGGTGGGACTCGCTGGCATTTCTAAGTCTATTTTAAACACTTCGTAAGGCTTGATTTAAAGGAAAATCTGATTTTCACAGTTTGTGCCTTGGTGCCTTGGGGGACTCTTAGTTTGATTATGTCCTGGAAAAACTGTGACACAGCTCAGGCTCTGGGAACCCTGGGAAGGGGGGGCCACTGGCTTTCAGCCGGATCACGGAGCCGTTGAGGGGCCCAGGAGTCCTCAGGCACCTCATGGTAGACAGCCAGGCTTGTTAATTCCCCCCGAGTTTCACACGCTCATAAATCAGCTCGGGAGGTCGTTACAATGCAGATTCTGACTCAGCAGGTCCAGGGTGGGACCTGAGACCCTGCATTTCTAACAGGCTCCCAGGTTTTGCCAGGGCTGCCGTCCAGGGGCCGCGCTTTGAGTGGCCAGGATGTAGCGTGTGTCATTTAAGTTGCCCCTCTGCCACCACGTGCTGCAATGTCCCCTGGGCAGACTAGTTGTTCCTCCTCTCACAGAGCTTCCTGGAGAATTTCTAATGGGCTCTGCTTCCCATGTGAGAACCGAATGATCTCTGTCCTCGTTGCTCTTCCATTAGACTGAGCACCAACCGCTTCAGGGCTTGCCATGGAAGAACAAAAAAAACAAACTAGAACCTTCCAGGCCCATAAGTACAGTAAGACCATTGCATGCCACCCACAATCACGCACGCTGCTGTAGAAAGCACTGGCTCTGCTTCGCCGGGCACAGTTCTGGCCGTGCTTGCCCCTGGCCGTGCTGCCCTGGGGTCCTGTGAGTCCCTGAACCAGCCCCCATCTCCACAGCAGGAGATGTGGAGATTCCTCATTGGATTTGGGGTGAGTGAGGGATCGGTGTGACTGCCTCTGTTTTTCATAACTGGTCTCATTGGGCTCAAAGTCCTCACCCCTCAGTCTTGGCAAAGCATGAGTCAGCAGTCAGTGCCCTCGCAGGGCGCTTTATCTCCTCTCTCCAGGGGTCTTTCTCCTCCCTCTCTGCAAGGTGGTGTCTGAGCTCATGAAGTCGTTCAGGTGTTTCAAAGCCAAAGAGAAGGGGCATCTGTTCAGGTCCCACTGTCCTTTCCGGCCTCCACATGGGATTCTGGGTCTCATCTCAACCCTGGGTCCTGTGTTGGTGTCCACTGCAGAGTGACCACTGTCATGGTTAATGGTTACCATGGATGCCCGGATAATGGTACCACATTACGTCTGGGTGTGGCTGTGAGGATGTTTCTGGAAAAAACATGTAGGGTGTGAAACCAGCACATGGAGGAGAGGACATCGCCTCCCCCATGAGGGTGGGCATCACCCCACCCCCTGCGGGTCTGAGTAGAGGAGGCAGACAGAGGAAGAGGGAATTTGCTTTCTCTGCCTGAGCTGGGACAGCCGTCGTCTGCTACCTGTGGACATCGCCTCTCCTGGTTCTCAGGCCTTTGGACTCAGGCTGAGTTACGTCAGCAGCTTGCCCAGTGATGGTGCAGTTTGCAGAGGGCAGACTGTGGGACGTGCTGAGCCTCCAGACTCGCACGAGCCAATGCCTGTGATACAGTCTCTCTCTCTCTCTCTCTCTCTCTCTCTCTCTCTCTCTCTCTCTCTCTCTCTCTCTCTCTCTCTCTCTCTCTCTCTCTCCAGAGAATCGAAACAAGTAGTAGATGTAGAGTGAGTGAGAGAGAGAGAGAGAGAGAGCTGTCTCAGGATGGGCACTGAGCCTGACTTGCGAGTCCAAAGCTCGCCATCGCTCCTTTCTGCTCGTGTTTCTGCCGTAACTATCCTGTTCCTTCCCAAGGCAGTGGGTGCCCTGGCTGACGAGAGGACATTTATATATTTCAAAACGATTGCAATTATGTGTGGGGCGGTGCCTAAAACGGAGTAGCTGATCCATAGACACGCTCTCCTTCGATCACTGCGGAGGATACAAGAGAGCGTCAGCATCTGGAAGCTTGGATTTGATATGAAATCCATTCAGATGGAGTGAGATGTTCTGAAGGACTGTCTGCCGTGGCGGGAACCTGTGGGGTTCTGTCTCTGAGACTGAAGCCGAGGCCCTGAGAAGAGGATCGAATGCCAGCACAGCACACAGATGTGGCGAGGCTGCCAGGGGCCCCCGGGGCATCTCGCTTCGCAGCGATGCAGCCCCGCCCCTCGTGGACTTGACATTGAACTGCTCATTCGGGAAGAACCTTCTTCACTCACCACAACGCGGCCAGCGCACAGCATTTGTCTCTGAAACGAGTTGCCCTTCAGACTCCTGTTTCTAATTCCTGCTTCCTGGAGGCCGGGCCAGCTGGCGTCTCTCAGGCCGTCTCGATTCTCCAGCTGAAATGTCTGCAGGCCCCTGTGGGGCCACGTCCATTTCCGTCTAGCCCTCTGCGGAGTCCATGGCTCATGAATGAACAAGCAGCAACATTTCTGTGAACACGTGGCCCCCCCACGGTCACCGGGCTCTCACCGTCAACAGAGAGCAGGTGTTCAGAGAGACTGGACAAGCTGTGGGTGGTGAGGCAGACGCTGGGCTTGGCTCTGGAAGCTCAGACTCAGAACACTGAGCGGAACCCTGTGAGGCGCCTCCAGGAAACAGGTTGTGTGAATCTCTTTCCCCCCTCTCCGGGCTCATGCATATTCATGAGTAGAACAACTCTAGGCCGGAGATAATGATTCATGCAGGAAGCGCCATTCTGAACAGTATTATCTGGGAGTGACAAATGAATTTCTAATTTAACATGTGTACCGCACAAATAGAGCCAAGAACTTGAAAGTCAAAAGCGTCCTTTGGAGTCATGCAACTTCTGCTGTAATGTGGCGTAAAATGATAGAGCAAGAAAGTCTCTGGTTGGGGCCTTCCCTTCAAAGAAGAGGAGGAATGCAAGGGGGTGAGATTCCAAAGCCGGCTTGAGTCTACACAGAAGCCAGTAACAATGACCGCGGATCACACAACAATAGCAGAAAGAAGAGCCAGCCTCCGGCACAAGCACCACCATTGTTTTGAGTGATTACTTGGGGAGGAGAACAAGCCTCCCTCCCTCCCCACCCCAGCCCCCCACGGCTGACAACACACATGGAGTGGAGGCCAGTCGGGTTCATTGGTTGCTCAAAACGCGTCAGAGGGCAGCGACTGCAAAGGCGAGACTGGAGGGAGAGTGGCGGAATTGATTAGAGCTGCATTTCAATACCAGTTCCACGTTGAAATGTTAATTCACAGCATGATAATGTGCTCGCGACACTAGGTGCCTGCCTGCCTGGCTGGGCCACCTCCGGCTTGTCAAAGCTGACAGCCAGGCGTACAATGGCTGCCGTCAAGGAGTGGCAGCTCTTTGAAGACTCAGTCTTAAGCCGGTTCTTAAAGTTCTATATTCCTGTCATCCCTGCTGCCCCCCGCCCCCCCACGGCCTTTCCTTTGTACTTGCTGGAATACGGACTCCCCCCCCCCCCCCCCCCACCTACTGCAGCATTCATCCAAAGCCCACGGAAAACTCCGACTTCTGGAGCCTGGGTCTCTACTCTTGGTTCTCTTTGGAGCTAATAATGACATTTTGGAGGGTTTGCTAGGGAAGGAAGCGGAGCCCTGTGCAGTCCATGGAGACGTGGTGGTGCCCTTGGTGGCGGTGTGACCGCAGACAAAAGCTTGTGGACCAAGGCAGCCGACCAGGGCTCCCTCCTGGGCTCAGACACAGCTCTAACTGAATAGGTAAAATGTGTGCACTGGTTAATAACACCGCTCTTTCAATATGTATTAAGGGCCAGGTGCATTATCTCATGTAACTCTCGTTATGGAGCTGGATGCTGTAACCATGTTGCTCACGTCACAGGCTGGAGAGGTTCAGTAACTTGGCCAAGGGCATACGGCCAGGGTTTAAATCCACCTGTCACTGATGTGCGTTTATATTGGTCCTGCAAAAACACCTTAGCTTTCAGAGTTCAGACAACACAGTGAGAGGAGCGTTGATGAGCTGAAACACCTTAGATGGCCAGGAGGGATGTGATGGAGGACGGATGGAGAAGCTTCCTGGGGAAACGAGTCTCTTAGTCAAGGGCAATTAAGAAGACCCGTTAGATCTCTTGAGGGTTATTGGGAAAGAGGGGTGAAGTTAGTTTCACGGTAGAACTAGAAACATCACATCCTCAAGTTGACAGATTTCTGTGTAATATGAAGGATACATTTTCTAGAACAAGGCTTCTCAAATGTGAAGGTGCATAGTCTCACTTTGAGAGACTGTCAGAACCTAAATGTGTGGACCCCAGAACAGTAGGTCTGGGGTGGTCCCATTTCTGTAACACTGCTATTCCCCAGACCACACTCTGAGTAGCAGTGCCCTGGACCAAGGGTCAGTAGACTTTTTCTGTAAAGGGCCAGAGGCTTCGTGGGCCAAACAGTCTCAACTAGTCGACTCTGCCATTGCAGGGCCAAAGCAGTTATAGACCAAACGTAAAGGAATGGCCATGTGTTCCAATATAACTTGATTTACAAACAGGCGGCCAGGCCCTTCCGCGTCAGTCAGGCTTCTTAACTGACAGCAACAGAAATCACGGCTTGGCTTAATGAGGCAAGGACTGGATTGCCTCCTCCCGCTGGCAGGCCACCACGTAGCCGATGACCACCGTGGGCCGCCGTCTTCCCCATGTTACTGGTGCTTTAAGGATGCCCAGGGTTTCCTTCCTGGCACGTCACCGCTGATGCCCGATCTGCACCTTTGAGCTCAGTTGGAAGAAAGCACGAAGCGGTGGGTTCCATCTCTGCCCGCGTGGCGTCTGATGCACAGGCAGCCCTCCTCGGAAGCGGGAAGATGTCTGCACGCGTGGAACTCACCAGTGATGACACCTGCGTGGGCACCATGCTTCTCCGTCGCTCCCCCTGTGCCGGAGCCGCTCCGGGCCCAGTCGGCCAGATCACCGAGTCCAGAACGCGGGCCTGTGATGGAGCCCAGCTCAGGGCTCCTGGTGCAAGTTTCCGGGATGCCGGAAATTCCTCATCCCCAGGAAGTTGGGCTTTACCGGATTTGATCTGTTTGTTAGTTTGAGATGCTGGTGGCTGAGTAACACTCCGTTGGTTGCGGTGTCAAGCATAACACATGGTCCCAAACATGGTCTCTTGGATACGACCTGGGACCTACTTCATGAGGGAACTGGTGTATATTCCCTCTCCAAAGAATTCCGTGGGCCAGTCTCATTCTACTGATGGCCTCTAATAAGCTCTATCACACACACACGTACACACACGTACACACATACACGCACACGCACATTTGCGTGCTCAGAGATTTTGTTAAAAGGATATTTTCACACACACTCAAAGCCGCTCCAGAGAACCTGGCCTAGAGGCCGCAGATCCCCGAGTTCCACTGAAATGACACTGCAGCCTGTGCCCCTCCAGCCGCCGGCACTGAGCCTGGGCTGCCATCGCGAGCCTGTCTGCTGTTTTCCCCTCTGGAAGCTGGGCGTCCCTACTGTGTCTTTCCCCACAGTGGGTTCCTCCTGGCAGCCCAGCTTCTATTCCAAAGGTGTGACAGATTGGTGACCTCGATGCCATGTGCCTGCGCCCTCAACACAAAAGCTGCTGGGGAAGAAACTGTTAAGCTTGGAGAGGTTTCCCAGCAAAGGACCGATGAGCAAAGGAGCAGCGTGATCAAAAAGGATATTTAAAACACTCACTGTACCTCTGAGGACAGCTTTTTTGGGACGAGGGCCTCAATCCAGTGTTCCGTCTACGTTTTCCCTCTTGCCAAACTAACTTAAAGTTTCCACTATATTCTCTACATTTTTAAGCCCGCAGCACACATGCCGTGTCACCACCCATCACCGGCCCCTCGGAAAGAGCTCAGTTTCTCCTAAGGATGGAACTCACGTCATTAGTGGTGCAAAATGTGCTTCCCTCTTTCCTGAAAAAAAAGGAGTCTTCAGGTTTTAAAAACATGGCGGGGAAGCCAAAAGGAAAAAAAAAAAAAAATTACACAAAGAATATGAGCTGAACGATTCATACTGTAATGCTGGTTAAGCTCAGCTCATCAAAGAATCAGAATTGAACACAGATTAGCTTCAATTGCAGCAGGACAGCTTTCTGGCTTCCGGGCTTGTGGCAACATGGGATTCCTGTCCTGGAGATCTTGTGGGGGACTGGCTGGATCCACCCAGCTGGCCGGCACAATTAGGACGTAGTTGGGTGTGGACACAGAGAAATAGAGCAAATGGCGTTGGCATGTCTCTGCTAGCCTTGCTTGCTGTCAGTGTGTGACACCAACTTAGATGGCAGGACGGTGCAAACGTTCCGGCGGGGGCAGGCACACATGTGCATGCCTGTCCGGTGGGGGAGGCAAAGTCCGCTGGACCCAGGAGCAAAGGACTCATTCTCGGGGTGGGTCAACAACTGCCTGTTACCCTCTCTCCATCCCAAGTAAGTTTTGTGATTGCTAGAGAAATTGAAATTGCCAAAGAGCGAAGTTGGGAGGTGCTCTGATATTTTCTCTGACTCTTACTTAAACACTGGTAACTTTCCGGAGACTATAAATATGATTGGGGCCCAGCCATTTCTCTCTTTGTGGGCTATGAAAATTAACTCAGTCCGCAGGGGCTGCAATCATCGCCCAAAACCCCAAGTGTGGGCTCTTCCTCCACACTGACAAAAATAACAGTTAATTAGGCTGCAACACCCAAAGGAAAGTGAACTTACACCACCAGTCGCAGGGCGGCGTGCAAAGTGTTGCCATGACAACCAGCATTTACAGCGCTTCAATGTTAATATATCAAAGGCGAGGGTAATTTCCCAGTGAGCATACACAGGGGTGGGTTTTTTTTCCCCCTTCCTCATTCTTTCTGCCGGCCTCTTGCCAGTACAGGAGCTCTAGTCCTGTGGCAACAGGTTCCAAAGGAAGAGAGGCCGAGGGAAGGCATCAGACAGCTGGCTTGGCAGCCCTGGAAATGCTGTGTGCCCCGGGAGGCCCCGGGAGGCCCCGGGAGGCTGGCACAGCATCCGTCTCCGAGTTTAGGCCAAGTGAGAAGGACTCAGAGGCAGGGAGAGTGTGGGCTGTGAACCTTCGCCCTCAATTGCAGGTGAACTTTCTGTTTTCATGAGCTTTCTTTCCTTCCTTCCTTCCTACCTTCCTTTTTTCCTTCCTCTCTCCCTCCCTCCCTTCACCGCGTTTCCCCCGGCAGGAGACAGCGACTTGGTACATAGTCCCAGCCCCACACATTTGTAGAGAGCGGCACAGTTCATAAAGTCTGTTGCCCCAGCTTCACATTTCATCTGCACAAACATACTTAGGACTGAAAGCCAGGTTACTAACAGCCACTCCTTTGGTCAGTGAAGGATTTACCAGAAGCTGTGATGATTTCTGAACCTAATAAATGAGGAGTAGTCAATTTTACTTTGAGAATAATCTGAAAATATAAGAAAGTAGACACGCTTTTTAGAGCAATAACGATTTAAATCGTATATATTTACATCTGTAAACCTCAGAATGCTGAAAAACACCTTACTTGTTCAGAAACAAATCAGGAAAAAAGGAAAATCTTGAACTCTGAAATATATTGAAAATGCACAATTATTTCTTTTAATCAACCAGGTGCACTAACTAAGATTTCAGAATGTTGCCTGTTAGAGATTTATAAAGGACCTGCTTTAATAAACAGATCAAGGTGAAAAGCATTGAAACTGGCATATCAATGTTGTTGACAATTGAGCAGCTACTAAGTGCTTGAACAAATTTGCTTATGCATTCCCTTGCAATTTGTTTATGAATGAATAAATGATGAGTGAGTGAACTGGAATTTTTGGAAGGACAAATCCCAGCTCTGGAATAGCTCGTGTTTTCCTAGAGTCTGAGTCCATGAGTTTTCCCCTCTTCATAGGCAGCTCTGCAGAGCGCGTTTGGGGCAGACCTGCAGGAAACAGGAAAGTGACAGATGAAAAAGGCCATCATCGTTTTGGTGACGCATTGGCACCGAGCAATTATTTGTTTTCTCTAATACGTTGAGAAAAGTGCTAATGAGATTAGCCTTTTGTGGTGAATACTAATATGATATGAAAACAAATGCTACTATGCAATGTGAAATTGCTAACAATGGAGAAAATTGCTAATAAAATTCAATGGACCTCAATGACAAATGCTTCAGGCGTCCCTCTGGCCTGGCCAGAGCTGCGTCACAGCACAGGAATGACAGTAGACTGGGGGAAATCGTAGCACATAGAGTCACTTGGCCATGGGGGGATTTCAGGTGCTTCTTCCAGAATGACCTCTGTGTGGGTGGGGGTGGGAAGGGAGACAGACGTACGCACGTGTTGGACACACACTAGCATCACGCATGGGCTCACAGTGCCTGGAGAGGCAGCTGCAGAGTCTCCCTAAGGAAGCTGGCACGACCCCCTTTCCACAGTTGTGACTGGCCTTGGAGCTTTGCCGGAGTCCGCTTTTATCTGTTGCACTGCTTGGCCTTGTGCAATTGACCAGGCAGCCATGCAAATGGAAAGGTAGACACAGAGAGCGTGACATCCCTACGGAGGCAGAAATAGCAGAGTGGGGACCAGGCTGCCCTCTGGGTCTTCCCCTTCCTCCTGTCTCCCCATTCCCATTTCTTCGCCCTCCATCTTCTCTACCTCCCCCCTCCCTGGCCTCCTTCCCTCCTCCATCTCCTCCCTTCGCTCTCCAGGCCCTTCCCTTTTTACTCTACTTATTCATCTCCCTTCTCTTTCTGTGTCTTTTTCTTCCCTGACTGTCTTTACTTTCCCAGCTCCCCCTTATCCATTACCTCCCCCCACCTTCTCCTCCATTTTCTACCCCTCCACTATCTCTCTTCTTCACATCCTCCATCTTCTCCTTTTCCAAACCCTTGGTCTCTGTTTTTCTTACCCAAGGACCATCTTCCCCAGGAAAAGCTAACACTTACTATGAAAACAGGCTTTACTTGAGGTGAGAGTGAAAATTTGGCTCAGCTTCTCAAATTCTATGAAGATGCATAACATCTCTGAGCCTCAGTTTCCATATCCATAAAATGGGTTTCCTTAAAGAGTGGCTCTGAATAGCCACCCTTTATTTTTTTTCATTTTTTTTTTTTGTATGCAACATAAATTTTATTTTCAAATGAATTCCCGCCACTTAAAAAATCCATCGTTTTTATTTATACAATGGGAGGAATATATATGTGTATAGTTACGTTAATTATAATTGCGATTATTCCAAAGTGAGCGCGTGTGGGGAGGAGGACGGCACAGGGATGTTGAAAACCTAAAAATGACTTAGAAGCGTGATTTTTATTTTTCCTTCTTCAGTATTTTCTTTGATAGTGTTGTTTCATTGTCTTTCTGTGGTTCTCAACTCTGTCAGACCCAGGACCCTCGATTTATAACGAATATTTTGTGACATCCCCTTTACTATCCTGAAATGAACTTCATAGATGAAATGACCCATACACACAATTTCATAAAAATTAACATCATGTCATAACTATATTATAAAGGGGAATGAAAGTAATTTATATAAAATAACGCGTGTTTCAATATGTAACAGCTTGGCCGTGAGTACAGAAGACATGGTCAAGTAGGCAGATGCTTGCGCCGGTATCTACCGTCATATTGAATGGATGCCAGCAGGAGCCGACCCTACGGGGGGGGCCGGGGGGGCCTTGTTGAGGACTGCAGTATGTTTGAATGGCATTTCCACCAGCGATGGGGTTTATTGAAACGGCCGAACAAGAAAAATGCTGGTAAAGTTCTGAATGATACAAAGTGAGATTTACAATTTGGTTCCAGACCTGGGAGTTTCGGTGTAAATTAAGACTGTGAGAAATCAGACGGGCTGCAGTTGTCTTCTCTGTGGCACGGACCCGCCCGTCTAAGTATCCACCATTGTGACAACCCAGAGCAATCCCACACATTTCCCAAAGGTCGCCTGGGCGGTGGAGTCGCCCATGCTGAGACCACAGCCATATTTTCATTAAAAAACGAAAAGCAGACCCTTCTGCTCTGCGAGGCTTTGACAGTGGCTGGGCCGGGACCCCTCTCACCGAGGCAAAAAGCAGGCGAGAATCGTGGCACTCATCCCACACCCAGAAAACGGGAAGCGAACCGGTTTTTATCATCTCACCTGACAGATTCCGCGTGTCTCTCCTGTCACATTCCTGTCTGTCCTCAGAGTCCCTGAACAAAATCTACACACACCCACGTTGTCGCTAATAGGATTTGTCTCACTGCTCTCGGTGCCTGAGACCCTGGTGGAGGCTGTTCTCTCCTCCCCGAGCCCAGCCTCATTGTTTCAGCGGCTGACAGAATTCTCCCACAGGTGGCAGGGGTGTTCTCACCAAAGGTGGACTGGTCAGTGCTGGTTTGGCTTGAAGCCAGAGGTTCCTCACCTGTCGCTGACGGTGGGTTTGCACCCAGCAGTCCCAGGGGGCCGCGCAGACACTCCAGGACTCGGGAACTCGCAGGACCGTGAGTTTGCTGTGGCCCCTGGAAGTCTCTTCTGGCGTCGGTGTTCTGTCTGCTTCAGGGTCGGGGGGCTCTCAGCAAAGCTTGGCACTTCAAAAGGGCAAAGTTTGGCTCACGCTGAAAACCGAAGGTTCCTGAAGAAAAGCTCTCTGGTCAGCTCGGGGGTTCGAGCCCCCTCCTGGAGGCCGAGTCCCTCTCTCCAAGCCTTTCTCTTGGGCTGTGTTACTATATTTGGGGTTTCTTCCCGTGGAGCATTGGGACCTTAGACTAAGTTTCCTGTTCCTTAGAGTCTGAAAGGAAGGCCCAGCCCTGGGCATTTCTCTCTCCTCAACCCCCTCTGAAATCTCTTGTACCAATCAGATGTCCTCTCCCTCACGTGTGACATGGGGGCAAAAACAGTGTTTGCCCTTATGGGGTGGTTGTGAGGACCCCGTGAGATTCAGGTGTCGGGGCCCTGGCTCTTCAGTGACGTGTGCCCCCAGCTTTCCGTTCAGTCTGTGCATGGAGTCTCGTCTGCACTCAACTCGGGAGCTGCACGCATATCCAGTCTCAACCTAGGGACCCCCGCTCCCTCTCCTGCCCTGTACTCAGGTCCGGTGATCTCAGTGTCAGGAACCTGCCTGCGCCCATTCCTGTGTCTTCCTCTTTACTACCCACCGCCCTCTCTCACGCCTCCGCCTTCCAGGACCTCGGCTGTGGCAATAACATCCTAACCGACCCTCCCGTTTGCCTCGTGGCCCTTGAGAATCCACTCTCTTCACGGCAGCCAGAGGCATCTTTTAAAAATTTGACGCATGTCACCGCTTTGCTTCAGACTGCCAGGCGCTCCCCATGGTACCATCGCTTAGAATTAAATGTAAGCTCTGTCCCCAGATTTTCGTGGCTCCTTGCGATCAGCGTCTGCCCGTCTCCAGAGCTGCTTACTTTTTTGTACTCGTTCATCCTTCGATTGATCATGGTCCTGCTACACTGACCTTCTCTCTCTTCCCCCAGTAAACCAAGCTCCCTCCTCCTTCCTGACTTGGCACCTGTGGTTTATTTCAGCCCAGGACACCCTCCCCCCAGTGACTTACTTTCATCCTTCAGACCTCAGCGGAGTTGCCTTCCCCAACCACCTTGTCTAAGGTAGCCTGTCACTCTGTGGACACTTCTAAGTGGCCACATCATGTGTTGTCCAGTCCAGAGCGCTTACAGGACTGAGAAAAGCCTCCGGAGCAAGCGCACCAGGCCATAGGTTTAAAGCAGGACAGTCCTTCCCTGATTTTCGTACCCGGGCTCCATCTCACGGTTTGTCACGCTCTGCATAACCCTTGTCAGTCACTGATACCATCTGTTTACGTAGTTGTCACCTCTCTGCTCTGTGACAACGTGAACTCCAGGAGGACGGCATGCCGCCTGGGGGACTGTTGCAGCCTCATCCCCTCGAATGTGTCAAAAAACAAAATTCAACTCAGTAAATTTGAAAGCTCTTACTGGCTGTGTTCCGTGGTTTATGACCCAGCATCCCATCTAGCAGGTAGAAAGGGGCGCCAAGGAGCTGTACACAATGAAAGACTCATCGCCAGAAGGGAGCGGGAACGAGGAAGTTATTATACTGGGCCACGCAGCGGGCTGGCTGTTGCCCGGTCACTTTCCTTTAGGGGATGGCACGGCATGGGGTCTGTCTAACCAGTGACGATCAGGTGATGGATAGGTTTAAGGTTCCATTTCTGGGAGAGACGCAACTGTGGTTAAGCCTTGGTTTGGTGACATGGCACTTAGTGTAAGCGACACCATTTGGGGCCTGTTGACCTGTTTTTAACTATACTGTTCAGCACATAGTAGGTGCTTTATAAATATGTGTGGAATAAAATATGTTGAAGGTAAGGCAGTGCAACTGATGAGGGTTAGGGAACTATGGGTAAGTTGTCGTGGCCACGCTTCTTGCCATTTTGTACAGTGGACCATCCAGCTTGACTTTCTGTGCGGGCCAGAATCATGTCCTTGCCCAGATGAGGAGGTTCCAACTGAAGCTGGCTTGGGGTGCACAGGGTCGCCCAGAGGTTGCTTCGCTACACTTAGTAGGGCTTCCTTGTTTCAGTTTGGTTTGATAAGCACAGACCAGAAAATAGTTCCAGGTACTTACTCAACCTGATTAGCAAATGTCATGGTTTTGCAACATGTGGGGCCAGAAAATAAATGCGCTCCCTGCTTATTGATTGGAAGAACCAGAAGAGTAATGCTGGAGGCAACACCATGAGAATTACTGTGACTTCATTAGCGTGGATGCCGATGGTGCGAAATCCAGTTATTGTGGAGTGGGGATGGATTGCATGTTAATTAATATTTAAGTCCTTTAGAAGTGGCACTGGAGGAAGAACCCTCCCCTGACTCTTTGGTTCCTTCACAGCCCACTTCCCCTGAGATAGGATTTCTTGGGGGCCAAACAGAAATCCCCTTATCACACAGCAGCACAGATTGGAGGCCACGCTGGCACTTGGACTGTGTACATTTCTGTAAAGGAAGGGCCTGGTGTTATGGAACGGCGTGTGGGTTCTGAGGCTTCCCACGGGCCTCCCATTGTACAGTCTCTTAGCAACCAATTGAAGTTTGGAAGCCGAAACAAAGAGACTTGAGTCCATCCTTCGCCCCTGAAGCACATTCCTCTGAGTGTGGCTTCCCTCTAGAGAGCCAGCCTGGGGGATGCACGCAGCAATCCTGTTCCCTCATTGTTTCACCTGGGAAGCTAAAGGAACTGGGAGGTGGGGAGATCGGTTAGGGACCGGCTGTGTTCTGTCTTTAGAACGTCAAAGGAGGCCCAGGAAAGTCTTCAGAGAAGTTGATCTGCGTTCGTTCATTTGCAAAGGAGGTAACACTGCTTGATATCTTGGAGTTCTGTCACTAACTAACTGTGTGGCCTTGGACAGCTTACATTTGTGGGCCTCAGTTTCTTCATTTGTCACACAGGAATGAAAATGGTACCGTCCTCATTGGAGAGCATGAAGGTACATCAGGAATTGAACAAACAGTTGTCCACGGGTGGGGTTCCCTACGTGCCAGGCACTGTCCTTGGTGCTGAAGGCACCGAAGGAAAGAAAACATACAGAAATCCCTTCCCTCATGGAGATTACCTTCTAGGAAGAGACAGACAATAAATAGCAAAATACTGTGGAGGGAAATAGCGAAGCTGATGGTGTTAAGTAGAGCGTCATGGAAAAATCTCACTGAGCGAGTCCTGCAACCCAGCCAAGCAAAGGCCTTTACATGGTGCACAGCGGTTGTAAATAAGCTTCTTCATGTTGTTAGCTATTCATCCAATTGTTTACTCATTCATTTAGTGATCCAATGACTTATTTTCAGTCCCTCATCCATCCATCCATCCACCCACCCACGATCAATCCATCCATCCGTCCATCCGTCCATCTGTCCATCATCCATCCATCATCCATCCATCCACCGTCCGTCCGTCCTTCCTTCCTTCCTTCCTTCCTTCCTTCCTTCCTTCCTTCCATCCATCTGATATTTTCTGAAGAAGGAGAAGAGTGACATGATCCAATGACCTGATTCAGTGTAACAAGCGCCTCCCTAAAGGCAGGTGTGGACAAGGTTTATAGCAGACTTTCTTAGCCTCAGCAGTACCGCCATTTGGGGCCATGCAATCCTTTGTTGTGGGGCCTGTCCTTTGAATTGTAGGGTGTGAACAGCATCCCTGATTTCTACCCACTCGATTCCTGTGTCACCTCCAATCAAATATGTCTCCTGGCATTGCCAGATGTCCCCGGGGTGGGGATGGGTAGGCAGAATCGCCCCTGATGAGAATCCCTGATTAATAGAAAGCCCATCCTCAGGAAGGGAAATTAGTCCACCACTTTTCTCTCGAAAGGAAATGAATCAAGGTCTTTAATTTCAGCCGCAGTAGCAGCATTTCCAGACATTTTATTTTCTAGAGCTATGTTTCCTGGTGCAGGAAAACAGGAGAGACTTGGGGCCTTTTTGAAATGAGAAATAAAAATCTTACCCCGTGGGAACTTTTTTCCCCACCACCTCTGAGAACTGTGGCTCATTCAAAAATCACCTCCAAACCTTACAGAAGAAGTCGTTACGACAAAGAAATTGTGGCTAACCTGGAAAACAGACCCCAGCTTAGTGCCTCTGCCTCCTGCCCTGGTTGTATCGATGACTCTGCAACTACCGAGTTCACCCCGAGATTCCTCGGTGGGATCAGAGCAGAGTGGGGCGTCCTGTTGAGGTCAGCCACGTTACCTGATTCCCCAGCTTGATCTAAAGGGACATATGCAGGCTGAGGCCAGGCAGCCACATTGGTCCAATGGCCCATCCAAGGCTGGCACCTTCCCAGGTGAGCCCCTGAAGACCATCTCACCTTGCCTCATTCCTCGCTGTCCTGCCCGTGTTCATTCACAGAGCCTTCTGAGTTGCGGGAAGGTTGTCTAGAACCCCTTGGTGCTTTAAATAGCTCTTGACTATTTTCGTTCCCATCTCCACTGCAGCCCCTCTTCCCCTTTCCCCTCCCCCATCCTGTTTGAGCTACCATCATAGCCCACCTGGACTGTCACACTAGCTTCAGAACCATTCCCCTCACCCCATCCCCTCTACTCCTGCTCACTTCCATCCCTCCTTGCACACCAGAGACCCAGTCTTCCCATTGAACGTGGACGACAGTTCAGATTCCTGGCCTGCAGGGTGGTGCACGAGCTACCCTGCTCTCCAGCTCCATCACCGACCACTCCCCATGTTCACCCACCCTTGCCCCATCAGCCTTTTAGCTTAGTCACACCTTAAAGCACAAATATGATCATGTCACACCCTTTTTAGCTCCCCCTGGCCTTGCACACATTCTCTGGTATCACGCTGTTCCGAGGATAAGAAACCCAGTGAGGTCTCTGAGTCCGGTTTCTGTTGAGCACGCCGACATCACCTCCGTGAGCTCCCATCTCTGTGGTCCAGCGGCTGCATCCTCTCTGCCCCCCCCATGCAGGCTCTCCCCACCACAGGACCTTTGCACATGCTGCTGTCTTCACCCGCTAAGCTCTCCCCTTCCCTTCATGCCAGTTACATTGTTATCATACGTCAACTCTGAGCTTTAGCACCTTTCCTCATGGGGACTTCTCTCGCCTCCCCGACTAGCTCCTGTCCGCCTATTACACATTCTTATTGCATTGTATACTCTCAGTCACTGTTCCTAGTTGCAATTTTACATTTAGCGATACATTTACTGTATTAAACAGCTGCCTTCCATACCTGGACGCTGAGCTCCAGCAGGAATGGGACCAGGTCTGTTTTGTTACCATTTGGGGCCCAGAGTTCAGTTCAGTGCCTGACTCATAGCAGGTGCTCAATAAATATGAGTTGGGGAATGAACAAATAGTACATGAGCCACTTCTAGTACCAAGCTTGGAGGATGACGCCATCGTGAGATTTTCAGGAGCCGTGACAGACAAGCTGAGGAAGGGTGAAGGCGGGTCCAAGCATCAGGACTTGCATGACTTGTCATCCTGTCACCCCTCCTTTCTCTCACCTATGTCCTACTCCTACCTTCAAGGTAGGCACAGCACCTTCTAGTTTTGTGTCGCTAGCACCTTGCTCAGGGCCTGGCCTGCAACTCAGTGCCAACAAAGCTGCCCTGTGTGAATAGATGTAAGCATTGAGGGTTTAATGCAGATCTTCCCGTGCGAGCTGAGGTTCATCCGGGAGGAATTAGGGCAGGGAGGGGAGGCTTGGCTTGGTTCTTTAATAATAGAACATGGCGTTTTGGAGTCTTTCACAAAAAAGAGCCTGAATCGTTTCTTTTTATACTAACCTTTATTGAAAACATACTTTTGGCCAGGACCTGGGGTCAATGCTTTCTATGCATTACCTTGTGTAACACCTAGGCGTTCATCTGTAGTTGCTGCTGAATTTACAGATGGGGAAACTGAAACTTGGAGACAGCACAGCAGCCCAAGGTCGGAGAGTAATTGGCCGTTTCCTGTTCAGACTTGGGTCTGAAGTCACAATCCATGGGCTTTATTTACCATTTACTGTGAGGACCCCTTCAACTGGGTCAACCAACACCGTTTACGTCCTCACGCAGCAGGTGAAGTCCATTCCTGCTCAAATCTCAAGGTGGAATGAGAGAGGACGGAGGTGTGTGTCTGGACAGAGTCAGGAATGCTGGGGCTAGAAGGGGGGCCATGAGCTCCAGCCCCACACGAGCCTGTCAGTACACGACCTCCAGTTTCTCAAGCTGCTGCCAGGCAGCAGCCTGCATGCAAGGTGACCTTGAACCACTACCTGCTTTCCGATTCCCACGGGAAGGGCCCCTGACTCCTTAGCAGGCTGAGCAGCCAGAAGCGGTGTTTCACTCGTTTCCAGTAATTTGTTCTGCTCTGTGAACTTCTGTGTCTGCTTGTCCAACTTCATGAAAATTGGATTACTGAGTGTTAATTGGTGCTGGCTCAGCTGGTTTACAAGGGACAGTGTGACATGGAAGTGGAGAACCCCAGTGTTCGGTTCCTGCAGACGGCAGTAGCGTAGGTCAGAGCACCTCTCTGTAGCAGCCGTAGCTCCCCTGCAGACCTTTGGAAGGAGGGCGGCCACTTCTTCCATTCAAAGGAGGGAGTCTGTTTCTGATGCCGGTAAGTTTGAGGGTTTGGTTACGATGTCATTCATTCATTCATTCATTCATTCATTCATTCATTCATTCATTCATCGAATCATTTTCAAGCACCTGCTAAGTGTTGGGCTTTGTTTTGGGCTCTGGAGAACCAGTGGGGAATAAAACAGACCAGGTGTATTGTAGCCTCCATGAAGCTTTCGTTCTAGCTGAGGTAGGGAAACAACAGTCGAGTAAATATAATATATGATACACTGTCAACCAGCATTTGCACCCAGTGCTTTTATAGTCTCCATTACGTATGCGAAAAGGTCGGCTTTTTAAAAAACACCTTGAGATACGTACTAACTCCTATTCTGTAGAATGCACCCATTTAAAGTGTATGATTCAGTGTTGTATCTTATATTCCCAGAGGTGTGCAGCCATCACCATAGTCAATTTTAGAACGTTTTCAGCACCTCAAAAAGAAACTCTGCTACCTTCCACCGTCACCATCTTCTACCCCGGTCCCCGCCTCCAGCCCCAGGCAACTGATCTACTTTCTGTCTCTATAGACTTGCCTGTCCTGGGTAGAGAGAGGTCACCTTTTGAGAGTGGGGGAGCACGGAAGAAAACCTTATTATCCTCTCCTCCCAAATGAGGCCTCTTGACCTCAGTTGCCCTTGGAGCGCCCTCCAAGATCCAAATTTCCATGGCTCCCCAGGCTTGGTCTCTGGGGATGGTGGGGGTTGCTGACCAGTGTCCTGATACATAATCACCCTTTAATGATCTTACCTTCCACCTGGAAACCAACCCGAGGTTACAGGCTCCTAGCCAGGTAGCAAATGCTGGGTGTAAGTAGGCACGTGGGGATGCAGAAGGGACAGTGTGAAGAGATGTCAGTAAGACCAGGAGGGAAGGAAGGGGCTGTGGAATGCAGGACGCCTTCCGGGCTTAGGTACGTTCTGGAAGGTGGCTTACTTGCCTGGGAGGATCCAGAAGAAAGGTGGGGCTGGGCGGTGGCCGGTGATGGTGTTGTGTGAGTTTCTTGTTTATTTTGGATACTAGCCCCTTATCGGAGGCGTTGTTTGCAAAAATCTTCTCCCATTCAGTTGGTTGTCTCTTTATTTTGTCGATGGTTTCTTTTGCTGTGCAGAAGCTTTTACATGTGATATAGTCCCATTCATTTATTTCAGCTTTTACTTCCCTTGCCTTTGGAGTCAAATTTATAAAATGCTCTTTGAACCTGAGGTCCATAAGTTTAGTACCTATGTTTTCTTCTATGCAGTTTATTGTTTCAGGTCTTATGCTTAAGTCTTTGATCCATTTTGAATTAGTCTTGGTACATGGGGACAGATAGCAGTCCAGTTTCATTCTTTTGCACGTGGCTTTCCAATTCTCCTAGCACCTTTTATTGAAGTCTTTTCTCCATTGTATGTTTTTTGCTTCTTTGTCAAAAATTGTCCATATTTATATGGGTTTATTTCTGGGTTCTCAACTCTGTTCCATTGGTCTATGTGTCTGTTTTTCGGCCAATACCATGCTGTTTTGATTATTGTAGCCCTGTAGTACAAGCTAAAGCCAGGGAGTGTGATACCTCCAGTATTGTTCTTTTTTCTTAAGATTGCTTTGGCTATTCGGGGTCTTTTGTGGTTCTACACAAATCTGATGATTTTTTGTTCTGTTTCTTTAAAAAATGCCATTGAGATTTTGATGGGGATTGCATTAAATCTGTATATTGCTTTGGGTAATATGGCCATTTTAACTACGTTGATTGTTCCAATCCATGAACACGAAATGTCTTTCCATTTCTTTGTATCTTCTTCAATTTCTTTTAAAAACGTCTTATAGTTTTCAGCATATAGGTCTTTCACATCTTTCGTTAAGTTTATTCCTCGGCATTTTATTCTTTTTGTTGCAATTGCAAAAGGAATTTTTGTTTAATTTCCTTTTCTGAGATTTCATTGTTAGTACATAGGAATGCAATGGATTTTTGTAGCCGGCAACTTTACTGTATTTGTTTATTGTTTCTAATAGCTTTTTTTGTGGCATCTTTAGGGTTTTCTATATATAGCATCATGTCATCTGCAAAGAGTGACAATTTAACTTCTTCATTCCCAATTTGGATGCCTTTTATTTCTTTCTCTTGATATGTGAGGATTTCCTATCATTCTATCTTTGGTTTTCTAATAAGACTGTGTCTCCATTGTTTCTTTGCCTTTTTGTTGTTGTCTAGTATTTCTGTGTGGTGCTATTCTATGAATTTCCCTGTTTCTTTTATTATGTTATATCAGTTCTGGATTTTTTTTTTTTGAGTGGTTACCATTAAGTTTATGTAAGAGAAAATATGATAGAGTGTGCCATTTCCTTCAGCATGCTTCCTTTCTCCATTCCCATATTCCTATTCAGGCCTTTACTCTCCCCCTTTTTATGTTTTGGTTGTCACAAATTATCCCTATTGATGGTGGTCGAATAGCCTTTCAGTATTTCTTGTAGTGCAGGTCGTGTGTTAGAAAATTCCTTTAGCTTCTGTATGTCTGGAAAGGTCTTTATTCCTCCTTCATATCTAAAGGATATCTTTGCTGGATATATTATTCTTGGCTCATGATTTCTCTCTTTCAATAGTTTGAATATTTGGTTCCACTCCCTCCTGGCTTGTAGAGTTTCTGCTGAAAAATCTGATGATAATCTAATGGCCTTTCCTTTGTAGGTTACCATCTTCTTTTCTCTGGCTGCTTTGAGGATTCTTTCTTTGTCATTGATTTTTGACAGCTTTAATACAATGTGCCTTGGAGAAGGTCTGTTGGGATTGAGGTAATTAGGTGTTCTATTTGCTTCTTGGATTTGAGGATCCAGTTCTTTCCACAAGTTTGGGAAGTTCTCACCGACTATTTGTTTGAATGTATTCTCTGTTCCCTTCTCTCTTTCTTCTCCTTCTGGTATGCCCATTATTCTTATATTGCTCTTTCTGATGGAGTCAGAAAGTTCTTGTAGAGTTCTTTCATTTCTTTTAAGTCTCAAGTCTCTTTCTTATTCCATCTGTGTCATTTCCAGATTTCTATCTTTGATGTCACCGATTCTTTCCTCCATCTGGTCAACTCTACTACCTAAGAATGAAATAGCCTAAACTGTTTCATTCTTCATTTCTTTTATTGAGTTCTTAATCTCCAGAAATTCTATTTGGTTCTTTTTTAAAATTCCAATCTCTTTGGTAAAATGTTCATTTTGTTCTTTGATTGCGTTTCTGAGTTAATTGAACTGCCTTTCTGTGTTTTCTTGCATCTCGTTGAGTTTTTTCAGAACTGCAATCTTGAATTCTCTGTCATTTAAGTCACATATTTCCATGTCTTTAAGTTCATTTTCTGGAGACTTTTCATTTTATTCCTGAGCTGTCTTGTTGCCTTGGTTATTCATGGCAATTAATGGTTTATTATTTCTCTTCCTAGACATCTACAGGGTGATGGGGTGAGGGGTGGAGAGCAGACAGAAGAAAAGGCCACGGCATGGAGGGAGGGAGACGGATGCCAGGAGACTGGAGACTGTGCAGACAGGTGGCCACTCAAGGATTCTGGGGCTTTTGAAAACGGAAGTATCTAATATTAAATTCTAAACCATTGGAAATGCTCTCATGCAATCCCTTACCTGAAAGCTTTGGTCAAATCTGTCGACATAGCTGGGCACTAGTTATCTGGGGAGGGTGGATTGGGGTGCTTATTGGGGTGATATCGTATACAAAGGAGAAAAAAACCCTGCAGAATAGAGGAGGGATCTGTAAAACGAGCCAAGTCAGTGGAAGTGGAACCTAGGGTTGTAGCTGAACTTGAGTCTCCTTAAAAATCTCGAGAGAGATTGGGGGCAGTGCTTTGTTTCCCTCGGTTCAGGGCATGTGAGGAAATCTCCCTCGAATCTCAGAAGTCAAGGTGATGCCTTAAGTTAAGGCTTAAGGAAGACATCAGGTGTCAAACGGAGTGATCGTGGAGACCAGACTAAATGGAACGCCCCAGAAGAAATGATGGAAGTAGCAGCAGTGCAGTTTATTCGTTCCTTCATTTACTCATTCATCCATCAAATGCTGGCAACCATTTTATGTGTCAAGTCCTTTACTATTTGAGGAAAACACATTGTCACTGCCCTCAGAGAGCTTTCACTTCTGAGGTGTGAAGGCACAGGTTGCTGACATTTATTGAGCTCCTTCTGTGTGCAGACAGTGGACTATGTATTTCATGTGTTGTCTTTCTAAAATTCTCCCAACAGCTTTATGAGTCAGTAACTATTATCCCCGACATACAGACAGGTAAGCTGAGGCCCAGAGAGGTTAGGGAACTTGACTCACACCTAACTTAGCTGATCCATAATGAAACTAGTGTTTGGACATGGGATTACCTGATTCTTGGGTGGGAGGGGGCACTGAAAAATTGGTAGTCAGGGGTTCAGCCTTGATAGTGTGATTTGCGAAGCTTCCCCATATTTCTCCTGAGTCCCACCCCGTCTGCTATGATGGCTGTCAGTCCATCAGCCAGCGGTGCTTTCCTTCTCAACTCCTTTTCTAGAAGCTTCACTCACCAAGGACAGATGTGCTGGCTGTGGGTTTTGGGGGACTGCTGAGGGGCTGGGACGGTGAAAGGTTGAGGGGAGGCTGGGTCCCAGGATGATGCTACAGACACCCTCTTGGCAGGCTCCCAGGCTCCGCTTTCTGCTGCGCGCTAGGATCTTCCACTACAATCAGCAAAGGGCAATTCCACGGCTTCTTTCATGAGTCCTGTCCCCATGCGACAAGGAGAACAGGAGAAATGCACCATGTGGTCCCGGAAGCATAAATGCTCCGCAGCTGAGTGAGCTTTGCAATCCTCTGCACCATCCCTATGATATTTACTGGAAACGATTTGCTCACGGCAGGCCCAGAGCCCTTCTCTGTAGGGAGAGAGCTAGGAGCTGGGCAGACACGATCCGGGCCCTTGAAGAGCAGAAAGGAATTGGACAGGCGTCTGAGAAGCCACCTGAGCCTGGAGTTGGCTGTGGCAAGTGGATGGACAGCTGTTGTCTTTTTTCGTTCAACACCGTCTTCTCTCTTTGGGGAAATGTTCCTCGTCTACTCTGATCATGTGACTGGGGTGGGGCTGCCAATCACAGTTTCTTACCCAATCCCCTGGCCACAAGGGTGGGTATATGATCCAGACTCAGCCAATTATAGCACCCTGTCTGCCTGGCCCCAGTGGTGGGGCCCAAGCTTGCTTGTTAGAGCCATTTCCTTTGGCACTGAGGACAAAGGACATTGATGTTTCTGTGTTACGGAGTTTGAAGGACAGGAAGCAGGGACTTCCGGGGCCTTCTTTCTCCATCACGTCGCGTCCACTGTCTGTAGGGGAGAATCAAATCAAAGTGGACCAGCAGAAATGGAGGAAACAGGAACCATGAGTATGGAGACCCCAATTCCAATTCTGAGTGCCCCAGGGCTGCCCTCCTTCCCCCGCTGTCTTACTTCTGTGGTCTTCTGCAGTCTCGTGATCTGGTAGGGTCACCTTCCGATGAAACCTCTTTGAGTTGGATTACTGTTGCTGTAAGTTTAAAGAAGCCCGATCAACCTAGATAGGAACATGAGAAATCCTATTTTGAGAGCAGCTCCTCTAAAGAGCTGGCACCTGACATGACCTCTGTTAGGTACCAGGGTGGAAATTAGACTGTGCACCTACTATGCCGAAGCTGAAGGTCAGTGAAGGTCAATGAGCCCCCTTTTCCCGTATGGCAGATGAGGAATCTGAGACCCGTCATAGGAAAGAGACTTGCTGTGATCAGGAGCAAATCAGTGGCAGAACCAGCCCTGGAGAGGAGAGGGCCTGGCTGTCTTGGTTCCCCTCAGGGGTGGGGCAGCGGTTTCTTGGCAGAGCAAACGGACCAACTACATCTGAATGCATCGGATCAGGAGTCTCCAAACTTGACCTCAGGCCAGCCATTACCTTCTCTTCACCCCAACTCTAAGTTTCCACCCTTCTGACTTGCCAAGACCAGGTAGGAGTGAATTAATCTCGGTTTGGTCTCAGTCTCAGAGACCCGGCCTAGAACTCAACTTTTGGCATCCTGGCAGCAAGACCTGACACTAGTCCTACCCGAGGTCTCGCTGCTTCCACCAGAGGTTTGGTTTCAAAGCGTGGTCGTCTAAACAGCTCCGGCCACCAAAGTGGTTGGCTGGGGAGGGGAGGTAGAATTCTGCTAAGACATAATTTCCACTTCCAACTACAGCAGCCCTCCCCGCCTCCAGTTTTAAAGTGTCTTTTATATATTGGAGTTTAATGTATAGTTTTGTTTGAAGATTGAGTTTCCCTTAAAAGAAACAACCGTTTCTCTCCCTTTGCCAGGTTAGGAAAATTTTCGGTCATTATTTCTTCAGATACGTAGTCTCCTCATTTTAGTTCTTTTTCTGGAGCTTTGCTCTGTTATTTGGGACATGTTTCCTTGTCTCCCCATTTTGGCTGCCTCCCTGTGTTTATTTCTATGTATTAGATCTGCTGTGTCTCCTGGTCTTAGTAACGTGGCCTTATGTTGTGGTACTGTTTCCCTGTAAATAAGACCTAGCCGGACAATCAGCCCTAATGTGTCTTTTGGAGCAAAAATTAATATAAGACCCGGTATTATATTTTATATATATGTTATTGTTTTAATTATATTATATATGATCTGGTCTTATATTATAGTAAAATAAGACCGGGTCTTAAATTAATTTTTGCTCCAAAAGACACATTACAGCTGATTGTCTGACTGGGTCTTATTTTGGGGGAAGCACGGTGTCCTTTGTGACCCAGTGGCACAGTCTCCCTCCTCACCAGCTCCAGGTGATCCAGGTGTGTCCCTTGTGTGGGTTGCATGTGCCCTCTTCTTGTAGTTGAGCCTCGGTTGCTGTTTGCATGTCAGCAGGAGGGATTGACCCTCGAGCTGGTTTGTTGTGAGGACAGGCTGTGACTAAGTGTGATGCAGGGGCTGACCCTGCAGACCAGGGTTTGTTTTAGTGCGGCTCTGGTGCCTGCCCCGTCTGTCTTTTGAGTGTGCTGTCCTTGCAGGCGCCTGGGTGATGCTTCAGCTTGGTCTGAAGATGGCCACCAGGTGTGCCAGCCCTGGGCTCTCCTGGGAGGGGACCCACTGCAGGCCAAATTCAGCCGCTTTATGGCAGTGTCTTCTCACTAACCTCTACTTAAGAAAGAGTTTAAAACCATATACTTCTGCCTCAACCAGGGGACTCTTGCAGTAATCTAGCTGCGGCTGCGAGCAAGCTTGATTAGGGAGTGGGTCCACACACCCAGGTTTCCCAGGAGAGGCTGAGTTCATGCCTGTGGTCTCAGCATTTCCTCTAGTCTGTGCCCCCTTCATTCTCAAAAGTATCCCAGTTTGGATGACAAATCGTACAGTCACCCCCCACACTAGGGGAGGGACAGTACAGAGGAAGGAAGCGAGTACAAGATTGTGTGAAGGTGAAAAGCAGCTACGCAGTCACGGTTCCGTAGGACAGTGTTTTTTTTTTGTTTTTAATTTTAAAATTCTGCATCTGAAAACACAGTATGACAGAAAGCATCTATATACACCTGCTGCAGTGTTTTTGGTATGGTACAGTATTTATTACATCCACTTTTTTCTGCAAAAAATTTTGCTTTGTCAGACAGAAACAAACGCCCCTAGACCAAACAAAACAAAACAAAACAAAAAACAGCTAAGGCACAATTTCGTTGTTTTCCTGCTAAATGAAAAGACAGAAAAGGTGCAAAAATGGGTGGGTAGTGCAATTGTTTTTGAGACTCATTCTACCATGAGGAAAAGCATTTGCTTGATTGGAACTTTGATTACTGGTCAATTTCAGATAGTTCGATATCTCTTAAAATACTCCTTTAAATAAATAGCAAAATATCTACATCTTTCAGTGTGTGCCATTTGAATTCTCTCTCTTTTTTTTAAAACTTTATTTACAGATTCTCTTTTTAAAAAAATCAATACATTACAAAATATTTCTGTACAGTTTTATGCATATTATGATCTATAACAAAATAGTTATTTTTAGAAACTATATCACCACATGTCTTTGAAAAAAAAAGAAGGGGACGGTAATAACTTATTGTGAGGCCTCTAAAAAATACCCAAACAAATGCTATTGACAACATAATAATATTAAAAACAATTTTTTTTAAAAAAGGCGAAAGGACTACAAAGACGACAAAACGCTCGGTTCCAGTGAGTTTCCTGTGAAAACCCTGGGTCTTTGGCCTCCATCAGCCCTGGAGCGATGGGAGGGGCAAAAGGGGCCGTGAAAGGAGGGAGAGAGTGGTCCCTTGGAGGACAGAAGCCATCTGCTGGAGCGTTACTGCTTTCCCTTTCCAGGCAGGAAGGGCAGGGAGATACATTGAGGGACTCTCCTGATTCACCCTTGACTAAGTCCAGAGTCACCACATCTTTGGGGGAGGGGAGGGTTGGAAAGCGGAGGTAGCGCTCGGCAGGTGATGGCGCCAGCCCACTCCAGCCGCCGTCTGCTCTGAGCGCCTCAGGAGCTGGCTGAGGTTTAGACCAGCACCCAAGCCTTCATTTTACCCATAGGGAACATTGAAGAATATTTTTCTTAAAGACGACGTTTATTAGCAATTCCTAAGCATCTGCAAACTACAGATTGGCCGCCCCTCCCTTAGGAGGCTGCCACGAATGCTTCAAGAGGCTCTTTCTTCTCGGATGTCGGTGGAAATGAGAGGGAGAGGGAGGTCAGCTTTCCAAAAATAATTTTAAGGCCACATTTCAAAAAGGAGAACCTAAGGCTTTTTTGGGGGGGTGGGGGAGGATAAGCAAGTCAGAGGCAAGTCAGGACTGGAGATGAGATAGGGATGGAGGTGACAGGGCAGAACCTGCTTTCCCGTGAGGTCTGAGGGCGGGGGCCAGTGGACGGGGGTGAGAGGGCCACTTTCTCCCCGTGTGGGCTCGGCGAGGACAGAACCAAAGACACCATGACAGGTGGACACAGGTGGTAAAAGAAAGCCCTCCTCAGTCTTAAGAGGGGTCTGTACCAGAGTATCTTGTTTGGGAGGTAAAAAAAACAAAAAAAAACAAAACTGCTGAGAGAGCCAGAGAGAGAGAGAGAGAGAGAGACTGAGGGAGAGAATTTGCATAGATTGTACATTCAGATCAAGCCTTTCCTTCCCTCCAGGTAAACGTCTCAGCTGACACGGTGAGGTAGTGCCTGTGGGAGACCCATGGGTGAAGTAGGGGAACTGAGGCAGCAGCGAGGACACCCTGTGAACAAGCACAGCTGCAGCGAGGCTGCCCGAGAAGCTTCCAGACACGTGGCAAGACGGCTGCTGCAACCTGGGACTTGCCCCCTCCTCCTGAACCCCATCCTTGAGCTCTGCCGGGAGGGATGGAATTCCGGACGCTGTGGCCTGGACAGACATGGGCCCCCTTAGGTAAGGGGCAGCAGTTGGGGGCCCCCAAATTCGGTTCCTTCTTCCCTTCAGCACTCACTGTCTTGGGACCAGGGGAGGGTAACAGGCCAGTTGTCCCGGGACTCCTCCTCTGTGGGACCCTGGCTTTTGGGACGGGGATGAGTGACTACTCACGTTCCTGTTCCTTCAGAGCTCAACGCGGGCGAGGATTCCTGCCCTTTCTCAGAGCTGCTTTTCCCCCCTGCACGGCGGTGATGCCCAACCTTTAAAACCCCCTCTCACTGCCTGTGCACAGGCTCAACAGGGGGCGTCCTCTGTGCCCATCTGATAAAAAGAAACGAAACTGCCAAGATTTACAAATCCGACTTCCTAGAACGAGCTGGATCTCCGCTGCCCCACCCCATCGGGAGGTGCTGCTCCGGAATCTCCAGCCTCACAGGCAGCAGCCGGCCACCCCGAGGAGCAGCTGCTCTTTTGGACGGGCCGTGCGTGGGCCAGCAGACCACAGTCCCCACCGCTCCAGCTGCTTCTGTGTTAGTGTCCTGAGCCCACGGGCACGTGTGACCCCGGCGGAGGGTGTGGCTCCGATCGGCGGGCCTTTGCATATGGCTGTGCCTAGTGGGTCCCCCTTGGTGCTGCCCGGGGGCTTGTGTCCCGTGCTTCCCAGTGACCTTGGCTGTGAGGGTGTGTTTGCTCACATGCCACCCAGCAGCTGCTCTCCTCTATTCTGCACGACCCTGGCACAGAGACCACGTCCCAGCCAGTGTCCTCCGCGCCGTAAAACCCTCAGGAAGCCATCGCTGACGTTCTCTCCAACCAGGGGCCTCAAGCAACTAAATCATCCTTCGGCAGATAAAGAAATGAGCTGAATGGTTTTCCCTGGAAAATATCACCGTTTCTCACATCATCCTGGGGTTTGTTAGGAATTGTGTTTTTAACCAACTGTAACATCTGCAAAATTATTCTCTGCCCAACAACAGAGGACGTTAAGGGACACCCGGGTGACTGCTCGGTGAGCCAGAATCTACTGCGGTGAGTAGGGCGTGAAGCCCGGGAGGCGGTGGGGCTTGTCCCCAGGTAAGCCCGCTCTGCACTTCCCCTCTCGTTCACGGTGGGAACAAATGTCAGCAGCGTCAGTGGGTGCAGGAAGGTCCCGGCTGGGAATCTGCAGGCGCTCACTGCACAGGGCATGTCAGGGCTGAGCCCAGAAAGCCGCTGCAGTGTCACCGCGCCTGGTGGCCACCGCGCCTGGTGGCCTGGGCAGCCCGGGCCAGAGGCTGGGGTAGGAAGAGCGTGTGGCACGGGCCTCCCACAGTTTGTAAGTCCATTTAGAGCTCAGGTAGCCTTTCTGAAAAAGCCTCTCTGAGGTCCCAGGAACCACTGTTGACAGTGACCGTCTCCTGGCCCGTCTGACCACCTGGGTCTTTCCCCTCCTGGGCTGGTGTCCCTCTGGCATGTTGTCACGTCACAGGGAGCTCAGGGTTGGCCTGGCGCAGGGCGGTGAGCAGGGAGGAGGCGGCCCAAGCTCTGCATACGCTCCCTCCACGAGCAGGAGCAGTCGGCCTGCCGAGTCCCTGGCCTGGGGTGGGGAGCAGGGATGGCTCAGGCACTCCAACACCCCCAAAACTGAAGGGGCAGATGAGGCTACCATGAGGAAAATCGGGGCTCCTACGTTCCCTGTGACCCCACTTTCAGCGAGTGCATGATGCCCAACAGCCCTGCTTTCCTCTGAGAACAGGGAGAACGTAGGCGAGAGAGAGAGGGACAGACAGACAGACGCGAGGGGAGACGGGGCTGGGGGGGCAGGGGGGCCTTTTGTGAATAAAGGCAGCTTCCATTAGTAAGAGAACGATTGACAAGCTGCAAAAACAGCACCTACTAATTAGTCACTGACTAAAACATTAAATAATAAATAGCTAACGTGTCCCTTCTCTATCTCCTCCCTTGGCCACAGGACCCCCTGACTTGCTGGGCAGCGATGGGGCGGTTTTGGGGGCGACAGCTGGAAGGTCACGGAGTGAACTGCGGTACTTCCAACTCACGCTGGGGAGACATACACCAAGGCCTGCTCTCCTGGGAAGGACAGTTTGCAACCGAGGTGGGACTTTTCCAAGGGGGAGGGTGGGGGGAGCTCTGGGGAGGGGTTCGCGGATGAGAGTCATTTGAATAACACTGTTGTTTAGGGTTTAGGGCTTAAACCACCAGATACCCAAGCTTGTACGCTGCCTGTCAGGTGGGCCCGTTGGCACCTTGGAAAGAAAGGGCATGAATTTAGAAACCGAACTGGAAATGCTTTTTCCTGGCTGTGAAAGTCTGGTCCCTGCCGTTAGTCCCCCACAAGAGCACCGAGTGTGTGATTCACAAAGGTGTGGAGTGTCTGACCTCAGAGCGGGAGGGCTCAGGCAGAGGAGGGCCCTGCTGTGCTTTCGAGCTCGGGATGGTTTGGCTCTGAACAATCTATACGTTTCCTGGCCAGCGAGGTCAGGGTCTTGGTCTCCTGGCCCCTGAATGGCCGGGAAACTCAATACGCAGCCTCGCCATCCCATTTCTGCCTCGAGGGAGGGTGGCCTGGCACTCAGGACACTTGGCAGTCACACTCTGGGTGGACCTTGGCCATGTCACATCGGAGGGCTTTCCTGCACATCTAGCTACTCAGAAGAAGGGCTGTGGGCGGCTCGGAGCCTCCTGTGCCTGTTGCCTCCCTGGGGAGGGGCCGTGAACGTGACGTTCAGTGGCCTGTGGTTTCAGGGCTGCCACCAGGCTTTCCCGGCCCAGAGGAGCAGGCAGATGAGCTGGAGGGCGGGGCTGGAGCGCAAGTCCACCGTCTGGGCAGTGCTTGTCCAGCTGGGTTGTGCAGGGCCCTGGGGGTCTGAGAGGTACCTAGGAGATGCCCTTGGCAAAGCGAGAGCCTGTGGGCTGAGCTTTGAGACAACCTCCTCTCTCTCCCCAGCTTCGACCAGAGCAGCCTGCGTTTCGTCTGTACCTTGAACTTCCACCCATGACTGCGCTTAGTAAACAAAGTTCTCCTCAAAGTAAAAGTTTTGAGAATCATTTGTCTGGGGGGGGGGGGTTGGGTCACTAGGGGGGTGGGGGGGACACAAGGACCCTGTAGGACTCGAGGAGCAACCAGAAGAGGTGACAGCACGGTGCTGAGACCGAGCCATCCTGTCCCCGTAGCCAGCTTGCCACATGCCAGTCGGCAGGTCCTGCGATGGCCCTGCTCCATCATTCTACAGCCAGGAGAGCCCCTCCCACAAGAGGCACCCCCGGGGTGGGAGGCCAGGGTCCAGGCCCCACCAGCCCGCTGGCCGCTTCCCTTTGAGACCCGCCGGGGCTCCCGTGTGCGCAGTGCTACCTGAGCCGGCCGTCGGGTTTGACCGCCCCCAGCTCTGACTTGGGGTCCGGGCTGAAGGAGCTCCAGGCGGTCTGGCTGCAGCTCTGCATGACGGGGCAGGCGGTGGGACCGGTGGTGCAGATGTCCATGGGCGTCCACATGCCGCCTACCAGCGAGTCCAGCCAGCGCTCCAGCGCGGGGCCGGTGGCGGCCGCGTTCCTGCGCGCCTGCTCTAGCTGCGCGGGGCTGATGGGCAGGCCGAGCACAGGGTTCAGGCTCTGGAAGCTCTGCTCCATGTAGGCGCTGCGGGGGGGCCCGCTGTGCAGCTTCAGGGCCTCCTCTGAAAGCAAAGGGAGCCACGACATCGTTAGGACAGCTGAGAAACCCGTACCTGCTGGGGGCCTGGCTGGGGCGCCACTGAATTCGCGCGACAGGCTCATGCGCAAGTCCTCTCTGCAGGCCCCTTGTACAGGTGAGGAAACTGAGCCTGTGAAGACATTCCTTCAACGTTATGAGCCCACTTACGCCAATTCGTGAGCAGGACACGCTGCAGTCACTCATTCACTCAGCACACGTGTATGACGCACTTGCTGGGCTCCGTTCATTCATTCAATGCATATTTTTAAGCACCTACTTTATGCAAGGCTTTCATTCAGCACAGATTTCCCAGCTACAGTGGTACCTCGGTTTTCGAACGTAATCCGTTCCGGAAGACCGTTCAAGTTCTGAAACGTTGGAGAACAGCCGCCAGCTGGGCCTCCGGAAGCCGCAGGACAGGTTCGACTTCCGAGGCGTGTTAGAAAACCAAAGCACTTACTTCAGGGTTTACGGCGTTCGTAAACTGAAATGTTTGTCAACGGAGACGTTCGAAAACCGAGGTACCACTGCACTACATGTAAGGCACTCGTTAATCTATTCATTTGACAAAGACTAAGGGCCAGGCTCCAGTCTATGTGAGGCGGGAAGCAGCTAGTCAAGGAGGTTACACCACACACACACCCCCTACAGGGCTGACGTCACCATCCCTATTTCACAGATGGGGAAACAGAGGTGGCTACAGTTAGCCACAGGACGGGGGTTAAATCAAAGAGTGGCTGACACCAAAGCTGGTGTCTGTCCTCATGGTCTCCTACCACAGACTCATCCACCAGCCGGAAGCTAATGCTTCCATTTGGGAGCCAGCCTTTCGAAGACTTGGTGTCCCCACCTGTAAAATGGGGCTACTCAGCCTTGCACCCGTGGGCCTTCCTGGGCTGGCAAGAGGCTCAGCTAGAAGTTCATGTGCTTTGTCAACGTGAAGTGACATGCAAACGAGAGGGCTGTCACTGCTTCCTGGGCGTGAAGCTGAGGAAGCAGAAAGTGTAGCCATTTGGGCTGCAGGAAAGCAGCTAGCTGTTTCCGTGTACAGCAGTTCCCGCTCGTTGCTTATTGCCAAACACAAGAATACGTATTTTAAAAAATACGGCAATGCTTCTGGTGAGTTGTATTTGACCAGCTCAGCTTTGGCTGTAGCCCAGAGAACTAGGATTAGAAGAAACCTCCTTCTAAGAGGAAGCAGCGTTCAGAAGACAATGCTTCTTGTTTGCTTGACAGCGGCTGTCACCCTCAGTGACAGGGGTGACAGCCTGGTTACATGTGGTCCTGAGCGGGAAGGAGGAGGAAGGAAGACCCCATACACGTCCGTCCTTCTAAACGCAAAGGGAAAACTAGTGGAATTAAAACCACACGTCAATTAACACACACCAGAAAGTCATTCCTTCTGTTCCCAGCGGCCCAGGAAGCTGAGGGGCTGGGCCCTGCAGTTCAGAGGGGAGCCGCTGGGAGAAGGGGCACTAGTGGCCGTGCGTGTGCATCTTGCAGTGACTTAGCAGAGCTCCCTGCCAGCCAGGTGGGTCGCGTCTAAAGCGCCCGCCCATCTGGGCGGGCAGGTCCAGGCCTGTACCACCGGCAGGGACCACACCTGTTCTCTCAGGCGCAGGCCTACGTTCTCGGTGCCCCCATCCTGCAGATGGGGGTGGGGAGACACCACGCAGACAAAAGGCCGGGCACGCACCGCGGAAAGAGCAGCTAACACACTCGGACACCGGGAACCCCTCACAGTGGCAGACACGCAGGAAAAAACGAGGGTAACGTGGGACGTGCCCTTAACAGCAGCCGGCGACGCTTGCCTCTGTAATTACATTTCCCGCGATTCCACCTCATCAGATTTCTTGAGATTACTAGGGACGCATCGATAACAAATTACTCTTGATGAATCATTTAGCAAATTGCATGGCTCCCACCTTCGTGTTCCCTGTCATTGGAACATCGTTATCAGATACAATTACTGACGCCGGGGTGGGAGGGTGCCCAGTGGGGTGACATGACCCCTGGCCCGTGCTGGGCAGGGGTGGGGAGAGCCTCGCCAACGTCAGGAACGCTGGGAAAAAGACTGGAAAACGCAGGACCCAGTGAAGGGCTCCTTTGCCTGCCCCTCAGGTGCATCTGACACAGAGAGGAGACTGCCTTTCCCATCACTCCCCTTGTCTGGCTTTGGAAATCCCGAGAGGTGTCGCGGATGTGAGCCTGCCCAGGGACGCTTGGGGGCTTGTACTTTGATGTACGGGATTTCTGAGTTTGAGTGCTTGTCGTATATTTGGGACAGGAGCACTATTTTTATGTGTAGCAAATATTTTCCACTAGTACGTGGCATGCCTTTTCACCTAGTGTATCATTTCTAATGAACACAATTTCCCGTTCTAATTACTTTTTTAAACAGTGAGCAAGAGTTGCTGCAAGTCAATCTGTCTCAGTTTATCTCCTAGCTTGTGTTAAATACGATCAGGGCCTTCTGGGAGTCCAGTGGGAGAGCCCCTAATAAATAGACAGATGACATCACCCCCCTGCAGGCAGAAACAGGCGCAGAGCAGAGAGCACGTTCTCAAAAACCTCCCCCACGCCCCACACCTGCCCCGGCGAAGCGCCCGCGAGGCCCCTCAGACTCACCTGGTTTGATGGGCTGCCTGTTGGAGAAGGTCAGAGGTGTGACGAGGAATTTGCTCTCTGCAACTGGCACCCAGTGGTGGAGGATTTTCACTGTCCACACGCCGGGCCTCAGGGGCAAGTTCAGAGGGGGCTTGTAGTGGGTGAACTCGGCAGTGGACTCGATGAGGATGTCGTAGGTGGCTGCGATGACGTTGACAGGGTCCACCCAGACGATGGTCACGGTCACGTTGGGGCCCTTGCCCCACTTCTGCATGCCGACCGGCTCGTCCATGGGTCCCAGGAGGCCCCCAAAGTTCCGGAAGAGACGCTCCTTGGCGTCCCAGTCAGTGCCGACCTGAAACGAGAGAGCGAGTCCTGCAATCACTGGGCCTTATGTACCCGTTCTACAGATGAGGAAACCGAGGCTTCGATGAAGCTGCCTGCTCAAAGTTGGACAGGATTTGAAGCCCATCTGGGGGGTGACAAGGCCTGTGGTCCAGTCACTAAATCTTTGGGCCTCCTGTGCCTGGCACGTGGTGTGTGCTTTGGAAAAAGAATGTGCACGGAATGAATGAAATGAATGCTTACAGGCCATTGTGTGGAAACATACATCCTGCCACTCAATAGGCACGGCTGCTTTCCACCTTGCTCCTTGGTTTTCCAGGTCACATGCTTCTGTTTGGTGTGACTGCTCTGAACAAGAGGAGCTCAGGTTTCACAGCGGCCCTGCCCTGAGCTACGAAAAGCAGGGTCCCCCAGCCTCGCCTTTCATTGCAGGACTTCACATGGTTCTCTGAGGAAGAGACAACGCTGGCCTCCCTAAAGCATTCTGGACTGGACCCCAGGGACGGGCGATGGTTGTATGAGCCGTCTTTCCTGCCAGCCAGGGGTGGGTGGGGTGTGTGTGTGGCTCTGACCCACCAGGCACCTGCTCTTCTTCCCGGCTTCTATTTTCATCACCTCAGTTTAGTCACCCAGTAGACAGACCGCGTGAAATGTCCTCGCTCAAATCCCACTGCTCCAGTGCTGTCTCGTGGTACTTGGGCACACAGTAGGTGCTCAGTATGTGCTGAATGAATGACGTGACAACGAATGGACTATGTAGATCCTTGACACTGAGTCTGTTGCTATTTAAAATCAAATTAAATTAAGGGTCTCCTGCTCCTGCAGGAGGTTTAATTTAATGTTTTGGAAGACGCAGCACGGGGCACCGCTGGCAGCAGATAATGAGCCCACGATGAGCAAGGCTCGCTCTGCTTCCGTGGTCTTTCCAGGATCAGCACGTGTGTGTGCGTGTGTGTGTGTTTGCAGGTCGGGGTGCACGTGTGGACACACGTTTACACCCTGAGAGGATCCCGCATGTGCAGTGTGAACAGGAGCTGGTTTACTTTCTTGTTCTTGCCCTGAGTCTCGTCCATTATTTACCAGGACACGGAGCTGAAAGCTAATGTGTACGGAGAGCTCGCAGGGAGCCAGGCGCACAGCGACACGCTTGGGTGCTCCCAGCGCCACCAGGCTTACTCTGGAAGTCCCCATCTTACAGATGAGGAAACTGAGGCTCAGAGCAGACAGGTTAGTTGCTGTGGTCAGCGAGGAGCAGCGCGGAGCCCAGGAAGTCTGACCTCACTGTTCTGTGTATTACCTCTCATTCATTTACTCACTCACTCATTCCTCTGACACATGTGCCAAGCACTTACTACAGACCAGGGGCGACGGGCACACACACACCTGCACAGCTGGCTTCAACTTTCTGTCACACACCGGGACTGAGGAGCTGTCCCAGGGCAGCCGAGTGACGGCCAGGCCGTTTCTGCAGGGCCACCGCCCCGCCCCGACGTGCCCTCTTGGCGTTCTCTGCGCCCTGTGGAACTGGCTGCGCCTGACGACCCCGGAGCTTAGCACCGTGGCTGGGACACCGCAGGAATTAAAGTAACACTATTGAGTGCAGAGGATTCAAGCTGCGCCTCAAAGTCTTTGAGACTTTTCTAAAGAAACCTGATGCTGTTACTTCCCTACGTGCAACCCTTTTCAGCAACTCACTGTTGTTGAGTCTGGTCTCTTGTCCTGTCCTGAGAGGGCCGGCGCCGTCTGTCCGTCTGTCCCCTCCACGCAGCCCCTGCTCCCGGCCACCCTGGAATACTCTCAGTGCCTCCTTGACAAGGGCACTCTCTTGCCTTTCATCTTGTGCCCATGCCACTTCTGTCTCTGGCACCGTCTGCCCTCCTTCCGTACCCTTCCCCGCCAGCTCTTACTCATGCAGACCTCAGCCTTCCCTGAGAGCTTCTCTAAGCATCTCCCCTTCGTAGGGCAGGGACCACAGCGGGCCTGTTCACCAGTGTATCTCCAGTTCCTAAAACAGAGCTGAGCACGTAGTAGGTGCTCAATATCCATCTCTCTATCCACCCACCTATCTCTGTTCAGCCATCATCTGGGTCCTGAATGGTCAGGGGCTGACACACATGGTTGTCACATGGGTGTCTGTGTACCCAGGCCCTCTCCACAATGTCTTTGCAACAGATACTAACACACAGAGTAATGTCACAAAACTAAATGAGGGTCCCACTTAAGGAGGGGAGCTTTGACCAGTTAGGGGAGTGTGGGGACACTTAGCATGTCACCCTCGATCCTCCTTAGCAATGGGGCTGAACAATCCTCGGAAGACTGAGTTCTTAAAATCGCGACAACCCGGCAGAAGCACTGTGCAGCGGCCGATGGCAAAACCTGGACCTTGTTTCTGAACCGAGGAGGAGAGAGGCAGCTGCCGGCCCAGCATGAGGGCGGGAGGGCTGCCTGACACGGAGCCCTGCTGCTGTCACATCCTCTGTGGCCTTAGGATCTCCTCACCAGGTCACCACAATCACTCTCTACAACATGATCAAGTGGCCATATTTAAGCGCCTGTTCAAGTTCAAGCTTCATATACTGCTCCCCAGCTTCCAGCCCAGTGGAGGCTTCCTACAGCACCTCAGACACAATCCCGCGTCCTCTCCTGTCCTCATGCTCCTTCGCGGTCCCCTCGGTGACTTTTCTCCCCCCACAGCCCCTCTTCCTCTGTGTTTCGGTCACAGTGGCTTTGCTGCCCTGTGCGAACACCATGCTCCTGCCTGGAGCCTCAGGGCCTTTGCACGTTCTCTTCCCGGAAGATCCAAAAATGCTTCAGACCTTTTACAGGTTTCAGCTCATCTCCTTAGATAACTTCCTGAATGAATTGTCCCGTCGGAAGCCGCCTCCCAAGTCCTCAACAATCACATGGATGGAGTTTTCTTTGCTTTACAATGCTTGTCATTAGCTGAAACGTGTTTGTTCATTTATTTGCTCGCTCACTGGCTGGCTGCCTACCCCACTAGAGAGCAATTCCACCCACGACAACGGGGGTCTGGTGTGTGCGGGTCACCGGTGTCCCCTCTGCACTTCGCGTATGTAGGGACCCGGTGACTGCCTGCTGGAGGAACCAGCATCCTCTCCCCAGTCCCTAGCATGGCCTCCCCGGGATGGGCAGGTCTGAGCTGCCCTCCTGCTGGGAGCCAGGCACTGGCACGGCTCCAGGCCTGTGCCAGCACGAGGGAGGCTCCCTGGAGCCTGCAAAGTAGCCCTGCAGTTCTGCCTTTCCTTTTTGTCCCACTTTACATTTGCCTTAAAATCAAGGCGTTAGAAACAAACAAACAAGATTCGGGGCTCCGTGTCCCAAGCCGCTCCTCTGCAGAGATCGTGGTGGTTCTCACACGGAGGGTACCAGAGCTACGGTGGGAACCCTCGCAAATCACTAGCCACGGAGTGGCCAGCACCATCTGTCACTGTCCGTCTCCCCACAGCCGGCTGGTAAACAGGGAGCCCGGCCACCAGGCATCCGTCTTGTTAATGGGACATTAATGTCTTCAATTGGCCGCTTGGGCCCCCAGCGCAGAGCCCAGCGAGGGCAGCATCTAATTGCCCCGTGGCACCAGTAATTTATGGAGTGGGCCCCCTGGCAGCTCCTATCAAGCCAATGCATTTGGAGCCTTCACTGAAAATGGTGGCTTCACAAGAAACGTCCCCCAGTGTCGTTCATCGGGGCTAGAAAAGGGCTGGCAAGGAATACGGACGCCAGTGGGGCACTTGCGCCCAGCCCACTCTCATCCCTCAAGACTCTCCGTGTTCTAAGGTCCCTGACCTGGCAGCCAGACTCCCCGGGACGAGTCCCTGCAGCTACTCGCCGACGTGGGGAAGGCAAAACTCTCATGCTGGAGTCTGGTGTGGGCCTCCCAGCGTCACCACCGAGCGCAGGCACCCCTCCATTCAGAAGCCTCATGCGGCACTGATAGATGCCACGCGCTTGTCTGTGTGCCGGGGGCATGGTGGCGAGCGACAGCGGCAGTGTCCCAACTCGCGTGCAGACAGTCACGCAGGGAGCAGAGAAATCCAGGGGATGATTCAGAGGGGACAGGAGAGCAGGGTGCCAGGTGGCGAGTGCAGCGACGGTGGCATGAGTGGCAGGGCGGGGGATGCTCTGAAGGGGCCGTCGGGGGTTAGGTCAGGACCACAGAAAAGGGGGGGCCCGGAGGAGCGTTCTGGGCAGGAAGCTCAGCACACGCCACCGGGGCCCCACAGACGAGTGTGACGGGAGGAGAGTGGTCCTGGGCGAGTGCAGGTCAGGTCTGGAGGCAGGGCTCGCGTGACAAGGCGGGGCTGGTGAGTCTTTAGCTATTTTTCTGCCCAATAACTAAAATAACTAGAAGCCGACATTATACCGCAGAGGGAGAAACTGCATTCCATAATCCATACTTCAGTCCATCTGTCCAACCGCTGACACATCTGTTCATGCGTCCGACCATCCATCTAACCACCCACTCATTCATTCAATGATCAACCTGGTACTTATTTTGAACTAAACCCTGTGCCAGGAACAGGGGAGACAAAACCAAAGTTAAACATGGGATTTGCAGCCTAAGAGACCCTGAGTCAATTTTGAGCTCTTCCACTTCCTAGTATGGTCCAGAAAATCATTGGATCTCCACAGGCCTCAGTTCTCCAACCTGTTAAATGGGACAAATGCCACCACACTGGTTACCTACCGGTCTGCTATTAACACAGGCTTAGGAGGAATCACTGGCTAGGATTAAAAAACGGAAAAGACACAGAGGTTCTAGTAGAAGAAACAGACCAAGGTCCCAGGTTGCTTTGGTCCTCTTGACACCGACCACCCCCATCCCGCTCTGCCTGCCGTTTAAGATGCCAGTTCCAGTGTGTGGGGTGGCAGAACCTTCTCCAGGCACAGGGGCAGCTTATCTTTGGGGCTCTCCAAGTCCCCTTGCCCTCCATCCCCAACCACAGGTGTCAGATGGTGGAACCGAGCCCAGCAAGGGGCTGGAAAGGCCACGACGTGTGGCGGGCTCCTCACCTCGGAAAACTGCAGCCTCCCAAAGTCGCTGGGCGGGCTCGCGATCTTGAAGACCTTTTTTGGCATCACCCACGTCTCCAGTGTCTCGAGTTTGCTCACAGCCAGATTGGTGGCGTGATGCTTGATGAGAAAGCCCTGGAAGCGGTCAGCCAGGAAGTAGAGGTGCACAGACGCGGGGTGGCCCATGGGGTAGTACCTGAAAAACACACAGAGGCTCAGCGCGCTCACGGTCACCGCCGGAGGGGTCTGGGCTCACGACGGGGCCTCTCGCCCATCCCGCCGGTCCCGCGCCTCCAACGCAGCCCATGTGATTACACAATGCTTGTGTCATTTCTGAACGTGCCCCCTGTGTGTCTACGATCTCAGTAAGTATTGACGGCAACTTTGTGGCTGATGACAAACGTGACGCACGCTGCCTGTACGAAAGCACAATAAAGAAAATAATCGCTACTCTGGATGCTTCTTTGCATAGACGAAGTCCACTCACAGACGTGGGCGGGCCTTGTGGTGCCAGGTGACGGGGAGAAAACCATGTCACACAGACGTACCTCCTCCCGGCCTCATTTTCTATGCAGTCTTTGCATATATCTCATGTGGCGGGGATCGTGATATACACACGGGTTAGCTCCTGCTTTTGCTCTTGTCCCCATCATTATTACGTCTTTGAAAAGTGTCAAAAAAAACACATGATTTTTCTGACTGTGTAGACACCTTATTCCATCGAATGTAATGTCATATTTGACAGAGCAAGTTCCCCATCACTGGCTGTTTAACTGCGTTCTAATTTTTTGCCCACTCTAAACAGCGCTGCATTAAAATCCTTGAGTAAAAATGGTTTTGGAACACCTTCCCCCCCGCCCCCGACCCCCTAGGGCTCCGAATGTCTGCTGCCCAGCTTCTCGGAAAGGTTGTGATTTATGCTCTCACTGTCCTCACCCACGGCGCTGGGCACTGCCCTTAAACACCAGTGCTAGTCTGAGGTCCGTATATACACACACACAGAGGTAGCTGCTGTTTCAAGGTGCGAGTCTGTCATCTACAAAGGCGGGCTGGCGGGGAGGGGCAGGGGAGCTAGATGCCCCGAGGAGGGTGGAGGGCAGCGTGTGAGGCAGGGCGGAGGCTGGTCGGGCCCAGCCGCAGCCTTGTTCTTCCTGCTTGTAAAGTAAAAGGCTGCCAGCAGTGTGTCACTTAGAGGGTGCTTGAGGCTCCTTAACAGCGGTCCACAAATCACTGTCCCCGCTCAGCCTCCTTTGTGTCCAGCGATAATGGTTGGGGAAGCTGCCTCCCTGTGTTGACACTTCTCCGGAAATCACTGCCTAGTTGTTGGGGGGGGTCTCCAGGGGCCCCCCCTTCGGGCTACTCGCTGGGCATCACGGCTCACACAGGGTGCGTTGGGTCAGGACTTCGGGAGCAGAAAGCGTCCCTCTGGACGGTGCTGAAGATGGCGCCACGTGGAAATGCTTTAAGCTGTGCTCTGTGATACAGCAGCCGCTAGCCACTTGTGACGACGTGAAATGTGGGCGGGCGAGACTGAACCTTTGGTTTCATTTAATCTGCGTTAAACTGAAATACCCACTGGTGGCTAGTGGGGACGGACCTGGGCACCACGGAGTCATGGTAATTCTTGGGGTCACTGGCGTTTTCTCCTCCTTTCCTGTCTCCATGCTCTTTTCCACGTGACGTTGCAGGGTTCCTGGTGTGCGTGAGGCAGAGTCTATTCCCCCTTCTTGAACCTGCTTTGCTGGCAGAATGTGGCGGAAGGGGTGCCGTGCGAGTTCTTGCGAAGCCTCACACACCTCCACTCGCCTCTCGTGTTCCTTTGCGATCACCATGAGAGCACGCCTGGAGGGTGACACACCGGGCACAGCCACCCAGCTGTCACAGCTAACAACCCCCAGCCCCACCCCTGACCTGCGGCAGGAGACACCAGCTGACACCAGAACACGTCCCAGCTGCCTGCAAACGTGAGCGCTGCACAAATGCTTCTCATTTCAAATCACTGATTTGAGGCTTGTTTGTTACACAGAGTTATTGCCACAGATAAATAATACACTGTCAGTGTTTGTTCTGTAAGGTGGGTGGGGTCAGTGACGGTGGAAGAAAAGCAGGAGAGCTTGTTGGCCTGGGTGTCGAAAGAAGAAAGTGTTTCTAGAAGGGAGTGGTCGCTGTACTGGGTGCTAAGGGGTCAAGCACTCAGGAACCCGGCAGGTGGTCTTCGCGTGCTTGCTGTCCCTCGCCTTCCGTCAGAAATCCTGCTGTGTCCAGCTGAATGCAGCCTCTGCTGTCACTGCCAGCATCTGGTCCAAGCCACCGTCATGCCTGGACCTTCGTACGAGCTTCCTCACTGTCTCCCTCCTCCTGTTGTCCGCTATACCCGCGTCATAGGGCCATATCCGTCCTTCTCTGCTTACGTGCCACCAGAGGCTTTGCTACGATAGCATCCAGACTCCTCACGTGGTCTGCAAAGCCCTGCTTCTTCCTCTCGCCCCATTTTGTCTCCCTGTGCTCCAATCCACCACCTTCTAGCCACATGGACCTTAGTTTGGATTCCGCGTAGACATTGTTTCGGACTCCTGAACATACGAAGCTCATTTCCGCCTCAAGGCCTTCACACAGGTGCTCCTCTCTGCCGGGAAGACTCTTCTCCTCAGGACTCTTCTCCTCAGAATGTCTTATCATTCTGCCTGAGTGTCACCACTTCAGAGAGATCACTGACCGCTGACTCTTACGTCACCCACTCATTGCCATCATGTGACGTTACCTCCCCCCTCAGCCCAGCATTTATCCCTATGGATCTTTTGTTCTTAGTTATGCGTGCTCAGCTCCGGTGTGTCTTCACACTAGAATGGGAAGGCTTTAGGCTCAGGGCCGAGTGCCCAGGGCCCCCCACCGAGCCTGACACATGGCAGACGCTCAGTCAATACTTGTTGACTGAGTGAACATTCTAGAAGGATTTTCTCTTGAACCCTTTGCTTCTAAGGTACATCTGGGATACATGTAACCCAGGACTGAACGCAAAGCCTTCTGGGACCTGTCTTGACTGTAGATGGCTCTTAATTGAAACTAAGGAGGGAGTTAGTTATAACGAGAGGCAGTACAGTAGGCAAGGTGCAACGCAGCAGAACCTAAGGGTGGCTCAGATGCCATCACTGGGCCAAAAGGGGTGTTTCTTTTTTTCTTACTTAAATTTAAGGTGGGCATTGAAAAACATTAGGGACTCACAAAAATCTAGATTTCTGCTTTGTCTTAAAAAATGGTTGGCAGCTCCCAGTCTACATCCGAATCGGGCAGGGTGGCCTGGTCAGGCCCCCTGCAGGGGTTGGCACTGGCTGACACATGCTACTTGCCTGGCCCAGGCGGACACGCAAATGTGAGCACCGCTGATAAAATACTGACATCCTATCTCTGCAGGGTGGCCCACAAGCAAACTTTACGTCCCTGTTCTCTCAATCTGCCATTTTGAACATTTATACGGTGAACATGTGTTATTTTATAATGAGAAAAAAAGTCAATAAACATGGTATTTACGAAAGGTTATACCAGACGCCATTTGCATGAAGTACCCGGAGAAAAATGAGACTCTTGAAATCCAGTTATCCCCTGCTGTTCCCCCAGGTATCCCAGGGGCAGGGACTCACTCTCTTCCGCCTTTGGGGGTAAGGGCCCTCTGTCCTGATCTATTTGTGGGCTCAGATTCATAGATACACTGGCTTTGCCCACAGCAAGGCACAGTGGTTCCAGGAGAATAAAACACGAGCAAGACGGCACAGACTCCCAGGCCTGAGGTGCCCGGATGGCTCCCTTAATCCCAAAACAAGTACCAGGAGAAAATTTCAACAACCCTACACACATCGGGGGTGTCTTCTAGAATCTCCTATAAGATCATGTATCTTATAGGTCCTGTAAGGCCTAGGATTCAAACTCTTCTTGAACAACAGGCAGCTGCCAAGCGCTGGCACTGTGCTCTGTCCTGGGGGTTCATTCAGCAGGCAAGGATTCTGCCCCCAGACCGGCCCGGGGAAAGACCTTCACCGCGCCCTGGACCCACGGCCCTGCTGCTGCACCAGTGGGAGGGCTGGAGGTAAGTCTGAGTTACTTTCAGCTTGGGACAGGGAGGGGCGGGCTCTCAGGGAGAGCTCTCAGCAAGCTGCACAGAGGCTGTGGGGGTTGCGATGGACCCCGAAGCCCAGGAAAGGGCGGGCTGTGCGGGGACGGTAAGCAAAGGAAAGCACGGAGGGAGCAGGTCACATAACCAGTTCCGGAGCGTGTAGCTCACACAGTAGGCTCTCTGTTGACTGGACTGCTTTTCGCAGCTGGATAATAACGGCAAGAACACCCACTGAGCACTTGGTATGTAAAACACTTAAGATGGGGATAATGAAAACACATACCGTTTTTCCCTGAAAAGTAAGACCTCGCCGGACCATCAGCTCTAATGTGTCTTTTGGAGCAAACATTAATATAAGACCCGGCCTTATTTTAATACAAGACCAGATGTTATATTAAAATAAGACCGGGTCTTATATTAATTTTTGCTCTAAAAGACGCATTAGAGCTGATGGTCAGGCTAGGTCTTATTTTCGGGGAAACACGGCAGGTAACTCAGGAGGTCTTTTTGTTGAGGAAGATTTCCTTTGAACCTCACAACAGCTTATGTCGTAAGGCTTCTGATTCTTCCCGCTGCACAAACGAGGGTCAGAGGTGAAGGACTTGCCCAAGGTCAACAGAATTGAGTTCCAACTGCAGACCCTGGGGTCCCAATCCCCACGGGGCTCCCTTCAAACTATGTTGGACTCTGCAGGGAGAGGGCACAAGGCTGAGGCCACAAGGAAACAGTGAGGCCCCAGCCTGGAAACTTTCCCATGTTTTCCGAATTTTAGGGAACAAAATAATTCCTCAGGAGAGAGATGGGTGGGCAAGGAGGCACACACGGGGGAAGGCTCAGTGGAGAGACACTGATGGTAATTTCTTTGAAAAGGAGGTGGGAGGAGAAGGGAGAACAAGAGAGGAGGAGAGTGATTAGAGGCACTTTAGGAAATGCGTCCTGAAAAAATAATCAGAAAAGAGAAGGGGGGAAGAAAGGTTTTCTGCAAAAAGAGCCATCAGAACATGATTTACAATGGTCCATTACTGACAATAGCTACAGGAAGGGCTGGATTAAGCTCATTCTGCAGTTTTTACTGGAATACCAGCGGCATTAGAAAGGATCCTGGGCATCACGGCAGCTGCAGAGCTGCCCAGGGACGGGGCTAATACTATGATGCCAAGTGGGAAAGCAACAGCACAACAGACTGCCTGCAAATGCGTACACGTCTGCAGTGCACATGGATGGCGCGTGGGAGAAACCCCACAAAGTGAAAAAGGCCGCTTGGCTCAGGGAAAGGTGAGGCGGGTGTGGGGTGGTGGGGGAGGGGGTGTTGAATTGTTTTCCTACCTCCCCCTGTGTTCTACAACACCCTTCCCTCCATGTCAACTGGTATCCGCTAGTGGCCGGTGAGATGGTTCTAAAGGGTCCTCTGAACATTTTAAATCACAGTTGTGCATCTGAGCGATGCTTTTGGTTATCATTTTAGGTGTGGTAATGATAGCATGGTTATGTTTTAAAAAAGGAGTCTTTCATTGGAAAAACCGAAGTGTCCTTCGATAGATGAATGCATAAAGAAGATGTGGTATATATACACAATGGAATACTACTTGGCCATGAGAAAAGATGAAATACTGCCACTTGTGACAACATGGATGGATCTTGAGATTATCATGCTAAGTGAAATAAGTCAGTCGGAAAAAGTCAAGAACCATATGATTTCACTCATATGAGGAATATAAAACTGAAAGCAACAAACAAGCAATAAAAACTGGTCGACACAGAAACAGCATGGTGGTTACCAGAGGGGAAGGGGGGGGTGCAGGGAGGATGAAGAGGGTAAAGGGGATCAAACACATAGTGATAGAAGGAGAACACACAACGCAACACACAATGCAACATACAGGTGGTATATTAGAGAATTGTATTTTATGTTATTAGCCAATGTCACCCCAAGAAATTTAATAAATAAAAAATGTAAAAGGAGTCAGTATTTTTCAGAGCTGTCTATTATTTACGGCTGAAACGAGATGCCGTCTGGGATGTGCCTCAATCAAACTGATCTGGGAGGAGGGGGCGGTGACCCAGGATTGGCCCCGAGCTGGTCCCCGCTGGAGCTGGGTGACGGGAGCATGGGGGTTACACGCTCCTCTTTATTTTGGATATATCTGACATTTTCCATAACAGGAAGTGAAAAAAAGTGCTGTTTGCTCATGGTTACCTCCCATTTAAGACACACACAACTATACAAGGGGACCTAGAACTTCCTTCTAAATTACACACACTTAGCATGAATGAGTCCCCTGCAAGGCAGTAGTTGGGTCAACATCACACCTGCTATTCGGGAAGGAGACAGGTGAGGAGGGCTTAGACCGCACGTGCTCTGAACGCTGTGTGGGTGCATTTTACGCAAAGGAAGAGCCGGAAAAGCATGGGGCGGACTTGCAGCCCCTAAAGCAGAGGGGGTCCCTGGGTGGCTCCCGCCTTCCTGGTCCCCGCCCCCCCCCCACGGTCGTGCTTGGCCCCCGGCCCCCGGCCCCGGCTCACCGGCAGCTGTTCTCCCCCTCCGTGTGCAGCGATGTCTCTGCCCGCCGCAGGCCCAGGCGGGCGAAGGAGTGGTACAAGGTGAGCGCCACGTCGCTCAGGCTGTGGACGCCGTCCGGCTCGTCGTACGCGTTCTCCCAGTAGGAGCGCAGGCCCGGCGTACCTGCGGGGTAGCTCCCGTACAGGTAGTGGTCCAGCTGCCCGATGACCTCCTGATTCACCACGGCTTCGAACTTGCGGGCGAAGAAGGTGGGCCGGGCGGTCTGCTGCGCTCGTGGGAGAGAGAGACGAGATTCAGCGAGTGGGGCGGGGGCGTGGGCGTGGGGCGGGGGGCAGGGCTCCCGCACGCAGAGGCCAGCGCGCACTGACGTGACACGCTAAGCTCTCTGTCCTCCGTTTCCTCCGCTGCCCACGGAGCGGACAGTCAGGGTGTGAGGACGTGAGGAGTTAATATTGGTGAAGCGTTTAGAGCCGCGGTGGGCGTGCGGGAAGCATCATGAAACGTTTCTTAAATAAATTGTATCCGAGGTGTTTGGAGCTGGGCTGCATCTCAGAAATCATTTAGCTGGAGGTCTAGGGCACATACAGCCTACGGACATATTTTAATTGTCCGGCAGTGTTTTAAAATTGAATTAGCTGGCAACATTTAAGAAGTAAGGAGAGTTCACAGGAACCATGTTTGGCTTCCCTGTGCACAGAAATAGGTCTGGCAACCTGGGGCCATGTTCCTACATGGTAACAGCTGGTTAAAGCAAAACAGCAGCTGTCCCTTGAGATGGGCCTGGTCTCTTCAGCTCACCAGTCACCACCATTCCCGATTACCCGCTGGGCATTGCAGCCCACATCTGGAGATGAGGTTTAGGAATCTGTATCTACAAAAGCTTCCCTGGTGACGAGGACGCAGTGTTTGAGGACCCTTTGTGTAAGCCACGTTTTCAAGGCGACAGAGGCCCAGAGAGGGAAAGGGACTTATCCAAGGTCACACAGCAAGGTAACGGCAGAACCACAATTAAGATCCAGGGACCAGGATTAAAGAAACAAAACACTGCGCACCCGTTATATACTAGGTCTTACACTATAACCCGGGCAGGGATCAACAAACTTTTTCAGTAAAGGCCAGATCATAAATATTTCCAGCTTTGCAACTACTGGTACTCTCTGCTGCTGTAGTGTGAAAGCAGCCACGGACAGAACTGTGACCGAATGGGTGTGGCTGTGTTCCAATAAAAACTTTATTTACAAAAGCAGGTAGTGGGCTGCATTTGGCCCAGGGGCTGTAGTTTGCTGACGCCTGGTCTAGGGCTACGGAAACAGTTCCAACACAGCCCCCTCCCTTGAGGAGCTTATGGTCTAGTGTTACTACTGACCTAAGTTTGGCTCTGCCTCTGCTCTCCCGACAGCTGGACCTTACTAGGTGGCGCAGAGGTGCCCGTGAAGGCAATGACGTCTGAACCTCTTGCCACTCCTTTAAGCTGACAGCATGCGGTGGCTGCCCTTCAGAATTTCCCAAAGCGTGATAAATCAGAAAGGAAAGTTCCTGGACTTCCCCAGACCTCAGCAGTTCTCAGCGGGGGCGAAGGGGGGGAGTTTGCCCCCTGTGGACATGTGGCATGTCTGGAGGCATTTCTGGTTGTCACCAGTGCTGGGGGCTCCTAGGTCTAGTGGGAGGAGGCCAGGGATGGATGCTGCTAAACACCCTCCAGTGTCTGGGAGCCCCCCACCCTCAACACAGCAAAGAATTATCCAGCCACAAGGTAAAGAGTGCCGAGGGGGGAAACTCTGCCTTAGGTAGTCTCAGGTTTGTACCCAGAAATGCGTTTTTAACAAATACTTCAGGGGATTCTGATGGAAAAGCAGTATAAAGAAATGGATATGAGTATGGCCTTTGGGAATGTTGGGCTACGTTGGGCTGTGTGACCTTGAACAGCTTTTTGATCTGTCTATGCCTCAGTTTTCCTATCTCTAAAATGGAATAATAATGATTAATTACAATTATAATAATTGTCTATCTGTCTATCGATCAGGCTGTTGGGGTTAATGGGTTAAGGAGTCAATACAGGCGGCGTGGGTAAGTGACCAATAGATGCTGGCTCCTGCAGATGTTGTCACTATTCCTATCCATAGTGACAGCCGGGGTTGGAAAGGGCGGGAAGGAGACGCCAGGCCTGGCCTTGGGGCCCGCAGAGCAGGCTGGGGAGGGAGGTGCGGGGGCTGGCGGGCGGGGTGTCACCTGGAAGCGATGGAAGTCCTGTGGCTTGAAGTCGTTGGGGGAGCAGCCGCACCAGTCCACGATGTGTTTGTACTGGCACTTGCAGCCCAGCTTGCGGTTCCAGTTGGTGACGCGCAGGTTGTTGTCCACCATGGTGTCGCAGTGGGGGCTGTTCTCCAGGACCGTGTGGAAGAAGGACTGGGGGGAGAGAGGGGCAGCCTGAGCCCTCGGCAGCCTCCCTGGAATGGGCCGCGGGGGCCGCCGTGCCCTGAGCCCCTGACTGTGAAGAGACCCTCTGGGAGCCACATGTAGACCCGAGGGTCTGCCAGGCGGGTCCTGCTCAGGGTCCACGGGAGGTTCTGTCCAGAGTGGGTCAGTTCTGCTCAGAAGTCTAACATTCTGAGTGTTTCTCTAATTGTCTTTCTCCAGCCGTGTAGGATCTGATTTCAGGGCATTTTCCGTCTGCTCAGCAGAGAGAGAAAGTCCCCCACGGTATGTCAACACGGGCCCCTGAGCGAAAAACATGGCAACAATTTTCCAGAAAACCAAAAGGCTCTTGCTTTGTGAGCAGGTCAGAAACCAAAGGGATTCAGCTCTGAGATACCTTGACAACAAAAACTGAAGCTTTCGATTTTCACCCCTGGGCAAGGGAGGTCAGATGTGGGGGTGCATCAGGCCTGGGGCTGGCAGGCATCCCTGGCGCCCACCTGCCTGACGGGCTGCAGTGGTGTGACTACAACCCAGGGAGGGGTGTGGGGCGGGGGGTGCTCACTGTCCATGGTGCTGAACCAGGGGCCATCACTTCCCCTAATCCTAAAACTCTTGGCCAACCTCTCCGAGGAACCTGACAAAGAGGCCGTGCTGAGAGTGAAAAGAGAGACCAGAGGGAACAGACGTGGTTGGAGATGCTGAGAGAGACAGACAGACAGACACTGTGAGGCTGACTTCTATTTGGACACTTTTATAACCACCCCAGATACCAGAAGATACCTTTCCCCCTGCTCTCTGCTCCCTGGGGGAAACTATGGGGGCATCCATCTGTTTGTTCTAAATTTATGGCACAGCCCCCTGATTTCTTCAGAGCTGGTCCCCTGGAGGTGGTCTGGGAGAAGCGACAGCAAGGCGAGTGGCTGGAATTGGGGAAGGTGGGGCCAGGAGGGATTGGAGTGCAACGTGCCTGTGTGTGCTACGGCAGGGCTGGGGCAGAGAGCCAGCCTCGGACGAGCATCTTAACACAAGCCCCAAGCAGTCTGTTCTCAGTGGGCAGGTGTGTGGGCCAAATAAGGCTCCACCCACCACCCCCAGCTGACCCTCCTGTGGTGCTAACTCGTGTGCCTGTGACCCTGGATTTTAAGCTTGAACCGTCTGCAAGCCCACAGAGGTGGCTATTCTCCATCAAGTGGGAGGGAAAAGCACCCAATTACTGATTGCCCTGTGTCCCTTCATAATGATACAGAAATTCCCTTCAAGATAATGGATGAGGAGGTTATCGGAATTGAGAGAAAAGGTGCTTTTTGCTGAAACAGGATTAAAAGCTGATTACTTAACATGTGTGCAGAATAGCAAAACCTGTTGAGGGCCCATCACCCCTCCCGGGGCCTGGCACTGCTCCAGGTGCTGGCAAGGGACACGGAAACCATCAAATGAGATGCACTGTCTCGTCTGGCCTGGAAACACACAACCTGAGTGATCTGGAGATGGGGCATAGCCAGGAAAGGCACGGTGGACCACTCATGGGAGGTGTTGGGGGCTCGAAAGAAACAGAACCAGCTCTGGAGTTCTCTGAGGTTGGAAATTGGGATGAAAGGGAGCTGGCAGTCAGGGAGCCAGACTCGCTCAGCCCAGCTCTGAGAAGGAGGCTGTGGCATGTCAGAGGTAACACGTCAGCACTGGGTCCCTGCCCACTTCCAGACAGGGGAGGGGCTGTTTGAGAACAGTCTGCAGGCTTGCACGACAGGGCTCCTGAGGTGGACTGAGTGTGCTTGTGTTCCCCCAAATTCACAGGTTGCAGTCCTAACCCCCGATGGCGTAGTGTTAGGAGGTCGTTAGGAGGTGAAGGTGGAGCCCTCACGCATTGGATCAGTGCCCTTAAGGAAGGGACCCCGGAAAGATCTCTCACCCCTTCAGCTATGTGAGGACAGAGAGAGCTGTAGGTAGCAGGCAGTCAGCAAGGCAGTGGAGGACCCTCATCGGACCAGGCCGGCACCCTGACCGCGGACGTCTGGCCTCCAGATGTGAGAAGTGAATTTATGGTGTTCATAAACCACCTCACCTATCGTTCTCGGTAGCCCTAACTAAGGCAGCTTCCTGCCCTGAGGTCTGAAAAGTGGTGCATTTGTGAAAGCTTCCGAAAGCCAGCAGGAACTGCCGAGTCCCAGGCATTTGTGCAGGGGGCTGGGGTGGGTCCAGCAGAAGCCCTGGCTGGCTGTCGTTGGGACCACTGGGATTTCTGGTGTAACTGACGAGGCCAGCACTGCTGCCTGTCTGTCAGGAAATGACAGAACGACATTCAGACTTAGAAAAGGGATTCCTGGTGTTGAGAAAATCGTCACTCCAGGATCGGTGACTGTAGAGGAGCTGTGGACAGCGACGTGTGTCCTGCAAGGGCCAGCACAGACGAGTCCAGTTGTGCAGTTGTGCACTGCACAACTCTGGGGCGGGGTACCATCAACACTGCAGGCAGCAGAGGTGTGTGTTTTTTTGTTTGTTTGTTTTTACAACACTCTTCTAGAAAATGGCCGTGTCTTGTTCTAACAAAATCAGTATATTGTGATGATTTTATGACCATGGGAGCCAAGTGCCTTGAGGAGGGTGGGGCCTTGTCTACTCTGCATTAAGACGCTGTGCATTGTGGGTGGCAGCTCTGCGGGAGACCACGGGCTGCTATGACAGCCAAGTCCTGCAAGGTCCTGATACCGTTCTCCGTCTCCCTCTGGAGGCTTGGAGGACAACGTATGGGACCCAGCATCGCTTTGCCCAAAATTCAGCACCTGCTGGGCTGCAGAGGGGAGCGCCGGCCCCCACCTCTCTCAGGAGTGTTTCCTGGACACTCACCTCGGCCGGAAGCAGCGTGTAAGAGTAGAACTGCTTCATTTTGGTTACCAGATCGTCCGTGGAGAACGTCACGTACTCCACAAACTTCCTGTTCAGCAGAAACCAATCCGAGCCGCCATCCACGGCAATGCCCTCGGGGATCCGCCTGTCCCCCAGGCGCCACATGTGGGCGTCACACTCCAGGAAGAGTCGGTCCAGGCCCTGCTTCCGGATGAACCTGAACGAGACAAAGAGGCCTTTAGCCCAAAGGTGCCCTGAAAGAGGGAGCTCCGCCCAGAGGCCAAGTGACAGGGCACAGTCACGGCAATCAAAGCATTTCTTGCGCTCCTACTATGTGCCAGGTACGTAGCCAGGGGCTCTGCGCGTAGTCTGTCACCTGGTCGTCACAGGTGAGGCAGGCCACTCTGTCCTCCGAGGCAGGTACTATCATTACACCCATTTTACAGGTGGGGACCCTGAACCTTAGAATGCTGCCCACTGCACACTTGGGTGGCATCTGCAATCACCCGTGACACCTATGTCCTCTCTAGAGGACTCTGATGTCACCTTTCCACGCCACGGACGCCTTGGCGAACACAGCCTGTGGACCCCTAGCTCAGAATAACACTCTTCCATCAAAATAGATAGGATTACAGAATATAAAAAAAAAACCAAAAAACAAAAAGCAAAAAAAAATACAACACCCAAGTTAGGATACAGGCAGGCAAGCGCCTTTTGATTCACACCCGAAGTACAAAATTATAAAATATTTTTTAAAACATCAAATTTATGATAATTATGTGTGTTTCTTTCTTAACACGTGAAATAATGAGATCCGTGGCAGGTCTAATAGCCACTGTAATTGTGAAGAAGCGGTGAGCATAAATGATATTTAGAGGTATGTTCATGAATTATAATGTGATAGGAAAATATGTGATTCCTGCTAGCGGCTCCTGCTGGCACGACTATGGTTTCTTCCCTACGTTTAGCTAGATTTCAGGGAGAGCTCAGTGAAAATAAGGATCCTTCTCTTCCCATTCAAAGCCACGGCCCCGTGAATTCTGTCCACGAAGCCCAGATGGATAACCCCTGCCCTAGAGTGTGGATATGGATATACACATACGGAATTGCGTAAGGCGGGCTGCAGAGCTGGCACTTCCTCTTGTGTGGAGGCTGAAATCAGAGGTCAAAAGGCTGGTGAAATGGCTGTGCTGGGAGGCCGGACAGAGCTAGAGCCCAGGCTTCCGGCCCAAACAGCGCCTCTGCAGTGAGCATTAGTTGCACACCTACTGTGTGGCGGGTGCGGGGCAGGGAGGACTAAGGATGACCCCTGCTCCTCAGGAGCGAGCTGCCTGGATGGGAGCTTAGTCTGGCGGGCGGTCTCCCGACTCAGGGACCCTGCTGTTCCTCCAGCTCACACAACGTACCATCAAGCATTTGAAAGTACACAGTCCAATGGCACAGAGTTCCTCCGCGAGGCTGTGCAACCACCGCCTCAAAATACTTCATGACCCAAAGGAGACCCCATCCCCATGAACGGTCATTCCCCATTGCCCGGTCCCTCTTCTGCCAGCCCCTGGCAACCTCTCAACTGCTTTCTGTGTCTACGGAAACCAATCAGAAGCCTCGGGTATCCCACACCCTGGTTTTGTTCCTTCCCTAACACACCTTTCCATGTTCAGAATCCAAGCTTGGTCTCGTATGGCCAAAGCGGTTAGGGATCTCTTTGTGGGAAAAACCTGGTGAAGGTTTTTCATCACACTCATCCTATCACCCCACAGACACAAAACGCAGCTCTAACTGGATCACTAAAAGGAGTCCTGAGTTTAGGAAAATAAAATCGCACCTTGACTTTGGCTGGTGCTAATTACACAATAATGTCCAGTCAGTGCATTTAGCCATGCCTAACACTTTACATTTCAGATAATTTATATCAAAACTTACATGGGATCCAAGACTAACTGAGAAAGAGAAGAAAAAGAAACACGAGTGCAAGGACTTGCAAATGTTTCTTTCCATGGACCAGTTTTTTAATTTCATGTTCCATTATATGGGATAATAGCATCGTCTTGCAATTTTAATGTGATGTCCCAGACCATAATATCTAAATACAATATTTATGCAGTAATCTCCACAATGAAATATTCATGGGGTTGGGAGATTGGTGGCTGTATTTACTGCATTCCAAAGCTGATAAGCTGCAAATGCGTGCTTTGGTTAATTGTGAGTAAAAATAGAGACAACCGATTCCCAAGGTCTCAGGAAAGTTCCTGGGTTGAGAGGGGCTATTGGCACGGAACTGGGTCTGGACTGGGAAAAGGTGGCACAGCCCAGACTTTGAGTGTCTGGCGGGTGAAAGGAATCAGCTGCTTGGGGAGTGATTTGCTCTTTCATCTGCTCTGAGCATTTGCCATGAATTGAAAAGGTAAAGGTTGGGAATCGAGGCAAGTCAGGAACCCCCTGGGTGTGCCTTTTCCCACGTGCGGGCTCCTCAGTAAAGGGTGCCTGGCTCTCTCAGCTGAGGGAAGGAGGGAGGGCAGACTGATTTGCAGCAATGGGCCCAGACACAGGAGGTGACCAATGCCACTCTCCTCCCTTCTGTTTCACTTCCTGTTGACTTGGTTACCTGGGGCAACTGGGTGGGTCAATAGATGGAACCACAAAAGAACAGACAGCAAAGGATCTGGTTTCGAGTCCTCCCTCTGCTTTCACAGACTGTGAGACGTGGGCGGGCTTAACCTCTCTGCACGCCAGCTTCCTCATCTGTCAGATGACCCCTGGGACACCTGCCTGATACCTCCCAAATCAGCTGTCAAAGAGCGATGGATGATGTCTCCAAAGATCCCTGCACAGGGTTTGGTGCACAGTCCCAAGCAAGGGCCTGGCCCAACCATCAGCAACTTCTTACATGGTGATAACATCTCACACACCCCTGGTCACTCTCTCATGCTTTATTTTCTCCACAGCGTTTTAAACTTTCAACGTCATATATAAGGTATTTATTTTGTTCATTGTCTATTTCTCCTGAGCCCAGAGGGGTCAGACATATGCGTCTGTTTTTGTTCACTGCTGTAACCTTAATTCCTAGAATAGTGCCTAGCACACAGCCGGTGCTCAATAAATATTTACAGAGTGAATACATAAAGGGAAGAATAGTAGCCATGCCTGTCAGGTAACCAGGAAGTAGCAGCTGTTAGCTAACCAGGTATCTGATTCTTCCAACACACATTTGACAGATGAAGGAACTGAGGCACAGGAGTGTTAGGTAAATTTCCCAAAGTCACACAGCTAGCAGTCCTTGAACCCAGGTCTGGATGAAACCAATGCAAGCTCTTAAGCGCTCTGCCATTCTTCACCTGTCCCGATTCGCCAGGTCCCTCCAAAAGGATCCAAACAAAGGATCCGAGAACGTCTATTGCCCCAAAAAGACACTGTGCAGAAATGACAGAACCCAAAGGGCTCACTGATGCTCTTGGAAGACCTCACAAGGGCTTCTGTCTTCACAACAGGCCGCCCAAGGGCAAACCTGGCATCGCTGGCTTTCGGGTGTATCTCTTGGGACGCACCTTTCAGGGATGGGTGGTGTGTCTTCCTGAGACTTCTCCACGGACCCAGAATGGAACAAAGTTGCAGCTCAACAGAATTCTACCAAGAGGTCATCGGGACCAAGTCCACTCAGCTGAGAGCAAAGGAAATCAATAGGAGGTGGGGAGGGGACCTGGCTGTCGCCTATGGGAAAAGAGTTCAGTTATGAAAACATCAGGGGCCTTTGGGAAGGATCTCAGAAAAGGCAGACCGGGAAGAAGTCTCTCAATTCAATCCAGTGAACTCCCTGGTGACAATCTCGGTGTAGCCATCGAGTGTGAAATTATTCCAGGACTGTCTTGTCCTGTAATGAGTTCTAAAAGGAAGAACTCTGCCCCTCAGATTGAACAGCATGTTTGAACAAGAAGGAATGTGAGCAATCAGCTGATAGAACTAATTCTACAGATTCACACACACACACACACACACACACACACACACACACACCCCCCCCGAGGGATATGTGATCGTAAGTCGTCCAAAGTCACAGGGCCTAGAAAAAATAAAAATCTCCCCTTCTTCTCTTTTCCTGCTCAGTGACCTGTCACTGAACCCATGTCACTCCTTTAGCGTTAAGTACAACCTAAGCATTTTAGTTAAAAAATGAAGTCACGGAACAAAGTATGAAAACCCCAGTGTGTGAAGCCAGCCGGCTGTGGAAACGGCTCCCACGTGACAGACCTCTGAGGCAGGGGCCCGGCTGTGGACTCTGGAGCCAGACTACCCGATTCAGGTCTTGGGTCGGCACTAACCTTGGGCTGCCTGAGCCTGTGACGGCTCCGTTTCTCCCGTGGAAAACGGTGATTGTAATAAAAGCTGCCTCCCAGAGCCGGTGTGAAGGTTTAAATGAGATGATATATGGCGGAGGGCTTAGCCAAGTGCTCAGACACTAAGCATTCCATAAAGGGTCGCCAAGATACTAAATGTCGTTCCTTTATCAAGCTGGAAAATTTAAATTTCGACCCCTCTTCTTCTCTCTCCTGTGACGTGGGAGACAGGTGTGTTATGTACGTATAGGCCACCTCCAGAACTAAGGAGAGACGCTTTACGTCCTGAAAAGCGACGCTATTTCAGTACCAAGGACAGAAGCCCAAAGCCCCCATGATGAACCCTATCTCCTGCTGTTATTCCAGTTAAGCAATACCCGTGGCTGTGGTGGCAGAGGTGACAAGTGTCATGGGCATCCTTCCAGCTCCCTCTGAGTCCTATGAATACAAAAACCTCCCATCTGCCCTGGCCACGAGCCACTGAGGATTCCCGGTGCGGCAGCTCCACAGGGGCCCTGCTGGCCATTTGTCACAGGCCCATGGTGGGTGGGATGTGTCCCTTCCTGACCCGGGCTGGACTCAGCTGTCATGTCTCCACTGTGCAGCAGCTGGGAGAACAAGGGGGCTGGGGGGGTGGAGTTCCTCACTCAGGACGCTCAATACTCCAGGTCTATGTGCTGGGATGTGGTTGGGAATAAGATGGACGTCACCCTCCCCTTCTCTCTCTTCTAGGAAGACAGACAGACAGACACACACACACACACACACACACACACACACACACACCAGAAATAACCACCTCTACCATTTACTGAGCACTCGCTACTTTCTAGGCCCTGCTCCTCACACGCAATATATATTCTCTCATTTAGTCTCCACCACAACCCTGTGAGTTCACTTTACAAATGAAGGAATAGAAACACGAAGCAGTAGAGTGATTTTCCAAAGGCCACACAGCTGGTTAGTGGCACGGCTGGGATTCGCATCTTAACTGTCAGGCCCTGGATTCCCCTTTCTTAGCCACAGGGCTGTCACACGGCTCTAATAAATAAATAAAGAAGTAGACACAAAGCGCTACGAGACACATTAATATGTAATTAGGTGTTTGTGGTTAAGTGCTACACAGACTAACTCAGAGTGAGTGCAATGACAGAAAATAAAGAGGCAGGGACTTAATTAGTGAAGACTGTTAGGGAAAGCTTTGCTGAGGAGGTGGCATTTATGCTCGATGAGAAGGAATCAGTCATCTGGAGGGTTGTGGGGAAGAGTCCCATAAGCTTTATGAGACACAGTGTGTGCAAGAGCCCACATGCACTGAAAAGAGGCTGAGGCTACAGGGAAACCCCAGCTTCACCAGCTCACTCAGGAGGAGACCAGCCGCAGACGGGCGGAAGGAACCGTAAGCACATGAGGCCTGCACGAAGTGGAAACGCCACAGGCCACTCAGAGAATCAGCGCAGAGGCCAGGGGTGCAGACTCTGGAGCCAGACTGTCCGGGTTCTGCTCTGTTTCCCCACTTACAAAGCTGTGTGTTGATGAATCTCTCTAGCCTCAGTGTCCCCCTCTGGAAAATGGGCATGATGGGTTGTCATGAGAACTGCAAGAATCAGCCTCAGTAAGGCAGTTAGGACAGCCTCTGGCACACAGTAAACCCTCCAGGTGTGACTATCATTCCACGCCCTGTGCAAAGGAAGCTGACTTAGATTTTACGTTCCAGGATGGAAGGAAAACAAGCCTGAGCAGAAATGCAGAGTCCAGGGCCCAAATCCTGCATCCTAGAGTCCCCCAGCTGGTGGCCCACGCACTTCACAACACTCAGGGCCCGAAGCAGCTTGCATCCTCCCAGAATCTAAAGGTCCGCTGAGGGGCTAGTGGGTTTTCCACATTTCACATGTTTTTAAAAACAGTGTTTACTGCCTTTTATTCTGATTGTAAAAGTAATGCATACGCTTCGTAGAATGCTTGGAACACAAGGAGAAATCAAAGAAGGGAATAAAAACCATACTCTGACTCTCAGACATGATGCTGTGAGCATATTTTCCTTCTGGTCTTTTGTCTAAAGTCAATGTGTATTGGTTGGAAAAAAAGAAAAGTTCCAGAGTAGCCCTTAGAACCCACGCAGACGCCAAGAGAGGGCATGCACCAGGCACACACCACTGGGTGGGCCCCTGCACGATGCCAAGCGCTTGTTGGCATGGCTGCCATAATTAATAAAGTGAACATGCAAACAGTGATAAACCCACCTCTTGGGTGTCAGAAGAACTAAAGGGAAAGGCAACTGCTTTCCCCATTAGAGATGCGATATTAATTATCTCCTCACATCAGTCAGGGTGAGGAGACAGCTGGGGAGAGAGCCCTGCTCCTGATAAGCTAGTTGGCACCGAACGGCCTCCTGAAAGCAGATTTGCTTGGAGGAAGTTCCTGGCCAGGCTCTTGAAGGAGCTGCCAACTTCTAGCTACACTGTTGCCTGTTTATACATCAAGGGAGGTTTGGGTCTGAAGATTAGTTCAGTATCAGAGATAAGAGGCGGCCAAAGGTGCTTAGCTGTTTTTCTGGCACCCAAATGGAGAGTGCCACCTGTAGCAGGTGGGGCGGGGAGGGGGGCAGGACCCAGACCTGGGAACAGGAAGAAACTTGCAATGTCACTTCTGACCTGGGGGCTGGGACCTGTCCTAGCTTCCTTCCTTTCCATCTAGCCTTCTTACATTTGAAATGCTAGTCATTTCCCTACGAGTTGCAGAATATGTTTCTAAAATGTTAATCCTTTGTATACCATCTTCAAGATTTGTCTCCATAATTATCGCCAGTGCCACCACCACCACCATCACCACTGTCATCAACTTCATATGCACAGCTAACCGTTCCAAGAGCTTATCCATATAGTCACTTATTTCATTCTTACAACTCTGTGAGGTTGGTCATCATGCCCATTTTACAGATGAGAAAACTGACACCCATCTTACAGATGAGAAAACTGACACACAGCACACAGGGGTTGATGTAACTTAGCCAAGGTCACACACCTAGCGAGGGCTTAGCCTGTGAGCTCTGCATTCAGTAGCCAGTGCCTGGATTCTAAACTGCTATGCTACGTGCTTTATGTGGTATCCATACGAGAATTCCCTTAATATTTTTCTCGAAACCACTTTAAATAGCTTCAACTGTTTTTTTTCCTAAACGTAGTCTTATTCTAAGCATAACATCCATGAAGTCATTGGCTAGATGGGCTAATCTGATAAATTTTTGTTGGTACACGTATGATGAATACCCACCTTTCCCAGAGTGCACATGTATGAACTCCCCGGAATAATCTTACACAAACTGGTAAATCATAAGCACACTTTGGGAAAGGCTGACCTGAGAACGTTGGGGAAGGGGCTGACTTCCCTCCCCCACTCATTAAAAAAAATGATTCTCCTTTAAGGCTTGAGAATATTGTTCTTTTATCTTCACCCCAAGAACTTAAAACTACGGGTCCTCTCAGATGGAGTCGCTGATCCTGGGGTGATAAAAGCACATGGCCTTAAAAGTCAGACGAATTGGTTCCCACCCCAGCTGTGGGACCTTGAGCACCTTAAAGCGACTCTCCAAGCCTCAGTTGTACTCATCTCTAAACTGGGCTAACACCTGCCAAATGAGGCTGGAATGACACAAAGCGCCTGGCTCGGGGCCTCCCTGTGGTCAGTGAGGACACTCCGTCACCCCAATCCTGACTTCACTGCCGGATTCGATAAAGATGAGAAAATGGGCGCATGGCGAGTCCGAGTCCTTTGTCCTGTAGCAGAGCTGGCTGTGCTCCAGCGCTCACGCTCTCACCACTCACGACACCACAGGGTCCCAGGGTTACGCCTCAGTCCCAGGGCTAAGCACCGGGTCCCTGGTGACCCTGAATTAGGTGGAGAACTTGATCAACCCAGGCAGGAAAAGTCCCAGAGCAGACGGAAACGACTTTTCCTTCCCGTCTCCCTGTGAGGGGCCCGTCCCCACACCCTGAGACTTGACCAGACTGCAGAGATTTGGGAAACCTGTCTGATGCTCCCTGATAACGACCGCGTCCTCCGGCTGCGAGGGGACCTGGGGCTCTGCCCCTGCTCGCCCTGCGGGGCCTGTCTGGGAAAATGTACCTGTGCCTCCCACCTTCAGTGGATCCAGTCACTGTATTCGGGTGGAAAGCAAGAAGAAACAGTGAACACAACACTCCCCTTCCTTTCATTACAGGAACCGTCAGGACCAATTTGGCAGCTATTAAAACACTAGTTGGCCTTTATGCCATCTCTTCGCAGCGGGAGCTGGGAGTCCAAATGGTGGCCAACGGCATGGGCCTGGGGACGGAAGGTAAACTCTGCCATTAGAAACCACGTGGCAGTACAAACGGAGGCACCCTGGGGCCTACTTTGTCCCTCACTGGTTGCCTGTGTCCCTTCCCATCCCTGTCTTTGAAGCTCCGGCCACACGGCCTTTTACAAGGGCTGGTCCAGGAGCACGGAGCATCAGAACGGGAAGGGACCCTGGAGACCAATGCGTTCACCCCCTTTGTTTTCCAAAGGGAGAAAATGGAGCCCAGAGAAGCAGAGCAACTGCCTGGAAGCCACACAGCGTCCTGGAGGAAAGCGGGACCAGAGCACAGAGAGGCATCGCCAGGCAGGGATCCTGGGCTTGGGCTCTGGGGACACCCTGCCCACTGTGTGGGCTTCAGTAAGCACGTTCTCTCCCCTCTCGGACGCTCAGTGTCCTTACCTGTAAACGGAGACTACTAAGTTGGGAAGGGTCCCCATCTGGAGCCAGAAAATGAAACCGATACAAAGGAAACTAGAACTAACACAAGGGAAATTCAAGGGTGAAGGGGGTCCGAAAGTACAAACTTCCAGTTAAAAAATAAATAAGTCCTGGGGGTGTCATGCATGGTGCCCAGAGAGTAAATCTTACAAGTTCCCATCAGACAAAGAAACCTGTAACCATGTGGTGGATGGATCATTGTGCAATATACCGGGGGCGCCAAAAAAAGGACACATTTTAAGAGACATTATCTATGTGTGACTTTTTGAAGTTGAGGTGAATTATGGGAACAACGTGCAGTGTGGTGTTCGCTCAAAAGATGGTGTTAATCAAACGAACACTCGTGTCGTTCATTGTATAATATTACAATTTTAATACAGTCTTTCTCCTTTCTTAAAATACATTTTTTTGGCACCCTCTGTATACAAATATCGGACACCTGAAACTAATATAATGTATGTCAATTATATCTCAATTTAAAAAGGGTTCCCGCCAGGGAATTACTTGGCTATTTAATGTGATGTGTTTATTTTACTTTAACCCTGTCCAGGAATAAAACAATAAAAAAATTAAACATACACCTCTCCGCTCCCCCCCCCAAAAGCAGTAACAGAGTCAGGGCTTAATGAGGTCGTTTGAGCTTCTTGATTCAGCCATATCTGAAGTCAGATACTGAGAGGTGAGGTGCATTCTCCAATTGCTTCCTTTACCCCCTCAGGTAGTTTGGGGGTAAACTGTCATCTCCCACCAAAAGCCCCCTTTCTAACGCGCCGCCAGTGCAGACACCGGAGCTGAGCCACGCCCAGCTTCGCACGCGCGGGGCAGACAACGGGAGGCGGGCAGAGGTGAGGCCTGTGTGTGCAACATGGGTGAGAGCGCAGCTAAGCCAGAGGCGCGACTGGCAGATGCTGGCTGACTTTACTAGTAAATTAACGCTCAATTACTGCCCTGGATCCGTCTGAGTGAGAGAACACCAGCTGAGGACTCGCGTGTGTGCTGGAAGCTGTGAGAAGCCCTGGGTCTTAGGGTTTTAGAGGGAACTGCGAGCCACACCTCCTTAGCCTGCGCCGCTATCCTGTCCCAGGCCATCGGGGCACCACCGTCAACCACGGATGCTCCTCAGCTGCACAAGAAGGACTCACACCCCCCGAGGGACGGCTCCGGCCCATACACCAGATTCCTTTCTGTCACCAGCCATATCTCAGTCCTGTGCGTGTCACAGCAATGCCAGCAGCGGCATCACCACCACCACGACAGGGCATTTACTATACATCAAATGTCTTTCAGGCAGCATCTCATTTAGTCTTCCCAGCAACCCCATGAGTGTAGGTCTATTAATATTTGCATCGTACAGAGAAGGGGAAAGGCTCAGAGAGGTTCAGTCACCTGTCCAGTGCAACACAGCGGGACCCAGTGGAGCAGGCCTCCAGCCCAGGAGGTGTAACCACAAAGCCCATGATTTTAACCATTGTGCTATCCCCAGTTCCTAGCGCAGTGCCTGTAACTAGTGGCCAGAGAATCAATCCTGACTCAGTGGAAACAAGACTACTAGGGTGGATGGAACTCAGACACTTCTATCAACTTACCATGGGCTCCGTGCATGCGACTTTGTTTGCATAAAAAAACATGCAAGACCAGGTTACCTAGAGGGGAAGAGGGGTCTTCATTCTGTACATAAGGGTGGGGACATGACTATGTGAGCCAGTTTTGACAACCGACCACCTCCATTGAATCTTGTTCAGCTCTATCTACCTCACTCCTGTGGGCTTTGGGGACAGAGACCTGGGTTCAAATTCTGGCACTTTCCAGCTATGTGACCTTAGGAAACTCATTTAGGCTCCCAAAGACCTCCCTTTCTTTTCCTGACAAATGGGGATAATACTTCTTGTTCTTTTCATTGAGTGTCTCTGTAAGAATGAAGCCGGATCCTGCATGAAAAGGGCCTAGCGGGGAGAGCACAACACACAGCGGCTATAATTCTTTTCCATCCACCGAGGCCTCTCCACCCTTAGTGGCTGGAACATACTATACTGAGCTGTACTCATGTGTGGAGCATTGTCAAGTCTTGGCTCCTTTTAAACGGAAAGAACGCAGTCGCCGCACACAGTGGCTGGACAGCTGGATGAAATCAGAGTTAAAATGCTGGCAAACGATAGCACACAAGGACCCCGGGGTTACCTCTCAAAAGCTCAGGAAGTGGAGCCCACCACTTCGTTTGTCCCTGCCCTGCTGTGGCTAACTGGGGCAAGGGAGTCACGGAGCCAGCCGAAACCACACACCTGTCAGCAGTGGCAGAGAGCCCCGAAGGCAGGGTAGTTGAGTTCAACTCCACGCTGACACGAGACTCGTTTCTACTAGGAAGTAAATTCCAGGAGTGAGGATTTTGTCCTGGTCACTGCTACACGGATGCTTGGCATGTGCTTGGCACTCGGCAAATGTTTGCTGAGTGACTGTCTGACCAGATGATTGATCTGGGAACATCACTTAAACTATGGGCCTCAGTCTTCCCACCAATAAAATGGGAATCAACAATGGCTGCCCTCCTTACCTCGAAGGGTTGCCGTAACGAGATCATGGACTCACAAAAATGCTTGGGCGAAAGCTGTAAGAGGCTACATGTATGACATGATGGGAAGCATTGTGTATTTCCCCTGCCCTTGGCCGACAGGAAGGACCCCTCCAGGTCCTGCAGGGAAGGTGCGAGGTCCACCCGTACCTGCCTTTCTCTCATCCTCAACTTTTTTTCTGGCTGCACCAAACCAGCTCAGGAGGAAGCCCCCAAGTGATCGCTCAGACCTTCATTTCCAGTTTGCACAAAGGTAGGAGGAAAATGCATTTATTACCTTGCATTGTCCCGGCCGTGTGACTTCAAGAAATTCATATCTCGGTAGCGGGAGAGAAACGCCACCAGCTGCTCATTTGTCCTGTGGAAACAGACAAGAGGAGGGTCAGGGTCCTCCAGAGACCGTGGAGAACTGAGTTTTGGCTTCCTTCGTTGTCACAGAAAACAGGATCCCTCCTTCTTTCACACGACACAGGCTGATAAGGCATATTCTTTCATGAGTCGCCATCACTGGGCTTCCCACGCTGTATTAAAATGGACTGTTTGTATTTGTCTCCTATCTACTCCACATACTGTGAACTCCTTGAGGATAAGCATAGTATCTTATTTGTTGTTTTGGAATCTCCAATGCCCAGCACTGGGCTTGGCAAATAGTTAAGTCATCAGTGAGGAGCTCAATACCAGATACATAGCAACCCCAGGGCCTTTGCACTTGCTGTGCCTGGGAAATTCTGCCTTGCATCTTCCCATTACTAGCTTGCTCTTGTTAGCCAGGTCCCTTTGCAAATGTCATCTCATCAGAGAGACCTTTTGTGGCCACCCAACCTAAAGTAGCACCTGTAACCCCCTCTACACCTTTATCATATCACTGTCTTTACTTCACTGTCTTACCACCATCGGAAAGCATGAAATTTGCTTACGTTAGGATGTACGTTCCATGAGGACAGAACCTAGTCAGACTTGCTCATCACTGGGACTTAGTTGGAGCTACATTAACGTTTGTTGGATGAATGAATGAACAGCAAGTCCTCGATGACTACTGGGCAGCTGATTTGAGAGAGCTTTAAAAAAAGATGAAGTGCAACACAAATGGATGACATCGTTCCCAGCATTGTTATCCCAAATTTATCGCCATCAATCTCGGCACCAGCAGTGTAGTCACAGCTAATCAGCTTGTGCATACAGCTGTGACAGTATTTTAAAAGGCAGTCACGTGGGTCTCCATCTGCCAGAAATGCGGTCGCCTCTTCCGCTGCATAAACCCAAACAGGTAAACGGTGCTGAAGTGACAGCTCCTTTATCATCAGGCCTCTCTGCTCAGTGATTTTCATTTAGAAGGAAAGGGTTAACCATTGTTTCAAATTGGAAGAAACGTGAAGGCAGTGGAAAGAAAGGACATCTCTGGGAATGGAAGGGAAGCTAGACCTTTGGGACACAGGTGGGTATCTCAGGAAGGTGATGCCTGGGCTCTAGAAGCAGAAAGGTCTGGAGACAGGTCCCAGACCCACTCCTGATCCAGCTGTGCATGGCCACGGGTAAGTCACGTGACCTTCTCTGCCCTCACCTGGCTGCCCAGCAGATAGCATGCTCTCCGTGCATATGTTGTGAATGGATAACCAGGCGGATTTAAGGGCATACAGTAGGTACACAATAAATGCAAGCTGCTCTACACTTTGTCTCCCACCATCTGGTCTGAGCCGCCCCCACCCCTCCCCCCCCTTAATTTCCTTGCAGTCTCTCCACGCCACATCCCTGTTCTGGGATTGGATGACTCACGTTGATCAACTCATGATTCCAACAGAAGGGGCTACAAAACAGGTAAGAGATGCGGCAGTGGAAACGAGCGAGCTCTGCCATTGTCCCACCCCGTTACTGAAACAAACAACAGTTAAAAACCAGCCGTTCTAGCAGCGGCAGACTCCAGGACACCCCTGAGTGTCTGCAGGGAGCTAAATCCCGCACACGCTTAGCAGAAAGCTAAGCCCTGCAGGTGGGCACAGAGGTGAATCCTGGGGACGCAAAGGCTCGCCCCACGTGTCTGCACAAGGGTGCATCGTGGCGTGGACAAAACCCGCTGGCAAGGGAAAGCCCACGCGTGCCCCATGCCGCGTTCCGGTCGCTTGTGGGCAGAGGGCCTCCTGAAGTCGCCGAGAGGGGTGGTAACTAAATCTGCCTATAAAAAACGACAGCAAGCTCCGTGCAAACCATAACGAGGCCCATTGCCTCTCTGCGTCCCAGCAGTTCCTGTCTACCAACCCGCTAGCTACTCTCGGCCACAGTTCATTATTGTGGTCCTGATGAATGGGGGGACAAGTTAACCTATGAATGGGACCCTGGCAGCAGGAATAATAAGCAGGGGCCTCTCAGTGGGAGGACGGGAGGGGCCGGGCTGGGGTTCCTGGGCCTCCTCTCACGAAGCCGCAGGCCTCCCAGGGTCAGCGGCTGCAGCTCCATTTGGCAACCCCAGAAACAGCCTTTCAGGGCCCCGGGCTGGGGCCATTTTCACATTAACCGCTTCACTAAGTCCCCATCTGACAGGGATGAATAGACATTTAGCGAATTTACTTAGCGATGCTTCCACATGAAATCCTCTCAAAAGACGACATCTTGCGGGAGGGAGGGAGGGCAGACAGGGAGGCGGGGGGCGTGGATTCCAGGCCCAGAGCTTGTGGGCAAAGCCCCTTTTCAAAGCAGAGGGCTGAGTGTGTGGTTGGATGGACCCGTGAGGGGGGACCCCTGCCACCCTCCTCTCCCTGAGGCCCCGGGGGCCCCCTCGCTCTCCCTCTCTGTAAAGAGCCTCCTCTGAATGCTAAAGCCTGTCGCCCCAGCCCTTCTCTGAGGGGAGACGGAATTCGGCTGGGGACCAGGTTTTCCTATTGTTGCTTTCAGACGCCTGTCGATAACTGCCTTACATAATATTTAGTTCTCTCCGGATAATTAACAGCTTGAGATCTGTTGACACGTTACCCAGTTCCAGGCCCGCTCTCTCTCTTCCCCTCACACGCGTTTCTCACTCACTCTTTCTGGGGGAGCCATTTGCCAGGTGGCTCCCACAGCTCATCACTTGTGTCTGCCTCCCCACCCGTCGCCTTGCACCTTTCGCGGAATCAGAAGACGTGTCTCTTCATCGATGCCAGTTCCTGATTCACGATGGGGACGCAGGCGCCCATCACAGCAGCCCCGGGAGCCCTGGGACTTCTTGGCTTTAATCAACGTGTTTGTTTGCCATCAATAAATATTAAAATAAGTGTATGGGAACCATATGGGAATACTGACTGGCATGAATACATAAACGAAGGCAAAAAGAAGCTCCACAGGCACTGCCGGAATGCCCGCCATGCCCTAGGCCCTGGGGCGAACGTGTGCTACATTTCCTTGCCTTTAGCAGTCGCAAAGGTGACACTAAACCTGAGTTTCATTCCCATTTTACAGGTGAGCAGCTAAGACTCAGAGAAGGGGTCCACGGAGGGAAGAATCGTGATGAGGAGCTGCTTCGAAAGGTCAAGACTCATGCTTCTGACGACCAGACGGATTCTGCCGATGAGTGCATGAATGAATGAATGAATGAGGGAGTGAATGAAGGAATTCCCCGACTCCGGTGTTCTCGTGCCTCCCCGTTCAGAGTCTGGTCTTCGCACCCAGAGAATCAGTCCTGCCCTATCTCAGCACCCCCACCCCCACCCCTCCAGACCTACTGAATGAAAAATCTGCTTTTGAACATGATTCCCAGGTGCCTTTTTCAAGTTTAAAAGGCGCTACCTTCAGTCAAGCATGGATATCGGTAGTTAATTCTCTTCCCCTTTCCGTCTTCATCTTCTCCCCGTGGTCTCTTCCTGAAAGCTCAGACTTGGAGCAGGTTACTTTCATCTCCACAAGCCTCAGGTGCTGGGAGTATTAAATAAAATAATGCGTGTGAGTCCTGTGTCGGCGCACCTGGCGTACAGTAAGCCTTTGATAAATGTCACCTGTTGTTTAATGGTGTTATTATTGCCTTCTTGAACACCGGAAGCTTAAGACATTTGGAACTGGGGACAGCAGTATGAAGACCCAACCTGATTTGAACTTGGAAGGCTTTCTGTGCATGACAACAACGGAATGTCCTGAGAACATGGATTGGAAATGTCCCCTAGAATGGACTTGTCCCTGCTTTCCCAGCAGGTGTCAGAGTTAGGAACGGGCCCCCAGAGGGCCACGGCACCATCACTGTGTGTCTCATGTGTGACATGGCTCTGGGCACGAAGACACACAGGCGGGAAGGGCACAGCTCAGCTCTCTAGATGCCCGGGAGCCCGGTCACAGCCACGCCTGTCTGCTGGCAGCCAGAAGGGGCTGGCGCCTGTTCAGTCTCCACTAGGAAAAAGCCCAACACAGAGCCAATGTCACTTGTCTGGGCCCCTCCTGCCCGTTACACGTGGGCCTCACATCTCCTTCTCTGACACGGGAGGCTGAGAAGAGCCTGCCGGGGGTGGGTGCTCGCGACTCACGGTGAGGCTGACAGCGGCGCAGGCAAAAGTTAGGCACAGACGTTTTGTGGATGTCAGATTCAGGATTTCAGACGGCTGAGGCTGCCAGTAAACAGACCCCAGACGGCCAGGGTTAGTCCCCCTGGATGCAGTGGGCAGGCCGTCTGTGGCACAAAACTGTGCACAAGGGATGGGGAACGGAGGACCGTGGGATTGGGCAAGTGGTGGCGGGGGGGTGTGTAGGGTGGGGTCGAGGAGGCACCTCTGACCTGAGCTCAGCACACACCACGTCGCTATGTCCCCAGCTTCTTCCTCTAGGGTCTCAACTGCACAGTTGTCTCATATGCGTGCTCGATTCAAATACCACTTCAGCATCGCCCTCAGCAAGGACATTTGTGAAGCTGATGTATCTATTTTTTTCCTCGGATTTTAAATTGTGGTAAAATATACATCACATAAAATTTGCCATCTTGGGGCGGCCGGTGAGCTCCATTGGTTAGAGCGTGGTGCTTGTAACACTAGGGTTGCCAGTTCGATCCCCACATTGGCCAGTGAGCTGCACCCTCCAAAACTAGATTGAAACAACTACTTGACTTGGAGCTGACGGGTCCTGGAAAAACACACTTAAAATAAATAAAAAGTTAAAAAAAAATTAGCCAATTTTTTTTTTTTTTTTGCTAATTTTCCTAAGGAATGAGTTTAGCCAATCCCCTAATGATGGGCATATAGGTTACTTCCTTCCCCACTGTTACAGAGACTCCTCTCCTATGAGCATCCGTATATGTCTATCTTTCCGGATGCAGGTATGATAGATTGATGCAGGATTAAATCTCTGGGTGTGGAACTGTTTATCCAAAGGGCACTTTTTAGTCCTCTCTGCTTTCAGAAAGACACACTCCATGGAACGAGGCCGCCCCAAGTTGATGGCATGGCTGGGGCTCACCCCACTGCATGGGAACCAAGTTAGCTGGCTACCAGCTGGGGAGGGAGAAGGAAATTGCAAAGGTGATCGAGTGGAGGAGGTTTGGAGAGGCTGCGGGCTCCTCTGGCTGGCTGGCCAGGCCTGGGCAGGGGTCCTCTGGCTTCCCCATGGTACCAACAACCGGTGGGCCCCACATGAGCCTTCTGTCATGCGGCAGGGTGTGTGTGTGGGGGAACCCAGACCCATCTTCTCCAGTGCCCGGGGCAGCGGCTCCAGCTGCAGCCACCTGTCTGCCAACAGCTCTGGGATTTCCTACCGAGACACCTTGGACAATACCTCTCGGGAGCCTGGCCAGAGTCATGAGATGAGCAGTTACTGGGTCTAATTCTGCTCTGTTCCTCCAGGACCTGATGCATAGTAGGTGCTCGGCAAATATTCGCTGGCCTCACGGGGGCAGCTGCCCCACGCGAGGGGCTCAGCCCAGGAAGGCAGACAGCCATCACTCACGCACTCTCTCCCCGTGCCTTTGCCCATTCCCTCGGCCTGGGACGCTCTGCCCTGCGTCTCTGCCCAGTGCGCTGCGGGAGCTGTGGCACGAGAACCTTTAACAATGCTGACTGCAGAACGCCCTCCCTTGGTCACCTAGAACGTGCTAAGTGCACCTCCTTTCATCTCACAGTAACCCTGAGAGCCAGTCGTAGTTCATACGTGAGTAACACACGATTCAGAGAGATTGAACGGCTTGGCCAAAGTCTTAGGAGACACGGAGGGGACATCAGACCTTGGCCGTCCAGGTCCAGTCTGGGCCTTTTCGGTCCTGCTCGCCTTGCGATGAAAATGCTTCAGGTGTGTGTTGCATTTCTTTAGAAAGAGCCCAAGAACAAACAGGAATCCACAGCTGCCTTTGGAAGCCTCCCACTCCCTTCCAGGTTGCACAACAGGCGGTGACAGTGACAAAGCCTTCTGTCCCAGGTGTGCGCCTCGCTGCTGTGTTTGTCTGACATCTGAGCCCCAGCCACTTGGTTTCCATGTCATGAGTGGCCTTGGACCCATTTCCCACGCGGCTTCTCTCTTTCTGGGTGGGGGCAGGGACTGCTGTCACTCTGTCCTCCTCCCTCCGTGATATTTGCACCGTCCTGAAGTCGTCTTGTTACTGGGAACCCTCTCAGGAAGGCAAGACCCCAGAACGAGCAGGAGAAAGGTCCACACCAAAAGCACTGCAGATGAGAGAAGGGTCAGCCCCAACCTGCATGTAGTCAGAGCTCACAGTGAGACCCACGTTTGCTAAGATACAGGGGGAACATGTAGGGAAAGAGCTAGACACCAGATGCATCCAGGACCCCATGGGCATAATTACAGTCACAAGTGGGCGCCCGAGGAAAAGGGAGCTGGGTTCAATGCCGCCCCCGCTTTCAGACTCTGCTCGAACCCGTCCTCTGGGAACACTTGTAGGATCTCTCTGAAGCATAAGTCTGATCATGTCTCCTCTTCTGCCTAATATCCTCAATGGCCCTCCATCACCCACAGGACAATGTCCTAATTCCCTCACCAGGCACGCGAGGTGGGGCCTGAGCTGGCCTTGCCTGACCAGTGTTCGGAATGACATGAAGTTTGCTGAACGTCGTGTGCTCTTTGTAACGCTTACGACTTCGCAAGCTGTTTGCCGTCTTGGGAAACGTGACCTGCCATTTCTCTGACAGCTCAGGTACCACGCACCTGGAACAGGTAGGTGGTTATGGTACCTGTCCTCAAGCAGCACACAGGACAGTGGGGAAGGGAGACTAACAGTCTTGTGATAAGTGGCGAAACACCAGATGGACTGCAGTACAATTCATGCTGGAGACGCCAGGGGGACAGTGCCCCCCTGCACACAGGCAGACAGCACACTCGAGCACCTTCTGCAGAATGAAACCCACGCACTTTTAATTGCATCCCTCTTTCTGTGGCTGGCACACAGAAGCAGCGTGACAGCACGTTCACTGCGTTTGCAGGAACTGGCAAACCATTTCTCAAAGTCTCAACGCTTTCACAGGGCACGTGTAGGACGCACATTTTTCATTTGAAACATACGTAAGCCATACTAAGAGGCCGTTTATCTGATGTTCCATCAGTGGGACTCTTCACGCGTCCGCCTTTTCTCCCGACGGTTGTAATGGAAAGGTAACTGCCAAGAACCCACGTCCAGAGGCCCAGCCCGATCCTAGAACACTGCCTGACTCATGAACGAAGAACTAAATGCCACTCAGCCTTGCGTGCGTGCATGCGTGCGTATGTGTGCGTGCGGTCTATTTGATTATATTTGAATTCCCTGAAATCTGGTTGCCCTCATATGCCATGAGACATCCTAAATGAGCACAACATTTGGTTAACCAAATCGTGCATCCCCTTACAGCAAGTGATTACAGATAGTTATTTGATTTGGTTCTGGGGGGAGAAGGCAAAGCCTACTCTGGAGGACGGTGAAAGATTGAATCTTACAAAGTCAATGTGATTTAAGTGGGAAAAGCCAAAACCTGGCCACAACAAGAGCTGTTTGCAGAGAGGTGTCTGTAGAAATTTCTCTTTTGATCTTGGATACTTTGCTGCTGTTTGATTTTGAGCAAAGTCCTCAAGTTCGCTGAGCCTTAGTTTTCTACTCTGCAAAATGGGGATAACAGTGGTTTCTGAGTTGCCTGTGTGTTCTGGGTATGGCGCACTCAGTGCCTGGCCCACAGTATGTGCTCAGTAAACGGAAGCCTCCCTCCCTCTCTCCCTCTTTTCCTTCCACAACTTTCTGAGCATTTCCTAAGTGCCAAAAACTGTGCTGAGTTTTGACTTTAGACATGAGTTTAGCTTTTTCAAGGCCTGGTATCACTTTGAACTGTACGGACTCATTTCAACGGGGGTAACTTAAGGTCTGATTTTATTTGACCACACACGAGCTTATGCATCCTGCTCCTGGGGTAAAGGGGACTCGTTTACAGGAATTCCCAAGGTATTTACTGAGCGGCAAAGCCTCAGTCCTACTCTCCTTGCGTTCCTGCATGACTGACAGTGTTTCTTAAGAAAAAATCATTTCACAAATGTCATCTGGGACTACTCTGAAGACTTGCTCACATTTCACTGTGCTGGGCAGATGCTGGTACAAGTTCATTTATCACCGATGAATCGTTTCGGTGCTAGGTCCTTGAATATTGAAACGGTTTGGATTGGCGGAGGATTGGATCGTAAAGTGTGAAACAGGATGTGTGTTCGGTGAGGGCTGGGTTCCTGTCTGTCTGTGCCTATCACGGTTCCCCATTCATTAATTCAGCAAATCCTCACACCACACCTACTATGTGCCAGGTACTATTCTAGACGTTGGAGAAACAGTGATGACGGAGACCAGGTCTCTGTGAGACTTGGTTCCTGGTGTCCGAGGCGTGCATTCTACATCCTGGATTAGCCTCACTCCTATGCGTCAAGAATTGGGCCTAGTTATTGCACCACCCCAGCAGGGATCAAGAGAACAGCCATTCTGATCACTTCCTGTGACCTGGGGTTCAGGAGGAACCCCAGTTGAGAAAGGCTCGACTAGCTCATTGTCTGGTGCATAACAGGTGCTCAGTACACACAGGGACAAATGTTGAATGAAACGCCCAAGGCTGTGCCACGTCCTGCAAATGGAATTTCCCAACTCACACAGAATCTCTGTCGCACCAAGGCAGCTACATGGGCGGGCCCAGCTGCGATGGGCCCAACCGAGGGGCAGCCAGCTGTCCCCTGTAGGGACAGCGCTCTGCGCATCAGGTGACCAGGCTGGAAGCTGGCCTCTCTCGCTTCCTTGCTGTGTGACCCTGCCAGTTGCTTTATGCCTCTGAGCATGTTTCCTTATCTGAGTTGGGCAAGGGTTTGATGCGCTCACGTGTGTGAGAGGCTTAGCCCAGCACCTGGCACCTAGGAAGGGCTCGATGACCTCACTGCTCTTGCTACTTCCCTCTGAGGGAGGGACAAAGCTGGCTGGCTTCCCCGGGCAGGCCACGTTGCAACATCGTTATCAGGGGTTTCCCCAGCGGAAGTGGGAGCCCTTGGGACATCCATCGGAACCAATAACTGGAGAAGGGAGCCAAGACCAACCTCTCTGGTGGGTTCCCCAAAGCGCTGAGGTCGGCCAAGATTGCAAACCCACATAAAGAAGCTGAAATCCCTTTCTTTTCCTACTTTATCTTACTATTTCTGCCCTTCCTCCCTTAAGTAGTTAAACCATGGACATTAAAAAGTCACCAAAATACCCAGAAGAATTAAAAACAGTTGTTCCAACAAAAGACTATACATGAATATTCATAGCAGCACTATTCAGAAGAGCCCCAAAGAGGAAATAACTCAAATATCCGCTAATGGGTGAGTGGATATACCAAACGTGGTCTATCTATACAATGGAATACTATTCAGCCATAAAATGGAATGAAACACTGATAACCTGCTACAACACGCGTGGACCTTGCAAACAAGATGCTAAGGGAAAGGAGCCAGTCACAAAGGACACACATCGTGGAATTCCTTTTATATGAAACATCCAGAGCACGTCAATCCACAGGGACCCAAGGCAGACTGGTCATCGCCAGAGTTGGGAGAGGAAAGGGGGGTAGGGAGAGCAACTGTTTAACGGGTACGGGGTTTCCTTCTGGGATGGTTAAAATGTCTGGCGCGAGACAGATGATGTTTGCACAACACTGTGAATGAGCCAAACGTCACTAATGATAAGTTTTACGTTATGTGTATTTCACCATAATAAAAGATTATGCCAGTTGAACCTTTAAATTTTAAACCAAAAAAAAAAAGAAAAAAGCCACCGCAACACAGCTCCAAGGATGACCGTGCTTAGTATCATCGTACACATTTCCTATGTACACTTTCCACTTAATCCCCACAACCAGCCTGGAAGGATGGCAGACGAGCTCCATTTCACGGTGGAGCACACTGGGCTCGTGCACGCTTGGGTAACGTGTCTGGTGACAGCGATGATGACGACGAGGATAACCAGTGAGGGTAAGTCACGTGTCCCAGGACAGATATTGATTCATTCCGCCTTCCCGACCACCTCAGGGACTGGGCACTGATATTCTCACCCATTTTGCGGATAAGGGAGTACAGGGCGCCAGGCTAGACACTCCACACACACAACAGGAGCAGGAATTTGCACCCAGGCCACTCGACCTTGGAGTCCAAGGCCTCCACCACCGAGGTCCAGGGGACACGGGGCTTGGTCGTGGGAACTGGAGGGAAAGGGGACAGCTGAGGGCCTGCCTCCCAGCTCTTCCCACAAGACCACGGACAGACTGGACATCTGCCTCACGACATCAAGGGCTTGCGTGGGATTCATACCCTTCCCCAGACTGCGTGGAAGCCAGCCTGTGGCCGGACGGATGTGACCTGCCAGCATCCCTCGGCCTGCTGGGCTCCCAGCCGGGGCTCCAAAGTATCCGCGTCTGCACCTCAGTTCGGCAGAGAAGGGGCTGAGCCAACTGTGGGGTTTACGAGAACCCACCACGGCTCGTTGTTCTTCTGAAACTGACTCTCTGGCTCTTTGGAACAGTTGCCACATGGTGGAAAAGATTGGAAAATGCCTCTAGCTGAAAGAAATCAGGAAAGACAAAACCTCTCCACTGATCCTCAACCCTGGAATAAGCCCAGAGATGCTTTAAATAATTGCAGAAGTGACAACCACGCAACGAAGTCTCAGCGAGCCTTCCACTACTTGGGAATAAATGGCGACAGGCACTGCAGCCTCAGTCACGGCTGCGGCCGGGCCACGGGCCACTCATTTGCTCCTGGAGTCCTTACTTCAGGAAGGACTGACTGAGCTCCTGCTGTTTGCCAGGCGCCGTACCACGCACTAGAGACACAGTGCTAGACAAAACCTGTGTCATCTCCACACTGTGGACCCATCGTCCATCTAGTGCATCTGTCACCCTGGGTCACCCTTACTGTCACCACTCACTGAGTACTTTCTGTGTCTGGCAAGGCACCTCGCATGTCACAGCTGAATCCTCACAGCAAAGGATGAATAGGTAACTCTGATGGCTCTCACTTCACAGATGAGAAAACCAAGGCACCGACAGGATGACCCACTTGCCAAAGTTTTGTGGCCAGTAAGTGGGACATCTGGGCCTTGTGCTTGTGGGACGGCAGGAAGCTGGGCTCCGGCTGGCGCTTTGCCGAGTCCCCGAATGCACACGTCTCACTGCTTGGCTACACATCCCCATGGCCTGAGCTCTGGAAAATCTGTGCCCAACGAAGGACGGACAGAAAGAGGATTTCAGGGTCTAGCTTCAGGAAACCCAGGGCATGGAGACGAAGGATTTTGTGTGCTGCACGAAGGCTCAACAGAGAGAAAACAACAGCAGTGAAACAACAGGGAGGGCGCAGCCCGGTGTAAAGTAATTACCTGAGCTGCAATGTACATGCCCATGAGGAGAAAATATTAGCTGTCGGATTTCCCCTCCTCCAGCAGCCTGGTATAGTTCTCTACCTTTTTCTTGTTTTCTTTTTTTTCCTTTACTTTTTCCCACTGCAAAGCAATGGATGAGGAGCGGAAACAATCTCATCATGGCACTTTCTAATAACATACTTTTCAAAGGTAACCTGCTGCTTTTAGGATAAACTTGGGATCCTGAACGTGGCTCTCAGGGTCCCCCATCCTCTGGGCCTGACGACCTCCCCAGCCTTATTCTGTTGGCTTGTCCCCTTGCCATACCCTGTCCACACAAGCCTCTCTTAACTTACTGCTTGGGCCATGTTCCCTCACACCTCAGGACCTTTGCACATGCAACCCCCTCTGGCTGGGACACTCAGCCCCCATTGTTTCAGTTCATTCCTCCACTTCTTTCAAGTCTCAGCTCCAAGCATTCCTGTAGGGAAGCTTTCTCTGACTCCCCAGAAGAGGTTATATGCATCTCTGTTTCCTGTATGATACGTATGTAAACTTCCTAACAGTGTCATGAACATGTAATTATTTCACAGCCTAATCTGCGGGGGCAGAGATGCTAACTGTCCTATTGGAGGCTGTAACCCCAGATCCTAGCAAACAGCTGGCACATAGTAGTTTTCACATAAGCATGTGTTGGTTGACTGACTAATTGCACGAAAGAATGAATCAATCAGCAGTGAGGTGTTTAAGCTGATATTTCATTAGAAGGCATTCGGTGGAAAGTGGTCATCGCCCAGGCTAAAAATTTCTCTTTCTCTTCCGAAGTTGACAGTGCAACCTGCGGCAGCCTCCTGAGACAAATTACAGGAGGGGAGCCCAGGCACATCTAGACAGAAAGATGGTGGGGACCCAGACACAAAGATCCGCCAGATTTACAGAAAGCACAACAGGAACACTTGCCCGGTCACTCTGGGACATCTCTGAGAATTAGCCGGCATTAGGGCATTAGTCAGCAACTCGCCTCCTCGGCCGACGAAAGATAAACGAGTCCCGTGCTCTCAGGGGGAAGCAGGAAGCTGGGGTGCGTCCTGAAATGAATGCATCTCGGGACTCAGCGTCATTAACCTTTTTGATTCAGATTGAGGAAGGTGGTGCAAGGTGAATTCCAGGGCGAACGAGAACCAGGTATTTCTGAAGGGTGTACGCAGAGAAGTCTGGGTGGTAAGAACCGACAGTCTGCTCTGGATGACCTACTATGGAGAGCTGGACAGGCCTACAGCCATGGAGAGCCCTCTGTGAAGAAACTGCCTGTCCCCTCTTGGCTGGCCCTGGTCTGGTAACGCTGATGGGTGAGCCATCTTTCATGCGCTGCTTTCCAGCTCGAGTTCAGGACTGGGAAGCCATGCAGGTCGGGGGGATAAAGTAAACGGAGGCTGTTGTTTTACATCGAGTTCAGGTACCCTGGGCGGGATGGGGGTCTAAGTCCAGGGCACCTTGACCTAAAGGCCTTGGGAATCTCTACCTCACTCTTCCTCTATCCAGGGTCCTGAAATCATAACCACGGGAGCATCACAAGCTGGCACCTGGGTGACAGAATCATGACATAACACAGGAAAGGCCACGCATGGGAAGATGGGTAGGTGGGGTGGGAGCTGAATTTGTAAGGGCTGAGACGTGTTCTGTGCAAGGCCATTATCTGAAATGTGGGAGATCTAGCAGAATGGTCTAACATAAGGGTATGCGAACTATGGCCCTCCACTTGTTTTTATAAATAAAGTTTTATTGGAACACAATCATGCCCACCCATGTACGTATTGTCTACGGTTGCCTACTGCCACTGTGGCAGAACTGTGCCATTGTGACAGAGACCACAAGGCCTGCAAAACCTAAAATACTTACTATTGGGCCCTTTATAAACCAGTTTGCCAATTCCTGCCATTACCATGTTTCTTTCTTTTCGGTCATTCTTATACCTTCCTCACACCTTTATCCACGTCCAACTTATCAAAGCATCTTTCTGGCCCACCTTCCTCCTTCCACGCTGTATTTTTCCTTCGACACATCTCCACTTGAGGCATTATTACCGCTTTCCCTATCTATTGTCCCTTTCCTTCGCCAGCATGGAGGAGAGCACAACAGTAGTATGTTTCCTTTACTGCTGTGTCCCAGCGCCCAGGACAGGGCCTGCGATACAGCAGGCACTCAAGGAATGTACTGAGTGACTGCAGAGCCACTCACCCTTTGTATTACTGATTTGCTAACATTTTGATCACTATTCTTTAAAGGAAACTTCAGCTTCAGAATTTTGGGGTACGTTAGGTTTTTCCTTCCATGTGGTAACATGGATAAATATCGACATTTTCAAAACCTTGCCTGCGTAGCACTTTAAGTCACCTCGCACACCGCGAGTGGTCCATGGGTCAGAGCCGGGAAGCCCTCGCTCATGGTTAAGGACGCGGGTGGATTTAAGTCTGAGCTCCACCTCTCAGTAGGTGAGTGACTTTGGGTGAGTTCCCCATGTCCCTTCTGCCTTAAATGGGGGTGACGAAGGTCCCCTCTCACCAGGTGGCTGACAAATGAAATGAGACCGTGGAAACATGTGGCCCAGCAGCCAGCACACACTCAGGGCTGCACGAACGGGGTGGAGACTCTCGGGGAGGGGCCTGTCCTGTTAGATCGATTCATGACAAAGCACCTCCCCTGGAGACTGCAGCCCCCACTTAGGACCCTGCCTTAGGACCCCGCCACGGTGGCTGAACGGTTCCACTGTATCCTGGCAAAGCAATTTGGATTAATGGGATTATTTAGCTGTAGGTGCTCAGGGAAGGCATTCTTTAAAAAAACCTGTGAGAAACGTCCCCAGGGCAGCAAACTTTTAAACAAAGATTGGCTCTGTAATCAAAAACAGCTTGGCCTTACAGCACATTCCAGCGTCCCAAAGAGGACAGGGGAGCAGTGTTTGTGCCCCTGGCTGCATCTGCCAAGTAACGCTGACTGATGAACACAGTTAAATCGCACCCAAGGGGAATCCTTTTCTGGAGGAGGAAAAGGACACAGGTGAATCAAGGCAGTGGCTCTTGGGGGCACCATTCCCATTCTTCTTCGGCAAGAGAACAAGACGCGATGCGTGACATGAGTCCCCCCACCCCCACCCCGGAGAAACCCGAATGACCTCTTCTTCGCCAGTCCCCACTTTGCGATTAAGCGGCATGATGGGCACGGGCCGAGGCAGGAGTCTGGGTTCCCGAGGCTCAGCCTGGACCGGGTGGGGCTGTTTCACGTGAGACGGGCAGGAGGGAGCGGATGCAGGGGGCGTGTGGGGGGCTCTGCTCTCCGCCTTGCCTTCTATTCTGTGACTATCCCCCAGGCTGCGGACCCGTCCAGATGTCCGAGCCACCTTCTGACCGTGCCTGGGGGCCTGGTCGTGGCCACCAGCCTGGTGGTAGCCATACCACTCGAGCCTGGTGGGGAGGGGGCTCGGGGTGGCGAGGAGGTCTGCAGGTAGAACTCCGCGGTTTCCAACTGGAAAGTTCAGGGAGATTGCGGCCGCAGTGATTCAAGAGTAAGTGACCGTGAGAAGGACAGTGCTGTTTGGGCGCCCTGGTCAGGAAGGCGCTCTGCAAGCAGCCTGGCAGCAGGAGGGCCGACGGGGACCATGGGGGCCACGAGCTCAACCACACGGCATCCAGGCCTGGCCGACTCTAGGCAACCACCTCCTGGCTCCCCAAACGATCGGATTTCCTCAAAGCCATGTGTTCTCTCTCCCTCGTTCTCTCTCGGTCTTCTGCATTTACGCGTCAGGACAAGGGTGCAGATACATTAAACACAGGAGAGAAGGAAGACGGAGCAAATAAAAAGAGTGACCACAGAAAAGGCCAGACCGCGTTCTGGTCTAGAATTAATAAGCCAGGATTTTTCAGTATCATACTAATAACAGGAAGAGAGCCATCTCCTGAGCGCTTGGCATAAATGCCAGCTCTGGGACAGGCCCTGTTGCAGTATCTCACGTTGTTATAACGACCGATAGGGACAGCAAGTGGGGAGGGGGCTCTGGCCTGGCTTCTGGCCTCAGGCCTGTCTTCCCACCTCCGCTGGGGGGGCTGGGGCGGGAAGGAACTGACGTATGAGTTCCCAGTGCCTAGAGGTGGTTTGCGTGGGGTTATTAGTGGGCAAAGCCCCCATCTGGATTCCATTACTTTTTCTCCTGTTTCTTGCCTCAAACCTGACCCCCTGGGGCCAGGGCCAGCACACTGGCTCTTCTGTCCCTTCCTTTCATGCAACTGGGCGGATGCCGTACGCTACGGTCTCCCTGGCAGACCAGGCCACCTCTCTGTCCGGTAAACCCGTGGACACGGCTCAGCATCCTGGTGGGAGGTGTGAGCGTGAGGCTGCATCTGGACGCCAGGCTGAGCCGTCACGTTCTAACCCGGCTGTTCATCAGGCAGTGGCAGAACTGGACATAAGGCCGAGCTTGGGTTCCCAGCTGGCTGCGGTTCCCTTGTGCTGCCCCCTGACAGGTCACATTATCACCTCCCTCTTACAGGTGAGAGAAACAAGACTCAGAAGGCCTGCGTGCACCTGTCTTGAGATCATCCAGCTGGTCGGGGACGGAGACACGAGTCAACTCCAGGTCAGCTGACACCACAAAGCCTGTCGCGTGCTCTCCTGGAGCGAGTGGGGTGCAGGGAGACCGCCTTTCGGTTGTGCTGTGGAACAACTGCGCGTGTACGGGGGGAGGGCAGCCCCTCCTTCCCGACGAGGCTTGCTGGAGGCTGACATTGACATCAGTGAGGATTCCATGGGGCACCACTCCGGCAGTTGTGGAGGGGTTTGGAGAGAGAACAGGATGATGTAGGAAATGTGAAAGCCGGGGCCGGTTCCTCTTTCTAGGCTTAGAGCAAACACAACTGGCGAAGCCCCATCTCCCACCGGCCAGAGAGAGAGAGATCCCACAGTGGTGCTGATGGGGCCACACTGTCTGTGGCAGCCACAGGGTGGGTTTGTGCTCCTGTGTGATTGGCTTTTTGCTCCGGGCCCAGCTGCTTATGCAGCGTGCTGGCAGACCTCGCCGGTGAGGCAGCTGCGTGGAGCAGAATGTAGGTTGTAGACTCGAGAGTCAGCTGAGCCTGCGCTGGGCCCCGCTGAGCGGTGTGACCTTGGGCAAGTGACTTGAACCTGCCGAGTCTCAGTGTCCATCTCCACACCACCCCAGGGGACACTGGGCAGAGTAGATCACAGTGACGGCGGCTTAGCAGCTGGCCGAATGCTGGTGACTCTGGATTCCAGTTCTGACGGGCATTGCTTCTCTCCTGGTCTCGGACACTCCTGTCTCCCGATGCTCAACCAGATGAACAGAACGACATGGGACAACAACGAATGGGTGGCTTCGGTCCCCAACTGCCCAGTGGGTACAATATGACCCGCTGGTGAAGAACTCAGGTCTTCTTTTGTTTTTGTTTTGTTTTCCCCAGTGATGAAAGAAGCAGGGGTTTGAATCAAGGCCACCATCATTGAAAAGGCATAGACACAACACTCCTATTACACTTGACTTTTTCAGACACGCTGCCCTTCCAGATTGCCCTTGAGAATAATCTTTACCTGCAGTTAGACGTGAGGAAGGAGGCAGGGGGCAAACAACAGAGTCCGCGGTGTGAACCACCCACGCTGTGGACCACCCTGGGCTCACACCCAAACTCCCAGGATGCACTTGGATGCACACCACCCATGCTTTTGGCCACAGGTGGACAAGCCACCGAAATGAAGGCTTTGCTTTCCCGAGAAGCAAATGTGCCAAATGCACTGGGTAGGAAGGTACCCAGGGTTGGACATGTTCCCTCCACAGACACGTAGCTGGCAGCTGCCAACAAGAAGGCGGGGAACTATGAGGTCTCAGGAGGGAGACGTTAGGAAGAAAACACTTGCAAAGTTCAACGCGTGGTCGGTCTGGGATCTGGTGAAACCATCCACTGGCAGAGGATGGAAACCATGTTTGTTTCTGAACTGGTAGCATCCACTCCGTCTCACTTCTTTCCAGTGCTGTAATTCTCTCTCGTGGAAGTGTCTCCCCCCCGCACACAAACATGAGGCCCACGACGGCACCAGTGTTTAATCGGCTTTGTTCACGTCTCCGTCCCGAGCATCCAAAACTGGGCTGCTCCATCTGCTACTTGTTTACATTTAAATTCAAACCAAATCGAATTTAAAACGGAGCTGCTCAAAGTGCATTTCAAGCTCTCCGCGGCCACATGGTGCTCGTGGCACTGCGCTCAAAGACAGTTACTGAACACCCCTGTTGCCACGGACGCTCTGTTGGACGGCGCTGGTGTGAAACACGGCCTGGCGGTTAGTAAGTTCGCAGTAAGCAAGCGCTGAATGAACGAGTGAATGAATGACCAACATGCTCTGCTCTCGGCTGGCCAGAGAAGGGACACAGGACTCAGCATAAAACCATCTAACGTTTTCCCTCAGAACACTGAATTTCTTTTCCAGTAATGAAAGAATGAAAATGGCAAACTGACACTATGGCTGGCACGGATTTAAGCCAAACAGTGGCGGCCCTTTGGTGAAATAGCCACGTCATTCCTGCCTTTTGTTCTGCCCCCTTTTGCACTGAGTATGTGAACTCCTCTGACCTTCCAGAAACATCCGTCCTTGTCCGCGTCAGCCAAGGCAGTGCTCTAAACTGACAGGACCACTCTTGGCTTTCCAAGGAGACCAGTGCTCGTAACTGCGAGAGCTCCAGGAATGCCAACCTCATTCCATTTGTCCGGGGGACACTCAGGGTCAGTCCTTGCCCCCCAGAAAGCCCGGGGAGCTGCCCCACCTAAAACATGGCTCGGGAGACTCAGAGGCACGGGTGGGAGGAGGGCCAACGACATTTCTGCAAAGGCGGGAGGACGCTCCGCCGGGCTGAACACCAGGGCTGAGGAAATGAGGACTTTGCTGCAGAGGCAAACGGAAGTGTTAATGGCATCACTGCTGGCGTGTTTTTCCTGGTCCCTCGTGCACAGTGGCCTGGGCTGAGACGCCCTTTCTGACTCGCACATTGTCTGGGTGGAGCGTCCCCCTGGGGGGTGTCACACCAGGGTTTTGGGGTCACAGGAAAAGTGGTTGGATGCTGAGAAACTGGCCAACAAGGGAGATGGTGACACCCAAAGATCTGGGTGTTGGGCCCCCGAATATGAGGAAGACGGAGGCTAATGACACATTTTCCACGTAGCATTTACCTTGCTGTTTATTACTGTCATTAAGTGACAGGTGTCTATGTCTCCCCCAGACCAGTGGTTTTGTACTCTCGCTGTGTATTCCAACCCCCGGAGAGCTTTCAGGGTGTACAATGCTTGCTGCCTCCCTCGGGGACTTTCCATTCAAATGGTCTGGGGTGGAGTCCTGATATTTTAAAGGTATCGTAAAGAAACCTTCCAAGAATCACGTGGAACCCTGATGTTCCCCTGTGGAGAACCACGTCACAGGATGCCGTGCTCCGTGGAGGGACCTTGTCTGCCGGCCGGGCGCAGGGCAGGTGCTCAGGAAATGACTGTTGGATGAAGGAACAGGAAATGCCAGCTCCATCTGACTCAGAGGTGAGAGGCCGGAGTCCGTGCAAGAGCTGCCACCGATGGGACTGTCAGCAGTGCCCGCTCCAGACGTGGCTGGAGACCGAGGGCAGCTCCGTACCTCCTGGGGCAGCTGCACCCTGCACTCAGCCCGGCTGTCTTGGGGGGAAGGGTTCCCGTCTCCCCAAATTCACACCCACCCAGAACCTCAGCAGGTGACCTTACTTGGAAATGGGGCCTTTGCAGATGCCATTAGTTAAGTGAGGGCATAATGAATTCGGGGTGCCTAGTGGAAGGTCACGTGGAGAGAGACCTACATATGGGAGAGAAGGCCAAAGGCAGATGGAAGAGATCGACGTGAGACACCTACAAGGCGAGGAAGCCAACGACACACAGCAAGCGACAGACACGAGGAAGACGCAGGGAGGACCCTCCCCAGCAGCCCTGCCGACGCCGGGGGTGACGAGGGTCTGTGGTGACACTCGCGAGGCCTGGCGTGCGTGTGAAGAAGTGTGCTAGAGATTCGGTTCGGGTGCCAACCTCTTTCAACTTTTTTACACAGTGGAAGTTTCATTTTGGGGGACGAAGTTAAAGACACACTATGTGTTCAAGGGCCCCGTGGAGGGCCTGACACACAGTAGGTACACAGGAAATGTTGGCTGGATCAGTCCCACGTACACACGGGTCCTGGGCGCACTGCAGGAGCCCGGGACACCTGTTCCCTGACTTCCCGAGCTGGGGTTCTCTGCTGAGGCGCCACAGAACAGGTCTCATGTCCCAGCCCAGGTCCCTCCCTGGTGGCATCTCAGGATGGTGGCCTGGGTGCACAGCCCAGTGTCACGTAAATGCACCGTGCGCCCACTGGGTTAGACCTTGCTGCCGTGGATACATAAGAGGCGGAATTAGCAGACCATGGGTCAAGCTTGAAAAATTTCCGTGCTATTTCCCCTGCCACGTGCACGCACACACACCCCACAGACAGTGGTGAGCCCTGGAGGGGCCCGGGACACACTCAGCCCTCCTCCCTTTGCATGTGATTTGGTGCAAGATACCGGGCCTGGAGCAGGGCAGACGGCGTGGGGCGATCTGTTACTCTGGCCCCAACCAGACAACAGGGCAAACGGCTTTTGGACTCACCCCTCCCTACCTAACGTATGAGAGCGCAGTTTCCTGCCTTAGTAAACAGAACATACCAAACAAAACCAGCACGTCCTTTGCTGATTCAAGACCTCGCCTAGTCTCAACGTTTGAAAACCCCCATTTTCATCCACGCACTGGATGCATCCCCAGCTCCAACCAGAGCCTCCGCGGGCCAGGCCGTTACGTCAGCAACACTGGAGTGGAAAGACCTGGGTCTTTGAACACGCTTCCCTTGCACAGTCCAAATACAGAGTATCTTTCCTGGTCGCAAACGAGTGGGTTCTGTCCTGTTTTCCCGTGAATCACTAGTCTTCGCAGTCTAACGTTGCTTTTCCCACTTTTGAAAGAGATGTGGGTTCAAGGACTGTTTTCCTGGTCTTGATTTCATGAGTAACGGGAGAAAGGAAAGCAGCTCAGCCGACGGTTACGTCGTCTGTGGTGCCTGCTCTGTTCCACGGCTAGGATGCTAACAGCCCGTGTTTCTCAAGCACTCTCTGTGCGTCAGGTACCGTGTTACGCCCTTGACACGCACTACTTCCTTTAATCCTCCTAACAGCCCCATCAAATAGGTACCAATGCTGTGCCCCTATTTTAGGCAGAGAAACTGAGATGCGGAAGGCTAACGCAGCGGGTGCCGAGTCACCGGCCCGTCAGTGGTGGCCAAGAATCTGTAACCAGGCTGTGTCCAGGGCTTGTGGTTACTACAGACCAGCGAGCCTTTACTACCTAAGAGCGGCAGAGTCTGGCCCCCCAGCAGAGCTGGGCAGCAGACATGGCAGGGGGCAGGGGGTGCGAAATCAAATCCCAAACAGCCATTGCAGCCACGTGGGGAGTGGGGGTCGGGCTCTGCCCTGGGATATCCCCCAAGGTTTCAGAGCCTCTCAGAAGCTTCGACTTGGGCACGCCCGTCCTTTCGAGAAGGCTCCTGAGTTTGCTCGCCTTTCCTGGGATGGGAGAAGTGGGTTTGGAAGCTACAGATGGAGTGGCAGATGGGCAGTGAAAGCCTATCAGAGTTGCCCGGGATAAAACCATTCATCTGCAAAATTCATATGTTTTTGTGTGGGGCGACTTCAGGAAAACAACAGCAAGAGGAACCAGCAGTGCTTGATGCATGAAGTACCTCTGGCCATCAGGCTGGCGAAGCACAGTGGGGCAGAAGGGCTTGGGGGGCGGGGCACGGACACGACAGCAGTGAGAGGTACAGGGAGAGAAAGAGGCCGGCAGAGACGCAGAGAGACCTGGAGCATAAAGCTGAACCGCCCAGAAGCAGGATGGCTCTCTCCTCTGAACCCCATGTGGGCGTATGGTCTGAGAAAGCATTTCTGGGTCTCCTGCCTAGAGCTCAGATAGTCACAGCTGACATTTACTGAGCACGTTGCTTTAAGCGCCCGAACTGTGCTAGGTTGGATCATACATCCTGATTTCACAAAGACTGAATTTACTTGCTCATGGTCACGTGCTAGTGAAGTGGCAGAACTCGGACTCCAACCGCAGCCATCTGCTGAGAGCTGGGACATTCATCCGCGTGGACGCTGAAAAGCCAGAGATGTGGACGCCATGGTCACGGCTTCGAACTGCAAATCAACACAGGGCCTCTAGGGGGCAGCCTCGAGACCTGACGCGATTCTCCTGAAGGGCCATAGGCCTGGGTTCAGCTACCTGACGTCCAGAAGTCTCTGGCTGAGTTCCACCATCTGACCTAGGCTGAAATGACCTCTGGGGCCTCCACTGGAGGTCTGGATGAAAAAAGAGTGTGGGAATCTTGACCAGAGCTCGTCAGATGTGGGGACAACAGGTGACCTTCTTCTATGACGTTCCCTGATGGCAGGTGGTGCACTCACTACCCTCCCAGGCACGGGTTTGAGGAATGGCTATGCTCTGTAGGTGGCCTGGGGCCTCCCACGCCTCTTGGCCAGCTGGCTTCCCCAAGGGGCCAACTTCAAGCAGAAAGAACACCAACCTTGGAACCAGACAGAACTGGGTCTAGTCCCCAGTAGACTTCATGCCACAGATTCCTTACGTGACCGCGGGCCTCAGTTTGCCCATCTGTAAAACAGGTTTGCTTTGAGGGTTGAAGGAAGTGCCTCCGACGTTAGCTGCTACACTCAGCATTTTGGGATATTTGTGAATTCGGTCCTTTCTTGGAAGATGGTGGGAGAATGTTCTAACTCACCCTTGAACTTCCGTGAACTAACCTCTCCTCATTTCTTTATTATCCTCTATCCATGTTGAAGTTTCTCAAATGCAGCTGCTTCACCTCTGACCTGTCTTGTGCAGGCTGCTCTCTCTCTCAGCAACTGGAGACGTGTCAGCTGGACGTGATTTTGCCCCTTGGGGAGAGAATATCTGGAGATATTTGTGGTTGTCACAAGTGGCTGGGGGTGGGGGTACTCCTGACATCTAGGGGGGTAGAGGCCAGGGATGCTGCTGCCCATCCTCCAGTGTCCAGGACGGCCTCCAGGGCACAGACGATGCAGCCCAGTAAGTCAGTGGTGCCCAGGCTGGGGACTCCGAGCCTGGAACGACCTCTTTCTCACTGGCCTGTCAATCTTATCCAGCAGGTCCCAACTCAAAACGCATCTTCAGAGGCTTTTCTCACCTCCTGGTCACGCCCTGGTAGCGCTCACACCATCTGCCTTTCCTTAGAGCCCTTTCACACAGGGCATGAGGCTCTCCTGCCTGATTCCATCTTCGCAAGTTGGATATCACCAGGTAGGGTCTGTGCGGCTTTTGTTCACTAAACGCTCAAATAGTGCCGAGCACTGTAATTACTTAATAAATGTTTGCGGAATGAATGTTTGAATGAATTTGTAAATAAGCAAAAATCTGCCAGCGGTGTTTCTAAATCACCTGCTTTTATCGCTGCTGTCCTACGAACAAAAGAAACAGGTATCTTTTGAAGCCCCAACATTTTTCTCACATTCAAGGGCGCCAGGCATATCCTGTCCAACCTGAGCAAAGACCTGTGCCTTCCCCGGACCCCCTCCAGAGTCCAGGGTCTCCCAGGAGACAATGGGACGCCACCAAGCCCAGGACGACACCAAGCACTAGAAACCAGCTGTGAAGGAGACAAGCTGTTTCCAGCTTGAAACAGAGGCCGTCCCACCAAGCCTGTCCCTTATGTAGACCCTGATTCAAAATCCAGACTCCTGGGAACACGTGGCCTTGGTATTGACGACACTAGGGACGCCTGTTAGTATTTTAGGTGTCACAGCCATATCGATGCTACGTTCAAAGAGAGATGAACACTGAAATATTTACAGGCACAATTTTATGATTCTTGGCAATGCTTCACTGGGGCTGGGGGGAGAGGGGGAGAGCAGAGAAGCTGCAAGGCTGCCACAAATTGATTACAGTTGAAACTGGGTGATGGGGGGGCGGCGGGTCCATTATCCTATTCTCAGCACTCTGTTCATGTTTGAAAACCACCCTGATAAAGGTGGCTTTTTGGTTTTGTTTTGTTTTTTAAGATGCTTCATCCAGCTCTTCTGGGAATGCGGTGCCCAGTGCCCGCATGCCCACCTCAGAGGAGGCAAAGCCTCTCCTCCACCTTCATCCTTTTCCGCCTTCTCAGTAAATCGGATGGAAGGCGTGGTCGCAAAGAGGTGCCTCCTTGATGGGAACTACAGCCCACGTTCTCGCCTTTTCCTTCCTTTACAAGCTCTCTAGAGGGGTTTTCTGCGCTCTGGTCTGTTTTAAAGAACAGACCAGTATTTGTGCAAAGGGACAGTCCCTCCTTGTGGCATCTCCACCCCCTCGGGGCTGCTGGCTGCACTCCCAGCCCCACCCCCTCGGGGACAAGCGAGCTGCAGGCCCGGAGCGGGCAGACCCCAGAGACAAGCTCACATCACATCAGTGGTTTCACGGGAAACCTTCCAATTTTAAAATGGAGACAATCATTTCATTTGCTAAAATTTGACAGGAGCCAAAACGACACACAATAAACACCCAAGGCCTCAAGTAGCCCAGAGACACCTACGGGCGTGAGACTCTGCCTGGGCTGTCCCAACCGACCCCCCTCCACTCTACCCTGTTCAGTTAACTCCCAAGTCACACCTTGTCCTTCCTCTGCCCTGAAACGTGCCAGTGGGTCCCCTCTTGCTTCAAGTGACAGCCAAGTTCTAGAATCTCCATGATCTCGCCCCCATTTCCTTGCTGACGGCCTGCCTTTCACTGCCCTCTGCCTCCCTCCTTATGTCCCGCCATAGGTCAGGGGGTTCCCACCTCAGGGCCCACCCCACTTTCCCTCTGCCTGGGCCCCTTTCCCAGCCTGCCTGCCTCCCTCCTCCTCCCTCTTCCATTCTTCTCGGTAAGTAAGGACGTTCTCCCAGCCACTGTCGTTCAAAGGACGCCTCTCCCCTGCGTCTTCTCTCTGCTTTGCTTCCCCCACATACCATTTAACTCATTTTGTTTGTGTCTGTCCTCCCCACTTGGAAGGAAGTGCCTTGTGGGCAGGCGTTTGGGTCTCTAGGGTTTCCTCGCACAGAGCTGGGAAAACCGTGTACCTAATACATTTCTGCCGAAAGAACGAAAGCACAAAAGATTGCCAGGTCCAAGGTGGATCCTATGCTGAGAGATCTATCGAGAGGAGGTGAAAGCCTCCCAGGGCACCTCCCTGAGGCAGAACTGCCCCTGCCTCTGGTTGTGCAGCTGTGAGCAGAGGCGCGAGAGGAAGCAGGGCCTCGGCCGGGCTTACCTGATGGGGTAGTCGGCTGCGCTGAGGTTGATAAAGAAGTCCCAGGGCCAGTCAGTCATCTCCAGCAGGTCCCGCATGCTCTGCAGGTAGGTGGACAGCAGGCTGGCGCCCCCCCAGATGGTGGCCATCCTCCAGGGGGTGACGCGGACGTTGTCGTACTGCCTGGCGAACTGGCGCACTTGCCGATGCAGGTAATTGGAGCGCTTTTCCCAGGAGAGAAAGGGTAACATTCAGCAGGCCAGACACCACCAGCCACAGCCCTGTCCCCTCGCTGTCCCTTCCCTTCTAGTTGACAGGGTTGCTGAACTTGGCCACGTGACCGGCTCAGGCCTGGGGGTGTCTGTCTGAGTCTCTACTCGAACCTTGGGGATTTTTAACATTTGACTTGAGCGATTGGCAATGCAGGGTCCCTGGCCCTGCCTCTGAGCTCCTGCTGCACCAGGAGCCTGGGACTCTGCATTTTTCTACAAGACTGCTGCATGTGGGCTGAGGATAACAAGCTAAGAAACACGGCTGCATCGCCACCTGATGGGTCATTTGAGGGGTGGAATTTCTCCAGGACCCTCTCACAGGCCTGCTAGAAGCAGGCCCTTTGGCCTCCTAAGTGCGTAAGCATGTCACATCAGGAGACAGACAGAAACCTTTGGGACAAGCCAGCTCAGGGGTCAGCAGGCCTGCTGCAAGTTTTGGTAAATAAAGTTTTACTGGAACACAGCCACACACATTCATTTACGTGCTTTTTTTTATGGGTGCTTTCACACCACAGAGAGGGGATGGCCTTTCAGCCTAAAATGTGTACTAGCTGGTTCTTTGTAGGAAAAACGTGCCCACTCCTTGGGGTAGCTGTCCTCACAAAGTGGCAGGTACTGCAACGGGCAGTGGGACAGTGAGGAAATGAGGCAAGGAGAACATGTTTACGGAGGAAGCCCAAAGTCACAGCTGGGAACTTTGAAACTGACACACACACACACACACACACACACGCACGCACGCACGCAGAGACACACATAAACACACACAGAGCTTCAAGACTGAGCACCCCTAGGGGAGGCAGACGGGCAGCCTACGGGCGTCCCCTGCGAGGGGCAGGCCTACAGAGGGGACAGGCAGACCCCAGGGGAGGCCGGCGTGGGGTGTACTCACCTTGTCCACATGGATGTAGTAGAAATGGTCCTTGTGGTAGATGGCCTTGAACATGCGCGTGAGCTGCCGGGAGGCGCGTCCGTGCACCACCAGCACGAAGGCGATCCTGACGGGGTTGGCCAGCATGTACTCCACCGCGTCCTCGTCCCACTGGACGTTCTTGGTGGCTTTGCCTGCGGGGAAGCGGAGAGACCACAGGTGGGGTGAGGCTCAGCGGGTCCTCTGGGGGTGCAGGCAGCAACTCTGATGCTCCAGCAGGGGCTATAGGGGGGTCACGGTAGTCGTATCGGGCCCTGAAACCTGATTCCACTAAACCAGGCATGTCCTGGACCCTTGTGCTGAGCTAGAGCTGCAGGAGCCGGGGACCCTGAGGTGATTGCGTCATGGTTCCCATCCCCAGGGAGCTTACAAAAGCCGATGGAGACGTGTGCGCATATTTAACTATTAAGCAAGAGGAGATGAAAGGTATAAGAGATGTGTCTCTGAAGCCTGGAGGAAGGAGAAGCTAATTCTGAGTAGGAAATGCAAGACACAGGTGCCCTGCTCGCCTGTCCAGACTCCGTTCTCCCGCCGCCTCCTAAGAGCGCCCATTAAAAAAAAAAAAAAGAATCTTGGGAAGAACAGATAACATGACACCTACCCTCTTAACAACACTGGAAGCGTACAGTAGGGCAGCGTTGGTTATAGACACAGAGGAGTACGATGAGCTCTGGGATTCGCTCCTCGCATAAGGAAAACTCATCATCTGTTATCTTGGGGAGCATTTCCCCCTCCTCCATTCTCAGTCCACGGGGATGGGGAGGGGTCCCACCATCAACAACATCAGGGGCGGCCCCAGAGCTTCGGCCCAGCCAATGAGATCCCTGAATCTCCCTGGCTGTTGTTTGTATGGTTCCGAGGTGAACATGTGACCCAACCAAGGCACAGGGCCAAGAAAACAGAATTCTAGACTTCTGCTGGAACGGCTAGATAAGGGTTGTTCTTTTCCTGGTACACGTGAAACTGGAAGATTCTAAGAGCCCTCTGTCCCCACATGGAGAGAGGGGGCTGAGGAAGGCCACCAGAGACAGCACTGCCGAGAGACAGAGAGGTCTGGCTCCGACCGATCCCACTTGACTCCCAGCCCAGCCAGGGGTCAGCCACCATCTCGCGCGCGTTTTCTCTAAAGGCCCAGATACTACCCGGCTCCACCTGGTCCCAGACAGCTTTCATCCCAGAAGCAGCCACAGAGTCTCCCTTTCTCCTCCATTCCCAGGGCCAAGGTTTCCAGAAGAAACACAGCTTCTGGTTCAGTTCACTACAATTTCTGTTAGCGAGTGCCTGGCTTTCCTCGGCATCCAATATGGTTTCTCGTGGGTTCTACGTTTGTGGGCCCAGAACTTGGTTGGGGAGTTGGGGGCTAACTGCAGGTGTCCCAGAATGTCACCTGGGAAAGCTCACATTGGGAGTGGTGACCTGGAGGTCAGGAAACCGGGAGCCTGTCAGCGGTTGCCGGAAAGCTACATGGCTGCCAAATGCACACGGCACCTTCTGTGTGACCCCACAGGACAGGATGGGATCGATGGGCTGTGCCCCAGTCCACGGCACAGCCCCACAGCCCCCACAGGCCTTCCGAGACTTGTGGCCCTACTATCGACCTGGCTACCTGGCCCTCTTTCTTTACCTCGTTTCTGTCTCAGGACCTTTCACTGGCTACGCTCACTACACCTGGGACACCTGCTCCTTAGATCTTTGCCGGCTGCGTCCGCTTGGCACTGCTTCACTGCTCAATAAAAGGCCACCTGCCCCCCTGCAGCCACGCCACTCTTTTCACTCACCCCAGTTCAGTTTTCAGCACAGCTTCTAACACCCTCTGAAACTCTTTACCCATTTACTTGTTTATTGTTTGACTACCCAGTAGGACACAGACTTCAAGAGATGAGGGACTATTTCAGTCTTGTTTGTCACTGAAGACACAACACGATAGCGACATCTGACACACATGTGGCTCTTGGTGGGGAAAAAAGTTACGGAAGGGCACATTTTGGTCCAGTATAATAATAATAATAATAATAATAATAATAATAATAATAATAATAATAAATTTTATTGAGCACTGACCAGCCCTTGCCGTTGATTTTCCATTTAATCCTCATAACCCTTCAAGATAGTGTTTCTTGGTGACAGACATTAAAATTCTATTGGGCACGTTTCAAAGTAAATAGGTATTCCGGAGAGCAAAAGCAGATAATGTGTGAACTGTACCTCATAAGAATATCCAATGTTATAACTGAAATAGACCGATTCTTTTTTTATTAAAATACAGCTAACTTACAATATTATATTAGCTTCAGGGGTACCCCATAGTTAGTCAACATTTATCTACCTGAAGACGTGATCGCCATGATAAGTCCAGCAACCATGAGACCCCATACTATGCTTTTCCAATATCAAGAGAGGGCTTATATCCCCATTTTTCAAATGAGGAAACCCTGACATCTTAGAGACGCCAAGGAATTTATTTCTTCAAGGTCATAGTAAGTGAGTTATCACACGTGGGTAGGTATGCATTTGAGGACCATCAGAGGCATTGCAGGGAGGATTTCTGTATCATGTGGGAAGCTGACTCTAGTGGCCAATAAGGTCACATCTTTTTATCCATCCATCCATCCATCCATCCATCCGTCCGTCCGTCCGTCCGTCCGTCCATCCATGCGTCCATGCGTCCATGCGTCCGTCCGTCCGTCCATCCATCCATCCATCCATCCATCCATCCCCAATCACCCATCCATCCAAATCCAACTACCCATCCAGGAAACCTTATTCGACGACCCATTTAGCAAAGCGTTCAACAGACCATCATCCTAAAAACCAACCGTCCATTCATCCATCCAGCCAACTACCCATCACCTTTAAAACCATCCATCCATCCACCTATCTACTCTCCCGTCATCCCTGAAGCACATCATCCATGCATCCACTCTCCCAAGCATCTAACTATCAACTCACCGAGCCGTGCAGTATTAACTTAGCCTGTACTCCATGCCGAGTGCTAAGCTATGGACCTGAAAAATAAAATTTGGGGGGAAAAAAAAAATCCTTGCCTTTGAGGAGCTCTCAGCCCCCTGGAGAAAACAGACGACAAAGCTCAATTGTTTTATGACAGAAGCGTATTCAGGTTGGCCCTGGAGGGTAGGAAGACGTGCACAATCTGCCTGCAGGGAACAGAGGGGACCTCAGAGACTTTAGCCCAAAGCTTCTGAGCCCATTTCTTCAAGCTCTCCCGATACGTCCAATGCCTTTGGTTCCTTGGCTGTTCAACAGGTAACTGTGATTCTGGGGTAACTGTCCTCTTGGCTCTGGTTGAAGACAGACTGGGCAGCAACCAGAGGGCTGTCCTAACCACACTCTAATCTTCACTCCAAATCAATCACAAATACACTGGGCTTTCCTGGTTATATGGGGGGGGGGGGGTATCAGCCTGGAGGGATCATGTCCCTTTAAACACTCATTGCACCATCCATTCAACCATCCATCCATCCATCATCCATCCACCTATTCCAATAACAAAGAAGCATCCTTAAAACCTCCCACTTACTAGCCCTGGACCAACACATGTAGGACACGAGCCTATTTTCACCAACGGATTATGGAGCGCGAGAATCTAAAGTGAAAATAACAAATGAGAAAAGCTTATATTCTCTTCCCAGGACCGCAGCCCAAGGGCAGTGCACTGGCCTTAGCCAAGCTGGCCGACCTCTCCTTGCCTCCCTCGGAGACTCTTAGACAAAAGAAGGGATGCTTAGAAGCAAAGGCTACTTACGCCACTTTTTCCACCTGAATTTCACTGGGTGATTTTTCAAAGGTCTAAACGTGGTCCTCGACCCTCTAGTTCTAAGAAAGTCCAGTCTGGAGGGGCTCCTGCTGCACCCGGATAACACTGCTCATCCCTGCCCCAGGCGTGAAGATGCTGTGCTGGTCTTTAAAGGGGTTTGCACACCAATGCTGAGAAAAGCCTTTTGTAGCTTCTCTTTAGGGTTTTGGATGCAGAGGAGATTCACAGATGGAGAGACACAGACAAGGCTTTTGGAGAGGGGAAGTAGCGCTGGGAAATCAAACCCTCTCACTCCAGCACCTCCCCCACTTCCACGGAAAGTCACCCGTAGGTCAGACGGTTGGTCTGGGGAGCAACGAAGAGAAGAGGGAACAAAAAAGCGCAGAGTTCTTCTGGAGGACAGCTATTTTGAGAATAGGGGTGGGTGGGAAGAGCCAAAAATACCCAAAGAAAGGAGACACAGAGGGAGAGATGGAGATGGGGGTGAGAGGCAGACAGACAGAGGGAGAGACACACACACACATACAGAGAGAAAAAGAGAAATAGGTAGAAAAAGATAGATGACAGAGCGAGAAATGAAAGGGGATAGAGAGGCCACACGATGCATACTGAGAGCAAAAGAGGCCTGCGGACAGAAAGACCTCTCCCTCACTCCACACGCGGAGAGAGAACCATATAGAGACCGAAATAGAAACACTGAGAAAGACAGACACACACAGGCATAAATACAGACAAACATATCATCAGACACATGCGCAGAGACAGAGGAAAGGAGGGTGGCCAAACTGGAAAAGCTGGGTTCATTCAAGCTCAAAACACTGCCGCTATCCTTACCAGCACCACCAGAATCTCAGAATCAGCACCGCCTGCAGGCCGAAGGCTTTGCCTGTCCTGCGCCATCTACCTCTGTCCTCTACACACCTGCCCCTCCCGTCTCACCTGGCCAAGGCCAATTCCCGCCCTCTCGCGAGCCGAGGGATGGAGGATGAAGCCACCACAGCTCAGAGAGGTGAAGTGACTCGCCCAGGGATCCATCAAACGCAGGGGGACATTCTCAGGTGGGCTCCAGAACCACAACTGTGACTGCTCTCCAGACTGGCAAATAGTAGGACCTCGACACAGTTTATTGAGTAAACAAGCGAGTGAAAGAGCGAGTTTTCTGCCCCACACTGCAGCAGGTGGTGGGGTGGGGTACCCTTCGAGGGGCCGAGCTTCACGCGGTGCCCTCTGCCAGCTGGCAGCAACCAGCTTCCCATTTGTGCTCCACAGAACTGGCTCCTGTAATGACCTTTCCGGCAAGCTGCTCTGACACGGGGCAGCTGGAGGAGGCTGAAACCACACCGCAGACGGGGCCTCCTCACACCCTGGCCACCATTTCCGGGCCTGTGGTCCTGCAAAGCACGCGGCCTCCTACACGAGGGGTGGGTCTTCGGTGGAGGGTGGCGAGATTCCAGCACGGGCAGGATCTGGGGACGTGGACACTCTCCTGACCGGCTGGAGGGAGCGGGAGCTGGTACGACTCCCTCAGAGGCCATGTGGCAACAAGTACTGCAATTTCAAATATGCACGGCCCTTCCCCCAGCAGCTCCACTCCTATAAGGGACAGAACCTATCCTAAGGGGAGGACACGGCAAGCGTGAGCGTCTCTGTGTAAGATGTTCTTTTGTTCGTATAGTCATCCATTCGGTGTCTCCTGTGTCATATCAGCGGACACACACTGTCCTTTCCTGAATGCTTAGTCCAGTGGGGTGGAAAGCCCATGAAAAGTAAGCGAACAGAGAATACAACGGCAGAGAGTGATAAAGGCTTGGAAGAAAAAGTAGTGAAGTATGTTAAGCGATGGGGTTTATGTGGCTCGGCGGCCAGTGCAGGCACGTGAGCAAGCTCTGAATGAAACGCGGAAGTGAGCCCTATAATTCTTAGGGATGCAGGAGGGTTCTGGCAGCTGGCACAGCAAGTGCCAAGGTCCAGGGGCCTCGACCTCAATAGTGTTTAGAAGGGTCCGAAATAGAAATCAACGCAAAGGTCTTATTGATACGTACGGACACAGGTCATTGCCTATAATCTATCAACCAAACTATAATCCGTAAGCCATAGAGAAGACATGCTCCCAACTATTAGCAGAGGTCCATATAGCGGCATGACGCTTTTCACTGCTTCTTTATACTTTTCTGCATTATCTGAATTTTATAAAATAGATTGCTTTTATGATGACACATAACCGTAGAATTATCAATAATTCTAATACCAGCTGTTTCTGGAACGCCTACCACGTGCTAAGCAATTTCTATGCATGAGTTCTTTTGTTTTTTTCACTTTTATCCAAACTTCTACAAGAAAAGAGTTACTGTCTTCCTATTATACGACTGAGGAAGCTCGGAAGCTCAGAGAAGTCCCAGTGAGGAGGTGGCTGAGCTGAGAAGGCAGCCAGTCTGCGCCGCTCCCATCAAGGCCGCTAAGCTCGATCAAATTGTCCTTACTTCCAAAGGAGGAAACTCCATTCCTAGGAGAAGCATGTCAGTGACATGCGGTCAGTTATGTGAGTCCTTACAGACTGAAACCCAAATGCTGCCTAGCTCCTAAAATGAACTACGGATTTAACAATGTAATCAGTCCTGGGGCACCAAACAGAAAACAAGTGGGAAAATCAGAGTGATGAGAGGCAGCGGGAGAAACTGGCTTCTTCAGATAAAGACTAAAAAGCCAGGTCTGTGGGGGACAGAACCAAGTTAACTTCTGCAAAGCAGCTGTGACGGCCAAGCGTCGGGAGTCCCGGAGAGCAGTGCCACGTAGGCCTGCTCCCCAGACCCGGCGTTTGTCAGTATCGTCACGGGTCCAACAGGGACCATGGAATCCTCGAGATCCAAAGGCCTGGGGATGACGAAGGTGCTTTGCAAGGGTCAGTGTGCTGTACAGGTTCCGTGACATTGTCAACGAACGTGCCTGTGGTACCTTGCAGGAATATGATCCAGGAGAGGAAAACAGGGTGCAGGTGTTAAGATCGTCGCCTCTGGTCAAGCAGATCTGTGTGACCTTGGGCCAGGCCTGCGGGCTCGCCAAGCCTCAGTTTCCTCATCTGTAAAATGGGTATGTTGTAATCACAGCATCTGCCTCACGTGGATATGTGTGTCCAGCACACAGCACAAGTGCCTGACATGAAGTAAATGCTCAATAAACAAGAGCTGTCATCGTCACCAGTGTTAGTGTCATCATTTCTATCTGCCTCTCCATCCTCAGCGATCAGGACTGAGTATGGTTTAACCCACGGGCCCAGTGACAGGGAGGCACCCCAAGGCTGCACAGGCTCCCAGGGCTGTGTACACGCTGGAGCCCACTGCCTGCAAATAAACACCCATGCCCGGAATTTCCCTCCGAGGCGTTTGCCTCAGACCACAATTACTAACAATTGCTGAGCAAAGGAGCCTTGGCTGGAATAGATATTTCTCCAACAAAGCCCTCTATTCTATTTATACAGAGAGGACATCTTCTGGCCACGGCGAGGGGAGCTTTCTGACTTGGTTCCAAATAAGAGGGCTGGTTGGGTCTCGGGGAGGGAGGTTGTGTGCCAGTGGGGCTTGGGGCAGGAGTACCAGAGGAGCGCCTCCACCCCGTTTGCCACAGCAGCTGCACCACATTGATTTCCATCAGGATAAACGCTGAGGACGTGACACCAAGGTTGACAAGCCACTCACAGAAAGACAAACGCTATCGGTTCCACTCACACATACGAGGCGTCTAAAATGGTTCAGGCCATAGACTCACAGAGTGGAATGGCGGTTGCCAGGGGCTGAGGGGCTAAGGGGAAATGGGAAAGGGCTGTCACCGGGCATGGAGTTCCCGGAGAGCCAGATAAAGCGGCCCTAGAGACCTGCTGTGCGGCATTTGGCCTACGGTCGACAACCCTGTATCCTTACGACTGTGTTCAGAGTGTCGAGCTCCTGGGGTACAGAGAAACTTCCAAGAAATCAAGAGGGCTGATCAAGGCACTCCTGATCCTACAGGTCGTGGATGGGACACAGTTTCACACCAGCTGCAGGCATGTGCCAGCGAGCGGGACTCACGTCACTGGGAGGAGAAAGTCCTTTGTCAGAAGTGGGTGGAGGTGCCACTTTTCCCACTGGGCAACTGCAATGCAGGTTTTCTGTGATCTGCACGTGGGTGATGCCTGGTGTCCAGAGGGAAGCCCCTGATCCCACTGGGTCTGGAAAAGGTGGCATAGGGTGGTGGGGAGAACCCAAAAAGCCGTAAGTCTGGGTTCAAATCCTGCTTCTGCTGTGAACCAGCCGGGGGACCCCGGATGAGTCATTTCCCTTCCTCGGTCCTGTACATTCTTACAGAATGGTAAGGATGTCTAAGGCAAGCTGAGCACTTACTATGCCCTAAATACTGTGCGTACATGATTTCACACCGAAGGAGGCAGGCGCCATGACTGTGGAGGGTTCTGAGGCCGAGAGCTACCGAGGATCTGATGGAAACCGACGGTCTCTCCAGAGACAGAACGGAAACAAACATGCGGGTCTGCCAGACACCAACACCCATGTTTTCTTCTCCTGGATGAAGATGAAATTCCCACAGCAGGAGATTCTAACACGATCATGGAATTAGCACCACTGTACAGAAAACTGCCCTCCCTTGAGACGCTTGCTAGTTTTCCCTCCTCCCCTTCCTGCCTGCCTGACTTCCTTTCTTTACTTTTTCAGCTTCATTGAGGTATAACTGACATAAATTGTAAGATATTTAATGTGTATTCTGTGGCGATTTGATAGTCGTGTACATTGTAAGACTCCCCCCTTCCATCTCGTCAATTAACACATCCATCACCTCACAATTTACCTTTCTCTGTCTCTCTCTCTTTTTTTTTGTGTGTGAGAACATTTAAGTTCTATTCACTTTGCAAATTTTAATTCTAGAAAACTGTGTTATCAACTGTCGTCACCATGTTTTACATTAGCTCCTCAGACTTTATTCATATTGTGATCGGAACTTTGTACAATTTATCAACATTTCCCTATTTCCCACACCCCCCAGTTCCTGGCAACTACCATTCTACTCTCCGTTTCTATGAGTTTAATTTTTTAAAAATTTAGATTCCACATATGAGGTCAGACAATTAAGTTTGCGAACTCATCCTAGAAAAAGTGGTACACACCTCACTGCTGAATATCACTACGGTCACCTTCGAAGTTCTCCCCTTGGGAAGCTGTGCACTGACGCCAGCGCCTAGTCCACCCTTCAAAGCAGTTTTGGAACTCTTTTTCTGGAATGGCCATCAGAGCTGTCGTCGTATTACCCTTGATGTCCTGAATGTCATCAAAATGTCTTCCTTTCAATATTTCCTTTATGTGCGGGTAAAGAAAGAAGTCACTGGGGGCCAGATCAGGTGAGTAGGGAGGCTGTTCCAATCCAGTTACTTGTTTACTGGCTAAAAACTCCCTCACAGACAGTGCCCTGTGAGCTGGTGCATTGTCGTGATGCAAGAGCCATGAATTGTTGGTGAAAATTTCAGGTTGTCTAACTTTTTCATGCAGCCTTTTCAGCATTTCCAAATAGTAAACTTGGTTAACTGTTTGCTCAGTTGGTACAAATTCATAATGAATAATCCCTCTGATATCAAAAAAGGTTAGCAACATTGTTATATATGATGTGATATGATATGATATGATACAATACTGGGTCTTATAGTAAAATAAGACCAGGTCTTCTATTAATTTTTGCTCCAAAAGATGCATTAGAGCTGATGGTCCGGCTAGGTCTTATTTTTTGGGGAAACACGGTAACACCTAGGAACTGTTGGAAATGCAAATTTCAGTCGTTCCCCCCACCCCCACCCACCCCCAGAAACCTTCTAAATCAGGAACTCTGGGTTGGGAGACCAGCAGTCAATGGTTTTAACAAGCCCTCCAGGTGACTCTGAAGCTAAGTGTCTGAAAACCACTGGCCTCAGCCATGGATTCTGAACCCTGGCTGCACCACTAGAACCACCTGAGCATCTTAAAAAACAAAACTGGGCCGGGGGCTCTACCCCAACACATTTTAATGTAAGAACTTTGGTGGGTGCCAGTATTGGCAATTTTTAAAAGCTCCTCAAGTGATTCAATGTGCAGTCAGGGTTGAGAACCACATTTTGGATACTTTCTTTTCTTTTCAACTGCATTAAAAAAAAAAAAAAATACGGCATCTCTCAAGGTGGAAAACGTTTTACCCCAATCCATCTCTGCGTGCCACCTTAAATCCTCACGGACGCCTGCTCCGCTAGAGACTGAAGGCTAGCTCACTCGTTATTTTTCTCCCACTCTGAGAAAATGTCTCCCTCCACCCCGGACCAAGCACTCAGGAAATTTCCCTGCTCACTGATTTCCCCCCACCCCCTGCCCCATTCAAGTCTGGAGTTATTAAACCACAGCCCATGGCTGAACTGTCTTATTGATTTTATTGTCGAAAGCCCTGGGATATTCTAATGATGTACTACTCAATAAATGGGAACTGGTGGGATAGATATTGATGGCATATGGTACATTTCGCCGCAATTCACTGGGTCCCAGTCACTTTGCCTGTTACACATCATCTGTGAAAACACTGTGCTGTGGCCCGCCAGCTCTTGCCTGCCTTGCCGCTGTTACCCTTCCCATGCTTCAAGGATGAAAGAGCTATTATGAGGGTAACGGCTACTTCTGTGTGCCAGGCCCCGGGGCTGAGAGGTATTCAACAGACATTATGTCATTTTCCTTCTTACAGCCAAACTTTGAAGGTGGTATCCTGATTGTTCCCATTTTACAGACAAGGAAGTTAAGCCTCAGAGTGGTTACTTGACCTGGCCAGTTAATACATTGTGGAATGGGGACTCACATTTTCATTTGTCATACAACGAGGGCTTGTGACCCTGCCATGGTATGGATGTTTGTGTCCCCCCCTAAAATATTTCATGTTGAAAACTTAATGCCCAAGGTGATGGTTCAGGAGGTGGGTCCTTAGGAGGTGGTGAGGTCATGAGGGCAGAGTCCTCATGAATGGGATTGGTGCCCTCATCAAAGAGGCCCCAGAAGGCTCCCGCCCCCTTTAGCCAAGGAAGATGCAGGGAGGAGACGGCTGTCTATGAACCAGGAAGGGGGCTCTCACCGGACACTGAATCTGCCGGTACCTTGATTTTGGACTTCCCAGCCTCTAGAACTGTGAGGAATAAATTCCTGTGGTTTATAAGCCACCCCCGCCAGTCTGTGGTATTTTGTTACAGCAGTCTGAATGGACTAACATGACTCCCAAGCTAAACCACGCAAGGCAGCAACAGCTTCTGTTGTATCTGGGCGACCTTTCCAATGGTTTTGGGACAGATTGACACTTCACACATTTCCCCTCCTTCTCAAGCAGTGTTTCTCAACGGGGACCACTGGCCTCTGGGGGAAGACAATTCTTTGTTGGGTGGGGCTGCAAATGCGTTCCAGGGCATTTAATATCCCCACGTCCCCCAAACAGCCTTTTCCTCTTTACATTTCCCAACGCCCCCTAGGGGGTCGATACGGGTCTTGCTGGAGAGGCACTCATCTCACTGGGAGGCAGGGGGTTCCCTGCCAAGATGGCAACCGGGACAGTCACTCTGAAAAGGCAGCCTGGCAGGTGGAAGGAGGTTTGGCTTTGAAATCAGACAGGCCTGGGTTCAAACCATAGCTCTTCACCCACTGACTCAGTGAGTTTGGACAAGTCCTGTCACTTCTCAATGATTCTACTTTATCATCAGTAAAGTGAGGGCAAACAGTGACTGTCGTGCGGGGAGGCCTGCGGGGTCTCTGGTCCCGCTCCCCACATAACGCAGGATATGGTGAGGCCAAAAAGGAACACCCACGGAGCCATAGGTAGGGGAGTCATACCACTACGGTCTCACTGGAGGCTGTGTTCACTGGACGTGCGACCTGCTGTCCCTTTTGTCTGCAACCCACCGACGACTCTCCTCCGCTCTCCTCCGTAGCCGCAGCAGTTACATTAGCGGCTAATTGGCTAACTGGCTACAGCTGACGACCAATCAGCCACAGCTGACGGCCATCTACTACCCGAGCCAGCACTCCTCCACGTGAGGCCGAGAGCCTGGAAACTACTTTCTGGGGCTCTGTCCCCACAGTGACCCCCCCATTTCATGGGGAGGAGTCCACTGAGTCAGGTGATCAGAAAAGTGCCCAGTACAGAGCAGTGGTTCCGAACCTGTGATCGTGTCCCTCCTGCCACCTACCTACAGCAGAGATGGGCTCATTCCAAATTCCTGACCCACAGAATCCACGAGCATAAAACATAAAGCAGTGTCCCACGCTACTACGTTCGGGGTCATTTGTAACTGGTCTGGGCACCTGTGACACGCCAGGCAGGCACCAGGTGGGAGTGGGTAACGGATTAATGCACATGCCACAAAGAGACTTGGCTTATGAGGCACAGGCTGCCCGGAAGGGGGGGACAGGCCATAAACACACACATTTCTAAGACCATTTCCATGACATGAAGAAAATGAAATGGTCACCATCATCACGATTACTTCCAATGATGACATGGGAGTGACTGCGTTCTACTTCGTTTTCCCCCTTTCCAGCCTTATTTCCCACCACACAAGCCCAGGTACCCTTTCCACAAAGCTGCGATGCAGTGTAATGTCAGCCGACCCCTGCTTCTGTTCCTAACTGAGTCGGGGTGCCTTTTTCTTTTTCAAAGATACTAACTGCTGTGAACTGGATTGTGCCCCCCACCCAAAGTCTGACGTTGAAACCCGAAACCCCCCGTGACTGTATTAGAAGTGGGTCTTGAAGGAGGTGGTGAAGGTTACATGAGATCAGAAGGGTAGGGCCCTGGTCCGATGGCTTGGTGCCCTTATAGGAAGAGACACATGAGGACACAGTGTGTGGGGACAGAGCCCCAGAAAGCAGTTTCCAGGCTCTTGGCCTCACATAGACAGGTGCCTGGCTCAGGTAGTAAATGGCCGTCAACTGTGATGGGATGGCCATCAGCTGTGGCTAGTTGGCTGTCAGCTGTAACCAGTGAGCCATTGGCCACTAATATAACTGCTGTGGCTACGCTAACAGAAAGAGAAAAAATGGGGGCTAGCAAGAAGATGGCGGCTGAGCTAGCAAGAGTGGATTGCAGAGAGGTGGATGCCGCCAGCGAGAATATAGTGGTATGACTCCCCCATCTATGGCTCCGTGGGTGTTCCTTTTTGGCCTCACCATGTCCTGCGTTCTTGTATGGGGAGCGGGAGCAGAGACCCCGCAGGCCGCCCCGTATGACTCAGTGACAAACTGGGGCTCTATAAGCCAGGAAGAGCACTCGTACCAGAACTCAACCAGCTGGCACCCTGTCTCGGACATCCAGGCTCTAATATTGTGAAAAAATAAATTTCTGGAGAATGATCCAAGATGGCGGAGTAGACAGACTCAGTGCTTGCTTCCTCCCGTGAACACATCAAAATTACAACTAAATTACAGAACAATCGACCTGGAGAACCATCTTAAGTCTGGCTAAACAGAAGTTTTATACCTAAGGATACAAAGAAGGGCCGCGCTGAGCCTGGTAGGAGGGGCAGAGACGCAAAAAGGGCCCCAAACCTCCGTGCGGTGGGTGAAAATCTGGAGGGCTACCTTGGCCACGGAGGAGCAAGAAACCCCAGCCTCACACCAGGCTCCCCATCCAGGAGCACTGATGCCAGGAAGAGGAGCCCCCACAACCTCTGGCTGTGAAAAACAGTGGGGAGTCCAATGGCCCAGGTGGGACGGAAAGCGGAAGGAAACCCAAGCGTCCTCTTAACGAGCCGGCACACAGATTCCCTCGCTCGCAGGTACTCACCCTGGGCTCCAGAAGAGGGACGGTGACTCAGGGGGTATCGGAAGTACACAGGGGCAGACTGAGACATGTGACCTTGGGGCAGGCCTGGAGGACAATCAGCATTTTCCCTGTGTGGTCCTCCTCCTGGGCAGCTGCCGGCAGGCGCCATCTTCCCTGTGTTGAGCCCGCCCTCTACGCTTACGGCCAAATCTGAATCTGATTGGTCAGGTGAGCTCTGAAGCTCCGCCCCGCTGACGCACCGAGACCCCGCCTCACGCAGCTCCGTATGGCCGGAGGCTTTGTCTCAGGCAGAACCAGGTGGCAGCGGCCTCAGTGTGTCCTGGCTTTTGGTGAAGCTACCCCAGGCCTGGTACTGGTGGCCGCCATCCTCGGTTCGCAGTGAGGCCTCTCCCTCATGACGCCAGGTCCAGCACAGGCAGCGAACAAATGTAGATCACTTTGTAGCTCCTACCAGGTGGTCCCCAGCTGGTCACAGGCAGCGGGTGACCTAGGCCTACACCAGAGCCCCTCCCAGAGGCCCCAGAACCAACATACTTGGAGGTTGGCTTCAGACCACAGCAGAGCACCACCCAATTAGCCCCACAAGCAGCACACACAAAGGGTGGTCTCAACAGGCACTAGAGGCCACTGGGGTGAATCCCACTGATGATGGGTAAGCCTCCTGCACAGCAGCCCGTAAGCTGTGGGCATGGCCAAATCCCACAGACAATCAGCCTGAGGGTCATTCCCACACACTGATGTGCCAATAGCAATCAAGGCTCAACTATAACAGGAGGATACACACAACTCACCAAGGGACACTCCTGGAGCATCCAGCACAGGTGACCAGGGAGACTGTGCCCCTGGGCCCCACAGGGCACCTACTACATAAGGCCAGACTGGGAGACAGAGCAGATCTACCTAATACATAGAAACAGAGGGTCAACCAAAATGAGGAAACAAAGAAATGCATCCCAAATGAAAGAACAGGAAATAATCCAGAAAAAGAACTAAATGAAATGGAGGCCAGCAACCTACCAGAGACAGAGATCAAACCAATGGTTAGAAGGATGCTCAAGGAACTCAGTGAGAACTTCAACAGAGAGACAGCAGCATAAAAAAGGACACAGAAACCATAAAAAGGTCCAGTCAGGAGTGAAGAATACAGTAACTGAAATGAAGAAAGCACTAGAAAGAATCGCCAGCAGATTAGATGAAGCAGAGGATCGAATCAAGGATTTGGAAGATGAGGTAGCAGAAAACACCCAATCAGAACAGCAAAAGGAAAAAAGAATTAAAAAGAAAATGAGGATAGTTGTAGAGACCTCTGGGACAACATCAAGTGTAACAACATTCACATCATAGGGGTACCAGTAGGAGAAGACAGAAAGCAAAGGATTTAGAACCTATTTGAAGAAACAATGACTGAAACTTGCCTAAGCTGGCAAAGGAAATAGACATACAAGCCCAGGAAGTGCAGAGAGTCCCAAACAAGATGAACCCAAACAGGCTGATACCAAGACAAATAATAATTAAAATGGCAAAGGTTAAAGACAAAGAGAGAATCCTAAAACCAGCAAGAGAAAGGCAACTAGTAACTTATAAGGGAGCTCCCATAAGATTGTCAGATGATTTCTCAACAGAAACTTTGCAGGCCAGAAGAGACTGGCACAAAATATTCAACGTGATAAAAAGCAAGGATTATTTAAAATTGAAGGACAGATAAAGAGCTTCCCAGACAAGAAAAAACTAGAGGAGTTCATCACCACCAAACGAGTATTACAAAGAACGTTAGAGGGACTTCTTTAAGAGGAAAAACTTATATATATGAATAATAAAATGGCAATAGTTACATATCTATCAACAATTACTTTCAATGTAAATGGCTTAAATGCTTTGATAAAAAAACACAGGGGGGCTGAATGGATAAGAAAACAAAACCCTTACATATGCTGCCTACAAGAGAATCACTTCAGATTGAAAGACACACAGGTATTGAAAGGAAAGGGATGGAAAAAGATATTTCATGAAAATGGAAAAAAAAAAAAAAAAAAAAAAAGCTGGGGTAGCAATACTTACACCAGACAAAATAGGCTTTAAAACAAAGGCTATGACAAGAGACAAAGAAGGACCCAGTAACCCTGGGGATTCATCTGAAGAAACCCAAACGCTACTTTGAGGGCACCTGTGCATCCATATGTTCACTGTAGCATTGTTTACAGTGGCCAAGATGTGGAGGCAGCTGGGTGTCCATCGATGGATGAATGGATAGAGAGGAGGTGGTACATGCATACAACGGAATATTTCTGAGCACTGGAAGGGAATGGGTTCTTGCCGTCGGCGGCAGCGCGGTTGGACCTGGAGGGAATTGTGCTGAGTGGAGTAAGTCAGACAGAGAAAGGCAGCTGCAATGTGATTTCACTTGTATGTGGAATCTAAAGAACAAAATAAACAAAACAGAAGCACATTCATAGATGCAACGAACATTTTGATGGTTGCCGGATGGGAGGGGCGTTGAAGAGGTGGGTGATAAACAGGAAGGGAGTAACAAATACAGAGTAGTTACTACAAAGTAGTCATGGGGATATAGGGTACAGCATAAGGAATATAGTCAGTAATATTATAATAATTATGTCTGGTGTCACAGGTGAAAAAGGTGAAGGGGTTAAGAAGTACCAACTGGTAGATACAAAATAGTCATGGGGATGTAAAGTAAAGCACAGGGAATATAGTCAATTATACGGTAATAACTATGCATAATGCCAGGTAGGTACTAGGCTAGTCAGGGGGGATCACTTCTTAAAAATTATATAAATGTCTAAGCACTATGCCGTACACCTGAAATTAATATAAAAGAATACTGAATGTCAATTGTAATAGAAAAATACATAAAGGGGGGAAAAGTGAAGGGGAACAGCGTCCAAATCTCCAGGTATAAAACAAACCAGTCCTGGGGATGCATCGTACAGCACAGGGAATCTAGTCAACAATATTATGACAGCGTGGTGCAGTGTCCCATGGTTGCCGGACTTACCATGGTGGAGACTTCTTTACGTACATACATGTTGAATAACTATGGTGTACCCCTGAAACTGATGGCATACTGTGTGTTCGCTCTATTTTTTAATACAAGTATTTTAAAAAATAAACCCATTTCTGTTGTTGAAGACACCCAGCCTGCAGCATTGTGTCAGGGCAGCCCGAGCTAACGCGCCACTCAAGTTGGTCAGAAGACACGTTCCGTGGGCTTACGATCTACAGGTTGTCTAATGAGTTCTAGGTAAAAGGGGAGGAAGAGTGTCCCCAGGCGGAGGGAACAGCATATGCAAAGGCCGCGTGATACAAGGTAAATAAGAAGCCGTGAAGGAGAGCCGGTGTGGCTGGGGCCCAGGGGCCAAGAGGAAGCACAGGGGGACACGGGGGTGGAGAGATGGCAGCAGCGGCCCATCGAGGGTCTCGGGCACCATTTTAAGGACCGCAGTGCAGGAGAGTGACAGCCCGGCACAATAGGATTGTATCGACGGCAGGGTTGAGGAGTGGACCGTACACAGGACACATTTTGAAATGCGCAGGTGGGAGGGCGTGAGAGGCCTGGCTTCACAGTGCAGGGGGAGGCCGGGCCGCAGGCAGGGCGCCCCATCCCTTCCTTCCCTCAGTCTGTAGCCTCAGGCCACCCATCTGCTCCGCTGTTCTGACCCTGAGGTTGCCTGCCCGCTGCAAGCCCTCCAAAGGGCCTTCCTGTCACTTGACATTTCCCCTTCTGTCCTCCTTTCTCCTCTCCTGAAGGTCCCTGCAGGCTCAATAAATACCGCCACGGAAAAACGCAGGGGCTCATCTGTTTCTATTACGAACGGAGCCGCCCGAGGAGGGAACGGCTCTGATTTACGTCTCGGGGTGAGGCTTCTGACAACGGGTTTATTTTCCCCAGCCCTCCAAGGACTGGAAGAGTAACAGTCTCAAGTAACAGTACATTAATTAACACCGAATTGGTTGGAATTTTCCTAATAAAAACCCTCACAGTAATCACATTAGGGGCCATTAACGCTGCCTCCTCATCATAAACCATGCGTATGTACTGCAGGTGGCTTCTTTCTAAAACGGGATACTTCCCCAAATTGTTACCCATTTGTCATGTTAGCGCTGGCATGCCACCTAACAGGAGTGATTACACAGGCTCGCGTTTGTGCCACTCACTTGGCCAAGCCTATCCATGCACCTCATTTCGCTCCGCAGCAAACGTATGAGTGCCTTCACCCCCATTTCGCAGATGGAGAAACTGAGCCACGCGGGGGTGGGGGTGGGGGTAACTTGCCCAGGGCCAAACACCTAGGAAGTAGTGGAGCTGGGATTTGAATCCAGGCAGCCTGATTCCAGAACATGCTGTGTGGCTAAGCAGAGTGGGCCTCTGGAATGACCCCTTTGTGAGGGGGCTGCCCGGGCTGTTTCGAAGGCAATGATGGCAGAGGTTTACCCACTACAACGTGCGACTGCTCCTAGAGGGCAGGGTTATGTTTTCTTCTCTTCTCCCTCCCCACGGCCTAGCCAAATGGCAATGCCAGGAGCACTTGGGACTCGCTGAGTGAATTCCTTTTGAAGGAAGAAATAGATACAGAAACACCCGTGCGAGAGGGTTCGTGGCCGTGGGTAGCAGGGAGCGTCTCAAGTGCCCTTGGAATCACGATCGATCCGTTTCCCTACCCTGGTGAGACCTGGGCACGGGTCCGCAATGCCAGACACCAGATCACCGTGCTGAGCAGCTGCAGTTTCTAGGATCAAACCAAGAAGGAGCGCCTTTTTAACCCTGTCTCGCTTCGCTCCTTTGCACACTCTGGGTGGTTTCTTTCATTTCTCTGTCTACCTAGATAATATGTGCTCACTGTAGAAAATTCATACAGAACAATATGAGGAAAGAGAAAAAAAGGGAAAAGGAAAAACTCGAATACTAGAGCATGCAGGTATCACCACTGTTATACCTGCATTTTCCAAATATTTGTATAGACACACATTGTATATAATCACACACAATCTGTCATATGCATTCTGCTTCCAACAATATACCCTTGACATCTTTTCCATGTCCATGGATACAGGTATTTATTTTCTTTCCTTCTCTTTTTTTCCTTCACAAATATTCACTGAGCATCTATTGTGAGCAGTTAACCTCCCCGGTTCCTACGACGCGTAGAAGGAAAACGGCATTGAATGTGGCTTCAGGAAGTTTATAGTCTCGCAGAGGGAGGCGGGGAGAACAGACAAACCTATTTTACAAAAGGCATTTAATGCAATGAAGGAAACAGGGTGCTTAGAGGAGGAAGATGGGATCAGGGGAGCTAATGCAGACCAGGTCTTCAGACTTTTCTGAAGAAGCAACAGTGACGTCAAGATCTGAAAGGTGAGGAAGATGGCGCCAGGTAAAAGTGTGTCGTTTCAGGCAAAAAAAAAAAAGGCCACGCATCAAAGTCTCCAGAAGTAAAAATCATACTCTGAAGAATAAGAAAAACGGAGGAAAGGCGCGGGGAGGATTGGGACCTCTGGTTTTTTACTTCCTTTTTCTGTCTTTTTTTAAATTTCTGCAGAGTAATGACAACAAACGTATTGAATACATAATTAAGGGCCACTCTGTTCTTTCTTGAATGCCTCCAAAGACGGGAGCCTCAGTGCCTTACACAATAGCCAGCTGTACTTGTGGACAACGCTGACTGTGAGCTTTTCCCCCCAAAATATCCCTGCCAGAGGTTCCACCCACAGGTCTTAATTCTGCCTTCAGAGAGGGCTGCTGCTTCTGCTGTGGGCCAACCTCTCAAATAGGTGACAACTGTTATTATGCTATTACTGCTCCATCCCCGCCACGGCCCTCCAAGCCCAGGCCAAGTACGTACTCCCTGCTCATTTCTGTTTGCTCCAACTGTATTTAGGGGGCCTGTTTCCTGTGTTCTCCCTGGGAAATGGCAGGAAGTCATCAGCCTATGGCTGACATGTCTCTTGATTAAGACCCTACACCAGCACAGCCTGAGATCACTACAAAAATTCTTCTAAAGCCTGTGAGCATGTGACAGCACAAAATCATTCATCAATTTGAGAAATAATAATAAAGTCCTGCTACGGGGTGACAGACACACTGGGGGGGGTCTAACGCTGGACCCGAAGGGACCCTCTCGCAGTAAGTCTCTGATACACATCGACTGAATGGATGCTGAGTCTCGTGTCTCACCATTCGCGCTGCACAACAGTGGGGGTAACCGTCGTCGTTGGCCACGGTGCTTGGATTCATCAAGTTCCCTCACCTGCTGGTTTCGCGGTTCTTGTTCCACTTCAGTTTCCAGCACTTTGATTAGCTCAGAAGACCAAAGAGACCCTGATTTCCCAACCATGGCTTGAAAGCCTCACTTAGGCCAGGGGGCTTCTGAGAACGCCCCTTCTAAGTAACAACCCCTGTGAATGAACTGGCAGACGGATGCTCAACTTAACCACGGACTAGACATTAGACTAGAGAGCTAGCTCCGGGGGGAAGGGGAGCTGTAGCCAGCTTTTTGGACAGGATGGGGTTAAGATACACCTTCAGGGAGACACTGCAGCTTCCAAAATGCCACTGACAGCCACAACAATTTAAATTAAATTAAATTCAGTCGGCTCCAAAAGGAAACACGTGTAATGTTAATTTCATGGGTGTACCAACGTGTAAACCTAACAGATGATACTTCCATGAGAAGGCAGAGGAATGACATTTGGTTAAATAATGCATCAGTGGGTAGAATTTGTTGAAACTGCCATTTAAAAAAAAAAAAAATATGAGCACAACTGAAAGTCGAGCAAGCTGTCACCCGGGCCAGGCCACATACCATGTGGAGGCGGTCTGGATGGATTCAGGGAACTCGGGCCACCCTCCCTGCTGGGTGATGCCCTCCTGTGTGCCTGGGCAGGTACCATCAGCTGCTTATGTTTCCAACAAGACTGAACTCTCTCCCAGGGCCGCACATGTGTCTGCGCTTGTTTACTTCCTGTTGTTCATTAAAAGCAATGGATGACACAAGACTTAAGGCACAGGAAAAGACGGGCTTCCCTTTTTAATCACTGTCTGCTGGCACATAGTAGGCCAGCAGGCAATACAGGTGGAATACACGGATGATACTGACATTCCTCTGCCTTGCCTTCCACCATTACAGCTCCCTGGGGGGTCGGGGGGAAGTGTCGTCACTCCTCTCCGTGGTCTGAGCCATCACCACCTCCAATCCACACGACTCCCCTAACTCATTGGTTCGGGGGGGTGCTTGCCCCCATCGTCACTCCCTTCCAATGTTCACAGAAGCTACTTCTTTGGTCAATAAAGCTACGGGAAGCTGATAGATCGATCGGAAAGAGACAGGACTCTGCTAAAAAGGTGCTGACCCAAGAACCATCGCGTCCACCGGGCCGCCAGAATACTAATAGAAACGAACCTTTTGTTGAGCCTTGCAACACGCCAGGCACAGTGCTAAGTAGTTGTTTATGCTGCTGTTGTGTTGCTTTTCTTTTTCTCATTTAACCCTCACAGAGCGCCGTGAGGCAGGTCCCATCATTATCTGAACCTTACAGAGGAGGAAACACTGAGAGTGACACAGGTCAAGGCACAGGCTGAAGATTGCACAGCTGGCGGCACAGCTGGGCTCTGAACCAAGGCCGATGGCATTTCCGAGCTGGCGCCCTTTCGGCCGCCAGGGTCTTAGGAGCCCGTTTCAGACGGCGGATAAGGAGAGGCAGGCGAATGCTGCTCAGCCAGAAGCCTCAGAGAACTGGGCCTGGGCCACGGTGGGCTCTGCTTGTCACACACACTCCCTCAAATCTCGGTGGCCGGACTTCCAAGGCCCACTTCTCGCTCCTGTGCTGCTGCTCTGGCAGCTTTCCTGCATGGCTGTCCTCCAAGAGGTGACTTGAAAACCCCAACGATTTCCATTTCAACGCCAGGGTGCACCCAGAAGGAATGGGGACCAGAGTGAGGAACCCCCCGCCCCTGGAACAGCCTTGGCCACTCAGGTTGGTATTAGGGAGCCTCAGTCACAGGACCACCCCTCCAGAAGTGCAGGGGTGGGTAACAGAGAGGGGAACGTGGGCCCCTGGGGAGCACTCATATTTATGACAGGAAAACAGTAATGCTCCAAACCCGCGCTTTTTGGCCAGGGGCCATTTGGCCGCCTCAGAGGACATGTGGCTGTGTCTGGAGACATTTTTAGTTGTCACAACTGGGGCGGGGGTACTACGAGCATCAAGTGGGGAGAGGCCAGGGATGTGGCTGAACATTTTATTAGGCACTGGACAGCCCCCCTGCCCCCCCCCAGCAAGGGAGTTATCCAACTCAGAAGGTCAAGTGCTGACATTGAGAAACGGCTGGAAACTGGTGACTCTCAAAAAGAATCCCTGGGGAGCTTATTAAAAATGCGGATTCCCGGGCTCCTCCCCTCACCGGCACCCTCCTGGTGGCGGTTTTCACAGGGCCCTCTGGTGAGTGTGATGCCCGAGCCTCGTGGACCACATGCAGGGCCACCCGGCTGGGCAGGCCAGACAGGAACACCAAGGGTGAGCGGGAAGGTGCTGATGAGATCGTGGTGAGACGCTCCCCAGACGTGTCGGGGTCAGCGTGGGGCAGCCGTGTCAGGGGAAAAAAAAAAAAAAGCTGACATTTGTTAAGTGCCTCTCCCCGTCTCTCTCTCACGAGCCCTGAATTGCAGGGAACATTCTAAGACTAACCTGTCAGCCAATGACAACTAAATTACTAACCTTGCCTTCCCCCGTGCCCTGTATCCCTGTCAGACACACAGCCACAGGAAGACAGGAATGCTTCCTAGGGATGTGTTCCCAGCATCGGGGAAGGTGACCCATTTGCCGGAAAAGAGCCCGGTGGCACATGTACTTCAGAGGGGCCAGGGGACTTTGGGCTTAGCTAGAAATAGCCGGGAAGAGGAGGGAATCAAGACCAGGGCAGTAGAGCGAGCAGAGTGGTGGAACCCATTTATTTTCCCTTGGCACCTAGTAGAACCTTCTTCCCAGCATCCTTTGCAGTTACATCTGGCCAAATAGCTGCATTTGAGCCAATAGAATGCAAGTGACAAGCAGAAGCTCTGGGTTTGACCCATAGACACATCCTGCTCATGCTTCTCCAGGCTCTTCCTCCCTCCACTGTCTGGGTGCAAAAGAGCATGGTGACCTTGGGTGCTGTGCATAGAGACACGAGGGACCTGGGACCCTGAGTCACTACTTGGAGGGGAGCCAAACAGGAACACGCACTTCGGATGGTGCAGGGGGGAGAGATAAGTCTCCTTCCTGTTTGAGGCGCTGCACGTCACTGGGTCTGCTTGTTACAGCGGCTAAGGACCTGATACACTGACTGCACATTGGGCTCTGAAGGCAGGAAGGTCTCGGGCCAGTCAGTCCCCTGCTAGCTGTGTGAGCGGAACAAGTTCCAGAAACTTCTCTGGGCCCAATTTCCTCTGATGGAAGAGGGACATAAAATACATTGAAGGATTAAGCTATACATTGTAACGAATGGTGGTGGCACAGAGTAACTAGGTTGTAACTGTTAGCTATTAACACACGCTGTCACAGTGGGCTACATCCTGTCAGCAGCCAGACAGAGGCAGGAGGGGGAAAAAAGGCACAGAGAAAGGCACAGGTGCAGCTGTTTCATCATTAGTCTAAGCTTTCTGTGTATTTCTGGAATGAACGAACGATGCACTAACAAATAAATACCTTTAGCAGCAGCCCCTTCTATGAGATCCTGCAGGTGGGAGTCTAATGTCTCCACCGGGGCAAGACCCATGTGTCACTCAGCTTGTTTTCTCCCCACCTCTTAGAAGAGTGGCCCCTGCAAAAGGTCACTCAGGAAATGGTGACTAATTACCTGAGGTAGGTAAGCTATTGCCATTTAGAAAACATGTAGTTTATTTTAATGAGTGAATGAGCACATTTTTAGTACCTGGACCATTTATTCAATATTACACCCCAACTATCTGGCACAGGGCTGGGCAGTATTTAGTATTTATAGAATCAATTTGTAACATCTTTTTGTTTTCCACATAAGCAGACTTCATTTATTATTCTACTCCATGCAAAACAATCCCTGGTGTCAGTTCCTGGAATAAGACTGACAAAAGGGAGAAGGTACATTATTTGTTTATGAAAAGGAAAAGGTGTCAGGGAAATGGGGACGTGACAGGATACGTCTTAATATCAGCTAAAAAAGTGCACTTTCTACTTTTAAGCCAGGCAGGCCTCTCTCTGGGGGTTGGCTCTGTTACTTACTTGCCCTGTGGACCTAAGCAAATGGCTTCATCTCTTGAAGGATCCTCAACTTCCAAATCTGTAAAATGGGTGTGGCACAGACAGCTAGTCATCCGTCAAAATCCATTCTCCCTCCTCTTCTATATGATGATACATGAGAAAGTGGCTGTTCAGCTAGGATAGCTCCTCTGGGTCCTTATTGCACCCAGGTAGATGAGGCACCCCATAATTTAAGACAGGGGTCAGCAAACTTTTTCGATAAGGGGCCAGAGAGTGAACATTTTGAGCTTTACGGACCATCTGGTTCTCTGTTGAAACTTCTCCATGTGGCTGTTTGTAGCGTGAAAGCAGCCTCCGACAATACCTAACCAAGAGGACATGGCTGCTTCCAATAAACTTGACTTACAAAACAGGGGCGGGCGGGATTTGGCCCGTGCGCCATGGTTGACCAAGCCCTGATAACTGTTCTGTGTCCTTAATCTTCACCATCAATTTCTACATCAACTCCTTCCTGACCTTGAACCTCACCCCCATGGGCTACGTCATGCCCTGTTCCTTCCTCTCCTGCACGTCTGCCTCCGTAACTTTCAAGGCCTGGTACAAACGAAAATCGGGGGCCCCCTGTCCAGAAATTATTAGGAGTTTCAAGAGAGTGAAAGTGGGGCGTTAAATCAAACACGGCCTCCTAGGTGTGGGTCATGCACCTGTGCCAGCTGCGCGTCCATCCCCCCAAGCAGGCTTTGCTCATTTGTATTATCGGTGGGTAGCCCAGAAAGTTTTCCGACTAACTTCTCAACAAGTCCAGAAACTTGCCACCTGCTTGCTGCCTGAAGGGTTGCAGAAATGATTTTACATATCACAAGAAGAAAGGGAAGAAGGAGGAGGTGGGGGGAAAGAAACCCAATTTTCTTTTAGTGTATTACTTGTCAGACAGCAAAATGGGATATAATTATGGTGTGACATTTCCAACAGCAGATATGTTCTAGTATAAGCAATTAACACCGGTTCTTTTGGCAGGCTTAAAAAGATTACTCGGAGACTATGGTAAGTTACAATGCTCCATGAATAATAAACAATGCAGAATCATAGCTAAGTTGCAGACTGGGACCAAAGTTCAAATTTCTTGATGAAAACGGATTGGGAGCTGTTAACTCTGCCGACTTCATGTGGCTGAAGCCGATGCGGATCATGGGCTCTTTGCAGTTATCAAAATTACTTATTTACCTTGTAGTATGAGCACCTGCCTCCCCTCCCACCCCCACCCCCCCACCTGTACGTAGTCAGCTGAGCTGCAGGAAATCTGCATGAGGCAGTGTGTTTGGAGGCGACCCTCAGGGATGCACAGGCTGGGGAGATGGCTTGTCCTGAGACCCATCGTCTTTGGGGGTTGTTGTGGTTTGATGTCTTTACTGAAGTCCCAAGATTTAGAAGAATGTACACCTGGATGTGTGTCCCCATCCTCTCAGCCAGTCTTGATGGAACCAAAGCTGATTTTAGCAGCTTGTGAGTCTCAGACACCAAAACCAATGAGAAAGGCAGCAGCTAAAGGTATACGTATTACAGGGGGGCCTCAAGGTCAGGGCCATGTGCCAAGGCTAAGGGGGAGGGCATCTCACCCCCAACACAGCTGACACTGGGGGCTGGGTAATTCTCTGTGCGCTGCAGGATGGCTAGCAGCGTCCCTGGGCTCTCCCTACCAAACGCCAAGAGCACCCTCCACTCCATTGGGAGAGCCAAGTGTCTCCACATGTTGCCAAATGACACTTGGGAGACCTGGGTCCTCCACTGTGTGGCCTTGAGCACATCAATGACTTCATCTCTGAGACTCAGTTTCCTCACATGTGAAATGGAAAAAACCATGACTACCTCATAGCGATGCTGTAAGGATGGAACATGATGATGTCTGCCGAGTGCTTAGCTCTGTGTCCGGCATAAAACAAATGTTCAATAAAAAGGTAGGTGCTATTTATTCACCATGTAGTGCCTGATAAAAAGGTCCCGATCACGGTAAAGCTGTGACACGTGCTGGGGAGGCAAAGATGCACATAAGCCCCTGTCCTTGCCCCCACAGTGGGAGCTGGAAAAACTAGTGGGCAGTCAGACACGCAAACCAACAACTTCTGTGCAATGAAACACTTGCTGAAATGGAGACATAGGGCAATGGGGGCCGAGAGAAAAGTGCCCCAATCTTGGGGATTCCTAGAGATGACACACTTGAGTGAAGTAGGTCAAGGTTCTCCAGGCAGAGACCTGTAAGGAATGGCAGGCCAGGCAGAGGGCACGGCAGGGCAAAGGCATGGTGCTGTGAGTAATTCCTAACTACCCAGAGTTCAGGACTGTTGGGATGTGAATTCCTCCGCAGAGACGGGGGAAGAGAGGGAGCAGCAGGACAAGCCAGGGAGGCACCAGGCACATGACGAAGGCCGCTGAAATCTCAATGCCAATACACAGAGCAAAGCTCAGCCCAAACCCTGCTCAGTGGGAAACAGTGCAGTGACTGATTAGCAATGTCCGCTTGGGCCCTGGGAGGAAGAAGAGACCCCAGCATGCCATTTATTTACTGGTTTTGTGATGGAAGGATTTTCATCAGGGGAATGATGTCAGCAGAAGGTCATTTTAGAAAACTCACTCTGGAAGCTGTCTTTTGTTTTTTCTTTCTCTTTAAAGAAAAGCCTGCAGAGTGGTAGACTGACTGAGACGCCATAAGAGAGAGATGACGCAGGGCTAACGGGGCGAGGAGGGTGGCTGGGGAGAAGGGGATGGACACCAGCTGTTTGAGAGTTAGAACTGAGAGGGACCTCACAGGTTTAAGGGGCTGGAAGTGACATAGAGACGCCTGGGTTTCTGGCCTGGGCATCTTGGAGGTTGGTGATGCTATTCACTAAGGGAAGAGGGTTGAGGATAAACTTGGGGACAGAAAGACAATGGGTTTTTTATGGGATCCTCAGATGCCTGTGGGACCCTAGGGTAGAGACGTCCACTGACTGTTGGGATTTGTATCAGGAAGCCAGATGAGGGGTAAGAACCAGGCATCGGCTTATACACGGCAGCTGTCACCACCGGCCAATCGATCTACAACTACCCTGCGCCCCCAACGCCCAGGGGGGCCCAACTGTAAACAAGAAAGACAGTTCCTTCCACTGGGCTTTTGTCCTATTCTGAAACTAGTCCCAATTGACAGGATTAGTGCAGGATGACAGAAGAAGGCCATTACTGAATAATCCCCTGCACTTTCTCATGGGCCAGGACTTCCTACGATCCTTCTAACCCAATCAGGCAATGCAGGAAGCGCTACCTTAATTCCTGACTGCACTGTGACCTGCGGGGTCACAGGTGAACCTTACTTAATAAGGCGTCCCCTACACCTGGGATGGTGCGTACACAGTGAGCACAGAATGAGGAGCAAAGTGGGGGATAAGGGGACGGGTGGCTGCTGCTTAGAAGCCTTCCTGTTTCAAACAGCCAGGGGGTGACTTAGAACCCTGCCGTCCTCCACTGTGCTCCGCCCTGACCTGTCAATGCCATGTGTCATCTGTCTGGCCACTGGAACTCATCTCACAATAGCAGTGGTAATCATTTTCACCAGTTCACACCTGGCACAATCTGAGTCACTTTCTACACATTTCTCATTCTCACAAAATCCTTGGGCTGCGCAGATGGTGTCTTTGTTCGAAGCCACGCAGCGTGTGAGGGCTAGAGCTAGGATTCAAAGACAGATGTGCTGGGTTTCTAAAGCTGGTGTCCTTCGCCTCTGGCACCATGCCCTTCCTCACCTTTATGTGCGAATACCTTTAGTACGCATGCCAAAGGGCGGGGAGGCTCAAGTTAGATAAAACACATAAAGGGATTTATGGCAAGTTCTCAGTAATGCTGATTCACTGGTGATGGTGGTGATGGAGGTGGTGATGGTGGTGATGGAGGTGGTGATGGTCTTGGTGGTGATGAAATGGTGATGGTGTTGGCAGTGGTGGTGGCGAGGGTGACAGTGTGCTCTTTCTAGACTGTCCGTCCTCTTCTCTCGACCTGGTGACATTATAGGCATACCTGGTGATTTAGCTCAGGGACTACCGTGTTTCTGCGAAAATAAGACCTAGCTGGACCATCAGCTCTAATGCATCTTTTGTAGCAAAAAGTAATATAAGACCCGGTCTTATAGTAAAATAAGACCGAGTATATGATATGATATGACATGACATGATATGATATAATACCGGGTCTTATATTAATTTTTGCTCCCAAAGACGCATTAGAGCTGTTGGTCCGGCTGGGCCTTATTTTCGGGGAAACACAGTATCACACTTTCACTGACTGCCTCCTCAGAGCGTCGTTCTTCCTCATTTGGGTTCTGTCCATTTGTTCATGCCTCTACCATGCCACCATCTGCCACGTGCTATCTGGGTTTCTGCACCCAGCTCTGCAGGGGCACCCCTCTCCTCACCAGGCATTTGCAAAGAGTGGTCATTGAATAAATACGTGCTGACATCAAAAGAGGGTGGATTACTAAGGCACCAGAACTTTCCAACATCAAAGAAACAAGGAGAACAGAAGCAAGCCCCAGAAGCAGCCTCCCTACCAGCTTCAGGGCCTCCTCAGGCGAGCCCAGCCCAGCTGCCAATCACTGGGAATGACAGCAGCGCCAGAAGACACGCTCCATGAGAGGACGGGGCCTGAGCACCCTGCTGGAACACAGTGAGGGGCGGGTGCTAAAGGGAGGGCCTGGGAGAGAAGCAGCTTGGCTCCCACCGACCGCTCACTGCAGACACTGGCCGAGTCCTCCCAACAGAAATTTAAGCAGGAAGGTGTGGGCTGGGAGGCTTTCCGCATGCCAAGCAGCCTGCAAAGATGCCGCGCTTCAAAGCAGAGGGTGCAGCACACAGGTTTTGTTGGGTTCACTCTCTGTTTTAAATTAAAACAGTTGTCAGATTTGTTGTTTTACTTGGAAAAGCAGAACAAACTAGAAGAATGAGCAAGCCTGGGCCTGTAATCCCCATGGCAAGAGAGTCTGGGGCTTTGGAGGGGTTCTGTGCTCTCGGGTCACACCCCCGCCTGCTCTAGGCCTTTGCTCCCTGCCTGCCTGGCCTCTCGGGGTGCTGTGTGACTCTTGTCACACCGTCACCTGAAAATGCCAGCTCCATACTGGTTAAGCGCATGCACTTGAGAGCAAAGCAGACATGGCTTCAAATCCTGGTTCTGCCTCTGGCTGGCCAGGTGACCTCAGGCAAGGTCCTTACTCTGCCTAATTTCCTCGTAGGCCAAGCAAGGATGCCGGTGACAGTGGCTGCTGCATGCGGAAGGATTCAACAAGAGTCTACCCAGCAAATGCACGGCAGTGACCCCCCACAGGAGCCTGCTTCCACAATGGGGTGAGCCCAGGTAGCTCCCCCAGCTGGCAGAGGAGACACGTGACACTGGAGGAATGAGGTGACTTGCCCAAGGATTCCTAGCTCATGAGGGACAGAGTCTGGGTGCAAATGCAGAAGGCCTGCATCCAAGGTCATCACGGCTTAACTCTAAGTGCTGCACGTCTGAGGCCAGTTACGTTCAGTGGCAAAATCATGCCTCCATTTTTGCTCTTCCGGATCTCTGCACCCACCTCTACCCCGCATAGCGTACCTGCCCAGTTATGCACTTGCCTCTCCCGCTAGGTAAGCTGTGAGCAACGCGAGGTCTTCTGATACCCTATCTCTGCAGAGCTAGGGCTTGGCACATGGCCATGCCCTGTCACCTGTTTGCCTAATGAATAATAAATGCCTACTGAATAAATAAGCCCAAGGAATAAATAAGCATATGAGAGATCAATCAACTCGGTGACTGGGTACGGAGGAAAGACAACAAAAAAATGAATAAAATCAGCTCATTGATTTTTTTTTTCGGCGGGGGACGGACATTTCTAAAAATCTCTTTACAGATTTCACAGCAACACTTGAAGCGCTCTCCCCTTGCGAATCCAGAAAGCCAAACCGTGTGATAAATATAAGAAAATAAACCATCTTCTCCCTCCCCGACTCGAAGGTGAATGCCACCACGAGCAAAACGAACCCACTGTTCTTTGGTGCAGAACCACAGTCAATGATTCCTTAGCCCACAGAGAAACGTCTGTCTGCGACACTGTTAGTTATTATCCTATCATAATAAAACGCACTGTGCTATCATAATGAATACAGCCGTAACGGCTTGCTGGCAGTTTAATCAATGCATGCCTCTACTGCAATTGAGCAAAAATAGGTAACAGAGGATCGTTTGATCTACATTTTTATTAATTTGCTGCCATTTGTCTTCTGGTTATTTTAATGATCTCTCATTATGAGAAAATGGGGAAACTCCCTGGAAAAGAAAAAAAAAGAAAAAAAAGTAGAGTCATCTTGCTCCATTTATTCGTTGCTTTGTTTTAGTGCGGAAAACAGCTTGTTCTGATTCAGTTTGGGAATGGAGGTTCCTGACACCTAATTAAATGTAGTTGTAGATTTCAGAAAGAAAAACTCCCTTATCCCAGATGCATCAGACAAAGCTAATCAAGTCACACACGATGAGGGGTGCTGAGAGTTGCCTGGAGTTTGCAGAGGCAAATCCCCATCATCCGCGTGCTTGTGGGTTTTTTTGAAGACCTACTATGTGCTAAGCACCGTACGGAGCACTCAGTAGTACTCCCTGCCCATCCTGCAAAGGGAGGTACCAGTATCTTCATTTACAAATGGGGCTAGGAAAGCTCGGTGGTCCGCCCAAGGTCACGTAGCTAGAAAGTGGTCGCAGAGGGTCTGAACTCTGTGGACCAATCCCAGGGCCTCTCAATACTCTTCATTCACACGAGAGGGATCCTTTGTTCTCCATCCTCAGAGACGTGTTGAGTCAGGGCAGAAATGATGCATTTGGGACGCTCGGTGGGGAATTCTGACAAATGCTTTCACGGCAGTTCCTTTAAAGATTATGTCTCTCTCGGTCACAGGGCTTTCAGGCTGAGAACACATTCCACTGGTGCCTACATGTGTTTACAGAAAATCTGATGTGTTGGTACATTTGCACTGTGGGCGTCCTCCAAGTAAAAACTTCTGTCCAAATCCCGTTTCTAGGTGCCACCATCCCTATATTTTAACCATATACATCAGTCTCCATTATGTTATCAGAGACTGTACTGATGGGAGAAGGAGGGAATAAAGTCACTAAGGGGTAGGGGACAGTCTGAGGGAAACTCGGGGGGTACATTGGTTGATGAGATGTTTACTTTCTCTTCATCCTGGGAATTCTGGAAGCGAGTCCCCACTTCCCCACTGTGCGGAAAGTGGTCCCCTGTCATCCTGTCAACTGCCATTGGGTTGGAAACACAAAGCCCAGAGGGGACAAGCTGTAACCTGATGAGTGAGGAGGGGACCGCGAAGGAGAGAATCCACCATCCCTTCAAAAGGAGGCGACATCTCTTAGCAAGTGTGCTGCTACGCGTGGCACTACAGGCTGTGGGCTGCCAGATCTTCCCACTAATTTCAAGGGAAGCTGGAAATCTGGACATTCAAATGAGGAAACCCAGTTTTTAATTATTAGCAACTGATTCGGAACATTTAAATACCTAACGTGGGCCTGCCAGCTTGCCAGCTCTAGCCTAAACGGCTATCGGGGAAGCAAAGACCGCATCTGGATGGTTCGAGAGCGTGACTGGTGTTACCAACTGAAACGGAAAATACAAAAGAAGGCTGGATTCGGTTGAGGAGGGAGGGCTGGAAAGCTGGTGTGGGTTTGAGATGCCAGTGGGACAACTGAGTGGTGACGTCTACGATATTAGCTCTGTGGGGCTGCTCTAACAAAGTCCCACAAACTGAGTGGCATAAGCAACAGAATTACAGTGTCGCCCAGTTGTGGAGGCTGGAAGTTGAGCTCAAGGTGTCGACAGGGCTGGTTCCTTCTGAGTGAGGGCTGGGAGGGAGAGTGTTCCCGGCCTCGCTCCCAGATTCTAGGGGTTTATTGGCAATCCTTGGCTTGTAGAAGCATCACCTCAATCTCCCCTTTTACATTCCACAGCATTCTACATCTCTCTGTGTGTGTGTGTGTGTGTGTGTGTGTGTGTGTGTGTGTGTCTGGGTCTAAATTTCCCCTTTTTATAAGAACCCCAGTCATATTAGATTATGGGCCCACCCCAATGGCCTCATCTGAACTTGATTATCTGCAAAGACCCTTCTTCCGAGTGAGGTCACGGTCACACATACTGAGGGTGAGGGCCTCCACATCTTTTTGGGGGAAATGAAGCAACACCTAATGCCCACTTAGCAAGGGCTTGTAGGGCTCTGGAAAGAGGCCTGACTTACTGTTCAATGTAGAAAAGTGAGTGAGATAAAGACCCACCTTCAGGTGAACCTTATTCGGGGATTTAAAAGAGGAAAGGCCCAAGCGTGAGTGATAACGTTGTTTGGTAAAAAAGCTTAGTAATTCTCAAACGTCAGTGCCCGTAAGTGTCAAGAACAGTACCCAATAAACAATACCGACTGCTGTTGTTGTTATTTGGAGGGGCTCCAGAGTCAGATCGTGTTTTTCAGTATTTCCCCCCCCATTCTCAGTCCAGAAAGAAGCTCAAAGATACAGTAGAGAAATTATTCATTCTTTTTTTTCCAGATGGAATTTCCTCACGCCACTAGTCAGCGTGCCCTGCAACACGCGGTCCCTGCCCTCCCCTCCCCTCGGCTGCCTGGGCACAGCAGTGTGTCTTGGTCAGTGATACTGCTGGTATTCCAGGTTTAACATCAATGTTCTGCGTCCTGACAGGCAGCGAATTACTTCTGCAGGACCTTTCCCACGGCTTCCGGAAGTGCACGTGTAATTAAACAGAGCGGGGTTGGGTTTCAGATTAGCTGTGAAGTGTGCCTGTGGCAAAAGGTCTCTTCCTTCCTGAGAGATGTAGTGGTGTAATTAGAATCCGGAGATAGGAATCGTCACTTCTTATCAGCATTTTAAAATGATGATCCAATATTCATTTGGGCCCAGTTCTGTCCCCCGTGAGACCATGGCAGCGTCAAGGCTCTGTGGCATCTGTTGGCAAAATTCAGGGGCCCCTCTCGTGTCACTTGGGTGACACTGTGTATTTAGCCAGGTCTAGACAAGTTAGCTGACAGCCCAGGTAGACGGCAGCAGCAGCTGGCAAGTCTCTGTCCTTAGGTCCAAGTCAGTATTCAAACACTCCAGGTGGGAGGCCAGCTCCAAACTCCTCTGAAGGTCACCGTTCATCCATTAGTTATTCAACAAACATTTGTGGAGCCTCTGTTATGCGCAGGCGTCCTGCCTTCGAGGGGCCTCTTTCCAGTAGGTGCAGGTGGAGCTGGGACACAGGCGGGAGGGTTTTATAGTGAGCTGAAACCAGAACATTTCTTCCTCTGATTCTTCCATCCTTGTACCTTTTCCACCCCCAAAAGTCAACGGAAACCGCGCAGAAACGAGTTTTAGTCACTCCTTGCTACAGGAGTCACTGACCCCCATTATTCCGTTTTGAAGGCAGTAGCAAATCTATGCGATGTGCAAACACACGCTGGACATACTAATAGCAGGTACGAGCTTTACCTTAGAACAGGAGTCAGCAAGCTTCTTCTGTAGAGGGACCGACTAAACAGGTCAGGCTTGGGAACCATGCCGTTTCTGCTGCAGTTTCTCCACTCTGTCCTTGAGCTTGGGAAGTAGCCATCGACAAGATACCGACCCAAGTGGGCATGGCCATGGTTTTACAAACGCAGGCCGGCCGGCCCACGTGGCCCAAGGACTCCTGTCTTAGAGAAATCAGGTGACCCGTCGTTGAGAATCCAGGCATGGGTTTTCACGATGTTGGAGCCCACAAAGGAAACCTTCCAAGTCCCTTTTCTGGCCCATCCGGTGGTGCAGGACCAGACTCCTGCCGCCTCTGTCTTCACGGCCGCAGGGCCCTGGCACCGTGAGCCATGAGGAAAGGAGGGGCGAGCACAGGAGATGAGGCTGGAGAGACAGGCGGATCATATGGGGCCCCGAAGGCCACTGTAAGGAGCGAGCGGCACCCTCCGTGCCATGGCGGCCTTTGGCGGGTGCTCACAGACAAGCAGCAATGTTCAAAATACATCTTAAGAAGAACACTCTGGATGCAGAATGGCGGAGGGGTGGGGGGATGTGGCAGAGTAGATGTGGGAAGAGGTGTTAGGGCTGTATACAAGCCACACGAGCGGTATCGGCTCCCTGGCCCTGGAGCTGCAGAGGAGACAGCGAGAACTGGACCCGTGAGTGACCATGAGGAGGGAGAACGGAGAGGCCTCAGCGCTGGGTGACCTGTGGACACGAGAACTGGCTTCTGAAGTCTCTTCAAAATCAAGCCTGAGCCAGCCTGTCACCTGGGCTCCCCGGAAGGGAATGCTCATCCTGACGATGACGCCAGTGAGAGGACAGATAGATAATACAGAACAAGCACCTACTCTGTACGTGCCGGGCACTTTGTTAAGTGCTCTACATGCATCATCTCATTTAACAGGACTGACGAGGTAGGTTCCCTTGTGCGTCCCATCTTACAGACAGGAAAGACGAGGCACACAGAGGATGAAACAGCACCGGAGCCCCAGGGATGAGCACGTGAGCACTCTGGACAGGGCGGCACCACTGCTGCAATTCTCCATTTAACAGAATCCTGGCCAATGTGCTACGAGACAGAAAACACCATTGCAGATACCCCCAGAGAAGAACCTCGCCGGATTCCAGACGCATAAGTGAAGGCTGGAGGCTGAGCTCCACTGACCCGCTGCAGTCTTTCCGGCTCCACGAATGCACCATTAATCAGCCACTGGGGGCCTCCCCACGGAGCCTTTTAAATTACAGTTAAGTTCCTTGCTCGCGGTCCATGCCCCTTAATAGTGCATTTGCTGTGTTCACAGCAGTAAACAAGAGGGGCGGAGGGAGTCCTGGATAACCAGGTTAATTGCCCCTTGAGATCTAGGCTGAGAAAGCGACGGCAACAGCACCTCTAAATTCTCCGGGTCCTCGGCTGCAATGCTAATGTCTTGAAACAAACACCACCATCGAGCCGGGACCAGGAGCCCGATGGCAGCTTCTTCCTTCGTGCCTGGCCTGGCTGTGTGGCTTCGCTGGGGCTCCAGGCCACCTTGTCAGGGGCCTCCATCCTGGGCGCGCTCAGTATGAGGAGGGGAGCAGAGGCTGCGTCTCGGCTGGGTCCTGTGGGCACCCGTGGGGGCTTGCTGCTCCCGTGGGCGGCTCTTACCGACTTCCAGGTTAGGACATGGGTCACTGTTGAGGAGGGTACAGTGGGGGAAGAGCAGACAAGCTCCTGCCTTCGGGGCTCTCTTCCCAGCACCACAACTGAAAGGGCACAGGAGCCAGCTCATTCTGAAGCCGGGGCCAGCAAACCGTGGCCCTTGGGCCAAATCCACATATGACGTTTTATGAGAGCACGGCCATGCCCATTCGTCTACATACTGTTTGCACATTGAGCTAAGTAGTTAAGACAGAGGCCTTTCCAATGTCCTGCAAAACCTAAGATATTCACCCCTGTCCAGAACCAATGAGCAGGAGAAAGGGCAGGGCTGCAGGGGAAGGGACTGGAGGTTCTCCCACATCAGCGCTTCTCAGGGAGGGCCTGGAGCAGCAGAAGCGTCTGCTAGAAACGTGATTTCTTGGGCCTCGTCCTAGACCTGGATCAGTACCGCTGGAGGCAGGCCGGTGGGGTGGGGGGGGTCCGTGTTTCTAGGAGCTCAAGTGTGCGAGCGCCCAACCTTGGTCCTGGAAGGGACTTGCTGGGATCTCAGAAGATTAGGAGCTAGAGCCGTGACGGGTCTGAAGCCTGATGAGGGCGCCTGGGAAGAAAGCAGCTCCCTTTAGGAGACTGAAGATGTTCTGGAAGCTTCCAACAACCAGTTCGTGACGAATACAGGACAGAATGTGCTACTGTAAGCGGCGCAGCGTTTTTGCAGGAGAGTTTGATGGTATTTATCAAAGCTGAAAACAGACAAGCCTTTTGGACCCACCGAATCCACTTCTTAGGATGCACCTGGCAGCCCAGTGTCAACTCGGGGTCCTCAAGAGAATCAAGTTCTACTGCCCTGATTCTTCGATTATAAGCAGCAGATGAGCTTTTCTGCAGTTCGTCTGGAATGGCACTGGTTATGCACCATTTCAGGGGGCAGGTGAGAAAGCAGTCACTCAACATAGCAAAAGCCTGGTGAGCAAAACGACCTCAGTGCCCACTGATGGGGAAACTACGGAGCGGCCAGACTCCAGAGTAACGGTCAGAAGAATCAGACAGGCGATAAAAGACAATGAGGAAATAAACACGACCCTGGAAAAAGACTTACACGGGTCTCTATCTCCTGACAGGGATACAGGTCTCCAACCCAGATACACGTCCAAGTGGAAAAAAAAAAAAAAGCAATTTCCAGAACTATGCCTCACTTCCATATAATTTTTGAAATTTCCCATCCCCAAAGCTGATTCTGTATTTTTCAAGTTCCGGAGTTTTACATCAGTTTCTTAGAACCTAACCCCCTCCCCCATCATAAAACAAACTCTAGTTCTGCATATGTTGGATTTAAAGACCCAAACGAAAACCCACCGTGCTTGGAGGGGTCACCTTTCAGAGGGGATCACTGCGTTAAACCTTCCCTCTATCTGCAGGGCCTTCTGGTTTTGGGAAATAATGAGACTGTATATTGTCCCGTCCGAATAATTAAACAAATTATGACAAGCATGCTTTCTGCATTATTCGAGCAAGTTTTACAAATTAAAAATAAAAATAAAAATGAGCAATCGGCTTTCCCTCCCGTTCGTTGCTCTGTCTTCTCTCCGTCTTTCCCTTTGGCCGCCGGGAACGTCACGGGGCCAAGACTCCCGTGAGGCAGGCAGATCGGTTGCTCTAATCGAGGTGAGCTAGGTATTAATTTGCGCTCGGTGGCTCATCCTCGGTTCTGATTTAGGGCAACGTACACCCTCCTCAAAATTCAGAAGAATAAATTAATTTACTAATTTTGCCATTAAGGGTTTATCAAAGCGAGCACCACCGCAGCGGTCTCCTAATCAATCACCATTTTCTGTGTTTATCTCCTGTTCAATTTTTACCACAGGGCGCTACACACATCCATTTGCCTGATGCACTTCCTACATGTTTTAAATTACTTTATCATTGTATAAATTTCACAGCCATTAAGAGGCGCTAATACCAGAATGGCTGACATGGTGTTAAAAATTGGATTCAATTCCACGGGGTAATAAATGGTGACCTAAATCCAATCTCTCATGGGTGACTGAAGGATACAATGAAAAATTATTGCTTTGTCACTTTTACAGTAACACAAATATACCGTGGCAACGTGACACCGGCAGGCGGATGGGCGGTACCCACTGCTGGCTGTTTTTTACTCCAGACAGCTTGGCAGGCGAGGCTTTGAGGGTCTCAGATGGGACAGGCGCCCCGTCCAGAACCCGGCGAATCGCCTGACTGCAGGGATCTCTGTGTGACACACAGGTGGCTGTTGCTCAGGGAGTGGCTTAAATGCACAGGCTCCCTTTAGCCAAAAGGCAGCTGCAGCTCCACGTAGTGAAGACAGTGGTTAAGACTCTGCTGCCGGCAGCAGCCAGTCTCAGCTCAGAGCCTGGCCCTGCCACGGAGGAAATGGGTGATTTTAGTGTCACTTTCCTGGCATCCAGAGTCGTTACAAGACTAAACGACCCGATATGGCTACCCTGCTTCGGCGAGTCCCGGGCATGTGACGGTCCCCAGGTAAAGGTTTGGCATGTGGACTTCAGAACGGGCTCTTGTCCAGATACCTCAGCTCCCTGCTCTTTCTGGTTGTTTGTGGGGAAGGAGAGTAATGACCAGGTAGCGAAAGGTGTGAACGTTTCTTCTGCATTTTCCTTGATCTTTGGGGAAACTGGGTTATTCGCTCCACACATACCACTGCAGGTTTACTAACATGGGTTTTGAAGTCAGGCAGAACTGGGTGGGGGTCCAAGGCCTGCCACTTGCACGTGTGACCCTGGGCAAGCCGCCTGACCTCTCCAAGCCTCAGTTTTCCCACCTGCAAAACGGGGTTAGGGAACATACTTTTCTTCAGGGCTGCGGGGAAGGCCTGGTGAGCTCATGCATGGAAGGTGCTCCGCTCTGCGCCTGGCACTCAGGACGTGCCTTGGACACGCGAGCTCTCTGAGCAGGGGCTGCAGATGTGATGGTGAACACACGCAGACGAGACGTGGCCGCATGGCTAAGTGGGGGCGACAGATAACAGGGGGGGAACTCCAGTAGAATGTGATGTGTGTTCCAATGGAGGGTAAGGTGATTTGGGGGTACCCAGTCTGGGTACCTCATGGAGACTTGGGGAGGTGGAGTGCGGGGAGGGAATCACAGAAGACTTCCAGAAGGAAGAGACGTTGAGAGGAATTCCTAACCTTCACTGCCAAATAACTGGAGGGAGGAGAGAGAGCAAGCTGCTTCTGTTGGTTTGTGCAAAAAGCAGGGACTGGCCCGCACTTCCACCCACAGGCCGCTAACAGGGCCATGCCTGGGCTGCCTCTTTCTGCAAGAGGTCTCCGTTTGGGGGACCCTGGGTGGCTGACCCATCACCAGCTGCACCCGGAGGAAGGAACGGCTCACAAGCAAGAACGCTGTCCCCTGTGAATCGCCATCCTCTACCTTGTCTTGGGGCAGCTTCTGGGCAAGATACTCACAGAAGCTCAGGAAAGCATCAGGAACTGCCCTGCCGTGAAAGTGGGTCCACCATGCCCACCCTGGAGGCTTCCAGAAACATAATAATCTACTGCTGGTGTATAACAGGTGCTTGGTCAATATTTGCTGGCTGAACAGAGGGAATAACTAAGTATTGTCAAATACGGTGTTTCGCTCAGCAGCCTGAGGAGGCAGGAGAGGCATCGAACAGCCCATTTTACAGGTAGCAAGTGAAGCTTAGAGAAAACAAGCACCTTGTGCGAGGGTTTTGCAGACGAGGCAGTGGTACAGGGGCCCTGATGAGTTTCCAAGGCGAGTCTGGTTCAGAGCCTTCCCCTTACCCGCATTCGCTCAGCGAAATGGAAAGGACGGACGCCTCGGCTCCATTCTCCTTGCTCAAGGCCAGGACACAGGTCACCTAAACCTACAGCTTTAGGGAAGCAAGAGCTGGCTGGGAATACCCTTGGCCTGGACCGTCGCCCCCTCCTGCCCTCCCCCTAGGCAACTCCTCTCACCTCTCACCTCTCAGCCCAACTAAAATGCGGCCACTGTCTGCAGAAGCGCTGGTCACTGTTGTAATTCTGCATTTCTTTTGGATTCATGTGTGTCCCTTCCCACATTGAACAGGCTGCAAGCTTCATAAGGATGGGGATTCTGTCTGTTTTCCTCCCAAGTGAATCCCCCAAACCTACGGCCTGGCACAGGTAGCAGATGCTGGATGAGGAACTGATGAGAGAGTGAATACTGACAGGAGCTGGGGACAAACATTTTGGGTCCCCAGTTGGCCAGCTGGCAGCCGTGCCATGCACAGAGACTTTCTAAACGTTCCATTCCCATCACTCTGCCTGTCGCACACAGGCCTCTGCAGAGCTTCGGGAGGGGGCGGCCCCTGAAGCTCAAACCATGGTGCTGTTTTCTCACGTCGTGAGCGTAAGACTGAGGTCTGCGACATCCGAGCACTGGCTGTTCACAGACGAGTACGCTGCCGTACAGCCCGACATCTGCAGGGCGGGTTGGGGCAGAGACAGATAAGCAACGGGGGGCGCTCCCTTCGTGCACCTTGTGCAACCTGAGAGCGAATGCTGCTGGCTGCATGGCAAACAGACCTGCCCATCCACTCCCACCACCACTGGGGCCACTGCCGCACACCAGGGACCGCTGGCAGCTCGCCCTGCTGCCGCCCTCACCCCCAGCAGCCAGGGGATCCTGTGAAACATGTCCTATCAGACCCCCCTCCCCAAGCCCCTCCAGGGCTCTCCCACCTCACTCAGGTAAAAACCGAATCTCTACTGCTCTGCGAAGCCCCACCTCCCGCTCCCGCCACACGGCGTCCTTGCAGGGCCCCGTCATGCGCACTCCATCCTGCAGCACCCCCCTTCCTGCCTCAGGTTTCTCCAGAGTGCTGGCACCGCCTGACATAAGATACTTTTTACGTGCCAATTACCTGTCTTCTCCTTCTAGAACCTTAACTCCATGAACATAGGTCTGGTTTGTTCATTGCTGTTGCCCTAGTACCTAAAATAGTGCCTGGCACATAGTAGTCTCTCAATAAATACTAGCTGAATAAATGAATGAATGAATGAATGAATGATCTTATGATGTCCAAAGATTAGGAACCGTTCCATCTGGGGGCAGCTCAAACCCTTAGCATATTGTTCCATCTCCGAGTCCTTTGTCCCCATCGCCCCCTTAGGTCATTCAGAGGTGGCCTCTGATGTCCTTGCTCTTTCCCTTCCTCTCTCTGTTGTTTTCCCCTCTGCTCCCCAGGACCAAGCTCCATGAGGTCGGATCTTAGCTCCCGTGTATCATAACCCCGTACTTAGCACATGCCTGATGTGGGGACAGCGGCTCCACACGTACGTGTTGAATGAATGAAACGATTAAATATATTTAAGAATGCCAAGGGTCCAAGAAGGAAGCTCAAGTTCAGGATGGGTTGTGTGGCCTCCCTGGGGCTCTCCTAACGTCTCACTGCGCTGCATGACAGCAAGAGAATGAAACGTCAGGGGTCCGTCCGCTCACTGAACAACAGATACGTATTGAGCGTTCAGCATGGTGCCGATGGCAGGAAAATCCGTGCTTCTGCTCCGCCGTATTAACAAAGGAACTTGCCAACTGGGCACTTCAGTTATTAGTGATCCCAAGTTGCCTGTGACATTCCTGGCCACGGAGGCTGGCCTGCCACTGTCCCCAGGTGCTGTGTGCAGGGGAGGAGTGGGTGCACCCATCTGTGGACCCCAGAGCTGGGCCAACCCCCAGGAGAGTCGCCCCTTTCCCCAAAGCCTCCTTCTAGCCTCCAAAAAAGGGAAGCTGATTAGTGAGCTGTCCTCCAAGCTGCTGCCAGCGGGCGCCCAGCAATGCAACGCTGTAAACCCACTCCCCACCCCCTCGTCTACACATGGCATTGTGAGCACACAGAAGGAAAAAACAAACAAAACAAAACACCTAACCATGATCCTCTTGTCTCAAACGCATTCCGCTTGGGAAGTGCTTATTTGTGCCTGAAGTTTCGGAAAGGGTGTGCCCGGATGACAAACGGGAAGGGCATTAATGCCACTCACTCAGGGGCTGCTGTTTTCATCTTCTGCGCCTAAACCTTTCTGCTTTGCTCTCAGGCATGGCCGTGAGGGAACAAACACACCCTAATGACAAGTTTGAAAGTGAATGGCAGAACTGTAAAGCTGGCGGAACGTTCCCGGAGGAAGGAGAGTGGGTGGAGAAGGAGGTGGGAGGGAGGTGAAGGGGGCATTTATGATATTTCCCATAACTACATATTTAGCTTTCTAAAAAGCCCTGTGGGTGGCAGCTGGCTTTCTTTATGATTACAAGATGGGGGGGCGGGGACACCATCGTGCTTTAGAAAGAAAAGGCAAAGTGGACTTGGCCTGTGAAGAACCCCCGCCCACTGATGGCAGGCGCTAGGGGACAGTTGGCCACAGCCGCCTGGCACATAGTAGGAGCTCAATAAATGAAGTATCGGGCCTGAGTGGTCGGTCTCTGGGCCCCCAAGAAAGCCCTGAGCTCAGAACACCAACGGATGGTCACCCGACCCGATTCACTGGCCAGTCGCCAGAGCTTCCTACGACCACAGCCTCTCAGGGGGACCGAGCACTGCAAGAACCGCCCCACGACTGCCCCGCTTCCTTAGAGCTAAATCACATCAGAAGTGCGAATGCTAAACCACAGGGCAGTTCTTCTTTTTTAACGTTTTTGAGAAACCTCCGTACTGTTTTCCATAGTGCCGGCACCAGTTTGCATTCCCCCTAACAGTGCACGGGGGGGGGGGTTCCAATTTCTCTGCATCCTCGCCAGCACTTGTCTTGGTTTTTGTTTGTTTTTTTGACACTAGCCTTCCTAATGTGTGCGAGGTGCCGCCTCACTGGATACACACCCACAAGAACTGAAATCAGGATCTCCGAGGGGTATCGGCACTCTCGTATTCGCTGCAGCATTGCTCCTAACAGCCCAAATGCCCCTCGATTGATGAAATGATAACAAAATGGGACGCATACACCCAACGGAACGTTACTGCTCAGCCTTAAGGAAGAAGGAAATCCTGTCTTTTGCAACACCCTGGATGAACCTGGAGGACATTACGCTCAGTGAAAAAAAAAACAGACACAGGAGGACACACACTGCGTGACCCCACTTGTCTGGGGCCTGTGACATCGTCCAACTCAGAGGAGCAGAGAGTAGAACGGAGGCCGCCAGGGGTGGGGGGGCCGGGGAGTGGGGTTTGATGGGGATAAAGTGTCAGCTGAGTGAGATGAGTGCATTCCAGAGATCCGCTACGCCTGTGTACACCACTACTGCACTGGACACTCAAAGATCAGTTAAGAGAGTAGATCTCATCGTCAGCGTTCTCGCTTTTTTTTAAGGAGGGTGCGGCTCACAGTGGCCCATGTGGGGATTGAACCGGCAACCCTGGTGTGATTAGCACCACGCTCTAACCAACTGAGCCATCCGGCCAACCCTATCGTCAGAGTTCTTACCACAATAAAAGAAAATAAAGAATTTAAAAAGTAGCATCAAGTAAAAAAAAAAAAAAAAAGAAAAAAGAAAAAAAATGCGAAAACCAAGCGAAGTCGGCTTGTGTTAAAACTGTAGTCCCTCCTGTGGCTGCCACCGCACTGAACACCAGTCAGGGTCCTTGCTGTGGCCCCCCCTCAGGTCTGACCCCGGTTCCGTCCGCCGCCATCACTGCTCCCTCTGCTTCTGCCACCCGGCCTCCTGGCTCCTTCCGGAACACGCCAGGCCTTCTGCCAGGGCTGTTTCCTCTTCCCCGTGACACTGCCCTCCCTGGCTCCTCAGAGGCCGTCTGCGGTCACCTCCCTAAAACGTCCCGGTCCGCCCCCATCCTCTCACCCCGCTGTGTGTGTCTCCACAGCTCTTATCACCCCAGGCAGTGGGCTGCGGGTCTGTGGCTTCACTGTCATCTCACGTCTCTCCTGTTAGGGCCGAAGCTCCGAGAAGGTGGAGCCGTCACACGGCATGCTGCCCAGAGCCGCTGCCCATCTTCTGTCTACGGACACGGAGCCCTGACTTGTGTAGGCAGAGGCCTGTGGCGACAAGGCGTCCTCTGCTTTAGTTCCCCGCTGTGTCCCCAAGTCCTAGAACAAGGGGTGGGGGTGAGGGGCAAATGATAGCGCTGGCTGCCCATTGTGGTGTGGCCTGCGAGCTGAGCACAGTTTTTACGTTTGTAAATGGTCGGGGGAAAAAAAAATCAAAAGAGTAACGTTTCATGACACATGAAAATTATGTGCAATTCACATTTCTGTGACCATAAATAAAGTTTTACTGGAACACAGCCACGCTGGCCATTTCCTCGTGTACTGCCCATGGCTGCTCGCATGCAGAGGCGAGTAGCTGTGCAAAGCCTCATATTTGCGATCTGGCCCTTTACAGCGCATGTTTGTTGAGCCCTGGCCTTGGACACTGAATGGGATATGCTGATTTTTTTCTAGACTCACCACAGTCAGTCTCCTTCTCCTCTCTCAGAAGCCCCAAAACACACCTATGGGACCCACGAACCATTACTGAAAACCTCCTCTAGCGGGTGCCGTGCCTTCCTCAGCAGGGGAGGAGCAAATAGTCCCGCTGGGTCCTACGCAAACCTGGCCTTTTGGAAAGCGAGTCAGCCCCACCCGCTTGGCCAAGCCAGGCTTGCACAGGGCAGTTTGGATTCAGCATGCCACCCCCATTAGCATGGTGCCTTTTAGCTTTTCACAGCTGTGCCCTCATTTTCTCATCGTGATACAGCACCAGCCCTGGCAGAAAGCAGTGTCTCTCTGGCTGATAGACGGGGAAACTGAGGCACTCGCCCCGGGGCACTTGGAGTGGTTGAGCGGACACTCACATCTCTGTTTCCCTCCATGCCAGGCTGACAGCCACGCTTTCATGCTACTCATGCTGTGAAGTCACCCAGCTGCCCCCAGGGTGTGGAGATGTGCAGGAGACAACCCTTCTGCAGCTGGCAGTGCCATCTGCCAGTCTCTCTCTGCAGTGGGCAGCCGGCCTCCACCCCATTCACTTCCACCCAGAAGCCCATTTGCCCAGAGCCTCTGGCCTCCTGCAAAGGCTGGTGGGTAATGATATAGACAGATGCCTTTCTATCCGAAACCCCCTTTCTGTCCATCCTCACCCTGACACGAGAGCCGGCTTCCCCAGTCATGTGCAAACGCTTACAGCCCCGCGGTCTGTCGACTGACTCAAAAACCAGCCCTCACTCATCACTCATCCGAGAACGGCTGCCTCGCTCAGCTGCTCAGGCCCCGAGCTCCTGCTCAGGTGGCAGGTGGCCCACCCCGCCTCTCGGCCGATGGCTTTCTCTAAAACTTCTGTTTTCATCTCCCGTTCTTCACCTGGACATTTGTGTTGTGCTCACGGCTTTACCTGGTACAGCAAAGGCTGAACAAGTGCAGGAGGGGCCAGGGTAGCCAGCACGGCCTATCTTGGGACATTTTAACTCAAGGTGGAAGGAGGTTGCTGACCTATGAGGGCAGGTGGAGGGAGATTCCTGATATCTAGTTACTCCAAATGCAACGAGGCAGAAAAGTTGCACTACCTAGCTCCTGGCACCAGAATGCCTCTTACGGCTCAGACAGTCTTTGCTAGGAAAGACATTTATTGGGAAAGCCACCTCTGCCCTCACCAGGGTAGGTGCGTCCCCTGTGGCCAGGGCTTCTGGGGGAGGTGTAGTCTGGGAAGGCTTCCCTGAGGAGGTGGCATTTAGGCCGAGACAGGGAAGCACAGGGCAACAGTGGAGGGGGCTAGGAAGAGCATGAGAGAACGCCCGAGGCACATGGGGCCACATCTGAAGAACAGACAGAAAAAGGTGCAGCTGGGCAACGAAAGTCGAAAGTCGCTGTCCAGGAGGCCGGCCTTCCACGGCTCTCAATGCCCACCCCCCGCCCTATTACCCCCATCATCATCACTACTGCCAACAGCCAAACAAGTCCGCTTTGCTCTACCCCCCTCTGCTCTAAGCATTTTATAGACATGATCGTATTTCAGCCACAGTCCTACGAAAATAGGGGACAGGGATTTGTGTCCACTTTACAGATGAGGAAGCTGAGGCACTGGGGGGTTAGGGTCCCATAACCGGTAAAGGTAGAACCAGGATTCGAAATCCAGTGCCTGGGGATCTTTGGATGGAAAACTTCTTTTTCCAGCGCAGGCCACCCTTGGCCTTCCAGCTGACATGGTTTCATGTCCATGAAACAGGGGGCGGTCCAGCTGGAGTGAGTGGGGGCTCTCAGGTGACTCCGGAGTGCAAGGAAGGGACAGGAGGCCCAGGCCATTGTGGGGGGTGAGGGATGGGGCAGAGCTGCCCAGGTGGGATTAGAAATAAGCCCCTCTGAGGTCAGCTGGGGGGCGGGTACCCAACCACTGCCTCTCACTCCTAGTGGCTGTTAGTGGATGGGCCACAGCTGCCTCCTTCCCTTGTGAAAACATGTCACCATTCCATCGGTTTTCTCCAGGAGGCGGAGAGCGAAACAGACAAGTCACAGAGGCAAGGAACACCTCCACAGGAAGCAAACCATCTCCAGGGGTTCTAGACTCTTCCTGTTCCCTGAGTGGTGCTGGGGCCAGGGGACAGGAGGCGTCTGGATGGGAGGAGCAGGAACCCTTTACAAGAGTCAACATTTAAGATCTTTTCCTTTCCTCTGAATTTGTCAGACTTCAAGCCGGGAGCAATTGTTTCCTTAACTATATTCAACTTCTGGCATCATATTGGCTGAAGTTTGGGTGATGGGGACGCTGAGCTCGGCAAAATGACAAACAGTGCAAACACCTGAGTGTGTGTTCATGGAAATATGTAAATTTACGCACACATTCAAGTTCCCTCCCCTTCCCGATTCCGTTTCCTCATTTAGCAGGAAATAAAAGGACCACTGGGCTGGAGCTCAAATCCCTCCTAAGCAGAGGGAAATCCGGGTGTCATGGTTTCCAGAAAGGGAACACAATCTCCGTATGGGGTGTAATTACATCTTAGCTTTCTGCAGAAGAATAGTTTATGGCTTAAATGCTATTAATTGCAAGCCGTTTTGTTCCACAGGACGTTGTTCATTGATAACTACCCAATTAGGGTTATTTTGCAATTAGTCTATTCACAGTAAATTTAATGCAAAAGGGGGAGGCTGTGGTGCAGCAAATTAAAGCGTCACCGGGGCTGGGGGTGCAATGGCTGTTTAATGCCAATCTTATTAACCAGCTCAGAGGTCCCGGGAGGCTGTGCCACCGTGGCCGATGCAGTGAAGGCCAACGCATGCCAGGAAACCACGCTGGAGATGTCTTCGTAGGACCAGGAGGAGCGAGGGAACTCCTGGCCTGCCTCGCAGCAACTGCCCTCCGCTGCCCTTTAACGCCCTCCCTTCCCCCTGCAACACCTGACGACAGAGAGATACGCTCTCCAGCCTGCAGTGCCTGCCCGAGGCCTGGCAGTCTGAGCTGACGGGAGGCTTCTGAACAACAATGCAGAGACCTGGGTTCCCACCAGCTCTGCCATCTACTAGCCGCGCTCCTCTGGCCAAGCACCGAACCTCTTCGAGCCTCAGTTTTCTCATCAACAAACTGGGTTGATAACAGACCTACCTCTTAGGGCTGGTGGGAGGAATCAAGGGGACAAGGGCACAAACAGTGTCATATACACCAGCACAGTCGTCCCCCCTTATCAGCGGAGGACACGTTCCAAGACCCCCCCCCAGTGGATGCCTGAAACTGGATAGTAGCGAACCGTGTATAGACGATGCTTTTTCCTACACATACGTACATTCCTGTGATGAAGGTAAATTAGGCCCAGTAACAGACTAACAACAAGAACTAGTAATAAAACTGAACGCTTATAAGGGTATATTGTAATAAGTCACGTGAATGTGACAGAAGTGAGTAAGGGTGCCTTGGACGCAGCCATCTGAGAACGCTGACAGCTACTAAGTGACAAATGGCTGGGGGGCACGTACCGACCACACGGACACGCTGCACAAAGGGCCGAGTCACGTCCCAGGTGGGACAGAGCGGGACGGCGGCAGATTTCACCAGGCTACTCTGCACGGCATGCAACTTAAAACTTATGAACCGGTTATTTCTGGAATTTTCCACTGAATATTTTCGGACCGCAGCTGACTGAGGACTGAGGGCCCCCAGCTGCCCACCCTGCCGCCCGGCTCTTGAGTCTCTGACCTGCCGTCTCAATCCTGAGGCAGATACAGCACCTGTTAGGGTCGGATCTCTCACTGCCTCGCAGCAAGAGAGCTGACCTATCGCTGGTCACAGCATATAGAAGAGTGTCCAGCACAGCGCAGGAAGGGGGCGGGGGTCAGGAAATGGGGAAGAAAGAAAATAAGGAAGGAAGGAAGGAAGGAAGGAAGGAAGGAAGGAAGGAAGGAAGGAAGAGAGGATTTTTAGATGAAGGAAAACGGGGAGGCCGTTTCTCAGAGGCTCCAAAGTCAATGCACCCAATTAGAACCCTTTTGGACCACATTCAATCACAACACTATTCACGTCCGTTCCAATCCTGATATTCTGCTGAGACACAAAACAAGCCCCACAACCATTTCCGCGCCTCCTGCAACTCCCTGTGAGCCATGATTTCATTGTATTTCACCCTCTGCCATAAAGGCAATTGGTTAAAGCTGTAATAAAAGGCAATTTGATTTCGTAAACCTTTTTTCACACAAGACTTCAGGTTTCAGGGAGCACCGACAAATCGAATCTCGTGTCCTAATTTGTGGTTTGACAAACAGGGCGGTCATTTTCAGCAGGTCTGAGAACGGGGGCAGAAGGGGACTGGGGAGGAGGGAGGATTGGAGAGGAGCTTTCGCTCCCGGCCTGGGGGACTGGCACTTACCTTCCAGGGGACAAAACCGTGTCACCCTCTCGGGCATCAGGAGCCCCAGCTTGTGGCGGCAATAGGTCTCCCCGATCTGCTGCCGGCAGTGCTTGGATTTGGAGCGGGACAAGGCGGAGATGGCCTCCTTGCCTGAGATGTCGCACTTGGGGGGCTGGTCGTACTTGATCTCAGGGGAGCCGCCCCCGTTTTTCCTGGCGTGAGGCTGTCTGGGGGCTTCCTTCCCACGGCTACTGTTCACTGGGGCTCTGTCGCCAGGCGGCTGTACCTCGTTGGCGCCTTTGCCTGGGGACCGAGCTCCCTGTCCCCTCTCCTGCTCCAGTTTCCTTTTCAAGAGCTCCTTCTGCCTGCTCGGGGGTTTCTTCGCCAGCTCAGGCTGGTGTTTCTGCTTTTGAGTCCTGGGGGCGAAGTTGCTGTTGTCCACAGTCTCGAAATCTTTGGGGACCGAGTTTTCATTGTTACTGTCCGTCCGCACTTTCTCCTTCGGCCGGTGAGAGAAGTAGCCATCCTGGAGAAGACGGGAAGCAAACATGGGAGAGCAACGTTACTGGGCGAGCACGTTACGTAGGTCAGCCCCCCGAGATCAGGGCACAGAGGTGAGCGAGCCTGGGCCCCGGTTTCTGGCCCTGCCTTTGCTACGAGCTCAACGTCTCTCTGCACCTTGGTTCCCCATCAGGAAACATGAGATGCTCCAACGAGAAACTCAGGGGCCGCTCAGGAGCCAGCTTTAGGCTCCCCGGCACTTGCCACTGGCCATACCTCCCTTTCAAGTTAAGTCTCCTTGACTGTCTCTGCCCCTGGATTACGGACAGTTTGTTCCAGCTTCCTGCTCAAGTTCAGCAGAGCGCGGGCGCTGTGATGGTTTATTTAAGGGCTGGCAATGCCATAAAGACGTCATAAGGGGAGGAAATGTGGGTAGGATGTTATACACATCCTACTGCCTTTAGGACGTGGCACAGATCTGTAAGAGAAATCGGACCGGGCCGCTGTCAGCTCTGAAGGAGAGACGTCACTGGGTACATAAACCTGAAAGAGGAGCCACTGTCCCAAAGCTGGCCCTGGAGGGGACGCCCTCCGAAACCACAGAGAACGCTAATTGTCTGATAAATCGACCCCCACTGCTAGAGAAACACATGGGTCCTGAGTAGAAATTCTGAGGGGACACTCCCCTGTCAGTTTTCCTAAATGTGCCGACTAAGGGCTCCCGCGGGAGAGAATGGCGAGGTACCAATTGAGCAGCCAGGGCTGCTGCTGGGGACAGGGTGACACTCAGCGTGGCTCCTCCTCTAGGCGGGCACACACCCCTGGGGGCCAAATCCCACCTGCCCCTTGTTTTGTAAATAAAGTTTTATTGAAACATGACTATGCCCATTCTTTTAGGTACTATCTACGGCTGCTTTCATGCTACCATAGCAGAGGCGAGCAGCTGCGATAGAGCCTGCCTGGCCTGCAAAGCCGACAATATTTCTATCTGGTCCCTTAAGAAAAAGTGTGCAGACCCCAGCTGTCCGGGAGACACCCCTCCCCTGAGCCTGGTGCCGCTGGCGGGTGTCCCCGGCGCACCCGTTCTGTTCGGCGGCCCCCTTCTTGTCTTTGCCCCGTCTCCCCTGGCATCAGGCACCAGTTTCCCCTGTTCAGAGGAGGAGGCCCTACGAAAATGAGAGCCGACACTAAGACCCCCCGTGGCTACTCTGTAAGCGGAATATTGCTGTTATTCTCATGTTACAGGCGAGGGAACTGAGCATCCGTTAATAGTGATTTGCCCAAGGTACCCCAGCTACATAGTTGGTGGAGAAGCTGGGGTTCCAAGCAGACGAACCACAGACCTCACGCCCGGGCCAGTTCTCGGCCCACTTCCAAGAAGCTGCAGAGACCTTCACACCCCATCTCTGTGCCCCCTTAAACACTGCAGCCTGGCTTTGTACCACGGGATCTGGCTCCCTTTTCATCCACTCCCACCCAACTCCCGTGTTTCCCCGAAATCAGACCTAGCCGGACCATCAGCTCTAATGCGTGTTTTGGAGCAAAAATTAATACAAGACCTGGTCTTATTTTATATTTATCTGGTATTATATTATATTAATTACATTATATTATATTATAAAGATCCAGTCTTATATTATATTAAAATAAGACCCGGTCTTATATTAATTTTTGCTCCAAAAGACGCATTAGAGCTGATGGTCCGGCTGGGTTTTACTTTTGGGGAAACATGGTAAATGGATCAGGGAAAGACCTGTCACCTGCAAATGGCCACCTTCAGGCTGGCTGGTAACCCCCTGGCTGGCAGGGCGATAATGAGAGGGACAGGGCAGTAAGTAGGAGCCTAGATGCACCAAAAGCTCGGGGCCGCAGGGGCTGGCGGGCAATGGGGTAGGAAGAAGGAAATAAAGCGACGCCGAGAAGGGAGAGCTGAGTCCGTACTGGGTCACAGAGCGGCTGCTGGTCACACACAGGGGCTGATATTCTATCCCGGCGGGTGACGGAGACCTTCCAGTTCTGACACCTGGTTCTGATCTTTCTTACCTCCCCGTACAGACCTGCCAGAAATCCCCAGGCCTCCGTCCTTGCACCCCACTGATACTGCTCTTCTCCCTCCTCTCTGTCCAGAGGCTCTTCAGGAATCCTAAGCAGCCTCTCAGGTGCATGTTCTGAGCACCTGCCGTGAGCCCGGCCCCATGTACTCAGTGATTCACTGGTATTACTTATTGGTACTGACAATTACCCCCTAAGGACGTAGGCACCTCACTTGCCATTTAACAGAAAGAGCAGCCAAGGTGCTGTTACGAGATTCCTGAGCATGGATCAGGGTCCAGGCACCGGCCAAGCCCTTCTCGGGGACATCTCATCTGCGCCTCAGAAATAACTTCCAAGGCAGCTACGGCCACTCTCCCGTCTCACAAGTGGGAAAGGAGCTTGGAGGTGTTCGGTACCTTGCCCAACGTCACAGGGGAGGCACTGAATGTACACGGGTCTGACTCTCACACTTGCTGTGGTACACTAACGCTTCCGTTCGGCAGAGAGGTAAACCAAGGAGCATTCAGCTCCCCCTTCAATATGGGGGGAGTGAGAGGGGTCTCTCCCTGTTTGCTCGTATTAGCCTAGGTTGGGATGGAGCTGACGGAGGGATGGTATTCAATAAAGTGCTCGACAAATACTATAGTTCTCTTCCTTTTAGGCACGTGATAGGATTGTATAATACTTCCCATCCCCTGCAAGTGACTGGAGCCACATTTGGCCACAACCCTCTTGTCCCCAGAGCATCGAGCCACACCCCTGCAGGGGGGTTGGGGGGGTCCTGCAACCCTGCGTGAGGCCGGTGTGGAGCAGAGACTCTACCAACGATCCACAGGCAGAAGTAAATGTCTGTCATTTTCCACCACTGAGATTCGGGGATGTTTGTTACTGCAACATGGTCTAGCTCATTCTGATTAATACAGGAGCCAGTCTGACCTGCTTTCTTCCTTCCAGTTGTCCTCAGGTACAAGAACCAATGTGGTTTTTTTTCCGCCTCTCACAGTAAGAAAATCAGTTTGATGACTCCCACTGTCTAAGAAAATGAATTTAAATTCTGTCCCTAAGCCCGTTCTCTAGAAGTTAACGAGGAGGCAGAGAGAAAGCAGAAGAGCCTCTGCCCTTTACAGCCATCTGCATCCTCTCTCATCAGACACATCCTAAGTATTATTCTTGGGCTGTTCTCTTTCCTCATTAACTGAGGATTGCAATTTGGCCCCATGAGCAGAAAACCTCCATAAACTACTGATTTCAAAGCTCATGCTCGCTAGCTAGCACTTCCTGGCAGAACCTTAGCAAAACCAGACACAAGTAACTCTGCCATCAGAGGAGCTAATCTGACCATCAGAGAACGGCCGAGTCCTCTGGTTAATTTGTGACATCAGGACCAGGCGTCACTGTCGGTTCTAACCCGACTCCTGATTTATGCACGTTGTCTACGCAGAGGCCCCCCCACAGTGGGGACGACTGGCTCGGTGGGGCCCAGTGGCCTTCCGCCTGGCCCCAGACGTGACACGCAGCTGCCTCAGGAAATCACAAGATTCGCGTGTAAGAGAGAAGGGACATGTCATGCGGGAGACCCTGCTCGCTGCGCCATTTGTCGTGCGGGAGACCCGGCGGGGTCTCTGCTCCCACTCCCCATACAAGAACGCAGGACATGGTGAGGCCAAAAAGGAACACCCACGGAGCCATAGGTAGGGGAGTCATACCACTATATTCTCGCTGGCGGCACTATACTCTCACTGGAGGCTGGATCCACACTGTCCTCAAACCGCCATCCACGCTTGCCAGCCCAGCCACCATCTTCTTGCTAGCCCCCATTTTCTCTCTCTTCTCCTTCTCCTAGCGTAGCCACAGCAGTTATATTGTGGCCAATGGCTCACTGGTTACAGCTGACGGCCAACTAGCCACAGCTGATGGCCATGCAATCACAGTTGGCCATTTACTACCTGAGCCAGCACCTGTCTATGTGAGGCCGAGAGCCTGGAAACTGCTTTCTGGGGCTCTGCCCCCACAGGACATATTTGGTCTTCTGGAAGGAAGAGCTCCCAGACATGAGACCGCTTCCAGAAAACTCAGAGAGAGGCACAGTCGGGGGGAATTAGATGTGGTTCAGAGGCCTGAGAATTCCTGTCACACCGAGTCAATGCTGTGTTCTGCAACAGCCCATGAGTTTTCCCTCCTTTTTAAAAAAATTTTCCTTTAAAATGTTAAATGAAGGCAGACACAAGATCTGCCTCCGACACATGGGGAAGTGCACGGTACACTATTGCTCTCCACGGGCGTGGTATCTGGAACACATCTGTCTTGTATAATGGTGGCTTTATGACCAACAAGACCCCATCCCCCCGGCCCCCGGCCCCTGGAAGCGACCGGTCTCCTCTCTGCTTCTATGGACCTGCCTATTTTATTCCTCATCTAAGTGGGACCCTGCAGTTATGTGTCCTTCTGTGACTGGCTTAGTCCATCTAGCGTCATGTCCTCCAGCTTCGTCCATGTTGTCGCAAGTGGCTGGGCCTCCGTCCTTCCTAAGGCTGTCATACCCCTTTGGGGGCTAGAGCACCTCGTCTTTATCCATTCCTCCCCTGACGGGCATGAGATAGCACCTCGCTTTCCCCCTAACTCTTCCCCTAACTGCCAAGAGACAAACAGGTGTCAGCTCTTCTCTCCTTTCCCTGGGGACCCACACCCAGCTTCCCGTCCCTAGGAAAAGCAGCCGTGGGGGTTTCACGGCGAAGGCATACAGAGCCATGGTCACGTCCTCAGCACCCACGGGCCCTCCTGTGCCCTCAATCCTCTCCTAAAGAACCAAGCAGGCAGCGCTGGTCCTGATTAAGGGAGGGAGACAAAGACACAGGGAGGTAAAATCATTTGGCTGAGGTCACGCTGCTAGAAATAAAGGGACTCAAACGCTCCGTGCCTCAGTTTCCTCATCTGGAAAATGGGGATGACGGTACTTACCTCCTGGGTATTCTGGTGAGAATGAATGTGCGTACAACTTCCTGAACGTGCCCACAACCCAAAGCAGGAGGGAGAACAAGCAGCAAACCCGGATTAGGTTCACTAGCAATTAACATCGGGCCTCCACCATCTCGGCCTGATGGTCTCTGCCTGGAGGACAGATTGTTTATAATTTCTTCATTATGATTGACAGCTGTGTCCCCTTTACTCTTAACCAATCCAACACGCTCACCTTGGGCTGTTTATGCAAATGCAACCCTTTGACTTATTTTAATGTACTTATTACAATGATTGCATTCAAATGTTTGCATGAGAGCTTGAAAACTCTAATTGCTCTGCTGCTGCCTTTCCTCTAAGCTGCTGCTAGAATCCATTTTTATTCTGAAGAAATAATTAAATGCAATAACGTCCTCCATTCCCATTCAACCTTGGGCACGTTTAGAGCCAATTTCAATCAGGTAGAAATATGCTAACCACAATATGGCTCTGAGAGGCAGGTTACGTGAGCCAGGCTTCTGCTGCCTGAGACGCACCTGGGTCCGCTGGCCCTGCCCTGGTTCTCTTCACACCCAGACCTCAGGATGAAGCTGGACTCACTCCATCAAATGACTCTGGGCCCCATGGCCTTGTGTTGAATGGGTGGAGGTGGGTGTCATGCCGGGCGACCTGCAGGGTCTCTGGTCCCGCTCCCCACATAACGCAGGATATGGTGAGGCCAAAAAGGAACACCCACGGAGCCATAGGTAGGGGAGTCATACCACTATATTCTCTCTGGCGGCGCTATACTCTCACTGGAGGCTGGATCCACACTGTCCGCAAACCGCCATCCACACTTGCCAGCCCAGCCGCCATCTCCTTGCTAGCCCCATTCTTTCTCTCTTCTCTCTCTGCTAGCGTAGCCACAGCAGTTATATTAGTGGCCAATGGCTCACTGGTTACAGCTGACGGCCAACTAGCCACAGCTGATGGCCATGCAATCACAGTTGATGGCCATTTACTACCTGAGCCAGCACCTGTCTATGTGAGGCCTAGAGCCTGGAAACTACTTTCTGGGGCTCTGTCCCCACAGTGGGTCACTGCGTTTCCTAAACTATCTGCTCATTGATAGGCCTTTACTCTTCTTTTTGTGTCAAAAGGACACTGGACAGAGACGGACAAGACCTGGGTCCTCGTCTTGCTTGAGCGACAGTCCAGTTTTCTCCTCTGTAACGTGGTAAGTCCTGAGTGCGTGTTGCTAAACAGTCTCTGAATCAGCCATTATTCGATATGATCGACGAATAAAGAGCTGTCCTTTCAGCTCACTGTGAAATAACACGAGGGACCGGAAGCCGAGGCACAGACGGACACTCCTAAAAGCATCAGGTCTTCTCCTCGCCTCTTCCTTTGACCTGATCTGCAACAGCTTTTGGATTGGGACACAATTGTTTCATCACCCTGTGCCTCAGTTTCCTCATCCGTCACCGAGTCTGAGGCTGGCGATGAGAAAATGTCTGACGCCCAGAACAGTGTGTGACACACACAAGGTGTGTAAGCATCAGGCACCTATTAGAATGTACACGCACCGCGCGTCAACGTCCCAAGCTCTGTCCCAAGCCCTCTGCATGTACTAATTCATTTAATCCTCCTGGGGACCCTAGGAAGGAGATGCGATGTTATTCTCCCCATTTTTCAGATGGGAGCGCTGAGGTTCGGGGATGGGAAGTGTCTACATCGAGATCTAGGAGGCGGAGGAGGCAGGATCTGAACCCAGTGGCCAGGGACAGAGCTCTCAGCACCTATTAGGAACAGGGATGGTGCCAAAAGGACACCCTGGCCAGCTGCGCTGCTCAGACGTGAGGTCACCGGTCCCACCACCTGCTCCTCACAACCAGTTTACGATGTCCTTTGTGCCACGTGGACACACAACCGGATGAGTCACCATTTGCTCTGGAACTCGGTGTCCAAGGCTTCCTTCCAATCCCCAAGGTGACCAAGGCCACTGGGAAGGACATGGGAGGACAAACCCGTACCTGCTTCCCACAGGACCTCAGCGCCTGGCAGACGATTAGCCGAGGAGCAGTGTGAGTGGCGGGGCCCAGTTAGGGCGGGCCACTGCCCAGGCTGCCAATGCCAATAAACCTGAAGAGGCCCCTGGTCCAGCTCATTAGCATGCACCGCACGGGGCTGGGCTGCCCACTTAGAAACCTGGGCCACGCTGGGCACGGCAGGCCCTGCTTTGAGAGAACCCTCAATAATAAGCCCAGTGCGGTTTAGCAAATTTATTTCTGTTAGCGCAAAGCATGGGGTGTGGAGGGAGGAAGCTGGATGGACGGAGCTGGCTTGGAAGCCAACCTCCGCCGCTTCACCTTGAGACAGACGCTCTCCGTCCCAGAGCCTCAATTTTCTCATTTATGAAAAAAGGGGGTAAGAAGATGTACGCTGCAAAGGTGAGGCAGCGATGAAACCACGTGGCACACATATTTAATTGTAGCTAACAGAAGAGCAGTTCACAATGATGCTTGGTACTCAATGGATATTGTTTTTGGCTGGCGCCTGACCACTGGGTGAGTAGACCTAAATCTTTTAGAAAGGCAGGGTGGTGAGGTGTGGTGCGTTCAAATCTGGCCTCTGCCACTTGGCTACTGGTGTGGCCCTGGACACAGCAGCTGACTTTGTGAGCCTCAGTTTACCTCTCTGTAAGATGGGCATAATAACTCGTACCTCCGTGATGGGGCTTTTATGCGAGTTACAAGTTACTACATGTAAAGCTTTGAGCATAAAGCCTAGACCATAATAGAGAACTTGCTGCCAGAGAATTCATGCGTGCAATGATGAGCCAATGTGGTGGTTCTCAAAGTGTGGTCTGTGAGCTCCTGGGGGACGCTGGGACCCTTTCGGGGACCCTCCAGGTCAAACTATTTGCATCACACTATGAAGACGTTAGTTCCTTTTTTTCACTCAATCCCTGACAAGCATACAGTGGAGTTTTCCAGAGGCTACAGGACGAGCAAAATCGCAACAGATTGAAAGCAGAAGCGAATGTGATACTCCAGCTGTCTTCTATTAAGCCAGATATTACAAGGATTTGCAAAAATGTAAAACAATGCCTCTCCGTTCACTACATTTGTTTTTGTTGTAAAAAAAAATTCAGCTTTTTCATAAAATCTTTACTTACATAGACATGTAATGAAACACTGTTATTTTAAGTAAATTACTAACCATTTTAAGAATGCCTTAGTTTAAATTTCAATAAATAGAAATAAGTGATAGGTATAACCTACATAAACAAAAACTCTCTGCGATAATGTCTGAAAGTATAAGGGGACCCCTGAGGCCAAGTACATTGGAGAATGGCTGACATAATACATATTCGTAATCCTAAATATCTACTCATTAATGAAAAAAAATGGTTTAGGACCTTTTGAAGTTGGGTGTTTCGCTATATGCCAAGCCTGTGGATTTATATTTCACTCGCACACACAATAAATACACAGAAGATATTAGAATCTAGGTCAAGTGGAACTGGGGTGCTAAGAAATCCTTTTATAGCGAGAGAGAGGCAACAGGAACCATCCTCAGGAGGGAGGACAACCAGCTGGAAAGATCTGCCCCTTGACCAAACTCTGAGCCCCTTCTCAACCAGGCCTCAACCTCGGCCTCTAACGACAAACAAACGGTCACATGGTTCTGACAGCTCAGGGCCACATCCCTGGGATGCCTCCAGGCCCCCGTGAAATGCCTGCCTGAGGAAACACAAGGCTGCCAGAAGCAGTAGGTTGTTTCAGCCAAGCCCTAAGACAGGCCCTGGGTCCCAGCCTCTGTGGGAGGGGAGACGGCTACCCTGGAGGCACGCCAGTTTGCAAACCCAGGTGGGTTTCACACGGACCAACCTGCCCTTCCTGCTTTTTGGCATTCTCCCCTTCCCTTGTCATTCGCTCATGGCTCCCTTTAAAAAGCCTGGTCACCTCTGGATACACTGCAGCGGAGTTTAGTTCATGCTGGACTCTTCCCTATTGCAACAGCGTTTTACTACTTAAAATCTGTCTTACAGCCTTGTTTATCTCTGACACTGCCCAAGGCCACATAGCCTGGAACTGAACCCCAAAATGCTGAGTTCTTGGGGCCTCACTACAGAGCCCAAGGGAAACGTGCTCAGAGCCCAGCACAGGCCTTGACCCACAGGCTCCTTCTAGCCCCACCAGGCGGATGTGACAGTGACAGTTACAATGACCGACCCAGTCTGGCTTCCATAATAAAGCCTCCTGGATACTCTAAAACAGGGTTTCTCCACTATGACCCTCCTGACACTTTGGACCGCTGACACCTTACTGTGGACGCCGTCCTGTGCATTGTAGGCTGTTTAGCTGCACCTGTGACCGTCACCCATCAGACGGAACACCCCCGTGACGACCAAAAAGGTCTCCAGACATTGCCAAATGTCCCCCGGGGTCACAAATCACCCCTGACTGAGACCCATGGCTCTAGGAGTAAGTGCTCGGGGGGCCACTGCTGGCAGACTCGGCTGGTCACACCCCGTTCCCATCCGGAAGGAGCAGTCCCTGGGCACCAGCCAGAGGTCAGGAGAGCTGAGCTGAGGGAAGGAGATGGCCAGAGAAAGGGGCCCAGTTAGCCCAAGGAGGGTGTCCACTGGGGAGGAAAGAAGGGGTCTGGAGGTGGCCAGGGAGGAGCAGTAACTGCATGAGGAAAATGGCAGGAGGCTTAGGGCCCCGGCTGAAAAAGCGGTGGCCCTGAGGATGGGTGGGGCATTCATTCAGGCACTGGACAGCCCAAGCTGACGGCACGTCACTGCATTTAACCCAGAGGTCACACTGCGGGCCCAATGGCTCCATCAAACGCGGAGATGTTTGGTTTGCTCTGTAGAGTGTTTCCATTTCCTTAGGTTTTAATCTCCGGCATTTCAAAATCTGGAGATTTCATCTAAAAAAAATCTGTATTCTCTGCCCTCTCTTGATACATCAGGGGACCTGACAACACTGGGCTCGGATTCCTACGTGTGACAATCGTGTGGGGCTGAGCAGTGGCCCAGTGGTATCGGGAAGGGGCATTTGCTCTCCAGGTCACCACAGCTCCCTTCCAGCCTGGCCCATGTCCCCTCAGCCACCTGCACGCCGGGAGCCTGAGAATTGTGACCACCTGAAACTAAGGACCCAGGGTCTTCAGGGAACTCGATTTTCTGAGCCTTGTCTCAATGATCTCAGAACCCTTGACACATCCTGTGATGCCAGGGCGTTGATGGAAGAGGGACAGCAGATCCCTAGCAGTGCATACGGGAGCATGCCTTGCTGAACAGCTCAGGTTTAATGATGGTGGCCAGGAACCCAGCTGAAATTTACATATGACACAGAGAACTTCTGAGTGATTTCAACGGAATCGGAGTTTCCAGGAGAGTCACTACCGTTTAATGCATGGGGAGATTTCACATCATTCAGCGTTTTTACCACAATTTCAGAAAATGACATCCTCGATGGCTATACGAGCTGCAGGTGTTAAGTCACCAATAAACACACCTGTGATCCACCTGCATTTGTAACCACTGAATGCCCCCTGAGCTTTTCATGTGACTTCCAGCCCTGGCTACGCAAGGCAAGGTGGGTTGCATCCCCTTGGCGTTTCTTAGAAATGCAGGGTCTCGGCTCCCACCCCCAGGTCAGAATCTGCATTTTAATTCAACGCCCAGGTAATTCTATTCACCCACACAGTAAGGTCTGAGAAGCTCTGGTCTGGGGTTGCTTGATCATTTACAGAACGCGATATACATTACTTTTATTACAGATTAGTTTTCTATATTCCTTAGATTATGATTAGGGCAGTATCTTGACCTGTTTTAGGGTTGTGAGTGTGAGTAGGTGACAGTAAGTATGGATTTCATTTCAGGATAAAAGGGAGATTTTTAAAGACGTGCGCGTTAAGGGGCTGGCTCTGACAGGGTGGAGAAGGGCTGGTGGATTCACTCCAGAAGCTTTAATTGGGTGTCTACTCCCCGCCAGGCAGGGCAGGGGCAAAAGACAGGAAGTGAATTCAGACACGCTTCCTGCCGTTGGGAGGTGTGGATGCTGGAGAGGGAAGTGGGTTATGTGTACACAATTCATCTCTGTGCAGGACCAGAAGTGAAAAGGCGGGTGGAGACGGCCGTGTGCCAGGGGTTTCGTCAGGAAGTGGAAGCCAGTTGGGGGTCAGGGAAAGCAGCTTTCTCGCCTGATGTTGAAAAGAAAGTATGTTCATGAAGCAAACAAAGGAGTCAAGTGCAGGAGGGGCCAAGCAGAACTTTAGCTGTAACTTATTGCTGACAACTATCGTAACTAACACTTATCGAACATTTATTGTAAGAATTGTGCCCAACGCTGGACACAAATCCTCTTTAAAAAGACCACAACAATGTGTTAACCAATGGGGGGGGGAATCCTTTCATAAATGTTTATGTGTATCAAACCTTCACATTGTACACTTCAAATATCTTACAGTTTTATTTGTCAATTATACCTCAATAAAGCTGGGGGGAAAAATCCCGGAACACTTTTGGGTAGATGCTATTAGTATCCACACTTTCCAGGTGAAACTATGGAGGCACAGAGAGGTTAAGTAACATGCTCCAAATCACATAGCATGGTTATAAAACAGACACGTTACTCCCATGGGTGTTAAAAACTAGCCTTGTGCTATTAATCAATAAATCAGCTAACAACAAGTGCTGGCAAGGATCTGGGAAAAAGGAAACCCTCGTGCACTGTTGACGGATTGCAAATTGCTACAGCCACTAAGGAAAACAGTATGGAGGTATCTCAAAAAATTAAAACTAGAACTACCATATGACCCAGCAATTCCACTTCTGGGTATTTACCCAGAGAAATCCAAAACATTAATTTGAAAAGATACAGGCACCCCTATGTTCATTGCAGCATCATTTACAACAGCCAAGATATGGCAGCAACTTAAATGTCCATCAATAGACGACTGGATAAAGAAGAGGTGGTCCGTATATACAACGGACTATTACTCAGCCATAAAAATCTTACCATTCTCGACAACATAGATGGACTTAGAGGGCATTATGCGGAGTGAAATAAGCCAAAGACAAATGCCACATGATCTCACTTATATGTGGGATCTAAAAACCAAAATAAATGAACAAACAAAACAGAAACACACTCATGGATACAGAGGAAAAAAAACTGATGGTTGCCAGATGGGCGGGGGGTTGGGGAGTTGGGCGAAAAAGGGGAAGGGATTAAGACGTACACATTGCCAGTTGTAAAAACAGTCACGGGGATGCAAAGCAGAGCATGTTGGATACAGTCAGTAATACGGTAATAACTCTGGATGGCGTCAGATGGGTGCTCGACTTATTGGACGGGTCCCTTCGTAAGGTACAGAAACGTCTAATCACTATGTTGTGTACCTGATATCAACATAATATTGTATGTCAACAGTAACTGAAAAAACAACAAAAACAACTAGCCTTTGTGGAGTGCCCCAAGTATTTCCAAAAAGACCCCTAGGGGGCGACACCACCTCCACTGAAGACCCTGGAGGAAAGGGATCACGGAGGGCGGCTGACGTCTTTTAGGAGGAGACGGTCAGCCCGTAGAAGGTTCCTTAAACCACTTGGGTCCTGGAGTCAAGTCCTCTCGCTTCACTTCCTCTGTCTCTGTGACGAGACGAACCCCAGCTCTGTACCCTCCAAACCCCAACATGCTCTTTGGCGGCGTTGGCTTTTCCTACACACCTTCTTGGTTTCTCTTGCCTCAACTCCCTGGAAGCTGTCCTCATTCTGGCCGTCACCTTCTTAACATGTTCCCATCCTGTCCTCTGGGAAAGAGGCACTTAAGGAGACAAACGGGCCTCCTGTTGATGAAAGACACCCAGCTTTCAAACGCATGTTTTGCATCTGCTGGGTGCCCCTCCCCGGCGCTCCCCCCCCCCCCCACACACACCCTGCCACAAGTGGGTAACGAATGACACACTTGTAAGCTCATTACTGCAGAGTCTCTAAAGGAATGTAAATGCTCACGGAGCCAGCGATATAAATAAGGAAAGACGCCTGTAAATAAATAAATAAATACATATACACACACGCGCGCACACACACAGAGTTAATTTATATTATCTGAAAGCCTGAGCATGGAAAAGGCAGCTAATATTGCCATCTATGTGACTTCAGAACTCAGCCGCCCAGCAGCTGCCAATAAATTATTTTTAGTATGCAGAGGTACAAATGAATATGCTGCAGTCGCCCCCTAAATCTCCCTTATGGGCTTATGTTTGCCTTGCCCCCCGCCCCCCACCACCAGGGACTGGGGCTTCCAAGAAAGTTTCAGTTGGCCCAGGGCCCAAAGACGGCTCCTGTGTCGCAGGCCGGCTGCCTGCAAATGGTGGGTGCCCCACTGGCACTTCCTGTTTACATGCGAGCTTGGCATGCCCTGGAGAATGGCCACTGCCACCGGAGGGCCACAGCATTAAGGGGACAGCAATGCCCAGGCCCAAGGTGATGAAAAGCGATGTCTGCATCCTGACTGAGGGCTGCCGCCCCCTGTGTATGGGACGGGAGGTGCTGCCCTTGGCCACACCGTCCACTAGACCCTGACCTTCTCTGTCTAGATTCGGGGTAGACACACAAAACCCCATCGCAGCTAACTTTTGTGTGTACCATCGCCCAAAAGGAAGGTTCTGGGCACCCCCTTCAGATGGAATGCATCCAACGCCCAGCTCTCAAAGGGCTGAGCAAAAAGGAGGCGATCGGTAATCGTAACCCACTGTGAGACGCTGGACACTGTGCAAAGAGTGGGCTACAAGTGCAAGCTCTGGAGTGGCTCTTCTGGATCTGAAACCTGGCCCAGCCACATCCTAGCTGTGTGACCTTGGGAAAGTTAGTTAACCTCTCTGATCTGAGCCTTGGTTCCTTCCTATGTGAAATGGGCGTAATAATATCTACACCTCATAGGGTTGATGAGAAGACACGTTGCTTTAACCACTGCCCAAAGCACAATCCACAGCACAGAGTGAAGCAATCAAAAAAGGCAGCTGTTACCAACATTTCATCCAAACTTCCACAGTGACCTGCCACACACTCATTCATGTGTATTTACTGAGGGCCAAGTACGTGCTAGCCACTGTCTCAGGCAGCAGGCTGTGTGTACGAATCAGACAGACAGATGCCTGCTCTCAGGGACCTTACATTCTAGGACACGGAGATAACCAACCAACCTACCAACAACTGAGGAAGATAAACAGGGAGTATAAAATGTGTTACGGACGCAGTGCTGAGCGTCTGTTACATGTTTCTATGCACCCATTTTAAAGATGAGGGAACTGAGGCTTGGAGAGGTTATATAAGCAGGTGCAGGGGCCAGGACCCCAGAGGTGGGAAAGTGAGAAGAGGAGCTGGAGAGAGGCTGGGTGCCTGGGCGACAGGGGAAAGGGTGCTTTCTGCCTCCTCCTGCCCCTTCTGTCCTCGAGAGTGACACTCCTCCCCAAGAGCAGTGCCATCCGGGGTGGGTCCATCTGCTACTGGACAAGTGCCTTCCTCGAGGGGCTGAGCAGTGGCACCTTTCTTGGCACGACCAGCTACACCTGGACTTTGGAAGTCTGTCTGGACTCAGGCAAAGGAGCTGCCCTTTATCCTCAAACGGCCCGTGAAACAAACCCTGCAGAAGGTGGTTCTGGAAGGCCCGGGGGACCACAGTTGTTCAGGCCACTAGATGGCTCTTTCCGTGAGCTTTGCAGCACTCAAGCTGTGAGCCGAGCTGATGCTATGAAGACGGGCTGCTTTCTCTCTGGATGGGACACGGCTCTGAGTTCTTCTGAGTGGCTCAGCCTCTGGGCGCCTACAAGCTGCCTCTACAGCCCCCAGGGTGCGTCACTTTCTTTCCCCTCAAAGCAGTATTTCCATGAGGACTTTCCACTGAAGAACAGTTCAAGACAGAAAGATGGGGGGACTCCCACACTGACTTCTCTGAATACAGGCTAAATGCTGAAGGCGCGGCAGGGTCCCCGAGGAAGGCAGGCCCTGCTGACCTGCCCAGGGCCACGAGTCCTCCATCACCTGCAGTTCTGTCTGCTTCACACCAGCCCACATGGCACACGCCACATGGGAAGACGCCCCTGCTTACCCAACACTTTGCAAAATTCCCTCCGTTAACTTCACACTGACCTTCGACACAGGGGATGCAACAGTCCTCACGTGGCCTAAGAGGAAACTGAGGCTCAGAGAGGAGGTTAGGTGACTCACCCGTGTCACATGGGTAAGAAGTGGCCAGGCTGGGATCAAACCCAGGTCTGTCTGATGCCACAGCTTCTGCTCTGACCTTCTCAGCCTCGTCCCTCAATACAGCTTCAGAAGTGTCTGAACTTGGGGCCCTAGTGGTTGGGCCCCAGGAAGAGAAATTCACGTGCCATATCTACGTGCCTGAGGTCGAGACCAGGAGACTCCTGGCTCATGCCAGGAGCTCAGGATTTTTCGACACGGTCCCTCTTCCCTAATGCACCTCTCGTCACCGCCGCTAGAGCAGCATTTCTGCCGTTCTCTTTAATCCTCCTGACAGCGCTTCAAAGGGGCAGTGTCACCCAGTGGTCAGGTGGCACATGCGCAGAAGCACACTACCTGGCCCCCATGCCATTGAAAAGCCATGGGACCTTGGGCAGGTTTCCCAGCCGTGACCAGCACAGAGAACTGGCGTGCGGAGTCAGTCACTGCTGGGAAAGCACTTAGGGCCGTGCCCAGAACACAGATCGTAGCTGTTAATAGCATTCCTACTCGTTGCACGACACCCCTTTGGACAGAGGAGCACACAGAGGCTCAGAGAGGTAAATACACTTGCTCCAGGCCACACAGATCAGGGACTTGAGCAAGGCACCTGACTCCAGAGCCCAAGCTCGTACCCACTCCCCAAGGGCGCCTTCAAGCCACAGACTGGGGGCGAGCTCTCCCTTGTCAGGAGTGAAAACACCTAGGAAAAGGGCTGCCAGTTTCTCTGGAGGCATCTTTAGCAAACCTGCAATTTCAGATCCGCCCTGGGCCTACTCTGTGCAGGGAACGGGCCAAGGGGGTCACCTTGTCCACAGTGTCTGGACTCTTTCCTCTCCAGGCCACTCGTGGTTCCAGCAGGATGGCCAAAGAAGATCATGAGGGTCAGGCTGGACCTCTCCATCTTCACCCTTCCTATATTAATTATTACTTGTCCCCAAGGCTCAGCGTGTCCATTCAGTAGTTACTGGAACACAGGGCCCAGCAGGTCCTGGAAACAGGTAGACGGCACCGGCCCTTGCTCAGCACAGCCTCCCCTGGCACTGACGAGGACCTCGTTGATTCATTCAGACCACCAGGGAGGGGGACAGCCTGTCCCCACCGGTGGGTCTCTGGCCTCTGTCTGCTCTCTCTGTCCATCTCTTGCCTCTCTCTCACCCCATGTCCTGTCTCATTCTGTATTCAAAAGGCTGCCCACAGACTGGGACATTTAAAAAGTTGTTAAACTTCTGAAGAATTGGTAAGGTTAACATTTAACCTTCAAAGAGGTGCTTTCTAAAACGGATCAAAATATTTACTAATACAAATGTTTATCAAATACAGAAACTTCTAATATAATCTTTGCTTAGGAAATAGTTCAAAACATATTGAAAGTGCAGAAAAACAATTTAACACCCCCACGTGCCAATTTTGCCATGCTTCGATCAATTATTTAAAGAAATAAAACTTTACAGGTACAGTTGAAACACCTCTCATCCCTGAAATCCCATTTCTCAACAACCGAGAGGTCACGTCTGTCTTTCCTGTCTATGCACTTAGAGCTTTAATAAGTGTATATGTGTCCAACCTTCACTGTACAGTGTTGTTGTGTGTGTTTAGAAGATTTACCAAATGGCACCACGCGATAAATATCCCTTTGTTACCTGCTTGTTTTCTTCAATATTTTGGTAGCACTTCCACCCCTCAGCCTTTCTTTCCCCTCAGGTTTTGCTTTTCTCAGTGTTTCTTCCCTCAGGTAACATGACGCTCTGAGAAAAGGCAGCATTGTGTCCATTGGTCCTCAAGGTGGCGGCCCACTGTCCTCACCTGGAAGCTTTAAGAACTGCTGAGATCCAGGGTGAAACCCTGAGGACAGGGATGGAGTTTTTCTGGCCCTGGGGCCTGGGAATCGGGATTTTTCAAAGCTCCCAGGTGATTCCCGTCTGTGCAGCCAGAGCTGCAAGCCCCTGACAGCCTCTCAGCCTCCGGTCCTGCTGTGAGGCAGGGGCAGCCCTGCCCCGACGCAGGAGTACCACCTGTGGGCGGCCTGCGATGGCCGCGGCACAGGAGATGGAGGAGAGGACCAGGAGGCCGGCATGGGAGCGGGGCTTCTGGTCACACCCCTGGCGGTGACCCTGCCTGGCTCCCTGGCACTCTCTGGGCCCTGCTGACCATCTACAAACTGGGCACGTCGGGTTAGAGCCACAGTTCTGACACTTTCCCCATTTACTCCGTCATTTTAATTGATTACCATTTGAACGTCTACACTCACGTAGTGAAAAGAAAAGTTGATGGCCATGGTTCCGAAAATGCGAACACAGGAAGAGGAAATGATGTGACTGCCGCTCGGCCAGACCCAGTTGCCTGCCTAGGGCTGTGAGCCCAGCGAGCTTTCTCTTTGTTGTAGGTGATGTACAAGGTCAGGTGTTAAAGATGGACGGGGACCCAGCTGACACTTCTCCTGGGTGCAACCAACGAGCGGAAAGGAGCGTGAAAAGGCACTCCGGCCTTCTTGGACGACTTAAGGTTATTTCATTCCCACGGAGAGCCCGAAAATCAGCTTGGGTGACACAGTGGGCCACATGCCCCCTCGGAAAAACATGGGACACGTTGGTTCCTTCACACGTGGGCGCTCTAGGATTCTCCAGGTTGACGGGCCATACCTGAGATTACAGAGCAAGAAAGGGGGGTAAAACCGCCCCCTCTTCCCAGGCTCCCAGCACAGAGACGGATGAGGAGACCCAGGGCTGGCTCTGCTCGCTCCTCCTCCCCAGTCAGCCTGTCTTCACGCCTAGAGATCTGCATGCGACCTCCCTTCTGCTTCCCGGTAATGATGGTAATAATGCAGCACTTACTGTATACGAGAAACCGTTCTAAGACCTTGCATGGACTAACACATTAAACCTTACGGCATCCCTCGGAGGCAGAGGCTGTCAGCATTCCTATGTTATAGATGAGGAAACTGGGGCACAGGGAGCTGAACTGACTTGCTTAAGACGGGTCCCCAACCTCCCAACCCTCAGCCATTAAGTAGCAATTGACCGAGCGCTACAGACCCCTCCAATGGCCAGGGGCTGCCAGCAGTGCTCTTAGCCTAGTCGCTCCACACCTGTGGCTGCCTCAGGGCGCAAGAGTGGAGAAAGAGGGAAAACATTTGTAGAAATCATTTCCGACACCGGTACTAAAATAACAACACTGGGTTAGTCTTGCTGGCTGGAGGCAAAATCAGCTCATGTGGGAGCAGGAGGCTGCAGCCTAAATGCAGTGACGCTGGCAGGCCCTGCCTCGGACCCGCTCTGGGGGGCACCGGCCCCTGTGCCCCATCACAGCAGGAGCCTCCAGCTTGGCACTCTATGAGGAGGCTGGAAGACCTTGCCATCCACGGCGACCAATGAGCCATTTCAAAGACAAGGCCAAAGGCTGTTAGAAACAGGACAAGTAACACAGGCCAGGTGTGTGTGTGTGGGGGATGGGGGCGACTATTCCTAACGGACAAGAACTAGTGTGTACTGCACACTTACTACATGCCACTGTTGCAAAGCATGAACCCGCAGTATGTCATTTCATCCTTGCATGGATGTGGCTACCACCACTGCCAACTCTGGGTAACAGACAAGGAAACTGAGGCACAGAGGTGATAAGTCACCTGCCTAAGGCCACACAACGAGTCAGCAGCTGATCTCCAGAGCCCACTGCAGCCCAACGTCATGCATTTCCCCACATTTCCAAAACCCCTACGAAGTGCCTGGTCCTGCATGAGTGGATCAGAACGAACGGGCACGTCCTGCCCTTGCGTGGAAGGAGCGGGGCCTGGAAAACTGACAGGCTGGCACGTCTGGAGGCGAAGCCAAGCCAACGGGAGCAGATGGAGCCCAGGAAGCAGATGTTAATGCAGTGTGCTTTTTCCATATGCTTTTCTGTTGAGCTGTAATAAGTGAATTGTTCTTTAATATCTGTCAGGAGCTTAAACTCTGAAGGCCGGTGCAGCCACAGTCACACAGGAAGACACAAAAGGAAGCTGCTGGGCCGTCCCTTCACATCACAGAAGGGCACAGAGTGACAAGGAAGTCGCCAAGTACAGGGTGGTATGGGCTTGTGCAAGCATGTGGGCACACACACATCACACACATGCAGAAACACACACATGCACACACACGTACTCACATATCCATACTCAATGAACATACATGAACATACATGCACACCTGCACCCACATAGTCACACGTGTGCACACACACATGTATGTAACACACATGCACACACAGGTGCATGAATGTGCACACACACACTCCTGGCTCGCCCGGACAGCCAGACAGAGTCTCACTGGACAGTCTAGAGCCTTTGAAAGCCCATGCTGGTGTCCTTCCTACTCAGCAATCAGAGTTAAGTGCAGTTTCAGACTTTGCCTTTGGAAAAGGAAAGAAACTCCAATTGGTAAAATGGCTCAAACTGTTTTGCTATTACTAATCCTTAGTACTTGCAAAACAACCAAAGCTCATCTTCTTAATGAAATGCAGCAAGGAAACTCTCGAACCCTGTCTTCTGGGCTGTGTCGGGATCCATCCGTGTCCTGGGCCGACACACGGCCCCCTCACCACCAATCCCAGAAGGGTGGGGTCTGATGGTGCTGCCTGGGGACAGTATTTCTCCCTCAGTATTTCTATTTGATGGTCACTGTGACTCTCAGACAGAGTCTCACCACCTTCACAGTCTCTTTAAAGACTCAGCTGCGATTCCATGGACAGCACGAAGACCCCCGTGGGTCCTGAAGCAAAAGGAGGGCACACAGGGACTGGCCCCGTGCTCACCATTCCAGCTCAACACAGAGCAGGACGTGAGACCTCAACTGAGTCTCAGCGCAACCCCATACAAGCTGGTTGACCTGGAGCAAGTTATTTCTAGAATCACGAAGCCTCAGTTGGCTCATCTGTGAAATGGGAGAAGATAGCCTACCTCAATAGGCTTGTGAAGATCAAATGACAAAATGAGGTAAAGTGTTTAGCACAGCGGCAGGCACATAGCATGCACGCAAAGAGGAGAAGCTATTATCTTCTATCACGACTACTATTCTATTGTTACATTCATTCATTCATCCATCCATCCATCCATCCATCCCACAGGTATTTGAGCACCTTCCAGGCAGCGTTCATTGCTTTAGGTGCAAAGGAGTCAACTAAGCAGGTTCATGGAATTTACATTCTACAGACGGAGAGACGATGAGCCCCAAATCGGTGTCAAATATGACGAGATGGGGCTGAGTCCTTTAAAGACCAAGTGGGAGACAGGTGGGCGATGACATTTCAGATGGGGGCCAGGGAAGAGCTCTCTGAGGAGGTGGCGTTGGGCTGTGGCCTGATGGCCCCAAGCAGCCGATACCAGAGGCGAGAGGCAACAGGCAGTGGGAACGGGAAAAGCCAAGTTCCCGAGGCAGGAAAGAGCTCGGACTATTTGGGTGGCAGGAAGAGGCCGGTGGAGCTGTGAGAGTGACACAGGGTCCCAGGTGTGACAGCAGAGGAAAGCAGGGGTGCGATGGGGCCGGACCCTGCTGCCCAGTGAGAAAAGGCGTGCGGATCTGTTCTAAGGCCCGGGAAGCCACCGGAGGCTTCTTCAGAACACGCCGTGGTCTGACTTGTGTTTCAGAAAGTCCCTCCGGCGGGTGCCTGGAGGAGCCACTGGTCACCACTCAGACTGGGGCAGCGAGGGGGAGGCAGCCGGCACCAAACACAGGAGGACAGACACTGCTCCTGCCCCTCCCCCATGCTGGGGCGCTGCGGGGGAGGGGCTGGGGACGGCACGAGTAAAACAGGAAGTGATGGGAAGTTTTGTAATAGTCTCTGGCTGCAAGCTTGGGTGCCCCTAATTACCCAGGACCCCACTGTGATCTCATGCCAGGAAACGGGCCTAAATCAGAACGCTAATGGATGTCAAGTACCAGAGCAGAGCTTATGAGCCAGAAGCCTCCCAGAGGCTCTGGTACCTGTACAGGTGGGGCTGCTTCTGATCTGCTTTCAGGAGACAGCTGGTGGCAGCCTGCTGGTGACTCAGTGGCAGAGTTAAGGACGTTGGTGCTTCCCACTAGATCTGGGGCAGCCCCTCTGCCCCCCTCCGCCCGCCCAGGATGGGCTCAGAGCAGGAGGTGCCCTGCTGGGAGGTACAGGGCACTGCATTCATGCCTGGAGTCCATAAGCAGCGTCTAGGCCCACGTACAAATCTCACCCTAACGCCTGGAAGTTCTGCAGGTTTCTGCTGCTGCCTCGGCCAGGGAGGCCGTTCCGCCACAAACTGGCATTCCGATGACACCTGCTTTCCGTCCCCTCTGTTCTACAGCCGTGGCCCCAGCAGATGCGCTGTGGCTCCTGTGCTCCTGCAGACCTGCTCTCGCCTCCACGACAGAACTTCCCACACTGCATGTGGTGACTAGTGAGCATGGCTGTACCCTCCAACCAAACATGCCCTTCTAGGGAGTAGAACTTAGTCCAGTTTATAACCCCAAGGGTCTGGCCCAGACTGGATGTGTGTGTGTGTGTGTGTGTGTGTGTGTGTGTGTGTGTGTGTGTATGTGATGCCAACAGGAAAACCACCACCATCTAACAGATGGCACTGAACACGTGTGATTCTCCATATGTGCTAAACACATGACTTCCAGTATCTCCCTTAACTCTCACAATAAACCTGTGACAGAGGATCTATTATGGCCATTCCCATTTTACAGATGGAGAAACAGGCTTCAAATAGCAAAGAAACCTGCCCACGGTCACACAGCTAGTAATTGATAGGCCCAGGGATTTGAACCTGGCTCGTTTAAGAACAAAGGTCAAGCCCCTTCATCGCCACACGTGCCTGAATGGCTGGACGGAGGGTGTGTTCCAGGTGGGTCGTAGTAGGTGGGAGGGAAGGCAGGGAGGTACCGGCTACATGCATCAGGGAGGAGGACCGCAGATGAAAAGTTAGAGAAAACTAATCTGTCAGAGAATCCCTACAGGATCTTGGGCGAATGGTGGCAATACCCATCAGCTTGCCAACGGACAAGCTGCTCTATCTACCCTGCCATCCAAAGCCATCCAACCTCAGGTGTCCATGGGTGCTTTTTCATGACAAATTCTTTAGCCCAGACTGACTTGTCACCCTCTGTACCCACATGGGTCCTTGGCCATTATGGCACTAAAACTGGCTTATACAGCTAATATTTATGCACTAACTAAGCACTTTACATATATTAACTCATTTACCCTCAAGATGACCCCATGGGTAGGTATTATCATCATCCCAATTTTAAAGACACAGAAATTGAGGCAGAGGGACTTTAAGTAACTTGCCCAAGGTTTCACAGCTGGCAGGTGGCAGAGCAGGATTTGAACACGCCATCTGCCCTCTTAGCCACTACGCACAACCATTATTTATTGAGCCTCTGGACCACTCTATGCATTTTACAAATACCTTACGTTATAAACAGACTTAGGAAACTGTTATCTCTATTTTCCAGAGGAAGAAACTGAGGGTCAGAGAGGCCGCACTCTCCCAGTGCCACCCAACCGAGGCCACTGCTCGCTCATAATGCAGCTTTGTGAGAAGTACAAACACGCTGCCCTTCCTCGGCGTGATTACAGCCCTGAGCACAGATGCATGTCTTGTTGACAAGACTCAGGCTGAAGTTCAGCTTCTACTTGCTCCCTTGTGCAGTGCACATCCTGGACAACTGTGCAGAGAAGCAGCCCTTTATCCAGCTGATGAATGGCAGAACTGAGAGTCCAACCCAGGTCTGACTTGGATCTGGTTTCTGATCACTACAGATGCTCCATTACCCACCGCGGACATCACTACCCTCTCTTTTAACCACTCCTAGATTCAATCCCATCCAAGATTGCTCAGAAAACATCCAGTCCAGGATCCCTGAGTGGGCAAAAAGCTCAGCAAAGGTGTGCTGGCCAGGACAGAGCCTTCCAGACAGACCCCTTCCACCTCCAGGGGCTGTTCGTCACTTCTTCAAAGTCTTGGACCGACTCTGGGCTCGCAGAAGGCAACTCTCCACTGTGAGACAACTGTTGAGTCCCTGGAGTGGCATTATCTCCCGACCCTAATCTTTCACAGAGACTCTGGCTGACCTACCCCCATCAGGCTGCAATTTAGCTCTTCTCAGGACTCTGCCTGAGGCTTTTCCAGCCAAGGGCTTGCCACCTGGGAGAGCTCTCGGGGCTCTGCTAAGATGTCGCTTTGCATTAAGGGCCCACTGTGCTGGTCTCCCAGAGAGGGAGGACGAGGGACCTATGCTAAATGTCCCCACCAGAGAAGTCCAATGGGGAAGGCGGGGAAGGAGGGAGAGGGAGAGCACGATGCAGAGGGAGGAGGGGAGGAGGAGAGACAGAGAGAGAGCGAGGGAGACTGGGCATCTGAAGCAGGAAAACAGAGACAGCAGCCAAGTCTGTCTGGAATGGAGAGACTGGGACTTCTGACTGGTAGTGGAAATAATAATAAAAAAAGCTTGCATTGATCAGTCACTTAGTAACGAAGACTAACAATGAGCGAGAGTTTGTAACATGTGCCAGGCACTATATTAAGCGCATCTCTCCTACTGGGGAGCTGTAACAGTTACCTGTCCCTTCTGTAACATAAGAAGGGTGCCCTGCCCAAGCAAGGGAGGAGGCTGCAAGACCAACCAATCACCAGTAAAGGCCTTGGAGTGCAACCCGAGGCGTGCAGTCTCATGCACCATGAAAACAATAGCAGCTGCAGCTCCTTACACACCTCCCACCTGTCAGGTGTTGGGCGTGATTCTTTTGTTCCAACAGGGGTTTGTCTTATCATCAGGGCAACAGACAGTGCGCTGATGCTGAGGGCTGCTGGACCCATGCCCTTGGCAATGTGACTGCACTTGCGCCCATTCAGAGGGCGAGTCTATTAACCAGCCCTTGGGTATGGGTTGCCCGGGGGCCTGGCTTTGTCCAAAGGAGTGTGGTGGAGGTGACCCTGCTCCAGTTCTAACTTTGGCTTCGGGAAGCCTTGCACACTTCCCATCTCTCCTTTGGAGCCCTGTCCCTGACATTTGAACAAGCTCGTCTGCTGGGGGATGAGAGACCATGTGAACGAGAGTCCATATGTCCTGGGTGCGACAATCCTAGGGCAGCCGATCGGTCGATCCCCAGACATGAGAGCCAGACAAGAGCAGAGAGCCGCCGCTAAGAACAGGAGAGCCGTCTAGCTGACCCAAAGGCCCACGAACAACAACAAAGAACAAAATCACTTTGTGCTTTTCCTCACTGAGTTCTGGGGTGATTTAACAAATCACCCCAATGATACAAGGAACATTATACAAAGAAACAGCCTCAGAGACACGAAGTCACTATCTAAGGTCACCCAGCTAATAAGTGGTAGGGCAGGGATTCTTCCCCATGGTCAGAGTTTTTATTCATAATGAGCTAAGCCAGAAGTCAACAAACTATCTCTGTAAATGACCAGCTAATAAATATTTTAGGTACTGTAGGGCCATACAGTCTCTGTCATAACTACCCAAGTCTGCCATTGTAGAGTGAAAGCAGTCATAAACCATATGTAAGCAAGTGGATGGGTGTCAATAAAACTTTATTTACAAAGACAAGTGGAGGGCCAGATGTGGCCCTTGACCTGCAGACTGCCACCTCCTGCTCCGGATCACCCCCCGTCACCACCTGTGTCAGCCCTTCTTCCCTTTCCCTTCCCTGTTATCTCATTTTTTTCCCTTTCTCTATGATTTCCACGTACAACCCCTCAATTATCTTCCACCCTTTTTATATTCTATGCCACGACATGTGACAACTGACTCTAAACTCAGCGGCTTTGTTTCCCCAGTATGAGTGTGTGACTCCACTCCCCACTTTCGCGAATCTCTGTCATTTTCTAAAATCAGTTTGACTGATATGTTTTCCCAATGTTCGGTTGACAGCTCTCTGGATTCCCCAGGTCTGGGAACTTTAAAAAGTTCTGATTGTATTCCAAATCCAACACGCAGCATCACCTCTGTGACAGTGGGGAATGCAAATGACTGCTGTTCGGAACATGCACGAAAAGGTTCAGGTCTGTAGCTATTAAATTTCACGTGTTCCTGAAAACGTCTGTCCCCTCCCCCACAAATCCAGAGTGATACGGAAGTCACTCTGAAATCCGTTTCATCACCCCCCACACGCGGTCTCTGGGGCAACCTCCCTCTAAGAAGCAGGAAAGGTGTGTGCCGATCACTTCCTGTGGAGAATAAAAACCGGGGTGGGAACAAATGCAACTGGTGACTTTTCAGGTTTCAGGATGTGTCTCTCACCCAGAAAATAAAGTGTCATCATCGATTTCCGTTTTTCCACCTCATTCTTGCCTTTTCCACATCTTAGTTGCCCTATTAAGAACACAGAGCCTTGTTCCCTCTTAAAGCAGACTCTGAACTTGGCTATTTTTTAACCCAGCTGAAAAAAAAAAAAGAAGAAAAAGAAAAAGAAAAAGCATGCTTGAGGGTTTAGCAAAGGAGCTCATCCAAGTTAGAGGCTGAGCCATGACTTGAAAGTGTCGTCCAAGGCAAGTCAGTGTCAGCGTCAAACTTTCCATAATGTTCAACAATCTTCTAAATAAAAATAAAGACGTCTACCTGGATTGAGTTTAAGTTTTAAAGTCCTAAAGCTCGGAAGGCAGACGAAGGCCCATCCCATTGTTCATGGTGGTTCGATTCCATTTCCAGGAAGGGCTGGCCATGGTCCGAGGATCTGGCCTTGACCGAGCTGTTTCTAGAGGCCACCATTACCGGAAGGGCTCAGCGCCGTGTGGACGGAGACGGACGCCCCACAGGACAGGGACCCTGACTGCATCAGGCCACCTCGTACATTCCAAGTCCAGAAACCCCTACTCCATTCGCATACCCTCAACAGTCTGACCCACACGACCGAGAGCCCAAAGCCTGCTGCAAAGCACAGGCTAGTGAATGGACCCGAGGGACATGAGCATGCTCTGTGCTGGTGGCAGCGTTGGTCACTCCTCAGGTAAGTATCTCCATTATTCAGACAAAAGAGCTGCGACCAAGCCCACAGCTGCTGAAAGGAAGAGCTGCGATTCCCAGCCAGCTCATCGGACCTCAGAGGCTTCTTAGTCAAGACAAAGTAAGTGACGTAGTGAATGGTGCCCGGGGGAATGTCCTGGTGGTGACCAACACTCCTGGACCTGCCACTAACTCCCAATCATCCTCAGGCCACCTGACAATTGTCTTCTTTTACAAGGACTTTCATGTGATGAACAGAATGCAAGACATGGGATGTATGAGGTCAGCAGGCGGGGGAGTTATTGCCCATTACACAGATGTGGAAACTGAGGCCCAGAGAGGGAAAACACGCTGCCTAGTCACCAGCACAGTTAGGAATGAACCACAGGCCCTGGGCTTCCAGCTCAGAGCCGACAGAGGGGTGTGCACCGGCTGGGGTGAAACACACGGCCTTCACCCCCTCCAAGGCCAGGACGCCTCTGAACCCTTTGTGCTGCGTTTTCCTAAAGCTTTAAAGGCCGGAATATGCTGCTGAGTGCCTCACATTTGGAATATGCTGGAAAGAGGTGCCGGGGTGAAAGGGGAAGTAAAAGACATATACAGAAACAGATAAAGCAAGACATTGTTTTTATCTTAATAGCTATTTACTGCTGCTCTTCCATGCTACCAAAAGGCTTAGGCCAAATACACAGTTCCACTGACCAAAAATTAAACAGACAAAACAGGAGGTAGGGGGAAGTAAAGAAGGGAATTGAGAGAAAAGAACCCAACAGGAAATTAAATTTGCCACCAGGTGCATGTTAAGCATCCAGAAAATTACTGGAGGTCCCAGGTGCTTGTGGGAGGTGCGAACTCTGTCTCTGAGCTTCCTAGCAGGCAATGAGAAGAGGGGAACAGTATCAGCGGTGTGGTTCTGTGTCGCAGGTGGGATGCCTTGTTTTATGAAACAGACTCTGTTGCACAGTTTTTCTGTGTCACCAGCTGTGATTGTGTTGCATCTTCCACGTATCTGCTGAGCTGATCTCAAGTGACCTGCGGCAAGGTTCTGCAGAAAGGCTTCTGGAATCCCACAAGCTGGCTGGTCTGCACCCGTTATAGTCAAGTGTTTATTCACTGAGTAGCAGCTGGACAGACCGGTGACGGGGAAGTTTAAAACCACTGCAGCAGGAGGCCGTGGCACCAGAATAGCAATCGGAAACCAAGCAGAGAAAGCTCTGATTTGAATGTGGACGTGAATGAAGAACGTGCACATCTGGGATGACGTCACTCCACTGGGCCACACACAGGTTTTTCTGAAACCCTTTTCGGTACAGAGTGAGGCACACAGGACTACGGGAACCCCCTCCCCACTTCTGTCCACGTCCTACCCATTCTCGCAGGTGACGGGTGACACGTTTGTCTCCTTGATCTCAGCCCGAAGCACTGAGTGGGCCACATGACTGACGGGCAGATGCGAGGCAGGGACCAGACGCTGGCTCCGTGCAGGGGACTGTACAGTGAGTTGGGCTCCCTGCACACGTGGGAACCTTCCAGGGCCAAAATGCAGGTCCGCAGCTGTCGCAAAGGAGAGCCCAGACTTGGACTTCAGCACCCAACCCTGGGGTCCAGAACAGCCTTTTACCCGAATCTGTATAGGGACATGGGGACGTGGTTCCTTGTTTGCTACACTGAGTGCAGAGAGCAGGAGGGGAGAGGGCGGCGGGCCGGACAGGGTATCTGGGCTTCCCTGATTTTAGCACCAGCGGCCAAGACCAGGCATGTCCATACACAACCCAACAACTAGGAGTCAGCCTTTCTCCGCATGCAAACACCACTTAGAGAAGCTACCCTCCCGCCTGTGGGACAGTTAGTTGTACCAATTACATAATGGGACTCTTTGGCGGGTGTAAAGCTATGTATTTACTCCCTAACCAGAGGCCTGAGGGTTCTTACTTAAAGGTTTGAAGTGCAAAAAGAATTTGCCTCTTAAGAGTCAACATTAGCAACCATTGTTTGCTACAAGCAGTTGTAGGCAAGAAACCCTGGGGACATCGGAGGAGGCACATTGGAATTGCTGGGAAGGGAGGAAGGCAGGGTGGGGACACGCTCCAAAACGAGCTTGGAGAGCAATGGTTTGGGATCCTAGCTCTACCTCTTACTGCATGTGCCCTGTGTGACCTTGAATTAGTTACTTGATCTCTCTGTGCCTTATCGTCCTCGTCTGTAAAATGGTGCAAAGCTGGCTCCTGCCTGGTTGAGAAAATTAAAAGAGATGAAGTGTTCAGGCCTTGTAATTAGGACTCTCTGAAGCACCCTCGTGGCTGAATGTAAGAACAATTGTAAGGCTCAGTGGCTGTTCCCGGGTGGAGGTGGAGGCTGGGGGTGGGGAGGGGTCCCCTGCTCAGCAGAGCCTCAGAATTTGCTTCTGTCCCCATTCTTTAGGGGCTTCCAACAAAGATGGGGGGAGGAAGGGGAGGTTTCTGCAAAACCGGGTTGCCAGGGCACACCTTAGCAGGTGTCACTGACGGCTGCAGACACCTGAGTGGGGAGGGGGCACCTCCAAAGCTGACTCAAGGCTGCTCCACCATGTGAGGGAGAAATGATGGGCTCGCTGGCCAGCCTGACGCGGCAGAAGGCGTGTTACTGCTCGAAAGTACAGAATAAGCAGAGGGTAACCAAACACTATTTTTATCGCTGTTCTGACACCCTCATCCACAGGCAAAAGCTGCTGCGTAAGGGAGGATGGCAGGGACATGTTTATTCAGAGCGTGGGGTGGCCTGAATACCAGTGGGGCCGGCAGGAGGCTGTCCTGCAAGGGATGCCAGGGGACAGGGCCCAGGAGGGCCACGGCCACGTGGGGATGCAGAGCCCGGCTGACCCGGGCTGGGGGGTAACGGGGGCTTTCCTCTCCCCAACGCCCTTCCCCCCAAACTCAACCCGGCACCCTGCTGCCCTGGGGCCGGACCCTGACTTATCTCTGCCCAGCCAGGGACCTCCACGCTCCTCGTGCCCTTGGCACCAAGCACAAAACTTCTCCAGCTCTGGGCAAGTCGGATCTGCCCTAAGGCGGCCCTGAGCTCCTCCAGGAAGGACCCTCATCTGCCGTGCTCACCGCCGTACCCCGTGTCCAGACCCGCCTGACGCATGCATACAGCAGGCACGGGACACATGTGCCCCACATGACGTGTCTGCCGAGGCCTTGGGGGGCATCCGTGAACAATGCAGACAGAAGTCTCACGCTCAAGGGACTTTCCTCTGGCAGAGGGAGCCAGAGCACAGAGAACACAGATAACACCAGGCACAGAGTATATACCCAGGAGGGCAGGAGAGGGCGGGAGGGGGGGGTTAGGATGCTGGGAGCCACACGACTTTAAAAAAGGACGGTTACGGTGGACTTCGCACTGAGAGGGAGGGGTGTAGGACGCAACCGGAAGTGGGTGAGGAAGCGGGCTGTGTGGAAAACTCGGGGACAACAACTGAGGGAGCGTGCAAAGGCCCTGAGGTCACAGCGTGCCCGCCTGGCTCCCGCTGCCAGTCAGGACCAACAAGGAGGCCAGTGTGCTCGGAATGGAGGAAGTAAATGGGTGAAAAGCAGATTAGGTTGGGGGGGAAATGGGGGCCACACGTTATAGAGCCTTCTCGAACCGTGATTCTTAACGAGGGCCATGTCATCCCTCCTGGGACATCTTGCAGGGCTGAAAATACTTTTGTTGCCGCCAGTCGGGGTGGGGGGCACCGGCATTGAGGGGGCAGAGGCCAGGGGTGCTGTTAACCGTTTTACGGTGCCCAGGAGCGTGTCACAAGGAAATTATCTGACCCCAAATGTTAACATGTGTGACTCTCACCACTGTAAAGACTTAGCTTTTGCTCTGACTTGAGATTGTTTGTTGAATGAAGGACTAACCCCATGCTACACCAACGACAACACAAACCGTAAATCAAGAGGTACTTCATTTCCTTTAGAATACTTTCTCCTACTCATAAGAGTTGGGGACAAATAAAAGGGACCTTTCTTCTTGACAAAACGCACGGCGGAACTTCTGGTTTTGAAATGCCCTACTTCATGTGCAACCAAAAAGCACGCCAACTGTCTTCTGGCCTGGTGACAACAAAAGCGACTTCTTGGAAAGCTGGCTGTGGTTACATGGAGGTGGCCAGGATCGGCCCGAGGGGAAAAAACAAACAAACCCCAAACCAACAACAAAAACCATGCCTATGGCGACCTGGGGGTGTGGCGGGGGCTCAGGAGGAGACCAGCTAGATGTTGGTCTCATGCCCTGTGAAGACGGCAGGGCAGGGCAGACGGGGGATTTCTTGAGCGCCTTCACCTCTGACCTCAAATCTTGGCCCAGCTGCTTCTAGAAACCTGCAGCCTTGCTTAAGTTTCCTGTAGGCGATTAGAGCAAAAAGGCCCCCCCCCCTTCCCCGTTCCTGCCTCTGTGTTTGTGAATAATCAAAGGCTAATTAGCCACAGCCCCGTGGGACTGGGAATTAGCTGCGCAAGACATCGAAGAGGCTCTGAAAATAAAACTGGGAGGTGGATCTGACACGGATGCCACTAGGGACGGCTGGGGACGAGGTCAACCGGGGCCGGAGCCCGGGGCCAAACAATGGCTTTCTCCTCTGCCAGGCTGACCCTTCTGCTCACACTAAAGAAAGCTGAGTCGCCAAGGATCTGACCTTTCTCTGTCAGCTCGCGAATCAATCAGATCAAATCAGGGCATTAAGAATCCAGAGTGAATTTCAAGATAGGCGAGGGCCGAGGAAGGCTCGCCAGGCTGGAGTCAAACCGCCAGGGTTCAAATCCCAGCCCCTCACTGCCTGCCTGTGTTACATAGTCTCTTTGAATCGCAGTTTCTTCATCTGTAAAATGGAACCAAAAGCAAACAATCAGGGATTATGCTCCAAAATCATTTTGTTGGGAGAGAGCAGAAGCCATACTGACTGATTCTTGGCGCTAGACGCTTCGTGAAATGTTGAGATTTTGGCGTTGTTAGATTACTGAATTCCAGTAACAACCCAGTGCGATATTGGATACCCCATTTTATGAGAAGCCTGCAATAGAGAGGGATTAAACCGCTTGCTCGAGCCAGGGAATGGAATTCCCTTTCCATCACGCGGCTACAACGCCATGTTCTATCAGTGACATCACCCTGTGCGTGACACTTGGAACTTCTCGTGTGCATTGCCACGCGGGTCCTTATAACACGTGTGACCCCAGTTATGAGAGCCATCACTGCTCCATTTACAGGTGAGGAAACCGAGGCACAGCCCTCCAACTCTCACCTGGTGAAAGTTTCCACTGGGAAAACAGATTCCCCCCAAGAAAACTAAACAAATACAATACGATTTGGGTCGGGTGACAGCCCCGCGAGGAAGGATGGGTGTCACATCTGGCGGTGAAGGGCTGGGTAGGGGGATCACTGTGCCCAGGCCTGCACCAAGAAGTGCGGGACCCGTAATTAATACTCACTGTGCAGCTACCGCACACCACACACTGAGCCCACGCGTGCTCATGTAACCCCCACAGGGCCTGAAGGTCACTGCTCTCCTTATTCCCATTTTACAGATGAGGGAGCTGAGATTCAAGGAGGTGAAGTCATTTGAGCCCCACAGCCGGAGGTGTTGGGAGTTGAGCAGGTTGGCTGCCAGGTTTCCAGCTGCCCTGAGGCCCCACAAAGTCTCTGTGAAGTGTGAGGTTGGACGTGGAGAATTCTGAAACATCGTTCTACCAGCAGGTCTGTGACCTTGGGACAGTCAGTTCCCCCCAATCTGGCTTCAGTCTTCACCTGACAGGGAAAGGGTTCAAGTGATTGTCCTTGGCTCTGACCTTCTGCAGAGCTGTGTACAGACCCAAGGCAAATGCTGTAATCCACCTCAGGCCCTTTGCACTGGCTGTTCTCTATGCCTGGAAAAATCTCCCCCCAGATATTTTCCTCATGGTTCACTCCTCAGGCAACTGCTCAGAAGACAGCTCTGAGACCCCCGTTCTTCCCCCAACAGCCATTCCATATCCCCTCTACTACGCTCCATCCCATGCCACTTAGCATAGCTGGGGTATTACGTGTTTGTTCATTTTCTGTATCCTCCAACTAGAACGCAAATTATTTCCTGATGACCCCTATGAATCCATCAACTTTACCTAGTACATGACAGAAATGGAGTCAATATTTGTTGAACGATGCCTGAATGCACTAAACCCATTCCTGTGTACCTACTGTGCTCCAGCTAGAATGGACAAGCATGGCTAAGGACATTACCATAATGGAATCCAGCCACATGCAAGTATCAGCGTGGCCCACATATTAAATCGGCAAATCTGAGTTGGAGAAAACAGCTCACAGAACGGGAGTGGGGGTGGCATCAGCCACAGCTGGACTTCATAACCAGACAAAGTAAGCTGGAATATTCTACTCGAGCAAAACACTACGCAGGCCTCCCCATCCATTAACCCGCTCATCCTCAAGGAACCTACAGGACGAACCATCGCCAGACCCCGTTGGGTTTCATGACAGATGACTGCAGCAGCGCAGCCGCCTTTATCACAGGGGACGCAGGCTGCAGCGAGTGCAGGTAGCACTCACCGTGACTTTCCAGCCCCCTCTGCCCCTCGTGGTTTTCTAGCTGAGGTCACAGTACACAGGGGCTGGTTTAGCCTCGACTCGGCACCAGAAAGGTCTAGAAGCGATCTGAATTAGCCCTCTACAGACACTGAACCTGGCCCACTGGTGCTGGATCTCCTTGGCTGCTAAAAGCAGCCCTTACACATGAAGGCCAGGGAAAGTCTGCACAATGAGAGTCTGCTCTTAGAGAGGGTTTCCAAAAGACTGGCTGGCGACACAGGAAGCATTTTGCTCCCCGCCGCCCTCCCCCACCCCCCAAACCTGGTGGGAGTGGAACCCTGGGAGAAGCCGCCAGGCTGCTTCCTTCCAGCACCGACTCGGAGCTCACACCCAGGCAGCAGGAATGACAGCGGGCAACCTGGGCTTACTTTCCATGAAATGAGAATTGACGTTCAAAACTGTGCAAAGCCTCGTAGGGAAACACCAGACGACAAGAGGTAATTCGGTGACGCCACACGTAAAAGGTGGCAGGGGTGGGGCACCCACGTCTCAATCAACGACGGGGTCAGACGGCATCGGGGGGTTCACGACAGCAGCTGAGTTGTCAAGAGGTGGTGCAGGTGGCCCTGGGATGGCCTTGGATGAATTTCCGCTCTGTGGGGACGTTCCCACAGTCCCGACCAAATGCCATGTGTGAGAGCACGTGCAGCCATTCCATTTCTAAGAATGTAACCTTCAGGGCTGCTGCACGTAAGTAAGATGACACGTGTGCCGGGAGGACTGTATCAGCAGAGCTTTTAATGGCAAAAGACTGGAAAGAACTCCACCTTCAGCAGGGGTGGCCTGGTTAAATCACTTAGCTGTGCGAATGCCGGTGGGACACAGTGCAGCTATTCAAAAGAATGAGGCAGTTGTACCCGGACTAGACCAGGACAACCGACGAGATACAGAGATTACGTGAAAAAACAAGATACGTAACAGAGGGTTAAGAGCAGTGGCTCAAAGCACAGGCCAGAGCAAGACCCTAAGATTGAATTCCAACTCCCTTTGACTAGCTATGTGACTTTGGCAAGTTATTTTACCTCTCTGGGCCTCAGTTTCTTCATCCATCAAATGGACCGTTAAGAGGGGTTATCAAACGCATGCTTTCTCAGCAGGAGTGATACTGCTCCCCACACAGGACAAAAACTGGTTCAGGGGGAGTAGTGGTAAAAAAAACAACAAAACTTAGCTATCACAATGGTTTGCAGCCCTCCTAAGATCAGCCCTACCTGATAAAATCGTATCCCGATAAACACTGATCTAAAGCCACACGAGGCACACGGAGATGGCCTTTACCTTGCGATGGTTCCGTGAGGCTTAAATGAAGTAATAGCAGCAAAGACTACGGTGCTGTGTTTTTATCCGGGCCCCACGACACCAGTGGGGAAGGCTAATGTCAACCCCCAGATCTCGGAGAGGAGCCTGGGGTCCAGACAAATGATGGGAATACGCCAAAGGCCAGAATTTTCTCCTGTCCTCCCTGACTGACAGCGCCCCCTTTATGCTCTCCTGGTGTTGGAAGACAGCACGGTCCAGCTGTTCATGGAGCCGCCTGAAATCCACTCCAGGTCACGCCAGGTCAGCCCAGGCCCAGACACCCGGATGTACCCTCACACACTGGAGGATACTTTGGTGGGACACACCCATCAGTGTAAGATGGGCGTCTGGTCCAGGGAGGCGGTTGCAGACAGCCTGGGATTCTCATCACATCCCCCGTGACGGAGCCCCGGGCTGCTGGCCCTGGTTGTCACCTTGCTTTCCTGGGAGCCCCGTGGAGAAGCTTCCAGCTGCCCTGAGCACAAAGAACGGTCCCCAGGCCAGGAGCAGTGGTCTGTAGTGAGAGGGAACGGACTTGCTTTTCCCGCTGGCAGGCACAGAGCTCTGTGCCAAATCGCTGGCTCCTCACAGCAAGGTCTCCGAGCGTGGCCCGTGTCTCACTGCCAATCCTGACCCCAAGCTACAGCCCCCACCGCCACGTTTCCTCCCTTCGCCTTCACTGTCATTTATGCCATCTTGTTCTGTGGTGTGGCCTGCCACACGTCCTTCCTAGAAAAGGGAGGCGGATAAAGAGGTGAGTCAAAAACACACACACGCGGAACCCCAAGAGGTTCCAGAAAAAGCCACCGCTGGCAGAAGAAGGAATTGGGCTGCATCATCCCATTCCCCCTGGGGGTTCTGAGCGAGGCTGGGAAGGCCTGGAAGGGGGAGGAGGAACAGAAGGAGGCCGAGAGTCACAGTAAGGTAAGGAAGTGAGTGTCCACACATAGTCATGGTGGTCTCAAGAGGCAGATCACCGATTCCCTGCTTGCTTCATTCATTCATTCCTTTATTCACTCATTCATTCACTCATTCATTCACTCACTCACTCATTCGTTCACGCATTCATTCAGGACCCACCACGCACATGGGATACAATGGAGAGCAAACCATGGCCGTCCTCGCCCTTATGAAGATTACAGTGTGTGGAGGGGTCAGCAAACTGCACCTGGGGAGCAAATCCTGGCCGGCCAACCTGTTTGCGTGAAGCTTCACGGCACACAGCCACGACGACTCCTATCGTCTGCACCTGCGTCACAGCTACCCCAGCAGGACTGAATAGCTGTGACAGAGAGCAGATGGCCTGCAAAGCCTCAAATATTTACTCTCTGGCCCTCTGCAGAAAGTTTGCCAACCCTGCAGTTTGTGTGTGAGCTCCTAACGCATTTTCAAATCAACCAAACACTTCTGACACCTGCTTGAGGCCCCAGTTGCAAAATCTATTAAGTTGGCAAGATACGCGTGCCACCGTGAGGATGAAATCACAGAGCGCGTGGGAAGCCCTTAGAAATAAACCCACGACACAAGAGCCCGCAACGACTTTCGTATTCTCACCAGGACTGATGTGACAATAGCTGGAGTGAAAAGAGGAATAATTTCACCCCCAAAGTACCTTTCAAACATATTTAGCCTTTTCATTCTGATTCTAGGTAGAGGGCAGTTAGTGGATCTAAATAATCCAGGCATCTCACACGCCACTGTACCACTTTCTCTTGATTTTAAGAGGAATACATCTTTTTTTCCCCACCATTTTAACATTTCTGAAATTGAGGCTTATCTTATCATCAATGTGTACATATGATTTGTTAATTCATATTCGTTGAGAAGCAATTATGTGGCAGGTACTCAGGATATAGGAAAAAACCGACACGTGAACCCTCAACATCTGTGTACATACGTGAGTGTACGTGTGTGTATGTATATACACATAGTGCATAAGACATGAAATTATGCTCGTTCGGGGTTCGCCCTGGAACGGGGAAAGCAGACAACCAGTGCATACAGTCTGTCCGTTGGTGGTAACAGCTATGAAGAAAAGCAAATCAGCACAGAGGGAGAGACAAGGGTGCCCGTTTGCAATTTTAAAAGAGGTGGTCGGGATGGCCTCCCCACAAGATGACCTTTGAGCAAGGGCCAGAGGCAGAGGAGGGAGCGAGCTGGCAGAAAAGCAGGTACGTATTCTGTGTTGTAAGCACACGGAATTTGGAAGCACAGGGCCGCAGGTAGGGAGGACAGCGGCGAGCTCCGGTGCAAAAGATGCTTCTATTTGGCAGCGTGTCTTTCTTCCCCCACTCCCCCCACCAAGTGGTTACTAACACAGCGGTACCCTCAGATGACAGAAGTACCGTACGTGTACAGTACACGTGTGGTGGGAAATAACAGAGCTGGCGTTTGGACTGGGAGGGGAGCGCAGTGAAACCACTAACGCGTTTTGTTTCAGCTCACTCTTCAAGCTGAGCTGCTTTGAAAGAGCTGACGTTTTCTTGGCCCTCAACCTGCTATAAGCCTATGGCCACAAGCATCACCTGTCAACAAGGTAGCAAATCCACAGGTAAGATTCCCCCCCCCCAAAGTCATGGGAACTGAGTGAGTTGCAATCAAAGTTGCAGGACCAGTTAAGCCGGTCTCAGCTCCTCCTCTGCACTTGGCGGGCAAAGCTGAGTGACAAGGTGTCTATTTTCCCAGAATGTTCTCCCAAAGTTGAGGGAAATAAACCCGTTTGTGCATATGTCGCCCAACGCTGCATAGACAGAGGAAAGTATGGGGTAATGAGGTTGTGGCTGCGACATGCCCCTGCCAGGTTCATGGCAAGCTCGCCAAGAACAAAGCCACAGACCCGGCCCTGGGTGGCAAGGAATGCTTGACCCTAAAGCCCACACGCACGTTCACAGCTACACTCACTGCGGCCAAGGGCCACACTTCATGCACCTAACTGACCGTGACCCTGAGTACAGGAGGGCACAGCGGCCGGCGGGGGCGGGGGTGCTGCCTCTGAAGCTCGTCTCAGTTCTCTGTGTCAGGACGCCCCTGGTCTTGACTAGGTGGGACGGGCGGTGCGTCCTTCTCAGTCTTGGGTGCAAGTTCATGGGTCCAATGTGAATGTAGATTTATGGCTACTAATCTAACTACCTTCTCTGATTTAAAAAATAATGTCTTTCTGGATTCTAGTGCACAGATGAGAACGCGTATGTGTGCATACATGAGAGGAGAGGGGGGAAGGTTGGGGGGAAGGGGGAGGAGAGGCGACCGTGAGGGCTAAAGCAGGGTGGCACCGGGCCACTCAGTGGAGGGCAGACAGCTCGGTGGTACCTCCGTATTTCCTCAGGTGTCACAAAATCGCAGCACAACGCAATAATCAGTGGTAATAGCAACGATGCCATTGAGAACATTTTGCATGTTGTTCTTTGGACCCTGTTTTAAAAGCACAGGAGATGTGACACATCTTCCATGAAGCTATCCTAACTGTGTGTGTGTGAGTGTGAGTGTGTGTGTGTGACCGATACGGGGCCGCTTAAGTTTTCTGGAACATTTACTTATAATACAGAACCCTGCTTTCCTAACAGCACTGAACAGATGAAGGGTTACTCTACTAAATCACTCATAACTATAAGACCCCACAAAGCCCAGACTCTGGCTTCCGGAGAACTTTCATTTTCAGATGAAAAGAGCCAGGTCTGGAGCCCACACAGGTGACAGACAAACAGTCACGCCTGTGTGCTGGCCCCTCCCCCCGCTCCCAGCACCTCCGTCTAACTGGCTGGGACTCACCCTCACGGGAGGAGTTAGGCCAGGAGTGGGGAGGAGGTGCCCTCTCCAGCTGAGAACTGCTGTTTGTGTCCTTTTCCGGACACACGTGACGAGACCATCCATACACCCGACATGGGAAGTGACTACAAAGTCGCCAGAGAGCCTCTGAGCACCCCAGAACAGCTGAGGGCGCTTTAACACCCTGTGGCCCACAGCGGTCAGTGTCAGAGTAACTGACCAGGGGCACTTTTCTATTATGGGATTAGATGAGATGGTGTCAGAGACCAAATGCTGCCCCCACCCCAAACTCATGTTAAAATTCTGACCCCCAAGGGGATGCTATTAGGAGGTGGGGCCTTTGGGAGCTGATGGGTGACGTGGGTGGGGCCCTTGCGATTGGATCAGTGCCCTGATAAAAGGGACCCCATGGAAGGAGACAAGAGGTCAGCAGCCTGCAGCTGGGAAGAGGGACCACGCTGGCAGCTGGCCTCAGACCTCCAGACGTCACAAGTGTGAGGGACAAATGTCTGTTGTTTCCAAGCCACCCGGTTAGGGTACTGAGTCAGAGCGGCCCGAGCTAAGACCGGTGGGGACACAGCACATGCTACTCAAATAAGTGAATCCAAATGTCGGTGGCTGGAGAGGGAAAAAGAGCGAGACAATGGGCAAGACTGGGAGAAACGAAGACAGAAGGATGAGAGAGAAAGAGAACACATGCGAGAGAACAAAACTGCAGCCTACACAGGATTTTTGCCCTAAGTGCAGACGTTCAAACCTAAGCTCCGAGTACGATGCAGTTTGTCGGGGCCTGTGTGTTTCGTTATGTACACAGCCGATGAGCTCCTGGAAAACTGGATACAAAGAGGATTTTTCTGAAATCCTTTTTGTATGCATCTGTGAACGCTCACAATTGGAAGGTGCCCATTTGTTTTCATCCATTTGAGCTGCTGTAACAAAATACCAAGGACGGGGGCGGGGTGGGGGGGTTAACGAGCAGACATGTATTTCTCACAGTTCTGGAGGCTGGACGTCGGAGATGAAGGTGCAGGCAGGGTGGGTCCTGCTGAGGGCTCCCCTCCTGGCTTGCAGACGGCTGCCTTTGGGCTGTGTCCTCACAAGGCGGAAAAAGAGAGTGAGCTCTGGCCTCTTCCTTTCCTTATAAGGACACTAACCCCATCTTGGGGGCCCCACCCTCCTGACCTCATCTACCAGAATCACCTCCCAAAGGCCCCACCTCCTAAGACCATCCCATTGGGGGTTTGGGCTTCAGCGTATGAGTTTGGGGGCACACATTTACTCCATCACACCATCTCCAAACCCATTCATGAAGACGGGGATCCTTTGGGAAAACAAAATGGAACGTTGGCTCCTAACCTCTAAAATGAATCCTTTTGATAAGTCTGAGCTCCCAAGTCTTGAATGTTCTTACACTTGTGAAGCCAAAGGGTATTAGAGGCAAGTATTCCAGCCCTGTCATTATACAGCAAAAGGGTTTGAGGCCCAGAGAGGCAAAGTGACTCACTGAAGGTCACACAGCTGGAATGAGTCAGAGCTGAGCCTTGAACCTGACAGTCTGGCCGCTTGTGCGGTCTGAAATAAGTGGGCCGGTGCCTGGAGCCCAGGAATCCGTTAGTTATAACGCCCTATTTTCTGGAAGTCAAAACTACATCACCGGGTGTTTCTATTTTTCATTACAGGAGTCATCTCTATTTTATTTATATTTGGCAGCACAATGATTTAAGTCAAATGTGCTTGGACACAGAGGAAATCTGACCTGAAAGAGCGTGTTTGTGGCAGAAAGAAGAGCCAGCAGATACTTATTTCCTGCCTTTCAGAGGCTAGTAACATCCTGGTACAAGGGGACCCATCAATACATCTCTCATAAGAGGGCTTCTCTGGACAGCGAGGTGGAAAATCGCTCCAGCGAGTCCGGCCCATTTGTAACTTTGTCCTGGATAAAAGGCGGGAAGGATCCGGGCTTGGACGGCTTCCATGCCCAGGGAGAGGCCTTCCTGTGCCCTCGGAGGTCGAGTCTACAAACAGAATTCAGTTGGGCAATTGCTCCTGGAGAGACAGAGAGTGGGGGCAAGCCTGGCCTCAGAAAGGCGGGTCCACAGAGGACCGGGTGCCTGGAAGACTCTAACATAAAGAGGCTTACAACGAGTCGGAGGGAAGACACTGTTGGTTTTCACACATGACTGGGAGGGGGGGTGTGCTCCTGGCATCTAGGATGCAGAGACCAGGGACGCTGCTAAACGTCCCACAGTGCATGGGGCGGCCCCCCTCGCCCCCACCTAACAAAGAAAGACCCAGGTCAAAATGACAATACTGTGCCAGAGGTGACACAACCTGCTCTCCACGGTGCCGCGAAGAGTCCCGAGACTATGAACTATGGGGCCCAGCCCATTGCCGGCCCAGGACAGGCCCAGAACGAGGCGAGCTCCTTCGGTGCCGCCGTGGAAGTCTTCGCCCTCGCCCACCCCTGTAAAGGGAGGCAAGGGCCACCAGCACAGTCTCTTCTCACTTCGCTGAAGGCGGTTTGCGTGCAGCCAAGACCCAAGCTCTCTGCACCCTCTCAGGCTCTTTCGGTCCTGAGACACCTGCCCACAGGCCTGCTCACCTGCCAAAAGGTCCCCCCAATCCTTAGCTGCTTCCCCCCTCCGAGGCATGTGAACCTGAACGAGAGCGTCCTCTCCTCCCAACGTTGGGATAACTGGGATCACAGGACCTCACTCAAGCCAGAGTTGCCATGAGGATTAGAAATCCATATCCTTACCAGTACCTGGCACATAGTAGGTGCTCAACTAAGGGGATTCGTCATTTTCTGTGGGGAAAATAGTAATGTCTGGCTCCTCTAATGGTCATGAGGCTGAGAAGTAAAACGAGCGAGGAGCCCGGTGCCTCAGCTGACGCTGAGTACAGTCTGGAGGCCAAAGAGAAGCAGACGAGCGCAAACACGAATGAGAAACAGTAACGCAGACCGTGGAGAGGCCGCTGTCTAGGGGAGCTGAGCACAGGGACGGCGCTCAAATGGAGCGCTCCTCGCCCGACGGACAGGCGACAAGGCGACTCGGAGAAGCACGAGGGTCTGCGGCAGGTTTCCCACCCTCCGCGCTAGCGGCGTCTGGGGCCAGCGGAGTCTGTGCTGGGGGACGGCCCTGAGCATTGCAGGCTGTTCAGCAGCCTCCCCGGCCTCGACCCACTAGATGCCAGTAGCACCCCTCTCCTTCCGTCCCCGTTGTGACAACCAAAACGTCTGTGGACATTGACAAATGTCCTCTGGGGGCACAACCGTCCCTGGCTGAGAACCACGGGTCTAGAAGTGTCTGACACACAGTGGGCCCTCACTCAGCAAACACCTGGTGGCAAGAGGCAGGGCGCAGGAGCGAGAACAACCGACTGGCCAGTCTGCCTGTCGTGGCTGCTTCAGCCCGGCTGTCACACGGGACGAGTGGGTGACAGCCTGGCAGACACCAGCGCGACGCCTCTGAAACAGGCGCTGTCACTGGCCTCTACTGCGTGCGTCTGCCTGGCCGAGAGGGCACCTCTGCTGCAGACCCACGTTGGCAGCCCTGAAGATTTCCCGTGGGCATCACAGTAAACATGCACGCCACTCCACCTGCCTCATTCCTCTCCCTACAGACACGCTCTGGAAGCCGTCTGCTCCCACATGGTGCAATGCTCCCTCCCATTCTGTGGGTCAGTCTCTGCAGTCGAGAAGATTGACAGGTATGGAGTGAAGCTGCGTGTTGGGGGGTTTCGGCTCAGAGGGGGAAAAACCCATGAGTTTCTCCAGCGTCGGGCCATAAGCTCCGGGCACATGCTGAGGGAGGCGGGGAGGGGAAAGGGAAACGCGGAGTCCCAGGTGGACAGGTGGAGGGACCCCGGGGACGGAGGAGCAGGGGAGACAGGTCCCACGAGCTCAAAGGCAGCTAGGTTTGGCAGCTGGGGGCAGGAACACATCCCCCTACCAACGTGGAAGCAGATGGAAACTTCTAGGACCTGCCTTTAGGAATGAGACGTGAGGGAACTGAATTAACGGACGCTCCCTTACCACCTTCCTCTTCCTCATGTCCCACGTCTCCCTTGGGTCCAGCCACTGCTCTCCAGGGCCAGCATCGCCTGGCACCGACCGAGAACAGCACTTTCCCAGCTGACCCCTCACGGGCCATGCCACCCATCCATCCGTCCCTTCTCCACCCGGCAGCCAGAGGGATCCTTTGAAAAGGTAAATGGGGGGCTACTCCTTTGCTTACAATCCTTCCATTTCTTCCTATTTTCCTTAGGACGAAGATCAAGTTCCTACTGCAGCCTGGAAAGCCCTGCCCACTCCCCCCTTTCCCCCGCAGTCCCCTCTCTCTCTGCCTCTGCCTCTCTCTCTGCCTCTCTCTGTCACTCTCTCTGGCTTCTTAGCATTCTCTCCAGTCATTACCAGGTTCCCACTCCGACCAGCACCTTTGCACAGGCTGCTTTCGCTTCCTCAAAGAATCCTCCTGACCCAGCCTACACTTTGTTTCAACTTGAAGATCACTTCCCCTTGGAGACTCCGCTGACCTCCGCTGGCCAAGCCCCACGGCTGAAGTTTCAGAATGCTCACACTTTCATCCCATCCCGTTGTCACAATCCTGCTCCGTGACTGACATCTGTCCCCACCAGAGTATAATGCTGCTGCCTGAGGAAGGACAGGGCACACATCTGCTTGGTCCACTCACGTGTCTTGGCTGCTACACAGTTCAGTAAACATTTGCAGAATAAATAAATAAAAGAGTGGGGGAAAGAAGACAGAGGCTTGCTCCAAGTTTAGACAAAGAGTGTCCCTTTTTGGGGTCACGTCCCATGGCTCCACTCCCAGACACCATTAGAATAAAAGAGGGTGGGTCTGTCCTGCCGGGGAGCAACAGGTGACAGGAGCAGCCTCTTTCCTCTCCACCTTCCCGGCTTCCCTTTCCAGCCCCAGGCAGGTGACAACAGCCCCTCCCAGGTCCTCCACCCCCTCAGTGAGAACAACGACACTGCAGGCAGGGGAAAGGGGTCCTTGCAAATGCACCCATTGTTTCAACAACAGCAACACACTGCCAAGCACACTGCCCCTGACAGCAGAAAGGAGAGGTGGCCCCTGGCTCAAGGAGCCCCTGGGAACAGGCTGGAAATGCAGGGGCCCAGGCCCCACCCAGACCTGCTGAGTCAGTCTGTGTGTGAACAAGATCCCAGGCGACTCGTGCTGAAGTGTGAGCACACCTGGCTTAGAGCAGACTCATTGGAAACACCAAACCATTTGTTCAGCGGCAGATGGCTAGGCCCTGCCCCATCACCCCCAGTTTGCAAGTCGGGAGGTCTGGGGTACAGCCAGCGGATGTGTCTTCTGCTCCTGTTCATGCTGATGTGGCTGGCCCAGCAGCATGCTTTGAGAACCACTGCTTTACAGCCTGATGGGGGGCCAGGCGGGGCTCAGAGGGGCCCAGGAAGGCATTCTAGAAGAGGCACGGTGTGAGCTGGAGGGTAAACAGGTGCAGGCCAGACAACAAGGGTGATGGGGCATTCTAGACAGAGGGCGCAGCACGCGCAGCAGGAAGCAAGGCTTGTGCAGGCAATGGCAGTCATCGCTGTGCCCAGGGGTGGGGGAGGGGAGGGGAGGGGAGGGTAAGAGGGGAGGATGCAAGAAAATGTCCTCCGTGCGTCATGTAACCCTGGCGTAGGGCTTACCATGCCTCTCAAGACTTGTCCTAGGGTAATAGGTTAAATACATTAAGCTATTTTTCTTTCATTTTCAACTTTTTAAAGGAAATCATTCTAGGCTCCCAGGAAGTTGCTAAGATAGTTGCTAAGAGGGTTCCGTGTCCCTTCCCCAGTTTTGACCTCTTACATAACTGCAGTGCGACATAAGCCAGACGATTAACACCGGCCCTCCCTGCTAGCCACACCACAGGCCTTACGTGGGTTCCACGTTTTCTAGGCGTGTGTGTGTTACTGTTTTATCCTCACGACAACCCTGTTAATTATCCCATTTTGCAGATGAGAAAACCAAAGCACAGAGAGAATAAAGTAACCGGCACCAGGAGAGGCAGGGGAAGACCCTGAAATTGGGAAGTCGCTGCTCAGTATTGCTTCTGCGGCCAGTTTTGGTATTTCTTCCAACTCTCAAGGATCGGGGATGTTTCTGGGGGTATCTGCATCTGAGAAGGGCTGCTGGGTACCCAGTGGAGGCCCCAGGCCCATCCGGAAGGACCGGAGCCTCTGGGAAGAGGCCCGCCTGGCAGGGGTTGGCGCGGGAGCGCTGGGGAGAGGGCAGCGGCCACAGACGCACTGCCCGACCCTGCCCGTCAGCCCCGGGCACGCTCACTCCCAGCTCCGAGGCGCGCCTGTCCACTGCGTCCAGCCCCAGGTACCCGGCCTGCTGAGGAGAACTGGGCGGGCTCGGGCTGCCTGCCAACATCAAGCCCAGACAGAAATCTGCTGTTCTACGTCCCAGCCCCTGCCCCGGCGCCTGGCAACCCCACAGCGGACTGCTTGTGGGGGCAGGAAGCAGGCGGCCGGGCTGCTGAGCCGTCCTGCATGCCAACCGCGTGGCTCCTGGCGGCCGGGGCCGGGGTGGGGGGGACGGGAGCGGGGAGACAGGACAGTGGGCCTTACACCACCGAACAAGGCCTCCCTCAGAGACGGGGCCTCCACCCGCAGCCCGAGCAGCCAGCATCGTGCCGGACAAGGCCCCCCTTTCATGGCGAGTTGGACTCCTTGGAAGGGAACGTTCCCCGTACTCACTAATCTATACAGATGGCTGGTGCATGCAGACCGGGAGACAGCTCACCCCCACACACACGGCTTGATTTGTGGCCAGATCGCTGGGGCTGTGGGTGAATCCACCCCTTCTTCAAGATGTCATTCCATTAATGTTGCCATAATGCTGTCGGTGTTAGGCAAAAAGGCTTTCCTTCCATGAAGGAACAAAATGTTCAAACCATAGAAAACAATAAAAAGTATTAAGAAATCCACTACAGAATCAGGAGTGATTTTGCCTAGATGTGAGCAACTGCTGTCAGGGGCTGATAATAAATATTCTCATATCTTAACCGCTCCAAGCCTCAGTTCCCTCAACTGGAAAGTGCAGGCTAGGCGAGAAGGATCCATCCCAAACTGTGGCCCCAGAGAGCTCTGCACGGGGGAGAGAGGGGTAGAGGGGACAGGTAAGGCGGCTCCTTACTTATATTCTGTCCAGAGATTCAAATCGCAGCCTTGGACGGGGCACCTTGATGGGTCACGGTCACCACTTACTCGTATGTCCGTCTGCTCTGGGACCGTCGAGAGCATGGCACAGGGCTTGTCCGGCCAAAAAGCACCTTAAAACCGAATTGTTTAAAAAACATTCAAACCTAACCTGCTGACGCCCTCATGACCAGCTAAGGCTTCTACTACAGTCAGCCTCTGTCCAGGAAGCACTTCAGGAGCTGTCCGTCATCTTTGGATCGGCAGATTCTGGAGAAAGTTCTGAAGCGACAGGCCCCTGGGTAATGCATGGTGGTCCTGAAGGATTCACACAGCTCCCCACCCTTTGGCCAGGAGTCTGCCAGGCGCATCCATCTCACCAGCTCCCTTGGGTGCCGCAGAGAAGGGGAGAACGTGTGCCGTCAGCCCACCCCAGCTGCACAGGGCTGAGTCAGTCACTTTCAGAGCCGTCTGGAAACCACTAGATTCTAGATCCCTGAACATGCATTACACGTTCCCTTCAGAGCACAAGTTCCCCTCTCATCCCACCAACTGCTTCTCCTTGAATGGCATCGATACGTTGCTCTCCAAAAGAACCTTTGCTAGAAGGGGAAAATGGGCACACAAACACCTGAGAGCAGCATATAAAAGCAAATCACAATTTATGCCCTCCCGGTCCCTAAAAAGAAGGCGGACAACGAAAGACACAGAAGCCAGGAAACCACTACACTAGACGTGGAAGATCAGTGAGCACAGTGAGGGAAGGGAAACTTTACAAACCGAAGCTAATAGAATGATGCAATTGACATTAGAGGAGGCTGAGCTTCCCAGTGGCCAAAGCAAAAAGGCATGCACCGTACTACAGATCTCAGAATCTGACACCTGGAAGCTTAGTCACAGACAAGAGAAAAGCTGGGTCCTGATGCAATGCTCCTGGCAGGTGTGAGTGAGGGGCAGGCAGTAGGTAAGGAGGCCCGGAGTGAGTGCCAGCTGGGTCAAGGCTGGGCCTTTGGCATAAACTCCAAGTGGTACGAGGGGCCTCCCACCGGTCAGCGTCGTACAGAGGCATGTCCTCATCTGACGCTCGATTTAAAAGCACAGCCCTGTGAGAACAGGCTGCTGGCGGTCAAAGGGAGATGGCGGGAGATACATTTAGAGGCCACAGCAAAACAGAGCCGAGAGACAGCGTAAGCCCTCAGAATAAAACCCAGTCTGCTTCCCGGGACCTGTGAGACGGGGCCTGCTCTGAACCCGCCTCTCCAACCCACACTCCTGCCTCTTTCCCTCCCTCCAGCTACCTTGATCTCCCTCCATTGTTCGTCCTGCGCATCTGTCACTCCGGACATCTGTACGTCCTGTTCTTCTGCCACCTTCATCCTTTGCATCTCAGCTTAAACGTCCGCCCCTGGAGAGCCTTTTCCCCAGACTTGTCCCACGGAGGCCGTCCCTTCATCCCAGACTCCTCTGCTTCTTTCCTAGCACCGCGTCACAGCAGTTGATTATTATGGTCTTGGTTTACTTACTGGCCGGGTGATCTGGGCCTGTCTCTCTACCAGGACGTCTAGTGTTCCACGGAGACAAAGGTACGTCTTCCATTATGTTTCCTCTACCACCACAGCCCGGAACCTGACACATAACAGGCGCTTCCTAAATTCTGGTGAACAAGCAAACCCTATGAGGTAGACACACAATGGTTCCTAGGAAACGGACGCTCAGAGAGGTCAGGCCACCTGTGGGTGGACGCAGGTCCGACGCCAAGGCCAGTGCCCTCGCCCCTTATATACAGCTGCTTTGGGCTCAACTCAGACGTCCTCGGCCTGATCTTAGTCTGAGAGACTCTCGCCACTGGATTAAATCGAGATCTCTGTGCCCTGACACGGAGCCCACGAGCCTGTGATGACGACCTGCGAAGCTCCCAGAAGACGCTGGAAGAGGGTGAGGAAGTTGCCGCCGTACCTGGCTCAGGTCGCTGCAGAGTGAGAGCAAAGGGGGGACTGGACAAGCCCCACGGCCGCCACGTTCCGCAGCTCGCAGCACACACGACGCTCCCCGAAGTACACAGTGTTTATCTGATCAATTTTCTAGGCAGTGGCAACCAAACAGTGGAATCCACAGGAAATTAAGTGTATTGACTCAGCCTTTGGATACCACATGGAGAAGAGCTATTTACACATGTCGTCAGGGCCTGGGGGACTGTAGTTTATTGGCAGTGAGTATTTACCGAGTTTCAAGTGACAGCTGGGGGCGGCAGGGGGTGGGCGACATGGCCACCCTGCCTCCCCGGGGGCTCCATGTGGATTTGGGAGTGAGAATCCCTTTTCCTGAGGCCTGTGTAGGCTCCACTTGGCTGGCTTGGACAGTGGAAGGATTTGGGATACAGCTAATTTTCCGCAGACTCTGGAATCTGAAAGAACTGCCTTTTAAACCCCAGACAGACTTAATGGGGCCTCTCGTGGTTGGCAGTGATGAACTGCCATGTGATTCCATTTCTAGGTGTTTGCCTCCTGCCATCCCTTCATGCTTCTCTGAGCTGTAACTTCTGTTTGGGTCATTTACGCCTGCAGAGGAAAGGCGACCTTTTGAGATTCATGACAGATACATGCGCCAGAGGCCTGGGGAATGAATGCCCCAGTAAGAAGTAACGGTAAATAAATAAGGGCATCGAGAGCTAATATTTATGAGACCCAGCACACGTGCCAGCCCAGCCCTGGATGCGTACTGAAGCGCAGTGTCTCATTAACCTACTATGCTCTTCTGTACTTAGAGCAAAATCCAAGCTCCTTGTTGGGCTAGTGGTCCAGCGACCGGCCACCTCCACAAACCCCTCTCCCCTCCCCTCACTCATCACTGTGTTCCAGCCACCAGAGGCCCGCTCAGTCCTGCCCCAGGACACTTGCACATACCACTCCTCTGCCTGCCCCACATCCACAAATAGCGGTCTGGTTTATTTGCGTCATTCAGAGCTGGACTCAGGTGTCTCCCACCCCACACAAGCCGACATCCATCGCATTACTCTGTTGAATCTTTTTCACAGCACCTTCCCACTTCCTTGAAGTTGTCTTATTTACGGGTTTACGTAGGTATTTAGTCTGTATCTTCTTGCTACGCGAATGGATGAATGAATGCGTGGCATTTCCTCCAATCTGCACAAATCAAGGCCTTCATTCAGCGCTCGCTGCTGAACTCAAACACTATTCCCGATGCCCACGCCCAGCTCTTCTCCTGCCCCGCCCCCTATGGCCATGGGGCACGCGCTCTTGGCCAACTGACCTGCATTCCAATCCTCGTTCCACTTTCAGCTGTGTGATCTGGGAAAAGTTTCTTAACCACTCTGTGCCTTAGTTTCCTTACCATTAAAACGGGGTTCACGACAAAGAGCACCTATCTCACGGAATTGCTGTCATCATTCAATGAGTGAACATATATGTAAAGCTCTTACAATTATGCCTTGTACATAAATAGATAACATCTAGTACTAGCAGCAGCAGTAGTAATAATATTCCTATCCCTACCTTTCGGTGGCACACAACATGAGGTGCACCCGAGTACCTCACCTTTCACACAGGTATGTCGGCTCGTCACCTAGACAGTGAGTCTCAGCCCTGGCAGCCCGTCAGACTCTCCTGGGAGCTTTAAATCAGCCTGATGCCTGGGAGGCATCCAGACCAATGTCCTCGGCCTCTTCTCGAGCATCGCTGCTTTTCACTCTCCCCAGGGGACCCCAACGTGGGACCGAAACTGAGAACCACTGTAAACTGTAAACTCCTCATGCTCAAAGGGCCTCCAAACTACCTGCTATGCACCCTCCTCTCCAACAGACGTTTGCTATTTTTATTCTCATAACCGATGCTGCTCATTCCCAAAATGACCAGCTAGTCTATTCATTCTACGTTCCTCCAGAGCAGTGGTTCTCAACTGGGGGCCATTCTGCCCACCAGGGGACATTGGCAGTGGAGATACTCTGCATATAACCTGGGCTAAAGGGTGCTACCGGCGTCCCGTGGGTGGAGCCAGGGATTCTGCTGGACGGCCCACAGTGCCCAGGGCGGCCCCAGGGGAAGGAATGACGCAGCCCAAAGCGGTAACAGTGTCGAGGCTGGGAAACCTGGCTGTAAAGATATCCTTTCTGTGCATGTGGAGGGGACGACGGAGACCCGCTGACCACGGGAAGAAGGAAGAAGAAGGGAACTTATCATCACTGAGTATCAACCTCCAGTCACGTGCCAAGCAGCTGTTTCATGAATAATGACAATAGCTAATGTCCTCTGAGCATCTACCACCGGGCTGACGGGCTGACGTATCTTACAGAACCACAAGGCACTTGTGAGTTCGTGGCCAGTGTCCCTCCCACTTCACACGTAAGAAAGCAGGGGCAGTGAGGCTGTTAGGTGACTAGCGAGGCCAAGCTCACCAAGCTGGCACACAGCTCCTCTAGATTTCAGCCCATTATGCTTGACTCCAAAGTCCAGGCTGCCCCAGCCCCCACTTCCTGAGCCTCACCACATGCCAGGCCACGTCCTGGATGCTTCACGTGCATAAACTTAATCTCCACAACTCTGTGAAGTAGGTACTACTACTGTCAACGTCACCACCGTGATCATCATTCCCATTTTACAGCCTGGGAACACCGAGGCAGAGTGGTGTGAAGCCACTTGAAGACTCACACAGCTGCTAAGTAGCAGAGAAGGGATTTGACCCCAGGGAGTTTGTATCCAGAATCTGGCTCCTTCCCACCTCAGCCGACTGCCTCTAGGAGAATGAGATGGAAGGATCAAACTCCTCCCGGCCTCAAGACCTCTGCACACGCTGTTCTGTCTGCCTTCCACACCCTTCCTGCTCCTGGTCTCTTGGTCCAGCTGACTCCTTTCACCCATTGGCTCTCAGCTTCCACTTCACCTTCCTGGGACATCCTCCCTGGCCCTCAGACCAGATGAGTTGCCTTTGTTAAACTCTCTCTCGCTTCCCTTCATAGCATTTCACCGTTTACACTGCATGTGCCTGTCATGAAGGAGACCCTGCTCGCTACACCATTTGTCGTGTGGGGAGGCCTGCGGGGTCTCTGCTCCCGCTCCCCACACAAGAACGCAGGACATGGTGAGGCCAAAAAGGAACACCCACGGAGCCATAGATGGGGGAGTCATACCACTATATTCTCTCTGGCGGCTGGATCCACACTGTCCGCAAACCGCCATCCACGCTTGCCAGCCCAGCCGCCATCTTCTTGCTAGCCCCCATTTTCTCTTCTCTTCTCCTCTCCTTCTCCTAGCATAGCCACGGCAGTTATATTGTGGCCAATGGCTCACTGGTTACAGCTGACGGCCAACTAGCCACAGCTGATGGCCATGCAATCACAGTTGATGGCCATTTACTACCTGAGCCAGCACCTGTCTATGTGAGGCCGAGAGCCTGGAAACTACTTTCTGGGGCTCTGCCCCCACAGTGCCACTTGTGTAAGTGTTTGACACTGGCGTCCTCCCGTAGACGACAGACTCTGTGCGGACAGGAACGGTGCCTGCCGGGATGGGGACTGAATCCCCGGGCTCCTGGCACGATGCCTGGCACAAAACAGGCGCTCAATAAAAGCGTACAGCTGCGTGCACGACGCAAAGGACCTGCAGCCAGAACAACAGCTGGTACCGACCCAGTCCATTTCCCCACCCTCAGAGGGGCACAGAGCTGTCCAGTGGGGCCCTGTCCAAATGCCTCCATGACAGGTCACGGCTGCAGAGCTCTCCGGGGGAGCGGGAGCAGGGACCATAAACCAACTCCTGGACCCACCCCTGCTTCCTGGTGGCTGCTCTTCATCATTTTCCAATAAACGCTGGTTGAGTTCTAATTGATTTCCTACGATATCCCTTTCCAGAAGGGAGAATGGCTCTGTTTACTGGGGCAGCGCATGGAGGACAGGCCTTTTCTTCCTGCTGTATTTAATGCTGCTGCTAATCACGGAGATTAGACTAAAACAATTACAACAGCTAATTAAAGAACAATGCGGTTTTTGGCATCTTCACGCAGACGGCACCGTTGGGAATTCCTAACTCGGGCAAAGCAGGGATAATTAAAACCCCGGCTCTACTCTCCCCACTCCAGCAGCTGGATCACGCTGATTAAACTGCAAATAAAACACATGAAACCAACACTTTGTAGTCTATCCAATTTCATTTAAAAGGGCTTTTAACTGATTCATAAACAGAGAAGCCGTAAACAGCAAATTATTTAACTAAAGCCAGTTATTTCGTCATAGCCATTTGCCTTATTTCCAACACTGGACATGTGCGCGGAGCCCACGGGATGGTAGGCTGATGGACTCTGAGGAACCACTCCAAGGCTTGGTGCCACTGGTTCCTGCTCACTGGCAACAAAACATCAGCGACGCACAGCTGTGTTCTCTGGGCTTATGCTTCCACGGGAGGAAAGATCACTGCCCACGTCCCCCCATGCTCAGGTTTACTTAGGGCCCGCTCTGGACTCTGTGTTGATAATAGATGGCAGGGATAGAGAAGGCACCCACGTGCAGCTAACGTCGAGGAAAGAATGTCTAAAACGTTCCTAAGTTATTCAGAGCCAGCCAACTTCAGATCTAAAATGGAACCGGTCTCTGCTAAGTAAGAAAAAGCCTCCCTCTCGAGCCACCGAAAGATTTGTCACAACAGCTGGACACAAAAGCATGTCTGCCTTAGCTGGAGATACTCTGAAACCCTAGTTGGGATCCTGCTGACACACTTCCCAGCTTATCCTAACGAGGGTGATTGTGTGGTTTGCTAGCTCCCTCCCTCCCTCGCTACCAGGAGATACAATGGGGGTGGGGGGAGAATGAGAAAAAAGAGAATGAAGGACGAACAAGAGGGCAGCAGAGGAACAGAGAGAGTGAGAGACACGCTCTTTGAAAGCAGCAAAAAGGGACAGAAAAATAAAAATACTACAAGAGAGCAGACACGGGAATTTTAAAAGCTCCACACGGCACATGTGGAAGAGTTGAGAGTAAGTCCCTCCCTGTCTTGGAGCCTGGATGCTGGTTGGGCTCCACAGCGATGCGGCTCATTCCAGCTACGGTGAAAGGGCCTTTCCTTCCTCTCTAACACAGTGAGAGTTTTGTAAAATAAAACAACAACAAAAAATGACGTATCAAAAAAAAAAAAAAAAAGAAGGAAAAGCAAAAAGAAACGAGCTTGAGATGCTCGGGTACCATGCAATGTCCAATTACTACAGAAGTCTCTAAAAGCTTGCCCCCAATTTCTGAACTTGTCTCAGCACAGACAATGACAACTATTTGGTGACGAGCACTGATCCGTGGACCGAGCTTAGAGTAGCTTTTTTCTCAAAGGTCCCCCTGCAGTCACTGGGAATGCACTGAATCAGATTCAGAAGGTTCAATTTAAGGCTCGCCGCATGTTCTTTGGGGACAAAAATACATCAAGAAATGTAGGCCTTCAAATGCCTGCTCATGGAGGGAAACAAACCCAGAAAGAAAGACACCAACGATTACATAGCTCAGGTTGATGATTTCCCTGCTCTCTTTCCTTCTGCTTGTTTCGAGTTCTTTTCTTATAAAACAATTATTTTAACCTAAAAATATAAAGTTACTTTTAAAAGAATGTATCGTCTATGAAGGCAAAGGGATAAAATGCTTTCTCCTACTATGATTCAGTTATTCATATATATATTTATGTATAACTATATTGATTATTATACAAAATACGATAATTGTCTGTCACAAGGTCCGACAGTTATGTGTCGGCATCCACCTGCGCGATGGAATTTTATGCAAACAATAAAGCAGATATTTGCAGAGAATACGCTGTGATGTAAGAAGATGGTTTTGTAATTTTCCTGAATAACATCAAATTGCCAATATTCAACCCTTTTTGACCCACAAAAACAGCAATTTCATATGGTTTAGCCCTAATACAATGTTAAATGGAACATAAAGGTTCAAACAGACAGGCTCTGCGATCAACTATGTGAAACAAACAAACAAACAAAAAGGCATGGAAAAAAAGACCAGAAAAAATATACCAAAAACAGCGGCATGGTGATTTTTTTTTTTTCCCCTTCTTGGTCATTTTCCAAATATCCAGCCATGCAAATGTAGCACTTTTGTAAGCAGGAAAAAAAAAAGTCATCTATATTTTTAATTCAGGGAAATTGCTAGCATTTTTTAAATAGTTTTAGGCCAATTTTTGTACCGTTAATAAAATTCCACTATAGGAGGAATGATCCAAGATGGCAGAGTAGATACATGCTGTGTCGTCCTCATCCCGTGAACACATCCAAATCACACCTAAATTACAGAACAATCACCCTGGAGGACCATCTGACGTCTGGCTGAACAGAAGCTTTATAACTAAGGAGACGCCGCTGCGTTGAGACGCGTAGGAGGGGCCAGGACGCAAAACGGGCCCCAAACCTCCCTGCGGTGGGTGAGAACCGGGAGGGCGGTCTCGGCTTCAGTTTTGCCCCAGAGGAGCGACAGACCCCAGCTCACACCAGGCTCCCCAGCCTGGAGTCCTGGTGCCAAGAGGAGCCCCCACAACATGTGGCTGTTGGAAAACAGTGGGGACTCGGACCGTCAGTGGGACGGAGGCAGCGGGAAACCCAGACGGCCTCTTAAAGGACCCGCGCAGACTCACTCACAGGCACTCACCCTGGGCTCCGGTGGAAGGACAATGACTCAGAGAACGTCAGAGGCATGCAGGGGACAGACTGGAGGACAGCTGGTCATGTCCCTGTGTGGTCCTCCTCCTGGGCAGCTGCCGGCTGGCGCCATCTTCCCTGTGTTGAGCCCGCCCCCTACGCTTCCGGCCAAACCTGAATCTGATTGGTCAGGTGAGCTCCGAAGCTCCGCCTGCTGACGCACCGAGACCCCGCCTCACGCAGCTCCATACGGCCGGAGGCTTTGTCTCTGGCAGAACCAGGTGGCATCAGGCCTCAGTGTGTCCTGGCTTTTGCTGGAGCTACCCCAGGCCTGGTACTGGTGGCCGCCATCCTCGGTTCACAGTGAGGCCTCTCCCTCATGACACCAGGTCCAGCACAGGCAGCGAACAAATGTAGATCACTTTGTAGCTCCTACCAGGTGGTCCCCAGCTGGTCACAGGCAGCGGGTGACCTAGGCCTACATCAGACTCCCTCCCAAGAGGCCCCAGAACCAACGTACTTGGAGGTTGGCTTCAGACCACAGCAGCGCACCACCCAATTAGCCCCACAAGCAGCACACACAAAGGGTGGTCTCAACAGGCACTAGAGGCCACTGGGGTGAATCCCACTGATGGGTAAGCCTCCCACGTAGCAGCCAGTAAGCTGTGGGCATGGCCAAACCCCACAGACAATCAGCCTGAGGGTCATTCCCACACACTGATGTGCCAATAGCAACCAAGGCTCAACTATAACAGAAGGGCACACACAGACCACACAAGGGACACTCCTGGAGCACCTGGATCAGGTGACCATGGAGACTGTGCCCCTGGGCCCCACAGGACACATGCTACATAAGGCCACCCGGCAAGAGACGTAGCAGATCTACCTAATACATAGAAACAAACAGAGAGACAGCCAAAATAAGGAAACAAAGAAATATGTCACACATGAAAGAACAGGAGAAAACTCCAGAAAAAGAACTAAATGAAATGGAGGCCAGCAACCTACCAGAGACAGAGATCAAACCAATGGTTAGAAGGATGCTCAAGGAACTCAGTGAGAACTTCAACAGAGAGACAGCAAGCATAAAAAAGGACACAGAAACCATAAAAAGGTCCAGTCAGGAGTGAAGAATACAGTAACTGAAATGAAGAAAGCACTAGAAAGAATCACCAGCCGACTAGATGAAGCAGAGGATCGAATCAAGGATTTGGGAGATGAGGTAGCAGAAAACACCCAATCAGAACAGCAAAAGCAAAGAAGAATTAAAAAAAAAAAAAAAAAAGACGATAGTTGTAGCAACCTCTGGGACAACATCAGCGTAACAATGTTTACATCCTTGGCGGTACTAGAAGGAGAGAGAAAGCAAGAGAGTGAGAACCTATTTGAAGAAATAACGACCGAAACTTTCCTAACGTGGTGAGGGAAATAGACATACAAGCCCAGGAAGCACAGAGAGTCCCAAACAAGATGAACCCAAACAGGCCCACACCAAGCCACGGCATATTTAAAATGGCAAAGTTAAAGGAGAGAATCCTGAAAGCAGCAAGAGAAAGGCAACTAGTAACTTATAAGGGAGCTCCCATAAGATTGTCAGATGATTTCTCAACAGAAACTTTGCAGGTGAGAAACGAGTGGCAAGAAATATTGAACGCAATGAAAAGGAAGGACTTACAACTAAGACTATTCTACCCAGCAAGGCTATCATTTAAAATTGAAGGACAGATAAAGAGCTTCCCAGACAAGACAAAGCTAAAGAAGTTCATCACCGCCAAACAAGTATTACAAAGAATGTCAGAGGGACTTCTTTAAAAGGAAAAAAAATAAATAAAAAATATGAATAATAAAATGGCAATAATTACATATCTTATCAACAATTTCTTTCAATGTAAATGGCTTAAATGCTTTGATCGAAAACATAGGGGGGCTGAATGGATAAGAAAACAAAACCCTTACATATGCTGCCTACAAGAGAATCACTTCAGATCGAAAGACACACAGATATTGAAAGGGATGGAGAAAGATATTTCATGAAAATGGACATGGAAAAAAAAAAAAAAAAAGCTGGGGTAGCAATACTTACACCAGACAAAATAGACTTTAAAACAAAGGCTGTGACAAGAGACAAAGAAGGACCCAGTAATCCCACTTCTGGGTATTTATCTGAAGAAACCCAAACGCTACTTTGAGGGAACCTGTGCATCCATATGTTCACTGCAGCGTTGTTTACAGTGGCCAAGATGTGGAGGCAGCTGGGTGTCCGTTGATGGAAGAATGGATAGAGAGGAGGAGGTACATATATACAATGGAACATTGCTCGGCCAGGGAAGGGAATATTGCTCGGTGGCATGGATTGTGCTGAGTGGAGTATGTCAGACAGAGAAAGACAGTTGCAATGTGATTTCACTTGTATGTGGAATCTAAAGAACAAAGTAAACAAGCAAACACAACAGAAACGTACAGATCCAAAGAATATTTTGATGGTTGCCAGATGGGAGGGGGATTGAGACAGTGGGTGAAAAATGGGGAGGAATTAAGAAGGATAAGTTGGTTGTTACAAAGTAGCCACGGGGATACAGGGTACAGCAAAAGGAGTACAGTCAACAACATTGTAGTAACCATGTAAGGTGTCAGACGGGTACTAGATTTATTGGGGTGATAGATCGTAGGGGGGTTTGGAGGACAGGGTAAAAAAGGTGAAGGGAGTAAGAAGTACCAATTGGTGGTTACAAAACCGTCATGGGGATGTAAAGTACAGCACAGGGAATACAGTCAATAATATGGCAATAACTATGCATAGTGCCAGGTGGGTACTACACTAGTCAGGGGATCACTTCTTCAATTATATAAATGTCTCACCACTATGCTGTACACCTGAAAGTAATATAAAATAATATTGAATGCTAACTATCATTGAAAAATTAAAAAGGGGGGAAACGTGAAGGGGAATAAGAGGTCCAAATCTCCAGGTATAAAACAAATAAGCCCTGGAAATGTAACTTGCAGCCTGGGGAATCTAGTCAATAATATTGTGATAACGTGGTACAGTGTCAGATGGTTGCTGGCCTTATTGTGGGGATGACTTCTTTAGGTACATAAATGTTGAATAACTATGGTGTCCCCCTGAAACTGATGGAATATTGTGTGTTAGCTATATTCTTTGATGAACATCTTAAACAAACAAACGCACAAGAGAATTCCGCTATAGTAAGTAGCCACTTTTGAATTCTGCAGACATAACTGGTTACTTACCCTGTGTGCACTGGTGCTGGGGGAAGAGGCGAAAGGACCAAGTTAAACTCGTAAGTATCTCCTGCTTAGATCATTATTAACCGGGCTCATCATCCCTGAGCACGACCTGGGCAGGAATCCGTGTGTCGATATAGGACAAAGAGGCTGTGACCCTGAGGACAGGAAGACAAAAGTGCCCACTTATGGGAACCTGCCTTCCATGGTCCTGTGACCTTGGGCGAGTCACTTCCGTTTTGGTTTCGCCCTCACGTCCCCCAGCTTTACAATGAAGGGCTTGGAAAGGCTGGTGACGGAGCCCCTCCCAGCTTTGACACTCCGTGATTCTATTCCGTGATGTCCCAAATGGCCACATAAGTGGCAGGACTCAGGGCAAAATGAAAACACAGGGCCTGTGACTCAAATGATTAGGAGTTTCAAGAGTGATATTAGAGCCTTCGACAGAGCGCAGTGCCCCACTGAGCACAAAGCCCCGTGAAACCGGCCCTGCTGATGGGAGAAAGTAAAACACAAACCACCATCGACCAAAACAAAAGTGGATTTAAAAGTGTCTGGCAGACCAAGTGTGTAGATTTCAGTAAGAGTTACTCACAAGGTAGAGAAAACACCTACCAGCAAAACCAGTTAACTGAGCTCCAGTCCAGTGATTAAAAACAAATGACAGCTGCCTTTTCATACTTGATTACAATCCGTTTCTATTTTAAAAACATGTCTCTGCATATGAAACGGTGCCTGGATTTCACAGGCAAGTCTGTGTTTCCCAAGCCTTAAATTCCAGCGCGGTGCGCCAAACGCAGCGAACCTTTCCTGCACTAACATCTGGGATCAAGATTAAAACAACACACAGTCCGCTGTGGCAACTGACGCTCAAACCCGGGGATAAGATCTGGTCTTTTGCAAAGTATGAGAAGCCAGCCACCCTCACCACCTGTTTCCAAGGCTTGCAGCTACCTCGGCGACTGTCCATCTGAACCCTGGGACAACAGGGCCACCACAGAGAAGGCACCTCGCTCCGCCTCCCTGCCTTGGGGACTGCAGGAGGAAACCAACACACAGTGTAACCTTGCTTCCACGGGGTTCGGCTCCACGGAACAGCCAGAGACAGGAGAGAGACCCAGGCTGTCAATCACAGCCCATTTACTCTGTGTACGTTTCTAACGAGTTTGATGATTTCCAGAGTTGAGAAGCAGAGCCAGCCAATGGTCACAATCAGCCACATTGAAAGCAGCAAGAAATCACAGTGAGCACGAAAGGCAAGAGCAGGAAAAATGATCAAAAAGCAGACAGAAAGATAGGGGGGAAAAAAAAAAAAAAAAAGGGACTCGGGAGCCCATGAACGAAAAGCCTCAGCATTCACGATGCCATCAGGGGTCACCCATGCTTTTAGCCGAATCCAAAACCTAGCACTCGAAAAGGATGGCGAGATTTCTTCAAGCCAAGTTGAACGCACGTCTAGCACACTGTTGCAGAAGGTAAGGAAACGGGCGATAGGATTTTGAAAGGTTCCCCACCGCTAAAAGCTAACTCTTGAGAAAATTAGGATGGTCTTATCTCCCCAAGGCGCCAGACAGCTGCCACTCTGCTGTATACGTGGGTGTACACGGGCTCCGTGCACGGTCACATTTTGCAGCATTTCTTTTTAACTATCTTTAAAAAAAAAAAAAAAAAATCATTCTTATCACAGGTCTGCTATGATAGTCTAGAACAAAGGTTTGCAAACTTTTCCAGTAAAGGGTCAGAGAGCAAAGACTTTCAGCCTTGCAGGCCATATGGTCTCTGTCACAAGGGCTCAAAGCAGCCATCGACAGTGTGGAACCAATGGGGCGTGGCTGTGTTCCTAATAAAACTCCACTCAGAAAAACAGACAGCTGGCCAAACGTGGCCCCGGGGGAGTAGTTTACCAACCCCTGGTCTAGAACAAAGAACGTGGGCTCTGGAGAGCGCTGGCTCCGGGTTCAAACCAGAACACCACCCTTTCATTACTGAGACTCGGTTTCCCTCTTTTATAACATGGGGGATATTATCCGTTTTGTTGGGTTATTGCAAGCATTGAATAGAAAACAGCAGAAACTCAATACAAATCAGCTTTCTTGCCCCAAGAGTTATTCTTTTCACCTGTATGGTTCTTTGCTTCGTTCTTCCTCCATACCGTTCTTTTTAGTCGAGAACTGGCATTTCTGGGATCTTATCTCATTGCTTCGTCCCCTCCCGCTGGTCATATTGTGCATGGCTGGTAGCCAGACTGTCATCGACTGCTTTACTGATAAGGAAACAAAACTCATGGAACTAGGGATCATAGCCAGAGGCGTAAAGTGTACTCTGTGAACCTGCAACCCCTGGCTTTGCGGCTGCTCCTTGTACAAACGTGGACACACAGGGATGTGTGGACAGGCCCACTGAGAAATCCACCCAGGAACATAGAGGAGGCGTGACCTTCGTAGTGAGGGCGCCAGGTATGTTTTGCTTGGCCCCTTACTGGACGGATAACCACACGTAAGGCACTTGACCACTCAGCTTAGGTGTCTTCATTTGTGAAATGGGGCTAATTTCGGTAAAAACAGGTGAGGTTCTAGAAGGTTCTACCCGGAAATATCGGGCACTTAGTATAGTGCCTAGCAGAGAGCAGGTGTTCCATCAATGTCTGCTGAATGAACCAGTGAGGTTGTGAGGATGAAATGAGAACAGTTTTCTGAGCCCCACGCCTGACACAGGGAGCTCGATAAATGGCCATTGCTCTGTGAGCCACAGGTCAAAGATTCACACACACACACACACACACACACACACACACACCCACACACATCCACAGCTGTGAGCTCCATGAGGGCAGGAACCATATCTGACACAAAGCACAGGCTCATTAAAGCACTGCGTGTTCGTCTACGAAGACAGAAAACACACACACAGACACACACACTCGTAAACAGCTGATAGCTGGGCTGGGCCACCCCAGGGCCTTGTAATTCTCCATCCCCGTCCATGTAGCCCCCGGAAGGAGCTAACACGTGGGCTGGTCTAGGTGTGGGGTTACGGAATTGTGCTGGCTGTTTGCTGGATGCCAGAGCACACCACCTGCACGGCGCAAAGAACCACAGCACTTCATTCCCCTGAGCTGGTCAACAGAGCTGTGACTCTGGGATGCCACGAGGTAACCAAGGCTGGGGTTTCCATGGAGAAGGTCCCTGCCAAGGTGGGGGATGAGCAAGGGGCAGTGTTGTCCCCAACACACATATCAGAGGGCGCGCAAGCACCTGAGGACACACGAGGACCCTCAGATGTCCCATGTGGCACTTATACTCCACCAGGTCCCGGCCAATCCCCTGGACAAAGCAGGCAAGGCCGCCTTCCTGAGATTCCCTCTGAGTCCTGGTGGCCCAAGCTCCAAGCATGGATGAGGGAGCCTCTAAGACAAGAAGGCGATGGCTCTCCCCGAGAGGGAGAGGGGGACGGGGACTCGAGCGGCAGCACGCATGGCCCTCTGCGAGCCACCGTGCCCGAGCCACACCTGCTCCCAGGCGGCTGCTTCCCAAAGCCAAAGTCCAACCCTTGGCACTTGGACACTGTGTCTGAACGAGGGCGGAGGCCGTGTCCTCTTAGAATGACATAAACTAACAGCCTGGCTCCTTGGCCCCGAAACAGAATGAGCCAATGTCTGCCGCTGGCCGTGTAAGACGCGGTCTTCGGTTAGTCAGTGGAAACAGCACGTGGACGGCCAGATGTAGCCCTTGGCTGGAAGAAGGCGGCTCGCTCACTGACACATCTGCTGCTCATTAAACGCTATTTTGGATTTGGTTGTGGTTATGTTGTTTTTGTTGTTTAAAGAGGCGGGGGGATTAAAGCACCCTCTGGACAGGAGAAATATGTGTGTGCCTCTGTATATGCAGAGAGACAGACAGACACACACACACAGACACACACGACAGCTGTAAACCTCTCTGTTTTACTGGTGGCCACACTGACTGTCCAAGAGGTGAACGGCTACCAAGAAACACAGCCAAGATTCAAAGCCGCCTAGGATGACCCCACCACCCACTTTTCCCCACCAGCCTGTGGCAGAAGAGCTAAAACCAATATTATGTGTGGCCTTGACAACTGGGGAAAGCCAGGAGGGCCTCCATTGGCCTAAACGTACGTTTTCCTGCCCACGCCGCTCCCTTGGACGAGGTCCCCCAGCCCAACCGACGTCCTCGTCACAGGAACGGGGCACTGTCCTGCTTACTCCTCAGCAGGCGGCTTCGGCTCTCTGCCAGGCCTCAGAATTGTGCCAACAAGACAATCACGTCCTCCCGTGGGAACCTGTGGTCACCCCACCCTCTTAATACCACAGTCTGTCTCCCACGGCCCCGGGATAGTCCATCAGTACAGTGTACCCCCGCCCCCCCCGTGTGGCACGTGGCATCACCCTCCCCCACACGTGAGCACATGTGACTAATAAGCTGCTGTCCTTCTCATCTGTGCGGTGTTGGGGGTCATGTGTTTGGGCAGCCCCACAGCCTGGGGCAGGCACCGCTCCGTCACACACACCGCTGCCCGAGAAAGGAGACACTGAAGACCGTCCCTTGAACTGCTGGGGGAGGTTCTCCGTGAACAAAGACGGTGTGTGTATCTGAAGGAACGCGCCCTCAGACGCTGCGTGAAGGGGGCACTTACGCTCCACCGGGTCCCGGGGGAGACGAGAAGGCAACAGCTCACCCCTGGAGGGGGAACTGTACTGTCACAAGGTCCCCTGAGGAGGACATCCTGCAAAGTCCCTCCCGCAGGTGAAATGCCGGGTCAGAGCCAGGAGAGATGGGGCTGAGGACTTGGTCCCTCAGGTAACAGAACCACAGTCCAGCCCCAGACTGGCCACGGACAGACCCCAGCGGTAACCACTCTTTCCTCCCTCCATTGTCACCCTCCCACATGTCCGGTGGCAGGAGCTGTGAATTCTGCAGCCTCCACCGTTCGGCATGGAGCCGGGGCAGGAGCCACAAACACAGGAGTCAGTGACAAGAGCAGAGTGCATATGTGCCCGGGAGAGGTGACAGCAGAAGCAGTTGGAGGCCAAGCCCTGATCAACTGAACTCAGCTAACCAGAACCATCAAGGGACCGGAATCTCTCTTTGCTCCCTCTCAGCAGATACTAAGCTCAGCAAGGGAGAAAAATCACTTGCTTTCTGAGCGTTTCTCAGGTTCAGCTTTTTTCCGGCCCAACTTCCTTCATCATCGTGAGAGCCACATGTGGAACTTGAAATGTTCTAGTCACCACGTTTAAAAAAAGGAAAAAGAAATGGGAGCGACAGAGTTGAATGAGCTACCTAATTTAACCCAATATATCTAAAACTATTACCGTTTCATCACGTAAGCGATACAAGAAAGTATCAATGGGATCTTTTTACGCTGTGTGGTTCGCAGTACGTCTTCCCTAGAGCTGGATCACAGCTCAGCTGGACCAGGCTGCATGTCAAGGGCTTGGAAGCCCCCCAGAGCTGGTGGTCTCCCCATCGGAAAGTTTGGGTCTGAACGAAGTGACTGCTTAGAATGCTGATTCTGGGCAAATTGGTCATCAGCCAACAACTGCTTACTCAGTGTCTCCTCCCAATGGGTGCATCATGCCTGACAAGATGAACTTGGGCTCACACGGGGCCATCGGGGCCTGAAGGAGGGCGGCTGAGGTTTCTCTACAGCCAGTGCCTTTCCCAGCAGGCAGGCGGCTGCCTGCCAGGGCCTGCACCCCACGGCTGGCCTCTTTCTCGGACTTGCATTATGCGAGTATTCTCGAATCCTCCCCATCTTTCACTTAAAGGAATTTACCCTTTAGAGAGAAAGAAAAAAAAAAAAAAAAAAAAGAAGCAAATTCTTCTCGGAAAAGGCCTTTTTCCTACCCATCACCTAGGAATGGATAGAGTTTGAGCCGTGCCCACAGACACCTTCCCCAAAACGGGCTTGCAGTCTAACAGGAACAGTGACAAATTCCACAGGGAAAAAAAAAAAATCAATTAATTACGGATCCAGTCATAACCGGCCGCCAACAGCCTGCAACAGGGCAACTAACATATGAGGTAGATACCATGACGAAAATACTGAGATCAGAAAAACAAACAAATTATCCAAACACTGCACTGGGAATTCCAGAAGGAAGAGGATGAGACGGGATCATGTCTCTCTTCCCAAATTTTAATCAACCCATCTGCTAACTTTCCCAGTGTTGCCTTAGCCATACAACGTCTGCAGCTTTCTTTATTAACCAACGCTTTTGAAATCAGCTCATCTAGCGTCTTCTCTTTTACGAACTAATTTGAAAAGGAAACATTACCCATACATGGGAGGGGAAACTAGTATAATTTGCCATAAATAGAATGCGACTAGGAAAAGAAAGAGACAGCTATTGATGTCTTTAAAGCTTGTTCATGCAATTATCGTGAAATGACCTTGCGTGTCACCAGTTCACGTTGGACACTACGGAAAGGGCTGCCATGGAGAAGTCCAGACCTGGGCGTTGCCTGACAGGCTGGGACGACTCTGTACAGGAGGAGGAGACACGGCCCCCTCCGGGGTGGGGGGGACACGCATATGCAGAGAGGTGCAGGGGTGGAGCACGGGACGCGGACAGGAGACTGACACCCCAAACATTCAGTGCTGCGCGATGGAGTGAACACATGGGGAATATGCACGGACACACTTTGGAAGTATTTTAAAAGCAAGGACTGAGACCATTGTGTCCTTGGAACGCCCAGTTAACCCAGAAAACAATTAACCCAAGCCCCCACGGCCACTCCCCAGGGTTTCCCTATACTGTCGTCTGATTGCACTTCCCTGGTGGGGAAAGAATCCCGTTTTCTGGACAACGGTGAATTCTGAAAGTGTCCGAAGCCAGGGGCAGAGGGTGCATACAAGGAGAAGAGGTGGGGAGCGGCCAGCTGGAAGGAACCCTATCCCCTCAGTTTGTGAATGCGTGTGAGCTGTGCACACACGCGTGCATGAATTCTCCCAGGGCCACCCCAGGCCATCAGAGACTCACACATACCTTGTAAAAGGTCAGCTGCTAAATCGGTCAGGGCAAGTCTAGCCAGCAGGAATTCCACAGGGAAGGGCCAGCCTGACCTCTGACCTAGCTGAGCTGACACCCCCAAACATGGGGGCTCTGTGCGTCAGATCAGCCGCCCTCCCTGCCAGTGGCCGCCTCCTCAGGACCCAGAGACCTTGGCAGTGAGCAGAGGCCCCACAGAAGACGCTCCTGCTCTCTCCGATGAAGTGCAGTGTGGCTTTCCCGCCCGCACAAGCCAGAGATGAGGCTTTAAAAAGCCCTTGGAAAAGGAAGCCATATATTCCGCAATACGATATTCCTGAGATGCTATCACCGCATTTTATAAGGTTGTATATAACGCCAGCTGTACTGCAAAAAAATTTATTATTCAGCCCCAGAAAGGCATATAAATCCTTGCAAAGTGCAGGGTTTTCTTTTAAAAGTGGTTTTAATTCTTACTCCCTTTTGCCTCCCTTTGTTCTGTTCACTCCAGGGAGCTAGTGGCCTGTAGTGAACCACTGAACTTCCAGGACGGCAAAGCCCCCGCAGCTCCTGGATGCAAACCCCTCCGTCCCCACTCCCAACTTGGGCTTCTGGACAAACAGCTGTGGGAGGCTCCAGGAGACGTCTTCCGGCCCACCTGCTCCTTCACAACCTTAGAAGATATCGCACAGACTCCGCTGTCCAGGCAGGGCTGCCCCTTCCCTCCAAACTCACTCTTTATTCACCCATTCCTGTCTGTTTTTCTGTGCACCCCACCACTTGCCAAAATCCTGCCCTGCCCACTCACATATTAATGGCCCCTCAAATCTGTCCGTACTCTCCTTTCCCACTGTCACCGCCCTAGGTCAGGCCTTCAGCATAGCTCTCTCGGATTGAATGTCCCTTTCCTGGTTCCGCAGCCACAGGCTCACCTTTCCAGTCTATTCCCCAAGCGGCAGCCAGCGGAACCGTCTCTCACTGATGCCGGACTGCGCTCCTCTCCTGCTCAGACACCTTCACGGGCCCCCGTGGCCGACCCGGACATCTCCAGCTCCCGGATGTGGTCTACGTTACCTGGGCCTGGGCCCACCGACCTCACTCACCAGTCCCACCACTTGCCATTCTCTGCCCCTCTCCCTGTGCCCATTAACGCCGTGTTTTTTGTGATTCCTTGATAGAACACATTGTGTCATCTGTTTCCTCCATTGGGGATGGCCTGTGCATCCCGGCACGCCTGCCTCTCCTGCCCGACTCTCATGCACCCTTAAAGACACACTGTGGGCCACGGTTCCTCCAGGAAGCCTTCCGGAGTGTTCTGGGCCGTACTGGGTGCTCCTGCATTATCAGAGATCTGATCACACGCCACAAGGGAGAGATGGCAAAAGTCTATTTATCTTACAACAATTAAACTACAGACAGTCAGGGGGGGACACAAGGACAGAGGCAGCGAGATACCTCATTTAAATAATGGGGTGGCCCTGTTCACCATTTCCCTCCGTGAATAGACACCATCCTGCAATGCTTTGTCTGCCCATCCACTCCAGGGATCAAAGGACTGGGGGTCCCAGCAAAAGCGTTCTGGGGGTATTGAATAGGCACGAATGTATTTTTATAATCACTGGTCATTAACTCTAACTGAAATTTAGCCATGTCCTTCGGTTATGAATGCAGTCACCAGACTGAAGAGGTATTAGCTAGACCCGTGACTCTGACACAAATAGAAATTACACGTAATTTCCTATCACATTGCTTTGGTAGCAGATGTCTCAAAATATTATCTACACCTGCCACGACTTCAGAATTACGGTCATCGTTAGACCCGCCGCCGAATCTGGTTACTTAATATATTAACAAAGATGCAAACTACATTATTGCTGCACACGTTTGTTATTTTTATATGTATTTTGTAATCCTATGCATTTATGCTTTTTCATTTAAAAATACTATTCAGAGCTGGGGGCCATAGGTTTTACCAGGTACCAAAGGGGGCTGTGACCCAGAAAAGGACAAAGCACCCTGTTCTAGATGGATGCTCCCCAGATGTAGGGCTTGGGTCCTTCGTCTTCCAACCCTTGGAATCTGGAGCAGTGGTCAGTGTAGGGACATTTTTATGTGAACTGAGATATGACAGCTGACTACTGATTAACCCATCCTTCCTGCTTTTCTTTCTCTTCCCTCTCTCCCTCCCTCCCTCCCTCTTTCCTTCATTCCATCCTTCCGTTCTTCCTTCCATCTGCCCACCGTCTTCCATCCATCTTGCCATCTACTGACCCAATCTACGGTTCTAACCATTGACGCCCCCAGATCCAGTTCTGCAGTGCAGCTGAGGACACAATGATTCGTTGTGAAAAAAGGTGACACCGTTCTCTTCTGGGGCCTTGGACATGTCACCGAATGTGCTGGTGGCTCGGTTGTCTTTCAGGCACTAGCACAGAGCTCACTTGCCCTGGTGTGGCCACGTGCCTGCGTCCAGTGCATTTATCCCCAAAGCCAGGGAATGTTTTGGCTTTGTTTTCAAAGCATCAGAGTGGTCCAGCCTCCGAGGAAAGTCACGGCTATTTCCAATCCCACGGGTCTACAGGGCAGGGTGGTTAAGAGTTCTGCCCAGGTCCAAACACCAGCTCCCCACCTACTCTCTACATGCGACACATGCCCTTGGGTGACTTATTTAACTCGCTCCTCTCCGAGCCTCAGTTTCATTGTCTGAAAGCCAGGGTACTGACCTCACCTGCTTCCTAGGGCTCAGGGGAAGTCTGAGTGACTTCACACTGTCAAGTTCCAGCACCGAGGTGGTACATGGGAAAGGTTTAGTTAGTGTCACCCAGAACATCTTCCAGGGGGCCAAGGATGAGACTGCTGCCATCAGGTGTCCAGGAGGATGGGGCTGAGGAATTCATCAGCAGATACCACAGTTAGGAACACGTTCACCCACTCATATCGAAAACGCAAATCAGAGCAGCAAGATACTGCTTTCCCCCATCGGCTTGACACAGAAAATCAGGACTGATAATCACCAGTGCTTACGAGCGGGGACACAGGAAGTCACTTTGATAGGTGTTTTGAAGAAACCTCTGTGTAGGACAATCCAGCTACGCCTGTCAGAACTTTACGCGTACGCAGCCGTCGAGCCAGTGACCCCAAATCTAGTTCCCACTACGGCTGTACACACTCAATTGTGAAAAGATGTGTGTACAATAGCTGCAGTGTTTAAGATGGGGGTGTGTGTGTAGAAACAACCTAAATGCCGGCCAACAGGAAATCAGTCATGCAGATGACAGAATATTTAATTCACTCAGTTAAGATTTACTAAACAGTTAAGTTACTGCCTATCGGACACGATGCTGGATGCTGGGAACAGAGAGCAGGACAAAATAGAAGGAAGTTAGAAACAGTGAGGACGAGTGATTTAAGCGGCGGTGAAATGAGGTCTAAGACATTAAGAAAAGAACAAGTCATTACAAAATATATTTCATTAGCTTCCACTTTGAGGAAGCAGATGAAATCTGTGCCTATGCACCCCCCACACCCCCCCACACACAACCCCCCCCCCCACACACACACACTCATATGCAAAGAAAATCTGGAAGGAGAAATGAAAAAACTGTTAATGGTAGTTACCTCTGAAGACTGAGAAAAGGGCAGAGGAGTTTGACTTTTCACTTTATACCTTCCTTATTACTTGATTGTATTTACTTTTTATCATCTGCCTGTACTCTTTATATATGCTTCCAATCCGTGGTAAGTCCAGTCAGCCCTCCTCTGCACAGGACAATCCAGCTGCGCCTGTCAAAACGTCACACAGCCTTCTAGCCAGTGACCCCAAATCTAGTCGCTCCCACTACAGAGGTACACACTCAACTGTGAAAAGATGTGTGCTGTTTAAGATGGCGGCGGGGAGAGAAGCATCCAGAATCAAGCCACGGGGCTTGGCCTCCACACCCTGGACAACCACCCACCACTGCATTGCCCTGGATGTTGCAATGGCCTCCTCTCCCTGTTCCTGCCCTTTTTCCGACTGCAGTGCACACTCAGCAGGGCAGCCAAGCCCAATTTCAAAAGTCCGGCCACGTCACTCCTCGGCCCCCAACCCTCCAAAGACTTGCCGGCAGGGAGCAAAAGCACAGTTGTTTCTAGGTTTCACAAGAGCCTAGGGACCTGGCCCCGCCTCCACCCGTCTCTCCTTCGCTTCTTCTTGCTTCAGCCGCACCGGCTTCTGTTGTGCACAGACCACCCTACTACCTCAGGACCCTTGCACCGACCGCTCTGTTCCTCCAGCTCTCTGCAGGGCTCGCCCACTTCCGCTCTTCAGGTCTCTACTCAAACGATGTGCCTTTCCATGTGGCCCTCTCTGATCTCCCCCAAGTCCAGGGCAAACGCCCCTCGAGCGACCTGGCCTGGCCCGACCCCCTCCTGCCTAGCTTTTCCCCTCAGCACTTGCCACCATCGGATACAATCATACAATAATAAGATGATAATACAACATATACAATAATACGAGATATACAATATCGATAATAGCAACTATGAAAAACAAATCCAGAAAATGATCTCAAGGTCCAAAAGGAACATTTAAAAATAAACAAAGAAATACATAAAAACGAGAAACAAACGTGTTCCCAGCTGCAGCTGCCCTCAGAGACCAGGACGGAGGAACGCCCAAGGACAGACTAACACAGAAAGTCCTAACAGCCCCACAGCGGACGAAGGCCTGGTGTTTTGAGGCCAGCGCTCTGCACACAGGACTCTTTCACGGAGCCGGGAGTGAAGGCCAGCCTGTCTCAATGGTACAGTGACAGTCCAGGGAGCAGACACCAAACACCAGTGGGTTTGGACACGTTACAGCATCAGCCCCAAAGCCACAGACTATTTTCGGGTGTCAGGGGAGCCCACACCCTCCTGGGACAGCCAAACCACGGCAGCAAATCTGCCAGCCCCACGTCTTCAAGAGGACAGAGCCCTGGGCCCGCCTGGGACTCGGCCGTCCCGCTGCCAGGGTTCGGAGCTGGGACTTGGGGTCTCATGGCCCGGAAGCCCCACCTCACCGGGGGCCCTTCTCTTTTCTGTGCATCCGGGTTTTCTGCATTTTTAAATGGAAGGAGGAAGATCACAGCCTTCCTTGGTATCTCGTCTCACCTGCACTGAGCAGCGTGGCTCATTCTAATTTGTGTATAACCCAGGCCACCTGGGAGGAGGTCACCTGGGAGGAACAACTTAAATTCCGACGACAGTCGCAGGGAGATGTCCAGCCAGTGGACTTCACCAAACCTCAGCACCCTTTCATGACACAGTCAGCGACACTGCCTTTCACATCAGCCCTGCCGACCAAGTTCTCAGCCACAGTTGATTTTGCCCCCAGGGGACATGTGGTGGTGTCTGGAGACAGTTTTGGTTGTCACAAGTGGGGGGAGGGGTGCTACTGGTTATCTTGCGGGCGGAGGCCAGGGATGCTGTAAACATCCTACAGTGCCCAGGACGGCCCCCAAAATGAAGAGCAGTCTCAGCTAAAATGTCAGGGGTGCTTTGGCTGAACAACCCTGGTGGATTAGCAGGGTGAATGAGGTCGCCCTGGGGAAGGGAGACCCATGAGGGACACACAGGCTGGAGGCAGAAAAACAGGGCTGATGAGACCTCGTCCACACGCCACCTTGAGGCTGCTGAGCTGGTCTTGGCAGCCCTCAGTGTAAGGAAGCCATGGGGGGGACACGTCATCCCGGGTCAGCTCCACTGCCCAGCCAGGTCCACACAGGAGTGCGGGTGGCCTGTGGCAGGGGCGAGCCTCACGGGGCCAGCTGGTGACGTACTGCTTCTTTAGAAGGGCTGTCCCTGCCTCTGCCATTTGACTGACTGCTCTGAGTCCATGCAGGCCTGGGTTTACATTCGTGGTGACAACACAGTCCACCCCCATCCACACGCGGGAAAAGGTCCCAGCCTCATCACAGGACTCTGGTTCAGGCACCAAAAACATCCTTGCATTTCAGCGAACGCTACTTCTTGTCTCTGCAAAGAGGGAAGCAGCCATCCAAGTAGAGAAGGAAGAATGTTCTAGAAAGAGCACAAAGCACATACCTACAGAAGAGGTTATACTGACGTCTTCACCCTGGCCCTGGCTCAGGCTGCAGAGACACTACATGGAGGCTGAAGAGCCCTCACGCCCCAGGCCTGCTCCTAACACCAGAGAGAAATCGCGGGTGGAGGGGTACCGGTGTTTACAGGTGACAACGGGGTGCCCTCAGCCCCTCCTCTAAGGAGATAAGTGTTGTCATGGCTGCTTTAACTAGTGGGGAAACGGAATCTCAAGAAGCTGCAAATCTCCAAGGTGAGCCACTCAGTGAGGGAAGAGGCCGGGACGATGTGTGACAGCGAGTGTTCACTGTCTCCTGTTGTACTACTTGTATTAACCCATCTGATCACCCTGGCACCTGGGAGGCAGCTACTGCTGGTACCCTCGTATTTTTTAAAGGAATTGAGGCACAGAGAGACCAGCTGGGAGGCTGAAGGTCTCCAGGCAAGGACGTGCAGTGGGGGGTCTGCTGCACGGCCTCCAAGGCTCTTTCCTGCCTCACCAAGGGGCTGCCCGTGGGGGACAGGGCCAGGCTGTCCTTGTGTGAGACCCCAGGGGCATTCAGATTCTTGTCTGTGTGGAGGGGCGTGCGGGGGGGAGGGGGGGGCAGGCGCCACAAATGATACCCCTGGGCTGATCAGGGAGATGAGTGAGTGCTGTAGGCAGGGGGACAGTCATGAACAGGACTCCCTGGGCCTCAGCCAACGGGGGCTGGTCCTTGCCACTAGCCGACATCTAGAGGCTCAGCGTGGTTTTTACCTTTCAGTTTTTACAAAATCCTCCAGCCCTCTTCCTCCCCCAAATCCCTAAACCCCTGGGCTGGTTGGAGACGGCCACCCGGAGGCCCATATACACCTGTGGGTCCAGGATCACATAATGGGAAAGCCCCCACCGGCGCCCCCATACCCGGGGCCCGATGACAACGGGGACACGAGCATCTTTAGGTCCCTTTTAGAGCGGGGTTTCTTTCTTTCTTCCAGCACTGAGCTAGCTGGCTGGGGCCCGGCTTGCTTCTCTGGACCATCAAACTGCACTGCTGTCCTAGGTCCCACCCACCTGGCACATGGACAGAGCTAACACCAGTTTTCCATCCCGTCCTCTCCCTTTAGGTGGAAAAATAAGAGCTGCAGTTCCCAGAAGAAAATTAGAAGGGGGTTATTACTATTAATCAGATGTTCCTTTCCAGAAAGCAATTGAACAGGGTGGGGCGGGGCACTGAGGCGGGAGCGCCACCGGCCCCACCTCCCCCTCCCCATCCAGCTGGCAGAGGACACCCCAGCTCCCAGCCAGGACCCCTGGGGCTGGAGAAATGGCAACATGCTGGCCCTCCCAGAGGCTCTAGGAGGCAAAGGACAGGCAGTGGCACTTGGGAGAAATCAGTTTCATGGGCTAGAATGGTTCTATTTCCGAAATACTCTGTTTTCTCTGCGTCTGTCTGTCTGCTCTGGGGCCTCAGGGTGGAATGGAAGGCCTGTCCCTCCCCCTTGCCACCCTAGACCTTAGTCCCTTTCGCTGCCTTGGGGCCAAGACAGCCAGAAGTGGTGTGATCACAGGACTCAAAGCAAACTGTCCCCTGCCTGGGGCATCTCTTCTCATCTGGGTCCTCTGATCCTTCACTTAGTCCAGTGGTGTTTAGAGTGCTTGTTTCTTGGCTTGCTTGGGTGGGGCGGTTGTTACAAATAGAATGACAGCTGTGATCCTCTGCCCAGAAAAACACTCCTAGGGCCACAGCTGGGCATTTGGTTTCAAGAGCGCCACCATGCCCTCGTATCCATTCTGGGACTTGTCCTTGGTTGGAAGACCCCCTAGTTTATCAAAACATGACCTGAAATGACAGTGACTCGCCCTGGGGAATGTATGTTAGCAAGAGGCTGGAGGCAGGGACCCCAACTTTCCTATCGGTTATCCGCGGAGACCACCAGAGAACTGCTGAGGGAAACCAACAAAGGGGTGCTGTGCAGCTAAGCCAGCCACGGCGGGGGGCTGTCAGCACCCCGGGAGCAGTGTTATCAGATCTTGGAGAGAGGAGCTGTAGCTATGGGACAAAGCACCCCGGCAGGTCAGAGGCAGACACAGCCCACCCAGGGAAAATGACCCCCAAACCACTGTCCCCCCACCCTCCCCTGTCCTGCCAGTGCCTCCTCTTGGTAGAAGCAATGAGACGTCCATGTGGATGAAATCCACCAAAATCTGCCTCTGGGGGCCCCGAGAAGGGAAGAGAACGGGGAGAGCAGATCTCCTGGGGGCGGGGAACAGAAGGCGCCCAACATGCTCCATCTCAGCCAGGGCCTCTCTCACGCCCACGGTGGAATCAGAGGGCGGGTGAAAGGCGCGTGGACCATCGATCCTGGAAGCACAGGCTATTCCTCTGACTAGCAACGGTGGGGAGGCGCTAAGATGCTGAGCGGATGCAAGCTGTCAAACCATCCTGTGCTTTCTCACGAGTAAGCGGCCAAGGCGGAGGGACCCTGGTGAAGCCCGAGGGGTGGGAGGTACAGCAAACCCTGCAGGAGATGGAGGCCTGGGCTCTGGCTTTCCCTTGGCCTCTCGCGAGAGCTATGGTCTGGACCAAATATTTAACCTCTCAATGCCTCAGCATCTCCACCTGCCAAAGTGGGGAACAAGAGCCTGTTCCCCAAGCACTGCCATCACAATCACAGGACATCAAACATACAAAGCGCTGAGCAAAGTCCTGGGCACAGAGAAAACAACATGCAAAGAGTGTCACCGTAAGCAGCTTCTGAGGTCCTTTCCAGTTCTTAACTTGTACGAGTCTGGGCCCTGTGTGTAGGTGTTTATGGCCCGCATGCACCTCATACCCACCAGGCTGGTATTTTATGGTAAAAGCCATTGTCTTGACTGAATTACCACGATCGCCAGGACCTGCCAATCCAGCCTGAACATCCCAGCCCAGGAACTTCCTTTTTTTTAAGCTCCCAGTGTGCACGGCCCTGCCCTGACGTCCCATGAAGACAGCCTAAGCCTCCAAGATCTCGGGGTGTGGGACACTTATGTCTGTCGCCAGCGGTGCCTCCTCACTGGGCCCCCAGCTTGTACCTCCATGTAAACCTGCGACACTGCCCCATTGCTCAGCAGGCAGCCCCACGGGCTTCTGCCTCAGTACTTGAAATGGGGGCGGGGGGAGGGCTGGAGGGGGTCTCTGTGAGAAGGTGTCATCTGCTGAAAGGGAAACACGTCTCCTCCCCAAGGGCCATCACTCTGCTCACGGCTCCTGACCTGGAATTCACTCCATGGGGACACCTGTTCCCAAGACCACCTGCTCTGGATTGCCGAGTGAGTGATGCCGCTCTCTGTCTCTACCTCTATTGACCTGTAACTATATCGAGAACTACACCTGTATCTGTACCTATAGCTACATCACACCTGTATCTCTAACTACGTCTTATCTATATTTATACTTACATTCAATTTCTATATCTTATCTATGTTTAGCAGGACATTGTACAGTATATTATGTATATATTATATAGTGTATACAATATACTGTATACATACATTAGATATAGAAATAAGTGAGGTATAGATTATATCTAATGTATAATTGCATCGAATTACATCTAATGTATAATGTATATATAACCTGTATAATGTGTATATACATTACACATACATATATAATTAAGTTATAGATCGAGAACTATGTATCTAATCTCTATAATCTATCTATAATCTGTATCTATATTATAGTTTAGCTACAAAGCAGCACAGGAGACAATGTTTCATTTGCAACCGGGCTCTAATCCAGCCTCTACCACTTACTGACCGTGTAACTTTTAAAAGGAAACATCGTATCTCTGGGCCTCCATTGGCTCATGTGTAAAATGGGGCCAAGATTAGTACTTGCCTCATGGGGCCTAGTTCCTGATAAAAGAAAGCTAAACTGCCAGGTTCAAATCCTGGCTGCTCCACCTGCTAGCTGTTGGACAAGCAGCTTTACTTCTTTGTGCCTCAGTTTCTCATCTGTAAACTGGGGAATGACAGGGATGTCTCCAGTTGGGGACAGCTGTCAAAT